>NC_141919.1:14277610-16689485 GCF_057802395.1 Ceratotherium simum simum
AATATAAATGGGTGATTCAACTTATATAGAATTCATATGATTCAAAAGATTCTGTTTTTATATTCCTTTTTTTTTTTTGGTTGTTCATAATTCTGAAGTAATCTGATCAGAATGACAGACAGCTGGATACTAGGGAGACAGAAAAGTATTGCTTTCAGGGGATCCTTGGTTTGGCCAGTGGTGTGTTTAAGATAGCAGATTCACAATCCCTTGCTCGTAAATTGATTGTGTCCAAAATATTCTGTTGTGTTAAAAGCACAGTATGGAACTTAAAGTGAAATTTCCCCTAGGAACAGTGTTGTAACTGTTAGATCAGGTCTCAGCTAGCTGATACTTTCCTGCTTTAAGTCCTATTAAAGCAATAATGTAGCTAAAATGAGTTTCCCCTTTGAAATCTCTCACAACCCTAAAAGATCCTTTTACTTTTCTTGCCTTCTTTCGTTGCTAGTCTCCAAAGATGCTCCTGCTCTCCCCTTCAGACTGGACCATGCCTCTAGTGTTCATGCCCCTGTGTAGTCTCCTCCCATGTTGACTGGGCTGGCCCTCGGGAAACTGATAGCATGTGCCAGAAGTGATGCTGTGTGACTTTCGAGCTAGATTGTAAGAAGCCTTGCAGCTTTTTCCTTGGCTTCTTAAAACACTCACTCTGAGCACGTGGAGGTGGCAAGTAAGAAGTCCAGCTACTCCGAGGCTATTGCATTGTGAGGAAACCCAAGTTAACTCTGTGAAGAGCCACATGGAGAGAGAGAGATGCCTGGTTGGCCCATACCTCTGCCAACCATCGCAGCTGAGGAGGCCAGATGTGGTGAGTGAAGAAACCATCCTGGACGTCCGGTACACTTGAGCTTGTAGATAACTCCAGCCCCATCCCCATCTGACTGCAACTGTATGAGAGACCCTATCAGGAACCTCCCAGCTGAGCTCTGTCAACCCAGAGAAACACAAATAACAATCCATTGTTTTTAAGGCATTACGTTTTGGGAAGGTTTGTTACAGAGCAATAGATAACCAGAACATACACCGTACAGCCTCCCATATTTTTCCTACATTATTTTTTCTTCTGCATTGCTTCTGCTGCATTTTGAGTGAATCAGGTTGTTGTCGCCTAGACTGGGAACCTGAACACTAGCCAGGACGTTGATGCTGGGATGATGTTCATCAGCGATTGGTGAGGAAATATGTATGACACTCCAACATAGTTAGACATTTCTATTTAGGCCTAGGAAACAGATATGAGAGAATGGATACTGCTCTTCCTGGGAACTTCTTGGGGGCTGGCATTGGAGGATATTTCTGTCTCAAGAAGTTCCTAAATTGGGTGTTCAAAGAGGAGGAGAGCCTCTATTATAATTTCTTTCTCAATCATGTGAACTATTTCAATTAAAGTTTTTTCCCCCCTCAGACAGCAACTGTATAGTTGTATTTTGTTGGGAGGACAATTAAATTAGAATCTTTTCCAAGACAAGAATAGTACCCTCAAAATTTCCCAGGTTTCTAAGGAACAATGGTGCTAGTAATGAGTGCTGTATTGTAGTTTGATTCTGTTCCATTCACTTCTCCTTTCCAACTAGGCAAATAAATAACACTTTATAGTGTTTGCTTTTCACCTTTCACTCCCAGAACCTCAAATGTGGGTTTGTCACTGTAATTCATTCTCCATCTCTGGATGGGCAGTTATATATCGGCTTTATTGTATTGACAAGAACATGTTTGTTTCAGCCGCCTGTGCTAGTCCTTTTGCAAAGCCGGAATATTCAAGAGTTCATAGATGTAAAAATATCCTCAGCTCTTTATGAAAGAAAAATCATCTTCCTATGAGTCCATATTGACCTCATCCTTCAGAGGAAAAAAACAGATAAAATACCAGACCTTCACAAAGAATGGGCTTCATGATGTTCAGGTGGATGGCTGGTATGGATTGTAATTGTCTTCCACCTAATCCTTCTCCACACAGGGAAAGCTTAGCATGTCCGAATGTTTTCTTTTTGAGTTCATCCAATAATGCTGAAGTGGACTGTGGCATCAGACTGACATGGTTCAATTTCAAGCTCTTATTGTTTAACTGGTTGCCTTGGGCATGGTACTTAACCTTTATAGCCTCAAATTTCTCATATGTAAAATAGTGATAATAATAGACCCTAAAATTTAGAGTTGTTTTGAGGATTACATAAGCTAGTGGCCCTAAAATGTGCGCAGTGAATGCTTAAAAAATATTGGCAATCTGTCACTTAGGTGTTTTATGTGTTAGGTCGCTGTTGTATTTTGACCTACTGATCACTACTTTGGAAAAGTTAAAATGCACCTGTTAAAATCTTGATCTGCATGCTCTTAAGATGACTTGGATCTATCATGTCATACCTGAAGAGTCTGGGGTGTTTTTCCCTTATCGAATCCCTGGTCTTTCTCTCATTGAATTCATCATCCAGAAGCACAACTTTGAGAACAGCACTTCTCTGCTAAGAAATTTTCCACAGGAGCTTGGAGCTGACTTCAATCAAGTGCAAACTTCTTAGCTTCACATTCTAAAGGCCTTCCCCAATTGGGCCCTAGGTCTGCTGTTCTAGATTTATCATATTCCTTCTGCTCTAATGAGGTCCTAATGCATAGCTGCCTTTCCCCCCTGACTTTACTCACATGGTTCAATCTGTCTGAAATGCACATCACCCTCTACTTCTGCCTCCCTGAAGTCTACCCATTCTTCAAGGAAGGCCTGGCTCAGCAATTGTTCCCTCCACGAAGCCTTCTCTTATCTCTCCTGTTTGGAATCATCTTACTCCTCTAAGTGTATAGAACATACTGTTTATGCTTCAATTATGCAACAATCACAACCTACCTTTCTTATTAATGTGCAAGCTTTATGAAAGCAGGGACCATTTCTTACCCATATTTTTATTTGCCACAGTACTTAGCATAGTCAAATCAAAACTATCTGTGAAGAAGAACCAGCTTTAAAAAAAAATTGCAATCCGTTGCATACTGGGATGTATGTAAAATACAATAAAAGTAAATTATTAGAAAAATAAAATTAAAAAAAAAACTTACAAAATACAAGCCTAAATATCTCATTATTATACTCAATAGACATACAATTATCCTCTCAAAGTGCTATAAATGTATCTAAATACTCAAGTTCTGTACTTTTCTCAGCTCTTACTAGTAATAATTCATGGACTGTGTGAGATAACAGAAAATATATATCCTGGTCTATGCCTCTGGTTCCTGACACAGAGCTCCTAAAACCCTTGTAATTTCCCAAGTAATAAGAGCACTAGGAGCATCTTTTGATCTAATATTTGGTCTTCCACCTCTGTTCCTGACACGAGGCTCCTAAAACCCTTGTAATTTCTTGGGTGCTGGGATTGTCTTTTGTTCTAATGAGGCAAACTCTGGGTGTGCTCCAGGACAACTCCTAGATGGGGACTGGTCACCAGAAAGACCAATGCATGATTAGAAGCTTGGAATTTTCAGCCCTATCCTCCATTCTCCAGAGAGGGGAGAGGGGCTGGAAATGGAGTTAATGGTTGATCACGCCTACATGATGAAGCCCCCATAAAAATCCCAAAAGCTCCCCCCAAAATCAGGGAGCTTCCAGGTTGGTGAATACACCCACATATTGGGAGAGTGGTGCACTCCAACTCCACCAAGACAGAAGGTCCTGCTTTTGGGACCCTCCCAGACCTCGCCCTATGTATCTCTTCATCTGGCTGTTCATCTGTAACCTTTGTCACATCCTTTAATAAACTGGTAAACATGAGTGTTTCCATGAGTTTTGTGAGCCACTCTAGCAAATTAATTGCACCCGCAGAGGGGACTGTGTGAACCTCAGATTTATAGCCAACCTGTCAGAAGCACAGGTGACAACCTGAACTTGCGATTGGCATCTGAAGAGGGGAGCAGTTTTGTGAGACTGAGCCCTTAACCTGTGGGATCTGATGCTATCTCAAGGTAGATAGTGTCAGCATTGAGTTAAATTGTAGGACACCCTGCTAGTGTCGCAGATAATTGGTTGGTGGGGGAAAACCCCTCCACATGTGGTATCAGAAATGTTGTGAGTGTGGTAGTAATGTGAAAGTAAAGGAAAAACAAGAAAAACTGAGTTTTCCTAACTCAGACTGGCACAAGTCCACAGGCCACACACTGCGTAGCATGACCACACATAAGCTATGTAAACATGTTCATTAAATAAGCAAATCCACGGCATGAAGAAATGTTTTACAACATATTTTCTCCTGTGCTTTTGAATTATTGTTTATTTCAGGGTTCATTCTTTAAGAGTATAGGATAATTAATTATTAATAAACTATGATGACATTTGCTCACATTGGCTTGATGATTTCTGAATCTTATGTTGATGTATTTAAACAAACAAACCCAATTATGCTTTTCTTTTTGAAAGAGAAAAGATAGAGTGGGAAAATTGCTACATGCCAGAAGTTCAGCAATATTCGCTATGGAAGAAAAAATGAAAACTCACTTCTAAGCTTAGTGTTCTGCCTTAAATCATTTAATTTCAAGAAATATCTTTGAAATTGAAGAAATATACATCACACAATTTACATGGTTAGTCAGGAATTACACTGAAAGTTCATTAAATCACATTTAGGGAATTTAAGTGAACTCAAGTAAGTAAATTAAGTGCTGAGTTAATTAAGTTGTTAATTAGTTAATTAACTGTTATAGTTTTAAGTGATGCCATTAACAAACTAACGTAAATTTCAGTTTTACTTTCCTATATTTAGAAGATTTTCATGAAACTGTAAAAGCTTGAGGGCCTAATTCTTTCCACAGAGTTTTGAACCAAATACTAACATATTTATAATAAGATTTTTATTATTTAGGGTTGAAGGCATTTTAAAACAATTTGTCTAATTGCCTTTTTTTTTTGCTTTTATAAATCAAAGAATACTCTCTTAATTTACTTTTTCTGATATAAAATAGAACATCTAAGTGAAATAAACATGAAGATACTTACAGTGTGTAAATAACCAGTTTGATGTATGCCACCACATTTCTTTTTGGTGGTGTTTTTAAGGATGAAAGTTTTGGAAAGGTAGATTCCAGTTATTTGCTGTAAAACAAACTATCCCCAAACTTGGTGGCTTAAAACAATAACAATCATTTATTTAGCCCATGAATCTGCAAATCTGGCAAGGCTGCATGGGGACAGCTCTGACCTGACCTGGACTGGATGATCCATTTCAAAGGTGGCTCATACACGTGGCTGGCAAGTTGCTGCTGGCTTTTGGCGGGGAATTCAGCCAAGACTGCCTCCTGGAGCCTTGCTTCCTCTCCTCGTGGATCTTTCCACGCAGTGGCTTGGGCTTCATCACGGCATGGTGGTAGGCTTCCAAGAGTAAGTTCTAAGAGGCCAGGACAGAAGCTGAAAGGCTTCTTGTGACCTAGCCTCAGGAATCACAGAACATCACCTGCAGTGTTATATTGGTCAAGCAAATCACCGAAGTCAGCCCAGATTCCAGGGGAAGGGAATGATTCCATCTCTTGCTAGGAAAAATACCAAAAATATAACAATAAATAAATAAATAGGGGCTGGCCCCGTGGCTTAGCGGTTAAGTGCGTGAGCTCCGCTACTGGCGGCCCAGGTTCGGACCCCGGGCGTGCACAGACGCACCGCTTGTCCGGCCATGCTGAGGCCATGTCCCACATACAGCAACTAGAAGGCTGTGCAACTATAACATACAACTGTCTACTGGGGCTTTGGGGAGAAAAAAGGAGGAGGATTGGCCATAGATGTTAGCTCAGAGCCGGTCTTCCTCAGCAAAAAGAGGAGGATTAGCATGGATGTTAGCTCAGGGCTGATCCTCCTCACAAATAAATAAATAAATAAACAAATAAATAAATAGGAGTAACGGTTCGGTAAGTTAAGAAGGACTTGTAAACTCACGTAATAGGCTCTGATACTGAAAAAGATGGAGATTTAAAATTTTTCTTCAGTTAGGGCTACCCCACAATGAGCTGAACATTATGAGCAATACCATGAACCAATAATGTAGAAGACATACTGGATTTGGACAGAAGATCTGGATTTGAGTTACAGTTCTGTTGTATGATTTGAGAAATTTTGAGAAAGTTATTTAGTCTTTCTAATACTGATGTTTAAAAGGAGGATAGTACTATCTGCCCTATTGACGTACATCCCAGAGCAGTTGCGAAGTTCAGCTAGGTTACCGTATAGGAAAGTGTATTTTAGATGGAAAAACAAATTACATATGTATGGTTGGGCATTCCTCCTGCCAGAATATACCCATTGTACTTTCTTCTTTGTACATTTCTGTTGTTAATTAGTTTAGTCTGCATTTTTGTTTATTTGTGTACAAATATGAATTTGTATGAATTCAAGAATTCTTGAACAACTATGTTTATTGAGAATCATGACTGCATGACCCCAGGCAATCTGCTTGTACATTGGGAGGGTGGAACTCCTATGACCAGGAATATAGAAGAAATGGCATTTCCCCACTGTTGAAAGTTTGGACTTCAGGGTGGGTGGAGTGGGGAGGTATAGGCACCTTACCTAATATTGAAATAGTACCTGTGGAAGAGTGGTGCTGGGTTGATTGGGGGTCAACTGAGTTTCTGTATCCATTAGACTATAAATCTGGGAGCATGAGCCATGGTGAAAAAGTGATTGCTAAGTGGCTGGGATTGTTGGTGGTGACCATGGTGATGGCCCAACAGGAGAAGCCAAACTGGTCCCAGTGAGGTCTTCTCATTAGTGAGCAATGCCAGGCAATTGGGCATCTGAGAGGAGCATTAGAGATGAGGAGACTAGAGGAAGGAATTGATTAAACCTAGCGGAAGGGATTGTGTTGCAGATGCTTGATGAATAGGACTTTGATGCCCAAAAAGAGAAAGCAAGACAATCCAGTGTCTTTCTCATGAAGGTAAAACTAAGTGGAGTATCTGGGCTAGCCACTGGGAAGGAATGGGCTTTGTGAGATGGGGCTTGTTTAAGCGTTAACTTAGCAAAAGTAAGAAAGCCATAGACCTTCCTCTAAAATCTCCCAGGCCTTTCCTTTACATCTTGATCGGTGTTGTACATCTCATCTCCTTTACTAGATGTGAAATCTTTCAGGGCAAAGTCAGGACTTATTAAATGTTTGGTGAATTGCTATATTTTATGGGAAACGCTGTTGATTGTCTACTCAGTATCCATTCTTTCTTTTTTCCTCAGTAACAGAACTCAAAGTCATTGGATCTGGCCATGTGCCTAGCTATAAAATGACATTTTTAGACTTTCTTGCAGATAAGGGTACCAAAAACAAGTATGCAAAGGTAACTAGGTGGGGCTTTCCAAGAAAGTTTTCCTGAGGAGGATGAGTTGTCTGGGAAGTACAGCCTTTGTGCCATTTTGTCATTTCTTTTCCTCCTGCCTAGAATGCTAACATGGTAGTTGGAGTTGCAGCAGCCATTTTGGAACCATGAAGCAAACCTAAGGATGGAAGTGACAAAGTTAGTTATTGGAGCAGAAAGAAAGAACCTGCATTCCAGATGACCATGGAGCTGCCAATCTAGCCCTAGACTGCCCACCTCTGTGGGGGGAAAAAAAGTCTCTCTTATTTTTTTTAGTATTCTTTTTAGTTTCTGTTACTAGTAGCCAAGAGCAATTCTTTCTTCAAGGCATTAAATGCAATAAGATTATCTCAATACTACAGAGATAATTAACTTATTTTAATTTATGTATATTTTAAACCTCTCCTTATTCCAGGAATAATTAAAGCTGGATTACAAGGATTCTTAAAATACACGATAGCATAAACTAAAAATAATGTCAAATACCAAAAAAAAAAAAAAGGTGAAGACATCGAAAAGGATTCTCTGAAGGTACTTTAATCTTTTGTCTCGCTTCATTTTATAATTCAGAGTCACAGCAGGATCTTTAATGCCTTATGGCCATCATTATGGCCATCATATGTGAAAATTCTGGTTAGTAGGGAGTCCTGCTTAATTGAAGGCCACTAGAGAGGGCTCAGGGTATTATAATGGAAACTCTTCTAACTGGCCTTCATGTGTTCAACTCATCAGAGTAACTAATGTTCTCAGTTATCTGTAAGACATACCAACTCATGCCCTCTGTCACTGGTTGAGTAGCATCCTATCCAATAATCAGTTGTGTTTCTCCCCAAATCTCTTTGTACCAATTGCGCTTGTTACTGTAATTACATAATTTAATTAAATATTATGTTTGGTAATCTATAAGAGAGAAAGAAGAAAGTTGTTTCTATGAAAACGAAGTAAAATGCTTGGAAAGACTATAAAAGTGAATTTTCCAAAAAGATTTTGCCTTTGGATTAGGTGTAGGGAAGCCAATTGTAACTGTGGTAAAATCTAAGATATTGCTACCAGATTGCTTTGGAAGGATCTTTGAAAGTGCATTTTGAGTGTGATATGAAAAAAATCCATGGACCCGAAGGCAAAAAGACTTAGCCCTACATCCAAAATTGGTTAATACAAATGTATTTAAGTGTTTTAATTGAAAATAAAATGTTTAAGGTATATATGTTTTAAAATAATTCTCCATTCTGTCTGACATTTTAAGTTCATCATTCCGTTAAGATGGATAAGAGTGCTTCTGCTGTGTGTGCAGAATTCACACTTAGTGCAGGCATATTAAATACAAGAGTGAAAATCCAAGAGGATTAAGTAGTGATTAAACGTACTGGGTGGTAAAGAAGCAATGCTGGCATTCCTACTACTGTTATCCTGTGTGCTGGGGGGCAGACATTACTAATCAATCACTAATCAATCAGTCCTCAACTGAGTCCTTTTCAACGTTGAACACCAAGCAGCCACTACTAATCAAACAGTTGGCCCATGAAATGAAATCAGTTTGCTAACCATTGTTTAGAGTAGGATAGTGAAGTAGGATAAAGTCACAGATTGGCATGTCACTTGAGGATGCGCAGGTTGGAAGTGTGTCAGGAAGGTATGCTGGGGATCTGGTGGGGACATCCACCGTCAAGTGGATTGCTAGGGTCCATCTGGCCAACCTTCCTCTCCAGGCAGTGTCCTCTTCCTCTTCACCCCATCAGTTCTTCTCTCAGAACTGCACTCTAGATGGAGAGGATGATCTTCGCAGAGAGAGGGAATGTTCTATTGGGATGTCCCTTGGAATCACTGTGGCTGAGTCACCCCTCAGCAGCTTGGTGTGATAGCTGGACACTGGCAACAGAATGTCCAGATTTGACCCTGGTGTCACCACTCCCTAGCTATGACTAAGGCAAATTACTTAACCTGCTCAAGTTTCCACTTTATCAGCAGCAGGTTTATAAGGATTAAATGCAAAAATGCATGGAAGGCGTAAAGCACTGGTTCCCAGCACCTTCAAATCCTCTACTGCAGGATTTTATAAACATGAATCCATGAACTCTGAAATTCTATGCACATTTTAATGCTCAGGGTCCACGATTTTCATCAGATTCTCAAAGGAGTCTGGGACTAAAACAAAAGCAAAAGAAAGAAAAACAAAACAAGAAAAACTTATGACTATCTTGTTTAGAGCAGTGCTTATCAGATTTTAATGAATCACCTGAAGATCTTGTTAAAAATGCCAATTCTAATTCAGTAAATCTACAGTCCCAACCAGCTCCCGGCTGATGCTGATGCGGCTGATCCAGGACCGCGCTTTGGGTAGCGAGCATCTAAAGTGTCTACCTTTTATTTTCTTCTGCAGTGCTGGGAGGTACCAGAATATGGTTATTAAAAGCATGAGCAATGGGCCAGATGGCCTGAGTTTGCTTTCTGGCTTTGACGCTTACTAGTTTTATAATCATGGTCAAGTTGCTGGACTTCTCTCTGCCTCAGTTTCCTCATGTGTAAAATGGGGGAAATAATAGTACCTCCTAATAGGGTCAATATGAGGATTAAATGAGTTAAACAGGCTGTAACAGTGCCTACGGCATAGTAGATGTTTATTTATCAGCTGTCGGTACACTCTCCGTCACTACTGCCACATTCTAGGCTCCGTCTCAGATGACCTCATGTTTCTCTGGATTGCCTCATGCCCAAAGTCATGTCTCCGAGTCAGCTTCCTCAGAACACCAATTGTTAACAGCTAGATCTTAGGTTAGCGTGAGGGAAGCCATCTTAGGGAAAGGAAGCAATATTGTAACTATGATTCTGACTCACTAGTCTCTGTGAGTACATTCTAGCCTGCACTTAGCCTAGATGATTAAGCACCTCTCGCTTTTGCAAAATACACGATCTGCTAGTATTATGACTCTTGCTATGATAAGATGGTAACTTTGTTACCTGAGTTCCCCAGAAAGAAAAACTCTGCGTTGGTACCCATCATGAATGACAGAAGAAAGAGATAATGTGACTCCTTGAAGTGTGTCACACCGAATGGTCGATGTCCCTAAACCCTCTCCTTCCCTGCCCATTGCTCCTATATAACTGCCTCAAGATTCTGTATGATTTTAAGATGGCTCTTTAGGACACTAGTCCACCATTTTCCGGTTCTGTGGGCTAATCGCATAAACTTTCCTTTCTTAACCACTGGCTCTTTTGCAATTGATTGGCACCGGATTGCAGCGAGCAGAACGAGCCCCTTTTGCTCAGTTACACAATGACTTCAAGGTCAAATAAATTTGTAAAACATAAAATATCCCTCTCTTCAGGAGATAGGTATAACAGAAAATAGTTGTTTAGCCTGCTTTTTTACAAACTAATTTGATCACAGAATCCAAAATTGTTTTTTCCATCTAACTCCTAATCCACATCCATAAGACCTGGGGCCATATAGTAATAATCGGGGTGGAGTGCTTATGAAGAGTGGCAGATAAAGCATGGTCACTCTGCAATGTAGGTGCCTTTGCGCCAGAGACGGTGGCAACTGCAGGTCGTCTGGGGTAGAAAAGAAGCTTCGAATCCGTACTGTCCACCATTGAGGACCCGCCCTAGAGCAAACGCAGCGATGAGAAACTGGGCACTAGTGAGCGCATTTAGTTACTCCTGCTTTTGCCTCAGCCACATACAATCAGGCCCTCAGCTCACACATGATCAAGTGCTGCCTAGACATGAGAGACGGACCCAAGGAAGAAAGACTTTCCCGTGCAGTGTTACACTCATGCCATAATTTTATTTCTCCTGTCAGCGTATTATCTTTAGCACCTAATTCTCTTCTAAAAAGCATGTGGAAACAATGATTCCTTCCCCAAGTCTGCCTTTTGGATCTAGTTTTTGTTCTTTTAAGGAAGTCAAAGCTTGTGACTAAATAACAAAACAAGAGGATATCTGTTTATTTGTATTTTTTTCTTTTTAAAAATGGGTCCAAGTATATTCAGACTGAAAAAAACAGATTAAAGCTTAGGATTTGACTAGCGCAGATTTTTTTTCTTTTAAAATCAACTTTATTGAGGTACAATTTACATTAAAAAATGCACTCATTGTAAATGTGTAGTTTAATGAGTTTTGATAAATGTGCATGCCTGTGTAAGCAATACCACAATCAAGATGTGGAACATTTCCATCACCCCAAAGGGTTTGCTTGTGCCCATTTGAAGTTTCTCCTGCCCCAGGTAAGCACTGATTTGATTTCTATCATCATAGATGTGCCTGTTCTGGGAAGGAACCTCTATGCAAATAGTCTTTCAAATGTACTATTTTATGTCTGGCTTGTTTTGCTCAGCATGTTTTTGAGAGTAATTATTTTTAGTGTATGTATCACTAGCATCAGTAGCAGAATCTTTTTTTTCCTTAAACCAATATTTTTTGGGGGGGGAGGTGGGGGGGGTGAGGAAGATTGGCCCTGTGCCAACATCTGTTGCCAATCTTCCTCTTTTTTTTTTCTTTTTTCTCCCCAAAGCCCCAGTACATAGTTGTGTATCGTAGTTGTAGAGTTGTAGCTCTTCTGTGTGGGACGCTGCCCCAGCATGGCTTGATGTGTGGTGAGTAGGTCCAACCCAGGATCCAAACCAGGGAACCTGGGGCTGTTGCTGCAGCAGAACAGGCGAACTTAACCGCTACGCCACCGGGCCAGCCCCAGCAGAACCTTTTCTATAAAAACCTTTCAGTTAACTCTGTCAAAATGTCAACCATTATGCATACATTACAAATTAATAATATATGCACTTTGAAACACGTTTTTATTTTTTAACATAGGCCAACTGGTAGGTTAGGAACACGGCTAAGTGCTAAAATATTTGAGTAGCTATGAGTGTTTGTAATCGTGAGGGCTGTGTGGAGTAGTGGGAAGACTGTGGTCACAGCCCTGGCCCTGTCACTGACTTTGTGAGTCTGAACGAGATCCATCACCCACTCGGGCTCAGTTTCCCCATTTGTGTTAGCCTTTGCCGCTTCCTGTGGCCCATTCCGGGTGTGACGCGCGTGTTGGGGGGATGGTCCCTGCGCTGTGGAGCCAGCAGAGGGAGCAGGAGTCAACAAATGAATCGCGGAGCTTGGCTAGCATCGTGAAGGGGCCTCTGTGATACGGCCGCCCTCGGCACAGTGGCTGCACTGTCCGGGAGCTCAGCAAGTCCTGTGGTGCACCGACTTTTAAAGTGACATGACTCCTGGTATGATTTTTCCAACAGATTTCTCTGATTAGGTGAGATTGTAAATCGTTTTTGTTGTATTTTTTAAAAAAAATATGAGAGATCTTATTGCAAATAAAAGGAGGGATAAACAAATAAGAGATCTCTCTGTGGTCTTAGAAGCAGATAAAATAGATTCGCATTCAAAATTTATTTAAATTAACCTTCGAAATGCTATAATTTAATGATTATAACACTAGAGAAGAATTATAAATAAAACATGTTACAAGGGGGCTCTTTAGAGTTTTCTTTCCAAGGGGAAAAAAAAAAACAAAATTAGATTGAGTCATCAGAAATAGAGTTTACAGAATTGTCAAAAAAAATTTTATCACATACCATTATCTGAAAATAGTATTAAGTTTTTAAAAGCAGTTAGCTGACCACTCTGAGGCCAGATCTAGATAAGCACAGCTGAATGGACACCTCACGCCATGAAATTCCCCTCATCTACATCCCTGCACTTTCAGCTCACAGAATTATTTTTGTTCGCTATTCACTTCACTTCTATAAACATAACTGATGTTGCATGAAATATTTATAGGCTCATATTTGCTCCCCAAATTCTTCTCTTCATAATACTGAACAACCCAAAAGCAGAGAGAGGAATTAGATTGGACGTGGCTTGCTGGGAAACCTTCTGTAGGCTTTTGAACACCACCCCCACCTCTCCCACTACAAAACGTTGTTTTGAAATAACTACCTTGGTGAAAAGTTTTGTAATTTTCTTACTAACTCAATAATGTGACCCATGCAAACAGGAGAGTTCAAAGTGCTATAACTGGCATTTTTCAGGTAAAATTAGGAGAGTACTAAAAAGGCAAATTATGAAAAGCAAGCACTTGCTGAGATGCTTGGGAGGAGCAGATGGAAGGGGTGAGGGGAGTGAGAAGAAAGTAGTGTGAAGGGTGGAAATGAAGGGAGGCCTGTGTGGGCGCAGACAGCCTTTGTCTACGTCTTATGTCAGAAAACCTCTTTTCATTTGTCAAAAAGCTACCTGACAAACCTCTATAGAAAAGATGAATCTGATGTTATCATAACTAGCCCATACCACAGAGAAAGAAGGAAGCAACCCAGTTATTTCTATTAGGCCAGCAAGACACTGATCTAAAAACCTGACCAAGACGGCACAAGAAAGAAAACCACAGACTAACTTCACTGTTAATTGTTGATGCAAAAATCCTCAGTAAAATACCAGCAAATGGATTCCAGCAGTACATTGGGAGAACATACACCATGACCAAAGATGTTTATTCTAAATATTCAGGGATGGTTCAATATTAGGAAGTCTAAAAAAAGAACCACATTAAAATGCAGATAAGAATATGATGTAAAATAGGCTGGGTTGTTTTAAGACTTTTCTAGGCCTCAAGTATGCTTACTTTTACATACTGGATCATATTAAGAGATAAAAGGAGAAAAAGAAAGATTTGATCATATCAATAGATGCTGAAAAGATAAATAAAATTCAACATTCATTCCTAAATAGAAGGAGGCTGAAAATTCCTGATTATGATGAAACAATGTATATAAAGCCAAATTAGAAGCATTTCTATTATGATAGGTTTAAGAGAAGAAAGTCTGCTATCACTGTTATTAGTTCCACATATTTCATAAGTTTAAGCCAATGCAATTAGATAAAAGAACAAAATAGGTGATATAAATATTAGAAATTAGAAAGAAGAATTATAATATTTACACATAATTATTCGAAGGGATTATTTTAAAAAATAAAACCCTAGTAGAAACAATAAGAAAATGCAGTAAATTGGCTGGTTACAAAGTATTATACAAAATCAGTATCCTTCCTGCATATAAATAATAACTGATAAAAAATATAATGCAAGAATTATTAGATACTTGTGATATGCTAGGAATATGTAGGATTTATATGAAGAAAATTTACCTTGGATTTGGCAGTGGATCCTTAACTATGACACCAAAAGTATAAGCAATAAAAGAAAAAGTAGATTAGTTAGACTGCATCAAAATTAAAAACTTTTGTACATCAAAGGACACTATCAATAGAGTGAAAAGGCAACCCACAGAATGGGAGAAAATATTTGTAAGTCGTATCTCTGATAAGGGTCTAGTATCCAGAAAATAAAAAATACTCTTACAACTCAACCACAAAATGACAAAAAGCCCAATTAGAAAGTAGGCAAAGGGGCCGGCCCATGGCGTAGTGGTTAAGTGTGTGCGCTCCGCTGCTGGCGGCCCGGGGTTCGGATCCTGGGTGCGCACCGACGCACCACTTGTCAGGTCATGCTGTGGCGGCGTCCCATATAAAGTGGAGGAAGATGGGCACAGATGTTAGCCCAGGGCCAGTCTTCCTCAGCCCAAAAAAAAAAATAAAGAGGAGGATTGGCATGGATGTTAGCTCAGGGCTGATCTTACTCACAAAAAAAAAAAAAAAAAAAAGTAGGCAAAGCATTTGAATAGATATTTCTCCAAAGAAAATATATGTGGTCAACAAGCACATGAAAAGATGCTTAACATCATTAGTCATTAGGGAAATGAAAATCAAAACCACAATGAGATACCACTTCACACACAGTAGGATGGCTTTAATTAAGGAAACAAAGGGAAAATAGTATTGGCAAGAAGGTGGAGAAACTGGACGTTGTTGGCGGGAATGTGAAATGATGCAGCTGCTGTGGGAAACAGTTTGGTGGTGCCTCAAAAAGTTAAACAGAATTACTGTATGACTCAGCAATTCCACCCCTAGCTATATATGCAAAAGAATTGAAAACAGGTATCAAACAAATCCATGTACACGAATGTTCATAGCAGCACTATTCACGATAGCCAAAAAAACGGAAACAGCCCAAATACTCATCAGCAGATGAATGGATAAACAAAATGTGCTCATCCGTTTGACGGAATATTACTAAGCCGTAAAGAACTGAATACATGCTACCACATGGATCAATCACGAAAACATTATGCTAAACCAAGGAAGCCAGACACAAAAGGCCACATATTGTATGATTCCACTTATTTGAAATATCCAGAATAGGTAAATGCTTAGAGACAGGAAACAGGTTAGTGGTTGCCAGAGGCTAGGGATGGGCAGAACAGGAAGCGACTGCTTAATGGGCATGGGGTCTCCTTTTGGGGTGAAAATGTTTCAGAACTAGATAGAGGTGGTGTTTGCACAAAATTGTGATTGTACTAAATGCCACTGAATTTTACATTTTAAAATAGTTAATTCTATTTTATGTGAATTTTCCCTAAATAAAAAAAGGTTACATACAGTATGATTCCATTTATATGACATTCTGGAAAAGGTAAAACTATAGGGCCAGAGAGCAGGTCAGTGGTTACCGGGGGATGGGTTGGGGAATGTTTGATTACAAAGCAGGAACACAAGGGAATTTTGGGGGTGATGAAATTATTCTGTATCTTGCCTGTGGTAGTGGATACATGCCTCTTTGCATTTGTCAATAGAACGGTACATCAAAGAGAGTAAATTTTACTGTATGTAAAAACAAATGTTAAAAAACCAAAACCAAAACCAACAAACAAAAATCCCACTGTAACATAGCCAATAAAGCCAATGATTGACTAGGTAAGATGGTGAAGTGACTATAACACATCCAGTTTTCTCAATTGTAAGATGGAGCCAATAATAATACCTTCCCCCCAGGGTTATTAAGAGATTCTGCTTAGCGCAACATCTGACACAGAGTAAGTTCTCAATAAATGTTAACCATTATTGGTAATAACATGTAGCCATTAGCACACAAACTCGAGCAAGAATGTCCAGGTTCAAATTCTGGTTCACCCACTTGCTAGTTGTATGGCCTTGGGTAAGTTATGTTGCTTCTGCTCCTCTGAGTTCTGTTATTTTTAAAATGTGGATAATAACAGTACTTACTTCAAAGGGTTACTGTGAAGGTTAATGTGTTAGTCACTGTAGAGTACCAAGAACAGAGTCTCGCCCTGTGCTGTGATGGGAAAGGGGAAGCTGTGAAGAAATGGAGTGGGGTGGAGAAATTCCTGAAGCTCCTGTGAGTTCAGAAGGGAAATGAAGGGAGCTGGGTGTGGCCGTGTGTGTGTGTGTGTGTGTGTGTGTGTATAGGGGTGGTCGGTGTTGCTCTGAGTATTATCTAAATGAATAGTACAGATAAGGTGAATGGGAAAAAAGGCAAGAAAAGGCAAGTCTAAAAATTTCTCAGAACTTTCAAGAACAATTTCCACCTGTGGATGAGATAATAGGTACATGGTCCAGACAGAAACAGACCTGGATTTTCCAGATCAAGAGAGCCAAAAGAAATCAGTAGTGTGGTGTCAAAGGCAGGGTGAATTCACATTAAAGGAGTGAAAGTTTCAAGGCAAGTAGGTCATGGAAAAAGAGAGTTAAACATAGAGATCCAGAGCCTCTGTTTAATGATTTAAACGTCTATCCAGCTAACTGAATAAAGAGGGAGCTTGCTCTGTGTTTGCATGATCATAGTCATCGCTACAGCCACTCAGGTTGACTCCAACTGGCTGTGTTGCCAGTGGCCACACAGAAGTGAGAGGGGACTGATCAGCAGATGCTCCTTGCTTCAGTAACTCTGAGTTGACACCCTTTCACTGGCCAGCTGGTGTGGTCACGTAGAGCCGGGGAGCCCCCACTTGGATCTTTATCACTGGCTTCACTTCTAAGGATCTCACAAGTCCCAGGAAAATGGGGAAAAGAATAATATTGAATGAAATGAGAAAATTTTTATCAATATATTAAGTGAAAAAAGCAGAATATGAAACTCTGTATATGGATCTTATTTGGTTAAACATATGCATGGAAAAATGACTGGAATGAAACATTAAAATAGTAAATAGTAATTGTCTCTCTGTGGGGATTACAGACGACATACGCTTTTCTTTATCTTTTATACCTTTTATATTTTCTATAATAAAAACATTTTACTTTTGCAATTAGAAAAGAGGAAATGAATACAATTAACTTAAAAGAAAAAGAGGTTCCTCTTCCACGTTCATAGTCCTACACGTTGCTTAGCAACATATGGTCGTTTGCTACTTGGTATGTACAGGGCAGCAAACACCTTAATTGCTGGCTACATTCTCTAACCTCTAGATGAAGCTCAAAGCTTCTCAACCTTATTTCGGCTCCACGAAAGAGGAGCTCTGATGTGGGACTAAAGTATAATGGAGTCCTCAGGAACCCAGGATGAACCATAGTGGTTGGAGCTTGGGCGGGAGTGATGAAGACATTCAAAGTTCCCTCTTTCCATGATGTGCTGCTTCCTTTGGATCACTTCCTGTCACTTCTTTTGCCTTCCTCTCTCTCAGCTACTGTAAAAAGATGGGGTTTGTATTAGTTTGCTAGGGCTGCCATGACAAAGTACTGCAGACTGAGTGGCTTAAACTGCAGAAATTTATTTTCTCACAATTCTGGAGCTAGAAGTCTGAGGTCGAGCTGTCAGCAGAGTTGATTTCTTCTGAGGCCTCTCTCCTTGGCTTGCAGATGACTGTCTTCTCCCTGTGTCTTCACATCATCTTCCTTCTGTGTGTGTCTGTGTCCTTATCTGCTCTTCTTATAAGGACTCTAGTCATGTTGGATTAGACCCACCCTAATGACCTCATTTTACCTTAATTACCTCTTTAAAGGCCCTATCTCCAAATACACTCACATTCTCGGATACTAGGGATAGGACTACAGCATGAATTTGGAGGGGACAAAAAATTCAGTCCATAACAGGGTTGAAGTGGTTTCTTTCTTAGGGGACCATGTCTCTGCTCGTAGAAAGTCGAGAGAGAACCAAGATAGGGCTTAGGAGAAAGGAAGCAGAAAGATGAAGCTGCTTAAACTTCCTGGGTTTAATATACCCAACGAGGTTAAGAAACCAGAGAGGAATCTCAGTAATCTGAGCCCAATTCTGCACTTGTCCAGAGGGTCTCTTCTGGGCCCATAGATTTAATCCTCTTAAATCTATGGCTGCATTGAGGCCACTGAGGATTTGAAATTTTGGTTATCTCCTCCTTGCAGACATAATGAATATATCATTCTATTGAACTTACCACCAAATTAATGGATGTTTTTACAAAAGCAAAACAAATTTGAGAGCACAGATAAGTTAGAATGTTATTCAACAAATGATGAGGGGGGGAGGGTGGAGGGGTGGGATGGTAAAAGGGTGATCAGGATGATCTACTCTGGTCATATTACTCTCTCTTAAAAATTTTCTTTTTTTTGTGAGGAAGATCAGCGCTGAGCTAACATCCATGTTAATCTTGTTCTTTTTGCTGAGGAAGACTGGCTCTAAGCTAACATCTATTGCCAATCCTCCTCCTTTTTTTTCCCCCCCAAAGCCCCAGTAGATAGTTGTATGTCATAGTTGCACATCCTTCCAGTTGTATGTGGGACGCAGCCTCAGCATGGCTGGAGAATCGGTGCGTCAGTGCGCGCCCAGATCCGAACCTGGGCTGCCAGTAGTGGAGCACACACACTTAACCGCTAAGCCATGGGGCTGGCCCCCAAATTTTTTTAATTTTAATTTTAATTTAATTTTTTTTTTTTTTGGTGAGGAAGGTGGGCCATGAGCTAACATCCATTGCCAATCTTCTTCTTTTTGCTGAGGAAGATTGGCCCTGAACTAACATCTGTGCCCATCTTCCTCTATTTAGTATGTGGGACTCTGCCACAGCATGGCTTGACGAGTGGTGTGTAGGTCGGTGCCTGGGATCTGGGCCCGCGAACCCCAGGCCACCAAAGCGGAGTGTGAGAATTTAACCAGTATGCCACCAGGCGGGCCCTGGTCATATTACTCTTGATAGGTTGGTCAGCATTGCCATTCTCTGCTAAAAACCTGAAGAGGCATTCTGAGCAACTCATATGGAATTTTAAGGCAAGGAAATCAAAGAGGTTCTCTCTCTCCTCTGCCCAAAGGGTAAACATCCATAGAATATGCTTTGACCTCTTCTCAGTCACGGAGATGAATCCTGAAAGTTTTGCAATACAGAACCGATTCCCTTGACCTAATGAAAGAGACAGAAGCCCAGGTCTATGAATTTTGCCTTTACCCAGCCAGCAGATGGTGCCATTTTTCTAGCAAATTGAACCAGAATTAGCTTGAACTGCTATTTGTCCTTCAATGCGCTAGGCACCATGCTCACAGCATGTTTCTATAGATGCTCATACGTAACCAGTTTCTCTTCCAGAAAATTCTAGTCATCTTAACTACAGTTAAACAAACTGAAATCTTCAAGCTTCTCATTTTAAGTAAAAACTTTTATTTTTTAAACATGAAGATAAAGAGAAAAAAAATCTTAGTGTCTTCCTCTAGATATGTATTTTAGGATTTTATGCTTTCTTCTCTTTTTCCTACTCCCCCCTCCCCGCATCTTTCTCCAACATCCTAGCTGGCATCATCTCTTCTCATCTTTCCTTCTGAAAGACTCTCTCCTACTCTTTCGCTGTTACATATGGTGATTGGTTTACTGAATTCTATAGTAAAATTGTAACTTTTGAGGAATGAGTAGTTCTGAATAGCTACCTTAACTTGGGGGGATATGTAGCTGAGCGTTTGTCTTTTTAACTATAAACATTTTCTTTAAAATTTTTAATGAAAAATTTCAAACATGCAGAATACCTGAAAGACCAATAAATAAGCATCATATACCATACCTACCACCTAGATTGAACAGTTATTAACATGACATAGATTCAACAATTATTAACATATTACCATTTCCCTTAATGTATAAATATGTGTGTGTATACATACGTATATTTATATATACATTTGGAAGTTGGTGGCAGACATTATGACACATCAACCCTAAATATTCAGCATGCAACTCCTAAGAATAAAGACATTCTTCTATCTAATTGCCAAACCATAATCACACCTAAGAAAATTAACAATAATTTCCTAGTATTACCTGATGTCCAGTCCACAGCCAGATTTCCTAGTTATCCTCCATGTATCTTTTGTAGCTGGCTTTGTTCAACTGGATCCAATCAAGGTTCAGAGGTTGCATTTGGTCTCTTCTAGTGGAGGACACCTTCTCCCCTCCTCCTACTTAACACAGTGATTTTTTTACCAGACCAGGCCTGTTGTCATTTAGAATGTCCCACGTTCTGGATTTCTCGCATTGTTTTCTGATAGTGTTGTTCTTAACCTGCATTCCTCAGAAATCAGAGCCTGAGGGAAAGGCTTATATACTAGAGATAATAATGATATTTCTAATTCAAATTTAACATTACAGATTATTTCTTACATTCTTTGATTTTATATATGTATCTCTTCTTTCTTATACCAACACAATCTATATTCCTAATAACACTAACAAATTTACTTACTTGGTTTACCCTACAATATTTAAAACAATACCACCAATATTAATACTATGAAAAACTAAGTGAAGATTAAGATTGTAGTTCTTTTTGTCTTTATAACATATATAACTCAGGGTGGACAGCCGTGTGCTTAGCTTAAAAATCACTTGAAATAATTTTGTCCTCTGTGTGGTTGTGTTAAAAATGTGGTATATATTTAAGTTTGTTTCATTTTGTTTTAAATTTAGCATTTAGTTTCTTTCCCTTTTCAGTTAATTTTATTTTTGAATTATAGAAAACATTTACATGAGTCAAAACTCAAAACTGTATAAAAATGTGTATTCAGAGAAGTCTTACCTCCATCTTTATTCCTTCTACCTGATTCCTCCTCTGTCCCCTATAGATGACCATTTTTTATTAGTTTCTGGTTTATCCTTCCAAGTTAATTTCTGTAATAACAGTAAACATAAATATAACTTTATAGTATAAATAACAATGAATATCCTGCTGCTTTTCCTTCACAAAAAGTAGCATACTATATACTCTGTTCCACAATTTGCTCTTTTCACTTAATAATACATCCTAAAGACTACTCCATATTGGTATAGTGAGGTTTTTCTCATTCTGTTTTCATGGTTGCATAGTATTCCATGGTGTGGTTGCGCCATAGTTGATTCATCCATTTCCTTATTGGCAGACATATGGGTTGTTTGGAAATATTTTGAAATTTTTAACAATTTTGGATGGAAATTTTTTAAAAAATGTGTTTCTTACTGTCCTACCTTTGTAAACACAGTGTATTTTTTTCTGGATGCCTCAGGTTCTTATCTATTTTTGTTTGTTACTTGCTGCTAATTTGCTTTGAACTTGAAAATTAGATCACCAAATGTGTAACAACTGCTTGTAAAATAGGAGTGATCGACGTAAGCAAGGCCCCAGAGAGCTTTCCTGGGAGGTAAATTATCCTATTCAGAAACTTATGTTCTGAAGGTCTTCCTTTTTATGCCTTATTTTGCTGTTTTGTTTGATTTACATTGGCTTCCTAGTGAAATTACTCTCACACTTTTAAGCTATTTTTGGATTATCAGAGGAAGGTAAATATTTTCTCGTATATTTATCAGTCTGGAAATTGGATTGTATACACTTCTATATTGAGGTAGCAAAATCTTTCCTGCTCTGGAGACAAGTTAGATTTGGTGGAGGATGGAGGGAGCGAGAAGTAAAAATGCTAGGAGTCTGGAAAGAGTCAGTGCATACATACAGCAACGTGCACATTTGTATAGGTGAAAATATACCTGTTATATAATACATATATATGTCTGTAGTACCTGAAAATACACCTGTAATACTTAATATAAATTTTCTGCTTTTCTCACTCAATGTTATATATAAGCATTTTTCTATGTTGTTAAGAACTCTATTGGGTATGACTTAAAAATGGCCGAAAATAATGCATGTTGTAGAGCAGAATATTAAAACTTTACTTTTATCATTGGGCCTCTTTCTATCATATGGAATCTACACGGAAATCCCATATATGGTTCAGGCAAGATTCTGACAGTTTCGCTAAGCAGTTTTGGTCATCATATTTTAATTTCTTAGAGCTCTTTCTTGTTTTCTGATTGTTTCTTTTGTTCTTATTTCATGGGTGCAATGTCTTCTCATTTCTCTGAGGTTCTTAGTTTTATTATTTTCTTGTTTTCTGTATTATCTCTGTTTCCAAGCTACATTTTCCTATTTGATTATTTCAATCTGTCTATTGCAGGAGGAAGACTTCCCTCATATTTCTCGGGTCTGCAGCTCTGCATTCATATTTAGCAATGAAGCACTAAAATGCTGACTGGACCCCCTGAGCAGGTGGGTGAGGCTTGACAACTGGTGGGCTTGACTATGGGATGATCAGGGACTAAGCAGGACCTTTGCTGTGGGGCCCCCAAATGCCTGAATTTATAGATCTATTCTTTGGGACCATTCCGTCTTCCAGAGCAAGGTCCTGGAGTCCAGTGCTTGGAAGGTAAGCCTGGTTGCTGGCACTCTTGGACGTGAAACTGGGGAAGGGAGCTGAGAGTATTAAGGCTCAGCATGCAGATTTTCGCTTAATTCCCATTTTTAGTCTGAGACACCATCGCTACTACCCTCTGCCATGCCCACGTCTTTAAGTACTGAATCTCTCAGTTTCAATGCTCCTGAGAATAAATCCCCTATCCCTTGGGGGGCAGTTAAAGCTTGTTGCCTGACTGCTCAGAGAGAAGGAGGGCCCCAGGACTAACTGTTCCCCATGCAGATTCTTCAACCGGTTTTTTGTCACTTGCTTCCCCCACAGTGTAGCTGAGACTGCTGATTTCTGAGCCTCTCAGGAGTTCTGTGGGGGTGAATCAGCATTTTCTCATTGGTTTCTCCTTCATAGGCACTTAGGTTTCAGCTTTCTTCAGCTCTGCCAAGTTAGTTTTGACCTCTCCGTCTGTTTTCTACCTCCTGCAATTTTATTGAATTGTCATGTCCACCGTTACCTCTTCTTCTTTGGTTCTCTTTGTCCTTTGTCTTCAGCCCTCTGCTGTCATTTTAGTGGCATTTTAGAAGCAAGCAGAAGTAGTGCATCTATCCATCCTTCATACTTAACTGAAAGCCTCCTGGAGCAGTTTAAATCTTCACTTTTGGGAAAATTTATTTTGTTTATCAAATATATGAAGATCCCCTAAAGCCCCACCATGGATCCAACTATATACTGTACCATAATTACCTAACCATTATCCTAGTGTTGGACATTTAGATGGTTTCCAATTTGATATTATGGTAATGACACAATATGAGCATTTTTGTGCATGAATTATCATCTATAGTTATGGCTATTTTTCTGTTTAAATTTGCATTTTTCAAGTGATTTTTTTCTCCCATATATGTATGAGATCTGCATTTCTTCTTTTGTGATTTATCTAGTATAATGTTTATATACTATACTCTTATTTATCTAGTATAATATTTATATATATATAACATTTATAAATGTTATTTTGTTGTACTTATTGCAATATTTTTCTGGTTTATTGTTTGCCTTTTCATTTTTGTTTACTTTTGCAGGTGTAGATATTTCTAATTTTTTGCACAAACACACCAGAATTTTTTCTTTATGATTTTTTCCATCACTTTTAAACTTAAAAATATATTCTCTTGTAGATATTTAGTAAATATTTCTGATTTTAGAGATAAAGATATGAGAATCACTAGCATAGAGGTTAGAGCTAGAGTTCTTTTTTTGTATTAACATGAGAATGTTTATTATATAAAAATTTTAAAGTAGAATCCAAATGGCTTATTTATATTATATACATAATAGATTTGCAACTGTGTTAAAATACATATAGGAAATTCTAGGAAGAAAATACAACAAAAGATTCATAGTTGTTGTCTGGATATTAATTTTTTCTCTAGTTTTCAGGATTATATCTTCTAGGATATTAATTTTTTCTCTAGTTTTCAGGATTATATCTTCTAGGATATTAATTTTTTCTCTAGTTTTCAGGATTATATCTTCTATATTTTCTTAAATATGTAGGTATTCCTTTTGTATTACAAATGAAAAATTAAATTCTGAATTTTCAAGACTAGTTTAGAAGTAAAGTATAAATAAACAGTTTGGAGAGACATGGTGATTATTTTCTTAGTGATAAATTCTTAAAATTTTTTTATTATTAAAAAAACTGTACATAATGTATACAACTTGATGGGTTTGGAGATAATTATACACCTATGAAACCATCACACAACCCATGCCACGAACATATTCATCACGTCCGAAAGTTTCCTCCTGCCCTCTTGTTTATTATCATTATTATTTGTGTGTGTGTGATAAGAACATTTAACATAAGATCTACCCTCTTAGCAAATTTTTAAGTATACATACAGAAATGAGGATGTATTAGTCACAGACCTAGAGTTCTGAGTGAGACTGCAGCAACTCACTATGGGAGAAATGTGGAGAGAGAAGATTTGGGGGGATGAGAACTGTGGTTTGGGAAATGCCCACAGCCAGGGAGGGAAGGAGACAGTGGACTCGGTGAGGAACGAGGCGGAGGTGCCTGAGAGACCTGCGTCGTGGATGAGTACTCAGAAAAGCGTAAAACCTGGTGAAAGGCTAAGACGATCCTGCCCAGGTGTTAGTGTTTCTTGCCAATATGCTGACCCCCAACGCTGTTCCTGCAGATGCTGCTGGCGCGTCTCAAGACAAGCATGTTGAGATGGAGAGAAAAAGTGTTAAGTCTTCTGTGTGAGGTAAGTGCATCGCACCAGGGCTTTTGGTGTAATTCACCAGTCCCGTCTTAGCAATTACTGTCTTCTCAAGGGAAGCTAGTGCTGCAAATTAAAAATGCCACAGGACCCCAGTCCTCAACCATTCTTTTTCTCTCCCTGTTCAGGAAGGGTTATTAAGTAACTGAATGACAAGGCTATGGTTTCTCAAATAGAAAGTTTAGTTCCCCGGAGCAGTGGTGTGTACCTTCCATTAGGAAGTGTGAGTAAGAGCTACAGATCATGCCACAATTGGTGGTGAACTACGATTTTCCAAATTGGATATTTCAACTTTGCTTCTTCCAATTCTTGGGCCCATTCTTGGTATTTTCCTCTCCCTCCCACTCTTGAACAACACCACTCTAATGAGAAAAACTCTAAACCACTGTTTTGCAGTGGTGGCTCCTGGAAAAAGCCCACTGTGTTTTTAGGGGATTGCTTAGAATGGAAAACTAATGCCTGATTTATGAGGTTGTAGGACTTCTCAAAAGGGCAGGGCAGAATGAGGAAGGGACTACAGGAGGCAAAAGTTGTGAACCGTATCTTTGTTGAAGATAACATTTGCTGTATCACATACCAAATGGTCTTAGTCACTTCACAAATATTTCAAGGAAAACTATATTAGTACAAAAGATTAGAGATTATTCAGTGTCTTTAGTCTTTTGGCCTAGTTTTTAATAGCATCACTGCCTCATTCTGTTAGCTTTCTACTGATTTCATTTAGATCAGTGACATGTGAATACATCCTTATGGCTTATCACCTTGTAGGGTCCAAAGGCAGAGTATTCCCACTAAATTACTCCTGTGATGATTGCTTGGGTTTTCTAAAGATTGCTTTTAGTGACAACTTGATCACATGGTTTTGCATGGCCTTAAATCAATGCCAGTTAAAGTGACCCAGGCCTAAATCTTGGCTCTTGGTTTTCCATTCTAATGAGAATTACTGTGATGAAGGAGCAGTGATTCGGATAAACAAACATTTACTGAGTACCAACTGTGTGCAAGACCTGGTGATGCTGTTCTTGTGGCTCTGTTTGAGTAGAACGCTATGTGTGTGCTGATGCAGGGAACAGAGGCAGGCAGGGTAGAGGAAGCTTGGAAAGTTTTCAAGATTAATTAGCACGAAGGTGGGGCATTTGGGATATCTGGCACCAGATAGTAATCAACAGTACTAATTATACTCTCATATTAAATCAGTTATGGTGGATGAATTGGAGTTGATCAGCCAGTATGGTTAAAGATGCTGCAGCTGTTGTGAGCTTCTCTTTAAAATTTGTTTACATGTTTCTATAGCTCATGTATTAGTGGATTGCATTTCATTTTGCTGGATTTTTCTTAGACAAAATGATCCTCAATTTTTTTAGTTATAGTAGAAAATTGAAATATGAGAGTAAGATGTGAGAACATAAAAATCACCTGGAATGATACATTCTCAGTCAAGTCACTGCATAGTCAATGTTTTTTATTTTCAGTATCTTGGTAAATATATGAGGGTGCTCACAGTAGTACAAAGGGCATGTGATAGATCTTGAGACACAAGTTCTAAATTGTGTCGCTTCATTATTAGATAGAAAAAGACTCTATAATGTGTTCTGTTCATTAGAATTCCTTTGGGAAATTAGATGGCATTTGAGGCTGAGTAGGGCTGGCTGGTGGGATAGAGAATGGGTATTTTGTTTTTTAAGCACATGCGTGCTTAAGTAACATCTTTCTGGTATATTCAGGTGAGTGGCATGTGAAGCCTGGTGTGACCTTTCTTAAATTTAATTGGAGTTGTTTTTTTAATAGATTCATCAGGCTATAATTGGGTTTTAGCCTTTAGGGCACTGAGAAGATATCTGTGCCATTTTTCAGGAAATTTAATTCAATTCAACTAAATGTGTTGACTGCACATGATAAGCATTCAATGCGTTTAGTATTCAATATTCTCAGTAGGACATAAAAATGAAAAAAAGTACATGTCTCTCTCTCTCTTTTTTTGAAAAAAAATATGTGATTAAGAATATTTTTAGTAAGTGGCCACATATGCTCACATATGATGCCTCTTAGAAGAATATTCTGTCCTCTGTATTTTCTGTAAATTGGCAGTTAGATCTGGATCTAGTTAGATCTAAAGGATCAATCGGATTTGGGTTGAATTATTTTTGGCTAGAATACTTTCATAGGTGGAAGTGAGTGTATTAAGTGAGTGCATTAAGTCATAGAATGCCTGGTTGTCCTTCTGTTCTCTTAGCAGTTCTTGATGATATTTGCCTAAATCCCTTAATTCATTAGATGTGGCAAAGTGTTGACGTTTTAATTCTTTCTTTCCTTCTTCATTTATTAACTGGTATATTTCTATAAAGAGAAACTTCCCCTCATCAACTATTTGGTTACCATGAGATATAGTTTATATAGGAAAGGCAGGATAAATGCTTAATTTGGGGGCTGAATGGGGTTGGATGCTTTTCAAACTAATAAGACATAGTTATTTTTGCTTCAAATAGTCAATAGTATTTTAAGAAACTTAAAAATATTAAAATAAAGATTAAAAACTCTTTATATTTACCCAGGTATTTACTTTTTCTGGTGGTCTTAATTTCCTCTTGCAGATCAAGTTTTCTATCCGGTATCATTTGCCTCCAGCTTTTGGAATTTCTTATACTTGCAATGAATTTTCTCAGCTTTTGTTTATTTGAACATGTCTTTATTTTACTGTAATTATTGAATGATGTTCTTGTGGGTTGTAGAATTCTAGGTAAATAGTTTTTTCTTTCAGTGCTTTAGTGATGTCATTCCATTGTCTGTTGTCCTTCATTGTTTCTGATGAGTAGTCAGGCATCAATTTTATCACTGGTCGCCTGTATGTAACATGTCAGTTTTCTCTGACTGCTTTAAAGTTTATTTTCATCTTTGGTTTTCAGCTGTTTGATTATGGTATGCCTAGGTGCTGTTGTTGTTGTTTTAATCTTGCTTGAGGTTTGCTAATCTTCTTGTATTTATTCAGTCTGAGGTTGGAATTTTGGAAAATTCTTGACCTTTATCTCTTTAAATATTTCTTCTGTCCCCATTTTCTCTCTTCTCTCCTTCTAGGACTCCAATAACACATGTATTAGACTGTTTGATATTGCTTCTCAGATCTCAGATGCTCTAGGCCACTTTTCCCATTATTTTTCCCTTCTGTGTTTCCTTTTTTATAGTTTCTTTCGACCTGTTTTCAGGTTTACAGTTCCTTCCCTCTGCAATGTCCAATCTGCTGTTCAGACCATTAAGTGATTTCTTCATTTCTGGTATAATTTTGACTTCTGGCATTTCCGTTTGTTTCTTTTTGTAGTTTCCATTTCTCTGCTGAAACCCACCATATACTCATGTGTGTTGTCCACATTGTCCACTAGTTGCTTTAACATACTTATCATATTTATTTTGAAGTCTGTCTGATAATTCCCCCATGTGGGTCTGTCTCCAATGATGGTTTTCTCTCTTGACCTCTCATGGATCACATTTTCTTGCTACTTCATGTTACTCGTAATTTTTGATTATATACCAGCCATTTCTTTAAAATAACTGTGAAGATTGAGATGAAGAACATTTACTCCCATAAAAGAACACACCCCTTCTTCTTTCAGGCTGCTAAGTAGAGAGCACTAGTTTAATTCATTTGGGTCTGAGCTTTTTTGCAGTGTTAGCTTAATTCAGTTCTCTACCGGCTTCAGATATTTTGAGGACAGGACTAGCATTTTCTCCTCAGTGAAGATTGGGATCTGAACACTGGTGAGATTCCAGGAATCCCTTCTTATTTTACAGGTAAACTATTTGATTTTTAAACGATGGGAGATCTCTGTCTGCTTTCTAGCCTGGCTGTCAGCTTTTGAGTCTTTGGGGAGTTCTCTTTGTTTTCTAGTTCTGTTTCCAGCATTCTGTGCCTGGAGATAACTGCCCTGCCACCTTGCTCACAGCCTTTGGAAGGCAGCGTCGGTATACTCAGGAAGGCTGGGGTGCCTCAGAGGCGTTTCTTCTGGCTCTTCTGCCCCACCCCCAGACTTTGGAAACCTCCTTCGCACAACTAACCTGCTAGTACAATTAAGAAAATAAGTTTGCTTAAGTGAAAGTGTTTTGACCATTGAAATACAGAGTCCTTTCAGGATTCTGAAAGGTACACACCACACTAGGTGGAGGTGAAAACTCTAGTAGACATTCATCTTCAAGAAGGCTGCCCCCTTCCTTAAGGGCATCTGTTTCCCACTGGGGAATTTCTCCTCCCCTGTGAGTGGGTGAACAGGTCCAACAGCCAGGGGTGCTGTGCTCATGAGCTCCTGCTATGCGGAAGGAAACATTAGGAGAGGAAGGCGTTACTCTAACACTGCTCTCCTCCCCATTGATTTCATCGCTCCTGTTCCTCTAAAGTGCCAAGCTCATTCCAGCTTCTGAGCTTTGGCCATTGCTGTTGTCCTTGTCTAGAGTGCTGTTTCCCCAGATACTCTAGAATGTAGGTACCATGAGAACAGAAACTTCATCTGTTTGGTTCACAGCTGTATCCCCAGTGCCTAGAACAATGTCTGGCCTGTGGTACACACACACAAATGATAGTTACTGAATGAATGAGTCTTTTTCTCCCCTCCTCCAGTACAGCAGGCAGTTGGGGCAGGCAATCGGCCTGGCTAATTGGCAATGGGTGACTTAATCTTGACCAATCAGGCCCTCACTCCTGGGATTTTGACTCTTGAGCAAAGGTGGGGGAGTGGTGAGTGGCAGTGGGGGGACACTGGAGGTCATTCACTGTTGTGCCCAGAAGGTGCCACAAGAATGTGTTGAGATTGGTTCTTATGTGTGGCTTATGGAACCAGACTCATAACTTTATAGCCCCCACTTAATATTTTACCCCTACAAATACCACCTGAATATATAGCTGAATTATTTAATGACAAGTAGTTTTCATCGTTCTTTTTGCTTTTGGTCTTGTTTTTCCTCTTGCTAGCTTGTTACATATAGAAACCCAATCCCTAATCTTTGAAATTTTGGCCAGCGTTTGTTTTTGCCATACACCTTTTATTCTCTCCCTTAGAAAGAACTCTGTTTAATGTGCATGCATTTTTTAAATCCTTGGATTTTTGTGCTATCATTTACAGCTAATGGTGACGCTGAAAGCTTTGCAGAAATGAAGGTTAAGACTGGCTGGTGTAGAAGCCAAGATTTGGGGGTTTTCCAGTACTCACGTCCATTGGAAGAGATGGCAGTCAATCCTTCCAACCTAAATATTGTCTACATGTAGGCTGAAAAAAAACCCATTATTCCAGGATAACCAGTGGCTAAAAAACCTGAAGTGACTTTTTAGGAATACATACCTTGAATATTAGAGAGTGTTCTTAGTAGTACTCCCCCAGCCCAACAGACTTTTCCCCACTTTTGGTACCTATGAAAATGTGTGGTACCAGTAAACACTAAGCATTTTGTTTAAATATTAAACTTTAAAGTGCTGCATCAATTTTTAATGTGCAAGCTATCCTTGAAAGGCTCTGCTAGGTTGCTCTTCCCTATCAGAGAAACACTTGAGAGTCATTAGCCAAGCTCTCAGGTTACGAGGAAAAGGCCTACTCCACTGCAAACCCTCCTTAGAGCGTCTCCAAAAAGCCAATATGTGAGCAGAGGGCAGGCTGGCTCAGAATCACTTAAAGCCTCTATTTCCAAAACTGCTTTAACCAGTTATCCTCAGGAAATTGCAACCCCAGGAACTTCTTTAGTCAACAGAACTTAGGGCTTACTTCTTGCAAAGAGTTGCTGACTGGAGGAGAATCATCTAGAATATGCCAGCACAGCAGTTTTTATTGGTGGTATTAGGGACCCTGTGAGAATGTCTCTGGAGTGAGAGTCACACCTTTGTCCCCTCAAACATGTCATCTGATGAGTTTCTGCAATATTTGAATGAGGAGTTGTTGTGTCTTGACTAAACTGGATTTCCATGTTAAGTATTGCCATAGATGAGCACTGTCCATTCTTTATCCTTACATGGCACATAGATTTGTAAAAAGAGTAGGGCCAGAGAAAGGTCAGGACCATGATGCTTGACTTGGAACGTGGGTGGTAATGGTGGGGAGGAGTGCCAGTCATGAACTTTGTTTACTTTATTGATTTGTCCATTCCTCTGTACGTTCACCTATTGAAGTAATTTATTGAGTGCCCCAAGGCCAGAAAGCCCTTGCCATGCTTCAGAAATGCAGGCAGCTAGTGTGTTTGAAACTTGGTGAGATTTTGGGAGGGTGGTATGAATTGAAATCGAGTAGTCAGTGCGTGGTTGAGTTTGGAGGTTGTTTTCTCATTGGCTTGTGCACCTATTAGAACAGCCTCAGCACTTCAGCCATGCTCTGAAAGTAGGTAGGCTCATGTACCATCGGAGCCTTAGAAAGTCCTGAAAAACACATATGTGGTATAGTTTTAGACCTTCTAAGGCTGTGTTTTAATAAGACTTTGCTGCCAAGTTATTTGGGATTAAGTGTGACAAAGAGATTTGAAATTCAGAAATAATAGAAGATGGAATTGCTTCAAAGCTGGCTCTTGGAGCTTTGAGAATGAAGGATTTCATAATGATTTCCAGCTTTAGTACCAACTGAATTATGAGTAACACAGAAAGGGAAGAAAATTGTGGTCTTTGGATATTAGGCCTGGATCTTCACTAACCACCCAAAAGGACCGGATTGTGGTTGAGAATTTATGACTCTTTTATTATGTGCATCTGTTAGCTTCACTGTTCAATAGGGTAGCCACTAATCACATGTGGCTATTCAAACTAAAGTACAATGAAAATCACTTCCTCAGTTACATTAGCCACATTTCAGCTGCTCAGTAGCTACATGTGGCTAGTGGCTATTGCATTGGACAGCATGGATATAGACCCTTTTTGTCATTGCAGAGAGTTCTACTGGACAGCACTGTGGACAATAATGTGAGGTTAAGAAATTGGGGCAATACAATATTTCTATGAAATGCCCTCTCTCAATTCCCTCGGTGGTTATTCCAAACCTTCAGCTCACTCAAGCTTTGTACCCCACCTCCTCCTCATCACGTTCAGCAGGTGTTATGACTCCTACTCTATAAGGACAATGGACAACATTAGGTGTGGGCTTTTTTTCATCTTTTGACCCCCCATCCCCACCACCTGCTTCCTTGCATCTGCACCTATTTCTCCATCCTTTCTTAGGGAAGAAGCGTCATCCTTCCTGTTTATTGCAAATCCTTCCATCTCTGCACTAGAAGCAACTCTTTTGTCACTTCAAGGACCAGGCTTTATCAATTATCTGCTCTCTCATTTACTTATTTATTTATAAATAATTATAAATTCACAAGAAGTTTGAAATATGATGTAAAGGGGGGTCCTCTGCGCCCTTCCCCAGTTTTCTCCAATAGTAACATCTTGCATAACTGTAATACAGTATCAAAACTGGGAAATGGACATTGGTACCATCCACAGAGCTTATTTAGATTTCACTACGTTCATATGCACTTGTGTGTGTGTTTTTACAAATGTATTTATAAAATTTATGTGACATTCAAGAATATTAATAAGATAGTGTATAACCTTTTGAAACTGGCTCTTTTCACTCAGCATAATTCTCATGAAATCCATCCCAGTTTCTTGTATCAATAGTTTGTTGCTTTTGTTTGCTGGATAGTATTCCATGGTATGGAAATGCCACAGTTTGTTTCACCATTCACTGAAGGACATCTCGCTTTTTTTTTCCTTCCGGTTTTCCAGGCTATTACAAATAAAGCTGCTATAAAAATTCACGGTTTTGCGTAAATGTAAGTTTTCATTTCTTTAGGATAATGCCCAAGAGTTTAATTGCTGGGTTGCATGGCAAGTCCAGATTAGTTTTGTTAAGAAACTGCTGAGCTGTTCCCAGAGTGGCTGTACCAGTTCACATTCCCACAGCAATGTATGAGTGATCCAGTTTCTCTACATCCTTGCCAGCATTTGGTGTTACTGTTTTTTATTTTAGCCATTCTAATAAGTGTGTGGTGATATCTTATTGTGGTTTTAATTTTCATTTCTCTTTAATTTTCATTAACATGGTTAATGATGTTGAACCTCTTTTCGGGTGCTTGTTTGCCATATATCCTCTTTGGTGAAATATCTTTTCATGTCTTTGATGAAATATCTTGCACATTTTCTAATTTTTAATTGTTTATTGACTGCTAAATTTCAAGAGTTCTTTATATATTCTAGATACAAGGCCTTTGATGGATATGTGGTTGGGAAATATTTCTCCTAGGATAGCTTGTCTTTTCATACTCATCACAGAGTCTTAGTTGGAGCAAAAGTTTTTAATTTTGATAAGGTCTCTCTCCTATATATTCAACTTATATGTTTAACCTAACCTGCTCTCCTGCGCTTTTTCCCTTAATGCAAAAACTGCATCATGGTGCATCTACCTTGAAAACTGCATTTACTTTGAAGCATGTTCTTTTGCTGTTGTTATGCCAGCTAATAATGCCATAATCTAGCCCAAAACAGACACCTGGCAGTCATCCTTGACTCCTCTAATCCTTCAGCTCTATCTCTAACCACCCACCCAAATCCTATATATTACTAAATGTTTCTCAAGTTCACCGTATATCAGTGTTTTATCCTTGGTGCCATTGTCTTAGTTCAGATTCTTATTATTCCTTGTTAAGATCATTGTGTTGAGCATCTAATTGGACTGCTGGCTTCCAGTATTGCCTGACACAAAGCCAATTTCCATATTGCTGCAGAATGATCTCCCTAAAATGCAACCCAATCATGTTATTCCCCTGCTCAAAAAAATCCTTAAATAGCTTACCATCCTCTCCAGAGTAAAGTTTAAATCTTTAACATGATGTGTACATTCTTTTGTGTGTCCCCCTCAGCCTTATCTCTCAGTGTTCCCTCACACCAGCCATTAGCTCCAACCATTCTGGTTTACTTGCAGTTTCTCAAATGCATTGTGATTTCTTGACTCTGATGCTTTGCTCGGAATGTTTTCCCATGCCTCCTTGCTTGAGGATTCTGGTCTACATTCAAGATTCAAGAGGAGGGCAACTCCTCCAAGGAGACTTCCCTGGTTACCCAGGCAAGATTACCTCCTCTTTGCTCATGTAATGATTCAATCAAGGCAGGGACTATATCCGTATATCTGTATTTATTCCTAGGGCTTAACAAAGTACTTGGTACATAGCTTACAAAATTATGGAAAAAATGAATGAATCTTGGTAATTAGAGCCCCTCAGTTTTGAAAGTAATTGTTTCCCCATGTTCACTAGACTCTAATCTCCTGAAGGCTGGAACTGTCTCCGGTCTCTATTCAGAGCACTTGCAGAATGCCCAGCTCATAGGACATTACTGGATAAATGAATGAAGCAAAATGGACATCCTTGCAACATGGTGCACTTTAAGTTAATCTTTTTTTCCCTTTGCTTATCCCCAGAGGCAGGCACTGAGCCTAACAGTAAAAATGTATGGAAAAGAACAGAAATCATTGATCGTTTAATACACTCATGTGGCTGAGTGGGCACTCTGGTTCAGATATGGTTGGATCTGCCCTGAACAGCCACAAGAAGGCAGAAGGCTACTTTTTTTTGTTCATAATTTAACAAGTACGTATTAACCTTTCCACTATTGGACAGCCACTGAGTAACAAAAAGAATCTATTCTCATCTAGCTTGAAATCAGATCCTGTTTTGAGCTATTCTTGGTACAAAAAGAGATGTTAACCTTTTGGATAATCCTTTCTGAAATAGATGAGGTTCTTTGTGGTGTTATTAAAAAACTGATTATCATAAAATCAAATTTATCTGACTAATTTTAGATTTCAAACTCTCTTCGATGCAAGCCAAATTCAGTGTGCAGTAGGCAAAAATTGACCAGGGCTGGTCTTAAGGTAACATTTAGAGAGCAGCCCTCATTTGCCTCATCTCTCCGTTAAACTCTCTCACTTCTGCCACAGAAGGGCCCCATGCCACCTTCTTGCTCCCCAGGCTTCCACTCCCACACCTCAGTACCCCACCCCACCAAGACTTGGCGTGCATTCGTATAACATAGGGTATCATCTCAGGTCCTAAATAAAGGACCCATTCGCTCTTAGTTTAGGGATTGCAGAGCCCCACAGGGTAAGAACCAAGGAGAGAGTCCATGGTTCTTGCCCAGCACAGGTCATAGCTGCTTTTTCTCTCATCAAAGAAATTAACCAGAAGAGGGAAGGCCAAGGTGTTAGGGCTAACCCTGGGTCTCTTGTGGTCATCCACCTTAATGATTAGTAACTTCATTCCAATCCAGCCACTTACTCCCACGGTCACACCTTGGATCTTGTTATTGCCAGAAACTACTCCATCTGAAGTCTCAATTTCAGATATCCTGTCTCTGACCACCACCTTCTGTCCTCCCAGTTTGCTTGCTCAGGTAACCCGTAGGCATAATACTTTGACATTTTGACAGCCAATCCATTGAGCCTCATCACTTTTTCCTCCTTTTATTTCCTTCTTCTCCAGGTAGATTCCGTGGTTGAATATAATCAGTCCTTTGCAAACGCAGTCAACTTTCCTCCCCGTTCTCTGTCATACCCATCTGACAAATCCCCAACCTTGGGAGAACGCTACCCTCTGTCTTCTCTGGGCCTCCATTTGAGCAGTTCAATGCTGCAGGACAAAGTCACACGAGTGTGTGGACTGGGTTCACTGTATATTCAGGATCTTAAGCCTCAAATTGGCGTTAATCTTACTTTGCGTCCTTCTTCCTGGCATTATTTCCTTTTTTCTCTTTAAACAACCCTTGGCCCTTTTCCAGCAGCATTCTCACCTCATACTTCACCCTCAGACTCAAAGTCCCTTATCTTGCCCACTCATCAAAACCGGCAAACCCACCGACACTTGCATCCGCCTTCCTCTCCTGCCCTCACAGTGAAGACCAATCCCTCCACTTGTCTCTGGATCTCGTCCACAGCACCTTCAGTTTCTCCCATTGTAGAATCTCTGTAGAGTCAGCAGTGAATCAAAATATATCAATAATCACAAAAATTGACTCTTGGATAGGAGAAAAAGTAAAATACAGTTATCTGCCGTTAACAAAAATCATGCCTAAAACAAAATAACATATAAAGGTTGAAAAATAAAGGGAAAATATACTAAACAAGTTTTAAAAAAAACAAATGTTGTAATATTAATAGCAATTAAAATGGAATCCAAAGCCAAAAAACAAGTGAGTCAAATAGAAATATTTAATATTGACAACACATACAACTCACTAACACTTGCCACTCTTTTTTTTTTTTTTTTTTTTTTTTTTTTTTTAAAGATTTTATTTATTCAGTTTTCTCCCCCCAAAGCCCCAGTAGATAGTTGTATGTCATAGGTTCACATCCTTCCAGTTGCTGTACGTGGGACTCGGCCTCACGTTGGACGGAGAAGTGGTGCCTCGGGGCGCTCCCGGGATCCGAACCCAGGCCGCCAGCATCAGAGCGCGCGCACTTAACCGCTAAGCCACGGAGCCGGCCCACACTTGCCACTCTTGAAAACTTTGTTACCAAAAGCAACAATTCACACTATAGAGAGCAAAAACTGATAATTATACTAAGATAAATAAATTCCAACCATTATGGGAGATTTCAGAAATTAACCGATTGAGTAAACAAATAACTAAGATTTGAAGGCTTTTAGTAACATAGCTAAAAAGCTATGTATATATGTTTTTATCTGTCTATGTATATTTGTATGTTTATAAAGTTTTCATATCCACAAAATTGAAAGAAGACATTTTTAAAAAACATGGATGGGGCATTTACAAATATTTACCATCCTTTAGACCAAAACAAAACATATCTCAACATATATTACAAGGAATCAAATTAGTCAGTCTATTTTTACTAGTTATGATATAAAAAATGAGAAATGAATATAAAAAATATCTAAGAAAAACAATTCCCTTGGAAATAATAATAATATACCTCTTTCTCTTACAAAATAACAAATATTATTTCAGAAAAATAATAAAATGGGTAAAATTTTGGTATACCTAATCAAGAAAAAAAGTTCTTGTATAAACAGCATTGAGAAGAAGAAAGAAAATTTGGCCACAGATTTGGAGATCATTAAAAAGATTATGCGATTAATTCCTTCATTCAATTAATATCTATCAATGACCTACATTAATATACTATTTTATATAATAATTTGAGCATTTAGACAAATTGTTAATTTTCTAAAAAATTAAACAAAATTGACTCAAGCAGTAGAAAATCTGAATAGATAAATAAAATTGAAGAGGTTGAAAATATAGTCGAAGATCTATTTCTTAAAAGTTTCACCAAACCCAGAAGTTTTTAAGGGTGATATCTACCAAATTTTTATGGAATAGACAATTCCTTTGTTATATAAACTGCTCCAGAGACTCTAAAAGCTAGAAAGCAATCCTAACTCTTTCTGTGAAGCTTGTGTAACCCTCATACTAAAATTTAACAAGGATTGTGCACACAGAAAAGAAACCACAGGCAAAACTCACTAATAAACTTGGCATGCAGGATTTCTATATAAAAGCTAACAAATTAAATCATCCATGCATTAAAAAATAGTGGATTATGGCCGGAGAGAACTTACAGTAGAAACACAAGGAAGTTTCAATATTAGTTAAACTACTAATTTAATTCACTAGTTAATAATTCAAAGAAGGAAAATCATATATTATCTCAATAGATGTTGAAAAAATATTTGACAAAATTCAACACCAATTCATGTTAAAAACTAGGAATGGAAGGAAACTTAACAAACTTTGTACAGGGTATCTCTTAGAAACCTATAGCAAAAGTCATATATAATGATGAAGCTTTGAAAGCATTCTCTTTACCTGTGCAAACAACATAAGGATGCTAATCATCACTACTTGTAATGGAGGTCTTGACTAATGCAATAACACAAAAATAAATCAAGCAGGTAAATATTTGAAAGGAAGAGGAAGAAAACTATTATTGCATTTTCAGACAACATGATTATCTTCCTAGGAGATCCAAGACAATAAAATGACAGACTGATAGAACTCTACACTGCTGGTGCAATTGGATAAAAGATTAAAATGCAGAAAGGAATAGTTTTTCATATATGACCATAACCAATTGGACCATCCAGTTCCCAATAGAAACAAAAAATTTGACATGGCTAAGAATAAACCTGAAAGTATTTGTGCAATACTGTCTGAAAACAACAACAACAACGCTATAAAATATTATTGGAAGATATAAAAGAAGACAAATGATGAAAAATACCATATTCCTGAATGAGAAAATTCACTATTTTGAAAATAGTAATTCTCCCCAAATGTATTTATGCATTCAATATATCCCAGTCAAATCCTACCAACTTGAGTATGACAATCATCTGGTTGTATTTTAGGAGATGTTCCTAAAATACATCTGTTCTTGAAAATTCTTCAAAAGCTACAATAACAACAACAAAAAGCCAAAAAACCAGAGAAACAGAAACACAAACACTATCTTTGGTGAAACTGAGAGACACATCTGTAACTCTGAATCACAGTGTAGGAGAAACAACTAACAAATGCAGTGGAATATAAACAGGGATACAGGAAGATGCCAAGAGGATCCCTGCGAGTGGAGAATTCAGATGAAACTGGCAAAGCGCAGTTTCCCAAAGTAAATGCTACACCTGAGACAAACCAACATTGCTGAGATGGGTACGCGGGTTCCCTGCTTTGCAGGAGGATGGCAGTCGGGGCTGAACAAGGAATCACAGAGACGAGCCATATTTTCAGGTAGGCTTTCTGTCAGTTAGGCAAAAAAGAGGAGAGAGTTTACCTTGTGAACAGCCCAAAAGCTGCTTATCTCTGCTGTCTGATCAAGAAATAAAGAGAAAAGGTGAAGATAACCAAGATTAGTAATAAAAAGGAGAATATTTATACAGACATTCAAAAGACAAAAAGAAGCACTGAGGACTTTTAGGGCGGTGAAAATACTCTGTATGATATTATAATGATGGATACATGCCGTGATACATTTGTTCAAACCCATAGAATGTACAACACCAAGAGGGAACCCTGATGTAAACTGAGGACGTTGGGTGATTACGAACTATCAAGGGAGGTTCATGGATTATAACAAATGTACCACTCTGGTGGGGGATGTTGATAGCGGGAAAGGCTGTGTGTGTGTGGTTGGGGCAGGGAGTATATGGGAACTCTGTACTTTCTTCTCAGTTTGCTGAGAACCCAAAACTTCTCTAAAAAAAAATCTCTAAATATATATAAAGGATATTATGAACAAATTCATGCCAATAAATTTGAAAATTTAGACGAAGTGGAAAAATTATTAGAAAAGCAGAACTTACCCAAAACTGCAACAAGATATGTAAAGTTTGCACTGTTCTATATCTGTTGAAGAGATTGAATGTGTAATTAAAAACTTTTCCACAAATAAAACTCCTCCTTTTAAAGAAAACCTCTTAAAGAAGAACAAGATGGAACATAGTCACTCGTGAATTTTACCCCTCATCGAAGGAAGAAATAACATGTTCCACAAACTGTTCCAGAGAAGAGGAAAAAAAAGAAAAACTTTCCAAAATTTTTTTGATACTTAGACAATCTTGATGCACAAATCTGCAAAGAATATTACAAAAAAAAAGAGAAAGAAAATTAATGTCTTTCAGGAACACAGATGCAAAAAGTCCTAGAAAAATTATTAGCAAATCGAATCTACTGATATTTCAAAGGACCAAATGTGGTTTATTTAGAGAATGTGAGACTGGGTTAACATTTCAAAAAATCAATAAATGTAATCCACCAGATTAACAGAATGAGGGAGAAAAATTATATGGCTGTCTTGGCATATGCAGAAAGAGCATTTGATATAAATTCAACATCTATTAATAATTAAAAACAACCTTAAATATAAGAAAACATCTTATATTTAACAAATCTAAAAAGTAAACCCAAAAACTCCAAATAAAACAAATATCATATCTGATGTGAAATTTTATGGGATTTCCCTCTGAGACTGGTAATGAAAGAAAGATGTCTACAAAAATTATTTTTATTCAACATTGTACTGGAGACCTTAACTAGTGAAATTAAAAAAAATGTTGAAAGTATGAGAAATGAAAGGGAAAAAATAGCAGTCATTCACAGATGATATTATTGTGTATGTAGAAATTTTTAAAAACTCTACAAATAAACCATTATATGTAATAAGTGAAATATAACAAATCAATTGCATTTCTATATATTTGCAACAAATTAAAAAAGAATAATAAAAATGTATTATTTACAATATCATTAAAAACTGTGAATATCTAGCAATAAATCTAATGAAAGTTGTCTGAGACCTCTTTCCAGAAATTTATAAAACACTATCAAGAGATATTAAAGATCCCATAAATGAATGATAGATGAATATATTTTTTTTAAAAATCTACCAATGACCTTAACAGAAATGGAAAAAAGTGTCAAAGGGTTAATCTTAACCATTTGTTAAACCAAAGCATTTGTTTTTACCACTGCCCCTTCTGTACCAAGGGCTCAAATTTATGGCCATTATTCTCCAACTGGCACAAGTAGGAGAGAATCCTTTGCTTTCCTTCTTGCATTCCTAACTCCTGGCATAGGTGCATCTGAGTGACAGAGCCCAGGTCATGTACCTGTGCCCTAGCTGCAAGAGAGTCTGGCAAAGTAAATATCTAGCATTTTCACCTCCGTTAGAGGAGATGATATTTGTCTATCAAGACTTATAAGGTAGATAGTTTAAACATAGAAAGAAGTTTAGATACTGGGCAATGAAAACAATGAGATACATCCACTAGAAACATCCCTATTTTCACTAATAATGATTCCTCAATTATTCTGGAGGTACTGGCAAGCACGATGAGACAAAAGAAAAAATAGATATAAAAGTCAAATAGGAGATTAAATTATTACTATATGCTGTTGGTATGAATATTTTCCTAGAAAATCCATGAAAAACAACTAAAATGTTTTCAAACAGTAATAGAATTCAGCTAGCTGGCTGGTGTAAAATTAATAAACAGATACATCTTCATGTATATGGCTCACTAGATGACATAATGGAAGAAAATGTGACACTTACAATAGCAGAAAACATGAAGGATCAATATAAAATTTGAAAATGTTTCTGAAGGATTCAAAAAGAAGACTAGAATAAATGGAAAGGCATACCATGTTTTTGAACAAGAGATTCAACATCATGAACATGTCAATTCTAAGTTAATCTATAAATGTAACACAATCCTCCCCCACAAAAAAGGATTACCAAAAAGATTCTTAGTGGAAATTGACAATCTGATCCTAAAGAATATATAGAAAAATAAGCAAACAAGAAGAGCTAGTAAAAATTCCCAAAAAGAGTAATGGGAGGTATTTATCTGATAAGGCATTAAAACACACAAAAACATCAAAAGGGTAAAGTATAGTACTTGAATATATACAGTAATTTGATGCATGATAAAGATGAAATTTCAAATCACTAGGAAGTGATAGATTTGCTCTTTTGATTGGCAAAGATTAAAGATTACTAATATCCAATAGTGGAGAAGATGTGGAGAAATGTATAGGAATGTAAACTGGCATGATCTTTATGGACAGCATTTTCTTAGAATCTCTTTTAGAAATATGCATAAGCCTTAATCCAACAATTCCACTTTTAGATATTTATCCTAAAGAAACCCTTGCATCTGTGCACAAAGAGGCCTTGGAGAATTGTTTGTAATACAGGAAGGAAGATAGATTATAATCTGAGTATCCTTATAAATAAGGTATTATATATCTATCCTGTGGAATACAATGCAGCAGTTAAAATAGATGAGGTTAAAAATGAGAAAGAGCATATGAAGTGATATGTGGCATTTCAAGGATTAATTTTAAAGTTGAAAAGAGAACTGTAGAATAATATACATAGTGTGATTCCACTGATGCCAAAACAAGTCTCACCTATGTACATATAAGTTGAGTAGTATTTGTATCTCAAGTTTATCAGTTTACCAATGAGGAAACTGAAGCATAGAAAGGGAGATATTGTGGGAAGGGAGCTTGGAAGCCCATCTGAGGAAAGAGCAATTCAGGCAGAGAAAACAATCCGTGCAGAGGCCCTGGGGTAGAAGCATACTGTGCTGATTTGAGGAATAGAAAGGAGATTAGTATGACTAGAGTGAGGGTGAGTGAAAGGGGTTAGTAAGAGATAAGAACAAAGAAGTAGTCAGATTCTGTAGAGGACCTTCGCTTTTATTTTCAAAGAAGTGGGAGCCACTGGTGGGTTTTGAACCCAAAGGTGACCTGATTTGGCTTTTGTTTTAAACTAATTTGCTGCCATGTTGAAAATTGATTGAAGACGGGCAAAGGTAGAAGTAGGAAGACCAGTTAGGAGACCACTGCCATCATCCTGATGAGAGATGATGGTGGCTTGGACCAGCAGCAGTAGAAGTATTGAGAAGTCATCAGATTCTGGATGTATTTTGAACTTAGAGTCAGCAGAAGTTTATGACAAATTGAATAGAGGAATGAGAGAAAGAGAGAGAACTTAAAATTTTTGGCCTGAGCAGCTAGAAGGATGGAATTGCTGTTTTCTGAGATGGGGAAGGTCAGGAGTTTGGATTTTTGACATGTTTCAGATTTCTTTTAGACAATCAGTGGATATATGGTGCAGATAAGTGGCTCTGAGTCTGGAGTTGAAAAGTCCAATCATCCAGGTTCTTGGTCAGCATAAGAGAGGACGTCAGACACTGACACAATGGCAACAGCAAGCAAGCAAAAATTTATTAGAGGAAAGGTCAGATATACTCCAAACGAGGAGCAGGCAGTGCCAGAGAACCCATCTGCCCCCTGTCTTGAGTTATTTTTATTTTTTATTTTTTTGTGAGGAAAATGCTAGCCCTGAGCTAGCATTTGTTGCCAATCCTCTTCTTTTTTGCTGTGGAAGATTGGCCCTAGGCTAACATCCATGCCCACCTTCCTCTGCTTTATATGGAATGCCGCCACAGCGTGGCTTGACAAGTGGTGTGTCGGTGTGTGCCCAGGATCTGAGTCTGCGAACTCTGGGCCACCGAAGCGGAGCGCGTGCACTTAACTGCTATGCCGCCAGGCTGGCCCCTTGAGTTAGTTTTATTTTGATTTGGGCTGTTTAGAAGGGAATTAGCATTATCTGGTTATCCGCCAATAATAGTCTTTCCTCCACCCACACGTCGGGAGGGGGAGTTCTTGACCTTCCAGGGGAATCTCCAGAACTGTCATGGCAGTCATCCCGCATGGAAGAGGGGGCTAATGCATATGGAATTTGTATGTAAATTAAAGAAAGGTCAATGTTCTCTAGAGGTGTATAGTAGAAGGCTTTGTTTTGTGCATTTGGTTGCTTTTATCGTTGTGGTTGAAGGTCTCAGACTCCGGTGGTGGCACAAGGCGGGTCTCAGTTACCCTTTATCTGCATCTTGTAGGATGTCAGCAAGATGCTTCACTGACGAAGCAAGGTCTCCAACTATGATCCCCGGCTCGTGTCCACCTAGCTACCTATCGCAAGAGGTCCAGGATAGAGGTGTAAATTTGAGAATCATCAGGATATAGATGTAACTTAAAGTTGTGAGACTGGGTGAGATTGTCAGGAGTGTGAGTGTTGATGGAGAAGAGAACAGATCCAGGCTGAGTCCCTTGGTGCTCCAATAGGGGGAAGGAGAGGACCCAGCAAAGGAGACTGAGAAGCAACCAGAGGGGGAGGATGGAAACTAGGAGTGCGTGGTAACCTGGAAGTCTGGTGAAGAAGGAGGGAGTGTTCAACAGGGTCAAATGCTGCTGATGGGTCAAATAAGATGAGGATTGACAATTAACCTTAGATTTTGCAAAGCTGTGGTCACTGTTGACCTTGACAGGAGCAGTTTTGGTGGTGATGTGGGGGGAAGTCTCACTGGAGAGAGAATGGAAGGAGATGAATTAGAGACAATGGATAGAGACAGTACTTCTGAGGCATTATGTTGCTGTGAAGGGAAGCAGAAATATGGGCAGTTTCTAGGGGTGGGAGGAGTAAAAGTTTTGTTATTGTGGATTTGGTTGTTATCTTGGTTGTTGTTTTTAAAGATTGGCAAAGCAATAGCATGTCTATATGCTGAAGAGAATGATCCAGAAGTGATGGAGAAGCTGATACTGTAGGAGAGAACAAAGAACTGTTGCAGCCTTGGAAAGGTATGTCTATGCTTGGCTTGGCTTTTGCTATGAGCATAGACAGTGTATATAGTAACAGGATGGTGGAGTATATGTGTACGATGCTGGTAGGTGAATGAATTTGTGATGAGAGGAGTATGTGGAAGTTTTCTGCTGATTGCTTCAATTTTCTCAGAAGAGTAGGAAGCAACATCTTCAGCTGGGAGTGAAGATAGGGAGGAGTTGGAGGCTTGAGGATAAAGGAAAATGAGTGAATTTGAGTGCGAGTGAATGGACTAAGGAAATATAATATGAGTTTCTTGTGATATAGAGAATAAACATCTATTTTAGAGAGTCAACCTGAACCAAAATAGGTTGTCCTTTTTCTCTAGAGAAACAAAACCTATGGATTCCCTGAGTCCCTTTCCTTTGTTTTTACGAAAACAACAACCACAAAGGAAACTGCAGTTCTCAGTTGGAAGATATGACCATCTGGTTAAGAAGAGGATCCACCGCACTTTATGATTTCTTTCCCAGTGCTTAAGAAGCACAAAATGTTCCACATAACATGACTCTTCACACAGAATGTCCATAGTTCCTAGAAAAAGAAAGTTTATGACGTGTTGACCAAGCTCACGCCACACTGCTGTGATCACAGAGTCACTGCTGCAAATGGGTAATGACAGAACATCCCATCGTTCAAACTAAAGCTGCAGTAAGGAGTTATTGGCAAGGCAAGATGAGATTAAGTGCTGTTCTTACACACTCTGCTCCTGCCTAAAGTAGCCTGATGGACTGAATTACTTTAAGTAATTAAATAAGTTGAGATGTTTCCAGAGCTATCCAGATACAGCCCGTCCCTCAAGGTCCTTGGTAGCTGAATGTTCTGCTTCATGATCTCTGTGACCTGATTTTTTTCATCAACCTTATTAGCGTGTCCTTGATAAGGAATAATGACTAAGACGATCAGTTTGTTTGGCTTGTTTAAGATTGGGGTAGAGTTGTGGTGAGAAGCTAAAACTGGAAAAGTATTTTGAGGCTGAGTAGCAGTTTTCAATAAACTGAAGTTTCAAAGAAACAGTGATTTCCCTTGGATCTCACAGACAACATCACTTTAAGTGAATAGATAGGCAAGTTTGTTCTATATATAGTTGATGTTTAAGTTTTCTGTAATATTCTAACTATTCTTGTTAAGTGACAGCTGATTTTTTTTTTCTCCCACATAACTTGTTGACTTGACCTCTTTTCCCTTTTCTAAGGAGTTATGTTAGTTTGGGTCCTCTGAGGAGCAGATGCCATGATGGTATTACACATGCAAAAGATTTATTGGGGAAAACGTCTATGTGGGAAAATAGGGAAGGTGCTGGAGGAGGTTGGGAGAACTGTCAGACTGCAATGCAGGTCTGACTGCTGTGGAGGAGAGAGGGAAGGAAAAATTTTAGACTGTGCAGTTCTAAGAAAGTTTTGGTAAGGCTGATGGGGAGTCTAGAGCCAAAGTGGCCCATCAGAGGAGTCCTACCTCTCCCGGGAACAGGCCTGACTCAGTATCCCTGTCATGTTCAATGATTGGTGGGGTGTAGCTGGTGGGAAGAGTGGCCTCAGCTACAACACAGTGATGGATTTCAGGATGCAATATCAGGGGCTGTTTGTGGTTACGCTACTGTATTAGTCTGCTTGGGCTGCCATACCGACGTACCACAGACTGAGTGGCTTAAATGACAGAAATTTATTTCTCATGGTTCTGGAGGCTGGGAAGTCCAAGATCAAGGTACTGACAAAGTAGGTTTCATTCTGAGGCCTCTTCTCTTGGCTTGCAGGCAGCTGTGTGCTCCCATGATTTCATCTTTGGAGAGAGAGAGTGCTCTCCGGTATCCCTTCTTATAAGGACGCTAATCTATCAGATCAGGACCCCACCCTTATGACTTCATTTATCCTTAATAACTTCCTTAGAGGCCCCATCTCCAAATATAGCTATACTGGGGCTAGGATTTCAGTATATGAATTTTGAGGGGATACAAGCATTTGGTCCATGATAACTATTCACAGTCAGAGATTTGTGAGGTGCATCTTGTTAAAAAATGTTTTATTGCAGTATATAATACAGAAAATTATACAAATTATATTTTTTAGCACTTTAATTTTTTAATGCTAAGAGAACTTTACTGAAGTGTAATCTATATACAGTAAAATGCATAAATTTTAAGTGTATAGCTGAAGGTTTTTGACGAGTGTATATACATGTGTGTAGCCATTACTCGTGTTAAGATATAGAATATATCCCTCACCCCAGAAAGTTCTTGTGTTGGCCATGGTTCCCCAATAAAGACTCTGGACACCAAAGCTCAGGGGAGCTTCCCTGGTTGTAGGTAAGTGCTACGGGGAAAAGTAGAGGAGGAGGGTGACAGGGACTTCTGGTAGTGGTGATGAGGGGGATGAGGGAGACAGTTTTAAAGAGGGTGCTCGGGAGATGCCTCACTCATAAGGCGGTCTCACCACTTGAAGGGGATCTTGTAACAGTTACAGTTACATATGGTAGTGCTGGTGTACCACATGAAGCTGATTTTCAGTCACAATGAGTTTGGGAACCTGCATCTCTGAAACATCTCACCCTTTTGACACAGATGTCAAATGTGGAATTCCCAAGAACCTTATATTAAACAATTTTGTCCTTTTACATTGTAGTGAGACATCTAAAACTTTTCCTTAAGAACAGATAACAGTTCTTACAGGAAACTTTGCTGTCTTCTATGTTAATATTTAATGGATGGAAGAATGCATTTGTAGGCTCTACTGAGGTTCTCTGAATCAGAGATTCATTCAATATTTTATCTAATTTAATTATTCAATAAACATTCCTTGAGCAGCTATGATATTCCATGTTTTGAACTAGGCACTGAGAGAGACACAAATGAATAAGAAACTCCAGGACCTCACATTCAAGCATGGGAGAGGCAGAACTGCAAACGAATTGTTTCTCTTATGACTGGAACAACTTGAAAACAGTGGGTTAGTGGAGACAGGAAGAAGAAACCAGCAGAGAGGGGCTTAGGGTTAGTAAAATGGCTGTAAATGGCTATAAATTGTGAGAAGAGCTATAATGGTGCAATGTACAAAGTATTATTGGGGCTCAGTGGAGGAAGATATAATTCTTTGAGGGAGCTGGGCTACGTTTCACACAGAGCACACATTTTTGAAACCCTGTTATTAATTCTTTCCTTTAAAAGTCTCTAAAAACATTTTTAATAAAGGTTGAAAAAATCAAATAGTACCCAAAGTATTATAACCCCAAATAGTAATCTCTTACACCAGTCACACCTGCCATCCCAATCACATTCCCTAGAGGCAAACATCTTAACTATCTTAGCTATTTTGTTTTGAATTGGTCTATGTACTTCTTAAAATTATGCTTACAATGATATTTCTTGATTTATTATCATTTTGACATTATCTATTGATTTCCTGCTAGGACAGATGAGAATTTTACCTTCTTAAATGTCATTCACTTTCCACTCTCCATCCTTCCAAAGAATTTCTTGATTCTTCTCAGTGCTTACATTATTATGATCATGTAAATATTGTTCACTTCAGAGCCAAGTATTTTTAAATGATTATTTCCCCTTTTTAGGTCATATTTTATTTTTCCCAGAGTTAATTGCTACTTCTAACAACTTGCATATTTCTCTGTGCTTATCCTTAATTTTCCCCTTTAGATATATTTTGATCTCTCAAAATATGTTTTTCCCACTTGCTTAAATATATCAAGTAATAAGTTTCCCTTACTTCCTCTCAGAGCCCTCCATCTTTTTCCTTCCATCCTTTAAATTGGATTGGTTGCTTTTTAGTTCTCTTACCTTGCTGTCATCCTAGGCAGATCTTTAGTTGTCATCCTGGACTTTACATCACCAGGAATCTCTGCTTTCTTGGTTCTTTTGTCTTTTTTGGTTTTGGTTCATTCATTTGTTTTGCTGAAGCACATCTTCCATAAAGTCTTTAGAGAGTGTTGTGGGTTCAATTGTGTTCCCCAAAAAGACATGTGGAAGTTCTAACCTCTGATACCTGTGAATGTAACCTGATTTTAAAATAGGGTCTTTGCAGATGTAGCCAAGTTAAGATGAGGTCGTTAGGGTGGCGCCTAATCCAATATGACTGGTGTTCTTATAAGAAGAGAAGAGACGTAGACAGACACAGGAAAATTACCACATGACTATGGAGGCAGAGACTGAATTATGCTGCCACAAACCAAGAACGCCAAGGATATTAGCAAATGCCACGAACTAGGAGTGAGGCATTAAATAGATTCTCCCTCTGAGCCCCCATGTAGGAACCAGTCTTGCTGACACCTTGATTTTTGAACTTCTAGCCTCCAGAACTGAGAGAATAAATTTCTGTTGTTTTAAGTCACCTAGTTTGTGGTAATTTGTTATGGCAGCCCTGGAAAGGGTGTGTTGGGGGTGAAAAGAATCTTGGCAGGTCTGAAAATGTCTTTATTTTGTTCTCACTCTTGATGCTTTGATATTGGCCCTGTCTTAACTTTATCAGAAAGTATCAGTGGATCCCCAAGTACTGACCTTGGGGAGAAAAAGAAACAAGGTCAAAGAAGTTGTCCCCAAAGAGCAGAGGTAAACTTTTCTTCCTATAGGATCACCATCACTGCCTTGGCTTTCTTTGTATTCCTTACTCTATTTGCATTGCTTACCCTTTCACTGCCTAAAACTATTTACAGTGAAAAAGAAGGGATCCTGATGTCCCTAATCTGGTACAGATTTGTCCATAAACAATGTAGAAAGGCCTCCTGTCTTCTGTCTCTGCATTATAGAGATTCTGATTCCAGAAAACAAAACAAAACAAAATATATTTTAATATATTTAGCTATCCTTACTAAGCTAAGGTGTTGAGCTAAGACTACGTTTATTCTACAAGAGCTCTTGAAAGAGATAAGCATGTGATGGGAGAATTAGAACTTAATGGGAGATGGTGGAATGGTAGGAGTGCTCCAGGGGACAGAAATTCCTTATTTTAAGTTCAAGATCTACCTGTTGCTAACTTTGTGACTGTGGTCAAGTGACTTCACAGCCTAGCTTCCTAATTGGTAAAAATGGGATAATGAGATCTATCTTGTCTAACCCACCAGATTATTGTGTCAAATGAGATATGTGTCCAGACAATGACTGAGGTTAATTAATAGTTGTTAGAGGATTGAACTTGGAGTCACAAGGTCTGAGTCAAGATCTTTTTTTTTTTAAAGCTTTTTTTTTTTTTTTGAGGAAGATTGGCCCTGAGCTAACATCTGTTGCCAATCTTCCTCCTTTTCTCCTTTTTTCTCCCCAAAGCCCTGGTAGATAGTTGTATATCGTAGTTGTACATCCTTCTAGTTGCTTTATGTGGGACACTGCCTCAGCATGGCTTGATGAGTGGTGCGTAGGTCTGTGCCCAGGATCCGAACCGGTGGAACCCCTGGCCGCCGAAGCGGAGTGCATGAACTTAACCACTACGCCACTGGGCTGGCCTTGAGGTCAACGTCTTGTTTGCCTCTTCCAGGCTGTGTGACCTTCGACGATGTTCTATTCCCTTTCTCTGAACCTCAGGAGCAGAGGGTTAATATACTCCCCATATAATCAATGGTTTGGGCATTTCCCCTCTTATTTTATTTCTTAATTTTTCCCATTTATTCATTTTTTTCCCCATTCTCATTCTCCTGCCCCCTCCCCTTTATACATAGGTGACCTTTCTGTTATGTGTGAGGTGTATCCTTTCATTATGTTTCTTTTTGTGCTATGTGTATTGTTCTTCCACATGCAGGCATTTAAATTTATTAAAATGGTGTTATGTTATAGATCTCATTTTTCATCTTACTTTTTCCATTCAAAACTATATTTTAAAGATCTATCCATGTTGCTGTATATTTGTATAGCTTATGGCTTTTAATTGTTGCGTAGTATTCTACAACATTGTATTTATCTATTTTTCCTAGTGAAGGATATTTAGGTTCCTTCCAGCTCTCTCTATGATAAATGACATTGTGAACATCTTTGTACGTGTTGTCTAAGAACTTGAGTAAGAATTTATCAGAGAGGGGGCCGGCTCCGTGGCTTGGCGGTTGAGTGCACGCACTCTGATGCTGGCGGCCCGGGTTCGGATCCCGGGCGCGCCCCGAGGCACCACATCTCCGTCCAACCCGAGGCCGAGTCCCGCGTACAGCAACTAGAAGGATGTGAACCTACGACATACAACTGTCTACTGGGGCTTTGGGGGGAAAAAATGAATTAAAAAAAAAAATCTTTAAAAGAATTTATCAGAGAATATATGCTGAGTCCTAGCAATATGTATACTTATTTTCACAGTATTTTGCCAGATACCTCTCCAGAATGATTGCCCCAATCCACATTCCTACCAGCAGTTCAAAAGAGCTCATATATCCCACATCCCTGCCAACACTCAATATTATCCAAGTTTCTAATTTTTAACAATCTGATGAGGATAAAGTAATGTCTCATTGTTTTATTTTGCATTTTTCTAATCACAAATGAGTTTGATCATCTCTCCAGACGTTTCTCAGCCTTTTTGTGTTTCATTTGGTGTGACTTGCCTGTTATATTTTTTTGTCCAATTTTTTTCTATTGGGCTTTCTGTCTTTTAGTTGATTTATAGGAATTCCTTGTTTTCTATGTCTTAGTCTCTTTTTAGTTCTGATATTGAAAATATCTCCTCTTAATCCATTAGTTGCTTTTTAACTTTGTCCATGGTGTCCTTCTGGAACTGAAGTCCTTAATTTTGAAGTAGTCGAATTAATTGTTTTAATTGTGGTAATGTTCACAAAACTTTGTGAATATACTATAAACTATTGAATTGTACACTTTAAATGGGTGAATTGTAGGGTATGTGAATTATATCTCATTAAAGCTGTTATTTGAAAAAAAGAGTTATTGCCAGATTGCCTCCCCAAAACAAAAAGTAGAACTGAAAGTCCTGGCCAACTCTAACAGACAAGAAAAAATGGATCTGTGAACTGGAAAAGAAGGAATAAAACTGTGGTAATTTATATATATTATCCTCTACATCAAAACACTAACAAAATAAATAGCAAAGTATTAGAGTTACTGGACATAAGATTAACTTACAAAACATTACAGCAATGATCAACCAGAAAGTATAATTAAAAAAACATTCGTAGTAGCAACAAAATTCTTAAAATATCTAGGAATTAACAAAAAATTCACAATACCTCTGAGAAGTAAAAGGTAAACTTTACTAAAAGGCACAGAACGAATCTGAATACAGGGAGAGATTTTTTCATGCTCTTGGTTGCGATGACTTAATATTATAAAGATGTTGTTTCTCCTCAAATTAATATATAAATCTAATAAACTTCCAACCAAATTTCCCAGTGGATATTTTAAGAAGAAAAATTTTTTTCCAAAAGGTGTATTCTTGTCTTATAGCCAATATTAAAAGGGATATCATTAAAGTTTCCCCATTGAGTATTTGTCATATATTTTTGGTATATAACTGCTACCCAGTTAAGGAAGTTCCCTATTTGTTGGAACATTTTAAAATAAGAAATTTACATTTATGTTTCAAAAATAAGTTTTTCTGTATCTACAGAGGTAATTATGTAATTTCCTCCTGTAATCTATTATTGAGGTAAAGTGTATTGATAAATTTGCTCACATTGAACCATTCTTGCATTCCTGGGATATACTCTAATAATCGAACATGATTTTAAAAGCACATTAATGGATTTTCTTAGCTAATATTTTATTTGCGTTGTTACATCTGTGTTTACAAGTGAATTTTTCTTATACTGTCTTTATTTAGTTTTGAAATTAATGTTATGTTAGCCACATGAATTGAGGGGGGTAGCAAGTTTTATGGAGCAATTGGCATAAAAGTAGCTATTTCTTTAAAGTTTGGTAAAACATCTGTAAAATAGTTGGCATTCGGTATTTTTACTCCTCTCACTTTCAAAAACCCCAGCTCTCTTTAGCAAATGTAGTTGAGAGAATCCTCAGTTTATTTCAAGCACTGAAATCGTACTTTAATTCTGAAGAAAAGACCTCAAAAATCTTACTGACTTTTAAAATAATTTCTTAAGGGAAGCCGATTTATTTCACCTTCAAAGTTTTTACTATCTCTTTAGCAACAGAATTATGCAAATAGAATGGTGTTATTAAAATACTCCCTTGCTTAAAAGAATTGCTGAATGTGTTAAGGAAAGAAATGGCAACATTTTTACCCCGTTATGTGTCAAGGCTGCTCTTAAAAGGAATGACATTGCTTATAAATAGGAAAAGAAATTCCCTCTTGAAGTGGATAATTATTATGGCACTTGCCATGACTGTCTTTTGAAATGGATTTCCTCTCTTGAAGAATTTGATTCTTTTACCTTGATGTTGATAAATACTCTTCCAGCATGGGAACAAGTGGAATCATTATGTATGGTGTTGAAGAGGGATTAAAATTGGATGAGAACACTTTTTTCTGTCAGTGGGCAACATTTTAAAAAGTTGCTGGTCGAGATTCAAGGTAATTCAAAAAAATGAAAAAGTGAGTTATGTTATGAAAGATGGCACTATGTGTTTGAACAAGTCAAATTTGAGGAGTAATTCTCAAAGTTGTTAACTTTATGCCAGTACACGTTTAGTTTACTGGTTCGTATGCTAATGTTGAGCATGTTTTCTCAGTAACGAATGTTCAGTGAACAAAATAAGTAACTTTGATGTGGCCTCTGTAGAAGCTACAAATGGAGTATAGACTGCAATTGCAAGGGATTTTATAAGCAAATTCTGCAAAACAAGGAACTCAGGGAGAGTCGAATGTCAGGGAAATGAAAGAATTATGTGATTTTGATGCTTATATAGTGGGGACAGGTGGTTTGAGTACAATATAGTGGACTCACACTAGATTGGCTCAACCTCCATGGACTTATTTACAATTCAGTAATTGGGAGAGGGGAATTCAAACAAAACCGGAGAGAGCTTTTTCCTAAAAACAATGCGAGACGTGGATTTTGAGAGAAATCGTAGCTTTGGTGTCCAACATAATAGAACATAGCATGAGTAGCGATCACACTTACTTTCACTAAATGGGATGCTTGTTGAGGCGTATTGGAATGTTATGAAATATTGTGAAAGACTTTGAAATAAAAAAAAAAGGATTATTCATGCTCCTGAATAGTGAATCCTTTCCAGGTTATCTCTACCTTTCATGGTCTTTGAGCTATTTTACAACTCTGTAAGTTGTGTAAAACTAATAATAATGCAAATAGTTCTTGTCCATAGACATGTAAAGCGCTTGTGTCTGTGGAATGCAATTGGCTCTTGCCCTATGGATGGACCCATTTTCCATCTATGTATAAATTCATTTCAGCATTCCTTGTCTGCCAAGAGATGTGTGATACTTTGAATTCCCCTTTGAACCAGTTGAAATACTTACTTTTTCTCTCATTAATTAATGAGTTAAACCTTTGACAAGTGTTCATTTTATATCTGCATGAGTGAGAGGCATGATTACACCTTCTTTCAAAAATAATCTTTTAATAGTTTTGGAGGTCATTCACTGAGGTGTGCAATGGAGTCACCTGACAGAGCCAGCTAACATGCATTGCCAGGGAAATGCACTTCATGGGCAGTTTCAGCCCAGCATGTTTTTTTCTCGACTCACGGATGTGAATCTCAAGTAGTGATAGACCTTTAATTTTGCCCAATTTCTGTTTCTCTAGATTTTTTCCCTCTCTGTTAATTTTAGTTTTTAAAAAAATGTTTGGTTTTTTTTTGCAGATGAAAAGCTATTCTCCATTGTTAGCAGCAATGATTGGGAATTTGATTTTATGGTCTTCTATTTGACAATCTCAGTAAATATATTAAGGGGTTATAGAGATATATTTTCCATTGCCTGAGAGATAACAGAGGATCTGGATTGTTAGTAATTTGTTTAGATGTCATTAAGTCTACTTTGAATTCAAATCAATTAAGAAATAGAAAGTCTGAATAGACCAATTACTAGTAAGGAGATTGAATCAGTAATCAAAAATCTCCCAATGAAGAAAAGTACAGGACCAGAAGGCTTCACTGAAGAATTTTGCCAAATAATTTAAAGAAGAATTAACACCAATGCTTCTCAAATTCTTCCAGAAAATCGAAGAGGAGAGAACACTCCTAAACTCATTTTATGAGGCCAGCATTATCTTGATACAAAGCCAGAGAATGACACTACTAGAAAAGAAAACTACAGGCCAACATCCCTGATGAAGATAGATGCAAAAATCCTCCACAAAATACCGGCAAACTGAATTCAGCAGCACATTAAAAGGATCTTTCACCATGATCAAGTGGGATTTATCCCTGGGATGCAAAGATGGTTCAACATATGCAACTCAATCAATGTGATGCGTCACATTAATAGAATGAAAGAAAAAATCGTATAATCATCTCAATAGGTATATTTATATATAGAAAATCCTAAAGATTTAGTAAAGTTCCAGGATACAAAATTAACATGTGAAAGTTGGTAGAGTTTCTATACACTAACAATGAATTTTCTGAAAAAGAAATAAAGAAATCAATCCCATTTATAGTAGCATCAAAAACAATAAAGCATTTAGGAATAAATTTAACTAAGGAGGTGAAAGATCTCTCTTCTGAAAACTGCAAGACATTGATAAAAGAAATCAAAGAAGACACAAATAAATGGAAAGGTATCCCATGTTCATGAAGTGGAAGAATTAATATTGTTAAAATGTCAGTACTACCAAAAACCATCTATAGATTCAATGCAACCCCTATCAATATTCCAATGACATTTTTTACAGAAATAGAAAAATCAATCCTAAAATTTATATGGAACCACAAAAGACCCCAAATAGCTGAAGAAATCCTGAGAAAGAAGAACAAAGCAGGAGGCATCATACTTCCTGATTTGAAGCTAAACTCTAAAGCTATAGTCATCAAAACAGTATAGTACCAGCATAAAAGTGGACAAATAGACCAATGACACAGAATCGAGAGCCCAGAAATAAATTCAAGCATATACAGTCAACTAATATTTGACAAGGGAGCCAAGAATACTCAATGGAGAAAAGAAATTCTCTTCAATAAATGGAGCTGGGAAAATTGGATATTCACATATAAAAGAATGAAACTTGACCCCAATCTCATACCACTCACAAAAATTAACTTGAAATGGATTAAAGACTAAAATGTAAGACCTGGAACCAAGAAACTTCTGGAAGAAAACATAGGAAAAAATCTCCTTGACATGGTTCTTGGTAATGATTTTTTGGAAATCACACCTAAAACACAGCAACAAAGTCAAAAATAAACAAGTGGGAGTACATCAAACTAAAAAGCTTCTCTGTACAGCAAAAGAAAACATCTACAAAGTGAAAAAACAACCTACGGAATGAGAAAAAATATTTGCAAACTATATATCTGATAAGGGGTTAATATCCAAAATATATAAAGAACTATAACTTAATACTAAAAAAACAAATAATCCAATTAAATATGGGCAAAGGACCTAAATAGACATTTTTCCAAAGAAGATATAAGAGTGGCCAATACAACAGATGTTAGCTCAGAGCCGGTCTTCCTCAGCAAAAAGAGGAGGACTAGCATGGATGTTAGCTCAGGGCTGATCTTCCTCACAAAAAAAAAAAAAAAAACAGTGGCCAATAGGTACATGAAAAGACGCTCACATCACTAATAATCAGGGAAATGCAAATTAAAACCACAATGACATATCACCTCATGTCTGTTGGAATGGCCATCAAAAAGACAAGAGATAACAAATGCTGGTGTGGATGTAGAGAAAAGGGAACTCTTGCGCACTGTTGGGGGGAATGTAAATTGGTACAGCCACTATGCAAAACAGTATGGAGGTTTCTCAAAAAATTAAAAATAGGACTACATATGATCTAGTAATTCTACTTCTGGAAATATATCCAAAAGAAATGAAAATACTAACTTGAAAAGATATCTGCACCTCCATGTTCATAGCAGCATTATTTACAATAGCCAAGACAAAGAAACAACTAAGTATCCATCAATGGGTGAATGGATAAAGAAATTGTGATATATATATGTACATATATATACAATGAAATATTTTCAGTCATAAAAAATGAGGAAATCCTGCCATTTGTGGGGAATGTAGGTGGACCTTAAACGCATTATGCTAAGTGAAGTAAGTCAGAGAAAGACACATACTGTGTGATCTCACTTATATGCGGAACCTAAAAAAAAAAAACCAAAAAAACGAAAAACAACACCAAACTTATAGAAAAAGAGATGACATTTGTAGTTACTAGAGGTGGGGGATAGAGGGGAGAGGGAATTGGCAGAAGGTGGTCAAAAGGTACAAACTTCCAGTTATAAGATACGTAAGTACCAGGGATGCAATGTATAGCATAATGACTATAGCTAACACTGCTGTATGGTATATAGGATTGTTAAGAGAATACATCCTAAGAGTTCTCATCACAAGGAGAAAATTTTTCTTTTCTTTTCATTTTATAGATCTGTATGAGATGATGGATGTTAACTAAACCTATTGTGGTAATCATTTCACAATATATGTAAATCAAACCATCATGCTGTATGCCTTAAACTTATACAGTAATGTGTGTCAATTATTTCTCAATAAAACTGGAAAAAATACCCTAAAAAAATTGCAGTACAAAAAAAAAAATCAATTAAGAATTTTGTGGTCACCAAGAAGGAGTACAGCTCATTGAGATATAATGGAAACCAATCAAACAAATGAAATTCTTTAGTCTCAATTCTTCGGTCTCAGTCCACGTGTAGGTGGAGTTGTCTGCCGTCTTCCCCTTAGTCCAAGGGCGGATATGTGGCTGGGCCCCGTCAAAAGAAGCATTCTACCTCCAGTGATTGATCCAGTGATGGGCATGTGACACAGCAAGGAACAATAAGACTTTTGCAGGGACTCTTGTGAAAAAAGCAACACATTTTCAGCTGCACTTGCACCTAAGAGAATCTCACTTTGAACTTGCTAGCAGGCGTGTTTCCACACAGCAAACCTGAGAATGAAGAAGCACGAAAGAACAGAGTCCAGAGAGTGGGAAACTGAATCCTGATGACATCAACTGAGCTTCTTGAACAAGCCTGCCAGCTGAATACAGCCCTGGTCCCAGACTTGCCAATCACAGTCAGAACTTCCACTTTAGTTGTTTAAAACAGGCGAATGATGTCTTCTGTCATTTGCATTCAAATCGCTCCTCACAATAAAAGGGAGTTCTTCAGAGCTGGCTCCTTCTGTCTTAGCCCTCTAAGTATGTATTTACCTCTCTGTGCCTCCATTTCCTCTTCTGTTTAAAAAAAAAGATAAACAGTACTTACTACTTCAAAGAGTTATAAATATTAAATGATATAATAAATAGAAAAACATAAATTTGTTCAACAATGCTGAGATGAGAGAAGCATCACATAGCTTAACTTTTCAAAATTGGATTATATCAGGCTCTAAAACTCTATTTACTGGAATGAGATGATACCCCATATTAGGCAATATTATGAGCAACTTTCTCTCTTTAACAAGGTATACACTTCAATAAAATACTTAAGACAGATTTTCTGATCTTTGGTCCATCATTGTTGGTACTGGCAGCTTAGTGCAAACCCATATGGTCCACTACAAGGTGAATAGTTCTACAGCCTCTACGCCAAGTGTGTAGCCCCCCAAACTATGATGATTGTTGTTTAATCCCTCCAGCAAACACACCAGCTCACCCCGTCAGAAGTCCTGCTGTAACCCTGGGCACGTGCATGCAGGACACTCATGCTTGTTGAGCCCATCTTCATATTCCTTTCCTCAAGTCCCTAGACCCCCTGATAACCTTGGGCAACTCTTCCTCTTTCAACCCAGCACCAGTCTCAGCTCTCATCATCTCTCAGGAACACTCAGCTAAATTACCCTCCCATATGAGAGCCTGAACAGGGATTTATAATGGTATCTGCCATTCATACATTTTCATTGCCCTGACATTAGGTGTAAGGTGTAGGGCTTGGTGTTGTACAAATCCAGAAATCTCCATTCCTCTTGAGTTCAATGTCACCAGCAGTTCCTAAAGCACAGCTCTGTACAAGGTGAATGATGTTCCCTCAGGTAGTACCACAGTGTGAGTTCTGATTGTGAACACGAGGCATTTGAAAATGTTTTCTAGTGGAATATGTCCTCATCTCCCCAACAGTGTCCAGCCAATGAGCCTTCCTGCTTGTTTGGGCCCTCTGGTTTCCCCATGTGGGCAAGATTTGGTGAAGGAGAGGGGAAACAGTGCTGGAACTGTTGGTGGGATGGTAAATTTGTACAGCCATTATAGAAAACAGTATGGAAGTCCCTCAAAAAATTAAAAATAGAACTACCATATGATCCAGCAATTCCCCTTCTGAAAATATATCTAAAGGACTGGGGCATCTCTCCAGTACACTCTCCATTTGGGACAGATCTTGTACTAGCTCTCATGGTATGAAAATCCAGTTTGATTGCTTCACTCCCTATGTGTCTGTGGAGATACACAAAGATATGAGATCCAGGAATACTTTCTGTGTGACCAAGGCCAGTCTCTGTGCTCTTTCAAGCCTCAGACTCCCTTGGGGAAAAGTCCTTGAGCCTCAGGTACATGAAAAGATCACCAACATGGGAGTCTCATCCCCTGAGTTTCCTACCTAATGGGTCACTGAGTATCTCTGAACTTCAAGTTGGTAAAAACAAATGCAATGATGGATATGCTGTATTATTAAATAGATCATTAAAAGCAGAAATTAGTCTCCCAAGGCTCTAGGCTTGCCCTCTAAGCTTGCCTCATGCTATAGGAGCTAAAGTTTGCTTTTCTAGGACCATGAGCAAGAGCCCAGGGTAGAGCCAGGATGAGACACACTGCCCCTAACTTCTCCACCCCTCTAGCTGTAAAGGGCAGCATTAGTACATTAGATGGCTTCAGTGGCTTCTTTCATTACACATTTATGGGGATTCCCACATTACCTTTGCCTTGTTCTTTGGTGGCTTCAACCCCTTCACGATCTTCTGCGTGAATGGTCACCTTGCTTAGTCCTTCAACAGCTTTGTTCCAGGTGACATGAAATGTGGATGAGAATGAGGAACCATTGGGTGCCTTTGGTCCCTCTGACCTCAATGAGCTGAGGAGGATTCCAGGGCAAGTCCCAGGACCTCTGTATCCTCAGCAGAAGGGTCTGGACTCACCTGTGCTTCAGTGCTGCAGGTGTCCCTGGAGGAAACCTATCATGGCTCCCCAAGTGTATGAAGGTAACACCGTGGTGACCCAACCCTTATGGGCAAATAGTTGGGATCAAGGACACACTGTCATTCAGCATGGCTTCCCCAAACAGAGCAGTGTGTTGTCTGACAACATCCCTGCAGATATCGTCTTTGTCTTCAAAGATAAACCCATTCACACTTCTGCCAGGATGGCACCCAAGTGCTCTGCATTGATGAGATCAGGTACAAAGTCCTGGGGCTTGGATCGGATTGTATGTGTTTGCGAGCTGTGTTTAAGTATGATGGGAACATTCCCATTCTTTCCTACCTATGTCATTCTTTCTCCTTTTCATTCTTTTCCCACTCAAACATCCATCACACTTTCCCTCATTCTCGTATCATTTTCCCCAGCCACTGTGTGACTGCACCGTGAACACTTCCACCATTGATGGGCAGGTGATGCCTTTGGATGGCATTAAATCACCAAGAAGGTGCTATGAAATGACTCTGTGAGGAGGCCCTCCCCTCTGAGAAGATGCCCACTCAGCAGGGAGACCTCATAGACCAGTTCAAAGTTTGTTCCCAGATATCCTAATGCCACAAACACAATAGATCCTCTTACCATGCCTTGCGCTGGCTCTCCTAGGGACCAGCAGAGGATACTCCCAGCCCCAAACATACACTCCCAGCTCCTCATTCACTGGATACTGGCTATGTCTCCTAGAATACACAAAAGGAACTGTTTTCAGAGAAATGTTCCTTGTGCCTGAGTCCCACTGGAGTTGTCGTCATGGGTGCGTGGTTGGGTGAGCTGGCCCAGGCCAGGAGACAATTTTCATGTCCGTGGCTTTGAATCCAGTTCTCATCCCACAGCTGGAGAGTGACCTGAGTGCCACTTGGAGATATGCAAAGATTTCTTGCTCAGGCCAGAAAATGGAATGTCCTCCTTTTCCTCCCAGTTCTGCCCAAAACTGTTCCTCAACCCTCCTTTCTCTCTGGCATCCTCCTGTTGGGGGAAGCAAAGGGAGAGAAAAGAGACGTTTTACCTCCTCACCTCACTTGGGTCTACAGTGTCCAGTAGGAGACAGCTACATTTACTGCACACATATTACCCACCGTGTCGCTCAGATGCTTGCAGGCTCACTGAGGTGGAGAGAGAAGGGAAGGTAGGTCACTGATGACCACCTTTATTTGGGCACAGGATGAACAAGGCCCAGAGCAGGCTTCCTGGCAGCTCCCCACCTGTATACCCACAGACCTGGAAGTTCTATGTTTCTACTGTTCTAGAGTATGAACAAGCGTAAGGAAGGGCGGGGCTGGACTGCTGTCCTTTTTGATTAATACTGAGCTAAGAGGCGGGGAGCAGGTCCCATCTCCTCAGCTTTCATTAATAAAGGATTGGGGTCTTGGAGACAAGTACCGGCTGTTCCCCACTGAGACATCCAGGGTCAGAGACTACTCCCTAACGTCTGAACACCAGACTTCCAGTTTCTATGTTTGTAATATATGAAGCTACTTGTCTCTTGCCCTTTCTGGAAACTTAGTTGGGAATTCTGACCCTATTAGACCTCTGTAAGCCCCCTCTCCTCAGCTGTATAAAGATTAAGACAGTGAGAGAACTGGGGGAAAGACTGGCTGAGCCAGTTCCCGGGGTTGAGTCTTTACTTGGTTTTTCTCACATTGAAAAGTCTGTGAATGTTTGCATGCTAGTTTTCCTTATGTTTTGTCCCAATGACAGGTTTACAAAATAATTATGTATTTCAAAAAATAGGCCATCTTAGCAGATTGAAATAAAGGAACCCTGGATTGAAGTGGGTATGCAAAAGCCCTTCTCAACCGCCATCTTTGTGCCCGGCCAAAGCAGGCACTCATTTAAGCTGACTCCTTCCTTTTCAAGGCCCAAGCTCCTGCGATATCCCAAACCTCCCCCTAAACCATGGCACAGACAGAGGACCTCACTTTGCTATTAGAAGAAACAAATGCAGATGTGGAGGTTAAATATTATTGATTATAAAAGCAGAGCTCATCCTCTTCAGAGGATGTGCTCCTTTGCATATTAATGGAGTTACTGAAACTGGAGGGGAATATTTATTTGAACAAAATTTTCTTCTCTGGAGAGATTGGAGGAGAACTTTCTGGTTGACAATGAAACATAGATCCCCCAACATGGAGACAGCGCCCTGAGGTTCCTGGCACCCTTGGTGCCACCTGGCGGGTCCCGGATGGGGACACAGACTCCCTGCGGGCATGGAGGCAGGGTGACTCAGCTACAGTAGTTGCTTCTGGGATTTAAAGATTTTCCTGGGATGTCTGTCTCTCTCTCTGATCTGCCTGTCTAGAAAATTCATTATTTGACTTTTAAAACAAAGTACATGCATTACTCTGGTAAAAAAAAAAAAAAAAATGTAAAATTAAAACCAAGGAAAAAAAAAAGCATTCATCACAGGTTTTACTATAAAATCGGCAAATAATTCTGATCCAGAATCCAGTTTTAAAAACAGATGTTATGAGATTCCCATTTCTATGAGTTTAAGACTAGGTACTTTGAATGCCCTCCCACCACAAAATACCCAAATGATGGATAAATTAGAGTAAATGTAGTTGAAATTCATTGCTAAACTCAAGGAGAGTAAGGAAAGTCCTAAATTAAAAAAAAAAAAAAAAAGGCAAAAACAAATAAAATGGAGTTGAAACTGAAGTGGTGAGCCAACACAGTTAATTGCTTTACAGTTGACCTGGAGGTGGGGTGAGGCCAGCAACCCAAGCTATTCCACCATCTTGTCAGGAACAGAAGCTTCTTTTAGTTCCTTTATGTCACGTCTTATTCACCTGCTGCATATACGAAAGTGCAATCAATGCATTGATATGTTTTATTGCTCCTGTCAACAAAGTGTTCTATAAATGTATTTTCCTTCAAGGACGTCATTCCACCATACTGGGGCTTCCTGTTTCTCACATGCCTAGTGTAGAAGTTCTAGCAGCTGCCTGGCATTATTTTTTCTTGTGGATAAATAAGGCCATCTGAGTAAATATTGTAATTAGGACCATAATGGCACCTTTTGATTGCTTTTAATAAATAACACCAACCAGAATTGTTTCTTAGATGCGACACTAATGATCATTAATGGCCAGGCTGTTAGCTTTACATCAGAAATTCTTGGCTGAAAATTTTTTTGAGTGCAAACTAGAATGCTATTGGAGCAGAAAATAAATATAAAACTTTCTGCAATTGCCTCATTATCTTGTAATCCTCGTTAGGAATTAATAACAGAAAAATGCAAGAAACTAGAAGCTGGTATAGCTCAGCAGGTATTTTGTACAGAAAATATGGGTCAAACTGAGGTAAAGAGAGCAGGATTGGAACATCAGTAGCAAGTCTAGGCTCTGCACAGTCTTCATTTTTAGGAAATGTTAGTAAAATTTGGTTAACAATGAAAAGCTGAAATTGTGTGGTGTTAGAATCTGAAACCTTCTAAACTTTAAGATTATGGAATTTTGCTTTTTAATTATCAAAGTGGTCAGATAAAGATGGCTCATATTAACATAACGGAGCTGTGACTCACTATTCTTTGTGATTACATCATGTTGCCATTTTATCTTTACAAAACTTAAAAAGATGACAGCACCTCCATTTTTTTTTGCCATTTTTGCCCTTCCACACTCCTTCCTAAAAACTAATCTTTCCACTTCTTTCACCTTCTCGAGAGTCATTGATTATGAACAATTTCTTAACAGACTCAAAGTTTATTTTAGCTTTCTTAAAAAAAAGAAAGGAAAGAAAAAGAGATTGGGACTTTCATTAAAAATGTTAAAGGCCAGCTCTGTAAGAGCTCCCATGAAATCCCAGTGGTGACACTGTTAAGCACGTGCCAAGGAGAAGATGAGTCTGAGCTGCTGTCTGCTCCTAGCGGTAGCACATGCCCTGCAGCTTCAGCGTCATGGAACCATTCTTCTTCTTTTTTTTTTTTTTTGGTGAGGAAGATTGGCCCTGGGCTAACATCCGTGCCCATCTTCCTCTACTTTGTATGGGACGCCGCCACAGTATGGCCTGACAAGCTTTGCATCAGTGTGCACCCGGGAACCGAACCTTCGAACCATAGTACTCCGAAGCAGAGTGCGTGCACTTAACCGCTGCGCCACCAGGCCGGCCCCAGAACCATTCTGCTTATTGAGAAAAACTACTCCTGTTCCTCTGGACAGGGTAGGCTTTGGTGATATTGAGAAGTAAGCTGTCTTCAGTTCTGTCTCCTTACCCTCCATTTACGTTACTGTCACTTTGTGTATGGAGCACCTTATACTATGCCATGGCTCTGTAAAGCCCCCTTTCCACCAGCCAGATGCCCCACCTGGGTCTGTGCATTCATTCACTCGATTCTGTGCATGTTGACCACGTGCCAGTCCTTCTTTTCAAGTCACTTTTCAGGGGAAAGGGAAAGTGACATAGAAGTGGGTCTTGAGGAAGAAGCAAAAGTCTATGAGATAGAGGTGTGGAGGAGGTTGTTCTAGTTGGAGGGAAGAGCGTGAACAAAGCTGTGGAGATTTACAGCTACCCAACTTATTTAGGGAAAAGTGTAGTCTGATGTGCCTAGAGGTGGGTTCTGTGGAATATGGAAGCTGGCTTGGGGGAAGAAGGAGGAAGAGCTGGAGCTGGAAGGGTAGGGGTAGCTAGACTATAAAGAGCTGAGCACTAGGTAGAGAAGACAAAAGAGAAATCATTCCTCCTCTCCCAAGAAACGTTGGACTTTGAGAGCCAATGTCTTCATCATGGCTGTGTCACTAAGTCTTTATTATGGTGAGAATTTTACGGTAAGTTGGAGCAGGCAAGGCCAGGTTTACGGTAGGGGTTGGCAAACTATGGGCCAAATCCGGCCTGCTGCCTGCCTTTTACAGCCCGAGAGCTTTTAAGAATGGTGCTACATTTTTAAATGGTTGATAGAAAACCAGACGTGAAACTTACACAAAACTCAAATTTCAGCGTCCACAAATAAAGTTTTATTGGAACCCAGCACGCTCATTTGTTATGCATTGATTGCTTTTGTGCTACAGGAGTGGAATTGAGTAGTTGTGACAGAAACCATATGGCCACAAAGCCTAAAACATTGACTGGCTGGCTCGGTTTAGAAAAATTTTGCTGAGTCCTCTTCTAAGCCCTTCAAAAACAAGGGAATAGAACACTAGTGAGGAAGCCCAGACTAGGATGGAGCCCTAGAAAGACAGCTGAAGTTTTATGGGACTTAGTCCATGAAACTGTTTGACTAAATTTATTAATTCCAGTGACCATGATTTCCCTAGCACTTATTCTCCTGTAGCATACTTGGGAGTTATAACACACCACGTTTTCTTTAGTATGAGATATGTGGATTAAATATATTTTTTAAAAATTCAAAATGAAAGGGATGATTAGGCACATGTGTGTGGTGATGGATTGTAATTAGTATTTGGGTGGTGAACACGATGTAATCTATGCAGAAATAAAAAAACAAAACAAAACAAAACAAAATTCAAAATTATTTCTGGGAAATCTAGAAGACTGTTGACAGTTGTGGTTGACATGCATTTTCAGAAACATTCACATGGTTGAAGAATCATATAAAAAAGGAGTATCTTTCAGAATCAGGGATCTAAATCAGTACACATAAATTACTGAAAAGTTTTCTAACCTTTTTAAAATTCATCTTTCTTTATGAGAGCAGTAATGCCAATTACACATTTCTCCTTTAGTGTAAGTTTAAAGTTCTTTTCGTAAGGCTAAGAGACATTACCTTATACCATGTCTTTAAATTTTTCAAAAGCAGTCCTTATTTCCAGGACCCACCAAAATTATAATCACATATCGATCCAATTTAGGAGGAAAATTCATAATTGAGAAGGTCCAGTTAAAAAAAGGTGAGTCAAGGACGAGACACAACGATGGGGGAAAAGATTGGTTGGTCGTGAGACAATAGTCGAGTTCTTAGAGCTGCCTGCCAGTTGCTGTATGGTATCTCAGATCATCCATACCTATCAAGCAGGGTTCAGTTGCAGCAAAGAGAAACATTTCTAGCAATTTTAAGTAGAAGGAGATTTAATACAGAGAATTAGCTGCCTATGAAATCAATGGAAATGCTGTGGAGCAGGGTCTAGGTTGGACCCTTGGAAATGACTCCGAGGAGCCTGCAGAACTTACAAGCTAGGGGAACAACTACCTCTTCCATGAAGGTGGGGAATCAGTAGGCTGCTGCTGGATCAGGAGTCTGCTGTTACTGCTCTGTCATGACTCCCATGAAACTGGGACGTGAGAGACCCCAGCTGGCTGCTGCTGCAGAAATATATCTCTACAACCTTGTTTTCCAGGGAAATTCAACCAAAAGCAGCAGGAAAATGACCTCTGCCTTACTTGCGTGTTCCAAAACTTGTACAAGCGCTTCCAATTGGGGTTGGGTATATGATCAGAACCCTAGCTGCAAAAGATTCTGGGAAATGTAGTTTTTAGATTTCTAGCCTTAACATGTAGGGAAACACAACAGAAGGGGTGAAAGAGAATGTTGAGGCTAATTGCCTGTATTCATTTCCTATTGCTCTTGTAACAAATTACGACAAACTTAGTGGCTTAAAACAACACACATTTACAGTTCTGGAGGTAAGAAGTCTGATATGGGTTTTACAGTGCTAAAATCAAGGTGTCAGCAGAGCTGTGTTCCTTCTGGAGGCTCAAGAGGAGAATCCATTCATTCCTTGCCTTTCTCAGCTTCTGGAGGCTGCCCACATTCCTTGGCTCATGACCTCATTGCTCTGACTTCTGTTTCCATCATCATATCACCTTCTCTACTATAACCTTCATATCTCCTTCTTATAAGGACTCTTGTGATTACATTGCGCCCAGCAGATAATCCAGGATAACCTCCCATCTCAAGATTCTTAATTTAATCACATCTGCAAAATCCCTTTTTCCGTGGAAGGTACTTTATTCACAGGGATTAGGATGTTGACATCTTGTGGGGGGGACATTATTCAGCCTGTCACGTTGCCTTTATCTAAATTAGTGAGGGAGGGAGCCAATTTTTTATTGAATATCTGCAATATGCCAGGAACTCTATATACATCATCTCATTGAACATTCACAACAACTCTTCAAAGTGGGCACTATTATTCTTATTACAGATGAGATAATGAGATTCAAAGAATTTCAGAAACTAGCCCACATTCAGTGATAAAAATCAAATGAGCTATCAAGCATGAAAAGACATGGAGGAAAGTTAAATGCATATTGCTAAGTAAAAGGAACCAGTCTAAAAAAAGCTGCATACTGTATTATTCCAACTATATGACAGTCTGGAAAAGGCAAAATTAAAGAGACAGTTAAAAGGTCAGTGGTTGACAGGGGTTGGGGTGGGGAGTGGAGAAGGGGGGAATGAAGAGATGGAGCACAGGGGATTTTTAGGTCAGTGAAACTATTCTGTATACTGTAATGGTGGATACACGACATCATACATTTGGAGAAACACATAGAATTGTCCAACACAAAGAGTGAACTGTATGTAAATTATGAGTTCATTAATAATAATTTATCAATATTGGTTTACCAGTTGTAACAAATATACCACACTAATGCAAGATGTTAATAATAGAGGATGTTCTGGGGTTGGGGAGGGAGTATATGAAAACTCTTTGTACTTTCTGTTCAATTTTTCTGTAAACCTAAATTGCTGTAAGAAATAAAATCTATTAATTAAAAAAAGTTAGCAGCAACAACAAAAGTAGCCCAACTGGTATGTGGCAGAGCTAGTAGTTAATCTCAGAAATGTTTGGCTCTAAGAATGCGTGTGATTCAAGCAATACTATGCATTCTGGAGGCTCTGGTGCCCTCAGAATTTCATAACCAGAGGGTCTAAAGGCTGTCAGTGATGATCTCACCCCAGTAGTCACAGGTCTGCTTCTTCCTTTGTCCCTAGGGGTCCTCCTTAAATACTCGCTGTCAATAGGGTTGAATTGGGTTTAACGGGTTTACCGCCTGGTCTTGATTTACCTATAGGGAACTGTTAATTCCATCGTCTTTAAGTGGTCAGTTCCAAGTTTCTCATGGCTGTTGTACACCGTCTACACATGAAATCTGCTTCTTCCAGAAGTGAATAAAGTGCTTTCCACATGGACTGGTCTTACTTGCCTGGTGATAACAACAAAAAAGCCATTGTTTTAACTTTAAACTGACTTTAGGTAAAAACATTCATCGATAAGAACAATAATTTGGCCAACTCTTTAAACTGAGAACTACCCTCTTCACTATCCACACTTCACCTTCTTCTTTGAGAGGCGGGAATGGTGTTGATACACTAAAGCACTTGAAACTCGAATTTTTCTGCTTTTTGTATAATGTCTTATTTATGTCTTCAGTGAGATTCTATCATCAAAATTCCAAACTACTACTAACTCTCCCTCTCCCATCTTGTAACTACCACACAAGTGATAGATATTTTTGGTAGAAGGATATAGATAAGAAAATATAGATGAATAAAAAGACAAATAAATAAAATCATAGAACTCTTATCACCCAGAGATGACTACTATCAACATAGGTGTATATCCTTCTGGATGTTTCCAATGCAAAAATATGTATGTATGTCACATATTATTAGGTTTGTCTCATAAACTAACTCTGAAGATAAGCTGTCCAGGGATCCAGGGTCCCCCGATTTTGTTGTTCCCTTATTCTATATGCATGTTTCCAACTCAAAGTCCATGATGACTAACTGAGCTCCAACCATGACGTCTATTCTAGCCTGCAGGAATGGGGAACTGATGAAAAAGAGCACACCCACTGCCTTTAAGGGTACCTTATATACCCTGCTGGCTAAAACTTAGTTACATTAAGAGCAAGGGAGATGGGAAATGTTTTCTTTATTCTAAGTGGCCCTTTGCCAAATTAACCATCAGAGACTGTATTAATTAAGAAGGAAATGGGAAATGAATACAGATAGATGACAATTTTTGCCAAAGGCTCATTTAAAAAAATACAAAAATAAGATCTTATTATTTTCACTACTTTCCTAATGTGATTTTTTTTCACATAACAAGATAATGTTGTCTTCCTAAGTCATGTGTATATATGCATATATGTCTGTAAATATTTTGATGAGATTATGTTACTTTACAGGTACAAATAATTTATATAATTCTCTATTTATGAGCAATGAGTTTTTTCAAATTTTTGATATTATAAACAACCTTGTGGGAAATATTCCTGCATAGAAATCTTTTCACACTTCTTTTACTGTTTTTGAGAATACATTCCTAAGAGCAGACTTTCTGAGTCAGAGGCTAGGCACATTGAAACTCTTTTCATGTATATTTTCAGAAAACGTCAGAGGGTGCAGCCAGCTTGTAGCAGCTCATGAGAGCCCGTTGTCTGCATTTCCTCGCGACTCATGTTCATTGACATCATATTGGTATCTTGAAATCAGCCATGGTGGGAGTATTTACACCATGGAAATCAGCAAATGCTACAAATCAGAGCTTTTTTTTTCATCCTGTGGAGACCCGACTGTTAAACATTTACTCGCAGACTACTGGAAAGTATATATGAATCTTCAGTCCTAACAGTTTATGAGGACCCATTATTCTCACCTCAAAATCCATATCAGTGCTTAAAACAGTAGTAATCCCAATTGTAATTTGTATATTCTAATATTGATAATTCATAATACCTGTTATCTCTGGCTTTTCTTTTCATAGTTTGTTTAGAGATTGAAAACAATTTTGGGTATGTTTGGGTGAATTTTTGTACTCAACCAGATCAGTATGGTCCATTAAGGACAATCAAATTGTGTAGAGATTTGGCATGATTGTGTGATAACTCTAAAGAGTGTCTGTACTCTGAAAATTGTTATTTATAACAACCTATTAAATAATTGCTTTGGCACACATAGTTAATTTGTAAGGAACATCAAACTTGGTGACTCAGAGAGAGGAAAGGGGAGAGAGTGATCAGAACCTCTAGGAGGTCTTTATTTGACTTTCCATGACCATCCCATACCCTCCATTTAAGCCCACAGGTGGGGTTCTTCCAGACCTTGACCCCCAAATCTCACTCCAGTAGCTAGTAAAACACTGTATTAGTGTGATTGTGCCACCTATGTTGCAGTGGAATAAACGAGTGAGCTGCGGAGTAATCTAGTTCTAAGAGGCTATAAATCTATGAGAGATTATAAATGAAGGGGAGGTAGCTTAGCATGATGAAAATAATACTAGTTTGGGAGTCACTGTCTCCAGAATTCTAGGTCCTACTTTGCCACTGGGCTATGCAAAGAATCTGATGGCTTCTTCTATCACATTTTTTTTTTTAATTTTTTGTTTATTGCAGTAACATTGGTTTATAACATTGTAAAAATTTCAGGTGTACATCATTGTACTTCTATTTCTGCATAGATTACATCATGTTCACCACCAAAATACTAATTACAACCCATCACCACACACATGTACCGAATTATCCCTTTCACCCTCCTCCCTCCCCCCTTCCCCTCTGGTAACCACCAATCCAATCTCTGTCCCTATGTGTTTGTTTATTGTTGTTATTATCTACTACTTAACGAAGGAAATCATACGGTATTTGACCTTCTCCCTCTGACTTATTTCACTTTGCATTATACCCTCAGTGTCCATCCATGTTGTCACAAATGGCTGGATTTCATCGTTTCTTATGGCTGAGTAGTATTCCATTGTGTATATATACCACAGCTTCTTTATCCATTCGTCCCTTGATGGGCACTTAGGTTGCTTCCAAGTCTTGGCTATTGTGAATAACGCTGCAATGAACACAGGGGTGCATGTACCTTTGCAAATTGGTGTTTTCAAGTTCTTTGGATAAATACCCAACAGTGGAATAGCTGGATCATATGGTAGTTCTATCCTTGATTTTTTGAGGAATCTCCATACTGTTTTCCATAGTGGCTGGACCAGTTTGCACTCCCACCAGCAGTGTATGAGAGTTCCCTTCTCTCTACATCCTCTCCAACACATGTTGTTTCCTGTCTTGTTAATTATAGCCATTCTGACGGGCGTGAGGTGATATCTCATTGTAGTTTTGATTTGCATTTCCCTGATAGTTAGTGATTTTGAACATCTTTTCATGTGTCTGTTGGCCATCTGTATATCTTCTTTGGAGAAATGTCTGTTCAGGTCTTTTGCCCATTTTTTAATTGGGTTGGTACTTTTTTTCTTGGTGAGATGGATGAGTTCTTTATATATTTTGGAGATTAAGCCCTTATCAGATGTATGGTTTGCAAATATCTTCTCCCAATTGTTAGGTTGTCTTTTCGTTTTGTTGATGGTTTCCTTTGCTGTGCAGAAGCTTTTTAGTTTGATGTAGTCCCATTTGTTTATTTTTTCTATTGTTTCTCTTGCCCGGTCAGATGTGGTGTTTGAAAAGATGTTGCTGAGACCGATGTCGAAGAGCATACTGCCTATGTTTTCTTCTAGAAGTTTCATAGTTTCAGGTCTTACATTCAAGTCTTTAATCCATTTGGAGTTAATTTTTGTGTATGGTGTAAGGTAAGGGTCTACTTTCATTTTTTTGCATGTGGCTATCCAGTTTTCCCAACACCATTTGTTGAAGAGACTTTCTTTTCCCCATTGTTCTTGGCTCTTTTGTCAAAGATTAGCTGTCCATAGATGTGTGGGTTTATTTCTGGGCTTTCGATTCTATTCCATTGATCTGTGTGTCTGTTTTTGTGCCAGTACCATGCTGTTTTGGTTACTATAGCTTTGTAGTATATTTTGAAATCAGGGAGTGTGATACCTCCAGCTTTGTTCTTTTTTCTCAGGATTCCTTTAGCTTTTCGGGGTCTTTTGTTGTTCCATATAAATTTTAGGATTCTTTGTTCTATTTCTGTGAAAAATGTTGTTGGAACTTTGATAGGGATTGCATTGAATCTATAGATGGCTTTAGGAAGTATGGACATCTTAACTATGTTAATTCTTCCAATCCAAGAGCACGGAATATCTTTCCATTTCTTTGTGTCTTCTTCAATTTCTTTCAGCAATGTTTTATAGTTTTCGGTGTACAGATCTTTCACCTCTTTGGTTAAGTTTATTCCTAGGTATTTTATTCTTTTTGTTGCAATTGTAAATGGGATGGTATTCTTAATTTCTCTTTCTGCTACTTCATTGTTAGTGTACAGAAATGCAACTGATTTTTGTATGTTGATTTTGTATCCTGCAACTTTACCATATTCGTTTATTACTTCTAAAAGTTTTCTGGTGGATTCTTTAGGGTTTTCTATATATAAAATCATGTCATCTGCCAATAGTGACAGTTTCACTTCTTCCTTTCCAATTTGGATCCCTTTTATTTCTTTCTCTTGCCTGATTGCTCTGACTAGGACTTCCAGTACTATGTTAAATAGGAGTGGTGACAGTGGGCATCCTTGTCTGGTTCCTGTTCTTAGAGGGATGGCTTTCAGTTTTTCACCATTGAGGATGATATTAGCTGTGGGTTTCTCATATATGGCCTTTGTTATGTTGAGGTGCTTTCCTTCTATACCCATTTTATTCAGAGTTTTTATCATAAATGGATGCTGTATCTTGTCAAATGCTTTCTCTGCATCTATTGAGATGATCATGTGATTTTTGTTCTTCATTTTATTAATGTGGTGTATTACGTTGATTGATTTGCGAATGTTAAACCATCCCTGCATACCTGGAATAAATCCCACTTGATCATGGTGTATAATCTTTTTAACGTATTGTTGTATGCGATTTGCTAGTATTTTGTTGAGGATTTTCGCATCGATGTTCATCAGTGATATTGGCCTGTAATTTTCTTTTTTTGTGTTGTCCTTGTCTGGTTTTGGTATCAGGGTAATGTCAGCTTCGTAGAATGAGTTAGGGAGCTTCCCCCCTCCTCAATTTTTTGAAAGAGTTTGAGAAGGATAGGTATTAAGTCTTCTTTGAATGTTTGGTAGAATTCACCAGGGAAGCCGTCTGGTCCTGGAGTTTTATTTTTGGGGAGGTTTGTGATTACTGTTTCGATCTCCTTACTGGTGATTGGTCTATTCAAATTCTCTACTTCTTCTTGATCCAGTTTTGGAAGGTTGTATGATTCTAAGAATTTATCCATTTCTTCCAGATTGTCGAATTGGTTGGCATATAGCTTTTCATAGTATTCTCTTATAATCTTTTGTATTTCTGAGGTGTCTGTTGTAACCTCTCCTCTTTCATTTCTGATTTTACTTATTTGTGCCTTCTCTCTTTTTTTCTTGGTGAGTCTAGCTAAAGGTTTGTCAATTTTGTTGATCTTTTCAAAGAACCAGCTCTTGATTTTATTAATTTTTCTATTGTTTTTTGGTCTCTATTTCATTTATTTCTGCTCTGATTTTTATTATTTCCTTCTTCTACTGATTTTGGGCTGTGTTTGTTCTTCTTTTTCCAGTTGCTTTAGGTGCATTGTTAGATTGTTTATTTGAGATTTTTCTTGTTTGTTGAGATAGGCCTGTATCGCTATAAACTTCCCTCTTAGAACCGCTTTTGCTGTATCCCATAAATTCTGGCATGTCGTATTTTCATTTTCATTTGTCTCCAGGTATTTTTTGATTTCTTCTTTGATTTCTTCGTTAACCCAGTCGTTGTTCAGTAGCATTTTTTTTAATCTCCATGTATTTGTGGCTTTTCTGATTTTCTTCCTATAGTTGATTTCTAGTTTCATACCGTTGTGGTCAGAAAAGATGCTTGGTATTATTTCAGTCTTCTTAAATTTATGGAGACTTGTTTTGTGGCCTAATATGTGATCAATCCTGGAGAATGTTCCATGTGCATTTGAAAAGAACGTGTATTCTTTGGTTTTTGGATGGAATGCTCTGTATATATCTACTAGGTCCATCTGTTCTAGTGTGTCGTTTAAGGCCAATGTTTCCGTATTGATCTTCTGTTTGGATGATCTATCCGTTGGTGTAAGTGGAGTGTTAAAGTCCCCTACTATTATTGTGTTACTGTCTATTTCTGTTTTTATGTCTGTTAATAATTGCTTTATATATTTAGGTGCACCTACATTGGGTGCGTAGATATTTACAAGTGTTACATCCTCTTGTTGGATTGTTCCCTTGATCATTATGTAATGCCCTTCTTTGTCTCTTTTTACAGTTGTTGTTTTAAAGTCTATTTTGTCTGATATGAGTACTGCTACCCCAGCTTTCTTTTCATTGCCATTTGCGTGGAGTATCTTTTTCCATCCCTTCACTTTCAGTTTGTGAGTGTCTTTAGGTCTGAAATGTGTCTCTTGTATGCAGCCTATATATGGGTCTTGTTTTTTTATCCAGTCAGCCACCCTATGCCTTTTAATTGGAGCATTTAGTCCATTGACGTTTAAAGTAGCTATTGATAAGTATGTACTTACTGCCATTTTTTAACTTTTTTTTTTTTCCTCAGTGTTTTAGTAGTCCTTCTCTGTTCCTTACTTCTTCTATACAGAATTGATGGTCACTTTAGTTTGACCTCTGTCTGAAAGCTGTACTCTTTAATTCCCCTCCTCCCTTCTTTTATGTTTTTGGTATCATATCTAACCTCTTTTTTGTGCATTTGTATTCATTATGTTCTTATCATGGAAATAGATAATTTTTCCTATTTGTGGTCTTCTCTTTTCCCCTTAAATCAGTCCCTTTAACATTTCTTGTAGCACTGGTTTCTTGGTGACAAATTCCTTTAATTTTTGCTTATCTGGGAAAATTTTGATCTCTCCTTCCATTTTGAATGATAACCTTGCTGGGTAGAGTATTCTTGGCTGTAAGTTTTTTCCTTTTAGCACTTTAAATATATCATGCCATTCTCTTCTAGCCTGTAAGGTTTCTGCTGAGAAGTCAGCTGATAGCCTTATGGGGTTTCCTTTGTATGTAACTTGACATTCTCTTGCAGCTTTTAGGATTCTCTCTTTATCTTTAATTCTGGACATTTTGATTATGATGTGTCTTGGTGTGGGCCTCTTTGGGTTTATCTTGTTTGGGGCTCTCTGTGCTTCCTGTACCTGAATGTCTGTTTCCTTCCTTAGGTTAGGGAAGTTTTCATCTATTATTTCTTGAAATAGATTCTCTGCCCCCTTGTCTCGCTCTTCTCCTTCCGGGACACCTATAACACGGATGTTAGTGCGCTTGATGTTGTCCCAGAGGTCCCTTAGACTGTCCTCACTCTTTTGAATTCTTTTCTCTTTTACCTGTTCACCTTGGGTAATTTCTTCTATTCTTTCTTCCAGCTCACAGATCCGTTCTTCTGTATCCTCTACTCTGCTTTTGAGTCCCTCTAATGAATTTTTCATTTCCAGTATTGTATTCTTCATTTCTGATTGGTTCTTTTTTAATATCTTCCATTTCTTTGTTGACATTCTCACTGAGTTCATCTATTCTTCTCCCCAGATCAGTGAGCATCCTTAACACTCTTAGTTTGAACTCTCTGTTGGGTAGGTTGCTCATTTCTGTTTCACTTAGTTCCTTTTCTGGGGTTTTGTCCTGTTCCCTTACTTGGAATGTATTCTTTTGCCTCCTCATTTTGCCTCTTTCCCCGTGCTTGTGTCTACGTATTAGGTAGGTCAGCTAAGTCTCCTGCTCTTGGATAGGTGACCTTATGTAAGTGATGCCTTAGGAGGCTTCCAGTGTGCTTCCCTCAGTTCTCAATGTTCCAGGGGTGACCCCTATGTTGGCTACGTGTGTCCTTCTATTGTGGCCTGTTAGCTCTCCCTATAGGCACCCAGGGAGGCTGAGTTATGCTCCTGGCCAGCTGTTGTAATGCTCAGCTGCTTGTAGTTGTTGTGGGCCCTTCAGTCTCTTTATCAGGTGTGGGGAGCCCCAGCACAGTTGGCTGTAAGCTCTAATACCACATTTATGTTGCAGTATTTCTTTTAACTGAGTAGGCCCCCAGCGTGGCAGGTTGTTAGGCTCAGGGCCTTACAATTACTGCAAGCCTCTAGCCTATTATGTCTCTTGTCAGCTCTCTGAGGATTGCAGCTGGGTGGAGCTGGCCTCAGGCACAGGAGCACCCAATTGTTTCAGGCTTTGGAAGGTGGGGCAAACCTCCTATGTGGGTCTTTGAGAAGCACAAGTCTTCTGCAGCTGACAAGCCCTGTTGCCCACAGGTCCACACACACAGTCGACACAGTCCTGCCCCGTGTGAGTGCCCCGACCTCCCCAAGCGGACCCAGTCTCTGCACGGCGGGAGCCCCACACACTCCGCCACCGCCCCACACTCTCCACCCACTCCTTGTGCACACCCTGCCCCGCTCTAGTCGGCTCAGTTGCCAGGCTGCAGAGAATCCAGTCACCAATCTATGCAGGCCCACAAGTTGCCTGAGGGCTTGTTGTTGGGTGGGGCCCGTCTCTAGGGTGGGCTGCCTGCCCTGGCTGAGCTGGATTAAATCGGTGCTCTAGCGGGTGGAGCAGACCCTGGGCTAGCAGGCCTCAGGGAGAACTCCAATGGCGTCTGTGTCAGCACGCCCACACCAGGCCACAACAATGGCCGCCGCCAATGTCTCAGTCCCTGGAGAGGTCTCACCCCTCACCAAGATGCACTCAGGGCCTATTAGGTGAGTCTCTTGTCACCAAAGCACTGTGCACCTTTCTTTCTGGTGATTTTAGGATGCTTTCTGGAATGGGTGAGTTTGCGCGCGGGCCCTTTAAGAGCCAGTTTTAGTTTCTTTGTGAACCGGGTTTTCTGGGGGTATTCCCCAATGCTTTAGTAGCAGGCAAAGTCAGATATTATGCCGCTGGTCTCGATTGTGCTGGGTCCACAAAATGCCCACAGCGGGGGTGCTCCCGGCTCAGGGCCCCGCGCCTCCAGGGAGGCTGCGTACCTGTGGGCTGCTCCCGGCGGCCGTGAAGCTGGCGGCTTGTGAAGGCGGCGTTTTTCCTCTCCGGAAGGGGGTCTCTGCCTCTTCTACCCCAGTTAGGATTGTCCGTTGTTGCAGGAGTTTCTCTTATCCAGTTTTCAGTTCTGTCTCAGGGGTAATTTTTCCACGAGTAGTTGTAAATTGGCTGTGTCCACGGGAGGAGGTGAGTTCAGAGTCTGCCTACGCCGCCATCTTGACTCCACCTCCTCTATCACATTTTTATTCCACAGGCCTGATTCGTTGATCTAGCCAACTAGATTGGTGCTCCATTTTCCCTCACCACTCCCACCACCACTTCCCTCACCACTTTTGTAGAAAAGACCTAGAAGGAGCTACTCAAGAAATTCCCACGTGAAAGAGTAATAGTTTTCCATCCAATAAGAGCATAAGAGTAGCCACTGTACGTCTAGCTAACCGTATGCTTTTAACAAGCCTCAGTTTTCTCATCAGTAGAATGGGGGTGTGGGAGGGTTGGATTCAGTTTGTGAGCCCTGAACTTCAATGATTCTACAAAACCAATTCACTAGCATAGCAATTTACTGGAATCAAAATAGCCTCACCAATAGAAACTAAACTCCCTTGAAAGAAGCATTTGATCCAGCTTCCTCAGAGTGCTGTATGAGAACACGATGCTAAGATGTCATATTTTATGAATGCTTTAATTTGGTTCTCACCGGAGGAGTACAGCAGTGATGTAAGAGGCTGTTTATGAGATTATGCCGTTGGGGAATGCTTGTGCCCCATGACTGTAAGGGCCGTGATTCACTTACACGCAGACATCAAATGTTATTGCAAAGTCATTGGGAAAATTCTAATTATTTGAAAGCCATCTATAAAATATGTATCATTAATTAAGTAATATGAATATGAAGTAAGATCAAATTCTGGATCTGAGCTTCCCTTCATACTGATCACCTCTGGAGCATTTCAAACTGCGTAGTCTCTGCCCTGCTTTCTTCTCTGATAAGAATCAGTGGCGGTTGCCCACCCAGTGTAAGTTGGAGGGTGCGACTGAAATCACCACCACACCCCCAAAATAGCTTTTCCACCAATGCTTTTGAAATGTGTGCTACTTGAGATGGAGAAATCTTTTTTCTAGGTTTTTATCTTCAGCATTTCCTTGTTAAGAATATTGCAATATAAATTGGTCATTAGCACAGGCCTGAGATGGACAATGCAGTTGCCAAATGTATCAGTTTTCTAGGGCTGCTGTAAAAAATGAACACAAACTTGGTGGCTTAAAACAACAGAAATTTATTCTGTCACACTTCTGGAGGCCAAAAGTCCAAAACCAAGGTGTGGGCACTCTTGGTTCCTTCTGGAGGCTCTAAGGGAGAATCTCTTCCGTGCCTCTCTCCTAGCTTCTGGTGGCTGCCAGAAGTCCTTGGTGTTTCTTGACTTGTAGACGCGTCACTCCAATCTCTGAATCTCTGACTCCATCCTCACATCACCTCTTCTGCTCTGTCTCTGTGTCTCAAATCTCCCTCTGCCTTTCTATTGTAAGGACACCTGGCATTTGATTTAGGGCTCACCCCAAATCCAGGATGATCTCATCTCGAGACCCTTATTAGTTACATCTGCAAAGACCCTTTTCCCAAATAAGATCACATTCATGGGTTGCAAGGGTTAGGATATGGACATATACTTTTGGAGGGGGGGGACACTATTCAACCCTCTATACCAAGGGAGGCCATGACAAAAAGGGACCTTGGATAATAAATTTTGACTAGAAAAAATGGTAGAAAGAAAGACTTAAAAAGGTAGCATCAAGATACTAGGTTGATAGGCTGGCCCTGTGGCTTAGCGGTTAAGTGCGTGTGCTCCGCTACTGGCAGCCTGGTGCGCACCGACGCACCGCTTCTCCGGCCATGCTACGGCCGCGTCCCACATACAGCAACTAGAAAGATGTGCAACTATGACATACAACTATCTACTGGGGCTTTGGGGAAAAAAAAAGGAGGAGGATTGGCAATAGATGTTAGCTCAGAGCCGGTCTTCCTCAGGAAAAAAAGAGGAGGATTAGCACGGATATTAGCTCAGGGCTGATCTCCCTCACACACACACACAAAAAAAGACACTAGGTTGGAATTGGGGGAAGGGCTGGGGATGAGGAAAGAAGTAATTTCCATTTTACTGAATGGGTATTCTGAAAGGGGAGTTGATAATGCACGAAGAAAACTTTGCCTTTGGGGTCTCCTCACCACCCGAATTCATTGGCTTGTCAAGTCATTGGCCCTCATGCTGTTGGTACCAATGGAGAACCTAGGAATGTGACTTGAACTGAACTATTATGTGGGTGTTGTTTTTTCTAGCTCCTCATTCATCTATTTATTTGTTCATCATTCATCCATTTAGCAAACATTTATTGAGTACTTACTATGTTCCAGGAACATGGTAGGCTACCTTCCTCTCAAGTGCATTGTTGGGATCTCTGTCCTTGCTTGCACCCTGCATTGGACTGGATGTTCAGTGGAGTTGCATGGTGTCAAGTCAGTCTCTAAGATTACAATCAAGTACAGTCAAAATTACCCTAGAGAACTCCTCAAAACATCTATAAAGTACACTCACATGGTTTTCTCTGTGCCTGAATAAATGGTTCAGACATAACAAGCAATCACAAGATGAAGATGAATGGAGCACATCCCGGGATGATTAGCTTTCTTTTTCTAATATTATTTCAGTTGTTTTACTTCTCCCTTTGCCAAGCTTACAGAATTAAATTTGTGAAAATTATACATTTATTTCATGTGACTCTAGCCAAAACCACATGAGTAGCTAGTGGAGATGTAGCAATTGCAAAGTTCGAAAACTGTGAGCCAGAGGAAACTATAGAGATATTTTGTTTGTTTGTTTATTTAGAAGTCACTGTTGTGTGGTTGAAGGAGACCTGGGGGTCAGACAGGTCTGGGTTGCATGAGACCTACATGCAACCTACAAAAGGCTGGGTTGCCTCCTGGTACATTTTAATGGTGCCCTCTAAGGAAACCCCTGTCAGGTATCCCCCAAGGCATTGAAAACAGTTTAAATCTTTACTGAAGTCTCATAAAGATGCACCAAAGAGGAAGTCTGTACATGGTACACAGTATACTTTCTTAAAATTCTCTCTCTTGCATCACTTTTCAAGATTTCACACGTCATAGGTGGCAGCTAACTAAAATTCCCATTTTTCATCCCTTAAAATTCTGTTAATTCTCCCAAGACTGTCTGCACTCTGGCTCTTTTCTTCTCTCTCTCCCCTTGCTCTGGCTTCCTGATCTCAACTTCCTGCCCTTTTAAATGTAAATCAATGAGATGACTTTCTTCAATTCTCTTAACCACTTTTTCCCCCAATCAGATCCACAAAGTACAAAGCAAAACTGCACAGGAAACTCTGGGATTAACTGGGATTTGAACTAGCAGTCTGATTTGCTACTTACTAGCTCCATGTGATTTTGGGAAAGTTACCCTTAACAGGATCTCTGATCCTGTTTTTTTTTTTTCCTTTTTAAATTTCTAAAGTAGAGCCAATAATGTCAACTTGGTAAAGATGATTTGAGGATTAAGTGAAATTTTATTAAGTGAAAATAAAAGGAATATTTTCAGATTCCTATCACATACTGGCCCATATGAGGCAATCAAAAAATGCTAGTCCTCTTGTTCCTTTCTCTGGAGACAGACTTCTGTGTGGAGACAAATCATAATCAAAGGTTGCTTGGGTGGCTGGACCGGTGGCCTACTGGTGAAGTTCACGCGTTCTGCTTTGGTGGCCCGGGCTTTGCAGGTTTGGATCCTGGGCATGGACCTACTCAGTGGCCCGGGGTTCACCGGTTTGGATCCTGGGCATGGACCTACTCACTGCTCATCAAGCCATGCTGAGGTGGCGTCCCACATAGAAGAACTAGAAGGACCTACAACTAGGATATACAACTATGTACTGGGGCTTCGGGGAGAAAAAAGAAAAAGAGGAAGATTGGCGACAGATCTTAGCATGGGGTCAATCTTCCTCAAAAAAAAAGAAGTTGCTTGGTCAGTGTGGAACCAGATCTCATGAACAAAAGCTCCAAAGGCACTGTGCCAAGAATAACTGCCGAATCCATGCAATCATGAGAATTTTTTTTGCCGTGGCAACTATAGGCTGGGGTCTACCCTCCACCAAGAATTTGGTTTTGGAAGAATTCCCAAAATAAAAGAAGAATGTTCAAATAGTAAAGAGTCAAGAAATTTCTAATGTCTGCTACATTGGATAGTTTTTATTTGGTGTTTTTGGCCTCTTTCTGTAGTTTCCATTTTGTGGAATTTGGAATTACTACTCACCAGGGGAAATTTCACATGGCTGGAATATGCCCCATTAGTACAATGTATTTTAGCATTACTAATGCAATGGTATAAATACACATTGCATTAGAAGTAGTATTTAGTCAGGTAATGGATTTTAAATTTATTTTACTTCCATGTTGGCTTTACCTTCAAAATGTGTTTATTATTGTTGTCATTGTTACTATCATCTTCCTTTTCTACATCTCCCTTGCTACTTCTCTGGGTGCAAGCCATCACTACTTTTTGCAAAGATGACAGGATGGACCACTAAGAGGTCTGCAACCCTTCCTCCCCACCTTACCAGGATTGCTCTCCACATAGCAGCCAGAGTGGTCTTTATGAAAACACACATGAGGCCATGTTACTCCTCTGATGGTTTCTCAATATTGTTTTATCTGGAATAAAATTCTAACCTCCTCTCTTGACCTTGAGGGCCCCAAGGAGCTGGCCTTGCCTCTCTATCCAAGAATATGGGCTGCTTCTCCCCTTGTCCTGGGTGCTGCAGCCATGTTGGCCTGCCTTCTAGTAGCACACTTGCCCTCATGTTCCATCTGCCTAGAGTGTCTTCCCTTCCGCCTCTACATGGCTGGCTTCTTCCTGTCATTCAGGTCTCCATAGAGACTTTCTGGCCACTTAGCCTAAGTAGGCCTGGCACTCCCCTAAGCATTATCATGTCATTCTGTTTTTTCTTGATACCAACCACTACTACACTCTGACATTTTGAATTGATTGTTTATTTATTTAATTGCTTATTGTCAGTCTCCCTGAAGTCTTCGCGAGACCACATGCCTGTATGTATCTCCAGTGCTTAGGATACTACCTGGAATATCATCAGAGCTTAATAAACATTATCTCTATGTACAGGGATTTGCCGTAGACATGACGGTGAAGACCAAACAAATCCTCGATTCCTTCCCGCTCCTTCTAGGTCTTTCCCCCATTTAGAATTGTCCCTTTCCAGAGCTCTCAGGGTCTCTGGGTCATTACTAGGCTTTTTTATCACAAAGAGAAAGAATCCATGTTTCCTGCATCCTCCTCCTCCCCTATCAGTTTACTCTACTCCAGGCTGCCTCTGCTGTGTGCAAAGTTCAACTATCTGCCTCAATTTTAATTATTCAGTGTTGAATGGGCATATTTGCATATGCAAATATTTGAGGAATTGAAATTAACAGATGTATATTTGAGACTATTTTAAAGTATCGTTGTGTCTGCCTGTTTTCTTTACTTCTGTGGCCCAGTAGTAATTCTGATCTTAGTGATTCTGTGTTTCTCCATCCAGCATGTTTTCAGGTCTGTGCTAACCTGAGTCAGAGTTCTGGAACATATTGTCTTTAAACACAACTGAAAACCACTATTTTGATCCCTTTACAGAATGTAATAAAAGATTTCAAAAGTACCTGCATTTCTTCGTATTTCTATGTGGTTGATGAGCCTCTCTTCTTAAAGGCTTCAGCTAGAGAGGAATTGCTTGACAATTATTCTTATAATTATTTGAGGACCTATGGTGGAAAAGGCACTGTGCTGGACGTAGTGGGGAGATACAGACAGGAGTAAGGCCAAAGCCCTGTCCTCTGGAGCCTCTCAGTTCCACAGGAGGGAGAAGATGTGAAGACTGATAACCTTGGTGGCATTTGGTGGATGACATAGCATTCAGCATAAAATATTTGTCATCAACAAAAGCTGCCAGCTGTTACTGAATGGTTTTGGTGATTTCCATGACATTTTCCAAAAAACAATGACTTTCCTCTTTTGATTTGTACATAAATAAAAGTTTTTCTACTAACTACACTATTGGGGGAAAATGGATCTATATCAATTTATTGTTAAATGAGCAAATGATCACATTAAGTTCTTATTGCAGTTTTGGAGTGATAATAGAGCAGGCGTTCCCCAGCTACTGATTCCACATTCGAAAATTGTTTTTGGAATGTTTTTTTTTCCTTCCTTCACAGAAAGTAAGGTGTCGAGGACGGGGGCATGGGAGAAGGAATCCAGAATCTGGAAAAGGTAGTATCTGTTCCTAACTTCAATTTCTGAGCTAAGTCTAGTGGAATATTGACATGAATCCTTGAAAGGTGACAGAGCACTTGGAGGGCAGCATTTCCCAAGGGTGCTTAATTCCAAGTGGTGTCACCGAGGGGGTTGGTCAAGGAGAGCTTGACAGAGACATTTGTTGGGAAGCAAGTCTTTTGCCATGATGCCCAAGCTAAAGAAGACACAGCCAAGGAAACAAGTACTGCAGCTGGGCATTGTGGCTCCATGTTAATGGAGTTGGATTGCCTTCTTCCCTTCCTTCTTCAATGGTTTTATGATGCAGAGATTTAAAGTGGAGAAATACAGAGCAAACAATTCTTTGCCCTCACTTAAATTGACAGTTTGTTGGACTTTTTAAAATATGCATTTCTATTTTACTACTTTCTACACAATATTTCTGGAAACACATTGAGCACTGAATTTCTTTTGTTCTCACTGAAATATCACCACTGTATGAGAAAAGAGATCAATGGTCTTTGTTAAACAACAATTTAGCAGCCTCCTTTCATCTGAAATTTGAGTCATTTTTTTTTTTTCAGGCTTCCTGTCATGAATAGATAATTCCTCTGAGGACATCAGCGTTTAAAACATAAGAAACCAGATACCTACAGCAAACCCTGCCAGTTCATTTTTCTCCTTCCAAGCTTGCTGGTTTGCATCTCTTAATTACTGACTTGATAAGTTGATGTTCCTTAAAACACATTATTTATTTTTTTTTCAGGTAAACATTTTAATGCCATTTTAACATAATCCCTCTAAGTTGTCCACAAACATATAAAGCTACAAAAATATTCAAAGACTTTTTATTGAACATAAGACCATTTTTCCTCATATTTTTTCATGTTCTTTATGGATATATAATGATTGCATGATTTAGTGTTGTAACCATAGAATTCTAGAGTTGGAAACATCCGCTCAAATCATTCATTTTTCCTAGGAAATGAAGACCTGGAAATGCTAACATCACTATTCCAAGGACTAACACTCAAGCCTTTGAATATCAGTACCTGGATTTTTCCACTTAATCAAGGTGGGGGGGTGTTGAGGATGGGGGCTAGGTAAAGGGGTACATGGTGGGAGAGAAGCAACTGTTTAGCTGAACCATGACCTCTGGCAGGAATTTTTAATGACTTATGATCCCCAAGCTTTAGAGACATTCACTTCTTTCCCTCTGGTGAATTTTCTGGTGCATCTGCCAGCAGCGGGTGTGATATTTATGTGGCCAAATAATATTGGGTAGGTGAGGGTGTGACCAGCTGATTCTCAAGTGTGGTAGAAGAGCAATTGAAAGAGTAGCAGATTGAGTAACTATTTCTCGCCCAGTCTCTGTGTTCGTTTTTTCAGGTGTGCAGGAATGCACAGGCAGTGATGTGCAATAGTTTAACACCTGGGTGCTGGACCTTGTCACTTGAGATGGAATCTTGACTTGGTCACTTACTACGTGGGTAACTTTAGGCAAATTGCATCTTTGCACCTCAGTTTATACATCTTTAAAATGAGGATAACAATAGTACCTACTTCATACATTTATTATAAGGACTAAATGCTATTAATATAAGATTAAAACAATGTTTCATGGAAAGTGACTGCTCAATAAACATTGGCCTTTGTAATGAAAAGGATTTGGAATTTTTTGTTTTTTAATGAGAAAGATTGGCCCTGAACTAACATCTGTTGCCAATCTTTCTCTTTTTGCTTGAGCAAGATTGTTCCTGAACTAACATTGTGCCAATCTTCCTCTATTTTTTGTATGTGGGACACCACTACAGCATGGCTTGATGAGCGGTGTGTAGGTCTGTGCCTGGGATCTTAACCTGCAGACCCTGGGCCACCAAAGCAGAGCATGCAAACTTAACCACTCCTCCACCAGGCCAGCCCTGAGGGTTTGCAATTTTTAAACTAGTATCTAGATTTCCATCCTTGGGCATGTCAGTAAAGAATTTTGGGCCTCAGTTTTGCTGTCTCTAAAATGGAGTTAGTTATAGTTTCTGTTGTTCTGGACTTTGTAGAGTTGTTACAAGGATGAGAGATCATGTAGGAAGACTCTCAGGACTTGGAAATTATTACTATTCCACTCTCCTTGCCAAATACTTGCCCAGTGGAAATGCATAATGGGAGCATAAGTTAAACTTTGTACTGTAACTCTGCAACATGCAGTATTGTTTTGAAGGGACTTGAGATGCCTTCTGCAGGAGGAGACTGTGTACAGCTTGAACTACCTGCCCTGAATAGTGTAGTTTGAGAGGAAGCAGAGACATTAAGACCATCACCCCTCATCTTTCAGCAGGGCACAGATCTGAAAGCACGGCCACTGCCTCATTATCCTGATGACTCATGGAGCCAGAGTACTTCCCCTCTCCTCTGCTGTCCTTTCAAATTAGATTCATTGTTCTACAAGATGTCTGCAGTTCCCAGAAATGATGCAAGTGTATGTGCCCTGTTCAAAGCCCGGACATCTGACTCTCAGGACGTTCTCCCAAGCGATCTGGATCCTGCCACTCACTAACACAGCCACTGACAATTCCAGTAACCCTTCTTTTTCTTTCTTAACAGAAGCTCAGAGAGGATTATGGCTATATAGACTCCTTTTTAAAAAAGTCTTGCAAAGCCTAATGTAAAAAATTTGGATATCCTTGCAAAAACACACAAGAAAAAAAGTGAATTCTTTTTGATATTATTTTCAAAATTGGAAGTATTTGACCATCCACAGGGTCAAAAGCAGGTGTTTCATAGTTGCTTAAAAGCTAAATGAGAGGCACTGGTATACATATATTAGTTAACCAGTTAATGCACATCAGCCTTCAGTCTCTCATCCTTGAAACAAGCTTGAAATGCTTTTAAATCTAGTCCAAGTGGGAAGCACACTTTCTTGAACATCTTTTGTCACTTGAAATAATTTAAAAGCAGCAAACAACACACCCGCGCCAAGGAGACCACACCTGTCGGAGGTGAGGTTGGTCTGTAAGGAAGCCAGCGTGGAAATGTGCCCAAGTGGTGAGTCAGCAGCTGCCATCCCAGCTGCATTCCCTTTTCAAAAGAATGGCATTTGTCAGGTACTTTTTTTACCCCCTCCTACCCAAAAAAAATGGTTTCCTCATTGTTCTCCCTTTAATTGTTAACATGTTCCAGTATATGTAGGGATGTTAGCATTTGATTTTTTATGACAATCCTGTAAAATAACTAGGGCAGATATTATTTCCCCCATTTCACAGATGGGGAGACTGATGATCAGAGAGGTCAATGAACTTGCCCAAAAGCACACAGCCAGGTCTCCCATCCAAGTTTTCTGATATCGTGTGGGCGTGAGCTCCAGGGGAGCTGGCTCTGATAAGGAACGCTCCAGATGCCCTCATTGTGGTGCTGATTGCAAGAGCCCCTCAAGGTGGATGCAGAGCAGCAGCGTTCCTGTGAGAGCCCGTGAAGGAAAGACAAGTGCTATGTGGGGTGGGGGGTGGGGTGGGGAGTATAAAACACACAAACCTTGGCTAAGGCCCTTACATTTCATCAGTGAGTACTGCGGGCAAATGTGTTATTGCAGAGAGACATCACTAGCTGGAGCATCTGAGTGTCTTTCTCTGAAACAAGCGTCTCATTGTGTGAAGCGCAGGTTTCCAAAGGAGTGTAACCTTTAGTAGGTGTTGGTTGGTGTAGGATAGATACAAATTATAACATAATCTATTGCATGTTATTATATATAATATATAATACGTCTATAATATAACAATTTTGCATTGTTGGTGATTGCAGATCCATCCACAATTGACCCAGACGTTCCCCTTTTGCTGAGTTCTCTTCATAGAGACCCTGTCTCCACTTCTAGCTACTGCATTAAGTTTCTCCTCTCCTTGACAGACCCTTTGTGATGACAATAATGGCAGCTACGGACCAGAAATGGGGCACTTTGCATGTATTATTGCATTTAATTTTCACAACAATCCTAAAAGAGAGGATTAGTCCTATTTTATAGATGAAGATGCTGAAGTTTAGAGAGGATAACCTGCCCAAAGTTACTTAGGCTGTAAATGGCCAGGAGTTCTGGTTATCTGTTCCTGCAAAACAAATACCTAGAAATTTAATGGCTTATAATACCAATGGTTTTATTATATCTCACTGTTTTGTGGGTCAGAAATTTAGGCAGGGCTCAGCGGAGACAGCTTAACTCTGTTCCACATGACATCAGCTGGGATGGCTTAACTGGGGCTGGAGAGTCTCTTTCTGAGACAGCTCACGCACATGGCTGGCAACTGGGCTATTAGCCAGGGTCCTTAATTCTTTTCCACATGGGCCTCTCCATGTGGCTGCTTGGGCTTCCTTAGAGCATGATGGCTAGCTTCCAAGAGTATGTATTCCAAAAGACACGAAGTAGAAGCTGCCAATCTCTTAAGGCTGGTCCCAGAAACTGTCACAGTGGTACTTCTGCTGTCTTTTATTGCTAGGAAGTCACAGAGCTCTCCTAGATTCAAGGAGAGGGAACATAGACCTGACCTCTCATTGAGAGGAGTGTCAAAGAATTTGCAGCCATGTTTAATCTACCATAGGAAAGATGAGAATCCAGATTGTAGTCATGACACCACGTTGCATCTCAACTAGTACAACGCCAGATGCATTTCTCTATCTTTGCATTTATCTCTTTGTATTATAGTGACCAGACCATGAGCTCCTTGAAGGCAGGGATCTTGCCTTATACATCTAGGGTTAGGCATAACACCTACCTGAGCATAGTCAATGATCCATAAATGCTGAAAGAATGAATGATGGAGAGCTGAGTTCCAGTCCTGGCTCTGCTATTAAGCCTGCTGTTAGTCCAAGCAGGATACTGAACTACTCTGGGCCTTGGCACCCACACAGTAAAGTAAGGGGATGGGATTAGATGATCCCTAAACTCTTCCTTTTCCCAGCACTACCATCGTATTAGTCTGCTTGGGCTACTCTAACAAAATACCATAAACTGAGGAGCTTAAACCATAGACAGTTATTTCTCACGGTTTTGGAGGCCGAGAAGTCCAAGACCAAGGTGCCCTCCAACTCAATTCCTGGTGAGGACCTTCTTCCTGGCTTGCAGGCAGCCACTTCTTGCTATGTTGTCACATGGTGGAGAGAGAGAGAGAGGTCTGGTGTCTCTTCCTCTTCCTAAAAGGACACTAATCCCATCATGGGGGCTCTACCCTCATGACCTCACCTAAATCCAATTGCCTCCCAAAGGCCCCATCTCCTAATACCATCACTTTTAGGGTTAGAGCTTCAACATGCGAAATTTGGGAACACACAAACATTCAGTCCGTAACAACCATTCTGCTCATCTACTCAAGATAATTCGTTACCAAATAAAGAGAGCTCAGATACAAGTCTCAAATGAGAGGAAGCCAGGAGTCAAGAAACATGAGAATGAAAAGAAAAGAATAGAGCCAATGAGATTGTTCTCTAGAGAGATGGGGATGGGACTTTAGGTTCAGATGCTAATACTTGAATTACAATAGTAACACTTGAATAGAAAGGAAGGAAGTTGGAGGAGGCCTTTTCAAAGGTTGAAGGCATCGGACTTGGGAACTATTTGGCCACAGGGGTGAGACAAAGTTATAAGTCAAAGTGGACTCCAGATTTTGTACCTGGGTAACTGGGGGAGTGCAGATTTGTCTAACATCAGCAGTGGTTCTCAACTCTGACTACACGGAAAATTGCCTGATGAGCTTTTAAAAAGTATTGATGACTGAGCCCCTTTCAAGAATTCAGAATTTCTAAAGATGGGGCTGGAGCACCAATATTTTTCAAAGCCCCCCAGGTGATTCCATTGTGCAGCCAGGGTTGAGGATTTCTAACCTAGAGTTAAAGGCACTAGTTTTCTGGCTGCTGTGGAATTATAAGAAACTGAAGATCAAAAGCTGTTAGCCACCAAATAACTTGGGGTATGGATTGTATGGTATATAGAATAATGGCTTCCCAAAGATGTCCACATCTTAATCCTCAGAGCCTGTGACTATGTTAGGTTACATGGCAAGTGGAATTAAGGTTGCTAATCAACTGACCTTAAGATGGGGGGATTATCCTGGATTATCCAAGAAGGTCCAATGTAAGCACAAAGGTCCTTTAAAGGTGGAAGAGGAAGGTAGAAGAAGAGAGTCAGAGGGAGAGGTGGCTATGGAAGAATAGTCAGAGGTGCAATGTTGTTGGCTTTGAAGATGGAGGAAGGCACCATGAATCAAGGAATGTGGGAATGCTTCTAGAAGCTGGAGAAGGCAAAAAAAAAAAAAAAAAAAAAAAGAATTCTCCCCTAAAGCCTCCAGAAAAGAATGCAGCCCTGTTGACATCTTGATTTTTAGCCTGGTAGGACCTGTGTCAGACTTCTGACCTACAGAACTGTAAGATAATAAATTCATGGTGCTGTAAGCCACTGTTTATGGTAATTTGTCACAGCAGCCTCAGGAAGCTAATACAGGTGGTCAGTTCAGGAAGGCTTCCTGGAAGAGGTAACTTTTGATAAACTTTTGCAGGGACATTGGTGGTGGAGAAAAACTCCAGGAGATAGATCTTGAAATTTGAGCCCATCAGAAAAAAAATTTTTAAAACTCTCAAGGCTGTATAATATCTACCCAGAATGTTTAAAATCAAAAGTCAGAGGAATGAAACAGTATTATATGATTGTCACTAAATTCCCCAATGGAATCAGAGGCAAGGAAATCTTGGGAATTTTTCTCAGTAATGTTACTTGGAGTGTGATCAACGTCACAGATTTAAAGGCTGACAAAACACTTGTTTTACCTGGATTTTTAAAATCACTGAAGTCAGCAAAGAAACTGATAGAATCTGTAGCTTCCACACAGCTTATCACCTGAATGTAAACTGGGACTTGATATTCCTATCACTCTCCTTTAATCAGATCTGTGGACTCCGCTGATTTCTTTTCATTGGATCCTCCTGATAAAAATAATTGGATAATCACACACACAGAAAGGGAGAGTAAAAAACCTTCCATATGTACATTTATTCATTAAAATATATTTATTGAGGATCTATATATGACATGAACTGTGTTGGGGATACATCAATGAACGAGACAGGCAAGGTCCTTGTTCTCATGGAGCTCACAGCCTGGTAGAGAACACAGACAATAATCAGGCAATTTGTAGCAGAGTAGACAATATAGGGCTATCAGAGAACATGGAAGGGACAAGTGACTCAGTCTGAGAGTGGAAAGGGAGGAGTACATCAGGGGAGGCTTCCTGGAGGAAGATAACTTTTAAGCCACTCATTCTCAAAGTGTGGTACATGGATCAACACCATCAGCAAACCCTGGGAGACTGTTAAAAATGGAAATTCTCAGGCCTATTAAGCCAGATCTATTAAGCCTGAAATTCTGTGGATGAGGCACTGAAATCTATGTTTTAATAGATCACTAAGTGGTTCAGATACACACTAAAGTTTGAGAACCACTGAAAACCAGAGCTGCACATTAGAATCAGCTGGAGTACTTTTGCACCAGAATGATGCTGTGGTCTCACCCCCAGAGATACTAATTCAATTGGTCTGTGACAGAGCCTGGGATTAAGCACTTTTAAAGTCCTGGGTGATTATAATACGGTTTTAATGTGCAGTCAGGGTTGAGACCATTTCTCTAAGTTGACAACTGAAACATGAGTTAGCCAGAAAGTGGGGGGTGGGGAGAGGGCAGGAAGGGTGTTACAGGCAGATATGCAAAGGCCCAGATGTAGGAGAAAGCCTGAGGTGGTATATCTGGGGACCTGATAAGGCTAGAGAGTACACACAACAAAACTCCAGGGTTTAACATAAGGTTCACAGCTATACATTTAAGTGTTCATTGCAGTACTTCTTAAACTTTCATGTGCACAGAATTATGTGAGGATCTTGTAGGAACTCAGACCCTTATGCAGTAGGAAGTTCTATTGCTCCAGCTTCCCCTGAGCATACACGTCAGAGAGGGAATGGGGACTGCAGAAGGATGTATCTGTGCATCAGCCCCAGGGCCAACATAAGGGCACCCAGTTGGGGTGAACTGCAGATGCCCGTTGCTGGGTGGGTATGTTTTGAGGGTAAGGAGGAAAGATGCAGCCTAGCACAGCCTCCCAGCCCGCTCTTCTGATTATTTTCCATCAAGGTCGTACTGCTTTTAGCTCAGCAGTAACCTCACCTCCCCCCCTCTCCCCCCCCCCCATCTAGCTGTGTGCATCCCCTGGCCAGGTCACACAGAGCCAGCTCATTAACTGACCGCTGGAGCTCTCTGTAACGTGCCAGCCAGCCAGGGGGGCGCTGGCTGAGGAGGGGGGCTCTCTGGGGGCCTCTTCCCCCTCTGTTCCTCTTCCCACCTTCCCTGGCTGATAGCGTCGGAGCCTGCGGCAGAGCCTCCCTCTGCAGCAGCCCCTTGGACTTGGCTCGCACTTCTGGGCGCTGTCCATGGTTGCAGCATCTTTCGGCGCGCCACGTCAGGAGGCCGCAGCGGGGCCCTGCGATTGGCCGAGGAGCCCCTCGCCATCCCACAACACACCCGCCCCCGCGCCCCGGCCCCAAGCTTCGGCCCCGCAGGCGCGTGCCAGCCAGCGTGCGGGGCGCGCCCTGGGCTCCCGGGAGTCACACCCACTTTCCTTATTAGGGCAGAGTCGGGAGCCTCGAACGGGCGGCGGGGCGCGGGGGTGGGGCGGAGAGCCCTGGGACGCGACAGCTGAGGGCGCAGCCACAGCCTCAGCCGCCTCCGAGCGGTAGGAGGGAGCAGCCAGCCGCGGCGCCCTGGCGGGCCACTTTCCCGAGACCCTGCTCCTCTCGCCCGGCGGAGATCTTTCTCCGCGCCCTCCCGGTACCCCTGGTCCAAAGCTCTCGCAACGATATGGAAGAATTTTTGCAACGCGCCAAGTCTAAACTGGTAAGTTGAGGGAGTAAAGCTGGTGAGTGCGTGTGTGTGTGTGTGCGCGCACTGATGGAGAGGAGAGGGCATTGCAGCAAAGGAGGAAGAAACAACTTTGCCACTTAGTTGTCAGGGTGTGCGGGCTGTCCCCTGGAAAGAACCTCTGGAACTCTGGTGCTTACAGCGGGCAATCTGTCTCCATAATCTTCCCCCACAGCCAGACAAGTGCCGAGCTGGAGATGTTCGTGGCCTGGCTGAAGTTAAGTGCTGTGTGTCCAGCTTTGGTCCCTTTGGCCTGAGGTTGGAAAGAGGCAGATTGAGTCAAATTTGCAATTTTCTCATGAAGGCTGGAGGATGCATGGGTGTGGTGCTCCTTGAGAAAAAGAGCCCAGCCCTCTGCAGATGCAGTACGCGTGAGTGTAAAAGAAGACGACTAATCCCTTAGAGCTGTACTTTAGCTGGAGGAGGTGGCAAAACGTGAGAAAATCAGGGTGCCGACTAGGAACGAGGCCTGCGAATGCGCAGTTGACCCAAGCATCCCTCCCCCAGAGCTTGCTCCAGTGCAGGAGTTAGGGATATTCTAGCGCAAATTGTGTCTCTCTGGTCCCCGCTCAGATCAGTAACTTGGGGCAGAGGCAGAAGGCGAAAGCCCCAACTGTTGCTGGTGACGTGGGGTTTGCCAGACTATTGTTCTTCTGGGAGGAGACCGGCGTGTTGGTCTGCTGTGTTTACCCAAACCGCTGTCCAAGGAGTGAGCGATAATTTCACTATCTGTTGACAGCTGCTACACATTCTGGAACAACAGATTCTAGCAGTTTCCTAATTCCAAATTGTTTTGGCTCTCCAGCAAAGCAGTAATAAACAAAATGGAAATGTTTGTTTCTGCACTTAAAAAAAAAGCCTCCGCCTGTTTAGAAGCAATATCTTTAATGAACAGTGAAAGCACCTTTTATGGGCCCGGCATAGGAGGAAATGCATAATTTATGATGCCTTTAACCTTTAAACCTTCACAGAGGCCAAAATATAAAGTCTGCATTAAGGTGACGTCTTACTCACAAGGCAGGATGTTTGCAGGGTTGTCACTGTAACTTATTTGCCCTCACACAGCAAGGAGAGTGCAGACGAAGTGTGATTCTTACAAAAGATTTAACTGTATCTTTAAAAAGACCATTAAAGTTGATTAATGCTAATATAAATACTTTGTTTTCTACCACATGCCTCCCAGAGAGTTGCATGTTTGTGAAGATTTCAGAATTGAGAAAGTTTGTGATCATTTTTGTGTTTATTGTTGGCTCCCTTATAGTTTTACTCTAGCACGAAGGAAAATACAGATTGCAGAAACCCACTTGCATTTCTGATAGTATAAGTGTGCTGTTTGCTCTTTACCTAACAATGAATGAGAAATGGTCAAAAGAGAAAGTCAATTTTGGCAACTTATTATTATTTTTTTGTGTGCCGTGTAGATGAAAATGAATGGCAATCAACGATAAATGCAATTTTAGACTGCACCTATGCTCCACTCCCGTACCATTTATTTTAACAATAAACATTTAGATTGTGAGGTCTGATGTGAGCAAGAGGTTTGGCTCATTTCTGAAGAACAATTGTTGGGAGGGGAAAATTCCCTATTTCAGAGAAATCAGTTGAAAGTAACATGTAAGTTTATTTACTGAGTCCCTTCATTAGAGGAGCAATTGCTCTACGTCATTAAAAAAAAAAGACAGGAAAAAGAAAACGTTGTTTGAAATGCTGTTCCCAGTTTCCTGCTTTGGCCAGAAGAATAATTATGGCTAATTTTATTTTTTTCTTGGAATAGATTTCTTGTTATTGATCACAATTAGCCTTTCATATTCAGCCACAGCGAAGGTGTTTTGGTCACTTTTAGTGTCACATTTCCCCTGACAAATTACATTTTCTAGGTAAATAAAAATTTTACTTAATATGCAACATTAAACTATAGTAATAGATAACCTTCTGCTTTAGAGGCTAGATAACCCTTTTTGTGGGAGAAAAAATTAAGTCAATAATTATGGCATTCATTTGTGAGAAGTTTATTCATAATAAAATAGTAGGATTTTTAAAAATTAGGCTAATCTTTTGGAAAACATTTTAAGGAGAAGAAAATTATCACGCTGGTTTTCACTTAAGGCTTATTAGACCAGAATTAGATAGAATTTAGGTGTTATGTTTAAGCTGTTTTCCATCAGACATTAATATAGACTTAGCTATATGATACCTAAAAAAGTCTAATTGGCAGGTTTTTGCCAATTGACTTCTCGCTTCAATATTCTGCAGGCATGATATACATATTTTAATGCTTTGAAATTGTCAATGTTGCTTCCAAAGTCTTAACATAACCTTGTCATCACTGGAGCTAGCTAATTCCAATAGACCAAAGGAATTTTAAATTGCAAAATGGAATTGCTATTAGCCATAGATAAAATCTCCAGTAATCAAAACTTTGGAGAAATTGTTTCTGTGCCCCCACTTCCCACCCCCATTAGGAGCATTTATCATTCATCCGTCATTGTGAGGAGAGAAGAAGCTCTCTATTCTAGGCCAGGCCTTTGGGTTGAGCAGACATCTTTGAAAGGGAAGGGATATTTTTGAATTTTTATCAAGTAGTTTGGAGCTTAATTCTGTTGAAATTGGGAGAGCACTCTCTCAGTTCTATTTTTCATCCCAATCTGATCCTTGAACTGAGACAGATTCACTGACATAATCCTATTCCTCCTTTTTCCTAAATCTCTCCTTCCAATACCCACCCTTCCTTCCTGAGAACACTCAGTATTTATTAGAAATGGCAAATGTAAACCTCAATTGTGGCCTCAGAGGGATTGTCCCCCCTGGCGCTCAAATGCTTCTCTAGAGCACCTGCCTCCTGCCTGGTTAAGGTGGGCTTGGTGCCCGGAGCTTCTTTGTGAAAAACCTCAGCTGAAGGTGGAGGGCAGCAAGGGGAGTGGTCACTCCTGCCAAACACAGTCGCCAGAAGTGGTACCTTCTTGACAAATACAGACTGACAAATAGGGAACCGACACGATTGTTGTTAAAACAATCAAGACAGTAGCGTAAGCAGTATGAGAGCTAGACTCCCGACAGCAGAGATGGTCATCTAAGGCTGATGCTTCTTACCTGGGTTCACTCCCCCGATGTGAGAACCCAGCGATGCTTCAGATCTGGACATTCACTGCTAGATCTAGAAATCAGAGTGAAAACACATTTTCTTTTTCTCCTGCCAGTGCCCACCTGGCTTTTCTACCATCACTCGTTCAGACCTGGAATAGGGACAGAGATCAAATCCTGTAGTTCCAAGTCAGTCTTTAAATTTTAGCCATGCTTTCCATTTTTAGTTATGCCATTTCTACGGTGGTGTCTTAGTCATTCTCAGTTATACCATTTCTATGGTAAGAGAAATTGAAGGAGGGGAGGGAATGAGGGCCCCTGCCCTAGGCTATGATTTGGGAAATGTCCTCCAATTGCGTAGTGGTGAGCTCAGAAAAGTATTCAGGCCAAGACAGCCTCATGATGGCAGTAAATGATCCAAGATCCCATGAACTTTGGGGAAAAAAATGAAGTAAATGAGGAGTCAGAGCCCTGGGGCTCTGGCTGGCAGGAAGCGATGGTCCCCACACTGGGTAGACTGGCTGCTGAACCTCTCCCACTGCCCAGACCCCACCAGCTGATGCAATTCAAGCAGCTGCTCATGGGTGGGGGTCATTGCAGCTCACATGCCCTAAGATGTAGGTCATGAGCTAGCCTTGGGTGTGTGCGTGGGGGAGTGTCAGCTGCCACTGGAAAGATACATGGGGCACATCACCGTACCAGCAATGCAGTTTTCAAAGAGTGGGTGGGGAGAGGGCCACCACTACAGTCTGGAGAATGCATCTGCCACTTCAGCAGTGACAGCTGCAGACGAAGAGCTCATTTCTGTGGTGGGTTTGGGTCAATACATGGACTTCTATAGAAGAAAAGTTCTGGTGACCTAAACGTCGGCTCATACTCTGTGGTATGTGGCATGGGGACAAGAAAGCACATTCACAACTCTAAATGAACAAGCACATTAGAGTTGATAGAGGAGATGGGGTTTAAAAAAAGAAAGAAAAACCCTGCAGCATGTCTGTAGAATAATTGTCTTGATTGGAAATTGGAGGAGTATATTCTTTCCGATTTCCTTTACAGGAAGAAGGTCTTGCTTGTCAATAAAAAGCATCTTTAAAGTGAATGCTCCATACCTTTTAGAGGGCCACTGTGGTAAGGACTAGTAACGATGGAGACGCTGGCCAAGCAGTTTCCTTTGGGGAGCTGAGCTCATTCTGATCACAGACCACAGGATCAGCTCCCTGCCCATCCTAAGGGAGGGCAAATGCACTTGAGACTGTGCCTCTTGCCAGAACATTCAGGAGCAGGAAACTCAGGAATCCAAAGTACGTCTGTGAATGTGGTGTCACCTCCTTAGGGGCTGATGGGATGGTTGCTTTAGTCCTGGAGTCAGCTCCATTTCTTGCTGCCCGAGCTTTCAGACCGAGAGCTGTGGACTGTCCCAGCCCCAGGGCCTTTGGAGAAGAGCCAGACTTTTCAGCATAAATCTCAGAGTGGATTGGTCTGCTTCAAAGGTAAAGACTTGGTCACTGTCATTCAGACAGCACCTTGGGTCTTGGAGAACGTATGATCAGGTGGTCGAGGACACCCTTTAATCAGTGATTTGGGGAATATTTTATGTTAACTAGGCAAAAACATGACAGCTTTGGTATAACCTGTTTGTTTTATGTAGCCTTTATTTAGGCAGATATTAACATTGTTTGGGGTTTGGTGCACCAGTCTGGGGAGCTCTTGTAAGCACTGGTGACTTGGTGATGGAGGCATCGCTCTTCCCTTACATCTATCCCTCCCTGGAGAACTAGTTGAGGAAAGAAAAGGGTGATGGAGGGATACCTGAGTCTGGATAAAGGCTGCAAATGAGGAAAGAACCTCTGGGGACCAGAGGGATAAAATGCCTGGTGTTGTCTGGGTTATTGATTGTTCTTGAACCCTGGGGTTTTGGGGAGAGTCATGGAATTTGGAGTCTTCTTTGAAAAGAAACCAGGGAGGGGCAGACCTGCCATGTTCAGGAGGCAGCATTCACATGGACTTTGAGATGACTGGCACCCTCTGGGTTTGTGCAGTACGCAGCCTGCACAATCGCATGTCCCAGAGTAGCCTACTCAAAATCTCTGGCCATGTCCCAGATCCATTTCTACCTGAGCCCTCTGGCTTTGGGCTTTGGTTTCCAGGGAAAGGTAATCTTTCTTCTTAAGAGTTCTTGGGAGGCTAATTGGGCACTACATTGCTCTGAAAAATCAGACCCCCAAAGTCTGGGTTAGAAAAACTAAGCTGATAACACAGTCTTGTGTTTTTAATCTGAAAAATGGGATAATGATGCCTACTTTGCAGGTTTGTTGTAAAGTCAAAATCATGTACCTATAGCCCTTAGCACAGAACCTGGAGCAATGGCTGCTTCTCCATTTGCCCCCAAGCTGGTCCTTTTTTGCAGTTCCTTATCTCAGTGAATGATATTATTATTCATCCAGTTTCTCCAACTGGGAGCTTTCTCCTCCTTCATCCTTTCCCCACCCGCCATATCCCAGGCGTCACTAAATCATCCGGATGACTGCAATGGTGGGCTAACTGGTCTCCTGCAAACTTTCCCACTGCTACCAGGGAGATCATTGTAAAGCATCTTTCACAACTCTCCCACCCCTCCCTCAGAACCTCATAATCACTTTCTATTATTCTTAGGAGAACAGACAACATTCTTAGCATGACCCTGGGATCTGGCCCAGTCTGCTGTTCAGCTTCTTCTGACTTCTCCTCCTGCTCCTCTTGGCTTAAATAACTCCTACTTCTTATTCAGATTAAGTGAAGAAGGGAATCCTTTGCTGGAAAACTCCGCTCCTCCCTACATCCCCTACTTCGTGAGTCTAAGTCAGGTTTTTTTGTAATTTTTTAGATCATTTATCTCAGCTTGTCATTATATCTCCATTGGGTGTGTGTGTTTGATTAATAGGAGTAGAGACCAGGGTCTCTGTAGGATTTTGCTCACCATTGTATCTCCAGGGCCTGGTGCAGTGCCTTATGTTCAGTACGTAGGTTTAGTGTTGTGTTTTCTTTTTGCAATCAATCATGCCATGTTATCTTTAATTAAGTACAAAGACCCTTCCAACATGTCACTTAGAGATCATTGCCCACTGCTCTGTTTGGCTGCCAGGCTCTTGTGTCTCTCTTCAGCAGTGGTGAGGTGATAACATTTTCCTCAGGGAAGAGAAATCCATGGTTTGTTGTTTTTGCAATAATCAAAATGTTGGAGAGCTGAGTGGCAAAGCTGTGCTGTTGGCATCTTTCACATGAACCACATCAAAAGAACCAAGATGTCTCTCTCTGTTGGTGATCACACCAATTCTTCCCAGATTAGCACCTCTGGTCACCATACACAGGTTACCAGTATCAGACTTGGTGAAACTGGTAATCTTGCCAGTCTCCAAGTCAATCTGAATGGCGTTGTTCACTTTGATGAGGGGATTAGGGTAGTGGAATGTGCGAGCACCCTGGGTCATCAGATGAGGAATTCCTTTTGAGCCCACAAAGATCTTTCTCACTTTGCACAACTTGTACTTGGCCTCCTCAGGTGTAATACAATGAACACCAAAGCAACACTTGGTGTCATGGATCAGACGGAAGTTCTCCCTGGTCTTGTCAATGCTGATGACGTCCATAAAACCAGCAGGGTAGGCTATATCGATTTGGACCTTGCCATCAATCTTAATGAACCACTGCATGCAGATCTTCTTTACTTCTTTCCTGCCAGGGCACGCCTAAGTCTGTTCTTTAAAAAAAGATGAGGGAGAGACATTCTCTCAGCTCTTAAGGACCAGTTGATGGACAAGAAGCAAACACATGGATCAGTTTATCCAGCATCCAATGCTTTGGAGCTGCTGTGTGCTTCAGTTGCTTCTTGGGACCATGATCCATGACTGTGCTAAGCACAAAAAGAGCAAAGTGATTTTAGAATGAATGAAGCTGTAAGGCAAGAGTCTTGCACAAAGCTTGACACATTGTAGTGGCTCAGTAAAAATGAATAAGTGGATGGTCAGGTGCAGACTCCTAGAAATCTGAATCTGAGGAAGGGCTGGCAACAGTCTGCAGGAATCCAGGTTGGTTTTCTAGAAGGAGGTGAGAAACATTAAGGTCAAGGAGCGCCATACAGTGCTTTGCACATGGTATGTACATCATATAAAGTGTTACTACAAAATAACGGGGCTAGTTTTTATGCCTGACTCGTTGGAATCTGTAGATATTGGTTGAATTAAAGCATGAACGGATTGGTGAGAGGCAGGGGAGGGGAATGGGGCACTCTGCAAGACCTCATTGGGCAGATGAGCAAACAGAGTGGACCTATCAGAGCCTTAGATCCTCTGTTGTGTGGTTCAGAGATGAAAACTTGGGCTCCCCCAATCCCAGCCATGGTACCAAGTCTGCCCAGCCTGTTCTGCTGCCTTTGAACCAGTACTAATGTCATGAGAGAGATTGGCAGGGAAGCTTTTCAGAGTCCTTGAGAGGAAAGGTGAAGGCATTCCAGACTTACCTCATTCGTATTTCTGTCCAACCCTGGCACTGCAGACCTCATGCATGGAATAAACCTGTGCATCGTCCTGAGTCAGACAGCTCGTCCAACCAGTGGGACTGTTCGTGGTAGAGCAGATCGTGGTCCTCCACTTCATCTAACTCTTTGAGATGTGGTCAGACTTTTACAGGTGCTCTTATTAGCCTGTAATGCAAGAGTCTTTTTGAAATGATGACATCTAAAAAAAATTGCATATCTTTGGCTCCATGCATTTTCTATTCCTTGCTTTGGCTGCCAGGAAGCTCTAAGCTATGTTGGTGCTTAACTTCCTTAGCCTAGTATTTCTGAAATAAGTTTTTCTTACTTTTATTGCTTAGTTTCTATCTTGTTATGCTTGTTTTAATGTTCTTTTGCTTTAAAGTGTATGTATCTCTTATTATAAGTAGCTTATCCTTTTTGGACACTGGTAATAATAAATAAGTACATTTTATAATAATGTATATGATCTTGAGTATATTTTGGCAGCAAGTCTGGTCTAGTTCAGGGTTCATCTACTCACACAGGGGAATTAGCTTTTTTAGTAATTGAGAATACCATGTAGGGGCTTCAAAACAAGTAGCTTAAAATAGACATCAACACAATCAAAACTGTACTAGACTCACATCCTTGATGATTGGTGACTTCCCTGGGAGCAGCAATAACCACTCATTCCTATACCTGAGCCCACAACCTGGAAGCTATGAGATAGCCCCTAGTAGAAGCTGCCAGCCCTAAGTAGGAAGAATTAGCAAGAATTTCATAGAGCATTTTTGGATTTGTTGGAACCTTAGAGATCTTTCCCTCAATGCCTTATGCATGGTGGCTAAGAATGTGGACTCTGGAGCCAGACACCTGATTTCAAAGCCTGACTTTGCCATTTTTACTTACTGGTCAGACAACCTTAGCTGAGTCTCGGTTTCTTTATCTGTAAACTAAGAACAATAATATATTAGGGCTGTGGCAGGTGTGCATATGCTAAGATGAGAATATGTTCTCCATCCACAGTAATAAAAACATGAAAAGGGCCACTGGTGGACGAGAGAGCCAGGAAGCTCTATTTACAGTTCATTGAAAAAGGGACAATTTTTAGCTCCCTTTAGTTCAACTAAAATTTGTTAAATGTCTGTCTTAGCTCTAAGAGATACATTTTTTCACTTAATGGCCACAGTGGTCTTGTGAGGTAGCTATTATTCTCCTTGTGCAGTTGAGGAAACTGAGGCCTAGTGAGGCAAGAGGTTTGCCCAAGTTTCCACAGCCAATAAAGAATAGAGCCAGACTTACCTCCCAGGTCACCTGACTCCAATTCCAGGACTCTCTCCCTCATCCATAAGTGCCTCTTTCCACCAGGTCTCCTGGAATTTTTAACTCTCTTTAAGTAAAAAATGAACAACTTGACAGGTCTATAGCAAGGTTGGATGGCAAGTTCACTTTGATGAAAGAGAGGTTCATTTCTCTCTATTGACTGTTTTATATGAAAAACCTTCAGATAACTGAGTAATCAACCAATATTACTGAGAACCTGGTAGGAGAAAAATACGATGCTGGACTGTCTATGATTTGGTTGAATAAATTGAGAGACTTTTCTCACTGTATGCCCATGTGAAAGAATACTAAAGATGGATAAACTATTTGGAAGATAGGGTGTGTGATGAGTCCTCAGAGTGGTCGGAAATATTGTGGGTATTGAGTGAATTTTTAATGTTTTTTTAAAAAGTTTGAAGTTGGCTTTGCAGATTTCTTCATTGTTGCCACTCTCTTGTTGGAGAGGTTAGGGATTACTTTGCTGGTGGGGGGGGGGGGGCGAGCCCCCTCTAGGGGACACAGTCACAAGGAGAAGAGCTGGGATTAGGACTCAGCTCTAGTCGTGCGGAGCCTGCTTTTTGCTCTGGAGTCTGCTAGCCTAGCATCGCCCCAGAAAACTTCTGGTTATACTCAAGATGCTTACGGGAGTGAAGGAAAAGAGGGAGAAAAGCAAGAAGGAAGGTGGAGATGGAATTGGAAGGGAAATAGGAGAAAAGAGAAGAATACAATGATTCATGGGGGAAGCAAGTTAGAAAAGGGGTCAGGCACAGAAGAAGGTTCAGGATGGAATGAGTTGCAAGCACGGCAGTTCAGGTGTCTGGACTTCACTTATTTGGCAACATCAGCCAACCCAGAGTCTCCTGAAAACCGGGAATGATGCAAAGGCAGCTTCCTTCTTGCGGCTAAAATTGATTATTGAAAACATATCTTTATAATTAGTTCTTTTCTCACGGGAAAATCCCCCAAACTCTACCTCTGAGCCTATTTGTGAGATGACACCTGTAAATCATTCAGAGAATGCTGGGAACACAGCAAAGACACATGAATGTTGGCTACCATCATCATCGTCATTACTTAATTTGTGCTTTGACAGAATACTCACAAGCTTGGTTTTCTCAGATGGAGGTGATGGAAGGAGAGGTGGTCACCAGAGGCTATAATTGCTGATAACTTACAATGGGGAATTGCACAAACAAAATCCAAACCAAACAGAGCCTAGAAGAAGCAGACCCAGGTTCTCAGGAAGTGCCATTCCCTCTGGTGTAGGGGAATGGTCCTAAATATCTGCACGACCTCTGGAGGCCATAACATCAGTGATGTTCGCAGTAACAACCCTGAATAATCAAGGAAGAAAGATCATTTAAGCTCAGAGTCCTATTTGAGAGAAGGGTGGGGTACGTAAGCAATTTCAGAAAAATTTCCAACTCAGATAATTAAAATGGAAAAAAATAAAACAGAAATTGTCACATGGAGGGTAAGCTTTGGTTGTGTGGAAAAGTCCCTTGTCTAGGAGACCTTGTTCTTGAGTGGAGCCAGATATGTGAAATGTCATGGTTTATAACAAGTGATCATGAGTCAGGATGGAGAGTGATGGTGCTAAAAATGTGAGCCTGATGTGGGGAGGCATAAATAGGCCTGTGGCGTGTACAAGATGTGAGAATCCCTGCTCCCCACTCCCGTCCTGAGTCGAGAACTAAATCTGGTTCTGGACTCCACAGAAGAGTTGCAGCAATGTCCATGGGCCTGTAAATTAAGATCCCTAAGGACAGCCAGAGAGGGAGGGACGGCTTGCTGATGGACTTTCAGTGATTTGAAAGGTTTTTATGGAAGAGTTCCCACTCATCAGAACTATTTTCCTCAGATGAGAAAAACAAGACTTCTAGAGTAAATGGCTTTTGTTTTTAAAGAGACTCATCAATTCTATAAGGTCCATTTTTATTTTGCTGTGAAGAATTATCCATCAATTAATTGAAGGGTGCAAAAGAGAAATGTGCATGCTTGTCTCTTGCTCTCCAAAATGGAAAAGAAGGAAGCTGAGGCAGAAGTTCGTCTTGCATGCAGAAGTGTTTGCTCGCCCTTGTGCTCTTCATACACATTTTCTCTAGCAAGTGCTCTGTGGTGCCGGCCAGACCAGCACCTGGCTCTGGGAAGACAGAAGTGTCACAGCAGGTGGACAGATCAGCTGCTCCCCAGCCACGGGTATGTCTCAGAGGACACTTGTGCCTGGCTGCTTTCCTGGGAAGGCAGTGTCCCTGGGCCCCTCTCCAGGGAGGCAAGGGGGCAAGTCGCTCTCTGCCCCCCATTCTCGCTTCTTGAACACTTCCGCCTTCCCCCTGCCCTCTGGCCCTCAGCAGCCTGGTTGGTTTGCATGTGGCATCTCCTGGCTGAAGTAGTGGGTGGGATTCTCTCACCCTTTGGCGGCTACAAAATAAACAGACTCCAGAGCCGCTGCCTTTTGGAGGGCTGGATTCCTTCAGGGAAAGGTGAGCAGTATTGCAACTGATCCATGTGGACTAACACAAGCCTGAACTTTGATTCAGGTTTTGTTTCACCTTTTGAGTGTTTACCAAGGTCATTGGGGAATTTTTCTGGTTTTTTTTTTCTTTTCTTTTTAGATTGTAGGCAAATAGAAATTATGGTCTTAGGAAAAGTATACAGGTCATAGAAAAAGATAAATAAGAGGGAGAATTTTATTCTCTAGCTGAATATTTCTTCTCTTATTTTGTTGTGAATTTGCTTTGTCAGACCCTGACACAAAGCCATGCATGAAGCAGAGCAATTTCAGTAGGTCCGTAACTGACTGCGTCCTCGCCACTTGGCTGGTACCTCGGACTGTGGTCTGAAGTGCCTTCACCCTTGGCTCCAGCCTCTTGAAAAATCAAGACATAAACTCACTGTGGTGGATGCAGATAAAATGCCATCCCAGAATTTGCTTTTAAAACATTTTGAAAAATTCATTAGCCCTCCAAAGCGTTAGGTCACTCTGAGCTTTATGGAGGAAAAAAGTATTTCTCACAACTATGGAATTATTTCATGCTGAAATAGGCTTCTGACCAAGTATGACATTTCTGTAAAAACCAATTCATACTCAAAGGGTGTCTTCAATACGCTAGCATTTCTGTAGGCTGCTTTGATGATTCACAGACGCTGATCCAGGCTTATTGCTATGGGCCCTTTGTTGGACTATTGCTCTCAGCAAGGTTTATATTCAGCCACCCTGATGGCCGTGTCCCGCTGGACACGCCCTGACCTGTCACTTCAGGGAGTAGTGTAGACATGGGCATCAGGATTCTCTGTGTTTAAACACAGCGTTCTATAGCCATAGTCTTTTGTTAGTAATTTCTTGCTGTGAAACTATTTACATCTGAAACTATTATAGAAGCATAGATCTTTAACATTGAAACAGATGACTTTAGACTTTGTCTATTTCAACCTCTTGGTATTATATTTCAGCCTTCATTTATTTATAAAATAATAAATATTAAAGAGAATTTGGGAAATAGAGGAAAGCTGAAAAGTGAACTGTGTACATTAGAAAAAAGTAAAAACTAAAACTAAAAATTACCCACTTTCCTTGAAGCATGACTGTTGGCAGTATTTTGGCAAGTGGTTTTCTTAGTCTTTGTTTCCTGTGCATAGGATTAAAATAGGATATTTATACATTTTGGTACCTGATTTTTATTTTACTTAACATTATTTATTAAATATTTCCCTGTGTTATTGCATAGTATTCAAATCAACATCTTAAAAAATAGCATAGGGGCTGGCCCCATGGCATAGTGGTTAAGTGCACTCACTCCACTGCTGGCGGCCCGGGTTCGGATCCCAGGTGTGCACCGACACACTGCTTGTCAGGCCATGCTGTGGTGGCATCCCATATAAAAAGTGGAGGAAGACGGGCACGGATGTTAGCCCAGGGCCAGTCTTCCTCAGCAAAAAAACAGAGGAGGATTGGCATGGATGTTAGCTCAGGGCTGATCTTCCTCACCAAAAAAAAAAAAAAATAGCATATGGTTTAATAAAAAAGATATACTATTGTTAAACATTTTGATTACCCCTCCCTTTTTGCTATTGTTGATTACACTATAGCAAACATCTTTGTACCTAAAACATTTTTTCTTGTTTAGAATTATGTCCTTAAAATAACTTTTCAAATATGTAATTATTGGAGCAAAAGATATAAATATTCTTATAAATCTTTCCAAATTGATTTCTGGATGAAATCCACCAAATTTTAAGACTCGGAGAGGTTCAGAAAGGTTAGCTTGTCCCATAGAACATTTGCAATGGAGCCAAGCATAAATTTCAGGTCTCTTGACACCTAGGTCCATGCTCCTGACAAATTCGAGAGGCTGTACAGTATAGCGGGGAGGATACTATGCTAATTTAAAAAATATGGATCTGAGCAAATAATCTGAAGCTGCTTTGCTGCTAAGTTAAGACGATCATAATATAATCTATGCCACGCCAGCTACAGCTGCTGTTTGAGACCATGAGGTAGAATCTGAGTAAGGAGGCCACTTCCTCTTCTTTTCACTTCTCCTCTCAATTATTTCAAAAGGATCGAGCCTCATGGAGCCGTCAAGCTAGTCGCTGTTATACTTGGCGTGTAATTCAAGACATAGTATTGCGTTTCATAACTGCTTCCACCTATGCCGACCTCGTTTGATCAACCTTGGATAGGACACATGTTAGTATATTTACATCACGGATGAGAAGAACAAGGCCAGAGATGGGCAATCCAGCCTTGCCCAAGGACACACAGCTGGTAACTGGCAGAGCTAGGCATAGAATCTATGTCTCCTGATGCCCAAGCCTTTGCTTCCAATAGTATCTGTAGGAGCAAAAAATTTGTCCATACTTTCAAAAGGAAGTTCGAAGCTTTCATTGCGAGTTTGGTAGTTTGGGTTCATCTCCATAAAAGAAAATGGCCAAATAAAAATACCGGGCTCTTTTCCAAGAGGAGGCTATCCAAAGATGACACGCATTTCGTGCTGAAGCCGCGTTGCAGGAAACACGCAGGGAAGCAAGCCTGTTGAGCTCTGGAGTGGCAGGTGATGGACTCTGATGAACAGTTTGCAAGTGCAGATTAATGGATATGTCATTGATGGAAACATGCTGAGCGCCGTAGGCTCGGGACACCAAGGGTCACCTGTGATGGGAAGGAGGCGCCTGAGGGGCAGGTCTCTGGAGGGCCTGTGGGCATCATCCCACACACCTGTAATGGGGTAACAGGTGACTGGATGTGGCTTATGTCGACTTCAGCTGAGAGTTCTATGTAATGGGGGGAAGGAAGTTTAATTGCCTGTAACGGGAGCTCTTTCCTTGCTACAGAGGAGATGTAACTCTGTCAAATTCCCCCTCTCTCTCCACCCATCCCATCTCCACTCTTTTTCCATTTGGATCAAATTCATTAACTGGCCAAAAACCTAAATGCCTCCCTCATTGATCAATAGGGAATAATTTTAGTTTAATGCAGTTGAATTAGTTTAAGCTGAATTCTTCTCTTTCAAAAAGACCCGCACTAACAAACAAATACGTCTCTGGACCAGCATTTCTTATAGCCATGGCATGACAGAGCCCACATGGTTGCTAAATTCAATATGCACAAAGATGAAGATGCATTAGACACATGGCCTGTGGATAGAGGTCCTGGGTTGTCTGTATTTTCTAATCTTCCTTAAGAATTCGATTGATTCACACTGGTGAAAAACATGACACGTCCGAACATAATGGAAAGGAAATTTAGAGAGATGGAGCTCAAGGCTAGTCTGGGCTTGAAATTCTGTAATTAATGAAAATTTCAGGTTTATAGGACGCAAGTTGTCCTAAAAACCTAATAAGATTTTTTTTTTAAGAGGAGTCCATTGTCTAACAGGATGATTTGTATACAATACGGTAATTCCTTTACAGGGGTCATGTTGGGAAGCTTTAGTATATGCCAAGGGAAATATACTTGGGGTGATATTTTCTTGTAAGTGTTGGGGTAGGAGAGGAAATCACTGACTCTGAGAGACTTTGCTGTGTAGTTGTTAAATCATGCATATCTGCTAAATAATTAGCATGCTGTGGAGCAGAAGGTTCTGGAAGTAAATCCTCCTGTGCCACAATTCCTAGCTCTCCACATCCTTTCTGAATATAGTTCTGCTGCTTTACAGACCTAGAGCAGAAAACATGGAGGGCCAGATGGGAACATTCAAGTTAAGCTAGTGTCTTGCCGTGACCAATATTCCTTGCTGGGCCTTGTCTCTGCCCCGATTTCCTCAAAATCTGCTTCTTACCCCTGGCACTCACCCCTCAGCAAAACCTGCTCTGGGCCAGCTAGCAAAGGAGTCAACACCTATGGGTATTTACTCTAGAGCTTATGTATGCTATTTCATTTGGCCTTCACTGCAATCCTCTGAGATAGTCATCATGCCCAGCGTTTAGAGGGGGAAACTGAGGCTCAGAGAGGTCAAGTGACTTGCTCAAGGGCACACAACTAATGAATGTTAGAGGTGAATTTCTAGTATGCTATACCTGAGGGTCTTAACTTATATTTCCGTTTCAATACTCCTCAGGGGCATAACACATTCACTTCAGGAAGAGTGGTCGATACAGCAGCGCTTATTAAACTGTCACACGCATGGGAGTCATCTGGGGATCCTGTTAAAATGCAAATTCTGATTCAGTACAGTTTGAGATGGGACTTGGGATTCTGTGCTTCTCCTGGGGCTGCTGGTGCTGCCAGCCCCTGGACCACCATTCGAGTAGTGAAGGTCCAGAGCATTGACTCATTGGGAGGCAGGGGGCACGTTCATGGCTCCTTTAAAGGGTGCATTAGAATCTGGAGGAGGCTGCCCTCAGCTGAAGTGGAATGTTTCCCCAGAGGAGGTGTGACCTCACCGCACTTTCCTTCTGGCAGCCACACAATCCAGTCACACTGTGTGGACGTGCCTGATGACACGGTGCCGCTGTCTTCTAGGGTGTTAAAAATCTAATGCAAAAGAAGAAATCTGTAATACTTATATTTCAGGTGGGATAAGAATTGGTATGGGAGGAAAAAAGAATCTCTCTGTAGTCACACCACAGAGATGGCCAACGGTTCTAGTTATTCATAAGGCAGACTCTGCACATCATACGTGTTTCTCACATGTGTTGCTGTTAGAATTATTTAGTATCTCTTATAGTTGGCCCATACAAAACACGGGCCTCTTGGCTTCACGGTGCCTGGCATCGAAGGAGGGGACCATAAATATGTTAATGAGCTTTCGGGAGGGAGTGGGAGGAGGGAGCTGAAGGAAGTGGCAGTGTCTTAGGAAATGGAGGGCTCTTAATCTTTATCTCAAAGGATAACCTTTGAGTTATCCCTGGAGGAAAGCGCACCTGTGGCCCCAAGGACTTGCTGCAGTAAGCAGAATGTTTGAATCAAACTCTTTTTCCCTCTTAAAACAAATCCGTTCACAGTTCCCCTCACCACTGTGTGGTCTTTCTCTTTATCTAAATTATTTTTAATTTTTCTGGCCTTTATTTGATATGGTCTTTCGGGCAGTCCCTTGGCATCTGGATGCTTATTTGCTTCCTGTCTCGTTGTCCCCACTCCCAGTTGTTAGTGGTCCGTGGTTTACGTGACGTTTTGTTATGGATGTTCCTTTATTATTTATGCCCTTCCTTTGCTGATGGCTTTTGCTTAGTCATTGCTTCTCTGACGTGTTCTTTGTTCACACTCTATTTCCTACAGCCCCTTTGCCCTCTGCAATTCCTTTTCCCTTAACACAGAATTCTGTTTCTCTTAACATAGTGGAGAGCCCAGAGTGGCTTTCAAAACCTCATGTATTTTGGGGATGATCAGCAAACCTCTTCGAGTGTTTAGGAATCATTTTAGATAGTGCTTCGTATCCATCAGCTTTCATTAGGTTTTGTTCTGGTAGCAAAAATCCCCAATGTCAGTGGCTTTCAACAGCAAAGGTGTATTTGTCACTTGTGCTACAAGTCCCTGAGGGTCAACTGTGGATCCAAGCGCCTTCTTCATTCTGGGATGGAGGTAAAGGAGCAAGAACTGCCTGGGAGAGGCTGCTCTCTGGGCAGAAGAAAAGTAAGAGAACTGGTAGGGTGTAGCAATGGTTCTTAAAGCTTCTACTCAGAACTGGAATAAGCTACTTCCAAGTCACATGGCCACACCCACTGTTAGTGGAGCAGGAAGTACAGCCTCCAATAAACTGGTACTGCAAGTTAACATGGTATCACGCAGGGACCTATTATTATCCTTCTATAGGAAGGGAAGTTAATAATTAGGAATAATAGTGCAGTCTACTAGGTGCTCTAAAACTAGAATTCATCCTGCCAGGTGGACACTGGACAGAACCACACTTACATTCTATTAATGGTCATATCAATGGGTAGATATGCACTAAATAAAAACTTTGATTAAGAAACCTGAGATTCTTTGGCAGTTTTTAATATTGTTAATCACTGAAAACCTCCACTAGCTGTTTAGCCACCTCTCATGCCTTCAGGTGAAGCTTGGGCAGGGGTCAATTCCATGGCCACAGTTGGGATAACTTTAGGCTGCTTCTGTGTCCCAGGTTAGGGTTTTGGGGAAGCTGGGTTAACTCCTTTAGATCACCAGGGAAGCATTTATGTAACAAGACTGCCTGGGAAAATCCCTTGAATTATCTGTGCCTCAGTTCTTCATATATAAATTGGGAATAACAATAACAATAGATCCTGCTTGTAGTGGGTCTTGAGGATTACATTAGATAGTAGATGTAAAACTCTTAGAACTGTGTGTGATACATAATAAAAATATTTGAGTGTTTTCATTGATGATGATGATTTCTACCACTTGGGTATCTGAACCCCTGAAAAACATATTGGGGATTCTAAATCCAGCAATTTTAGAGCTGATAGACAATCAGGCTTGTGTTTCTGAGTTTCTGATTTACTTATAAATAAATAAAATCAAAATTAACACAGAAAGTAGGGGCTTAAATTTCTGGCCTCTGGATAAAACTAGCCAAAATTTCTTAGAGAAATTCATCTCTAGGTGGAGCATTCATGCTCTCCAGTCATTATGTGGAGTGAGAAGTTGTTCCTTTAAAAGTTGTTATGTAAAGTACTTGGTTTATTTGGTGACCACTGTGCACTTGGGGCTTGTGTGAGTAGGGACAGCTGCATGGTTTGCGGGGAAATTCCAGACAAGGGCAGAGAGGAGAGGCACAGGACTTCGTCAGGAAGTCAGTGGCTTTGCCCTAGGGGACTGGTCTTGTGGGAAATGGGTAGAGCTATGCAGGTTAGTGCCGTGTGGGGAGTGTGCTAGGGAACACAGTGCGGCTTCTGGCCTGGATAGCTGCTTTGTCTCAGGTCCCATCCACTCAGCCTGAGCAGCCTGCGGTGAAAGGAAAGGAGTGAGGGTCATGGAGTCAGAGTGTCAAGTTCAGTGACTTCTCAGCTGTGTGAACTTGGGCATGTTCCTTAACTTCTTTGAGTCTTGGTTTACTCATACATCTAATATTATTAATATTTAACCAGCCATAACCATGTGCAAGAGCATTATATATATTCTTTGAATATTAAGGAAATAGTTTTCTTTTCACAATAATGCTATTTGGTAGGTACAATTATACCCATTTTGTACATGAGAAAACTGAGGTAGAGGGAGGTGAATAACTTGCCTGCACTCACACAGGCAGGAAGGGGTGGGGCCAGGTTTTGAAACCAAGCAGTCTAGCTCCCAAGGTGGCATTCAAATCCACCAAGCTTTTTTTTCTTTAAAGAGCTAATTTTACTGGTAAGAATATGTGAAATAGAAACTCCTGGAAACTCTAACATTTCTTTCTTTTATTTTTTTAATTGAGATATAATTGACATACATCATTATATTAGTTTCAGGTGTACAACATAATAATTCAATATTTGTATATATTGGAAAACGTCACCACAATAAGTCTAGTTAACATCTGTCGCCGTATACAGTTACAGAATTTTTTTCTTGTGATGAGAACCTTTTAAGATCTACTCTCTTAGCAACTTTTAAATATGCAATACAGTATTTTTAACTATAGTCTCCATACTGTACATTACATCTCCATGACTTATTTGTTTTATAACTGGAAGTTTGTACCACCCACCATGCTTTGCTGGCTCTTGGTGCAGTCAGCACTCTACCTGGAGTTGCCGCTGTGAAGATTAAATCTGTTCATCTCTTCTACATCCTACTCCACTGACTGTGATGTAATAAGTAGGTGCTTGATAAACGTTAGTGGTATTTCCCGTCCCCTCCCCTCTTTCCTTTCAGCTGTCCTGGGAGACCCCAGGGAACCAGGATTAGTGGGTGCCTAGGAGTGAGGTGGGAGATCTGCAGCCCTAAAATTCCTGGGGCAAGTCCTCACATAACTCTCAAATTTACTTTGCATTTTAAAGTCTTGTTTCTATCCCATTTACTGCATGAAGCTTTCTTCCACTGTTCTGGCCTTTACTGCACCAAGCTGGAGGGTGTGATGTCATCTTATAAAGCAAGCCCCGAATTGAACAGAATGATGGCACAATTCACTGTACTTCCCTGCACACCATCATATCTCCATATGGAAACCCTTTACTCCAGTAACACGTGAATGGTCTTTACAAGTATTTTTAATCTGCCTTGGGCGTCATCTATCTTTAAAAAGTCATTTATTTTTTCCCCTTTATTCTACATGGTGTCAAAATGGGGACCTCCCCTCTCCTTCGCTTGGGGTAAATATCCACTAAGCCAAAAGGTGTGGCACATACAGAGAGGCTGACATGAAGATTTTAAATACGTGACAAACCACTTCAATGATTGTTTCTTTAATTCTGTCTCCTCCAATTTTGGTTCCAAGTTGTTCCTGTGACTAGTGCATGTTCCAGAGGCAGGATTTTGTTGTGGAAAAAGAAATTCCTACAGGGAATAATAAGACCTGGATTTTAGTGCTTTTCCTTCTACACGGAGCAGTGTGACCTTGGCAAATCACCAATCCTTTCTGAGCTTCTGTTTCTTCAGTTGCAAAATGAGGAGCTGGGGCTATGAGGAACTGGAGTTCAACAGTTCCAAACCAGGAGCTCTTGCACCTCAAGATCTCCCAAGACAAGGATTCATTTTAATGTTTCAAAGCTAATAATGCTATTAAGTGGTAAATAAAAACTTTCAAAACATGGACTTCACAGAGGAAAGAGACAATTGAAAGGATCTCTAGTTCTGGAAGATTGAGGAACAAGAATCAGTTCTTCTTTTTTTTTTTACAGCACTTTCCACATAATTGGGCAAATCATTCACATCTCCAAGCCTCGGTTTTCTCGGCTATAAAATGGGGATTATTTAAACTCTATCGCAGGGGTTTCAGAGAGTTGCTGTGAAGATGAAATGAGAAAGTGCATATGAAGTATTTAGCCAATGGCACTCAATAAATTGTGACTGTCTTCCTAGTTCTTCAGTGTGGGTTCAAAATTACCCAAGGGGGATATTTGAGATTAAACTAGCCCCCACTAGATTATGTCACAAGTGTCCTTAACTCTAGGTGGACCTGGGGTTTTTTGGTTTGTGGTGAACCCAAGGACGGGCTAGTTAATTCCCGCTTTCTTGAGAAATGTTACCCAAGTGTGCTTTGAGCAAGCCTTTAGCTAGATAGGCCATCAAATGGTAACATCTAGGCCCATCCAGAAGTAGGCAAGTGGGGAGAGGAGAGGAGAAGGGTGAGGGAAACATGGAGACCAAAGTCCCTGGAACAGAGAGCTGCATTCCTGGTACATGCTGTTTATACCATGCACACTCGCGGTGATAATTGCTACCATTTAACCAGGACTTACTTGTCTTACTAGTGTTTGCATACACTATCTCTTTTAACTTTCATACCCACCTTATTAGCTCTTTTATCTATTGGCCAAACCAAGTCACAAGGCCAGTTCAGATTCAAGGGGTGGAGAAACACTCACCTCTCCTCTTGATGGGAGGAGCTGCAAAGTTACATTGTAGGTACACAGATAAAGGGAGGGACCATTTTTGCAATGAGTTTGCAACTGTCTCTGTAGTACGAATAGTATAGAAGATTATGTATTTCCCTGGAGTAATTTCTGTGCCCAAGAAAAGGGGAGTCAGGTGCCAAGTGCCTCCTAGCATCTTGAGCCCCTTTCATTACAGATAGAGTCCAAGAGGCAATGAAACTGAAATGTGGTCCAATTGTTTGATATACTCAGGAGCCATATTGTAACTATTTGGGGAATTTTGTGTTTTCTGAATTCACTTGGGTTCTCACATTCAAAACAAGCCCCAAGCTACGAGTGCCACTTATCTCTTATCTCAGAGCTTTACCAAGTGCTACATGGTTAGTATGGTACCCAACGCTGTAAATATTTCTACCAGCCTTTCCAAGGGAGAGAGAATGAGTAATGAATCTCAACTTCTAAAAGTAAGCAAGACCACAGCTTATCGATTCATGAAAATGGTTGGTCAGGGCTGAACAGTATTATTTAAAAGATGGGATGTTTTGTATTGTAGGAAATAAGATGATATAATGTGGATCCTTGGATGACTGGAGGTGGATTACTATATTTTTTCTATTTGCAAGTGACACTGGCTTTCCATATTTAGTAGTAATAATTCAGGTTTCTTTTGAAATAAATTTTCTTATATAAAAAAGTGACTCAATTAAAATGCAAGCAAATAATAGAGGTGATCTATGGATACGGCAAACATCTTGAAGGTAGTTATGTGTGTGATTCCTGGTAAATGGACCCAGGAGCACAAAAGCTTGGAGAGGCAGCCCCCTCATTCAAAGTGAGAAAATTGAGGTCTGAAAGAGGAAGTAAGTTGCTCAAGGTGTCATGTCTAATAGAGAGCAGATTTGGGCTCTGACCCAGGCCTCCTGTCTCAAAATTCATTTTCTCCCCCACTATACTAAACTGCTCATTTCCTCTAACTCAACAGCCCCAGAATTACCTCCACATGCAAACATGTTTTATTGGGAAATGTTACAAAATGAATAATATTTTCTACTGTTTACAATTAAGCACTTTATACACTTGGTAATGAGAATGGTGATTATAATCACCATAAAAATAATCATCATAAATCGATTAACATTCACCTCAGCGTTTGGAGGAGTTGCCTCATAATTTTTTTGTAGACTCACAAGAGAAACAGAAATAACTGTGCACAGTTGAAGTCTGTAACATATTGGGACAAATATTGAGACCAATGTTACCTTATAGACACATTCTTGTGTATGTATATTGGATTAGAGAGAGATTTTCTAATCAGAGATCATAAACGAATATGTGAAGAGAATAATTACTTAAAAACAAATATACATGAAATGAAGTATATGGAATCAACGTTACAACATGGATGAACCTTGAAAACATTATGTTAAGTGAAAGAAGCCAATCATAAAAGGTCACGTACAGTGTTGTTTGATTCCTTTTATATAAAATGTCCAGAATAGGTAAATCCACAGAGACAGATTGTAGATCGGTGGTTGCTAGGGGCTGGGGGACAGGGGTGGACAACGAGAAGTAACTGCTTAATGTGTGCAGGGTTTCCTTTTGGGGTGATGAAATATTTTGGAACTAGATAGAGTGGTGGTTGCCCAACGTTGTGAATGTACTAAATGCTGCTAAATTGCTCACTTTTAAATGGTTAATTTTATGTGAATTTTACCTCAATTTAAAAGCTCCAAATTTATACATAAACATACATACTTACTCATATATGTGCCCAGGCATGGCATTCTTGCTCTTTTATTAACACAGTGTCTCTCAAACTTTTTGGTCTCGAGATCCCTTTATGCTCTTAAAAATTATTGAAGATGACAAAAGCTTCTATTTGTGTGTGTTATATCTATCAATATTTACCATATTAGAAAGTAAAATGAAAAATTTAAAAATATTTATATATTAGTTCATTAAAAATAACATAAATCCATTGCATGTTAACAAAATAACATATTTTATTAAAAATAACACTGTTTTCCAAAACAAAAATACCTTTGAGAAGCAGCTAATCAGCTGACGACTGAAATAACTGCACAACTCCTTTTCCTTCTACACCACCATTGGTCTTCAGAATGCAACAGAAGTGTTTTATGTATGTTTCCCATTTTATCACAAAGGATTAAAAAGATGTGTGTACTCAAGGTTTGAGATTTAATTAATATTTTTTACTGTTTCATCAAGGGCATTCTTAGTTGAAACTGACAACGTTTGTCCTGCGCGGTCCTGGCTGTGAAGAATACAGTGACCACTGGTCTAGCTTAGTGCCACCGCCTGCATTCTTGCCAAGGCTCTGGCAGTTTTACCCACCACTCCTTTTGTACCATCAGTGCCCATGTCTACACAGTGAAAAAGGCAAATAACGTCTTCTAATTTTCACGAAGAGAGATGTGACTTCACGGACCTCCCTGAACGTGTCCCAGGCATCCCGGGGAGCTGAAGATCACAAATGAGGGACTCTGATCTCTCACGGTGAAGTACAAGACTTGTGCATTAGGAGTACTGAAGACATGCCTGGCTTTTTAAAATGTTAGACCTCTTTCTTCAAAGACTGAGAGATCTTTACAGTGGAAAAAATAACAGAGCCTTGCTTTAATAGAATTTTGAATCCTTTTCTTTCATACAGTTCCACCTCAGGGCCTTTGCTCAGAATGCCTCTCTTCCAGATGTGTGATAATTCCCCCTCCCCTCCTGTGGGGCCTCACTAAGCTATACCTCAGAGAGCCTTCTCTGGTCACCTTGTCTGAAATATTGCCCCTCCCCAACACACAGGCTCATAAACACACACACACACACGTACACACACACATTATCATACTTTCCTGTTAATTTTTTCGTCTTCATATTTATCCCTATTTCATATATTACACTATTTATTTATTTATTTTATTTTATTGTCTCCCATTAGAACGTAAGCTACATAAAAGTAGGTATTTTTGTCTGTTTTGTTAATACCTCCTAGAGTAGTGTCTGACACATTGATGATCAGTGAACGTTTATCAAATGTTGCATATAGCATAGCTAAAATTCAATTGTAGACATTAATCATGGCCTAATGTCCTAGACACATCTTATGTCCTAACAAAATGGTAATGCAGGGACAATCCATAGAATGTCCAATGAATATGTAAGTATTCCATAGGGTGTGCAATGGAAAAAGGGTTTTATGATCCAATAAGTTTGTGAAACATCTCTCTCCCTCTCCCTCTCCAATCTCTCTCTCAAACATACACATGCACATTGCACACATACACACACACACGGAGATTTGCTACGAACTAATATGAAGTGTCCGAGAGGCCCTGTGATAATGACACGAGTTTAAATGTTGTTAAACTCATTGTTAAAAAGTTTTCCAGGGGCCGGCCCTGTGGCATAGTGGTTAAGTTCAGCACCCTTCAATTCGGCGCCTGGGTTCGCGGGTTCAGATCCCCAGGCATGTACCTACACCACTCGTCAGCAGCCATGCTGTGGCAGTGACTCATACACAAAATAGAGGAAGATTGGCACAGATGTTAGCTCAGGGCAAATCTTCCTCAGCAAAAAAACAAAACAAAACAGTTTTTCAAACTTTTTAGTAGTGTTCTCTGGAACACACTCTGGGAAATGCTTTTCTATACACAGCCTCCCTGGCACACCTTTCAGCATGATTGTGAAGGTCAATTGGGATAAAAGTTATGGATTTGCTTAGCGTCCCCTGGGGAGCTCTTCCAACTTAAGATATTATCATTAGTTCATCCGAGTGGAAAATAGAAAATGTTTACTTTCATAATTCTTAATTTTGTGCTGGTAAAACATTTTGGTGATACAAAAGACTGAAAGAGAAGTCTCTGTGTATTCATACATTTTAAAATATATACTTCAAAACAGGAGTAATTCCCTGTAATTCAGATTGCTTTTGGGCAGGTGGGTGGGAGTTAATCAGGACAAATAGTTGAATATTTTATAATTTTAGAAGAGAGCTTGAGAAATGCTCTAATCCCAGTGCTACCTGACACAAAATCAATGAAACCCAGAGGAATGAATACTTTGCTTCAGTTTTTACAGATGGTGTGGGAGAAAATCCCTAAGGACTACTTAATAATCTTACTCCCCATAAGAAATCCTGACTGTGTGCTTCCTAACTTTTCTCAATGGGTGGTCTATCCCACATCTCAGGAAATAGTCAGCAGAGCGTTGCTCTAGGGATTGAAGAACTCTCTGGATACGAGGTCGTTTCTGGTCCTCTCTAAGTAACCTTTCATGGTGCAGCTACAATCTCGACTCAACTGTGGGTGAGGAAACCAAGCCAGGGGCAGTTGCTTCTTCATAAGAATGTGGAGGCTCACCTGCGTGCTCAGGGCACCCTCTCCTAGAATTCCCACCTTCGAGTCTCTCACACATCCATGTGCTTTAAGAGTAGACTGCTCCACTGCCCTTCCCTTTTCCTTCTCCTCCTCTTCTGCAGAATTTAAAGAGAAAATTTGTTTCTCTCACTGGCTGCCCTGTCCTTGAGGTCAGTCTGCATTCTTGTGCTCAGTCATCAATGCCTTGCATCTCCAGTGGCTTCAGGTATCATCTGATTGACCACAGCGCTGACCTCTCTTTTGAAGAGCACAATTTCTGAGAAATCAGCAGGACCTGCAGCATCTGGCTGATGCGTCTATTGATCCCTAACTCTCCTTGCTAAACGGCTTGATCAGCCCCAGATTCTGTCGATAACAACACCACTGCTAAACCTCCACTTCCTGCTTAGTCCAGATCCCACTTAGGGTCACACTGTATCTTTACACTGTACCTTAGTAGATTTTATTTTCTGTCTTCAGCAAGTGTATCCACTAGATAAAAATTCTTTCCAAGTCCCAGTGGTTGAAAGTGATATTATAAAAGGCAGCAGTTTCCTGTCCCTGTAAAAGCCTTTAATTGTGCATTATTTATAATCCAGAGAAAAATTTCCTTCAAATAGTAGATTATTCATTCGACTGTACTTGGATACTGCACTCTAACATCTTGAAATTTTTTAAGCATTAATTAGACAAACTCAGGAGAAAGACAATAGCCAAGGGAGATCTCTTTTGGGTGGTATGATTGGAGGGATTGCTAAAAGGTCGTCAGTCATCTCAAAGTCTTGAGTGCAGCAATGGCTGGAATTCCACCATTTGAAAGCCATTCCTTTATTTTTTTTAGTGAAAATGTATAGATCCTCTGTTAAAATGCAAGTGCCCCCTGGGATCCCTTTTTCACACCCATATTTTTTTGTAGACTTGTTCTAGAGCATTCAAACTGAAAGGAGTCTTAGTGATCATCTGGTCCAACCTCCTTCCTTTAGAGATGAAGAATCTGAGACTGAGAAGACAGGAGTGTCTAGAGCGAGGTCTCACAGCTAGTTAGTAGTAGAGTTAGGATCAGTACCCTGTGTCTCCTGCCTCTTTACCTGAAAGCTTTATGTATCCTATGGCGTCCTGAGGAGACAAATTTTTTGCAAACGTGTCAACCTATAATAAATTCCATGCCTAAAACTATTTCATGAAATGCAGTTTGATTAGTGTTTCTCTAGAGTCACTGCAATTCTAGAGATGGCAGGCATTGGGGTAATTAGATATAAAACTTCATCTTGGGTTTAAGTCACTTCCAAGATCCAATGGTTATTTTAAAAGAAGTGTATGAAGTGGCATGTTGGGATAGTATTGGTATTAGAAAGACAAGAATTAGATTGATTGGCAGGCACTGAAGATCTATTTGTAAATTTCACTGAAAATGGTGGGATGGTGTTGGGCCTCGCTCCCACCCACCACCACCAAGTGTAACAGGAGTGTCTGTGTGTGAGGGGAGGAACCCTGGGTAGAACAGAAAGAGGGGATAAATAGAAGGAAGGAGAGGGAGATTTTAAAAAGCAGTTGTTTGTGGAGATGTCTCTGTGGAATCAGCATCACCCAATGCCTGCTGTGGAAAAGGCCAAGGGAGACTGGCCCCAGAGAGGGGCAGTGATGTGGCCAAGAGGAACCCTGTCCCCAGATTCTCTGCAGTGTGGGTCACGGGCGTGGACTGCTCCTGTATTCCTAAGCAGAACAAGCTATTCCTCACATTTATGGAAATATCTTTGACAGTTCTCTATAATTCACCTCAGTCAAATCCAAAGAGATATTAAGTTCTGAGTATTAATTATATATTTTTATTTCCATTTAACCATTTAAATAGTTTTCTTCTAAAACCCAAGACTGTGTCTCTGTGTCTAGGTGAATCATTTCTCTTGAAATGGGTTTTGCAAGCAGACTTGTGGAAGTGATTTCCTCTACCTCATGGGAAATGGGAATTCCTATTGTTAGTATGGCACAGAGCCATGATTCTTAAATTTTGATGTGCATCACATTCACCCGGGGAGCTTGCTAAAAACACAGGCACCTGGGCCCCACTTCAGATCTACCTGGTCAGAATGTAGCAGAATGGGACCAGGACTGTGTGTTTTTAAAAGTTCTTCTTCATGCCTCTTGCACCTGCCCTGTGATTTTGATGTTCTCCCGTTTGAGGTACATGTCAGAGGGATGCAGATAAGAAAGAAGGATGGTTAGCAGTGATATGGCTTAAGTATTGGGAGAGCCCCCTGCGCCCAAGTTCCTCATTCACTCATTTATGAACATTTATTGAGCACCTATTTACTATGTGTTGCTGGGTTTTGGGCTTACTTAGGTGACTCAAACACAGGTCCTGTACTCAGGTTGCTCACAATTTAGGACAAATAGCCCTGATGACTTCTCTTTATAATTCAGAAATCTCCAGTACTGCAGGTGGTGTGCGTGGGGTGGTCAGGAGAGGGGTCACAGAAAGAGGGATGTTTGAGCAGAGTTTTGGAAGAAGAGTCACAGTTCTCTGGGCAGATGAGGGGAAAGGAAATTCTAGATGGTGGGAACTACCAGAGCCAAGGCTTGGGGTTTGAAAGGTGCGTGAGTTTACAACACCTCAGGTCCCTCTCCATGGCTGAAACACACTGAGTGGTGTGTAGGAGAAAGCCTGGAAAAATGGGTGCCCTGGCCTAAGAAGTATAGATTTTTAAAAAAAGAGAAAATTGCAGTGGGGTTATTGACAAGAAAGAAGGTTGTGTGCGTGTGGACTCAGTGTTTTGAAATTGGTTACTGGCATTTCGGTGTTAATTTATTATCATTTAATGTAGTCCTCTAGTGCCTCAGCACTTCCCCGGCCCCTCTTTCTGATCTCATCTTGTGATAGCTAGTACACTCCTTCAGCTGCAAGCTCTTTCTACTCTTCCTTAATCTCTTGTATTTCTTGCATGCTCTGCGTCTGAGGCATTGCTCGAGCCTGCAGTTCTCGCCTTATTCCTAGGATGTGTGAACCATCTTGTTGGAATTTATGTCTGGTTCCTTTAAACCTTAATTCTAAATTAAGCAGTAATGCCAAATGAAGCTCCGGTGTTGGGATGGGAAATGTTGACTGTCTTTTACCAATTAGACTGACCTAGGAATCTAACTCATTTTTTTTTAAGTTTTCATTTCTTTTTAATGTCAGGAAAACTTAATAAAGCTTTCTCTAGACTTTTAACTTAATGGCTGTCGGAGTCAGTCCTGACAATTGTTTATTTTGTGTCATCTCTGTTAGTAACAATAAAAACAATACTCGGCACTGGTTCAAGGATTACACTTCCCCATGTGCTTCTGTGAGCACTTTTTAAATGGTTTTACCAGGACTCCTGTGAATTTCAGAGAATCTTATTGTTATTTTCCCAATGTAACAGGTGAGAAAATCGAGACCTAGCCTGATTAATGATTTGCTGTAGTGATTATATTTTTGATGTTTAATGTGACTGGTATTTTATGTGATTCTGGAGGCAGTAAGCCTTCCATTTAAAACTCTAAATGATGCCGCCACCAACGCAGGAGCTTTAAGAGCTGATGTTGCCTTTTGGTATTCATAATTAAGATAGCATTTATTTGTACTAATAATCCAGTATTACATCTCCCTAATATATGTACTGAGCAAGCACCGTGGTGACAAGATAAGTTGCCCTGTTTTGTTCCATATGTCTGTGTTCTAAGTATTCCATAGTTTTAATTGGTTCCCTGCAGAATAACATTTACAAGCATATGGTATGGAAAGTGCTGACTGCTTTTGTTATCATGTATTTTAGTACTCGTGGTGGCCCTGGTTCACTTAGCCTTTAAATATGATTATGAGGTTATTTAATGTCCTTTATGGTGTACTTTTTCTTAACCTGTCTACTGAGTGTTACATGCCATCTATATAGTGTATCCGTTCACATTTGGGCAGAAAACTAATTCATGGAAGCTTTCATTGTGGGTTTGTGCTGCAAGATGCTGTCTCCCTCCTCACCTCGTGTGCGGTTTTCAAAGGCACTGCGAGGCTGCCTGCAACTGTGCTTCCAAGGAGGATGCGCTGTTCAGAGCCCGAAGGAGCCACAAGGCACAACAGAGCTCTCTGGCGCCTTGTTTGGGAGATTTACCGGTGACTCTTTGAAAAGGGATTACAGATGTGAAATCAGACTCACGCATCGAAGAGGGGACCAGCTGTATTTTTGGATATTAGAGCTACTTTGGTGCTTGGGTGGTTTCCTCAGGGAGTGCTGTAGCAGAGTGCAGCTGAATTATTAATATTTCTGAGACTATGTACAAGGCTTCTATTTTTTTAACTTTTTGTATTATGGAAAATTTCAAACATATGCAAAAATGAAAAGAATTGCATAATGAACCCTCAGTGGACTTATGACGTAGTGTATTAGTTTCCTAGGGCTCCTGTAAAAAAGTACCCAAATCTAAGGGGCTTAAACAACAGAAATTTATTGTCTCATGGTCCTGAAGGCTGGAAGTCCAAGATCTAGGTGTCTGCAGGGCCATGCTCCCTCTGAAGGTGGTAGGGAAGGGTCTGTTCCAGGCCTCTCTCCTAACTTCTGGCGGCCTCAGATGCTCCTTGGCTTGTAGGTGGCCTCCTCCCTGTGTCATCACATAGTCTCCCCTCTATATGTGTCCCTGTGGAGACTTTTTATAAAGATACAGTCATTTTGGATTAGGACCCACCTAGTGACCTCATCTCATCTTAATGAATTACATCCGCAACAACCCCATTTCCATATAAGGTCACATTCTGAAGCCCTGGGGTTAGAACCCCAACCTATAGCATTTTGAGGGATACAACTCGACCCCTACCACTGATCTTCAATTAATTATCCATGTTTTGCCAATCTGTTTCATCTGCTTCCATACCACATATGCACGTTTTTGTTCCCTGGGGAATTTTAAAGTAAATCACAGACATCATGCCGTTTCACCCGTAAATTCTTCAGTGTGCATCTCTGACCAAGAAGGAGTTTGTGTGTGTGGGTGCATGCGTGCGTGCATGCGTGTGTGTGTGTTGGCCATAACCATTATATTCCATGGTTTTAACTTAATGAGAAGCATGGAAAGAACAGTAGAGGGAAGCCTGGGAAGCTCTCACCTCTCTTCCCTGGAAGAAAGACACAAGTCACCTCCTCTGAGAAGCTTCCTGACACTTGAGGGCAGTCAGTGGCTCCTGTCTTTTGTGCCCCCACACTGCTTGTCAGTGACCTAACGTAGGAATAATCACACTGTATTTGTAGCAGGGTGCAGTAGAAATGAGAACAGACTGGTTTTTGTACGTCATTGCCCTGTCCTCTTCCCCCATTCTCTAGAAGGAGAGCCTTCTCTAAAAGCCCACAGAGGGGCAAGGAGCTAAGGAGAAACTCAGGGCGGGCAGGCTGAGGTGTGGCTTGGAATGTGCACTTGAGGTTACCTTGATGGTGGGGCTAGCTGATGCCTCACTCAACGGGGATGCTGGAAGTGAGGGTCAGTCCTCTGAAGGTTGACCCTACAGTTGGCAAGGACTCTGGTAGGTATGGCTTGGTGTCCGTTGTTGCTAGGTGGGACCAAACATGGAAGCCTTCTAAATGTGCAGTTGTCTGTACTAATCTGCATACATGTGTATTATTTTCATTTTCTACAACGGCATTACCTATAGTGTAATTTTTTCAAATTACCATAGTAATCCGTATTTGCCCCAAGGTGATCAAGAGTTGACCATGGTAATTTTTTACACATGTATGAAACGGCCTAGGAGATAGAGTGAGGTAGGACTGAGCAGAGCCTTGGAGGCACAGGATTACCAGAAACAGCCCACACTGCTGTCAACCCACAGGGCAGGGAAGCTGTCAAATGCAAGGCTTTGGGGATCCCAGTCCTGGCCAGTTACCTTGGCCAGTCTCTATGGACCAGACCTCTTAACTTGGGGATGATAAAGGATCTCCCGCCCAGGATTCTGAGAGTTTTGTGAAATGATGCCGGGATCAGAGAAACCAGATAATCCATGGCAGGGGCTCTGCAGTTGCTCTGCAGGCACCATTCACTTTGTATGCATGAGAATGACACTCCTTGGAGCACAACCCTGTGGAATGTGAATGGCGCCCCCTAGAGTTGTGAGACAGTGAGGTGTTCTCTCCTGTCACCATTGTTTTGAACTGGTTGTTGCCACTTGGGTTTCTCTCTCCAGTTACCTGGGATTTGCCGACCAAGCAAGTGGAAGAGAGGAAGAGAGGACCACCGCCCCATCTGATGGTCCCATATTCTCTCTGTGTCTTTTCTTGCTCCCGCCCCACGTTTTACTACCAGCACCCTCCTACCACCACATCCAGAAGCTGAACCATCAAGGGTTTTTTTTTATTTGGCATCTTCTTCCTCCTTTCCACTCTAAGACTTTGAATATTTCAAGATGTGAGTAAATTAAAAAGTCACTTCTCATCACGTACACACGCAATGTTGGAGAGTCTTGCTCTCTATTTTTCTTTTGATGAAAATTTTTATTTAGTATGATCTAAGGCGTTTTAGTTGCTATAGGCTTCTGAAACAGAAACAAACAAACCAACAACAACAAAAAACTTGGGAGGGGAATATAGGGCAGGACTTTGGTCTATTTGTTGAGATAAATACTTTCTTAATCAGTTCAAGGTCACTACTATGATGCTGTCACTCCTTTGGGTCTTCAAACCATAGATTCACTTCTCTGATTGTTTTTCGGTGAGTAACTGACAAGTATTTCTAATAAGATGATTTGTTTCTACATCAGTATCTCCAAAGGCTTCATTCACATCTATACCTTAGGCAGTGGGTTTACATTAGTCATAAGGTAGAAGTGTTAGGTTACTAATAGTTCCAAATATTTGGAATTTTCAAAGCAGATACCACCATATTAAGAAGTTAATAATAAATAATATTCTGAATTAAGAATAAGTAATATTCTGGTTGTTGTTGGAATTCTAGACTTCTATTAAGGAAATTACTCAGAAAGAACACTCTCTTCAGCAAAATAAAATGGTAAGAAAATTCGAGTCTTTAATTAAAAGCTTTACCTAATTCATCATTGAACATAGCCAGCAGCCCGAAATGAGCAAAGATTTATTTTTCAAGATGAGTGAAAAATTTTAAAAGCTGATGTCATCCATTTTATAGCTGTTTATTACAGTGAAAGATTTTGGTGGTCTGATGCATTTTTATTATGTATTGTTAAGGTTTCCATAATATTTTAAACCTTTCTCATTTGTCAGTCTTTGGATGCGTATTTTTTATTGAAAGACCAATATGACACCTATTTAAAAATTAAAATAAAATCTTCCTCTAATATAACAGCTTTCTTTTTTATGTGACTGATTTATTTAAAACATCAAAGCAGAAAACTTTGTTCAAATATTTTGTATTAAAGTTCTTTTCCATAATCTATTCAGTTGATGATACCCCTTAAAATGACAAAGATAAAATTCAAATTGGTATATTGAAAATTTTCCATATTAAAGGGCTGCGTTTGGCGACTCCTGGCAATTCTCTTAACAGAAGAGAACAGACAAAGGGAAAACGTCTGGGCAACCGAAAAATAGGTTATTTACTACTTAGAACCATAAAATCATATTATCCCAAGACTGGGAGGATCTGATGTTTAGAGGACTTGAAACTTTTCCTTGAGAAAGCTTGTTCTTCTCAGAGTGTGGTACTCAGTTAATGTTAACATGTTTATGCTGTTAAAATATCAGGGGAATAATACAGAATTTATTATGCACATATTTTGCTATCTTCATCTATGACTATATCCTACTGCACCATTCTGTGCCACAAGGAATGTGTTTTAATAAACCTTTATTGAAGGTTTATTACCTTCTTAGGTTTATTACCTAACTACTATGTGCCAGATACCGTTTAGTTTGAAAGGAGTTTTTTATTTTGCAAAATATTTGAGAGAGAGAGAGAAAGAGAGAATAAGAGGTCGCCTGGAAGGTGAGAGTTCTGTCACTGAAAAACACACAGTGTAATAAATAATGGCATCATTAAAAACTGTCATCTTTGCAAAGTACGGTAATTGCTCTGCGTATCCCTTGTACGTTTCCCTATGAACCTGCATAACTGAATCTTGCTGGAAATGCATCTTCTCCTCCGCTTGCTTGCAGCTGCTTATCTGTTCCTTACTGTCACGTCTGAGCGGGTTTCAGACATGCCAGGTGCGTGTTGTCACCTGCCTGACGTCCATTCCAAATACAGACATTTACACGCGTGAGTATTAAAGCAATAGATCTTCCTTATGACAACAAAAAGCTGACTGCAGAAAAGCAAAGCTTCTGGGAAAAGTCTTCCAGGCACATCTTGGCTTCTTCCTGGGGGCAGAAAACCTGGCTAATTAGCTTCAGCCCTTCCAATCTGAGAAAGAAGAAATAATTCAAGTCCCTGGAGCGACCTGTGCCACGTACGGGCAGGCTTGGGAAGGGGCCACCCGTAAAGAGGACCTGATCCAAGAGAAGGCTCAGAAAGAAGTTCTGGGAACTTAGTGTAGAGCGGCAGAAACCTTTTTTTTCTTTTCCATGAGGATGGATTACAGAAAAATTAAAATAGTTATAAGTCACAAATTTTCCAATAAAAATGAAAATAATTTAATGAAGGAAAAAAAGTAAATTCCTACAACTTATGACAACTTTAAAGAAGAGAAAAATAGGAACAAAACAATAAAGCTATTTAACTATGAAAATATTCATCTCCAGGACAAATTTGAGAAGCAGTAACATAAGCACAGCTTTCCAATCTTTTTTCTTCCTTGATTTATGTTGTATTTTGAAGATCAGTGGGTTGGGTGTTGCCCATTGCTGGGCAGAAGTCCTTTGTCCTGCAGATGCTGCTGTGACTTGCTCCAGAAGGTCTGTGTAAATGACTCACGTGGGTGGCCTTCCACTGTATAGAATTCCCTTGGCCCATGTCAGTCTTCTAGTGCAGCTATTGAGGGATGAGGTGGCTAAACTAAGGGAATTTTAGTTTCTAAAATCCTACATAGGTGTTAACAGTAATGTCACTTTCTCTTTATTCCCATATACACCCTGTTCAAGGGGTTAATCGTAGTGATGGACACAATAAACCAGAGCAGACCTGAGAGCCAGTGTGGATGTCTGCCAAGGAACGCACAGCATGTGCCTGCACAAAGATGAGCACCTTATTTATCAGAAGAGTCTATATTCTCTCTCTCTCTTTTTTTTTTTTTTGCTGAGGAAGATTCGCCTTGCGCTAACATCTGTTGCCAATCTTCTTCTTTTTTGTTTTTTTTTTTGCTGAGGAAGATTAGTCCTGAGCTAACATCTCTGCCAGTCTTCCTCTGTTTTGTATGTGGGATGCCACCACAACATGGTTGGTGAGTAGTGTATGTCCGAGCCCTGGATCTGAACCTGCAAACCTGGGCCGCCGAAGCAGAGTTCGTGGAGCTTTAACCACTTGGCCACAGGGCCAGCTCCAGAAGGGTCTATATGCTTAGTAGAGAGACTTGAAAATGCGTTTGGAAGGATAGAAAAAGACAGGTCAATTGAAGAAGTTCAAAGGGCATCATACCTTTTGTTATTTTGGATCTTTTTTCTCTGTTCTTGATACAAGTTACTATAAAAGTTTTACAGAAACATTTAGTGTATGACACATATGTACTAAGAATCATCCTAAGTTGATCCTAATATCCATGATATATTAATAAGAAAGTTTATAAATAGCCCCCATCTACACCCACCCATGATCAGAGTGCATTTCTTCTTTCCACAGACGAGGAAAGTGAAAAGCAGGGAAGCAAGTCTGAGTGCTCTAGTGAATCTAGATTGAAATCACAACTGGGGGCTCTTTCTCCACCTTTTATAAATTGTTTTTGACTTACTGCAGCCAGGATAAACATTTAGATACATGCAGTCAAGAGCACAGGAGTGACATTAGGCTGTCAAGATGAAGAGGGAAAGAATGTGAAACTGCAAAAATAAAGCAAAGTGAAGGCTCCCAGTCGTTTATTTTCCTCCAGTAATTTTTCTGATATGGAGTCAACCTGACAGCCCTTGGAACTGTCGTGATTTAGCCTAAAATTCTAGTTCCACTGAGAACCTTTGCTTTGTTCAATTATATCACAGAAGATTCTGTTGGAATCTTGTCGGGGTGTGGTGGGATGGCTTTGTGCGGTCTGAGAGGGTTTATCTTTCCTTTGTTGTTCGCTGGTGGTGTCATGGCCCTGCTGTTCTTCTCCACCCCCTCCACATAAGACAAAGACAAGAAAGAATGTCCAAAAGGGCATGGGGCATACGTGAGGGTTTGTGAGCGGGGACCAAGTAGTGGATGAGGGAGGAGAAGGCACCTGACCATTGTCCTGTTTTTCCTGCTCTATTCCCAATCTCGGCTTTAGCTGCCCATGAACTCAGAATTTCAGCTCCTTATTTATTGCTTTGGTCCATTCTTTCAACAGATATTCAGTTGAATATTTTTAGTAGGCACAATTCTAAGTGCTAATTCACCTCTACAGGTTGAAATCAAAGACCTACTCTGACCTGTTTGCAACAGTGTGCACTCAAGGGCCTGGGCTTTTTATAAAACCAGGTGAAAAGGGCATCCATCCCTTCCTCCCTCCCCCTCCCTCCCTTCCTCTCTCCTCCGTCCCTCCCTCCTCTCTCCCTCCTTTTCTCCCTCCCTCCTTCCTTTCTTCCCTCTTTCTTTTCCTCCCTCCCTCCCTCTCTTCTCTTTTTTTTTTTTTTTGTTGCCTTTCTCTCTTTCTTCTTGTAAACCTCTTTGCTTTCTTGTCCCAGTCTTTCTCAGAGTTATTTTTTATTATTTAAGTTTTCAAACATACACCACAGAGAGGCCAGAGAGAACTCCACATATCCATCTCCCAGCTCCAGAAATTATCAACATTTTGTGAAAGGGGCATTCCAAATTTGAACACCTAACGACTTTTGGGGAAAGGAGTTTTATGTCTGATCATCATCCTATTTATGAATAGGCAGTAGGAAGTAATTTGAGCTTTATAATACATTTCCCACATTTTGTCAACCAAAGGAGATACTATACAACTGCAAAATAGATAAAAAGCGCCATATGAAGTTTTGGAATTCCTCAGAAATCACTGCGTGTAAAATCAGTGCCTTGCGGCAACACCTCACTAGCTTGAATTATTAATACAATAGATACCCTTTCTGACTTGAAATCATATATACTGGGATTTTAGAATTACAGTACACTGGACATCCATTAATCCTCCCGGTGTTGGGAACAGAGCTAAGTAGCACCTGGTGGCTAATTACAATTACACCCTTCCATGGAGGTTAATAGATTTATTTCAGGGCTCCAGATTGGGCCTGCTGGGTATACATGTACTAATAGCAAGTCATGTTTTGATAGAGTTTCATAGTGTACTTCTTCTCACTGCTTGAGACATTTAAAAATAAAATTATTATAACGGTTATATCTTCAGAATCATGGATAAATTAAAATGTGTAATAGACTCAGAAGTCAAGTGTTTTATTTATTTATTTATTTTATTTTTTTGTGAGGAAGATCAGCCCTGAGCTAAAATCCATGCTAATCCTCCTCTTTTTGCTGAGGAAGACCAGCTCTGAGCTAACATCTATTGCCAATCCTCCTCCTTTTTTTTTTCCCCCCAAAGCCCCAGTAGATAGTTATATGTCATAGTTGCACATCCTTCTAGTTGCTGTATGTGGGACGCGGCCTCAGCATGGCCAGAGAAGCGGTGCATTGGTGCGTTCCCGGGATCTGAACCTGGGCCGCCAGTAGCAGAGTGCGCACACTTAACCGCTAAGCCATGGGGCCGGCCCCAGAAGTCAAGTGTTTTAAGGCTTGAGAGGAAAGGGGAAAATATGTGATGACATAATACTCATAAAATCCATTACTTTATAAAATCATTTTAAAGCATTTTTTGGAACTTTACATCATGAGGTAGGTGGAATGCACATGCCATAATGCTCTGGGGGGGGTGTGTGTGTGTGTGTTTGTATAGAAACAAAGAGAGAGATTCAGAGAGAGACCCCCACCACCAAATGAGAGTCTGCTAAGCTTGAGAGGGATGATTACTTGCAGCCTGTACTACAATTTTTAACTTTGGGGCAATTGACAAAGTGTTACTCTATAGTACTGTTATTTGATAAGAACATGACAAAGTGGTGATATAAAAATTGAAAACTATCTTCTGCTCAACTGTTATGTCCAACATCACCATTTTCACTAACTAATGATTTGAGCATTTACTGTGTACAGAGCACTGCCTTAGGAACTCTGGAAGATTCCATGTTCAAAATGTGGCCAGGGCTCTCAAGGAACCATCAATCTGGTAAAATTGTATCTTTGATGTTGAATAGCTGACCCCTAAATGCACGAGTGACTAGGAACTAAAGATTGCACACACCAACAAATGAAGAGAGTTACTGTTCAGTTTCATTTGTGTGGTTTGTTTCTCCGTACTTCACAGCAGAAGTAGAACGTTGGGCCAAAGAGGAGCATGGTGGACTTTAGATGGGGGTTCTGGTTATTACCTGCCTCTGCTGTTTATCTCTTGGTTCTTAGTTGTCTCATCTATTAAAAAAGGTCTCTAACATTTTTTGTTGTTGTACAACGTTAGTGAAAATCTTTTGAGTACATTCTCTCAAGACATGCATTTATTTCTGAATTCTATTCACGTATTACTGTACTAGCATATAAGGCACATTGTAAAACATAATTTAAAAAACCAATATTTAAAAGGATCAGATAAATAGGAGTTTGTGTGATTTCTTCCCTTTCTCTGAGGTCCACTACCTTACTTTGGAAACCACTGATGGGTTTCAACTGGGTGAATTCTAAGTCCCCTTCTAACTCTAAACTTAAGTAAATCTAAATAATACAACACCAGTAATTCACTCTGAAGTTGTACTTGATCTAGAGCAACTCAAGCAGTCCCTTTCAAAAACCAAATGCAGATACATTCTGCAGTGGACAGAAGCCAGATGGTCTTTGGGAACTAATCATGGGTCCTCTTTAAGGCCATGGTTTCCAAATCAGTCAAAAAAGTCTTAGACTCTACTGCAGACCTATGAATCTAGGTATCAGGAATGGGGCTCAGAAATTTGCATTACAATACTGTCCTAGTAAGTGGTCCTAGTGCAGTCACCCAAGACATGAGTGTCACCCAAGTGGAAACCATAGCATGCTTTTCTTATGAGAGGCAGGATCCAGGAAGGAAGAAGCAGCCATGTGATGTAGTGGGAAGAATATTGGAATACATCTTTTCAGGTCATTAGATATTGATCTAACTCATTTATTTGGTAATAGCTGCTTTGATTCTACTTATGGATATTCTGTAATTTATCTGACAATTCCTTGTTTGCTGTACATTGAGGTTGTTTCTTATTTTGTTTTTTTTCCTCCATTACAAATACTGCTTCAATAAACATTCTTTGGGATTTTATTAAATATCCGTATTTAACAGTAAATTTTAAATAATAATAAGGAATTTAAAAATATACATATTTATTGGTGATTTTATTTCTATGGAATAGATTCCTGGAAGTGGAATAAAAAAGTTGGATCACAAAGTGTGAACATTCTGCATTCTAATAGACACTGTCAAATTACTCCCACATTGGTTGTAGTATTCCTTACTGCTGCCTACAGTCTAACCAGCAGTGGGTGTTAACACTCTGATGGGCAAAAAAATGACATTTTATTGTTGGTCGAATTTGCATTTCCTTGACTTCTAATGAGGTTGAGTTTCTTTTCATTTATTCATTTTTTCTTCTGTTAACTGCTTGGTCACATCTTTTAAAGATTATTCCATTGTTTGTTTGTCTTTCTCTAAATCAATGTGTAGGAACTCTTTGTATGTTAGGAATATTACCCTTTTAACAGCAAGGTGTTGCAAATATTATGCAAATATTATCTCCAACTCTATTGTTTATCTTTTATCATTCTTTTTTTTTTTTTAAACTGAAGAATATTCATCCTGAGCTAACATCTTTGCCAGTCTTCCTCTATTTTGTATGTGGGTCGCTGCCACAGCATGGCTGCTGACAAGTGGTGTAGGTCCATGCCTGGGAACAAAACCAGGGCCGCCAAAGCAGAGCATGCTGAACTTAACCACTAGGCAATGGGGCCAGCTCTTCATTGTTTTTTTTATACAGAATTGAAGTAGCTGAATCACAAGTTTTATATACATATATATTTTATAGAGATATTGTTTACGTATGACATCATATTAGTTTCAAATGTACAACATAGTGATTCCATATTTGTATATATTGTGAAATGATCACCACAATAAATCTAGTTAACATCCATCACCATACATAGTTACCATTGTTTTTCTTGTGATGAGAACTTTTAAGATCTACTCTCTCAGTCCTATCTTTCTTTTTGGTGCTATTGTCCTAGCAAAATTTCACTGCTTTTAAAGACCTTAATAATGATACATTCAACACTTTAGATTTAAATTTAAGTTGAATTATCATTTTTACATGAGGCTAATTACAAAACAGAGGAGTAAATGCATTCCAGTCAAGAGCTAGGAGACCAAAGCAGAGTCTGACCGGTATTATTGCAACATTTTCAGAAATCACAGTAGGTAGATTGAGGAAAAGATGGTACAGCATTCTTTAGTGCTTGAAATGTTAATGTCATATTAAATAATGCATGGTTATTGCATAGTTAATGCAACTTATTGAGCAAGTTGTTCTGCAGATGCCCAGGGCCAGAGAAGAAAGTAATATCTTATTGCTGTTACCAGAGTTGAATATGTTAATAATAATAGTTTATTCATCAATGAGAGTAGGATAAACATCCTAAAAGATATGCAGAGAAAAATTCACAAAAAATAATACGTCCATATGAAGACAATAATGTTTAGTGCCCATATGAAAAAATTCCCTAAAGCACTCATAATTTTAATAAGTATAAATTAACCTTAAGATACTATTTTACCTATCAATATGATAATGCTTAAACATAGAGTTGAAGGTTTGAATATCAGGTATTTCTGTAATGAAAATGTAAATTTCTATAACCTCTCTGGTGAGCATTAAAATACTTACATTCTCTGACCCAGAAATGTAAAATTCAGTTTATTCTGAAGAAATAACTAGAGATGGACACAAAAATATTATCTTTCAAATATTGCCAAATATTCAAAAAATTAAAATAACTTAAATCTGCACAATAGGCAATTGACTAAATTATAACGATCCTTATTAAAGAATACTATATCCATTAAATGTCATAATTATTCATTTTTTCAATAGTTATTGAGCACCTACTGTGTGCAGAGCAGCAGGCTGGCAGCTTGGGTTATAAAAGCAAACACATGTCACCCCTGGCCATCACAACATGTATATTCTAGAATTTTAGAAGAATATGCAGAATATTGTTAAAAAACAGAGGTTACAAAGTACTATGTATATTATGATCACAGTATTATAAAAGAGAACACTCATGAAAGTGTAGAAAAAGGAATACATTAAATGCTCATAGTGATTACTTTGGGTCTTGAGTATTTTTTTCCTTGCGTTTCTACATTTTCCAAATGCTTTATAAGGAAGATACATTGTTTTATAAAGTAATTAACATTACTATGATAGTATCAATTAACTATAAGTTTGATAGTATAAACTATAGGTGGCATGGTATAGATTTCCATGTGTATGTAGCGGGGGTATCCTTTTTCATTTGGTCCTTAAAACTCTTGTGTTGCCTTTGACATCAATCATTTAGTAAAAGAAGCTCTTCTAAGCTTTCCCTAACATTCATTTATCTGCTACGTGGTTTCAAATTTTGGGATAACTCCAGCCTGGATGTCTGTCTTAGTCTGCTTGGGCTGCCATAACAAAATACCATAGACTGGGTGCCTTAAACAACAAATTTATTTCTCACAGCCCTGGAGGCTGGAAGTCCAAGATCAGGATGCCACCATGGTGGGGTTCTGGTGAGGATCCTCTTCCTGGCTTGTTGACAGCCTTCTTCTCCCTGAGATCTCACATGGCAGAGAGAGAGAGAGACAACGCTCGTTCTCTGGTGTTTAGGGCTTTGACATGTGAATTTTGGGGTTGCACAATTCAGTCCATAACGAGGACTAACACAGTCAAGGGGCACAGACAGCAGAAAGTCAGAGGAGGCAAAGGAAAGGCTCGTGGACTCGGATGCACGCCCATATGAGGCTAGACGAAAAGAACTACAGCTCTTGAGTCTGAAATGGGAAAGGCTGAGAGATTATAAGGACCTATAAAACCATGGAGGACAAACTTCTGGGATGGGACATCTATTTAAGTTAGAGGGAAGCAGTACCTAAATGGGAAATTGAAGAGCTCCCCCATCCAGTTGCTAATAAAGGTATGGACACATTTCCCCCAAAAGTGGAATGGCTGAAAGTAGCTAGAAGGAGCCTGACCCCAAGGGAACTAGAGACCCAGACAGACCACCCAAGAAGATGGGCCCCGGGCAATACTTGGGTTTAGCTTTTGGCTCCCCCACCGCCTACCCACAGTGCCTTCTGCATTTGACGATATAGAAGGAGATACAGATGCCCAAGATCTGAGCTATTTGTAGCTGAATTTGCTCAAACTGACTTCTATCCCTTATTTTTCCCCAAATGAGAGAGATTAAAAGAAGGCATTCTCTGGCTTAGCGAAGAGAAGGCTGAGGGGAAATATTATTGGGGCTGGTTGAGAGGGTGGTGAGGGGAGAGGCTTTTGGCAATACATGCCTGGTTGGGTTGGTTAGGTTTCAGTTTTATCAGGGAGTGAGGCAATTACATTACCTCAAAGTCATCTGAGTCTTATCATTGAAAGCTTTTTGCCTTTTCCTAATTTGTTGGTTTATATTCATCTAGTACGTCACCAATTAAATTAGGACATTTATGAGAAAATTAAATATAAAATGTCTATGTCCTGAATTTGTACATTCTGGTAAATGTTTTTGCTTTTAGACATAATCTGAGGTACAGCTCTTGGAAGAAATTCATAATGGCTTCCCTGTCACTTATTACTGTTTATTAATTAATCATTAGAATGAAACTGGACCAGGTGGCCAGTGGGCCGGAGTATCCTACTCAGCAATATCATGGAGATTAAAAAACAAAAAAGGTGCCTATACTGATTCCAGAAATTTTATACACACTTATCCACACACGCAGATGTGTCCACACAATTGCCACCATTAAGTTGAAAAGGATGAAGAAGAGCTATAGTTTTGGTCATGGAACAAGGTCCATAGTATACTGTTAGGTGAAAAAAAGGAAGTTTCTGAAGAGTGGGAACAGAAGCACCCCCATTTTTGTAAAGTATATGTGGTAATATATATGCATAAATTAAAAATGTAGAATAATCAACAATATGTTAACAGTAGTTACCTTTGTTTTATTAATTTTTGTTGTGTGTGACTTTTTATAATGGCATGTATTTCTTTTCTCATCAGAAAAATAAACAAAAATAAAGAATATAATACAAAGGTTTCAATGGGCAGGAAAAATCCCTGTGTTTGGGGGACCTTGCACAGAGTGAAAAGCATTTCCTTCTTTGCTTTTTTTAACTTCCGGTTGATGCCATGTCCTTTATTCTCTCCAGTATTCTCTCCCTCTGGGGCCCAACCTTTCTCCAACTAATGATAAGAGTATGGGAAATTCAGAAGGTCAGGGGTTCTAGAAATCATCTTAAACCCAGGGCAAGTTTCAAGGGGCATCTCGTTTGTTTACCAAATGAACAAAGGATGTGACTTTATCCATACGCGACAGAGCTGATCAGAGGGCTTTGGTCCTTGCCTTTGGAGGACCAGGTTAACATCTCTACAGCAAACTTTGTCCTTGCTGCTCATGTGACTGTGGCCCCTTAAGCATCCCGTCCCACCTGGCTTTCATGGTAACTGGGGTGAAGTCGGGGACCTCTGGGGACTTGAGCATCATGTTAGGTTTCCTCCTGCCCATCCTCTGAGTCTTCTTACTTAGAATCATGGCAGCCACAGCTGCATGGGGTCTCCTGGGGAGGAACCAGGCCCTTTTCTGTTCCACCCCACAGCCAGCCTCCAGGAAGAAAGGCCCCTCATGGACTTGGAATTACGAGTAGTCAAGGAAGCACTAGCTCAACTGCCGACTCTTTTTCTATGCCTGAGTTTCTTTCTTTTTTTTTTTTTTTGAGGAAGATTGGCCCTGTGCTAACATCTGTTGCCAATCTTCCTCTTTTTTCTTTTTTCTCCCCAAAGCCCCAGTACATAGTTGTGTGTCATAGTTGTAGAGTTGTGGCTCTTTTGTGTGGGATGCCGCCTCAGCATGGCTTGAGCGGTGAGTAGGTCCTCGCCCAGGATCTGAACTGGCAAACCCTGGGCCCCTGAAGCAGAATGCACGAACTTAACCACTGCGCCACTGGGCAGGCCCCTATGCCTGAGTTTCTTTGAAGATATCATCTGATACATTCAAGAGACTTCTTTTTGTCTTGCTTCTTTGTTTGTTGGTTAAGGATGAGGGACTAAGAAATGTGCCCTGCTTTAGTGTGCGAAGAAAGGGACTTTCCAATTTCTGTGGGTTTTGTCTACAATATTTTTGAAACAAAATTCATTTCAATTAATTATTCTAAAAATTTCATAGGATTTTTAAGAAAAGATGGTTGGGGAGGGTGGGTACGGAGAAATCGTGGTATAACTGTATTGCAAAGACTTATTGAGTGGAGCTTAATTGTGGGACTTTAGATGTGAAAGGTATAGGTGGGATAAGCTATTGTTGTTTCTCAGAGGGTGCAGTTATGAAAAGCTGATGGAGGGGCCTAAGCAGGGCCCTGAAAACCTCTTTCTGATCAGTGGTTTTCTGTGGGTGTGTTTGAAAGTGCTTTTACCTGACAAGTGCACTTTCCTTTAATGGGCGGTTGAATCTGAATGCTTAGACATTTTGCTGACTTTTAAAAGGAGATAAGAAGTAAACTTCATTAAGAAGTCTCATTTTAGTGGTGTATAGAATTACACTTTGAAAGCATATTTAAATTGTGACCTAAAATACTGGCATGTTCAATATATATATTTTTATGCATTGATTATGGAGAGAGTCTGTCCATCTATTTGGAAGTGTAGATGACAAAGCAGGATAGTATCTATTTCAACCCATTATCAGGATTCCATTTTGTGTTGGGCTTGCACAGTGCTGGGTTTATGTATTAGCAATGAGTCTTCTGTCTCCTGAGATTCCTTAATGCTTGTTATACTCGTGTCAATACCAGGGAATGAGTGTTTGCTTTCCAGATGTAGTCACTCCTGGCTAGGAGTTTACAAAGTCACATTTGAAAAATATATGCACTAGGCAGTAATGATTTGTTGAACATGCTGGGCATTCGCTCACCTCAGGGCCTTTGCACCTGCTATTCTCTTGGCCTGAGATATCCTTAGGTTCCTCTTCTTTACTTCAGATATTTACTCAAATGTCCCCTTCTCAATGATCCTCATCCCAGTGTAGTCTACCCCTCCATTTATCATTATCTAATTATTTGGTTCATCATATCTCCTTGCATTAAAATGCAAGTGCCACGAGGGCTGGGATTCTTGTTTGTTTGGTTCACTGCTGTATCCCTAGGGCTTGGTACAGTGCTTGGCACAAGCAGGTATTATTAATTGAATGACAATAATTAAATTGATAAACTTGTACATATGTCACTTTTATTTGGGCATAATTTGTCTGCTTGTGAATTATCCAGACCCCAACATGAACTGTATCAAGGGACATAGATGTTAAGATTGAACACCTGTGAGTCTTTGAATATGTGGAGATGTGAAATGGGTAGGGGTTCGCAGACCTGCTACGAGAGGTGCAGAGAGTATCACTGTGGGCAGGAGTCTCTTCTCACCTGCTGCCCCTTCAGGTGGGGAGGAGGCATTGCCACAGAGTGGACCACTCATCACAAGGAACCCCCATTACCTGCCCCGGACTCCTGAAATTAGTCCCTAGACTTTTCTGCCAGGACTTGACCCCTGTACTTGCTCTGTTCACACTGCCAAGGTCATTTGTGGTGGGAAGTTTGAAAGTGGGGCCCACATTCAGTGGTTCTTGACCCCCAGTTGATAAAGCCAAATCCTGCAAATTCCTTGAGCTCACCTACTGAGTGAGTCTACACAGCTAATTTCACATTTCATTCCTCCCAGGAGGAGGGAGTCTGTCTGAGCATGGTTACTATGATATCTAACTTTTTCTCTCCTCTCATTATATCTTAGTGGGTTTTGGTAGCACTTAGGAACATCTGAGATTTTTTGAGGTTGAGCCTATCACTTTTAAGTCTCATCGGCAGGCAGTAAAGGTACCTTCTGGTTGTGATGTCCCTTCTGTCTGGTCCAGTATTCTCCGCCAGCCTGAAATTTCTGGTCATCTTTCTGGATTGTGGCATAATCCCTGGAAGGTCTCTTTAAAATGAAAGTATGTTACCTTGGTGGGTAACACATTTACCCAGGAGTGCTCATTGACGTGGACTCTCCACTGGAGCTGCTGCTGGAGAAGCAGATAGATCCCTGAGAGCACGGGCACCAGCATGTACACGTACATTTTGATGGAAGTGGTTGGGGATAGGGTTGGCGCCTGGGAACTGGGGCATTCACTGGAGATGGCACACGTGAGCGAAGGCACTAGAGGCCATGACTATGAGGGAACTTGATGTATGGGAAGCAGGGATGTCAGAAGAGAAACAAGAGAGCGTGAAAAGAGAGGCATGTGGCACCAGAAAGAACCCTCCGGGTTTTGTCCTGGGATTTTCTACAACCTGACCTGCAAGAGGATATGTACTTTTTCCTCTTTACATGGAGAAGGATGCATCAATCATAATCTTAGAAGATTCCTGAATTGTGAGAATTGGTCCAGCATGCTTTGAGTTCACAATCCTATTGAGCTCCTTTCTTTTTCTAAGTAATAATTGGTTTGGGGTTGGAAAGGAATTGACACACAAGTCTTATTTCCCTCGTATCTTCTTGCATGTGAGTTCACTATTGAACACAGAGCTGTGCCTAGAAATTATCGAACCTAGACAAGAAAGCAGATAGGTCAGCATTGAGGTAATTTTGATGCTATAAATGTCTGAAGCCTTGCTGTATTTAGAATGCATATGTAACATCATCTTTTCTCCCTCCATCCCCATGCTCACTCATTTTGTAGACTCCGAAGTCATTGTGGCATTATAGAGTGGTTGGTGCAGGGCAGAGGAGATAGGCCTCACTATACTGGGTCATGAGTCCTGGGAACAATCCTGACCCCATCACAGACTCCGCTGACCTATAAAAAGTGTTGTTAATCTTCTCACTGTCTGCCTTGCAAGATCTGGGAGGAAAAATGAGGTAATGTCTACATAGACCTTCGAGCTTCTCGGAAGAACAGACTTCTACAGTAATATGATTTCCTAATGCATTTGTTTGTGTCGTAATGAAGTATAATTCCATTTACCTAAAGTTCTTCTGATAATTCCAGAATATCTGACAGTCTTGCACAGGGGAAACAATCTGGCTTTGAGAGTGAGAACTGGGCCTGGCCTAGGACCTAGCCTCAAAAGGTACTCAGCCATGTGAGCCAGCTATAAATTTATGAGGTTAAGGGGAGGAAGCTGGGAGAGGAAGGAATGGGAGCTAGAGTTGGTGGTGATGGGGTGAGGAAGTTGTAATTATCTTAGAGAGTTTACATCATACTTTTAAATGATGCTGTTTTACTAAAAATCAATATCTCAATATATTTTAAAATATATATGTTTATTTTAAGTTAGCAATATTACATACTGGATGACTCATCTGCAATATTGATCCTGTCATCAGTCTCTGTATTGATAGACTCTTTAACCTAGTCCCCTTCAAGATTTAATGTAATATGTTCTTGGGCCACAACCGGGCTGTTTGTTTCCAACTTGATACCAGCATTTCCATACAAACACTAACAAATTTATAGATTCATTTGTAAAACACCTAGTAGGTTATAAGTAATATCTTATCTTTGTTCTGTAGATAAATGAATAAGTAATTCTTTTTTATTGAAATAGTCATGAACAGTATAATTTTTTATATAGCCTTTTTGAGCAGTATTACAATTGGCTTTCTAGTTAGTCCTAAAAGGAGAAGTTAAAACAAAGGATAAACAGTGGGGGAAGTATACGTATGTGTCATCTCTGACATACTATAAAGATGTCGATTTAGGTTGTAGTTATTGTTATTGGACAGTTTTGTTGTGGAATTTTCTAGAAGCAATTGGTTCTTTGGCATTTCCAACCCAGCATTTCAAAAAAAGTTCAGCCTTCTATAAAAGAATTTTGAGTAATGATTGAGTTAACCAGGAAAGAAGACAGTATGTCTTTTCTTCCAGAGAGGTGACTATATACACTTTTTAATAGCAACCAATTTGTGTTTTTAGAGCAATGGTACTAATCATATACCTTTCTCTGGGGGGAGGAAAAGTGTTACAGCTTTCATTTGCTAAATTATAGAATATAATGCAGAGGGAACATGTCCTGTCACCCAAAATGTGGCATGAAAAAGTAAATTCCTACCAAATTGTGCGTTGCATCTAGGGACATATGAAAAAAGTCACTGTTTGTCTCTCAAATTAAGAACATCTTATATAAGGAAATGATATAGAATACTATGGGACTGCTCTTTAGACCAAAATAATCTTTTACTAAAAAATTATCACTCAGAAATACAGTTCATATCGAGTTAGATTGTGGATAATGTTAATAAAATCACATTTTTGTTGGAGGAGGTTATTGAGAGAAATGACCGCCAGTTGACCCATGAGCTGGACCCAGGCAATCAATTGGAGGCTCCTCACCCCCTCTTCTGTCCTTGGAATGTACATTCTTCCCATCACTCCCACAGTGGGAACCATTTTCAAGGACTTGAAAGAGTAGGATGTTGTTAAAACCATGTGGATGGTATTTGTGACTGAACCCCGTTAAGGCCTCTGTATAAACTTTTAAGATTCTTTGGGGCGGATGAGGAGATATACATATGAGCCTCATGTGTTAAGTTCCCTTGCTTGTTAAAACCGCCCTCCACCAATCTGGAGTGGCCGCCTCTTCCTTTGGTCTCTTCTTGCCCTCTGCGTATGGGGGCCAGTTTCAGATTTCACCCAGGGAAGTTCTGAGGCTGCAAACCAACAATTTTCTGTTCCTGACAATTTACTAGAATTTGAATGAGTGTTTCTGAATGTTAAATGTGTTGTGTAATTTTATGTCCTCATGTAAAACTTAATGATAAATTTATGAATTTTTGCAGTTGTATGTGAATATAGCTAAGGCATACTTTAAAAAAAAAGATTGGGGGCTGGCCCAGTGGCATAGTGGTTAAGTTCATGCACTCCCCTTCAGCAGCCCAGGGTTCACCACGCGGATCCCAGGCGAGAGCCTACATACCACTTATCAAGCCACGCTGTGCCAGGCGTCCAACATACAAATTAGAGGAAGATGGGCACGGATGTTAGCCCAGGGCCAATCTTCCTCAGCAAAAAGAGGAGGATTGGCAACAGATGTTAGCTCTGGGCTAATCTTCCTCACCAAAAAAAAAAAAAAGATTGAAAAATGCCCTCTTTATATTGATCTGTTGCACACTAAATTGTGATGTTTTATTTGAATTTGTTTCAGAATCGAAGCAAACGCTTGGAGAAGGTCCATGTGGTTATAGGACACAAATCGTGTGACTTGGATTCTCTCATTTCTGCCTTCTCATATGCTTACTTTCTAGACAAGGTGAGGGACGAGTATGCTTTTTACATTTGAATTATGTAACTTTTAAGAACAAACATTTTTTGGAAAAAAGGAACCTATTAATTTAATTTTTTATTTTCTGGTTTATTGTTGCAGAGAACAAAGTATTATAATCCACTAATCAACAAATATTTATTGAGCACCTACTATATGTGAGGCTTTGTTCTAGTTATTTCTTATTGACTCTCTTCATAAAACATTATTTCAGTAAGATTAATGTTTTCAAATTAAAAATTTTGTAACAGTTGATTACTTTTATGGGAATTCAGAGAACTAACAAAAGTCAGGGTCAGAATTTCTTGTTTCCCTTTATTATCCTTATTGGATAGTCTTGCCCTTGGGAGTAGAAAAATGTGTGCGTAATAACCTGCATGAACAGTACCTGAAGTACAGAGCATATTGGTTGGAATTTTTGGTAGCAGTGGTATTACGTGTCACATCTGTGTTCTGTTTTTGCCTTTTAGCCCTGACTTTGTACACAAGATCATTATCAGCCAGTGATAATCTCCCTTGAGCGAGAATCTTTCTACTCTGTGAAGTCTATAAAAAGCCTATAGAGGTGGAAAAGACCTTTCAATAAATTGTTTTAAAATTTCCATTCCATAAAATTCATCAGGCCATGATAATGCATCACCTTAAAGCCTAAAAAAGTACGTTAGGAGTGTTTCAGTGCTATTTCCATTTTCACACAATTTTTAATTTTCCGGAGTCCGATTTGTTTTATTCCAGTTTCATTTGGATCCTTGGCTCTGAGAGTATGCATAGCTGATCTACAGCGATTTAAATTCACATGAAACCTAGTCTTCCAGAATAAGCTGTGGGTGGCAAGAATGGCTTAAGGCAGCAGCTGACAAAAATGCTGGGTAAAATATTCTGATCTCTAGATAGGGGCTTTATATAAAATTTATCTTAAAATTTGTTGAACTTCACAAGGGAGAGTAATTGGGATGAGGAGATAAACGTGTCTGTGTTAGGACATGCACAGTAAATACTAATCTTAGGTACTGGAGTTTTTGACTCCTAGAAAAAATGTTGCTTGGTTCAATAATGTAGAGTTGACTGCACTAAACTGGTTTTTGGCTGGTAGTGACATGGACTCTCAAGGAAATTGTATAATAATAATACCACCACCACCACCAACTATAATGTTTTGAATGAATATAATAACATCCAATAAAAGGAGTAGAAAAAGTAGTTGTGATAAATAAAATAGGTAGAAAAAAGTAAATAGATGTGTGGCTTCTTTTCGCCTTCTCCTAAGGCTCGCCACTAAGTGTGGAGACAAATGGAGGGTCACCTACTAGGAATTTATTATATTTCTGTGCCTTCCTCTTAGTTTACTGGGCTCCACCCCCTACCAGAGGTCTGCGTCTCCATTTTAATTTTTCCTGAGAACCTGGCTACTCCCTCTTGGGGTATTAACACGCAGGATAAGTACAGAGCTTTGCAGCTACATGTGTATGACTCCATTTAAATACTTTTCACTCTGGTAGGTAAGTCCCATTCTACAGATGGGGAAAACTGAGCCTCAGAAAGGAAAATGGCTTCCTCAAAGTCACACAGCAGAGGCTGGGGCTAGAACCTAGTTCTTGCGACTCCAACTTCAGAATAGGTCCTGCCAGGATAGGTGCAGGCCACATACTCTTGACTCAAGTTTCAGTATCAGGAGTTAGATATAACTCTATCAATTAATTAGGAAAAATAACTTGCTATACATAAATTGCTAACGATTGTTACACAATTGTGATTCAGTATTAGCCTGACAGGTGGGAGGAAAACCACTTTGTTGGAGTGGCTCTGTGTTTTGTATATGATAGTAGGGGAGGGGTGGGTGATTCATTTATTCCACTCAACAAATATCTATGTAATGTCTACTATGTGCCAGGCTGTTTCATGCATTGGGAAACATAACTGAACTAAAAGACCAAAATCCCTGCCTTCTTAATGCTGGGAAGGGGAGATGGATGATAAAGATGTTAAAACTGTAATAAGCACTGTACTCGTGATAGAGCTGGTGATGATGTGAGAATAAAGGCCGTTTACTTTCTGCAAAAATTCAGTGTACCAAACCCCACATTCTCTCGGTGATATTTAGAGTTTATTGCCATACACTCATAGTAATTGTTAAAAGTACCTCTATTTTTTAAATTCTTGTAAAAAATTGAATCCGAAATTCTCTAGCTCCTACCCATCTCCTCTTTCCCCCATTACCACAATTTTTTATAAGAGATTTGTTAATATATGGTTTTTTAAGTAATATAAGAAATCAAGAAAGATCACAACCTGGTAGTCTGTGGGCCAAATCTGGCTCGTAAATGAGTTTTCATTAACCTATATTTTAATTTTTTTAATTTTTAATTTTTAAAATTTAATTGTAATTTTAATTAAAAATTTAATTTTTAATTTTAAAAATTAATTGTAACAACTAAACACCACAAATAACCCCCCCAAATCCAGATTTCTAGCTTTTCTTGAGTAAGTGAAAGATCTGACTATCCTGGGCCTGAATGTTTTGCATGTAAACAGTTGGCCGGAGCAGAGTGGCAGGATCCCATAGAGATGGGACATACGTACCTGTCTGCCTCACCACGGTCCTCACCTGCCCTGCGTCAATCATTCTAATTTTCTGCCGATTCCATAACGACATGTGAATTTGTCTCCCCTGAAGAGGAGAATGTATAAATATATTTTTAAATCATGGAAGGGTTCAAATGAGACAAAATATTCAAGTGAGGCATGAGAAGTTTCATGTAGAGTAACAGGAGATTAAAAAATATTAGGGACCACTTAACCTTTGATAATGCTCTGCTAATCGGGTTCAGGAAAAGTTGGTTATGAATGTCAAACGGTTTAGCGAGACCAAAGGCCTTACATTCCCGTTACCGGTTACCCTCGGGCTTGAGAAAATGTGGTGGTGTTCTTTCCTCCTGCTGTTGCAGTGATTCAGTCAACTTTTTCTTGGTAGGTCAGTCCCCCTGGGGTTCTCTGTTTGCCCGTGCTGAACATACCAAGAACTGAATTCAACTACTTCACTGAGACAAGGTTTATTTTAGAAGAGCTGAATATCTCTGAATCATTCCATATATTCCGAGATGAAATTAATCTGCATCAGCTAAATGATGAAGGGAAGCTATCTATAACGCTTGTTGGCAGCAACGTGCTGGCAAGGTAAGGCTTAATGTGAGGCTCTGGGGGGCGGTTGATCTTTTAACGAAGGCTCTTCTGGGCAAAGTGGTACCTTGTTCAGGATTTTCGTGGTTTAGGGAGATGTGTTAAAGGCAGAGGACATTCAGAGGAAGGGGAATAATTTTTCTTCTCTTATGGCAAAATTTGGGCTATGCCAATCCTCCATTTTTAAACTTTTGCATTTCAAATATGACATCTTTGAGTGGAAAGTTCTTGTAAAATTGACCATAATTTTAAACCATTCCAAACAGTTTCCTATAGCAATGCAACAGTCCTATGTATTGATGCTGAAAATGTGTAATGAAAATGGAAATTAAACACTAAATAAAACTGAAAAGGTCTTAAGAAAGAAATCTCAGTAGTGAAATGGAACTTTATGTGGATGGGCTATGAACGTCATTTGATCACTAGCTCATCATTCATAGCATTTTATACTATAAGAGTAGGATGGATTTTTGAAAGTTCATGTAGTTTGAACTCCTTATTTTATGGACAAGAAACCTGCAACCCAGTGTTGCAAATGACTTACCCAAGGTACCACGTGAAGTTAGCACAAGAGTTTGGATTAGAACTTGGGTCTTCTGCCTCCTTCACTAAGTACTTAAGAGTTGTTATCTGGTGCAGGAATCTAAAGGTACATAAAGAGGCATAAGACAAATTCTCTGCCTCCAAGGGCCTTACAACCCAACACAAAGATGCCCTTCGATAAGCTCTCTAGTGCTACTGAATGAAGAGTCACAGATAAACATCTCAGTAGTTTGAGGCGATGGTTTTTTTTGCATGCTTTGCTGATATGCTAATTGTTGATGACATTAACCAGTGGACATTGACTTTAGTATACATGAAATAAAAACTTGTACAAGGATCTAATTTTTTACTTAACCTTTTTTAGGAAGCATGTTTAGATATGAGCACATTATAATGTCAGTCATGCAGTTCAGTCAGTTATAAGGAATATGAAAGGAATCTGCCTGTGTGGGGCTGTTTTTATCCTCATGGTGTTTGAAACACACAAAATTCTTTTGAATAATATTTATCCGTCAATTGTTGACAACTGACTGAGAGTTTTTGGCAGGTTATTTGACTGACTTAAATTATCAGTGTTCAGGATGATAACGTGCTTGATTAAATTTATGTGTTAACTTTTTCAAACCAACAAATGCAAGTAGATATGGAAAAAGACAATGCAAGAAGCCAAAGGAGTGAATTGTGACACATGTGTGTCAATCAAAATCTTAGGAAGAGTTTTGCTACCAATTAAAATTGAAAAATTTGTGCTGGTTTTGAGATAAAGTTGTGAACTCTGGCTTTGAGATTGTTTATCAAACAGAATACTTTTCAAAAATAGAGATCTCCATTTCCTTCATTGCCACTCATTTGCTTTTGACAGATAAAAAGAATACAGTTAGTTTTATCCATATTTTCTTCCTGCCTTTGATAAAGCCAACTCTATCCTACATATAAAGAATGTTGGTGGAAGTACATAAGCCAGTAGTATTTTTTCTCCAGCACTGTGACTGGATGTGCAAGCTTTGAAACCAGATTGTCAGAGTTTAAATACAAGCTAGTCTACATGCAAACTTTGTGACCTTGGACAAATTTCTTAACCCCTTCATGCCTCAGTTTCCCCATTTGTAACATGGGAATTTTTCTAGAACCCAGTTCATAGGGTCATTTTATAGTATAAAACCGGACAATACTCTGCAATTATGTATAATAATGTGTCTAACCTGTAGTGGAAGCTCAATAATTGTTAGCTGTTACTATTAGTTTCCAACAGCAAAACAAGAGATAGAAGTGCTCAGGTGTGAAGGTCTTCTAAGACTCTTAGGGAGGTGATTAGTTGAAATGAAATGTGAAAACATGTAGAATAAGTTTCTCCTCTTCTGAGTCATGTGAGTCATATTTTTGGTTATTGAGAGGAGGTCATTTGTGTGGGAGCAGAGATTAAATAAGTCCAAAAAGTGAGAAAACATGCCATATCTCTTTCTCTTTTTCTCCTCCATTTGCTTAACAGTGAGGACAAAATTTTAGAATCAGCAGTCGTCAAAGTCATTAATCCGCTTGAGCAGAGTGATGGTGGGCTTGAGTTCCGAGAGTCTTCCTCCTCCCTCGTGGTGAAAGAGATACTCCAGGAGGCTCCTGAGCTCATCACGGAGCAGCTGGCTCATCTCCTCAGAGGTGAGAGACGACTCTTTCTATTAAATACTGGAAGGCTTAATGGAGTGTCTCACAACTTGCTCACGCAGAAAGAGTGCGATCCATTCTTGGGTTAACAATCCCTTTAAAGACCACAGGAAGCTTCATCAGAGAGGCAGGGAGTAAAGAGTTTGTTAAAGAGTAGCATTATACTGAATATTAAAAATGTGCATTTAAAAATAGGCGTGAAGGATCTTTGCTGTTTCACTAGACAAGAATTTTAAATGGAACTGCTGCACCCCTGTTGGGGAGCTGGAAGAGCTCCTCTGGCCGTCTGACAGCTTCTGGAGATGCTTCTTACCCCACAACAGCGTGAATATGGGCCAGAATTCCATGTTCCTGTATCAAAATATCTCCAGATACCGATACATGCTTGGTTTATTTAGTACTGTTTGGATGGCAAAATTTGTACCTTTCATTTTGGTGATATTGTGTCAGGACTTTTATAGTCAAATTGTCACCTCCTTTGTCCTTCATCTTGTAACGTATTCTGTCTTCACTCAGCCTGCTTTAAGCGCTGGGGTCCAGAGCACATTGTCATCAATTATTCTCCAGATCTCTCTTTCATCTCTCTTAGTGGAGCTCACTGTTTCCAAAAGTGGTTTCCAAGCTTTTTTTTTTCTTTCAACACTGTATCTTGAACATGGTAGACCTAGGTTTTTCTCTGAAAGATTTAACCCAGAAAAGTGAAAGACAATGGTTAACAGGCTGAGAGAATTAAAACAGGAAGAAGAAGACCAAGAGTGTGTTGACTCGATTCCTTGAAGGACTGTTTCCTTCACTTCCTCTGTCTCTACCATAATTTGGAGGGAAAAGATCCACAAGTGATATAGTTCCTATAAATTTTTAGAACTAATGGCACTGGTAAACCTGTTTTAAATATTTTTCTGGCTATGGACATCTTTAAAAACACTCTTTGGGAAACTACGCCTTCAACTAAGCTCAGTAAGCACAATCATTGATCTTTGTGACAGAGCAGAAGGAAAATAAAGGTAATTGGGGATCTCAGCCAAGAGGGAAGTTGTTTAACAGTGCAAATGTGTGGTGCAGGCGAACACTAGAGAATATTCTGTTTAAATATCTTGCAAACCACAAGTTCGGTTTATTGTTCAAAAAATACATGTGTTGTTTAGTAGAAAAGAAATGTTGTCAATGAATAGCTTGTCATCATGGTTTTCTGTAAATAGCAAAAATCATATCAAAGGGTAACACATTGCTACAAAGATATGATTTTGCTGTTGTTTGATGATGATGGTGATGATGGTGATGATGATGATATTCAGACTCAGGGAATTAGAAGGGATGCAGACCTTTTTATTAGTTACCTTGATTTTGGTCTTCAGAGCTACCAAAAATTAGAGCTGTGGGAAAGGACCTTGGTTTTTCTTATCATCAGAGATTTTTCATAAGGTTTGGCTTGAAGTGGCATTAGGAAGTGATCAGGACATCACTTCCTGGTCACTTGGAAATTGGAATGTGAGAGGATGGAGTGCCTCCATCTGTGAAGACTGTCAATACAGATACTGTCATGAGAGACAGAGTCACTGAAGCCTGGGAGGTAGAAAACATGGGTGGCTTCTTATAGTGGAAAGAGGGCTCTGGAGACCTTTGGTCAAAGTGTGCATGTGTGTGTATGTATGTATATGTATGTGGAGGGGAGGTGGAACATCACTGGATAGTTTTGCCAAGAGGGAACTAAAGGATGGTGATCCAAGGAGTTGGATTCTGAAGGGGTAACTCAAGGTACAGAGTAAGAAGGGCAATGAGCCAATTTTTAAAAGCTTCAGTCTTTAGTAAATATAAGAAAAGAATGAAGTCGAACTTTACTCTAACTAAACTTGAATTTAGATTTTGTAGTTTTCCAATCATGTATTAACACCAAGCATAAAGGGAGGTTTTTTATGTACCTGTAAATAATTTTAGCATTCTTTATTTTCATAATGTGAGTAGTTCTCTTTCTAAAGGGTTTTCTCTATAAACAGCTATGATCTTATTTTGTATTTTGGGGTGCTCGAAATGATCATTAATTTGACACACATTTCTAGAACGTATTTATGTGTTCTCCTCGGTCTTGAAGGAATGCAAAATTTCTATGGATGCCTTTGCCATAAAGAATTTTGAAAAATGTGTTTCCAGATGTCATGAGACTAAATATTTATGGCTGAGACTTGGAAGAGTCTTTAAAAGCATCATAATTAGACCTCTATGGAGGATATATTATTATAAACTTTGTGCCAAAAACATTTGAATTTACTACAAAGTAAGTACTTAATCAGTTGATTGTTCTGTGCCTTTTATTCTCGTGGTCATATCCTAAAATACGTCATGGTGAGGCACATTGGTGTGCTGTAAATGGATTTCAAGTGGGCCAAGATATTGATCTCCTCGGTCCTTGGAGAGGACCCCAAGTATGCCACTTAGCCCGGTATGCTGAAAAAAATTATAATTTTCAAAGTGTTCCTTAATGTGCAAAAGATTGGGCCTACTCTTACTTAGTCTTGCTTTTTAGCTACTTCTTCTCTGTTCAACTTCTAAGTATTGCAATGCCCTAGACTTTGTCCTGGGACATTTTTTCTGTCTACAGCATCCTTACGTGACTTCATTTAGTTTTGAGATTTTAAAAATAATACACAGGCTGTGACTCCCTTTGCCTCCAACCGTGACCTCTCTTTAGAATTCTGGGTTCACATCTAGTGCCCACATGAGAGCTTCACATGCGTGTCTAATTAGCACCGCCACCTTAACATGGCTGTAATGGAACGCTGTCATTCCCCACACCTCCAAACCTGCTTTTATCCCAGTTTCCCCATATCAATAGAAGGCACTGCCAGCCACCCAATGACTGAAACCACAATCAAGGAGTTATACTTGATTCTTTCCTTTACTTTTCCTCCCACATTGATCCATCAGCAAGTCCTGCTGACTCTACATCTGGAACATAACCTGAATCCATCCACTTTTCCCATGATCTCTACTAGTAATCCAATCCATGCCGCCATCCTGTCTCTCTTTGACTGATGCAATAGCTGCCTGACTCTTGCCCTATTTCCTCCATAAAATCTGTTGTCTAGGAAGTAGTCAGAATTACCTTCTAAAAATGTAAATCAGGTCATGTCAGTCTGCTCTATAAAACCCATCGTACGTGGAATCCAAGCGCCCCACCCTTACCATCCACAGCACCATCTCCCCCCACACCTACTCTGACATCATCTCATGCTATGTCCCTTTTTCCCGTGTGTGTTCCAGGGACAGGGGCCTTTCAGTCCTTCAGATATGCCAAGCTCTTTTCACTCTTGAGGATTCATGTAAGCTGCCTCCTCCTTCTGGAATGCTAGTTTCTATCTAGCTACTTTTCTTTCTATCTGTCACTCGTCTCCTCCTCCCTCTTGCTTCCTCACTCTAGAATGTAAGCTTCGTGAGAAAAGAGACCTCACGTGGTCAGTTCACTGCTCCGCTGTTGTGTCTCTGGTGCCTGGAACAGGACCTGCCACGTAGTAGACTCTCAATAAACACGGTCATAAAATGAATTTTGCGAGATTGTTTATAGACTTTATATTTTTATGACTAAATTGATCTAGTTAGTGCTGCTATATTTTAATGTTCTTTGCATTCCAGCCTGTCCCTCCAGTATTCTTAATGTCTAGACTTTGGACATTGTTCCTTCCAATAATAAATCTTTTCTTTTTACTTTTAGAAATCCTAGTAGAATTTTTGTTATTTTGCAAATATTTGTTTTTATTTTCATCTTTTGGTTGTCATTATATATATAATATGTATGATACATATATATACACTATATATATAATTTTAACTCTTTCATGGAGTATAATGCATGTACAGAAAAGAATAAAAAACATGAATATAATAATGAAAATATACAGCTCAGTGAATTATCACAAAAGAAATATCTTTTTAACAATTATCCACGCAAAGAAATAGAAGAAGATGGCCTCTTTGTGCCCCTTCCTGTTACTACTCAGTCCATCCCTAACTAAAGGTAACTAGTATTCTGATTTTTATGGAACACACTGCCTCACTTTTCTTTATACTTTTACCACCCCTGCATGTACCCCAATTGTTTTGCCTGTTTTGCATATTATGTAAATGAAATCATATGATATGCACTCTCACTGTTATTAGATCTCTATGTTAGTATTAAATGTAGCATCTATTTGCATAGGTCAGTTATCTATCTATCATCTATCTACCTATTATTTATTTATTTTATTATTTATATCCTTCCTTCTTCCATAGAATATTTGAAATGGCTTATAAAAATGCATGCAAATATAATAAAAAAGTAAAAAGTGTCCGAGTCAGGAAAAATGAAAACCTGTGGAGAAAGGAATAAAATCAAGATAGAATAAAAAATTTGAAGGAGTAAAAATAGTATTCAATTTGAAGCTTTGGATATGAGCTTCCTGGAGCCAATGAAAAAATAGAAATGTAATTAATTGTAATATTTATAGTATTACTAAGACAAACACATATACCAGTTCCTCCTTTAAAAAACATTTAAGATTGAAGTATTTTTTGTATGCATCAGTCTTCTTGAAAAGACACCTGATAATGTCAAGACATTCTGCGGCATATGTGTTAGTGGTTTATATAGGAACCAGGCACTGCGTCAGATACTTCTCACTCTTCAATTAATTGGTGTATGGGGAGTGTTTTAATTAACTTCACTTGTAGTCTAGTAACCTTATTTTTTGTTCCAAATTTTTCTACACATGCTCTTTTTCTCTAAATACAGGAAATAAATATTTAAATTCAATCATATTGGAATCTTTAGTCTTATACTTAACTGCTGTAGATACATATCAAAATGTTTGCATTATGGGATAATATTATATTCAAATATTGGGGTAGAACCCGATTCTTAGGGATGTTGTTAAAAGACCATTTATATACCAGTTAGAAGTAGGTATTGCATTGCCAGTGTAGAAATAACCTGCTGTGTTTCTCTAATAATCGCCCCTGTCGCTGTACTGTCTGGGCCCTGGCAGGACACTTATGGATAAATGTCAACAGGTAACTCATTCATGGCCCATGTGTGTTTGGGCTTTGTAGGGGATTTAACAAAGTCAACATAATTTGCATTTTCTTAAGTTAATACTTCTTACAGTAGCTAGGTCTTGCTGTTGTCTTTTAGTAGGACAGGCCTCAAACTTAGAAACTTCAAGAAACAAATCATTAGCGTCACTTTCATCTGGAAAGGCACAGATTTACTTACATAGATTACTTTCTAATTATTTGTGTAAGAATTTATTTGTCTAAGAAGTGAGTGTGCTCACTCAGATGAGATCATACCTGACCCTGAGTTCTGGAAATGTATCTTTTCACTTCTTCCTTCCCCTCCCATCCCTGTGTTTGCTATTGGGGTTCTTCTTTTTCCTTTGTTTTCTTTCTCCTTCCTGCTTTTCCTCTTCATCTCCTTCTCCTCTTCCTACTCTTCTCCCTCCTGCTATCTGCTTCTAAGATCTTGTTATCATTTTCAAACAGGCTGTAACCTGACTGGCCCACCTGGAAGTCACACTATACAGTCATGGTGGCCTAAAGTTGGTGTTTGGTTATGCCCTGAGCTTGTGCCAAAAGCAAACAATCAAAGATCTGCCAGACTCTTCAACCTGCGTTCTTTTATTTCCCCAGAGAAGTGTATTGGAGGACTATTGTCAAATTTAAGGTCCATTAAATGGCTGAATCATCGCATTGGGGGTTTGTGTGTGCAAACGTGTATTTGTGTGTGTGTGTGTGTGTTTCCAGGAACCAGATGGCAATGATGAGATTGCAGCCACTGATTACCAAGCATGTTTTAATCAAGACCACACTTTACTCGAAAGGCCTTTCACGTTTATTTGTATAAGGCCTTGACAGAGCTGCAATATGAGCAGTGAAACAAATAACAGCAACTGTTCTTTGCTTAGGATATGGAAAAGCTATGCTCTAGGTTTTTAAGAAACAAATTCTCTCCTTTCTATTGGTACTTCCATTTGAGCTTTAATAAAGAATAGTTGCTTGCTATTTTAGTAGCCTGGATTAACAGCTTCAAAAAGATCCTTTTAAGGAGGTCAAATAGGAAGGGAACAGATCCAAGTTTTTTTCTTTTTTTTTTTTCCCCCTCTCTTGCCCAAAGAGTGAATCATCCATCTCCCGAAATGGTTACGAAGTCCAAAGGGAATTACATCGATGTTTTGCTTAGCAAGAGGGAAGGCCTGTACCGGGGGTAGGGGAAGAAATTATTCTTTTCTGATAGAAAACCAGAACAATTCCTCAACCTCAGAGTGTTAATTAATTCTTCTGCCATACAAAGATCAGCTTTATTCTTAGATTCAGACATTTTAAATTTATAAGATTATTAAATACTTGAATAAGATGCTTCTTTTTTTATCACTTTTCAGACAAAAGTGTGAGCTAAGTTGTATTTTCTTTCTTTTCTCCTTCCTTCTTTCCCCCTCCCTCCCTCTCTCTATTATTCATTCTTTAATTTTTTTGTTTCAGTATGAAAAAAAAATCATTCCCAGGTGTAACAAGAAAAGAGATTTAAATCCCTTCTTTCCTGCTAAGAATTTATCATGCAGAATATGCCTTTACTGTGGTGAATGTTCTCCCCAAACAACTTCTGACTTCATTAGATCATGTTTAATATTAATGCACTGCAATTGCTTCTGGTGAGAGGTCCTTCACTTCTCCATTCTTTTGAACAAAGAATATTGTGGTTGATTTTTTTCTAATGGAATGAAATGTTTGTTACTATTTTATTATAATTGCTTTCTTGTTGCTTGTTGTTAAACCCCCTGGCCTGTGAATAGCTGGGACACTTCTGGGTACATGTGTATGGATCTAAGTATTTTTTAGTTCTGCAGACTTTGCTGGAAGTTAAGTGAATGCTTACACCAGAAACAGGTTTGATTTTGCTAAGAGGTGCCTTTGTCTGCTGTATATCCTGATACTGATATTTAACTAATTATGTAGCTAAATGGGTCTCTAATGTGAAGTAAAAAAATTTGCTATAGATGAGTCCCCTGGATAAAGTTGGATCATAGCCTTTCTTCTGCGGTAAAAATAACTCAGAATATGGTGAGCATCTTTTTGAGTTATTTTGTCCGATTTACATGAGTTCGTCATCTCCTTTCTAATTGTCAAGTCAAACTTGATTATAAACCAGTATCAGAAGTCTCTCTTTATTGAATTATTCTGTAGGACTCTGTTTAGTGCAATATCTGTTAGATTAATTTCTGAATACTGCCTTTGTATTTCATGTGTTTTAAAATTAAGATCCCCAAATCAAAGAAATTGGATTCTTGGTTTCTCTGTAAGCCAGGCATATTTTTGTGAAATTTATCCTTAAGTATCCTGTATTTTGATGCTACTATAGTTTTTTTTTTTTCTTAAATTGGATTTTCTAATTGTGGTTGTTTATAGAAACACAGGAGATTTTGTATCGTTAACCTAATATCCAGCAACCTTGCTAAATTTACTTACTATTTCCAGCCGTTTGTAGATTCTTTGAGGTTTTTACTTACACGAACATACCATCAATGAGGAAAGACGGTTTTTATTCCTTCCTTTCCTTTACTTATACCTTTTACTTCTTTTGCTGCCTTATTGCTGGCTAGGATTCACGCTGCAGTGTTGGATAGAAACAGTAAGAGCATCGTCCTTGTGTCATTCTGAATTTGAGGTGGAAGGCTTTTAATACATCACAATTAAATATGTTTGCTTTCTTTATTTGGTTTTTATAAATGCCCTTCATCAAATTAAGAAAGTTGTCTTCTATTTCTACTTGGCTGAGATTTTATATAATGATTAAATCTTTGATTTTATCAAGTAGTTTTACTACTTGATATCTATTGATGTGATCATATGATTTTTCTCTTTTATTCTATTAATATGGTGAATTGTATTGATTGATTTTTGAATGCTAATTTGTCTTTTAATTCCTAGGAAATTCCTACTTGGTGACTACACAGTATCCTACTGTATATTGCTAATTTGATTTGAGACTAGTTAAAAAAAATTTATTTTGCACTCGTGTTTATGAAAGAGAGTCACCTCTAATTCTTCTTTCTTGTAATATCCCTATTGGGTATTGATATCAAGATTATGCTGGATTCAGGCAATAAGTTGGGAAGTGTTCTCTCTTTCCATTCTTTGGAAGAATTTGTGTAAAATTAATAAGTTTCTTTCTTAAATGTTTGGAACTATTGATATTAAACTATGGACTCCTTTTTAAATAGATAAAAACCATCCAGATTTTTAATTTCTTTTCCTGCCAGGTTTGGCAAGTTGAGTTTTTCCAGAAGTGTCCACTTCCTCTGAATTTTAAAATCTGTTAAAGTAAAATTGTTCTTATCTTTTAATGTCAGTAGAATCTATAGTATGTCACTGTTTCATTCCTAACATCGGTAAACTATGCCTTCTCTCAGTCTTCTCTCTCTTTTTTCTTGAGCAATTTTCAAAACTATATTAGTCTTTTCAAGGACTCGATGTTTTGTTTTATGAATTTTCTCTATATGTGTTTGTTTCCTATGTCTTTAAGTATTGCTCTAATTCTTGATTATATCTTTCCTTCTACATTTTTTAGTTGAATTTGCTGGGTTTTTTAAAACATCTTATGCTTTTGAAGATATAAAATTTCCTCAGAGCAGGGCTTTAGCTGCATCCTGCAAGTTTAAATGTCATATTTTTATTATCATACAATTAACATATATTCTAATTTATATTGTTATTTTGTCTTTTACCATGGGTTACTTAAAAGTACATTATTTAATTTTCAAACATTTGGGAATTTCTAGTTTTATTGTATTATTGATTTTCAGACTATTTTCATGGTGGCCACAGAATATAACTCTGTGATTGAAATCCTTTGAAATTTGTTAAGACTTGATTTATGCCTCAACAGATGTCAATTTTGGAAAATGTTTCGGTTGCACTAGAAAAGAAAGTATAGTCTGCCATTGTTGGTAACAATGTTCAATGTATGTCAGTTAGTCAAGTTCGTTACTCATGTTACTCAAACATTCTACATCGCTACAGGTGTTTTTCCTACTCATTTTGAGAGTTGCTGAGAGAGAGGTGTTAACATTTCCCACTGTGACTGTATATTTATCTCTTCATCCAGTTTTGTCAATTTTTGCTTTATATATTTAGAAGCAATGTTATTAGTGCATACAAATTTAGGATTAATATATCTTCCTGAGGGTTGTCCCTTTAGGAATAAAGAAATATTTATCTTAATCTCAAGTGCAGTCATGTGCTGAATAATAACATCTGGCTCAACAGCAGACCTCATGTATGATGGTGGTCCCAAAGATTAGTGCCTTAGAGCCTAGGTGTGCAGTAGGCTATACCACCTGGGTTTGTTTAAGTATACTCTATGATGTTTGCACAATGATGAAATGGACTAGTGACACATTTTTCAGAGTGTATCCCGATCCTTAAGTGATGCATGACTGTAATTCTTCTTGTCTACTTTGTCTGATATTAGTATATTACACCAATGTTACATCTTTTTCTATACTTTTACTTTCAATCTTTTAATATCATTATATTTACTATGTACTACTATAAATAGTATATTGCTATTGTAGTTTTTAAAATTCAGTTTGATAATTTTTGTCTTTTTATTGAAATACTTTGTCTCTTTACATTTTTTTATTGTGATAAAAAACATGTAACATTAAATTTACCATCTTAAACATTTTTTGTGTGTGTGAGGAAGACTAGCCCTGAGCTAACATCCGATGCCAATCCTCCCCTTTTTTTCTTGAGGAAGAGTGGCCCTGAGCTAACATCCGTGCCCATCTTCCTCTACTTTATATGGGACACCACCACAGCGTGGCTTACCAAGCAGCGCGTTGGTGCGCGCCCGGGATCTGAACCTGCAAACCCCGGGCTGCCGAAGCAGAGCACGCGCACTTAACCGCTTGCACCACCAGGCCGGCCCCCACCATCTTAAATTTTTTTTTTTTAATAATTTTATTTATTTATTTTTCCCCCAAAGCCCCAGTAGATAGTTGTATGTCATAGCCGCACATCCTTCTAACACGAATTGCCTCTTTACATTAATGTAATCTCTCTTACATTTGGGTTTAAATTTGTCATTTTACTATTTGTTATCTACTTGTTTTACGTTTTCCCCTTTTGCTCTCATTTCTTTACTGCTGTTATACGAAATAGGTATTTTTGCTATTACGTGTCCCCCATTAGGTTGTTATGAATTCTTTAAAAGAAAATTCTTTTAGTGGTTACAATAGAGATTACAACAAACAATTAAAATCTCATATAAATTGATATTTTAACCACTTACCTGACAATCTAAGAACCTTAGAGCAATTTATCTCTACTTAGTCCCTTCTGCAATTTGTAACCATTGAAAGGTATTTTAATTAAGCGTATGTGTTAAACTCCATAAGATATTATAATTGTTTTATACACTGAATATTGATTTGTTTTTACCCTCATATTTACACTCTCCAATGTTCTTTCTTTCCTTCCTGCATTTCTTTGCTTCCCTCTATAATAATTTTTCTCTGCCTTTACTGTTTCTTTTAGTATGGGTCTTCTGGTGACAAATACTTCCAGTTTATTTTTCTGGAAATGTCTTTATTTTGCCTTCATTTTTTCATATGTTTTCACTCCGTATAGAATTCTCAATGGGCAAGTATTTTACATCAGCACTTTGAAGATATAATTCCATTGTATTCTGACTTTCATCACTTAAATGAGGTCAGATCTCCGTTTTATTGTAGTTCCTTTGACAGTGATATGTCTTTTTTCTCTGATTGATTTAAATTATTTTTTCTCTGTCATTTTTATCAGTTTTACTGTCATGTTTTACAAGGTGTTTTTCTTTGCATTTGCCCTGATTTGGGTTCATAGTTTATCTCAAGTGTTAAAGTAATATCTTTCATTAATTTTGAAACATGATTGGCCATTGCCTTTTCAAATATTGCTTCAGCCCCATTCTCTCTCCTCTCCTGGGGAGCCTCTATTACATATATAGGTTAGACATTTTCTTCACGTCCCCTATGTCTTGCGCTGATGTCTATATTTTTCATCCCTTTTTCCCTCCATGCTTCTGTATGGATATTTTCTTCTGACATATTTTCCAGTTCACTAATCTTTTCCTCAGTGTGTCTAATCTGTTTTTATTTATTTATTTTATTTATTTTTTAAAATTTTTTGTTTATTGCAGTAACATTGGTTTATAACATTGTATAAATTTCAGGTGTACATCATTATACTTCTATTTATGCATAGATTACATCATGTTCACCACCCAAATACAAATTACAACCCATCACCACACACATGTGCCGAATTATCCCTTTCACCCTCCTCCCTCCCCCCTTCCCTTCTGGTAACCACCAATCCAATCTCTGTCCCTATGTGTTTCTTTATTGTTATTATTATCTACTACTTAATGAAGGAAATCATACGGTATTTGACCTTATCCTTCTGACTTATTTCACTTTGCATAATACCCTCAATGTCCATCCATGTTGTCACAAATGGCTGGATTTCATCGTTTCTTATGGCTGAATAGTATTCCATTGTGTATATATACCACAGCTTCTTTATCCATTCGTCCCTTGATGGGCACTTAGGTTGCTTCCAAGTCTTGGCTCTTGTGAATAACGCTGCAATGAACACAGGGGTGCATGTATCTTTACGCATTGGTGTTTTGAAGTTCTTTGGATAAATACCCAGCCGTGGAATAGCTGGATCATATGGTAGTTCTATCCTTGATTTTTTGAGGAATCTCCATACTGTTTTCCATAGTGGCTGCACCAGTTTGCACTCCCACCAGCAGTGTATGAGGGTCCCCTTCTCTCCACATCCTCTCCAACACATGTTGTTTCCTGTCTTGTTAATTATAGCCATTCTGACGGGCATGAGGTGATATCTCAATGTAGTTTTGATTTGCATTTCCCTGATAGTTAATGATTTTGAACATCTTTTCATGTGTCTGTTGGCCATCTGTATATCTTCTTTGGAGAAATGTCTGTTCAGGTCTTTTGCCCATTTTTTAATTGGGATGGTAGTTTTTTTGTTGTTGAGATGCATGAGTTCTTTATATATTTTGGAGATTAACCTCTTATCAGATGTATGGTTGCAAATATCTTCTCCCAATTGTTAGGTTGTCTTTTTGTTTTGTTGATGGTTTCCTTTGCTGTGCAGAAGCTTTTTAGTTTGATGTAGTCCCATTTGTTTATTTTTTCTATTGTTTCTCTTGCCCGGTCAGACATGGTGCTTGAAAATATGTTGCTAAGACCGATGTCAAAGAGTGTACTGCCTATGTTTTCTTCTAGAAGTTTCATAGTTTCAGGTCTTACATTCAAGACTTTAATCCATTTGGAGTTAATTTTTGTGTATGGTGTAAGGTAAGGGTCTACTTTCATTTTTTTGCATGTGGCTATCCAGTTTTCCCAACACCATTTGTTGAAGAGACTTTCTTTTCTCTATTGTATGTTCTTGGCTCCTTTGTCAAAGATTAGCTGTCCATAGATGTGTGGGTTTATTTCTGGGCTTTCAATTCTATTCCATTGATCTGTGTGTCTGTTTTTGTGCCAGTACCATGCTGTTTTGGTTACTATAGCTTTGTAGTATATTTTGAAATCAGGGAGTCTGATCCCTCCAGCTTTGTTCTTTTTTCTCAGGATTCCTTTAGCTATTTGGGGTCTTTTGTTGTTCCATATAAATTTTAGGATTCTTTGTTCTATTTCTGTGAAAAATGTTGTTGAAACTTTGATAGGGATTGCATTGAATCTATAGATTGCTTTAGGAAGTATGGACATCTTAACTATGTTAATTCTTCCAATCCAAGAGCACGGAATATCTTTCCATTTCCTTGTGTCTTCTTCAATTTCTTTCAGCAATGTTTTATAGTTTTCCGTGTACAGCTCTTTCACCTCTTTGGTTAAGTTTATTCCTAGGTATTTTACTCTTTTTGTTGCAATTGTAAATGGGATGATATTCTTAATTTCTCTTTCTGCTACTTCATTGTTAGTGTACAGAAATGCAACTGATTTTTGTATGTTGATTTTGTATCCTGCAACTTTACCATATTCGTTTATTACTTCTAAAAGTTTTCTGGTGGAATCTTTAGGGTTTTCTATATATAAAATCATGTCATCTGCATATAGTGACAGTTTCACTTCTTCCTTTCCAATTTGGATCCCTTTTATTTCTTTCTCTTGCCTGATTGCTCTGGCTAGGACTTCTAGTGCTATGTTAAATAGGAGTGGTGAGAGTGGGCATCCTTGTCTGGTTCCTGTTCTTAGAGGGATAGGTTTCAGTTTTTCACCATTGAGGATGATATTAGCTGTGGGTTGCTCATATGTGGCCTTTGTTATGTTGAGGTGCTTTCCTTCTATACCCATTTTATTCAGAGTTTTTATCATAAATGGATGCTGTATCTTGTCAAATGCTTTCTCTGCATCTATTGAGATGATCATGTGATTTTTATTCTCCATTTTATTAATGTGGTGTATCACGTTGATTGATTTGTGAATGTTGAACCATCCCTGCATACCTGGAATAAATCCCACTTGATCATGGTGTATAATCTTTTTAACGTATTGTTGTATGCGATTTGCTAGTATTTTGTTGAGAATTTTTGCATCGATGTTCATCAGTGATATTGGCCTGTAATTTTCTTTTTCTGTGTTGTCCTTGTCTGGTTTTGGTATCAGGGTAATGTTGGCTTCGTAGAATGAGTTAGGGAGCTTCCCCCACTCCTCAATTTTTTGGAAGAGTTTGAGAAGGATAGGTATTGAGTCTTCTTTGAATGTTTGGTAGAATTCACCAGGGAAGCCATCTGGTCCTGGACTTTTATTTTTGGGGAGGTTTTTGATTACTGTTTCGATCTCCTTACTGGTGATTGGTCTATTCAAATTCTCTACTTCTTCTTGATCCAGTTTTGGAAGGTTATATGATTCTAAGAATTTATTCATTTCTTCCAGATTGTTGAATTGGTTGGCATATAGCTTTTCATGGTATTGTCTTATAATCTTTTGTATTTCTGAGGTGTCTGTTGTAATTTCGCCTCTTTCATTTCTGATTTTACTTATTTGTGCCTTCTCTCATTTTTTCTTGGTGAGTCTAGCTAAAAGTTTGTCAATTTTGTTGATCTTTTCAAAGAACCAGCTCTTGGTTTTATTAATTTTTTCTATTGTTTTTGGTCTCTATTTCATTTATTTCTGCTCTGATTTTTATTATTTCCCTTCTTCTACTGATTTTGGGCTTTGTTTGTTCTTCTTTTTCCAATTCCTTTAGATGCATTGTTAGATTGTTTATTTGAGATTTTTCTTGTTTGTTGAGATAGGCCTGTATTGCTATAAACTTCCCTCTTAGAACCGCTTTTGCTGTATGCCATAAATTCTGGCATGTTGTATTTTCATTTTCATTTGTCTCCAGGTATTTTTTGATTTCTTCTTTGATTTCTTCGTTGACCCAGTCGTTGTTCAGTAGCATGTTGTTTAATCTCCATGTATTTGTGGCTTTTCTGATTTTCTTCCTGTAGTTGATGTCTAGTTTCATACCGTTGTGGTCAGAAAAGATGCTTGGTATTATTTCAATCTTCTTAAATTTATGGAGACTTGTTTTGTGGCCTAATATGTGATCAATCCTGGAGAACGTTCCATGTGCATTTGAAAAGAACGTGTATTCTTTGGTTTTTGGATGGAATGCTCTGTATATATCTACTAAGTCCATCTGTTCTAGTGTGTCGTTTAAGGCCAATGTTTCCGTATTGATCTTCTGTTTGGATGATCTATCCGTTGGTGTAAGTGGAGTGTTAAAGTCCCCTACTATTATTGTGTTACTGTCTATTTCTCTTTTTATGTCTGTTAATAATTGCTTTATATATTTAGGTGCACCTTCATTGGGTGTGTAGATATTTACAAGAGTTATATCCTCTTGTTGGATTGTTCCCTTGATCATTATGTAATGCTCTTCTTTGTCTCTTTTTACAGTTTTTGTTTTAAAGTCTATTTTGTCTGATGTGAGTACTGCTACCCTAGCTTTCTTTTCCTTGCCATTTGCATGGAGTATCTTTTTCCATCCCTTCACTTTCAGTTTGTGAGTGTCTTTAGGTCTGAAGTGTGTCTCTTGTATGCAGCATATATATGGGTCTTGTTTTTTTATCCAGTCAGCCACCCTATGCCTTTTAATTGGAGCATTTAGTCCATTGACGTTTAAAGTAGCTATTGATAAGTATGTACTTACTGCCATTTTTTAACTATTTTTTCTTCTTTTTCTTTTTTCTCAGTGTTTTCCTAGTCCTTCTCTGTTCCTTTCTTCTTCTATACAGAATTGATGGTCTCTTTAGTTTGACCTCTGTCTGAAAGCTCTACTCTTTAACTCCCCTCCTCCCTCCTTTTATGTTTTTGATATCATATCTAACCTCTTTTTTGTGCATTTGTATCCATTACCCTCTTATCATGGAAATAAATAATTTTTCCTATTTGTGGTCTTCTCTTTTCCCCTTAAATCAGTCCCTTTAACATTTCTTGTAGCACTGGTTTCTTGGTGACAAATTCCTTTAATTTTTGCTTGTGTGGGAAATTTTTGATCTCTCCTTCCATTTTGAATGATAACCTTGCTGGGTAGAGTATTCTTGGCTGTAAGTTTTTTCCTTTTAGCACTTTAAATATATCGTGCCACTCTCTTCTAGCCTGTAAGGTTTCTGCTGAGAAGTCAGCTGATAGCCTTATGGGGTTTCCTTTGTATGTAACTTGACTTTCTCTTGCGGCTTTTAGGATTCTCTCTTTATCTTTAATTCTGGACATTTTGATTATGATGTGTCTTGGTGTGGGCCTCTTTGGGTTTATCTTGTTTGGGGCTCTCTGTGATTCCTGTACCTGGATGTCTGTTTCCTTTCTTAGGTTAGGGAAGTTTTCATCTATTATTTCTTGAAATAGATTCTCTGCCCCTTTGTCTCGCTCTTCTCCTTCCGGGACCCCTATAACACGGATGTTACTGCGCTTGATGTTGTCCCAGAGGTCCCTTAGACTGTCCTCACTCTTTTGAATTCTTTTCTCTTTTACCTGTTCAGCTTGGGTAATTTCTTCTAGTCTTTCGTCCAGCTCGCAGATCCGTTCTTCTGTATCCTCTGCTCTGCTTTTGAGTCCCGCTAGTGAATTTCTCATTTCCAGTATTGTATTCTTCATTTCTGATTGGTTCTTTTTTATATCTTCCATTTCTTTGTTGACATTCTCACTGAGTTCATCTATTCTTCTCCCCAGATCAGTGAGCATCCTTAATACTCTTTGTTTGAACTCTCTGTTGGGTAGGTTGCTCATTTCTGTTTCACTTAGTTCCTTTGCTGGGGTTTTGTCCTGTTCCCTTACTTGGAATGTATTCCTTTGCCTCCTCATTTTGCCTCTTTCCCTGTGCTTGTGTCTACGTATTAGGTAGGTCAGCTACGTCTCCTGCTCTTGGATAGGTGACCTTATGCAAGTGATGCCTTAGAGGGCCTGCAGTGTGCTTCCTTCAGTTCTCAATGTTCCAGGGGTGACCCCTATGTGGGCTACGTGTGTCCTTCTGTTGTGGCCTGTTTTCTTTCCCTGTAGGCGCCCAGGGAGGCCGAGTTATGCTCCTGGCCTGCTGTTATAATGCTCAGCTGTTTGTAGTTGTTGTGGACCCTTCAGTCTCTTTATCAAGTGTGGGGAGCCTCAGCACAGTTGCCTGCAAGTTCTAATACCACATTTGTGTTGCAGTATTTCTTTTAAGTGAGTAGGCCCCCAGCGTGGCAGGTTGTTAGGCTCAGGGCCTTACAATTGCTATAAGCCTCCAGCCTTTAGGTCTCTTGTCAGCTCTCTGAGGATTGCAGCTGGGTGGGGCTGGCCTCAGGCACGGGAGCACCCAATTGTTTCAGGCTTTGGAAGGTGGGGCAAACCCCCTATGTGGGTCTTTGAGAAGAACAAGTCTTCTGCAGCTGACAAGCCCTGCCGCCCACAGGTCCACACACACAGTCAACGCAGTCCTGCCCCGTGTGCGTGCCCCAACCTCCCAAGTGGACCCAGTCTCTCCACGGCGGGAGCCCCACACACTCCACCACCGCCCCACACTCTCCACCCGCTCCTTGTGCACGCCCTGCCCCACTGAAGTCGGCTCAGTTGCCAGGCTGTAGAGAATCCAGTCACCAATCTCTGCAGGCCCACAAGTTGCCTGAGGGCTTGTTGTTGTTTGGAGCCAGTGTCTAGGGTGGGCTGCCTGCCCTGGCTGAGCTGGATTAAATTGATGCTCTAGCGGGTGGGGCAGACCTGGGCTAGCAGGCCTCAGGGAGAACTCCAATGGCATCTGTGTCAGCACGCCCACACCAGGCCACATAATGGCTGCTGCCAATGTCCCAGTCCCTGCAGAGGTCTCACCTCTCACCGAGATGCACTCAGGGCCTATTAGGTGAGTTTCACCAAAGCACTGTGTACCTTTCTTTCTGGTGATTTTAGGTTGCTTTTTGAAACGGGTGAGTTTGCGCATGGGCCCTTTAAGAGCTGGTTTTATTTGTGAACCAGCTTTTCTGGGGGTGCTCCCCAATGTTTTAGTAGCAGGCAAAGTCAGATATTATGCCACTTGTCTCGATTGTGCTGGGTCCACAAAATGCCCACAGCGGGGGCACTCCCCTGCTCGGGGCCCCGCGCCTCCAGGGAGGGCTGTGTACCTTTGGGCTGCTCCCCGGCGGCCGTGAGGGGCTGTGGCTTGTGAAGGCGGCGTTTTCCTCTCCAGAAGGGAGTTTCTGCCTCTTCTACCTCACTTAGGATTGTGCTTTGTTGCAGGAGTTCCTCTTATCCAGTTTTCAGTTCTGTCTCAGGGGTAGTTTTTCCACGAGTAGTTGTAAATTGGCTGTATCTGCGGGAGGAGGTGAGTTCAGAGTCTGCCTACGCCGCCATCTTGACTTCGACCTCCTCTAATCTGTTTTTAAACACATTTTTGAGTTTTTAAAATTCAGTTGTTAAATTTACAGTTTTAAAATTTCATTTGAATAATTTCATTTATAGATTTTAATTCTCTAGTGTAATTTTCCAGCTGATTCTTTTAAATTCCCTCTGGAGATTTTTTTCTCTGAAGTTTCCAGTTATTTGGTCATATTTCCTTTATGCCTGGTAATTTTTTATTGATTACTGAATATTGTATATGAAAAATTTAGAGATGATGAAGCTATGGATGATGAAAACCTTTTGCTCTAGACAGGATTTATTGTCGCACCTCAAAGGCAGTTGGAAGAGTGTCAGATAAACTTTAATCTATTTTGTGTTTGAGCTGATTCAAATCAGGATTTCTGTCTTCATGAAGACTAATCTATTTTTGCTTCACCCTTCTTCTATGGCAGGGGTTGTCAAACTTTTTCTGCATAGGGTCAGAAAGTAAATATTTTAGGTTTTTCAGGTCTCCAGTCTCTGTTGCAACTACTCCATCTTGTCATTGTAGCACAAAAGCATCCATAAATAATATGTAAATTAATGAGTGTGGTTGTGTTCTAATAAAACTTTATGTATAAAAACAGGTGGTGGGCCAGATTTGCCCTGCAGACCGTAGTTTTCTAACCTCCCTCGGAGGATGTAGTGCTTCAGGAGTCCTGTCTCAAAACCTGGGTTATTTAACCAAGACTCCTTCTCTGTGGAGAGCCCTAAACTCCAATTTTTGTCTTCCTACCACTGTGAAAGTACTGTTAGATCTAATAACCTTCTCAGATCACTGGCTACAACTTAAGAATTAGCAAATACCCTTAGGGCAAAAGCAACACCAAATGTTGGGTTCATCTCTGTGCACTTACTTTCTCTCCAGATTTTAGCTTCTAAGATAGTTACTTGGGTAACTCTTTGATGCCTTCACACATTTTTTTTGGTATTTTTTTTTAGCTTTTCTCCTTATTCTTGGGACAAGTAGTCTATCAGATCCAGAAGCATATGGGGATCTTTTTTGAAATTCAGATTCACCACTGCCTCAACAAAGAGTGAAAAAAATCATCTTTATATTTTGGATTTTATGTCAGAAATTGTCAGACCACAGAGTGTACTCAGAATCCAGTGGGCTACCCCCACCTTTAAATGATCATTTGTCTTGAATCTGTCCAATTATCTGCGTGCTGACTGCTCCTTCCTTAGTTCTAATCTAAAACAGCCTTCTAATCCTCCTGATATGCGTTGTCTAGTTCATTCTCTACATGGCAGGCAGGGTGATTCTTATAAAACATGGATTTGAGAATGTTACCTTCCCTGCTTAAAACTCTTTAATGATGCCCCATTTCCCTTAGAATATAAAAGATAAACTTCAAGATAGCTTGTAAGGCCCTTCATGACCTGGCCCCTGCTTATCTCTCTAACCTAATTTTTCAACATTTTTTCCTGAAAACCATACTATTTAGCTCTAATTAATTGCTTTTCAACTCTCCCTCTCCCACCTCAGTGCCTTTTCACATGATCCAGCCGGGTCATAATCTCCCTCTTACCTTGCCTTTGCCTTAAGTCCCTCGTTATTGTTCAAGTCTCAGCTTTGGTTAGCTCTATCTAGGAAACCTTTTCTGACTCCTAAATTCTGGCCTAGATTCAGAGTACTGTGTATTTCCCCAGTGATATTTATTGTACCCTTTATACTGAAAAATTGTATGTTTGCTGATTTGTAGCCCCTAAACTACTATGAGCTTCAAGGGGCAAGGCTATCTCTATTCCAGTCTTGAATCATAATAGGTTCTCAATAGTTGTTTGTTGAAGAAATGAATGAATGAAATGCTGTAAATATATTTGTCATTATTTACTTTTCATTATGATGCTTACATTCATTGATTCTCAGTATAATCTTATAAGCTAGGAAAGCAGTATTATTTCTGTTTTAAAAATGGGCAAAGGGGAATAGAGAGGCCAGTTAACTTGCTTGGGGTTTTAGGATATTTAATGGTGAGTGTGATCTAATCTCTAGGTTCTGCAGGTCTCAGGATAGATGTCAAGATTGTCTACCACAGTTTTACCTCACTCACTATTTCACTTCTCCTTTTACATTCTTGCTTCTTTCTTTATTTATTTTCCTTCCCCCGTGACTATCATTAAGGCCACATTGAAAGCTAGAGAGATGGTGTCACTTTGATTAATCAATAGGTTTGGGGATTTTTAGAGAGTTTAATCATTCATCATTAAGCAAAACTTCTCTTTCCCCCATGACTCCACCCTAGTCTGGGCTCAGGCTGCAGAGGAAGGAGATGTGACAGGTGGCCACTCCTCCCTTTCAAGGTGAGATTATGCATAGAAGCGCCAGGAGTATGTGAGAGGTTGGTCATTCATAGTGACAAATTACTTTGTAATCGAAACCTGTGATTGAGATCCAGCTTGTGAATCCTTATAATTAGATAATAGTAAATAACTTCAAAATTGTGTACGGTGTTTGGAAGATGGGGAATGGATTTGAGGTTCACCACCTTGTCAGATTCCTTTGCTGCTGACAGTGGGACTATGTAATCATTTAATTGTTAAAAGGAGGAAGTTCGTATGTGAAATTGGTAACGTGGTGAGTGGGAACAGTCTTTTCTGCAGTCTGTTAAAGGGAATATTAAAGGGAAGTATTAAATAGTATTTAATGTTTTTAAATAGTTTACCATTAACTTCCATTCTGAAATCACTTGAAACCAGCATATATCATTTTTGTGTGTTTGTGTGGGGTGAGGGAAAGCTACACATTTTGTTTCTTTATCCATAAACTCTGTGCCAGAGTGTGCCGTAGTCAGTTGAGTTGTAGAAATTAATACCTGGAGAATAATGAGGCAGAGCAGACAGTATCTGAAAAGTTTTCTAAAAATTGCCTCTTAAATGCTCACACGCGGAGACCTCTGGTCCAGGCAAGAAACTGGAAGTGGAAGCGTAGACTGAGAGGCCAGAAAACCTTGATTTTCCTGGCCCCTGTCCTGGCTTGGCTGCAAAGTTTAAGGCCATTTTTATTTGTCCCTTTCAGGTAGCATCCTTTTCAAGTGGATGACCATGGAATCCGAGAAAATCTCAGAGAAGCAGGAGGAAATTCTATCTATCCTGGAAGAAAAATTTCCTAGCTTGCCACCAAGAAAGGAAATTATCAACGTCCTGCAGGAGACCCAATTCAGTGCTCAGGGTGAGTGACTCTGTCCCCAGCTCTGCTGCTGCTCCTAAGTAGGGCTGGTTTGTGGTGTGGAGTGTCGCCAGGCCCCAGAAGGTGACTTTGAGTGTGCCTTCACTTTCTTCCCTATTGTTTGTGCTTGTGGAAGATTTTCAGGCACCTGGAAGCAGGCAGCCTGTAGTGCAGCCTCTCCTCTGAGGCCTTTGTGTCTGATGAGTGGTTAATTCACGTGTCTAATGCGCACCCCAGATGCATCATTACATGAAATCCCTGTGCTGAGAGGGTTTTATTTTGATAATGTGGCAGGAGCAATGTCAAGCACAATGGGATTTCACAAATCAATTAATTTTAGAAAAAAGTTAGAGAGAAGACAGCTAAGCAGATAAAATTATTCTCTAAGTCTAAGCTTTATGAAGACAGTGGATTTCCTGGATCAATTATTTTATAATAATAATAATAATAATAAATAGCTGTAATTCACTGAGTGCCTAATATGTATAAGGTTCTTCTTTTTTTTTTTTTTTTGGTGAGGAGGATTGGCCCTGAGCTAACATGTGTTACCAATCTTCCTCTTTTTGCTTGAGGAAGATTGCGACTGAGCTAACATCTCTACCAGTCTTCCTCTATTTTGTATGTGGGTTGCTGCCACAGGGTGGCTTGATGAATGGTGTGTAGGTCCGCGCCTGGGATCCAAACCCGCGAACCCCGCCAGGCTGCCAAAGCAGAACATGCAAACCTAACCACTACGCCACCAGGCCAGCCCCTACAAAGTTCTGATGGTATAACTTTGCAGGGATTATTTTACTGAGTCGTCACGATAACCCTGAGAGTCAGGTGCTATTATTATGCCGAATTTTCAGGTGTGAACACTGAAGCACAGAAAAACATCTTGGCTTTCCCATCATCACACACACAGCTGGCAAATGGCCAGGACAGGATTTAAACCCAGACATTCTATCTTCAAGGTGTATAGTTTTCTCCCTTAGTTTGGAATCCCCCAGTGGTAGAGCCTGAGGCAAAGCCGTTGATTTGGGAGGTAATCCCGGGAAACACTGATGGAGGATGGAGTGCTTTATCAAGCAAGTTAGCTCTGTGGGAAGCCAGGCCAACATCCCACTAGGGAACTTGGGGAAAGGGTGTGAAATTACACCTCAGCGTTATCCCACCCTAGGGGTGCAGTGGTATGCGGGAACTTGTTCATCCAAGCTCCAAGAGCTGATGGTTAAATTTTCAGGAATTTTGTGAGTTGGTTGATGTTGGGTTGGCAGCTTGAAATCAGTCATGGTGGAACTATTGACATCACAGAAATTGACAAACAGTACAAATCAGGGGTTGTGGCTGGTTGTTGAACGTTTACTAGCCAACCACTGGAATATTGAGGGCTGTTCAGGCCCAGGGGCTGTTAATTCCCCCAGACTAGGCTCTGGTGGCCAGAGAAAGCCTTCAGGAAAAGAGATGCAGATGCCAGTGGTTGAGCATCATGCTGGGGCACACCTCACTGGTAATCTGAGGGAAATGTGGGTGGGGCACTGATGCGCCTGCCACACCTTCAGTTACATGTGCATATGTGTGGATGTACGCGTATGTGTGTAGAGCTGCATGATGGTATGCATGTTGTCATTCATTTTCACAACTAGACCAAACATTTAATTGGGTCACAATATATTCTATAAATCATTTCATGTTGCAATGTGATAGATGGCGGCCTTTCTATCTTCGAGTCAAGGAAAAATCTTTAGTACCTGTCTATTCCCCACACTGCTGTGATTGACAGACTGTTCTAAGTGGGAGGGCAAGAGAGTCTGGTGTCTTAACACACATCTGGGAAGGAGATTTGTGCTTTACTGGGCTTTATTATGGGGCTTTCTCCCAGCAGGTTAGGCCTAATCAGATGTAATAACCTAGGGTAAGAATTAAAGGTCAAGCCAGACCCTGTCCTGTTTTTCCATGATAGACTTTATTGAAGCACACTGTTCAGCTGACTACAACTATGCAGTTCTGGATGGTTTCGCCATTCCAGATTATTCCTGCCATTGTCTAAAGAATTCAGTAGCTCCTATTGCCAGAGCCTATTACAAGGGTGACCAACTTAATTATGACAGTTTTATGGGTCACATTTATAAGTGCAGTTTGAATAAAATTATACTAGAAAACATGGGGCTTACCTAAATGCATCCTGAAAGCTTATCTTGGCGTTGTTTGGTATTATTTGGCTAGGTCGCATGGTTCTGCTAATTTTTCTTCATTTTTCCACCTCCCCTCATTCCATTCTCTGCCAATGTCTGCTGTAGGCCTCCAGAGGCTGACCTCTGAGTATTTAATCTTCTAGGCTCCCCTGAAGATTACTGGCTTCTGGTTGGGTTTGGTCAACGGGAAGAGTTAGCAGCACATGTGGGCGTGGGGGTGGAGGGAAGGAGAAGAGAGGGGCTGTAGGATTTCTCCCTGCTCCCTTCCTGCTTTGGCCCTAAGTCTCTGGCAGCTCCCCTTCCACAGTTCTCGATCTCTGTTTCCTTCCCTTGTCTCTTTGCTAATTTCTGGATGCCTCACCATCTTTGATTCGTTTTCTCAGACCTGCCCATGGCTCTGTAAATGTCCTGCCATTAAAGAATCTTCTTTTTCTTCATGAGGGGTGAATTTTGTTTCCTGCTGGGATCCTAATTGATGCAGATATTGTCACTAATGTGATTTTTGCCTTCACATGTGTGTTTATTATGGATAAAAGTGATATTAGAGGGAAAATATTGAAATTAACAGGTGAATTCTTTAAATAATCCCTTGATATTACCAAAAAAACGTTCCCCCAAGTGTAACATACTGTTTTTCCACAGGTTTAAGTATTGAACAGACAATGCTAAAGGATCTAAAAGAACTGTCAGATGGAGAAATAAAAGTGGCCATTAGTAACGTGAACATGACCTTTGAGGTAAGGATGAGAATTCTTCTTCAGCAATGATAGATTTTACACAATTGCAATCTGAGTAACTGGAATATAACTCTCTCTACCGCGTATGTCAGCGTTAATCTTTTGCTGTGAATGCTTCTTTGTGATATATTTGACTAGGAATGCAAGTTATTATTTTGGGTGAAAACAGTATGCTAAGTCAATGAAAAATGCCAAACCTGGATTCCCAAGATGAATGCTGTTTCATTCATCTCAGTAAAACAAAATCTAAAACTCAAACGCTCACATATGTGTGTGGATATGTATAATCTGTTTAATAGCAATGATTATATATGTGATTAGATTCAATTCCTTTTTTTTGTGTGTGCACCACCCCACATTGTCCATGGAACTTTTCTAAGAAAACAAGTTGTCCTTTGGCCTTTGTAAGCTATTTGGGTGCAGGTCATTTTGGTAATCAGTGGTGACAACTCAAATAGTAATAAGATCCTCCTCCCAGTCTGTTAAATGAATAACTCAGAGTGAATGCTACTCGTGTCTTTGCATGTTTCCTTGGTAAATTATCTTTTGTCTACTTTGGGGGTTTCCAATGACTTTGTATGTTAATCTTAATTAACCTAACTAATGGGAATTATATTTTACAGAGGCACATTTGTGCTGTGCAGAAGTCTGGGTATTTCTTTACTGTTATATTGCCTTGATCAAGCCATCTACCTGTAATTGAGGCACTGAGCTCTCAAGTCAAGTTTATGGAGATAAAAATTGCTGTATAGTAATTTGTCTTTTGGTTTTTAGAATTGTATGTTGCTATTCTTTTTTTCTTCTCGTGGTGATGGTGACTATATCAACATATATGTTTTTAGGGGATAGCAGGCGTGCATAAGGGTGTCCATACCTCAGAAAACCCAAGGGCAAAGCAGGTGCTTTTTTCTGTGATTTCTTTGTAAAATTTATTCCCAGTTGATTGACATCATAATTCAGTTCATAGATCCGTATGAGTACCAGGAGGCAGAGTGTGATCACTAAAGATAATCACATTTGGTGGTTGGTTAGTGCCTCATAGCTTACAGAACACGTTCTCATTGTAGGTAGAAACTCAACTGTTTCTACAGACTTTCAAATTGACAAATGCTCCATATAATTAGATGTTGGTGTGGCTCAGTAGAAGGAATACATGCAATTTGAGATATAGTAACTAGATAATCGCCTTCAATTAGAAATCTGCTTTGCGTCTAGAAATCCAAAGAAAACATGGATCTTGCAAGGGTCAGTAGCTCTGAGAATCATTTCTCCTAGTTCGAGCCTTAGGGTTTTCTCTCTCTTTCCCTCCTCCCTTGTCTCCCTTCATTTAATGGCGTCTTATTAGGTTTTAAATGCCTTGTTTGGAATTCCTTTCTAAATTAACATAGAACATCTTGTAATTGCTTAGGGAACAGTCCGTAGTTAGCAAATTATTTTAAGGCTATTATTATTATAGACTTACCGTAGCTTTAATGTACCTTCATTTATATTATAGGGGTATACAAATGGCTTTGTCAGATACGTTAAACTGTAAATGTTTATCAAGCTAAATAAGTGACAAAATGATCATCTTAGTCTTGACAGTAATTTACATAGAAGTCCAGTAATTAATCAGGCGGCTAAGTACATCTCTAGAAGCGCTATGTGATCTTCTGGGAGGAGGGAGGCCGTTTGTACATATAAAGAAGGGAACACAAATTGAACTCTAATCAGCCGAATGAGAGCTTTTCGTTGTGCATAATGGGGATATTAAAGATGGCTAAGAAATGGAGAAGGATCTCAGTAACATTCTATATCTTCTTTGAAAGAGAAAATGCACATTATTTATTCAGTCTGTTTTTTGGAAAAATCTCCAAGTTAAGGGCAGCGTTTGGTTTTCTCCATAGATCATCCTGTGATACAGTGGTGTTTTCTCAATCCCTACTCATATTGGATCATATTTCAGTGTTTCTTTCTCATTCCATTCCATTAAAATAATGTCAGAATCCCTACAATCTTATTTTGTGTGTTTTGGAACAGCTGTCTAATTGCCCTTTAAATCTAGATAGATTCTCAAAGAAATATTCTTAGTTCCTATGACTTTCTAAATCTTATTTGTCCTTCAAAGCATGATTAAGTTCTAGCTAATTCGTGATGACTTTCATAAATTTTCCATTTTTTATAACCACTCTCTGAATGCTTGCAAAATTTAGTCTAAATGGACTTAGGACTTAAATATATACTATATCTTCCATTAATCTTGAACTTATTTCACATATTTAATCATGGTTAAACAACATTTAAAGTTAATTGAGGGTAATGATGGTATCTTTGACATTTATCTCCCTTTATAATATCCTGGCACAGTGTTGGGTATACCATAGAGGCTTGGTACATACAAATGCTTAGTACATATTGGTGTCTGCAATTTGTCCCTTTGATATCTGATTTTTATTTCCTTTTGAATTTAAGTAAACAAGCTAGGAAAGCAAAGCCAACTAACTGTGCGTCCAAGGCAACCTACTTTGTTTCTTTCCAATCAGTTTCTTCCAGATAACTATGGCTGAAGGCTGAGAAGGCCCACATATTTATAGATAGTACTGCTTATCCAGCTCTCCAAAAATGGATTGGGCAGCTTTGCAAAACAGTTAGCTGTTGTTACTGGAAGGAATCGACTGGAGGTTCTGTGGCATGTCAGGGAAATGGGGAAAAGGATTCCTTCCATTTTCAACAGTCCTTTGCAGTGCTACAATTCCACAGCAGTGTGTGTCATGGCCTTTATTTGCCTGATGACAGATTAATTTTCTTGGGTGGAAATACTGAGAAAATTAGAAAGATTTGTCTCCTTGCAACATACACAGCATGTTCTTCAGAGAGAACCACTGGTTTGGGAGGTAGAAACCACTGCCTTTGAGAGATGGGTTAACTCTGGCCCTCTATGTTATGAGGAGAAAGCTACTAAACCCTTTGTCTCTCATTTTAATTGTAGTATATATCACAAATGATAGTTGTAATCTAATCAAGGTTATAGAAGTTATTGAAAGATCTACCAAAGAAAGCAAATAATTCTAATACTACAGAGTTTCAATGCTTTGCTCAATATATGAGGTCAGAATGAATGTGACTTTCAGGAGCAGTGGATAAAAAATAGACTTATCAGAAGCAAGGCCAGAGGGGTAGCCCTTCTTACAGAGAGGACCTGGGAGCTAGGACCGTGGAAAAAACACTGCAGTCGCATTTCACATGGCCTCTGGGTCATCCTGAGTCTGAATACAGCACACATCTTGTGGGGCATGCACACCGCATATTGGAATCCACTTCATCGATGTTCGTTGTACCTGATCTTTTGTGCCCTTTTTATTGCTTGATAATTTGATTATCAGAAGAGAAACACAGTGGTTTTTCTTAATTGAAGTATAATTGACATACAATATCCTGTTAGGTTCAGGTGTACATTGTAGTGATTCCGTATTTATATACATTACAAATTGATCACCATGATAAGTCTAGTTATCATCTGTCACCATGCAAAGTTATTACAATATTATTGACTATATTCCTTGTGCCGCACATTACATCCATATGACTTAGTAATTTTATAACTGAAGTTTTTATCTCTTAATCCCCCTCACCTATTTCACCCACCCCCAACTCCTCCCTCCTCTGGTAGCCACCGGTTTGTTTCCTGTATCTATGAGTTTGTTTCTGTTTTGTTTGTTTCTTCTGTCTTTTAGATTCCACACATAAGTGAAATCACACAGTATTTGTCTTTCTTCTTCTGACTCATTTCACTTAGTGTAATACTCTCTAGGTCCATCTGTATTGTCAAAAATGGCAAGATTTGATTCTTTTTTATGGCTGAGTAATATACCATTGTATGTAGAAACACAAGTGGTTTTGATTCTGTTTCAATCCTTAATTTTAGTGGTGGAACCAGTAGAGAGAAATGAAAGTTGCCAAAAGCAAAATCCATGTTAAAAACTAAAAAAAGTATAAAAATTAAAAATAATAAAGCCTTAATCAGAAAAAGAAAGAAGAGAATTTATGGATATCAAAGCACATACTTAACTAGAACAAACTTGGCCTTTATTTTGCCAGCAGAATGAAGTGATGATTATATATCCTGGGCCTACTTTGCTCCCTAATAAAGCAGTATGTTAAGATGTTAAGGGTAAGGGACAAATCTTTCCATTCTAATGAGGTATCACCGAAGCAACTGAGGTTGCTCATGGCAGTACCACATTAATGATTCCCTTGCTAACACCAAATATTATTACACATCCTTTAAACGTCTCCCAAAAGGCTGTAAGTCATTAGCATCCTTCCTCAGGAAGAACAATAATCAGGCACTGACTTGATCACCTTTTATTATGATCAAACACATTATGATTTATTCTTGCATATATACAGTATCAGTTTGCTGCCATAACAAAGCACCACAAACTGGGTGACTTAAACAACGGAAATTGATGGTTTCACAGTTCTGGAGGCTAGAAGTCTGGGATTCTGAGGGCTGTGAGAGAGAACCTTTTCTATGCCTCTTGCCTAGCTTCTGGTGGTTTGCCGGCATCTTTGGCATTCCTTGGCTCGTAGAAGCATCACCGTGGTCTCTGCCTTGATTTTCACATTATCTTCCCTCTGTGCATGTCTCTGTGTCCAAAGTTCCCCTTTTTATATAGACACTAGTCATTTTGGATTAGGGCCCAGCCTAATGACCTCATCTTAACTATTATTTCTACAACAACCCCGTTTCCAAATAAGGTCGCATTCTGAGGTGCTGGAGGTTAGGACTTCAACATATAAATTTTGAGGGGACACAATTCAACTCATAACATATACTATTCATAAAAGTAGTCATTCTCCAGACAACTTAAAAGAATAAAACTTATACTAAGACTGCCTGAATGGACCTGTTGCCTGCTAAGCACACTTCATCTGTTGCTCCCACATGTTTTTATTTCAAATCAATTTCCTTTAAATGGAGAACAGTGGGGATTTTCGACTCTTTAAATTTTGTCTCCTTTGTTCGGAGCCGGAGTCCGAGGGAATTGTTCAGGCCTGTTTTCTCTCTGGGGCTCCGCTGTGCTCTCAGCCTGGGGCCTCCATATAGCTAGACGCTCTGCTATTTGAAACCTGGAATAGAACACAGGGGATGCATTCTGGCAAGGTGACTCAGACAGCTGACTCATTCTGCCCTGCACAGAGGTTACCAGCCAAGCTGCACCTTGGAATGCTGCAGAGGGAAAAATACCAACATTTTCCCTTAGCATTCGGACAGAGTACAGACCAGAATGAATTCCCAAGATCACCATTAAACTCCTCACTAACAAAACTGAACATTTACTCAGGCTGCAGTGAAGCATCATTGAACAGTTGTAACTCATGATTTGAGACTGAGCAAACCAGTCTGAAATCTGGTTTATCAGTTTTAAGCACCAAATATGATTTCTCATTGTTTGAGCTTGGAGTTTCTACCTCTAGAGTATTTACCTACCTTATTTTGTCGTAGAATGCATAGTAATATTTTGGGGAAGCATATATTATTTTTGATTAGCATATTCTTCAAAATGCCAAACCCTTACACTGAAGGTGATTTTTCAAAGCCATCTGGCCAACCAATGGAAATATGCAACCTCTCCTCCATGTTCTAAATCCTAAGTGCCTCCATTTCCTTTGGTGTCCAGGTCTGCCAACTCCTCCTTGCTAAGAATGAGTTAACATTTCCTGATGACTGCTCACTATGTACTAGAGGGAGGACTTGCAAGCGTTATCTCATTTAATCCTCCCAACAACCTCGTGAGGTAGAGGTGCTGCGATTACCCCCGTATGGCTTGAGTAGCCCTAGCAGCTGTAACAGATAAACCCCAAATCTCAGAGACTCAACACAGAACTTGTTCATTTTTGCTCATCCAATTTAATGTTCCTGGTTGGGTGGCCATGGGTGATTCAGAGACCCTCTTTAACACGTGGCTCCCAAGTTTGCCTGGGGACATCTCCATCCTATCTGCCAAGAAGGAGAGAAGCTTGGAGGGCCAAAGGTGAGAGGGTTTTATGGGTCTGGTTTAGAGGTGGCATCCGGTTTAGAGGTGGCATCCATCACTCCTGTTCATGTTACATTGGCTCTGTCACATGGTCACATCTAAACTGTGGGGAGGCTGGGAAATGTAGTCCAGTTATGTGCCCAAGAAGAAGAACCAGTTTGAAGAATAATTAGTCTCTGCCACGATCTCCATCTTGGAGGTGAGGAAATTGGAGTCTATAAAAGTGAAATCACTTGTCTAATGTAGAGTCAGGACCAAAATCAGTGTCTATCCTGCTCCGGCACTGTGTTCACTGCTTGGGACGTGGCACCTGTGGGCAAGACGAGAGTTTGAGCCCACTTAGGGGTTCACTAGGAAGTCATCAGGTGTCAGTCATTGCCTGAAACTCTGGGAGTCAGATAGCTTAGATAGACATCCTTAATCAATTTTTTTTTTTTTTTTTTTTTTTTGTGAGCAAGATCAGTCCTGAGCTAACATCCATGCTAATCCTCCTCTTTTTGCTGAGGAAGACCAGCTCTGAGCTAACATCTATTGCCAATCCTCCTCCTTTTTTTTTTCCCCAAAGCCCCAGTAGATAGTTGTATGTCATAGTTGCACATCCTTCTAGTTGCTGTATGTGGGACGTGGCTTCAGCATGGCCGGAGAAGCGGTGTGTTGGTGTGCGCCTGGCATCCGAACCCCGGGCCGCCAGTAGCGGAGCACACGCACTTAACCGCTAAGCCACGGGGCGGGCCCAAGCAATCTTTGATTGGACTCCTGTTTTTCCTACTCTTGGTCCCAAGCCTGTTCCTCTTTATTGTTATATCTTTGCTTCTTTTAAAAGTCATTTTAATTTTTAATCTGTAAACACCACCTAACTTCTAAGTATTCATAGTGAATGTAATTATTGGCCCCTCATATAGAGGAGATTTGTTACAAATAAGTCAAATAGAGCCAGCCCTGATGGCCTAGTGGTTAAAGTTCAGCATTCACTGCTTCAGTGGCCCAGGTTCGTTTCCCAGTTGCAGAACCACACCACCCATCTGTCAGTTGCCGTGCTGTGGCAGCAGCTCACATAGAAGAACTAGAACGACTTACAACTAGGATATACAACCGTGCACTGGGGCTTTGGGGAGGAAAAAAAAAAAGTCCAGTAGTGTCAAAAACTAGATAGGACACACCAGGTAGGAAGGAAAGAAGTGTGGTGTTTTTTCTCAGCTTGCTTCTAGAATTCAAGGACATAGGTGTTCTGGTTTACCTTGCTGTGATAGAACTGTTTCAACACTGTATTCAAAATAGACAGCAGCCCAATCAGTGAAAAATTTTAATGGTAGAGATTTTTATTGAAGTGAAACAAATATTTCTTTTGAGCACCATAGTAACTCCATAAAATGAAACTCTGACTAGTTGAGGTGTTAGGAATTCTCAATCCATACCTGGCTGAAGAGTCCAAAGGGGTTTAAAGCAAATGACAAATGGTTAGGTGACTTTCATTGTGTGAATTTAACCATCGGTGTGTGTAAGGCAACCGAAGTGTGAATTACAATTTGATACTAATTTAGAGCTAATAATTCATAGCTTCTTGAGGACAAAGCAAGGATGGAAAAGTGAAATATAGAACCAGGAAAGTGGACTTGCATTCCTACTGAGCTATGAGCAGTTTTTGGCAATGAGACATACCTGAGATGAGAGAAGCAAAAATCCCTTTTTAAAGAATGGTTTATTGTATCAGCAGCAATTGCACTTTGTCTTTGAAGAAAAATGTACTAAGCAGTTGAAGCTTATAATATTTAGAATTCTTACAGTTTATATGTAAGTAGCTCCTTCTGCAGATGGCCAAAAACATTTCAAAGACACCAAATAAGGTCTGCAAAACTGGCCTATCTAGAAATGCCTTATAATGGAATTCCTGTTTCATTATCTACAGCTAAGCTCAAGTTGAAGGCAACTGGACATTTCACTGACAACTTTTCTCTCTTTTACCCACTATCCAACTTCAAATGGACTTGAATGATTCACAAAACCTGGCCCATTCTAGCCATATTTCTCTATGAATGGCCATTTTTTTCTCTAAATGGTACAAAATACCTCAGTACAGCTTTTCTAGCTATCATTTTGCAGCAGGAATGAGATAAACAGTGATCCAAAGTTTAGAGATGATAAAGGTACTCATTATGTGTTGTGCTTTCTTTGGCATAGGGTAGCGCCCTGAACCTCTCTCCTTCTCCCCTAAAACACTGTAAAAATCTATTCATGTGGAGGAGATGGGAAAGAAGAGTGTATAGAAAACACAGAGCCTGCCCCAGGCGTAAACTCTCCTCAAGGCCCAGAAATCCCCACTGACTTCCCTGGGCAACTGTGCAGTCGGAATGAGATAATGAGATCAGATGAGATGAGCACACGGCCTCATCAAGAGGCTGCAGGAAATTTATGTGATGCTAGCCTCAAAAATGGCTATTTGGCTTGGTGCAGAGAGGAAGCAAGCTGTGGGAGGAGCTGCTTGCCATATTCCAGGAAGTCCGAATGTGGTTGATTGGTAGTGAAAGAACAGGGTAGAGTCAGTGTTCTATTTCATGACATTTTACTTGCTGCATCTCTAGTGGAGAGGGCTTTATGTGATTCAGATTTATATGCAAACGTGGATGTGTATTATTTGTTACCATTCCCCTTTTCATTACATCTCTACCACCGATACCTGTGCATTTACTTTTGCAGCATGGACATGGAACAAAACAAGGCTGCAATACACCAACCTAGGATTCCTGATGTCCTGATGTGTTGGGTCCAATTGGCTTCCCTCTCACTGCTTCCTCCTCAAAATAAAATGGTGTTCCACTTTTCTACTGCTGCGTGGCAAGCCATCCCCAGAGGATGGCTTAAAACCTAGAGGCTTAAAACAAGCCTCTCACAGGTCTATGGGTTTATTGGGTTCAGCTGGGCAGTTCTGGCTCAGAGTTTCTGGTGCAGTTGCTGTCAGATCATGGTCAACTGTGAGCTCCGTTGGGACTGTCACCTGGCGTGGGCTTCTCACAGCATGACACTTAGATTCCAAGAGAGAGCCACAAGAATGAGTGAGCTTTCTAAGACACTCGGGTGAAAGCTGCAATTCTTGTGACTTAACTTCAAATGTCTTAGAATATCACTTCCATCATATTCTATTGTTCATGCAAGTCCCCAAGGCCAGCCTAGATTGATGATAAGGAAAATTAGCAATGGCGTTCTGGTAAAGGTTTAACAATGGGCTTTCTGGGAAAAAAAAAAAAAAAATATATATATATATATATACACACACATACATACATATTAGTGATATAAAGGATATATGGCACACAATTTGCAAATAATATACTCTTTATTGTAAATTCTATACAACCAGTTCTCACAGAATGAATTAATTTTTGTGCAACTCTTGCATTGAAATTGATGAACGAGTATGGTTCCAACAAGAATGCAGTTGATATTTTTGTTTCTCTTAACAAGAAAATGAAACAACAAAAACTTTTGTCTGAACTTCATCTGTTTACCCACAATATGAAGACTTTGCTGAAATAAAGAATAGTTTCCAAATACTGGAAGATCACATCCTCAGAGTTTCTTGGGTTTTTTTTTTGTGTTATTCACAATGTGATGGTTAGAGACACAACACACTTTTAAGGTTAACCTGAGTTATTAACCTTTTCTGCATTACTTTTTTAAGTCTCGACCAGGCATGTTTTTTCTTTAAAGGGCCAGAGGGCCAGCCATGATGGCCTAGTGGTTAAAGTTCGGTGCTCACCACTTTGGCGGCCCAGGTTTGCTTCCAGGTGGTGGAACCACACCACCTGTCTGTCAGTTGCCATGCTGTGGCGGCAGCTCACATAGAAAAACTAGAATGACTTGTAACTAGGATATACAACCATGTACTGAGGCTTTGGGGCACAAAAAAAAGGGGGGAGGGCTGGATAGTAATATTTTAGACTTTGTGGTCCAAGAGGCAAAACTGAGGCTTTTACATAGGAACTTAACAACTATTTTAAAGTGTTTACCTCTTGGGCCATACAGAAACAGCCAGTGGGCTGAATTTGGCCTGTGGGCTGTAGTTTGCCATCCCTGCTCTAGACAATCAAGCAAACAAGCTTTCGTTTATAGCGTTTGCCAATTTTCATAATGTCAATACTCTTACCTTGGCCAATTTCAAGGTAGCAATGTGACATCATCCAAACAGGTTTGGGAATATTTGATAAAACTACATTGTATAATTGCAATTTACTAAGAGAATAGATCTTAAGCATTTCACACACATACACAAAAAAAAAAAGAAAAGGAAGAAAAGGTCATCATCACATTGTGTACTTTATATTACAATTTTGTTCATAAAAAAATCAGATTGGGAAGAGATGTGCAGAAGCATACCATTATATAGCATTTTCATCAGACAGATGCAATAGATATAAATAACCTTGAGAGCAAAGATAACAGTAGATATAGTAAAATAATTAGGAAGTGATGAGTTTTGAAAATTTATGACTTGTTTTTAATATAATTTATTTACTGTAAAATATGTAATTTAATTTTTATAATGGCTGTGTTTAGTTTGTGAATGATGGTTTTGGAAATCTCCTGAAAATTTTACAATCATTTCTCAACAACCTGTACAAATCAGCTCCAGCACCCCCCTGGGAATTAGACCGCAATTCTTGATGTGAAGAGGAGCGTGTGCATATAGGAGGGAAGGAATAGAAGGTGGCCATTTTGGAGACTATTTATCAAAGAAGGGAATTGCTTCTTCTATCCAAGCCTGTGTCATTAAGTCCCAGACTTTCTTCTATAAATCAAGGAAAAGTAGAACTATAATTTATGATTCATCATTTACTTATCTGGTTTCATGCTCTTAGGTCAATGGTATCCTGTTTCTGACAGTCAATAATCTTTGTTGAGACTGAGTAGATAGGGCTACCCTGCTGAACAGCCTCAAATAATTAATCTTTAGGGTCTTTGCTATTTGAACACAAAACATCACAGTGACCTCTGCCTCCACTTGTCAGTCACCACGCATGCTGGGGGCCCAGCTCCTGCCCAGGAAGCCTCGTCTTCCCCACTCTACTCTCTTCTGCCCAGCTGGAGACCCGGAGCTTGCTCTCTCCAGGAGTGCATCCTGGATTGTTACCACTTTCCTCCTGAGCTTCAACCATCCTGGGCTGTCCTAGGGAGTTCTGATAATACTCTTTGGATCACATTTTCTGTATCACTTTTATCGCTTCCCGTCTTTCCTTTCCTTAGTAGGTTTGCTCAGCTTTTCCCTTTTCCATACATCCACTTGCGCCTTTTCAGAAACCCTGCTCCATTTTTCACTGCCATTTTTCTCTTGCCTGAGTATTACTACACGCCTTCCAGGAACTGCATAATGAATATTTGTAATTAAAAAGCCAATAAAAGTCTTTCCATACGTCATCAAAATGTCTAAGGCTCTCCATTTGGATGTGGTATTTCCGGTACCTCTGTCACCTCATTTGGAGACTTCTTTAAGTTCACAATCACCTTTGGGGAAACGAGCATATTATCAAAAGGCATTTTGAATAAATTCATGTATCACTGCATCTTATATGAATAAAAATTATACATTTCTAGACCTTCAAAACAGGCAATTCTGTTTTATTGAAATCTTTTAGTTGGAGGGGTAAGCTGGCCCTTTCTCCGTGAAGGAAATGGAGTATGAACGCACACCTTTCTGAGAACTAATCTCTATGACATTAGTAGAATTCAACACCTTTCTTGTTATTGCCTTTAAATAAGTGTTGGTATTTGGAAAGCTAACAGATAGACTTTGGTTCTAGTCATTTTAATCATCCCATAAAATGACAAAGAAACCAGAAAACAGCCCATTAAGTTAATTCATTCTCAACTTTAGCACTGCTGAGGGAATCAACAAATAGCATTTCACAAAACATAGCTGTGACAATTTGAACTTTTTTCCTAGCACAATATCTGATTCTCTTCTTCTCTTTCTTTCTGAGAAGAGAAACCCTCAGGACATAGTGATATGCTACGATGACTGCTCTTTCATTCTGTAAATACATTTTTTAAGTGTACTATAATGTCATTTTGATGGTTTAATTTCTGGAAGGATTTGGCTAATTACAGTTTTAGGAATGTACTCAGACCAGTTTTAGCTGCCTGGCGTTACTTTTAATAGCAGCTGTTGCTTACCTTTTCTCTCGTTTATTTTCTCTCTCTCCTGCTTTCAGAGTTATTTTCCTGATTTGGAGACCTGACCTTGGTTTAAATTAGTTTGTCGGTAACACTCCTGTGAATCATATGCAATATTTTAATAGTTAATTACTACATTGTATCAACTTGTCATAGAAAAGCAGGCTGTGAAACTAAAGAAAAATTGTTCCCTTTTCTTGTGACAGAAGAAACCTCTACAAGAGACAAACGGTGGTGTGTGAGTGTATTAGCGAGCCCCCTTTCCCATCCACGTAGGTAAATGCGGAATTGGTTCTCTAAGTAACAAGGAATCTTTTTCAGTACACGCTGAAATGAAATAATAAATTTATACCAAATAGCCAGTGGCAATTCAGAGAAATAAGAAGACTCAAACAAAGGGATAATTTAGGATAGTTACTTTCTAGAAGAGACATCATTTTTGTTGTTCCTTAATCAACAGTGATTTCTGAGGTTGGCTGTGCTGAGTCTGTTGAAGAAGAATGAGTTATTATAGGTCGGTGGTGTCACCTAGTGGTGGAAAAAGGAAAACAGATAAGGTGCTAGAACTAGGATTTGGTAATTTATTGTCTTCTTTTATTCCTTCAAAAGGATAACATAATGCTATTTAGTGTTCATAGCATGGCTAGTCAATACTTTGAATAATTCAAACTAAAAAAATATACAATAGTAGCCAACATTCATTGAGTGTTTGCTATGTACAATATATTTTATTTTCATTTTCTCAATGAATCTCTATGACTACCCTTTGAAATACATCTATTATTATTTCCATCATGTAAATGAATTGTAAAAGACTCTTCTAGAAAAGGTAGCTCATGACATTAAGCATTTGAGGCTATGTTTTGCCTTCCAACATTTTAGACTGGCATTATTTTCATGATACCATTACGAAATCTAATTTTCAGTTTCTTCGCAAATGCTAATGCCAAACACACCTGTGGGTGACTCTCCATTGTTCTGGCCTTTAAGAGGGCTTTTTATCTCAAACCAAAAGTGAAACAGTCATTTTGCACTTACCTGCCCATACAGCCCAAACAATGAGTCTCCCAACCTACACTATAATCACCAGCTTAGCCTACAGCCCATCAGATTGGCTCACGTGTCTTTGGTACACCAGGGTTGAAGAGGAGGGCTTGAATGCATGCACTCATTTCCTCCATCTACTTAATCACTCATTAACATAGTCATTTGTCAGCGAACATTTTTTGAGCAGCTACTATGTGCCTGAAATATCGACTAGATACTACAGTACAATGGTTTTGGTCCTCCCTAAGCTTGGTAATTCCTAAGACTGATAATTCTAATTGGTTTTAACGGGCCAATACATTATACCAGAATTTCTGACTCAATAGCTCTGGGGTGGGGCCCATGAATTTATATTTCTAGTAAGTTTCCTGGGATGCTGATGCTACTGGCCCAGAGACCACACTTTGAGTACCGTTTGGCTTAGAGCCATTCCATTCAAGTCCCAACTTTTGGATGCATATACACAGATACTGAGGAAGGGTACCTACTATGTTCCCAGCACCATGATAGGTGCTTTATATTATTTATCTTTTAAAGTCTTGATGCCTTCCTTATGACATAGGCAGTTATTATATCTATCTTACAGGTGGTAAAACTGAGACTCACAGAGAGAAAATAAAGTACCTCAAACCAGAGTAGGCATTCCAACCCAGGGACATCAGATTCCAAAGTCGTTCTTCTTTCCCCATTGTTCTATGTTGGGTCACAGAAGAATAAGCTAATTGTTACCAACAATTTTTACTCTATATTTTTCTGGAACTGCCTTATGGAATTAGCTGACTGTGGACACAATCCAGGTATGAGAGATAAGAAAGTCTGTGTTTCCCCAAAACTTAGTGGCTTCAAAGAACAACAATTTAGTATTTCTCATGATTCTACTGGTCTTGCCTGAGCTCACTCATGCGGCTGCAATCAGCTGATGGCTCTGCGGGTGTTGACCTAGGGTGGCCTCACTCACATGGGTGGGGCCTCAGCTGGGAAGGTTGGAATGAATGGCTGGGTGGCTGGGCCTCTCTCTCTATGTGGTGTTTCATCCCAGGCTTCTTCACTTGAGAGCAGAAGCCTTCCAAGATGCTGGAAGCAAGAGCTTTGGGAGCTCACAAGTGTGCAATGTCACACCACATTTTATTGGTCAAAACGAGTCATGGGGCCAGGCCAGACAAAGAGTGAGGAAAGAGACTCCACCTCCAGATGGGAAGAGCTGGAAATAATTTGTGGCCATTTAAAATCCACCAGAACCTCCAAACAGGACTGTCTCTTTGTTTTCTAGTTTCTCATGATTTGTAACTTTTTCATGGTTTTAGCTCTCTTGGATTTTATTCAGATAAAGACCATCTTATCAAACGTTCTTAAGCACATTAGAAGAGTCACATTACCAATGAGCATTGAGAGAAGACAGTGATGAAATGAAGTTCTTGCTTTTTGACTGATCCAACTGATAAATCTTGCCTCCTGGAATGGGACCAGGGCTCCAGGGCTTCAATATTAGTCTCTTTGTAGGCTTAAAGGTCTTCAGTAGTAGAGAAGGTCTTTATGAACTATTGTAAAAGTGTTCATAAAGATTTACTTTGAATTTGCGAGAAGTCACAGTAACAGGAGATTATAGAGAATAAAAAGTCACCTAGATGATCAGGTTAGAAATGTTCATTCACAACTTTTAAGGAATAGGAGACTGGGAAAATTCTTATTTGTGTATGGTATAATATAGTTTGAAAAATATTATGATGTTTGCACATCTCAAGGTAATATATTTGTCATGAGATAGTATCAGTCCCAGCAGAAACAGATGACCTGTTCAATTAGGATAATTTGAAGAAATTTAGTAAGGTGAACCATTTTATTAGGTGAAAGCAGAGTGAGGGATACTGCAAGGACGAGATTAGTATCCCAGGAGTTACCACCCAAAGCCTGAAAGGAAAGGGAAGGGAGAAGTTTCCAGAATTTTGGAAGGAGAAAGTTGAAAATAGAGGGCCACCTCAAGAGGAGCCTTTGGTCAAGGAATGGCCAAGTTCGAGGTGACCCCAAACAAAAGGAAATGGAGGAATAAACAGTCTGCCCTCACTCTCCTTCTTCCCTCCCAGCACCAATTGGGGCTTTCCATTGGCTGAAACCAACAGGAAGAGACTCTCAATGTTGTCCATAAAGTCATTATGCAGTGGCAGAGAGCAGGGTAGAGGAGGGTGGAGACTAGTTCTGCAGGGACAAAAGGAAAGTAACCTGCAGAGAGATGTTCAATTAGAAAGTTCGGCTGAAGCACCAAGGCAATCTGTAACCCTTCCCAAAGTGATGTGTGAGACCACGATACAAAATTTTCAGGAGAAGTAGATAAAATCTGGTTACACTGCTTTTGAACCTCTCACCACCTTTGAGGAAATAAAAGGATTGAAATTTAGAAGTAGAAAACAGGAGACATTTTGACACATGTGCATCCCATGTGATTAAGGACGAGGGGGCATCAGTCCCTCACCTCGAGGCTGGGCAAGGGGTTCTGAAAGGCCCACTCGGAGAGACTCATATGTGCCCCTTTCAGTTTGGGGGACACAGTGGGCATGTGCTTCACTCCTGTGTAGAAAATCTAAAGGGCAAGAAGTATGTTGACTGGCTGGGTTGGCAGTTGGGCACAGAATAGGTGGCTGCATGGAGCAGACTTCACCCAGAGGAAATTGTCAGAGTTGTGGATGCAGGAATATTTATGATAGGCCAGATCTGGGCCATGTGTGAGAGAGAGCCAGCGTGTGGTTTTCACATATCCTGCCCAAGAGGGCTGACTTGAAGTGAAAACAAAGTGGATCTCAGCTGAGAGAAGCTCAAGGCAGAGCCAGCTTCCTAAGGACTGGGGAGAGAGGAATAGAAATGGATTCCAACTGTAGAGGAGCATAGGGGAGATAGGAGATGAGAGGTCCCACAGATCCATAGGGAGCCCATGAAGGCAACCCACCAGTGAAGAGCAGAGAGCTCTAATATTTAGGCATTCCAGAAGTAGCAGTCAAGTAATAACTTTTCTACTCCTCTTACCTCATCTTACTTCCTTGTGCTCCAACCCCAAAGGGGTCAGAATTACAGTTAGCAAGATGAATGGGGAGTAGATGGGGCAGGTGGGGAAAGAACAAAGAGGGGATCACACCCTCTCCCACCAGCAATGGGCCTCGCTGGGGGAAGGTGGGAGCTTAACTCTATAAAAGATTGCAATTTTGACTACTAAATTGAGACTACATCTTGTGAATCGAAATGCCTAAGAAGATTTTTTACCTAAGAGTGTACAGAAAAATCATGGGGTTTGCCAGATTTTTTTTTACATAGGATCAGTGCAAGAATTAGCCCAACGGTGTGATCCTACAACTGTACCTTATGAGTCCTGCTTGTTCTACATATCTGTATAGACCTTTAGAGAAACCTGAGTTGCTGTTTCTTCTAAAGTAAGGAAGGTGGGCTTGTCGCTTCCCCCATTCCATACATTCCTCCCTGCTAGGTATTTGTTCCTTTGTGAATTCTTCCTTCTTAAAAACATTCCTGATTTTAACTTTATGAGAATCTCTTGAAAGTTAGATGGAGAAAACAGTGAGGGAGGAAGCAAACATTGTGTTTTGTTTATGTTCCTGTCTCCTAAGGATATTCCTGGGCCTACGACACTCTCGTTGTGTGAACTCAAAATGACGTGATTTGAGACTGAACTGTACTTGACAGGAAAGTGTGTTAATGTCAGCACAAGTATTAAAAGCTAATATGTCCAGGACCAAGTTTTGTGGCATATTTTAAGCACATAAAAGGGAAAACAAATCATTCTTCTTTGAAAGAGCAAGAATACACTGTTAGACCTTTCCAATTATTAGTAGATATATATATTTGCAGACAAATTAAAATACCTGAAGCTTTCTCTTTTGTATTTAATTAAGGCTTATTTACAAGTTTGAACTTCTGATATCCATCCATTGTTTGATTTTAGTTTTTGATATTTGCAAACTTTCTTCCATTTTATATTCATGTATGTGTCAGGCACCAAGATGGTACATGAATTTGTTTTTGTTGCTAAAGAAGCAAGTAAACATGTTAATATTTAATCTTCCAGTAATGGAATCAGAAACAAAAATCTCAGCAACTTACAGTGCTGTTCAGAGATATTTTTCCGCTGCCTGTTGTGAGAAGTTAGGGTATGTAAAATAAATGATGTATGGAGCTGTAGGAATGCGACTTTTCCAGACTACCTTATGTCTAAGGAACATTAAACATAGGGTTCTCGTTTAGCAAATAAATAACCATTCATTTCAATGGCTGCATAGTCTGGACTTTCGCGCATATTTTTGCAAAGATAAGGAGAGGCCATTAGGGATTTAATATAAAATAAATCGCCAAGGGGTCTTCTTGTAGTCCTAGTCTTTCTGCCACATGGTGTGTTACTAATGTGCATAAATGGGCTTAAATGAATTTGTTATCTGTATTACATTTGCAGTATGTATATATTTATATATTATTTTTTAATTGTGTTTAAAAATAAAACATTAAATACATCATTTTGGAGAGTCGACAACGTAGAATACGTAAATCAATCAGCTTCAATTAGTATTAAAAATGTCAGTATATTAGATTTGCCTGTGGGTATATTTACCCCACAGAGTTTAATATATTTTAGTTTTGTCATCTATGAGGTAGCCGTATGGTTAATTTGTCACCGTATAAGAATCGACTGTTACAATCCAAGCTCGATTAATGACATACGCTTATGCGCTACTGAAAGAGTCCGTGTCTTGGCTGTTTTATTGATGCCCTAGGTCAGATTCTGAACATCGTCTCTACATAGTACTGGTGGCTTTGACTAACCAAGGAGCTTTGCTAGTTTACTCTCTTTTTGAGTTACTCTTACCACATTAAAGGTTACAGAAAGAAAGTGGCAGGAAATATTCCGTTATCATATGAAATGATTTAATAATACTTATTATTGCATCCACACGATAGTTGCTGTAAGAGTTTACCTTTAGACTTTCTCTATTTTTTTCAATAAGTGGAAATTGTACTTTTTACAATGGAAAATGGAAATTAATAAATTATAATCTGGTAAGATTTAAAAGATAGATATGGTCTCCTTTAGATTAGATTCTAGAATGATTCCAAATGGTTTCGAAATAACATATTTAAAATGTAGTTACTCATCTTGTAAGAAAAGCTTTGATGTCTGCCCTGTAGAAATAGCTCTTATTAAAGAAATCATCATTTTAAAGAATTACTTAGTGATGCCAATTAATTTTTATTATTTTTCATTGATAACCTGCTAAGTAATGTTGAATTTTTGTATCCATGCTAAATTTTCCATATCTATTTCATATTCCAAACATAGACTATGGTGTAAATATATTCTAATGTTCTTTTCTGCTAATCAATTTTATTTGAGGCTACTATTTTCAAAGAGAGCAAAAACTTTCTAAATTGTATGCAGCCAATATTTCCTTTTCAAGCAGTCTTAATGCAAATCCTGTCATATCTACAAATATCATTCAATTAAAATATTTATTAGATAACTATTAGACCTTACTTAATAGCTTTCACTCATATTTGTTTCTAAACCCAAATGAAATCACTGTTTTATAATCTAAAACAAGGAAAGAGGCAGTTGGTGAGTGTATATGTGTAACCTTTGCATTTGACTGGTAAGGAAAATACTGCTTATTTTGACTTCTCTCAATTTGACCAATTTATCATTTGAGGGTTGTTATCCTTGCTTTTATCACCGCTTTACTGAAGATGTTTATGGGGCGTGGGCTTTAACAGCAGGAGGTGTTTTTTGAAAAATGTTAAGTGTAAAATATGTCTTGTAATTTATTCATATGTTATTCAGTGTTTGTTTCCACTCTTTGACAATGTATGCACACAATCTAACATTTATGAGTAATCTTAAATAGATGAAAATCGCCCTTGAGTCTCTGTCAATCCAGAAGAACGAACAGAGAAGCCAAGGCTTCTCTGCAAAGGTGAATTCCACGTCCAGAAGACCAGGGTGCAGCATTCTCCTTTTCCAAAGTGCTAACTGATACAAAAGTTATTTAACCCACAGAGGTTAGCAATCCACTGCCAAAACACACATTGGCACTTTGGGGGGACAATAAAAGATAAAAAAGAAGAGTTAGAAAATTAATTTGGATATTTTAAATTCAAAATAATAACGCCCATAAATGACAGTAGGAAAAAAACCTCATTTGCATTTTGCTTTCATGTTTCCGAATAAATAATCAATCATGTCTCTGATAGAAGGACAAGAGGGAGACAGATCAATCATGTCTGTGATAGAAAGAAAGGGAGGCTGGGATTCTAATCCCTAAATCTTTGATCTCTCTGCTGCTGCACATTCCAGGTGAGTATTTGCGATGTAGGGGACATTTCGAGAAAAGATTCACTTGAGTGGTGATTCTCACTCTTTTGTGGTCGTTGAACTCTTTCTAATAGAAATTTTTTGTGCATGTCATATTTGAGTACTAATAAATTATAAACCATACTGAGTCCGTATCAATTTTAACACAATTGCTAGTAAACAGACTTCATGGTATCTACAGAGGTATCCACAGTGAACACACAATTCTATTGTTTGCCCTTCTAGCAAAACTTTTACTGCCCTGACCGCCTTGGCTTAATGTACTCATAGGTCAAAGTTCTTTAATCTTCTGATACACACGCTCTTTCTCCAGGTCCAGATGTTGTAACATGGCTCTTCCTATGTTTAACTTAGAACAAATTATACCCCATCACCCCCCTGAATCTCATATCCTTCCTTGTTCAATATTCCATTAAGACTCTGTAGTAACAATCTGTATGTTCAATTGTGGCAAAAATAAGTTTTACACATTGATCAAAATTTGGCAACACACTTATGGCTGGCTGCTGGCACAGTCATGGAAAAGCACCGATCTTAAATTTTGACATCATTGTCCTATATACAAAGTCTTCTGCCCTGGTGACCTGGCTTGGATCTCGTGTGACCCTCTAAGGTCACCCTCTAAGAAGTTCTTTTGCCAAAGTTAGCAGCAGGCAGGACAGCGGATTAGGTCTCTTTTCCTCGGATTCTCTCCTGATCTTGGCCTTCGGCGTCTTACCATTTCCAGTATGAAAAAGAGTCAGGGAAAGGTGAATCCCAGAAAAGAGATATTTTGCCACCAACTCAGACCATTTATTACAGAAACCTCCTCCTCTAGATCTATGGCCTGGTTGTGTGGTTAAGGGCTGTCTAATGAGAGTAGAGAACGGGGGAGCCTGGAGCTTTCTGTGGCTGTTTGAGGTGCCCTGTGTAGGTCCCTGAGAACATTCTGGTGCTTAGTCTTTAGCTTTTTTCTTCCCAGTAAGCACTTGATGTTAATTGTTTACCTGTGTTCCTAGCAGCACAATTCACAATAGCCAAGACATGGAAGCAACCTGTGCCCATCAATGGACAAACAGAAAAGCAAAATTGAGATATACATACAATGGAATATTTTTCAGCCTTAAAAAGGTAGGAAATTCTGACACATGCTACAACATGGATGAAATTTGAGGATATTATGCTAAGGGAAATAAGCCAGTCACAAAAAGACAAATACTGTATGATTCCACTTACATGAGGTACCTAGAGTGGTCAAATTCATAGTAATGGAAAGTAGAATGGTGGTTACCAGGGGCTGGGGGAATGGGGAAATGGAGAGTTGTTGCTTAATGGGTATAGAGTTTCATTTTGCAAGATGAAAAAGTTCTAGAGATTGGTTGCACAACAATGTGAATATCGTGTTCACATTATGTTCACATTGGTAGTGTTATTAACACTGCTGAACTATACACTTAAAAATGGTTAAGGTGCTAAATTTTATGTTATGTGTTTTTTACCACAATTAAAGAATTTAAAAAATGCAATTGTTATATTGAAGCTCAAGAAATTCAGCTCCATGTTGCTTTGTATGGGATAGGGGAGGAGAGCAATCTCATTCTGAGGATGCCTCTCACCCTACATCTTTATCATATGGGTAAAATCTGTAAAAACAAACAAGGAAGCAAGACTCAAAGCAAAAAACTGAGATGTGACAGAAAGGGTAGCTAAGGGCATCCGCTGTTAGGAAGGAGAAGGGTGTGCCAGGTAGCCCCCATCCCTGCTCTCCTTCATACCCTGCCTGTATATGTATGAATATCTCAGGACTGTCATTTAAAACACCAGATGATGTACCACCTCTATCCCCTCTCTCCTGTTCCAGATTTAGTATGAGAACTATGCTAGAGATCATCCCATCCCAGGGAAATCCCAGGAAGTTTTATGTACTCAGGAATTACCATGCTTTGTAGCTGGCCATGGCTAGGCCCCTCATGATCCTGTGTACTTGGGGAGGTTCAAGGTCTTCCATGGAGGAGACATACGTAAATAAAACCTTGATGTTTGATAGAGAACCATATTTCACCTATATAAATAATAAGGTAGCATTATTAAACAAAGGAAGGATGCAGATTGGTGAATATAACTTCTAAATATTTAGACTTTGGGGAAACGATTTTAAGAATAATAATTATCTAGCTTTATTTCTCTTGAATAACAATAAATAAACACATAACTGTATTTTACTTGTAAAACATCCAAATAGTACAAAAAACAAAAAGCTGAAATCTCCCTTGACTATCACCTCAATCCCAAACCAGAAGTAACTGCCAGTTTGGTATGTGTTTTTTTCAGTTCTTTTTCTGTGCATTTTCATATACATGTACCTGTAGAAGTGTATGTTTTTTCCTTATCTAGAACAGTGAAAAGAAGAAAATAAAGGAACATATTCTTTCTTGCCAAGTAACTCCTATTGCTATTTCTAAAATAAAAATAATGTACATAAAAGTAAGAAAATTTCAAGGGTACACAAGTGTCAAAATGAAAAGTAAACCGTTCTTTCTGCCCAAGCCCTCTCCCAGGAGTAACACCGTTAAATGCTTGTCTGTGTCTGTGTTTGTGTGTGTCTGTTTGATTTCACTTTGGAAGCAGTCTTAATAAATGGAGAAATGCACAAATATTAGCTTTAAGCAGGCATTCTACCTCTCCAACCATTTCATAATAAGACAGATTGCATGAGTAGCATGAAGTATATACTAGACACTTTTGACATAAGTTAGGGGAAGACAGGGGAGGCATGTAAAAATGAAGATCTTGATTCAATTTCTTTCACAGAATCCTCTCAGACTCCTGCCTTCTTACGATGCACGTTTCTTTGTATGTCCTTCGTGAGGGTCCCTGTTCTCTGCTGCCGCTTTTCGCTGCTGTGGACTCTGACACTGGCTGTTTCGAGTTGTGCCTTTCACTGCCCTTTATCTCTGACCTCTCCTCACCTTCTACCAAGCATCCATCAAGTCCTGTCAACTCCTTTGCCTAATGACTCACGAAGCCCTCACCTCCTTCCATCTCGAAGCCTTCCACCTTAGTACAGGTTCTTGTTCTTCATCTTTGGACTCTATTGCAAAACTTCCTTTCTCTCCTCCTCTTTAGATGAGCCCCTCTAAATCCATCTTCTTCACTTTCTAAATTACAAATTGGGTCATATGGCTCCTCTGCTTAAAACCCTTCCATGTCTCCCCATCACCTACTGAATCAAGTCCATACTTGTAGTTAACTTCAGATGCATCTCCTACCTGCCTTTGGAAGAACCTGTGCTTCCTTCCTACATACGGAATGACCTGCAGCTGAGGTTGAAGGTGCTGTGTCCTCTCGTTGCCTGTGCTTTCCCAGGGACAGACCCTCACCTCCATTACTGTTCCTCCTCCTCCTGCCAACTCCTAAGCCCTTAAGGCTCAGCACCTGCACCTCCTCCCCAGTCCTCCTCTGCTCAAGGAAGAATTGGGAGCTCTGCCTCTTTGCTCTTCTAGTTCTATTTATATTATTCTATCAGAGTGTTTATTGCTTTACAATGAAACTTCTGGTTTGCTTAACTGCCTCCCTCCTCTAGACTGTGACTCTCTTTGAGTATGGAAATTTTGTCTTCTTGCTCTGTGAATTCGCAGCCCTTAGCATAGTGTCTGCACTGAGTAGGCTCCCTGTGCATGCAGGCTGAGCGAACCCTCTGCTAGCTCCCAATTCTGTGTCTTCTAATTTTCATTATTTTCCTCATTCAGATCCTTTTTTTTCTTTTTTCTGCTTCTCCTGGGTGTAGGGGGAATTATTATCGTGAGGTTCTATTTTGACAGCCTTTGCCATTCCATGATATTGTTTCTTGTTTTTGGTCATTGAGTCAATAAGTGCCATGATGTCTTCTGCAGTCCCTCTTCTTGGCTATTTAAAAAATTCTTTTGGAGTCGGCAGGATTTGTAGCTTGGGTTGCTATTAGAAGAGTATTATGCTTTCTTCATCAGTTTACATGGCAACATTTTATTAATGACCACGTATCGTTTATAAACAAAAGGATTTTGTTTACACAAATTATACACAAACTTATTAATTTTATTTTTTTTGTGAGGAAGGTTAGCCCTGAGCTAACATCTGTTGTCAATCCTCCTCTTTTTTGCTGAGGAAGATTGGCTGTGGGCCAGCATCTGTGCCCGTCTTCCTCTACTTTATATGGGACGCTGCCACAGAATGGCTTGACAACCGGTGCGTCAGTCCGCGCCCGGGATCGGAACCTGCGAACCCCTGGCCACCAAAGCAGAGCAAGCGAACTTCATTGCTATGCCACCAGGCCAGCCCCCACAAACTTATTTTAAATATTAGAGTGTGGATTAAACAAAATGAGGCATCTGTGAAGTCAGGGGTTGGAACAGTCAATGAGTTCCCTTTGATTTATAAGATTCTGCAATCACTGAACAGTAGTCTTATAGTCTCAATATCTGTCTGTTTGAGTCTTGTTCTCTCAGAAATTTTCTCAATACGAAAAGTCCGAGTCCAGGCAGAAGTGAATAATTCAATACCAGATGATTTCTGGCCATTGGATTACAAAGTTATATGTTATTTTTATGTCTATCTGAGATTTTGAATTAATGGGATATACTCCCCATCAGTTATAGAAAATGAAACACATGATTCATTAAAAGTACCATATTTGGGTGCTGTTAATGAAAGTCTGTATTTTTACAATGAACAAAATATTTACATTTCTCTCTCCTCCCTTCATTTGCCCCTTTCTGTCCTTCCTTACTCTGTCTCTCTTTCTCAGACTTGTTTACAAGAAACCATAAGGTAGAGATAACACAGTCACATCATTTCTAGAGAACTTAAACTGGTTCTCACAAGGGCTATCGGCAACTCAAAATTAGGTTGAATCACAAACTAAGACAAGTTGGGTCACAAACTCTCTGTGGGCTGAGGCTTATCTTTCACGCTGTTTCAAGATCCAGTGGTGTTTCTGCTAAGATGCAATTTACAGAATGACACTGGAGAGACCAGAAATAAGGCAGAATCTTTTTCAAAGGCAGGGGTCTGTGTCTAATGCTTGATTTCTCTCGGCATTTGTCTGGGTCTTACCAGTTTGGTGACCATAAAATTAAGGTGCTTTGACAGTATGCAGATGTCTTTGAAGACCAGTGCCATGGATGGTGGCAATATCCAGAAAGAAGGTAGACCTGATCTTTGGACACCTGTGTGACCGAGAAGCCCATAGCTGAGTCCTAGATGGACTAATAGTCTATGTGAATTCATACTAGAGGTTGGCCAGAGCTTCTTGGCATCTGACGGCAGGAGCCCAGCCAACTGGGCCAGTGTTGTTCAGTTAAGCTTCCATTCCCAGGTAAGGCCTGTCTGTTGTCTGAGCCCTGACCATACATCAGAGCAGCAGGAGTTCACAACCTTTTCCTGCCTTACTTCATGGCAGGCAGAAGAGCAATGGAGGGTGTTTTTCCTTCTAGTAGGTCTAGATCAAGAGACTGATAATTTGGGGAATAATGATAATAATTCGTAACACGTATCAAATGCTGAGTATGTTCTGGACACTGTGTTTAAAATTTAATGTGAATTGTTGCATTTAATTTTTATGGCCACTCTATGAGGTGGTTACTTTTAGTACTCCCGTTTTATAGAGCAGATGTCTGAGGCTTAGAGAGAGTATGTAACTTGCTCAAGGTCACTCAGCTATAGAGTGGTGGAGGAACTAAGATTTACGCCCAGGCATCCATGTCCAGAGGCTGAGCACTTCATCACTCCTGTATGGCCTCTGGGGGCCTCTCATGTGATAAGGCCTGTGGCTAAGTCTGAATTCCTGGCTCTGCCTTTCACTTTATGAGCATATTTATTTATTTTCTCAGAACTACAGCATCTCATCTGTGGAAAAGAAATTTAAAAACCTACTTCATAGAATTGTTTTGAGGATTTAGTGTATGTAAAATGCTTAGTAGTTCCTGATACATATTAAGTGCTCAATAAATAGTAGCTAGTCTCATTAATATAGGTTTTATTAAAATAATTTTAAAAAATCTTGCTTGGCTCTAGGCAAAGCAATGCATTGCCAAAAGATATCTGTGGTTGCCTAAGCCCTTACCGCATAAGTTCATAGTACTTTTATAGGCCATTCCTTTTTGAAAATCAGATGGGAAGGAATATCAGATTTTCTGAAATTCCATAGGTAATGTATGGAACAAAGAATTACAAACTAGGAATTAAAAGATTAGAATTCTAGACCTAGATTTGTGACGAACTAGCAAGGTGAACGTAAGCTAAGGCTGTAAACCCCTCTGAGCCTTGTTTTTTCTTTATTGTTTCAAGAACGATAAGGAGCTGGCTCTGAGAATGAGGGCTTGTAAATTAGATGTGCTCCATAGATCTTTCGAGTAAAAAATTCTATGATTCTAAGTCTAAGCCAATTCAAAATGGCATATGGTAGTTCAGTAAATGATGCCCAGAGTTCCTGCTCCCTTCTCAGTTTCTCTCTTGTCTGAATGGAAGCTGGTCGCAGGTAAGGGATTCACCATTTCTGAGCCACTTCCAGGATGCTCCAGGACAATGCGTGTTGCCACTAGCAGCTCTTACCAGATGGTCCCTGGATAGGCACAGTGCACCTGACCTGAGCTCGTGTATTTCACTCTTCTTATTAGTCTTTGATGACCCTGTCAGGCAAATACTGGTCAACCCTCTGCCCGCCTTACAGAAAACACTTGTAACGTTTGCTTGTATTCCTCCTCTTGGATTTATAACTATCATGTTTATTGCTTGCTGTATGCAGTATTGTTTACATTATTTACTTTACTCTTTGTAGCCTTATCACCTAGTGTTTCAAAAAGTATCCTTTTATTCTACTAATTTGCAACCCCTTCTAGCCTAAGAAGCAATGGTCTGAAAGTTCCATATGTACTCTTCCTTACCTATGTATTATAAATGCAGAGGTACCAAACCCCATGTGGTGTAATAGACTTGGATTTGAGCAATTCCTTATAAGAGCACTTTAAGTTTGGACAAATTACTTAACCCTAAGCATCAGTTTTGTTGTCTGTAAAGTGGGGTAGTAAGACCCATCTTTCAGGGACATCGTGGGGATTAGGGAAAACGTTATTAAAATGAAGTACCAAGCCAGCACATAATGAATGTGAGTATTTGCTAGGTAGCTAACTTAATACTGCCCAAGTCTAGAAAGGGAGAAAGAAACCTTTACATTAAAAGATCAAAATTTTTAGGGGGCTGGCCCGGTGGCGCAAGTGTTTAAGTGCGCGCACTCTGCTGCAGCGGCCCAGGGTTCATGGGTTCGGATCCCAGGCGTGCACCGAGACACCGCTTGGCAAGCTGTGCTGTGGTGGCGTCCCATATAAAGTGGAGGAAGATGGGCATGGATGTTAGCCCAGGGCCAGTCTTCCTCAGCAAAAAAAAAAAGATCAAAATTTTTAAAAAGGTGAGAAAATACTTGCCACTTACTGGCAAATAATAATATCTTTAATGTATGAAGAATCTTTACAAATTAATAAGACAATAGCTAAATCACTAATTTAGAAAATGGACAAAGGATCTAAACAAACAGCTAATGAATCTATGAAAAAATATTTAGCCTTACAAGTAAAGGATAAAATGTTCATTTAAACCACGATATATTAGTTTTGCTGATATAATTATTTATTTTTTGAATAATGTTGACAAGGGTGTTGTATTCCAAGTGTCAAGTCTATTTCTCTCTGCCCAAACCATGCCCCTTTGGGGCCCATGGAGAGGAATTCTGCAGCCCCTCATTCTTATCATTCTGCCCACTCTGGGACTTGAGTCTTGATCTGCCTCAATACCCCACATCTACACTGCTTCTGCCCTCCATGCAGGGAATGGAAACACTTTCTCAGACCCTCTTTGGGAACTGAGCACAGGTCAGTGCTGCTTCTAGGTGCTCAAACCTGTCTGTGTTGTTCCCTTGTGCTCCCTTCCCATCCTCCTTCTGCTGAGCCCCAGCCCTGTCTCAGGGTCCTTCTGCATCTTTCTCAAGGTCTCCCAGCATCTAAGCTCTCTTCCTTCCCTTTCTGATTCTTTTCCCTTCCCTCAGTTAGACACTTCCAAGTCTATTCTGGGGGCAGAGTAGTCTGGTTCTTTGTCTGTTCTTCCATATCTATCATTTTTTACTTGAGTCATTGTACCTGTTATTCAGATGCATCACCTTAGCCAGGACCAGTGGATGTTCCATGATCTACTTTTAACAGACAAAACTCAGAAAGTTAGATGAAGTACTGGGAATAAAAAGCATGCTGTTTACTATATTAAAATTTTGTTATAGACTGTATCTCTTACTTCTCATGTATGTACTGGAAGATAAAGACCATATGGGGCAGACCTTGCCTTCATTTGGCTCTAGCTAAAATGCCAGAGACTAACACATGTTCAGAGGCCACCCAGGAGAGCTGGGTTTTCTCTGGTCAGGTCTTGCCAAGGTTGAGTGATTTCTTACTTGAGGTAAGTGCCTGATCCGGGGTCCAAACAAAGCTCGTGGAAAGCAGAAAACTGATTCTGAAAGGAAACATGTCCAATATTGTAATTCTGTGGTCTTGCTGGAAAGGTCTTTAGAGTGCAAACTTTCCACATAAATAAGGAGCAGTCTCCTTGTGGAGGTAAAAGTCTAGCTCTTTTGCTTTCCTTCCTGAGTTGTTCATTTAGAGTGACAACTAAAGCTAAAAAAAATAAATAAATGGCATTGTGTGTCAGAAATAAGAATCTCTAGATCTAAGACATGAATTCGTGGTTCTCTAAATATTTGTTCTAATAGATTTTGACAGTCTCCTTCAGACCCCTGCCCTCTATTATACTTCACAGTAATAATAATAGAATAGTAAAAGAATCATTTTTAAACTTAAACTCCAAATAATAATAAAACATACTGTTCTTGACTTCAAAAAGTTTGGCCATTAACTATCTTTCATCGTACTTGGAAGGAAGCCTCATTAGATTTCTAACCGTGTTGTTTCTTGAATGCTTGCTGGATATGATTACACTCCAAATAAACTGAACAGAATTAATTCAAGAATAAAAAAAATCCATTTCTCCTTGTGTGTCTCAGTCTGATATTTGCCATATGGGATGCCCAGCATCATTCTCGCAGCAGGCCTAATTTATGGCAAACACACATCCACATTCAGTGAATACAGGAAAACACAGCCTTTCTCCCCCTTATTGTTATCAGATCAACTGTGGACTTTTTCTTTGCTTTGCCTGCACTGATTCTAATTTAATTAAATGCATATTTTCTGGCAATAGGAGTGGGAAGTGGGTTGCCGCTGGTGGGTACAAGAAGAATATCAACAACATCAAATCGTATCTAGAGAGATGGAGAGAATCAGGGAATTTTATCATGGCCTGCTTCTTAGATTTGAGAATCCAGATATCAGAGGTGACTGATGACATGTTCTGATGTTTTACTGGCATGAAGATTCCCCTTTGCCAACTAGGGGTCATTGTAGCTAGAAGCTCTGCAGTGCTCTATAGTTGACTTATCACTATTAATCTATCAATTCATTCATTATTTCAATAAACCAGGCCCTGTGCTAAGCATGAGAACTGCTGAGACACAAAGACATGGCCTCCTTCAAGTTGCTCCCAGAAGACAGACAAGATTTTAGAAAACTACCATAGAATAAAGTTGGGTACTTGGACTATGAACAAAGTCATCCTGGAGCGTTCAAGGGAGGCTTATGGAGGAAAAGAAGCTTCAAGCTGTTGGAACAAGGACTCTTGATCAGTTCCTCCCTCCAGTCTGTATTTTACTGGCCCATCTGGAAGGCCCATGTTGCAATTTTCCAAGGAAATTCTTCTTAACTAAGAAGTAACCCCTTCTCTATTGCCTTTGCTTTTTGATCCCTGTTCATGATTATCACATAGATATTATTCCTCGTGAAGATGGGGTTGCACATTTATCTGTGGGCCTTGTTACCAGGGAGTTGAGCTCCTCTCAACAGGACCCTTGCCCAGCCCCTCCACACCTGGTGCAACATTAGGCGCCACAGAGATGCTTACTGAAGATTTGTAGACGATTGTCTTTGGTTGTCAATCACCTGGGGCTTCCAGGATGTGAGAGGACAGGGAAGAGCAGAGGCCCAGGCAGCAGAATGTTACTCAATGGTGAAGTAGAAAAACCTCCTCTCTGACTGGGGTTATGATCTCACAGCTATGAGCATGTGGGAAAACCTCATGGGGATGTGTGGCGACCCAATTGAAGAGCTCTCCATCTTGCTCCCAAGTAGACTCCATAGGGAGGGCCTTGTAGGTATGCTGCATATTCCGGTAGTCTTTTCTGTTCTGAATGTTGCTGATTCACTAAGTTTCATTTGCAAAGGGAAGCCCACATTGGAGCCCCCTAGAGTGACAACTTTTATTTGAAAGAGAGCGTGATTCCCTGATACTATGGGAAGACCATTGGATAAGAAGCTTGAAGTCTGGGAATTGAGTGGCTCCACCACTTACTAGTGCTATGAACTCCAGCAAGTCAAAACTTCTTTGAGCCACATTTCTTCTCCTGTAAAATGGGAATAATAGCAACTGCTCTGGCTACATCAAAAAGTCCTGAGGTCTGGTGGGACAACAGATGTGAAGGCTCTTGCAAAAGGTAGAATGCCACTGTCAGGCAGTTCAGGCTGCTATAGCAGAATACCATAGGCTGGATGGCTTGTAAACAACAGAAATTTATTTCTCACAGTTCTAAAGGCTGGGAAGTCCAAGATCAAGATGCTGGTAGATTTGGTGTCTGGTGAAGGCCTGCTTCCTAGTTTATAGACAGCCATCTTCTTGCTGTGTCCTCACATGGCAGAAGGTGTCAAGCGAGCTCTCTGGGGTCTTTTCTGTAAGGCACTAATCCCATTCGTGAGAGCTCCACCTTCGCGTCCTAATCATCTCCTGAAGGCCCCACCTCTTAATACCATCACCTTGGGGATTAGGTTTCAACATATGAATTTTAAGGAGGACACAAACATTCGGTTTATAACAATCACCAAAGTGAAAGGGACTTTTTTGGAAGGTGAAGGTTTGTGATTTTTATATTGGCTTAAGATGGCAATGTACATGGAAGGGGTTTGTCTTGAAGCTGTGCATTCAAAACATTTTCCACAGAAATGTAAAAATGTCAATTGTCCATCTGAAAATATGAGGATGGAGGCTGAAGGAAGTTATGAGGATGCCTTAAGCCCCCACAAGACCCTTCCTTGTGTCTCCCCTGGGAGAGAATGACTCTCAAGATTCTGTACTTGCTTTTCCCAGCAAGACAGAGTCGGGACAGCTGTCTGAACTCTGTCTTGAAGCTTATATACACATCTTTTCCTGAGATTCAAAACAACAAAATAGAGACTCAGATTTGGGAGTGGATTCGTTGAACTAGATGAACCAGACCCGTTTGAGTAATGACTGTGTGCCAACAACTTATTAGTTCCTCTGTGCTTGCAAATCTGAGTTTTGCTCTTTTCTTATTACAAGATTTGTGATGTCTGCAATGTCTAGTCACCAGATGTAGCCTCACTCAGCTCTCATCATCTTCAGATTGGAATAGTCGTAATAACCAACACATCTCAAGTGTTTAAATTATGTCAGCACTGCTCCAAGTGCTTTCTGTGTGTTTGTTTAATACTCACAACACACCGTCATCATCATTATCATCAACATCCCCATTTTACAGATGAGAAAGATTGAGTTTTTCCCCAAGGGCACATGACTAGTAAGTAGAGGAGCTTTGCAACCCAGGAAGTCTGGCTCCAAAATCAAGTGTTTGACCCCTTTGCCTCAGGAAGTTTTACAGAGGAGAAATGAATGGTTTCTAATAATTATCAACTGGATTCACAAGATGTTCTTAAAAGTATGCGTTTACCTGTGCTAACTCTACCCATGGTAAGAGATGTGTCTCTTTTGACTGGAATAGATCTGGTTAGTGAGTTAACATTGGTTGCTTCGTGCTGTTTTGACTCTCATGTCTTCAGTAAAACTAAGGAAATGATGAATTAGGAAATGCCATGTCTTTAGGAGACCAAAATCTTTCAAAGAAAGGGGTCCTTTGAGTTCTGAGGCTCTCATAGTCTATTGCACAAAAAAGTCAGGTGAGAGCACAAAGTACTTTAATTGCTGGTGATGGCTTCAGAAGCCAGGGATTCTTGAACAGAATCTTAAAAGATGAAGAACCAGGTGGAAGAAAGGGCAGAAGGATCCTAGACAGAGAATGTTCTGCAGCCACATGTGAAAAAGAAAGCACAGTGACTGGAAATGGCAAGAAGCTGCTGGCTACTGCTGCAGGATAAGGAGGGTGGACAGTTGCAGTTAGAGGTGAGTAGATAAGAAGAAACTGGGCTGTGAAGGGACTTGGGCACCATGTGATTGGCTTTCTCTTATGGACAGTGGGAGACTGGACTAGAAAGGGAGAGTCTAATAACTGTGGGAGCATTGCAGAGGCCCTTGCCATAAACAGGCCAGGCTGGAGCTGCTGAAGGTCTGAGCCAAACAATGTCTTTGGCTGTGGAGAACAACGGCTGAGTGTGTGAGATGTGTGGGCTTTTCTACATCAAAAGAGAAATGAACAGAAATTTGTAAGAGGAAAAAAGGAAATATATACAAAAAAAGATAATAAACATAGCAAATGATCAATCTTTAAAAGTCAGCAATAAGGATAAATTTATATTAAATTGAATAAATTGATACCTAAGAGAATAAAATAATAAATAAGCAATATAACAGTGTAATCCAATAATAAAATAAAGGGAATGAGAAACAAACTTTCTCCAAACTATCACCAAACTCTCTTTGGTGATAAGAGAGTAAGAAAACCTGTAACAAAGAATCAAAGTGACACAGTATGCCAAAACAATGTAAAAAAGAGTAATTTGGAATTAGGATTTTGGAAAAAGAAATTTTCAGCAACTTTAAAAACATGATGCAGTCTATACAGAAGTCAAAATATAATGATATACACCTGAAATTTACATGTTATAAACCAATATGACCTCAAAAAAATTGATAGGACAGATAAAAAGTGTGAATTTCTAATTGGAATTCTCAGATGCAGCAAACTCTGTGACTCCTTGGTAAAGAGGGGAGATATGGAGGGCCCTGGGGGCAGGGAGCATCTCAAGTATTGTCCCAGATGACTTTGAAAGCCTAGAAGCGATCACCTCCATCCAAATGGCATAATCAGTCATCCTTCTGGCTTCAGCGACTCTCTCTCCTCAAACCTTGCATGCGTGTACCACAAGGAGCCACTGGGTTTCTAATTTGCATGACTCCATTGAGGATCATGCTGTTAAGTGCAATCAGTAATAAAGGCAGAGGAGCAAGTCTAGGAGGCAAAAGAATGAGAAGATAATGAGTTTGGTTTGGAATGTTTTGAATTTTAAAATTCCTAAAGTTCATCTAAGGCAATATAACCAATAGGCAGCGTCTACTGGACATAATAAATAAGGTCTGGGCATTCAGGTTAGTGATGGGGGTGGAAACAAAGACTTGACAGTCGCGTCGTTCTTGTGGAGAAGGATGAAGTAACAGAGTGAAGAGAGGGTTGGTAAGTAATGTGTTGGGAGTAAAGATAAAGACATGGAAGCAAAGGCTAGAGGCTAATGTGTGTCACAAAAAGCAACCAGAGATGGCCAGAAGCTAGTACAGTATTAGGAGAATGAAAGTCAAGACACTGGGCTCATTAATTTAACTCTGATGGACCAAGATCCCTGCGTTGGGCCCTGCTGTTGACTGGCTCATAGAGACAGGGACAGTGATTTTTCAAAGTTCTTTCTACCCTTGTTTCTTTTGACCAATGTGAGCTTAAATCTAATATTTCTTTGAATCTCTGCTGTTGGTATCATTTAGAGTTCTTTTTTTCTTCCCTGTGAACATCGGTTCAAACGTAACCTCATTCACTGGACCATGAATGAACGAAGAGGGATGGAAGTTCAGAGATATCTGTGGAAGCACCGGAGCTTTCTGAATCCTTTCCAAACCTGGTAAATAATTCCTAAAAGATGAGAGAATTCAAATTCTGGCTTCTGCTGAGAATTGAATATTCCCCCAAACTGCCTGATGCACAGCCCCAGTTGAGACCTAATGCAAGTATTTTGCTTAAGAGAACTCACAAATGCGAGGTGCTTCTAACAATATGTGACAAGCAGTGTGTAGCCGATGGTAGGAGTTAGATTAATGCATATTGTGGTTGTCCATTTCCAGCTGCTTTTGTGAAGTCAAACTTTTTTTATGTTAACAGATCACATTATTATCACATTTAGTGGAGAATAATGAGATATGATGGTGATACATCATTGGCAGCTCATAGCGCCATTTGAAAACATGCTTGTTTTTAAGTCTGCAATAATGGGTCAAAGAGAGAGAGGCACACTCCGACATGCACACAGCCACAAACACAGCTCTGAACAGCTAGTCCTGAGTAGCTCTTTGTAAATGCTTTATTACCAGGAGGGAACCTCAACAGTGGCTCACAGGAGTGCCCTATTTCTCCCAATTAGCTAAGAAAATAAAGACATCTCAACGTTGAGATAACTGACCAGTGGGATTTGCTAAAATTCTGAAGAGCACTCTGTATAGAATGAAATGGATAGACACTACCTTTGGGAATTAGCACTGCATCGTTGCTGTAAAAAGCTTGTTTGATGTGGTGAAAACAAATGTACAGCTCGCCCAGAGGCGATGGGAATCACAAAGAACATTATAGTTGCCACACTGGATGGTCGAAGTATTCTCTACAACCAATAGTCTATTCTCTGTTTCTCTCTGTGTCTCTCCTTTATCTTTCTTTCTCCATCTCTGTTTTACCCTTGGAGGAATATGGATGGAGAGAGAAATGAAGTGTATTATATAGAGTAATATAAGGTTCCCGGTCTTTGCCCCATATCCCAAGCTTAGGGGCATGCCCCAAAAACATTCCCTCTGTGGCTCTTGCATCCCATAAATTTTCCTAAACCTTTTTTAATCAAGTTATACTTTCAGCATATGATATTTCATGTGATAATGAATCTGATAAATGTCCCTATTTTGCATGAGGTAAGATATTCTATTTAATGAAAACTTCACATCACTCAAGATTTAGAAGATAGGGAAGAACCTCTTAGGCAGAGGGAATAAGGTAAATCTGATGAGTCTGGGGAATTATAAATTAGGGAGATTTTGTTTGAGTACATGGGGGGGTGATGGCAATGACAAATGAGGCTAAAGGGATGGAGAGAGGCAAGGTCATGGAGAGTCTTAGTGCAAAGCTAAGCATTTGAACTTTATTCTGGAAGGAAACAAAGGGGAAGGGTAAAGGACTCAACCATCTTTGGATTATAAAATGCCAATGGTGTCCCTCAGGAGTTTCCATTTCCAGCAGTGATTATTTAAAACTAAAAACGCTTGCGTGAGGATGTGGAAGATAGAATATGTAGTTAAATTCCCACAGCCGCATGTAAATTGAATTCTCCCAGGTAAAAAAAGGTTGATCTGGTGGATATTAAACGGAATGACATTTTGAGGTCTTGAAAATGGGCAAAAAGTAAAAAATGAATTTCAATGTGGACAAAGGCATTGAGAATCATAACGATTAGATAATTCGCTCCGTAATCCTCATGCTATGTGCTATGGAATATAGCCCTGGGAAGGTCCTGAGACTCATCAGTTCAGATTGTTTATCGATGCCTTGGGCCAGTACTCTGCTTTAGGAAATAATAGTCAACCAAATAATGGGCAAAAACATGAACATATTTGGTCTTTGAACCAAATGGAAAATTTATCCTATCCATGTAGAAAGGTCGTAATACAGATCTGGGAACTAAACATTAAAAATGAAGGTGGCCAGATATATGGAGAATGTTGGGACCAGAAGTAGCCTTAGGGATCAAATGTTAGGATGCCTTTATTTTGCAGGTTAGAAAATGGAGGCTAGGAAATATGACATGACTTGGTCATAGACAAACAGTTTAGGCAGCAGAGCCAGAATGCTGACCTGATCTGTGGTTACCTCCTCCCCTGCTTGCCCACCTCATTGTCAACACCGGATTCGGTTTGGTTTATTATATGTCTTGTGAAACCATCAGGATTTTCTTGCCTATTTCTCTCTCTCATTGGTAATGCTCACTTAATGACTGTATTTCAAATCCTGAATCATTGTCAAATAAACATCCACAACAGGATCGATAGTTCTGTTTGCTCTGTAAGGAGCACATCAATTTATGTTGTAATATCTTTCCCCTACAAGCAAGGATTCGGCATAGGGCAAGGCTGGTTGATGTCGCAAGATGGTGGCAGGGTACCTCCCCCTGAGATATGAGAAAGTGAAGGACAAATACAGAAGGACAAGGAGCAAGCCGAGGTAAGGAGTCCAGACTCTGTGAGGATAAATCCAAGAGGGCCAGACAGACCGCAGGAACGCAGGCACAGAGAATGGACAGTGCGTTCTGGGAGGTGAATGACCAAAAAGTATAGACATGAGCAGAGAAGTCAACGCCATTAAGAATTTCTGAGGAGAAAATCAGGTGCTCAGTGTCACTTTATAAAGTAGTTATTTCTGGGCCGGCCCCATGGCTTGGCGGTTGGGTGCGTGCACTCTGCTGCTGGCGGCCCGGGTTCGGATCCCGGGCACGCACCGACGCACCACTTGTCTGGCCATGCTGAGGCCGCGTCCCACATACAGCAACTAGAAGGATGTGCAACTATGACATACAACTATCTACTGGGGCTTTGGGGGAAAAAAGGAGGAGGATTGGCAAAAGATGTTAGCTCAGGGCTGGTCTTCCTCACAAAAAAATAAATAAAAAAATAAGGTAGTTATCTCTGAATTTCCCTTTGTGTTTGTGTGTGCAGCATTTAAAGAGGCTAAAAATGTGCAAATACATGTCACTATTCAGACAGTATGTTTTCGTCTTGCTGTTTCCAGTGATATCGGTTTTCTCAGCTGCACCAGATGTGTGGCCTCAGTTGGTAAAGTCACCAGCCCGTCTTACTTCCCTCATGGAAATGTATGCCACCATTTGAGGGGACAAATGACAGACGTCAGTGTGCCCTGAACTTGAGTTGGGAACTACACGTGATGTTGTAGGCTTCTGGACCTCACAAGCACTCTTTCTGTTTCTTCACTGGGCACGTAGAATGTTAGTACTTATCTCAGTGGGCTGTTGGCAGGAACAAATGAAGTAACTTTTGCAAAGCTGCTCTCGTGGTGCCTCACACATACCTGGCCCCTCACACGTCATTCTCTTGAGCTCCCCTCAGCTGATCCCACAGTCCACAGGACTGCCGGTTAACGAATGCGTAAACAGTTACAGCTGCCTTGTTTCTGGCTCTATGCCTTTCTGTTTAATCAACACAATACCTACTATGTGCATTTTAAAAGAAACCAAAGAAATATAAGACACATAATTTGGGGAGCTAAGAGAGATCTTTGGGCATTTCAAAAGAAACCAAAAAAATATGAGACACATAATTTGGGGAGCTAAGAGATCTTGAGATCGCCTAATTCAAGACCCTTGTTTCATACTCCTAGAACATTTGCTAAGGTCACACAGCTAGGTAATAGCAGGGCCACAGTTAAAAGCCAGGACTTCTAGCTTCTGGTCTGGTCCTCATTCTCCCATGTAACTCATCCCAGCCATGGAGACATCCAACAGTCTTTGGTGCGTTGACTACTCAGAGAAATAGCGTAATCGATGGTAATCCAGAACTGCATCGCTGCTGAGACTCAGAGTGGACTAGCTCTCTGCTGATTGACCTTTGGTGTTTATTGAGACACTGACTATATATATGTATATTTAGAATAGATGTTTTAACTAGCTCCTTCATCCATACTATATGCTATGTGCTGCGTACTACGGATTGAGGGAGATAAAACACACACAGTTCTTATCCTTGTGGAGCTTTCAGTCTAGTGGGAGAGCTAGACATTACACAAATAATCATACAAATAAATATATACTTCAAACTAATGTAAGTGCTATGAAGAAAAATACAGGGTGCTGTTATGGGAAAATGTAATATTATGACCTAATTTACCTTAGGTGGGGGGTTGTGTAAAGACTCCTTGAGAAAGTGATTTTTAAACTTATAAATCAAGGGTACGCTATTGTAGGAGAAGACTAGGGGTAAGAGCTTTGCAGGCAAAGGGAGTAGCTGTGCAAAGGCTCTGAAGTAGGAAATAGATTGACACATCGGGAAACTGACAGAACATGCCTTAGGAACTGAATGGATCATACTGACTGTGGGGAGGAGAGAGGCCTGGCCTGGCTGGAGAGGTGGTCAGGTCAGATCATGCAAGCCCTCGCAGGCCCGAGTAAACACAGGGTTCTATCGGATTTATTGGATTTTATTCTAAGTACGGTAGAAGCCATTAGAGGACTGTAAGGATAGGGAGGTGGCAAAGAATTGAGGGGAAGGAAGTAAGAACACAAGTAAAGGGATGGACTAGAGACTTCCATCATAGACCAGGAGAGAGATGACAATGACTTGAGGTGGGATGGGGACAGTGGAGCTGTAGTAGACAAATCAAGATATACTTTTGAGTTATAACTAGCAGGATTTTTTGATGGACTGGCCATGGCAATTAGGGAGAAAAAAAATGTCATGGATAAATCTCAGGTGTGTAGTATAAAAATTTGATGGATGTCCTGGATCATTTACTGAGAAGGAAAACACTGGAGGTCAAGGGGGCAAGCACACCCCAGCTTTGCAGTGCAGTCTGCGTGGCCCTGGGCAAATCCACACACAGAGGGCTCCCAATGGCGCTGTAAAGCCGACTCCACTGCAGCTCTCACTGGCTGTCTGTGTGAACAACTGCCCACGCCTAAAAAGGCCATCTTTATTTCAGCCTCATCTTGTGCTTTGGTTTTAAATGGATCTTGGATACAGGTGGCCAGACAAAATGGTCTCTCAACTTCTCTTCCAGGTTAGGATTTTTGATTTTTGATATTTTTCATTCCTCTCTGCAAATTTGTTCAATTCTGAGTTAGTGGTGGTGGATGACTACTTCATTACTGGTTTATTGGCTGATAATCAAATAAAGATAGAAGATATAATTGGATCACGTAGTTATCACAAAAGATTTTTGGGGGATATTACGTAGACCTGAAGGTTTATTTGCACTATTTTGGGAATCTCTTTTAATGCATTTTTGAATTAAAGACTAATAAAGATAACTCCTTAAGAAAATACCTTTACTTTTGCTAACTATGAAATCAAGAGTCCTTGTCCAAAGATGGATTTGACTAGTTACAAGAATCTACCTATTATTCCAGCTTAGTCCTTGTCATTTCCTATAATAGACTTGTATTTTATCAGCAGCCCTCACATGATTTCTTTGCGAAAAATATTTCTCTGTATAGAAGAAAGTTTATCATTTGGAATGTTAAATGCAATTATATTGACATATGGTGATAATGGGATAAAGCATACGGGTTAAAGGTTGCGGGAGCCATGGCTTGGCAATTAGCGATGTAAATGAAACATTCATTATCCATCATGCTGAGAAGTTGATGAACTGTACAGTAAATCTGAGCCCACAGTCAGGACTGAGATAAGTCATTTCAGACAATACAGTGGAGTATTTATGAGCACCAGGGACAGTGTTTCAGACTCCTGTCATGGAGATTTCTCTACCTATTAGTTTATGTTGAATAAAGACCTTACAAAGTCCAAGCCACAATGCTTTTCTTCCACTGGAATAAATATGAGATTCTAAAACTTTCTCTTAAAATGAAGCATTTTGAGAGCTAAAGTGACTAGATGTTGACAATTGATGTTTTCCAGAAAAGTCCATTCCATAAAAAAGATGTACAATTATTTGTCTTGAAGGAGAGCTTTGATATATTTCAAAATAGAACTTTGATTTTGGACAGAAACTATACATTTAGAGATCTCAATCTTTCCCCAAAGAACCTTAATCCTTCAGGTTGGGTTATGCAGAAGTAACTGCTTTTTGTTCAATTTTTCTCCAAATGACTAAGGGAACATTAAGATACTTCAAAAAAAAATAATGTCTAAGCTTTTTGCTTTGCCCACTTAATAATCTTGTGTGTGTTCTCAAGTATTTCCTGTGAACGTGAGTATTGCCCACTCAGAAAATCTGAATCTGCATCAATTTTATCTTACTGAAACCTGTTCTCACGTTTTTTTTTTTAATTTTAATCGTATAAAATAGTGTCTTCAAAAGTGAGAAAGATCATTGGAGAAATGTTAAAAATTCGTTTATTTCAGATAACCAGTGATGTGGATATCAAGCTCAGGAAGTCAACTGGAAAGGCAGTGCTGTTTGGCCGTGGTGCCCAGTCTTTGCCCAGAACCAGAAATACCTTTGCTAACAGCTCAATTTGTTGCAGTGTAAGTAAGGACACATCAGGCCACGTCAAAACTGGGAAAGCTAATAATAATAATAATAGTAACATCTGACATTTGTTAAATTTGGCTTTATGCCATTTCTCAATTCTCTATGATGCATGCTCAGCCAGGCACTGTTCTAAGCACATAAAGTAAATCATCTCAATTCATCCTCCTAATATCCCAATGAAGTAGATCATATTCTTATTTCACTTTATGGGTATGGAACCCGAGGCTCAGAAGTGAGAAATGATCATCCAATCATCCAAGTCCACAGAGCTAGTAAACCTCTGACCATCACGTCATCCTAGTTTTGCTCCAATTTGGGGACCTTCTTCTTTTCATCATCAGGCATCCAGTGCCTTCCAGTTTTTAATTGTCTCCCCCATCAAACCAGAAACAATTAGCCTTTAAGACTTTGAGAGAAAATCATCCATGCCGATGAGTTAATTTGTTGAATTTGTTGTCCCATGTCTTTTTGTGGGGTGCAAGGCTGCATTTCTGCCTTATGGCTGTCTCTTGAAGAGGTTGGATCCAGTCAGTCCTCTGTTCAAAAACACCAATGGCCTACAGCAGTGGTCCTCAGCCTTGACTCATCTGTGAAAGTTGAAACATTATAGTCCCAAGCCTATCTCCAGAGATTCCGATTTAATTGGTCTAGACAGGGGACTAGTCATTGGTGTCTTTAACAAGCTTTTTAGGGTGATTCTGATGTGCAGCTGGGGTTGGAACCCCCATATACAAGATATGTGATCTAGTCATCTCTAACCTCATCTACTATGACTTCCTCCCAACCCTGCCCTCACCCTATTATGGACACGCTGACTTCTTTGCTGTTCCTGGAACATGACAAGCATACTTTTGCCTCAGGGACTTTGCACCTGCTGTTCCCCTTTGAGTGGGACATTATTCCCCCAGGTATCTACATAGTTAGCTCTCTGAACTTACTTCAGTTCTCTGCTCAAATGTTATCTAAACAGTGAGTGCTTCCCTGTCCACTTTTTATAAAATAATATTCCCCTTCCTCCTGATATTCTCTATCTCCCTAATAGATTTTGATAATCTATAATCTATCAATCTATACATTATAATCCATCAATTACCTTGATAATTCTTTGTCTGCACTGCCCCATCACAGCTGACATATGACATACTTACTTGCTTAATTACATATTGTGTCTCCCAAACATTGAAGTGTAAGTTTCACTAGGGCAGGGAGTTTTGTCTGTTTTCTTCACTGCTGCGTCCCCAATATCTAAAAGAATGCCATGCACAGAGAAGGGGCTCAACAAGTATTTATTGAACTGAAGAAATGAATAAATTTGGGAAGATGTGAAGGAGATCTTGTGCCTGAAATTCATTTCTTTAGTCAGTCAGCAAACTCTGCTGAGTGCCTTCCGTGTGCCGGGCTCCGAGCTCTGCACTGCGGACCCCCTTTCACCGTGCCCAGTGTGCCAGACTCAAGTGGATGGGCTGGCAAACGCTCTTGCCTGCTTTGATGGCCCTCTACATGTTTTTGCTTTCCTGCATTCCCGTACTTATCACACTCTCCCTCATAGACTCTCCGTTTCCCCCACTCCGAGCAGGGTAGTGTGAAAAAGCCTCTCTACTAAAACTGTGGTTGACACCCTCTCCCACTTCACTGGGGGATCCCTGAATACTTTCCCTAACCCTTTCTCCCTGGTTGTCCCAGATGCCTGGGGTCATCGCATTTCTCCCTGGTTGTTCTCTGCCCGCCTCCCACTTCTCTCCCCTCCACGCTCACTTCTCAGCACTATACACCCTCAAGTGCCATGAGGCAGGGAAGAAAGGGAAGGGCCCTACAGGAAGCTAGCTGGATGGCAGTGCAGCAGCAGATGTGGGAACCCAACCCAAGAGGAATAGTCAAGAAGTGCCAGGAATCTCAGCTGAGTGGAAGGAAGACCCAGGCCCTTTTTCTGTATGTGTGATGACAGTGAGAAAGGGAATTCAAGGGGAAGGCTTGATAATTCTTTTTTTTTGTGTGTGTGTGTGTGTGTGTGTGAGGAGGATCAGCCCTGAGCGAACATCCATGCCGATCCTCCTCTTTTTGCTGAGGAAGACCAGCTCTGAGCTGACATCTATTGCCAATCCCCCTTCTTTTTTTTCCCTTTTTCTCCCCAAAGCCCCAGTAGATAGTTGTATGTCATAGTTGCACATCCTTCTAGTTGCTGTATGTGGGATGCCGCCTCAGCATGGCCGGACAAGCGGTGCGTCGGTGCATGCCCGGGATCCGAACCGGGGCGGCCAGTAGCGGAGCGCGCGCACTTGACCGCTAAGCCACGGGGCGGCCGGTGATAATTCTTTAAACAAACAAAAAACTGCTTCATAGTAATGGGAAGGGTTTCTCCAGGAGACAAAACTAGACCCGACAATGTACAACGTCTCAGAATAAAGGTTTGGACTCAGTTTTTGGAAGTCCTTTTACACCACTGGAACTGTCTAGCAATATAATGAATTATGTTGGTTCTCTTGTAAGAAAGTGAGGTCTCTATTACTGGGGACATTCAAAGACAGGATAGATGGCCATTGATCTTATAGATGTGCTGGGTAATATATTCCAGTGTTAGCTGAGAAGTAATCCAGTGTGTCACTAAAGTCTTTTCATCTTTAGAATGCTGTCAATCATTGATTAACAAGATATGAGGGGAAAAAAAATCTATGAACTATATGGAAATTATAGATATTTGTGAGGAGTAGAGGAAAAATAAAAATTTGATTTGCTGGTTAAAATTAGTATCACTTTTTCAGACTCCTTGACACTTGTTGCTAACTCCCATGTGATAGTGTTATAATTTTTTTCTTTTCTTTTTTTTTTTTGTGAGGAACGTCAGCCCTGAGCTAACATCCATGCCAATTCTCCTCTTTTTGCTGAGGAAGACTGGCCCTGGGCTAACATCCGTGCCCATCTTCCTCTACTCTTTTTTATATGGGATGCCACCACAGCATGGCTTGACAAGCGGTGCATCAGTGCACACCCAGGTTCTGGACCCCGGGCCGCTGCAGTGGAGCACGCGCACTTAACCACGACGCCACCGAGCCGGCCCCATAGTGTTATAATTTTATATACCGATAACTGTAAGTTGTATTTGATTATGACAGGGAATTATATTCAATCACCATAGCTTGTTGATTTTTCAGGGGTCCTCAGTCCATCACTTAAAAAAAAAATCAGAAGGAACAGTGACCAGAAAAACAAAGATCCTAGTAATGTTGGCCGGTAATCAGGACTAAGCTTCTGAAAGTTTGAAAGGAGTGCTTATGAATCCATTCTGATTATTCACACCATTGGGCTCCTTGTAAAACAGCCCTACGTGTTTCACTGAATCAATGTCATTTGTATTTGCTGAATTATTAATTTTTCTTCTCATGAGTTGATTACTCTGGGAAACTGGAAATTATTTTTCATAGTTATGAATAAGGGATGTTTAAAAGTAAAGTCAGGGGCTGGCCCCGTGGCTTAGTGGTTAAGTGTGCGCGCTCCGCTACTGGCGGCCTGGGTTCGGATCCCGGGCGTGCACTGACGCACCGCTTCTCTGGCCATGCTGAGGCCACGTCCCACATACAGCAACTAGAAGGATGTGCAACTGTGACATACAACTGTCTGCTGGGGCTTTGGGGGGGAAAAAAAAAAAAGGAGGAGGAGGATTGGCAATAGATGTTAGCTCAGAGCCAGTCTTCCTCAGCAAAAAGAGGAGGATTAGCATGGATGTTAGCTCAGGGCTGATCTTCCTCAAAAAAAATAAATAAATAAATAAAAGTAAGGTCAGTGTTTTTATTTCTATCTCTTCCAAAACCTGGTACCTGGAAAACTGATTTGAATGTTTTGAAAGGAAGTAAGAGAATGTAGAACTAGGAATGTTCCTTAGGAATGGAGATAATAGGAGTAGCGATAGTTACAATAGAAGTGGTAGGACCTGGTGTTGGGCTGAGCCCAGAGGGAGAGAATATGTGTCAGATATGTACTTGGGTCATGGGCCTGAAGACCAGATGAGCAGTCGCTGTGCATTTTCCAGAGACCTAGGAGGATTTGGCTGAAATGGGATGATATAAAACCAAGTTTATACCCAAGAAAACTTCAGGAGTTCTAGGGCAAATGTGAACAGATAATTGTCCTTGCATACCTGAAATATGGGTAGAGGAAGAAAATGCTTTTAAAAATGATGAAGTATAAAATGGTCCTCTAATGGCCTTGTTCCTCTTTGTCGTTGTGAAGAGAGGCATTCTAGCTGGATGTCTCATCTCCAGCCCCAACATCATAAGACTTTACTTTTTTGTCCTGCAGTCTTTCACACAGGGGTTTAGCGAACAAGGCCATTTTTCCCCCATGTAAACTTGATTTTCCATCTAATCCTACTTAGCTCAGTTTGGCAAATGACAGAGAGACTTTTTCTTTCTCTTTGGGACTGAAGTGTTGCTTCTATAATTTGCTGAGTGATCACAGTGTGCCAAGAACTTGACATAAGTTCTCTCTGTTTCTTACAACCTCTCTGTGGAGTAGACATTTGTGTTCCCACTTTACAGATGAGGAAATTGAGCCTCAGGGACAAAAAGTCATTTGCAGCTGGTAACAGAATTTGAACTCATGTTCTTCTGTCCCTCAAATCTGCACCCTCTTCGTTACTCAAAGCCTCTAGATCCCACCTGGTCCCTCCATTGTTAACTTTTTATTTAAATCTTAGTTTCACTCTGGTTTAGGAAAGTGAGCCTGTTCTTTTCCCTCTACTCTGCCTAAGTTTTCAAGTAAATAATCTAGTTGTTATTTGAAACAATCCAATTAAGTTTAAAAATATTTATCCTTTCCTAGCCCTGCAGACTTAAAATAGATCTGCTGTCTTCTGAACAGCCATTTCCTCCAGTTTTCACTTGCCCCTTCTCTTTATAATTCCCATTTCTCTACTTGCTTTTTTCCATCAATTACTTTCCACATTCTTTTTGCGGGGTTATTTTTACCAAAATTAATTAACACATGGGGTCTCCTAAGTAAGTTTCTTTGTTGTTAAATTCCCTTTACCAACCAGTTGTAACATAGGAACCGGTAAGAAACGATTCTGACATTATTATTGCCCATATTTATAGAAGATGTGTTAGTTTGTATGGGATGTTACTGCAGGGTGAGTGTATGACAACTAGAAAGCCAAATAACATGAATAAAGAATAGATTGTCCAACAGAGGTCAACTTTTCTTCCAGTTTTTCATTCTGGTATCCTCCCAGGGTTTACAAAGATCTCTAGTTCTTCAATGGACAAGGTTTAGGGGTACCATGAGCTCTTTATTTCATTCCGTCTCAATCAGCACGTATTAATTCAAAGCTTTTCTTGAGCTGGACTAATTCTAACAGTGACAACAAAAGATCACTTTGGTACGGTAAAATTAACTTGAGAATAAATATGTGCTTAAAGTAACAGAAACTAGGGGGAGGTGGTAGGATCTCAGATAATAAATTCCAATTTAAGAAGCAAAATAAGTCAGAGGGAGAAAGACAATTACTTCATGATTTCACTCATATGTGGAAGATAAACAAGCAAACAAACACATAGATACGGAGAACAGATTAGTATTACCAGAGGAGAAGCAGATGGGGGAGGGCGAAAGAGATACAGGGGCACATTTGTACAGTGATGGATGGAAACCAGACCTTTGGTGGTGAAAATGATGCAGTGTATACAGAACCCCAAATATAATCATGTACATCTGAAATTTATATAGTGTTATAAACAACGTGACCTCAATAAAATAAATAAAAAATTTAAAAATTGGAAGAAAAAAATAGAAATTATATTGTTTATTTGATTAGATTTTTGTTTCTTAATATAAATTGTTCCTTTTCCCAGATGGGAAGGTTTTGGAGCAAATATGAACTTTTCCAGGTAACAGAAAGGAGCAAAAAATGACTTTGTTGTGCTTCCCACCTTTCGTTAAAGCCACTTAGTTTTTGAAATCCGTGTGTGACTGCCTATCAATAACTTACATCATCAAAAGTTGCAGTTAGCCTTCCCGAGGGAAGAAGATTTTTGCAAAGTCACGGAGGCTGTCTTCCTTTTCCTTTAAGAGTTTGTTAGAACTTGGCGACATAGTTCCCAGAGTTTCAAGACTATGTATGAACTATAATAAGTGATTGGATAGGCTCAACCCATGTGTTGCTGTGGTTGCAGAGGCTCAAAATGACATTGTAATTATTTTAATAATTTAAATAAATATTTTCGACAAAATGATTGTGAATATTGAGCTGAAGAGTCCATCTCTCAGTGAGCCTTTCCCTACCAGCAGCTAAGAAGCCATGTCACTTCTGTCTGTAGTGGGCACTGGCATCTGCTTGAGGAGAAGCGTTGCATTTTGGTGCCAGGATAGGGGAAAAACAACAAACAACAAACAGAAACCTCTTCCTTCAGCAGCCAGGGAGCAGAAGGGAGGCCTTTCCCAGTTGACTCCCTGGGTGAAAGCTGGGAGTGGAGTTCAAGGATTCGTGGGTTAAAGGCAGTTCGTGTTACACCAAGTACTCTGTTCTCTGACTTCTTGTGTGGCAGATTTGCTGCAATGTTGCTTTGTATTTGGCATCGGTATAGTTGAAGCATCTTAATGAACCCACTGAGTTGCATGCTGTTTGTGTTTTCCTATCACGAAGTGAGCATCCGCGCTGCCTTTTCATCAAGTAAAGCCCGAGTGGCTTTTCCTTCCTCCCTCAGCACATGGTCTGTAACACACAGCTGAGTGGTCTGTGGTCTTCGTGGGCAGTACAGGACTATGGTGGCTTCTCCCCTTGGGAAATGATGGGAAATAAACGCAGAATGCATTAGCAGATTCTCAGGTCTCCTCTTCAGCCAGAATAACATTTAGGTTTGGCTTTCCTGTTTTCTGGTTCGCACTGAATTTTCTGAAAATCAATTTGCTGAATGAACATTTAGCAAATTTTAAAAATAATGTGATTTACCACAAACTGTTTTGATGTATACATTTTACAGCCATTCAGGACTCTGTTCAATGTTACCTGAACACCATCCTTAAACACTCTATTTAAAATAACCATTCCCACACTGACACCAGGCAGTCCTTCACCCCTTGACACCATCTTTGTTTTCTTCATTGCGCTTCTTCTCATGTGACCTTGTTATGGCTTTTGTTTGTCTCCTGGCCAGCATATGAGTCCACTTGAGCAGAGACTTTGTTCATTTCTGTAGCTCTCACTCCTAGAAGGGTGCCTGGCACGTAGTAGGACTTCAATGAATCTTTATTGAACGTTGAATAAATAAGTCATATTTAACAGCTCTGGAGGATTTCACTTGTTAAAACAAGCATGTATTATTCCTATAATTAAAATTTTTGATAAAGTAAAATGTTTTTGGTACTAGGAATTATGCAAAGTAAAGAGTTACAAGTTCTTTTTTAAAAAAAGAATGTAGCATAAAATCCTTGCAGTCTCACACCACACAAACATCCAATGATCTATCATTAAATCATGGGGAGACCCAAATTATGTAGGTGATAAGAAATTCAAAGAAAGTGATCAGAGTAGAGTGAGGTGAGTACAGATTTTTTTCCTGAAGTGAGTCTTTTATGAGATGACAACTTCAATTTTCTCTACAAGCCAAAGATAAGAGACCTGAGAGTAAATGAGACATGGCTGGCTGGAGATAGAGACTTGGGAGCCATTAACACTGAGGTGCTAGTTCAAGTCCAGAGTGTGAACAGCTTTCTGCGGAAGAGAACCATCCCTGTGTGATCCTTCTCCGCAGGCAGCAGCGCTGGGCTGGCCAGGGTGGGGCTGGTGGGACTAGAATGAGATGGGACCACCTCTAACCTGCCACTGTGTTGCATGTAGCTGGGGAGCAATTTCCAAATCATGGAATAAAGAATGCAGAGGTTCAGAGAAATGTGAGTGTACAATTCATCGTTACCTCCAGCCCCTCTTCCTCTTTCAGGAGCTTAAGCGAGGAACCAAGGATATTGGGAAGCCAGGGAAGATGAGAGTAGCAAACAGTGGGGCTGAGAGGTAAATGGGACAGTGGTCTGAATGAATACAGAAGCCAATGTCTACTTCCATTAGCTGGGTTTTTATACCACTGGTAGAGTTGTGCCGGGCAGGCTGGAGTCATTTAAAGACTCGTGAGAGACTGTGTAATACATATAGAGAAAGCCGATGAGTCTTTAAGTTTCCCCGTATTAGGAGAGGAGGAAGAATAGCAGTCAGCAAAGGAAGCAGGGAAAGAGTAATGACAGGGTTGTCATGCTGTCATAGAAGCTAAGGTTCTGGAAAATATTTTTTTAAAAACAGGTAATCCGTGGGGTCAACGGCAACTGGGAAGTAGACAACAAGAAAAAAAAACCATTCTATTTGAGTAGGTCATAGGAGACTGTAGTCTTATCCATCACTAGGTATGTGTGAGACACCATTCTAGATACTGGGGAGTACAGCAGAGAATAAGACAGGTGAGGTCCATAACTTCACAGAGCTTACCTTCTTCTTGGGGGGCAGGTGTGGTGGTGATGGTGGAGGTATTCAATAAACAATAAATAAGGAAAATAAGGTAATTTTGAGTAAGGATAGACTGTGTGTGTGTACATGTATGAACTGAGAGTGACAGTAGTAGGGTGGGGCTGGAGTATAATACTTCAGATTAGATTAGATAGTACTCACAGAGGAAGTGATGTTTGAACTCCCTGTATGACAAGAAGAAGCCAGACATAAGAAAAGCTAGGAGCAGAACACTTTAATCTAAAAAGTGGCAAATCCAAGGGCCCAAAAGCAGGAACAAGATTGACATATTCAAGAAAAAGAAGGCCAGTGTGATTGGACCTCAGAGAGTGGGAGGAAGTAGTACAAGATGAAATGAGAAAGGTGTGTAGGGACCAAACCATGTGAATGAAAGCAGGATTCCCAGAAGAAATGGGTGTGAAGACACATTGAGAATATGATCCAATTGTCCAAGAAGCTTAATTTGGCAGAGAGAAACAGAATGTTCATTGGTTCAGATGCAGAATCTAATAATACATGTTTTATTTTAAATAAAGGAGAATTGAGTGGCCTTAAAGATAAAAAGGGAAGAATCCATAAGGAAAGAGAGATTTGTCCTTTTCCTTCAGTGACCATTAGTAATCTATACTCCCCACAAAGCACACGACCATCCCCTCCATGCTGGCATGAATCTTCCTAGATAGGCTTTGCCTGGGCAGTGAACATATGGTATCCCCTGAAACTTTCAGCTCTTCTTGTTTTTGACCCATCACAGTCCGTGGGAGGAACTGGGCAAGTAACCTGTCAGCTTCTGGTTGATATGCTAAGTGTTATGATTGCGTTTTCTCTGGGAGAGAGTAGAGAGGAGCCACATCTAATTCAGACTTGGGGTGAGCACTCCCAGATGAACAGCTGACACTTAACTTATAGCTCACTTAGCTTACTGCACTTCCTACATACTTACCAACACCTACATGGCCCCCAGTACAACAGGCACGGTACTAAGTCCTATTCAGGTAACTTGTTTAAACCTCACGTATCTCTATGAGGCCAGTTTATTATCCTGTTTGATGGATGAGGAAACTGAAATTAACTTGCTCAAGATCTCATAATCAGGAAGTGACGTAACTGGGCTTCAAACCCAGGTAGCCCTAACTCTAGCACCTGGGCGCTTTATCCTTACACTATAATACCACCCCTGACAAGAGGACTTCAGTCTTCATACAGTTTGAGATAAGCCTTGAAGGAAGAGTAGTTTGTCAGGTGGAGAAGGAAGGGGATATTGGTGTGGAAGGAACAAAGATATGCGACAGCAGAGGTGTTTCAGAGGAGGCAAGCATTCATTGGGGCTGGAGCAGAAGATACAGTGGGGAGGTATGGAAGCCACTTTTTCAGTTTAAAAGAAAATAGCATGTCAGAAAGTGAATGTCCAACGTATGCTGCTCTCATTTGAAGATTGCCCTGTCTGGGATTGTCTTGAATGCAACTAAAAGCACCTTATGTAGTTTTCTGGAACAAGATTGCCAAGTTGCTGGAAAATAAGTGTATCCCTTTAGGCTTCTCTCATGTTAACATGAGCTCGTGGCGAAGGGCCTTGCTCTGCAGCTCAGTCTGATGTTGCCTTCAGTTGGTATGTACCTACACCTACATACAAGAGTCAGGACTGAAGGATGCACACCAGTCATTCTGTATGGCCGGCAATTTGAACACATAAAAGAAATGGAGAGAACTTGGAGAGTTTGGAAAGGGGTGGGCTAGAAGACAGGAGTAAAATTACGACGAGCATCTCACAACCTCTCTCTGAGTTTGTTAAGAGATGAAATGAATATTTGTGGATTTGGCAGACTGATGCAGAACAACTAGGCAAACTGGTATTAAAAAGTAAATTTTAAAGGTGGGCCTCTTCCAGAAAGCTCAAGCCAAGCAGACAACATCTAGATTATTCCTGATCATAGTCACTCTCTCTCCCCACATTTCTTCACCCACCACCCTCATCTTCTTTATTAATAGGTCAGGATGACTTTTTCATATATTATCACACCTTTCAATGAGATGATAGAGAGTATTGTCATTAAAGATTTGGAAACACTTTAAACCCTTACAGGACTCAAATGCAGCACTTTTTATAAGTAAAGTAGAACTTAGGGCAATAAATCACTTCACAACACCACCAGTATGATGACTTCCAAATTGGCTAAAAGATTCTTGTTCCAAAACTTCTTTTTGTTTAAAGTATAAAAATGATTTCGGAATTTATTCCAGATCTTCCGGGGGCTGTTAATGCAACTAAAGTTATATAACCATATATATATATATATATATATATATATATATATATATATATATAATTTTTTTTTTTTTTGAGAGGAAGATCAGCGCTGAGCTAACATCCATGCTAATCCTCCTCTTTTTTTTGCTGAGGAAGACCGGCTCTGAGCTAACATCTATTGCCAATCCTCCTCCTTTTTTTTCCCCAAAACCCCAGTAGATAGTTGTATGTCATAGTTGCACATCCTTCTAGTTGCTGTATGTGGGACGCAGCCTCAGCATGGCTGGAGAAGCAGTGTGTAGGTGCGTGCCCAGGATCCAAACCCGGGCCACCAGTAGCAGAGCATGCGCACTTAACCGCCTAAGCCACGGGGCCGGTCCTATAACAATATTTTGAAGTCTTCTTTTAAATATGATAGACCCAATTGTTTGACCACACATGATAGATAATATGTTATAGCTCCAAAGTAACGTTATTTGGATCATAATTTAGGAGTCATTTTTAAATTGCATCTATAACCAATACAGTAGCTATTATTTCATATAAAGCTGTGAATAATGTATTCCAAAAGCTAGATAGGATAGATGGATAAATATATTGCTATTTGGAGTTTATACTTTTTTTTTAACTTTGGTCAATGTTCTCAAGACAAAAATTATTGAAAGAAGTATTTTTTAATTATTTGGTGAAAATTGTATATTTCTGTCAATGTTTTCTAAAGACTTTTATTTTCCAATGGAAATTCAGAGCCACCTAGTGACCAAAAATAAAATGTCTAAAATATAAAACATAACAAAAAAAACCTCCCAGCAAAAGAGAAAACCAATCATTTGACCCTGGTCTTTGATGCCCAAGGATAAAATTATATCCAGCTCAGGTCTACAAAATAAGAGTTCCCACAAGTTCAATAGAATGAGTCTTTGGTTCATTTAGGGGTTAAAGACTCCAAACGTAGACTTGAGATGACTAATTTTTGCAATGTTTTAATACAAATACCACTTTATCAAATGAGAAGTGTGTGACCTACACAAATACAAGCTACTATTCCTCACAGACTCATATCCTCGTTCTCGATGATATGGTCTACCCTGGAGCAGTTTATATATTTTCTCTCTTGAGAAAAGAGAAGGAGAGTGTCTTACAGAAGATAGGGCGGATGGTGGAAGGAGTGAGCGAGGTATGGGGCAGTGCTAAACTTATTTGTTTTTGAGCATAAGGATTCAGGCAATTCTAGTCCATTTGGTTTGACTAAATTCAGCAAATCTCTGTTGAGTCTTGCTATGTACAAGTTCCTTGCTAGGCACGAATGTGGTAAATCTGAGGTGTGTTTAGGGAGCCAATGTATTCAGCTTGGGGGAAGTAGAGCTGCAGGACATAATAGGAAATGAGGGTGGACAGGTAGGACATAGCCATGATGTGGAACTCTGTGACACTTACATGCTACTTTTTGAGGACTTCTGACTAAAGTCATGGAAAGATTTAGAAAGATTAATCTCGATGCACCATGCAGGTTAAAGAGATGGCAGGAAGAACAATGATGTTGTTCTGATAGTTTTGGACAGAAGTCATAAGCATACCACCTAGAATTACCAAAGTCAGAAGGGAAACAATGGTGAAACAAAGAAGAAAAATCTTTGGTACTGATATGGGGGAGTAATGGGAGGTACTGTAAAGAGTGACTCCAAAGTTTCTGCCCTAGATGATGAGGAAAGAGAAATGATACCAATAATGGAAATAAGGGTCCCAGGGAAGTAGCTGGTGTGTCATGGGGAGAGTATGAGTTTGGTCCTGGATATCCATTCACTCATTCAGAAAAGTGTGTGCAGTGCCTGCTCTGTGCGGGTGCTGAGGCTGCAGTGACATCAACAGGCTCCAACCAGGGAAGAGGAAGTCAGCTCCACTTGTACACCAAGGGGCCAGATGAGACTCAGGTGACAAGCTCTTTGCCAAGTACATCATCTTATTTTAATTAATTTATTTAAAATCCATAACAACTCTGAGAGGTAATTATTATCATGTTAATTGTACCAAGGGGGCAACTGAAAGTCAGAGAGATACAGCGGTGAGTTCGTAGTCACTCAAGAACTCTGTGACAGAGGCAGGCTGCAAATGCACTATTTCCATGACACGTCTTACGGTTGTCTCCAGGGAGGAAGACCCAGATGAAGAGGTGAGCCTGGTCAGCTCAGTGGCCTCAAGCTAAAAGAGGACTGTTTCTTCAAATCTGCAGTCTTCTTCTCCAGCCGTGCCTTGCACTGGAGCGTAGCAGGCCTTACAGTTTTTGTTCCTATTCGCCACCTCCTGATCCGCTCCTTCCTGAACACTCTGTGCCCTCTCAGGCTTTATTGCCTAGACTAGACCCCTGGTCAAGGGTGACCATAGCATAGAGGAGGGTCAGAGCCTTGGCTTTGAGTTCTCAGCCATTTGTTATCTGTGATTTTTTTTTTTCTGGTCAGACTGCAGAAACTTCTTGGAGCCTCAGCCTTCTCATGTCTACAGTGGGAGAAATGCCACTTGCCCCTCAGCATGGTGAGGGTTAAATGAGATAACGTAGATGAAAGCACTTTTGTGGATCGTAAAGTTCTACGGCGTATAAGATGCCTGCATCCTTTCCAAATACCCTGACTCACCAGAGCAATCTTTTCCTCCCCTTGTAATTTCCACTTGATTCCTCTGCAGCACTAATCTAGGAGAGCCCCCAGCACCAGACTGCAAATACTGAGATTTATACGTATAGATTCCTCTAAAAACAAACCAACAGTGGCCAGACAAGATGGAGAGTTCAGTCCTAGTTAGTTTCATCAAGCCTGCCTTTCACTAAGTTCTATACAGTTTGCCCCAAGAGGCTTATTGCACTTTTACACATTAAAAGTTTCAGAAGTATAAATACTATAACCATACAAAGAACTGCATTTGGCAGTGTAATTATTTTCCTTTCTTTTACACTTATTTAGTTTTGTAAGTTTTGAGTAATTTTGAAACTTTACATTTTCTTTTAATCTCCTGATTGAAGATAGCAAACATTAACTGCTAATTAATTATTATTTTCAATTAAAATTATTTAATTTTTAAAAATTATTTTAATTAAAAATTAAAATTAAATTATGTTTTTCAAATTTACAAAACTAAGTGTAAAAGGAATAAAAAACTTTCAAATGATGTGTTATGTGCTTTTTAAAACGTGTACTTCTGAAGTCATTAAAGCTTAAAACTGCACTAAGACTTTTGGGGTGTATTATATTTATAAACTAATGCCATTTTTCTCAGATTTTCTCAAAGTGTGGTCCATGGATGACTGGCACCAGAATCCCCCGGAGTGCTTGTTAAAATGCGAATTCCTGGGCCCTGCCTCAAATCTCTTGGGTAGGGGCCAGGAATCCACATTTTAAACGCATTCCTTAGGTGGTGTTTTGTGAACTCGTGAACTAGTATTTACTTTCAATGCTGTAATCTCTTGACCATTCCACAAGAAACAAAGCTTTGGGTTTCATTAATAAATTCTCCCCCACCTTGATTCTTATCACAATTATTATTACCAATTGAGTCCTTCACTTTGGCAGTGATTTAGTGGCATTTTCTAATATTAATCATCTCCAGCAGAGAACCTCAGAATGGATTATGGGTCCTTTAGTTTCAAAAATTTCTGTTTTAATCTTAGTTTAGGCCCATTACTCATTTACATAAGAGTAAAAGGCAGTTTTCAACAACTAACATTGCTCAGAATGTAGCCAAGCCATCAATAAAAGCTTCTCTTTGAGTTTGTCAGTTGACAATGTTTATTCTGGCAGTAGTTAGTACATCTAAATATTAACTAATTAATCTAGCTTGTAATATTCGCTGCTGGCTTTGTTGAATGAGGTGGGAGTGGGTCAAATCTGCAGACCATTCACAGTCGCCAAATGCAAATAAAGTAGCATTTGTTTGTAGGAGGAACCAAATGATTATAAATGAATGGCGAGCCCTCTCCTGGGATTGGACATAAAGGTCCTGTAAACGCAGAATTGTATCAACAAACAGCTGTTGGGAAAATACTATTATGCTGTAATAGCTGCTATTAAAATCCATTAGCAATCTTGATGGCCTGTTTGAATTTGATGCATCATTTGCTCTGAATAGCATTTCTTCCTAAAGTTTTGTGGTAGATTTATGCAGATTGATAGGTGGTAACAGTGACGTTCTGGGAGATTAATACCGATTACACACTTTGCCTGAACTGGCTAATCCAGCCTGAGAAATGCTGCAAATACCACAGTTTTAGTGTCACTGGGGGAAAAATATACAGCATCAAGACACCCCCAGGGTCTTCTCACACTTAGTGTGAAACATCGGTTTTGTTTCCATGACAAACGTTCACATGCTGTACGCTGGTCCCGAGTCCCACTTTTTAACAACCCGGCTTTTCCTCCTCCTAGTACCTTTTCCAGACTCTAGGGAGTCCTCTAGGGAGGACACAGTGCCCTCGGGACACAAGCTTGGCCAAAAACATTAGATGTCTAATGAGATTTTGAAAAACGCATGTGTTGGCAGAGAGAATGCAGCTGTTGGGATGGTGGAGGCAGCGTGCAAACATTCGGATGACGAGCAAGGCGCCTGAGCCTCCGGGAAGGATGGGGCAGTAGCGCCATCTGGTAGGCGAGCGAAGCAAAAAGCTTGCAGGGGTTTTATTAATCCAAAGTGGAGAACCGTCGGGGCCCCGTTTATGCCAAGCTCACAGTTCCCATGCGTCCCGTGTGATCAAGGATACATTTCACGCAGATGAGAAGAGCCATTAGGGCAACTGTCTTGTATGTGTTGGGTGAGTTAAATCAAAATGTAATTTTGTATCTTGAAAAAGCAGTTCCTTTTGACACATGCACTTACCAGACCACTCATCAACTGGCAGATTTTCAGACTTTCATCAAGAAGGCTCTGCAAAGAGCTGAGGTTCCTTAACTGTAAACATTTTTCATTTATCTTCACTCCTGTGGGAGCCAAAGCTGGTGGTGGGTAGGAGGTTGAAGGGAGACACCTCTGGAAGTTACTGCTCCTGAGAGTGCGGTCCCCCGGCCAGCAGATTCAACGATAACTGGAAGCTTGTGAGGTATTCGGACCCTCCCCTAGACCTGCTGAATCAGCATCTGCGTCTTAGCAAGACTTGGTGTTGGTTCAAGAGGCAAGGCTTCAGAGGACGGCACAGTCACCTTGGTCACCTTCCCCTCAGTGAAGGGGCAAAACAAAGACTTAAAGCCTTAGGTGGGTCCCTTATTACTTTTTCCTTTAAGTAAACACTCACTAAAATTATGGTTATCAATATTTTGTATGAAGATGGGAAAACATTGACTTTAAATACAGTTTTGCTTCAGCCGCCCCGTGGCTTAGCGGTTCAGTGCGCGCGCTCCACTGCTGGCGATCCCGGGCGCGCACCGACGCCCCGCTTCTCCGGCCATGCTGAGGCCGCGTCCCCCATACAGCAACTAGAAGGGTGTGCAGCTATGACATACAACTATCTACTGGGGATTTGGGGGAAAAAAGTAAATAAATAAATAAAATTATTAAAAAAAATAAATACAAATTTGCTTAAAATTCCACCTGATCAATTTTTTTTTTAAATACTATAGCTAGATCTTATGTGCACCTCGAGCCAGTTTCCTCCCAAATTTTAGAGTCTGGGAATTCATGTCTTAGCATTAAACTTTTTATTGGTTGAGAGTTTTAGTTTTTTAATGTATGCAATATAGAAAACGGTAATTTTAGAAGTCTTTTCTTTCTGTTCTTAAAAATTGAGTTCTCTTCTTAAAAACTCCTTTTGCCCTACAGATCCATAGTATCTGCTCAAGTTATAAGCGAAGTAGCAAGCTGGCAGTCATGGGGAGTTGGGCGTGGTGGGATTTCATTATTTTTAAATTAAGTTGTATTTTGTATTTAGCCTATTGTTCAAAGGTGTTTTCTCAATTATTTTGGATTAAGGGACATTGTGTGATAAGAAAAGGACGCAAAAATTCAAAGCACCAACTCGTTCTGGAACTTCTTGTGTTGTGTTGGAAGGCTGTGGGGGGGTGGCAAGGAGTCTTCTCAAGTTGTTAAAGAAATTTATGTTGTCAGCTGCTTGATACTTAAAATAATATTAGGGAGCTCTAAAATTTTTTGTAACAGCTATTCTTTATTGAACACTTATAGTCACTTCTGTTGTAATGCTGGTTTTGAAAATGTAAATTTATTCCAAAGCAATTGGTAAATTAGGGAACGATTTCAGCATAATGCAAATTTCGTGTTTGATTGTGCATAATTGTGTCCTTGAGAAACACCAGGTGAACACAGAAAACAGCCTCTAACTGAACAGAGCCTTGTAGGAGTATACAAAAGCACACACACCCCTCAGATGTCTACCACCTGTTACCGCACCAGGTCCGTTTTTGCCCGCTGCCCAGAAAGCCAATCACCGAGATGCAGAGATTTCAGAGAGAGGGTTTAATCACAAGGCAGCCAAGTGAGGAAAATGGGAGAACAAGTCTCAAATCCGCCTCCCCAAAAATAGGGACTCAGGGATATTTATGGAGAAGGGGGCAAGGTGGTCTGAAATGACTGGAGGTGAGGAGAGATGAGGTAATTGATGACCTGCGCAAGCGTAGTCAGGCTTCATGCTTCTTCGTAGGACACATGTTCACAGAATGGCAGCATTAGCCTGCCCTGAGGGTGGAGTTCCAACTTCTTGCTGTCAAAAGGGCCCGGTTGATGGGTTGGTGGTCTCAATCTGGCCTGAAGTGGACAAGGGGTTCAGTTCCTGAAAAAAATAGCTCAAACATCCATTACCATGGTAACCCAGGCTCCAGAGAGATGTCATCTATAGGAACCTAGTGGGAGTCAGAGAGCATATTGCCCAAACAGCACAGTTAACAATGGGTAAGTTTATCATGCAGATTTAAGTCCTCATCTTCTGTTCTGGTAAATTTCTAGGTGTGGCCATCCCCCACCTTCTTCCTGGTACAGGGAATAAGATACCTTTACAGATGGAGATTTTCTTTTCAAATGTAAATGTCTCTCATAATGGGTAACCAGAACTAAGAATGGGTTTAGCACGGACCCACCCAGACACTGGGGATGTCTATGGTGATGGCCTGTTCTGGGGGCAGGCCTCCCATCCCAGACTCCTTTGGTTATTTAGTGGGGGTGGGGGCCAAAATGTCATTCAGGCAGAGACGTATTCTGAGCTGGCAAATTCCAATTCCCCATAGTTACTAGCTGCTTAATCATCAATGGCTGTTTGCCGGTTTCACATCTACCTCAGTTCACAGCGTGTGTTATGAGCCATACCCATCCATGTCTGGTGTTAGAATCTTCTGTCGGATTTCAGATAACCCTCCTTCCACCCCTTCACAGTAACTCACACGCTACAACCCTTCCAATGCCCATTTCCAGAAGCAAACTTTAGGTCTTTTTGGAGGTCAAGTACTAATAGTATTTATAAACCACTTAGCGTGTATAAAACTGTGCTACCATTTTTATTGGGTTCTTTTCTTTTTCAAAATGTGTCACTGATGAAGTTTTTGAGGGTTGTGCTCCTATCCCTATTTTTCCAATAACCTCCATGGTTTTTACTGTGAGGTTTTGCATAGAAATTTTTTAGCAATGCATGTGCCACATTCTAGCAGAACTAACTCTGTTGTATGGCTAGTGCCTCATATATATTAATTCATTTATTCATAACAATGACTCAATGAAGTAATTACTTTTTTATCCTCATTTTACAGATGAGGAAACCAAGGACACAGAGGTTGAGTAAACTCTAAAGTCATTGTATGTTGGTCAGCCCTGACCCATGAGGTCTGTTCTTTACGTTGAAAATCTGATTTCAGCCCAAGTGGATGTTTTCTACTGTTTTGGTGTATACTGGTCACAAAATAGATGAAGTTGCTGTTAAGGATCAATCTGTTTATTGATGTACTCTGTTCCGAATTTTATTCTGAAATCTCCACTTCTGTCGATTCCTCACTGCTCAGAGTCCTGCCCTTTGCTGTCTGTTCTTCCCATTGTAAATGTTGGGCCCTGCTTGGCCACTGGGCAAGTTCCCCTCGTCCTTTACATCTCAACTCAAATACCAGCTTCATGAAGGAGCCATCCCTGACTTCTCCAGGCTGGCTTCTAGATTCCTTCCCCTCTGCTCCCAATGCTCTTTGTTTATACCTCCACAAGACAGTTTAGCACCTGTATGCTTAGCTGCATTGGGATTGCAAACTCCTTTAGGGCAAGTAGTTTAACACATTTTTTTTATATCCCCAGGGTGTGGCATGTGGTATTCACTTATCCATCCATCCATCCATCCATCCATCCATCCATCCATCCATCCATCCATCTTTTTATTCATTCATTCATTCACTTACTCATTTGTTTATTTATTCAGTAAATATCTGTTGAGCATCTAACATGGGCCAGCTGTTACTTTAAGTGTCAGGGATACAGTGTAAACATGACAAAGTCCCTTTCGTCATGGACCTAACATTCTGCTGGGGACAGGGGAGACAGACAGTAAAGTAAACAATTAAATGTACAATATGATTTCAGATTTTGAAAAGTACATTGAAGAAAAATAAATCAGGGTCAAAGAATACAGAGAGCCTTCACTAAATATCTGTTTGATAAATAATTGAATGAATAAAAAATATAAACAGGTAAAAGAGGTGAAAAAGAGTGAGAAGGAACGATATAAATCTTTAACACAATTTAAAGAACCAAAGTGATGGATTTATGAAATGTCCTATATAATTGATCAAATGAAAAGCAAGTACGTGAACTGCCAAGATAGCTCTGCAGGCATCTGAAGGAAGGAAAAAAACAGGAGGAGCTTGGCCTGTAAAATCCCACAAGAAGTTGAGTTAATGTTGGAACTACTTGAGGGTACTTTTTTTTTTTTTTGTGAGGAAGATTGGCCCTGAGCTAACATCTGCCAATCCTCCTCTTTTTTTGCTGAGGAAGACTGGCCCTGGGCCAACATCCATGCCCATCTTCCTCCAATTTTTTTGGGACGCCGCCACAGCATAGCTCGACAAGCGGTGCGTCAGTGCGCGCCCGGGATCCGAACCTGTGAACCCCGGGCCGCTGCAGTGGAGCACACGCACTTAGCCGCTTGCGCCACCGGGCTGACCCCAAGGGTACTTTTTAAAAAATGATGCTCACACTTGCCCATATAAAAAAAAAATCCATGGGCAGATGATTCTTTAGGATATGATAGAATGTTTTTATGGAATTAGTAAAGTTGGGATGTCCTGGGACATTTTAATCCATAAGAGAGTGAAAGCTGAGAAGGGGGTGCTAATGTGTCGGGGACAGGCCTGTTACTCTGGTTTTTCTTTTCCAGATCAGCAGGTCCTGTGTAGTTCCAACCCAAGTCAGTCCTAAAGCTAGCTTTTCTGTATGTGCACTCACGTGTGCATCCTTCCCACTGTAAAGGGCTGGCTTTTTTTAAAAAAGAGAACTACGTGTAAAGAAAAGATGCTGGCAATATTGCCTCTTGGAAACAATTCTGGATTTTTGAGTCATGAGATCTGAGTTTCAGTTCTATCTTTTGTCTTGTAACACCCGTGTGACCTTTTACAGGTTTGCAATCTGAAACATGACAGATTTTGACTAGTCACTGGATCTATGGTTCTCAACCTTGATGGCACATTGGAATCATTTAGGCAACTTTGAAACACTAATGATGCTCGAGTCTACTCCTGGCCTTTTGGATCAGAATCTCAGGAGAGAGGTGGGCCTGGGCAGGCATGGCAGTCATTTTTCAAAAAGAACTCTCACGTGTTCAAATATTCATCCAAAATTGAGAACCCTTGGATCAGCTGTTCCATAAGGTTCCTTCTTACTCATGGCAGAGAACAAGAGTGCTTTTATTTTGTTGCTGCCCAAAATGCAGGTTTCTGTAAGCAGGTTGCTCTCAGTTCTAATGAAATTTTGTAGGTTTGGTTTAATTGCATCCTCTAGTAAGAAATGTGTTTAAAAACATATCTTTAAGGGCCAGCCCCGTGGCATAGCGGTTAAGTGTGTGTGCTCTGCTGCTGGCGGCCTGGGTTCAGATCCCGGGTGCACACTGACGCACTGCTTGTCAGGCCATGCTGTGGCGGTGTCCCACATAAAGTGGAGGAAGATGGGCATGGATGTTAGCTCAGGGCCAGTCTTCCTCAGCAAAAAAAAAAAAAAAAAGAGAGAGAGATACAAGGATTGGCATGGATGTTAGCTCAGGGCTGATCTTCCTCACACACACAAAAAACATATCTTTAAAAAGCAATACTTTATTTAGAGTTAATAGAGATTTTAAATGTCTCATTAGTAGATGATGTTAAAAGAAATAGTTGTGGGGCCAGCCCCGTGGCGCAAGTGGTTAACTGCGCACGCTCCACTGCAGCGGCCCGGGGTTCGCCGGTTTGGATCCTGGGCACGCACCGACACACTGCTTGGCAAGCCATGCTGTGGCGGCATCCCATATAAAGTGGAGGAAGATGGGCACAGATGTTAGCCCAGGGCCAGTCTTCCTCAGCAAAGAAAAAAAAAAAGAGGAGGATTGGCAGATGTTAGCACAGGGCTGATCTCCTCACACACACAAAAAAAGAAATAGTTGTCTTTTTCTACTAGAATTTTCAGGGGGAAGCCCAAAGCCTCTCTTCAAATTCTTTCAAAGATTCGACTAATCAATCTTTAGGTTATTATAGTATACAACTTGGACTCTGGAGTCAGTCAGTATGCCTGACTCCAAATCCTAGATCCATCACTTTTAAAGCATGTAGTCTTGGGAAAGTTATTTAACTCTTCTGTGCCTCAGTCTTCCACCTCTGTAGATTGGGAATGATATTAACATCAATGTTAACCTGTGCAAAAGGATTATTTTGAAAAATAAATAAACAGATCCATGTAATATGCTCTAAGCAATGCCTGCCATGTTTTAAGCACTCAAATACTCACTGTTATTGTCAACATTCTATTTGGGACACTCAAAGCCAATAGGACAAAGTTCAAGGAGACAATTTTGTCTCCATATAGGGAAAAAACTTTCCCATAGAGCTATGCAAGGATGGAATGAGGCATCTCAGGTGGTCACAACTTTCCCATCTGTAGAAATGTTCAATCCTAGGTTTCATAACCACTTGGCACAATGAGGTATAAGAAATTTAATAATTGGGTGGGTGATTGAACTAAATGGCTCTAAGGACCATCTCAAACCTAACATTCAATTTTGCTGTCATTTTAATTCTAAAATCATATGCTTTTATGAAGAATACAACTACTCTGTCTCTTGAAGAGAAGAAATTTCAGTTGATGCCCCCAAATTGTGTCATGGGTTTTCTTGAGATCCAGATTTGATAGTTCTCTACATTTAAATTGAGTAGGAGAAAAGTCTACTGCTTTGGAAACCACTGGTTTTCTGGTTTATAGAGGTTTGTAAAGAGTATAATCTGGATATCCTTACTTCCTATCACAACAACTCTCTAACCAAACCTATTTAGTTATTTGTTTTGGCTGGAAGTTGGAGGGATCGATAAGAATTTCTAGTGATATTTTTTATGAGAGATTTTTCCAAATACGGTGATTTAAACAAACCAAACAAACTTTCTGCCACATTTCACCATGGATTTCTCTGCTATGCTTCCCAAGAAGATACGAATTTAAAGTTCTTCTACTTCCTATGACAAGAACAGAGGAGAATCTGAGGTGTATAGAACAATCATTTAATGATCTGACTTGGACAAATTCTCTCTTACTCTTTAAAAGTGAAATATAAAATGGAAAGCATTTTTGTTTATAGCAACTTTCAGAATAAAATCTGCTGATGTTGAGCCCAGAAGAAACACTAACTTAAGTATGTTTTTAATTCCCAGCCTTTCTCCTGACTTTAAATTTTAGTAACTTCATTGATGAATATTAGTGTTATCAACCTTACTAAGGTTTGTGTGTGTGTGTGTGTGTGTGTGTGTGTGTACCGTAGGGAATTGCTGCCATCTGTCAGTGAAGAATATCTAGCATTCTTGCAAAGAACAGCTGTTTATATCCATCCAGACTGCTTAGCAGAGTGTATGAGAAGAGGCTATTTGTGAGGCAAAAGGAAAGTTCAACTTCTTTTGCATTGTGTTTATGTTATGGGTTTAGATTTAGGTGGGCTAATGTGTGGAGCCAAAAAGCTTGGCAAATTGATACAGCAGGGACCTTCTGTTGAGCATTAATCATTTCTTTCCTTGAACTCTATACTTGTCTCCTAGTACAGCTCAGTAAATAACAATGAATTTCTATGCCTTTTACATTTTGCAGCACAGACTCAATCTCAGTCCACTTTCCCACAAACTATCCTTTTGGTCTGTATTAGAAACTTCCTAATTATATTTTTAGACCTGGCCTTTAATTAATTTCTAGACACATAAGGGTATATTTTGAGGGATATCATACCGCTCTTTTGGTTTTCCTACGAGCACCTCAAACTCACAAGGCAAATGTCAATGTGTCTCCTTCTCTCTAATCCCACTGCCACTGCCTTAGTTTTATACTCAATCGTGTCTTACCCCGAGTATAGCAGTCAAGATGGAACTAGCCCGTAGGTGCCTTTGTGCAAATTAGGACAAGACCCCTTCCTTCAGTCAATAGTGTCTCACCCCAAAAAATGGCTTTGTGAGTGGATCGTGGACTGGATTTCAGCCCCACTCTCCCCTGCTGTTGGATACTCTAGCTCAGAACACAATCTGCAAACTTGAGGCCATCTGTATATAACTGGCTTTTGATCTTGAGTACAAATCATCTCCAGTCTGCCCTTCACATTAAAATACAAATCTAAACACGCCCTGCTCCCATCTTCAGTGGCTCTCCATACCTTTCCAGTTAAAGCAAAACCCACCTTGCGTGGCAGACAACGGCATTTAACTTCTGATCCTTGTATCAACTTGTACTCCCTCAAATATCAGGATTCCTTCTCATTATCATCTTAGGGGAAGAAGGCCATCCTGGTAATAGGAAATGTCTGACTTTTGACCAGAATTCCTAGAAGGAGAGAGGCGAAGAGTTTGAAGGGAGAAGGGTGGGAATTAAGGAAGACAAAGGAGTTGTCTTCAAAGAGAAGAATTGCCCCAAAGGGATTGGTTGCCATCCTTAAGCAGTATTGCTTGAGGAATTCCTTCAGGAATCTATTTCTTAATGGGGCCAGTTGATTGTCTTCCCTAGAGAAGTTGTCTTCCCACATTCAGGCACCAACTGTTATGGAAGCCCACTAGTGAAGCAGAAGGCAGAGCTTTGGAGTCTAATAGAAGTGAGTTTGAATTGAGGCTCCTCTCCTGACAACTGTGCCACATTAGGCAAGTTGCTAGCCCCCTCTGAGCCTCAGTCTCTTCACCTATAAAATGGGGAGGATAATAAGATTGTTGTGGAAGATAAATTAAAATGAGATAATGTGTTTAAAGAATTTAGTACAATTCCTGGCACATTGAAGATTCAATAAATATTAACTTTTGCCTTAGTTAGGACTCTGGCTTTAAAGATAGAAAACCAACATGACTCTACTTAAGCAAAAAAAAAAAAAAAAAAAAGTGAGGAGGAGGGTTTCACTTGCTGATATTACTAAGCCATGGACTCTTCACCTCTTAGCTCTGCTCCCTTCTCGATCTCCCTTATTCTCCCCTTCTGAGCAGAGGGGCAGCCAACTGCTCTAGACACTGTCAGAGAAAAGAGCTTCTCTCTCTAACTCAGAAAGACACTGGTTGATGCTTGTAGGGGACACATGCCCCTTCCTATCACCAGGGGCAGTGAGAGTAAGGTACTCTGATTAGTTCAGCTTGAATCATCTGCCCATCCCTGTGGCCAGAGAGAAGAATCTGTTAACAGAAGGAAAGAAAAGGTTCTGATCAGACAAAAGCAATAGGTACCTACTACTGTTTTCTTTCCTTTTTGTTGGAAGGTAGAACTATAAACCAAAATCAGAAGACATTGAAGCAATGGCTGCATAGCCTTAGTAAGGCAACTTGGTGGGGAGAGTCTGAGGCTTGACCTGAGACCTTTTCCTAGAGAACAGCAACTTCTATGTGAAGCTGACCTATCTGTGAGGAGCCAACGAAAGAGGTTCATCAAGGCACAGAATGGTGGGCAGCATCCTTTAATCTGCTCTCTGCAAACAAGGTCCAAGATAGAGTGGTTTGGAGCCCTAGCAGATGAGTGAGGCACAGCCATGGTGAATGTGTAGTGAGAGCTATGAGCTACATAGGATGGGGCTCAAGAGTCAGAGCTTCTTTCCCAAGGAGGATTAAACAGACAGGGATTCACAGTAGGAGTAGCAGTGGGGTGGGAAGGGAAGAGAAAGATTATCCACCATGCGAGGGAACGCGGAGGGCAATGCTAGGGCCTGCCTTTGTAAACCAGACTAACAATCTCAGTGAGTTCATATTCAACCCCACACCCCAAGGTTTAGAATGGGATGGGTATGGGGCTGCTTAGTTTTAAGGCTGAGTGTGCAAGAGGCGAGATGAGGGACAGCTGTGGAGAGGCATGGACATGAGGCAGAAGCAGACCACCCCATCCTTGGGATAGACAAAACCCCATTTGTGTAATCCACCACGTCCCTGGGACCCTTGCTATCCAGCCCATCACCAGTGAGGCATCTCCCCACTAATGGAAGTCTTCTGTGGTCCGTCCTTTATTCTGGAAGGAATTTTCCCTGATCACTCATCTGGTGCTTTAACTTCAACTCCCTTTATTGCTTTGACCTTGGAATGTTTGGTTTGCCTAGTTTAAATCTTACAAAGATATTTGCCAACTGAATAAACGATTATAATAACACAGCCTCTGAACTTGGCATAGGAGGCACATCTGCAGATTTTTTTCTTGTTTGGTAGATAATGACTTGCGTTTCGTTCAGAAGGAACTGACTGTTTAACAAATGAGTTGCTGAAGGCGCCTCAGTTAACTCTCATAACCACAAGTGCTTATTAGTGCACTGAGACTAACTTGAGCATATTATCCAGACTGTCTACAGTATAAACCAAAGGCAAACTCATAGTTCTTTTTATTATTCTCTCATTTTCCCTTTATTGTATTTTTTAAATTACAAAAATATACATACTTGTTTTATGAAGAAAAACGCTATAAAATATATAGAGAAACATTAGGCAAATTTTCTTGCACCCCTACACCTTCAATTACCTTTCCCCAAGGTAGCTAAAGTTAACAAATTCCATGTTTACACAATTACATACAGACATATATACATATATATGGAATTATAGAACATGTAAATACATTGATGTTAGGATCATACTACAAACATTATTATGGAATTTTCTTTTTTCTCTTAACAGTATGTCAAGTAAAGATCTATATCTCATTCAGTCTTTTCACATCAAATGCTATTCCTTTCCGTGGTTGGATGAGACATCACTGTCCTTTTATGGGGAGAGACCATCCCTAGAGAGGGACAGTCAGACTGTTTCCAAATTTTTGCCACCACGAAACAACGCTGCATTAACTATTCTCATATGTAGATCTTTATGATGTATTTCTTTTACTTTATAGAATAGTTTTGCAAAATTATTGAATTGTTGATTCATAAGCTATGTTTATTTTTAATATAAATAGTGTCAGATTATTTTCCAAAATTTTGTTGTAATCCACATTCTCACCAGCTATATTTGATAGAACTGTTTTCCTGTATCCTTAGAAGCTCTACATTTTTTCTCCCTTTGAAATTTAGACATCTGATGGTAAAAATGGTATCTCATTTGTGTGTGATTTGCTTTTTCCTTGATTATTTGTGAGTTTGAACCTTTTTTCATATGGTCATTGATCATTTACTTTTTTTTTTTCTCTCAGTTGCAAGTTTATTTCTTTTGCCTATTTTTCAATTGGGTTGTTTGTCTTTTTTCTTATTAGTTTTTTGGAAGGTTATATATGTTAGGAATTAGTATTTGCTTGTCATAAGTACTACAGATAATTTTCCCAGTGAATCATTTATCTTTCGACTTTGTTTATATTAACACACAATTTTTGAATTTTTAAATTTTATATGGTCAAACATGTCTCTTTTCCTTCATGGTCTTTGAATTTTTTGGTGTTCTTAATAGGCTTTCCCAAATGCAGGATTATATAGCCTCCTTGATTTTCTTCCAATAGTTTATTATTTAAATTTTTTACATTTAAATCTTTAATCCATCTGGAATTTAATTTTAGCATTCTTTTTTCAGATGTGTACCAATCATGTTGACACAATTTATTAGTCAAAAACACTCATTTCCCACTGAGTTTGAAACACCACATTATCATATATTAAATTCCTATCAATGCTTCCTGGAATCTGTATTCTAGTTTGTGAATCTATTGCTGATGCTGTGAGCTGGCATCTATTCCGTAACATTCTTTTCGTGATTATACCAAACATATCTTGATAACTTCAGGAGAGATCACACTAGTATTGTACTTTGGAGAAGAATCGCATAAAGAAGAACAATCTTGTGATATTTGAGAACTAATACTGTTAACATATTTGATCTAAAAACTCGACTGATGGAGAAATGAGTACTCCTATAGCTCCAATGCATCTATAGACCATATTTATATATGATTGGCAGATGTATTATACTTAGTGGAATTTTCTGGTTCATACACATAAATAAACTACTTTTTAAATTTTTATGAGTGTAAGCTGAGCCCTCAAAGCTTGACTAGAAATCTGCTTTGAAATCTTAATGTGGCTCTAGCACTAGGGAAAAATTCATTTGATATGGAGTTCAAACTTCACTAATTTAGAAAAATTCAGGAAAAGCCAATATAAATAAGTGAGATGTGAATTAGAGATTATTTTTTAAAGAAAAGTAAGTTTTCTAGCTTTCGGAAACATAAAAACTTGAATCAACCAACAAATGCCTGATAACTAGAGGAAATTTGGGCATCTACCTTGATCACTAGCTAAGAGAGATTTCTAATAAAATATAAAAAATTTAATTTTAATTATTTTAAAAATGTTTAATAAAATATAAATATTTAAAAAATATTATTCTTAAGCAAGTAAAACATTTCTCTTGCAGTGTTTGGGAACCACTAAGTGTTTTCATTGAGAAAGAAAATGTGAATTTTGGACAGTCCACCATTTGAATTAACTGGTAGAGTTTATATTAATGAGATTTTACTTTAATGCCCTTTGGCTCTATCCTTTGAATTGACTCACAGTGGTGGTCAACCAGATGACCTTTCAATGCCTAATTCTAAATTTATCTCAGCGTGTAATTGGAAGTGATCTCTGTCTTTTCACTGAGCAATGGATAATCGATATTTAACATTTTATTGGGAATTAGTCCAGGTTTACAATCCTTCATCTGCAATTCTGAAATCCAGAAAGCTCTGAAAAACCCTAGGATTTTTGAAAATCTTTGACAGCAACTCTGACCTGATATTTATAGTCTTTATCCCATTATATACATTTTGTTGTATAAATATTTGTGTGCTTTAGGGGGGCTGACCTAGCATAATATTCATTATATGTACCATATGACCTTTCTCAAATAAAAAAATCCTGAATTACAAAACATATCCCTGGACCCAGGGATTTCTGACAAGAAATTATAGATCTGTATTTGGGAAAGGCTCACTGGAGCTTTTTGTTACTGTTATTAATGATGGCATCAAAGAATATTAGTCATCTCGTTTATTGAGTACTTACTGAGTATGTAGGCACTGCTGTAAACTGTGAGCTTGAGGCTGTAACTCGGTCACATTGAGACACTTAAAGACAGAGCTGTGCTGGGTACAGCTAGTAGCCCAACCAGGCACTCGAGCATATATTCTCCTATCTTGTCTATATTTGTCCATGAGATTTTTCTCTTACTCCTTGCGTCCCTGTTTCATTTCTGTGAGTTGGTGTTCTCTGCAGAAAATGGGGTTGTATACAAGTCATGTCTTACCTCCCTACCTACAAGTATCTTCTTAAAGGCAAAGACATGGATGACTGCTCTTGGTTCCTCGAGGCACTTTGAAGCACTTGTCTTCCCTGAGGATGAGAATAATGGAATATCCCAAGTAATCCACTCATAATGTGGTTTGGTTGAGGTCCTTAAATCCTTAGCTCCTCCTTATCTTAGTTTGCTCACTTATAAAATAAGCTCAAAAGCCAGCTTTGCCCATTTCACAGGGTGATTATGAGGCTCTGATGAGATAATATATGTAAAGAGCTGTGAAAGGTAAAAAGTGGTCTATGACACATGATGCCTTTGACTTCATCCCTTTAAAAAATATCTTTCCAAAGCAAAGTATCTTGAATTCTAAAATGACAATCTACAATTCTTAATGTTCAGAGTTCTAAATGGAAGTTACTTAGAGTTGGGTCCTTAAAAGAAGAGGGAAAACAGTGGAAGCCAGGATGACTCTGAGCATGCACTGAAATGCATCCCTCAACAGCCATGAATTTTTAGGCCAAAGTAATTGCTCAGGCACCTGCCATCTTCAGAGAATGTCAGTGAGCTTGCAGACCCGCAGTGGTTAAATCAGTGGTTAATGATGTTCGTCATGTAATTTGAGCCTCTAGTTTGTTTATGCTAGACCAACTTTATCCATACTCCAAACAAATTATCTCTTATAATTACCAGCCCGAAGATAAATCTCTAAATGTTTTTCTGATGATAGTGCTGTGGTTGGCAGGTGTTGAAAGTGCCTCCCAGGGACAAAGATTGAAGATGAGCTTGTTCCCGCAAATCCTTCAGGCGAGGATGTTGAGCTTTCTATCCTGCCATGTGCAAAGGAGTCTTGTATGGTGCCCTGTTAATGAAATCTAATAGGCAAAGGTCGTATATCTTTACAAAGAAAAATGCAAAGCTGGTATGTGATAAATGGGCTCTGTGGGGTTCGGTGGACGATACTTGGTGAGAAAACCCATGTTAAGACCGTCAGCATGGTTTCTCTCTAATGTTTATGCCTTAAATATCTCCTCTTAGTGATTCTCCTTGCTTGGTAGAAAGACTAAAATAAATACAAAAATAAGCAATCTATGTGTCTTTAGTGCTTTAAACCAAAGTGACTGATCGTCCAGTGTTAGTGTTAAACCACCAGAACAACCAGTTTTCATTAGAGGAAAGCTGTAGATCCTTAAAGAAATCCCTTTTTGAAACTATGTAATAGAAATGTGCTTTTAAAGTTTCTTAAAAGAAGAAGGCTTAGAATCTATATGCTTTGATTAGCCAGAATACTAAAGAATCAGAATACTAGAGAATGCTAGCAAATGTGCAAGGTTTATCCAAAAATTTGTGCAGTTTAGAAATAGACTGAAAATCAATATGCTTAGAGCTAAAATGTGAGAATAAGTTAAATCTGGAATTATAAAGAGTTAACTAAATCAGATATTGTTGAATTGAATTGCTGCTGGTTTTAGGAGAAGTCACCAGTTCATTTGCTGTAGTTATACTGCTGAGCTAAGAGACAGTTCAATAAATCAACTCAAGCTTGATGGATTCTTCAATTCACTGAAATGAGTGCGTGGAAGAGAAAAGAAATCTCTTAGTATTCCCTCTTTGACGAAAGGGTATGCAAAGAGCCTGAATGGATGAATGGTTGATTAATTTTGCCAGAAATTTTCTTGACAGCAGGAAATGTGTTTTTGCATTACTCTGTTTGCCTGGGATTTATTTGGTAGAATATGAATTATTGCATGTAAATTTGTACCTGAGGCTATGTTGCTAAAGTGGATAGCTCCTGGTGAGGTTTCTGGCTGTGGGACCTGTAATATTTTTGTATGGTCTTGCACCCTACACCCTTATGTGTTGCCCTATAGCAGTTTATATAAATGTCTGCTCTGCCAATGATTCAATATTGAGCTTGGTTTGAGTGATCATCTGTGCCCCTCGCTAGAAAGGATGGAGCTGGAGGCAACCAACTGCTGAAGCTTGATAATTCCTAGACTCATCAACCTGGCAGTTTACTTATAGACTCTTACCTTTAAATAAGGAAGAGAAGGCAGGGGTATCCCCTCGTGCTTCTATTTACAGTAAGCCTACAAATAAGCATGTTTCCTAGTTTCATCTCACCAAGAAGGGGTACAGCTATGCGTGAAAAGACCTAGGCTGCTATTGATGACAGCTGATCCTGGTGAGAGTAGAAATAGGGATGGCTTGTCTACTTACCACTTCATACCTTTCCTGTAAAATATAATGCTCTGCCACACATGTGACCTTTCCTGGGTCAGTGTGGAGAGTAGGAAGGCTTATGGTTCTCAGAACCTCTATTGGGGCACTAGGTGATGCTATAATTGCTTCCGTTTAGACCTCCTCTGCTGCCATATTCAGACACTGGAATACTGGAAGGCCCAAGAATGTAGCTATTTATAAATTATTTAGCAACTTCCTGTTCATTTTGTTGTCCTTCTAGCGGTTAACACCAGAACTTCCTCTTTCTTTTAGGTACCAGACCAGAAATTATCTGTGGCATAAGACACATCATATAACATTTTGTCTAATTTTGTAGTATGTTGTGTTTTATTTACTCACTAATACCAAGTCTCCTGAATGCCTACCACCACAGTGCTTATACTATTTCTGAAAATAAATGTATAGAGAAATACTCTGGTAAAAGTTTTTGAACACACACACACACACACACACACACACACACTCACACCCTACTAAGCCATTAGGCTGCAAAGTCATTTCATCAACTATCCAAATTTGGCTTTTGAAATTTTCTCCTTAGATTACAATAAGAGAATGAGAAGTGATTAAGAGAAAGACAATGTTAAGTTAAATAAGAAGTTTCCTTTTATGTTCATATCAGATATGACATTCGACCTCAAATAAAGACAAATAATGGCAAATGAAGACAAATGTACTAAAACAAAGCTTAGAAAACTCGGATTCCAGTTCCTGCTCCACCATCAAATAACTATGTAAGATAGGAATATTCCTGAAGCTTCTTGAGCCTCAATTTTCTCATCTATTAAATGGATAGCACTAATTTTTATCTTACTACCAGCTAGAGAATTGGTAAATAACAATTAAGATTACTTTGATCATATATAGGAAAGCTAACAATACTCTCTAGACATAACATTTTACTTCAGTGTCATAACACTTTTAGATTTTGATTCTTTGCATGTTAACCTTTGTTCAGTGACAGCTTTGTAGGCTGGTGCAGCCTAAGAAGTGATCCTAAAGTCTCCCATGGTCAGCCTTCCAGTTACTTCTGCTATTTCCCTGTCCTTGGCGTCTAGGAGTCCAGCTGGTAGGCTCCTTAGTTCTTTTGGTGTCTCAGTGACTTAACTTTCAGCCACCATGGGGCTAGCCATTAGCTATGACTAATGAGGGAAAGAAACTATCTTCTTCAGTAAAAAGTGGAGGCTCTATGTCTGAAATGTAAAAAGTAATGATTTGGAAGAAAAGATTTTCCCTTGAAGCAGCCTTTGCTCCTGCAAATATCCACTTCTATTATTATAATTAGGTTTTCATAAGTCGTAGATTTGTCTCTCTGTTCGTAGTTCTTTGGTTGTAAGTGACAGAAACTCAACTCAAATTTGCGTAAGGTGAACAGGGAGCTAATTGCTCTGGGAAGTGATAATCTTGGGTAGACCTAGCTTCTGATACTCTTGGACTCAAAGTCAAATGATGTCATCAGAGCTTGTCTCTTTTTCTCCACCCCTTGCCTCTGTGTTTCTTACTGTTGGCTTCATTCTCAGGTAGCTTTCTCCATGATTCCCCAAGATGGCGCTGGGCAGCTCCAAACCTATGTGACCCTTAGATCTCAGGATCTCAGGGGAAGAGGGAGATTCACGAAACTCCTGTAAAGGCTCTGTTTGGCCTAGCTCAGATCACCTCTTCTTCCTGAAACCATTATGTAGCCAAGTGGGTGAAGTACAGTTTGGCTAAGCCTGAGTCATCTGCTATACCTAGAGCTCAGTTTTGGGGTAAGGACAGCCCCACATGAGCCATATGAAGTGAGGAGGGCTCCTCCCCAAAGGAAGGAATGATGGATGACAAAAATGCATATGTCTATGGAAAACTAAACTCCTCTTGTTATTTTAAACAGAGTATTTATTATTTACAATATTCCAAGCACTGTGCTAGCATTTTATATGAACTATCTCATCTAATCCTTTTAGTAAACTATGAAGTATGTGTTATTATTATTCCCATTTTCAAATGCAGCAATGGAGGCTTAAAGGCTAAATAACTTACCTGAAATCTTGTAACTATAAATGGCATAGCTGAGAATCAAATCAGAGTCTGCCTCATTTCAGAGCCAGGGGTCTTCATTACTTCACTATGTTGCCATCTTTTCTCTTGTAGGTTCAATAATTTTAAAATTTAAACATGTTTTGTACCTTTAACACTTTCTCCTCTGTCCCTGATAGACCCTTGCTTCTGGACATCCTTTCATCTTAGAATTATGAATTGGATATCAGCACTTGAAAGGACCTTAAAAACACCTACCTCACCCCGTCGTTTTGATGTAAGGAAGGGAGATCATCTAGAAACAGAGAGAAACGAACTCGTTTTCCTGATGCCCAGACTTGATTGGCCATTCCATTCAATAGTACTTAATCTGAATCCCCTATGTAGAAGGCCTTCAATAAACACTTTTCTTTGGTAATCAAACTAGCTTTTAGTTACTGGATAATTTAAATCATTAATGTTACCCATCCTTCAGAAAGATAAAACCTGGGGCTGGCCTGGTGGCGTAGTGATTAAGTTTGTGCGTTCTGCTTCGATGGACCAGGGTTTGCAGGTTTGAGTCTCAGGTGCGGACCAATGCGCTCATGCTGTGGCGGTGTCCCACATACAAGATAGAGGAAGATGGGCACAGGTCTTAGCTCAGAGCCAATCTTCCTCAGCAAAAAGAGGAAGACTGGCAACAGATGTTAGCTCAGGGACAATCTTCCTCACCAAAAACAACAACAACAGAAAGAGAAAACTTAAAACTTTTTAGAAACAGATTGCTTTAAGAAAAAATGTCTTTATGGATCACAAAATTAATAACAACAAAAACCCTAAAAGAACAAAATGACATTCATTATATCTTATGGTGCTGGGTAGGAAATCGTGTAAAGGTACGGGCAAATCAGTGAATCATCTGACCTCTGATATTGTAAAGAGTTCATAGGATTGTCCTGAAACATTATAGCTGAGGATTTTAATCACCATAGATGCCACCTTATCTACTTAGGCTCTTAAAAATCTAAGAAAGATCCATGGTCTTATGATGATTCCAGAAAAACTATATAGTCAAGGAGTGAAGTCAGAGGTGTCTAGTTTGGAACAAGCTCTGTTGTCAACAATATCATTTTAGTGCTTAGAGATGTTGCTGTTTTTCAGATGTTGGTGCTATTGTGTGTGTGTTAAGATGGTACTGAGGGAGGTTGAGCCCAGTGACGCAGCAGGCAAAAAGCTTGCTTATTTTCCCCTGCAAGGACCCATACCTGTGGCACATTCAGTCAGTAGAAGAGCAGTCTCTCTCAGCAGGTAGAAAATGACCCTACTGTTATTTTCCCAGCCGGTCATCTGCCTAGCTGCTTTCAGAAATTTTAAGAATCAATATAAATGGCAGAGGTGGAGAGGAGAAGCAAAAGTCTGAATCTATCTTGAGATGTATTTTTGTAGATCTCCTCTCTCCCCCTCACCAGGTGGAGGGCTAGCCATAGTGCAGAAAGCTGCGCTGAAATCTTGATTCACTTCTCAGCTGGGAGGGTCGGTGTTCAAATGTTAAAGTACCCATGGCCAGTTGTTTGTATGCTGTGTCAAGCAGTGTTTTATCCAGACTTTAAGAAATGCGGGTGATTTTCACTTGTTTTCATTGGACAGTATATTCTTTTAGATACTTTTAGCACCTTGATAAGAAGATTCTTCAGAAGGCACAGAAGCCATCCTTGCCATGGTCCCTGCTCACCGCCTAGTCTGAGACACAGGTACCATCACACAGAACGTGAATTAGAAATCACTGTTCTAGAGCACGTGCTGGAGGTGGAGGCAGTTATGGAGCTCAGAGGAACTGGAGTTAAAGGACGTACTCCATGAGGAGGAAGAAGCCTGCAGTGAGATGAGCAGGATTTGGAAGAAGAAGCAGGTGGCAGGACGTTCCAAGCAAGGGCAACCTCAGCCTATTCCAGATTTTCCACATTTGATGCAGAAAATGCATCTCTGAACTGAAGAATACTGTTCACCCATTGAGTGTCTCAACTTCAAGATACGGGTGAGGCATTTCTCTGCAGAGTCAGTGCTGGGGATGAGATGTCAGCATGTTCAGCAGGAATCTTTGAATAGGAAAGAATTGCTTTCTGTCCAAGCCACTCGGTGGGCTTATTGGCATTAATAGTGGTCTTTTACGCTGAGAGTGAAAACAGAGTTGAGAATAATAGGGAAAAAAGGAGGGAGATGGATCAAGACAGACAGACATAGAGGCTTTGTAAACCATGAGCCGTGGCCCAGGGACCAATGGTTACTGGAGGTCTACTTCTCCCTCCTTCAGTAGAAGCTGTCTTCAAGGGACATGCCGGAAGCGGGGAGTAGGAAAGACGGAAGCACTTTGAGCCTCACAAATGGACATCTCAAGCCCCAGGAAAAACCAGACACAGACAAACTACGCAACCTAGACACTGTACATTCTTGAGTTAGTTGGGCCTGCTCGCCAGAGACTATGGAGAACCGGGTTGCTTGTCTTTGCAGCTGTATAAAAATAAGGAAGCTTTAGCAGTGGCCTGATTCTCAAGTTAGGGTGAATGAAAAGCAACAAAATAGGATAATGCAAAACTCGTGTCAAAAATCAAGCCAAATGCGTGTGTGCGGGGGATTCTCAGAGATTCGACACCAGGATAGACAAAGAGAAGCTTGCAGCTTCAGTTCACCCTTTTCCCCAGAGGATGTGTCTAAGTACAGTTTTCTATGACAGAAATGCGTGTATGAGGGCCCCTTTGAGGACTGGATGTTTGCTGGTGGTGGGAGAGGTGGGGGTGTCTGGGTGTACAAGTTTGACTCCTTTTCTATAAGCAAAGGAGATTTGCTTTGGTGACTAACAAAATGTAATTGCAAACCACTGACCTGTTGCCATCTTCTCAGTTTGAAATTATTTCCTCTGTAGTATTAGGATCCTGCCCTGTACTTAGATAAATCCTATATTCTCTGGATTTCTCATTTTTCAAAGACAGCTAGATGTTGATAATATTCAATATTTCCTTCCGGATGCACTGTGAGCATCATCCCTTTTGTTTTTAATTTCAGGATGGACTCCTCCTTTTTTATGGCTTCTAACAGTGTTGGTTAATATCTTGCTACTTTAAGTGTGGTCCACAGACCAGCAGCACAGACGTCAACTGGGAGCTTGTAGAAATGCAGAATCTCAGTTCCCACCCCAGACTTACTAAATCAGCATCTGCATGTTAACAAGATTCCCAGGTGATTTGTATGAAAGTAGGTTAATATATCCTGTGACTCAAAATCCTTATTTTTGAGTGGTGAGGAGATAGAGCCGTACACCTTGCCTCTGACAGTAGAAGCTCTCTTGCTCTTCCCTTAACTAATGTGCTGCACTGAACACATCTCCCATTCTGCTCTGTAATACGTACTGACTGATAACCTCAGTGGAACGCTCCCAGCTCACTGCAAACTCTCTCGAATGCACAGGGGCAAGCGTACCCTTTAACTAAATTCAGTGTTTACCAAGAATCAGCTGTGTTTGCTCCCAGACCTGTTTATACCAGTTGTACTAGTTAATGTAATTACACAATTTAAAGAAACAGATGAAATAAGAGTAGGAAAGAGTTATTTCTAAGATGAATGCTTTGGAAAGACTGAATGAAATGAAATGAAACATACTCTCAATGAAAATATGCTCTCAAATTACAGCAATAGAGCTATGAAAAATTGGGAGGGGATTGTAAAAATGCAGAAGGAGTCTCCATTCAGATTCTTTCACATATGTCTGAGGTTTTATTCCCCGTTAATGAAACTGAAATTAGAAATTGAAAATTATACTTCTTATGTATGACTTATGCAACCAAGAGGATGGGAAGGACCTATAGACCCATGCTCGAGAAATATTTTAAATGGCCTTGGCCCTACATGAAAAGATTATAAATGGATGCATAATTTTATCCATTTATAATTTGAATTCAAATTCGAGTTCAAATTTATTTATTCAAGTTCAAATGCAAATAAAATTGCTGTTATTTGATAATAAAACATTGATTTTTAACAATTTCCCTCTTTAACCAAATTTTTAATTAACCAACTGCTTGTCCTAATCTTATCAGCTAATATAAATATAAATATCAGGTTTCTACTGTATAGCTTTATTTTTAAAGAGTCAAGCAAAGAAGAAGCAAGGAGTTTTATTGCCTTAATGGACTCTTTTTCAGGTTAGGAATTTGAGGCCCAGACAGGTGAAGTATTTTGCTTTGGGTCAAAGTGTGGTTCTCAAAATGTGGTCCTGAGATCAACCATATCAACATCACCTGGGAGCTTGCTAGAAATGACGATTCGGCTGGCCCCAGACCTACTGAATCAGAGACCCTGGGAGTGCGGCCCAAGTGTTTGTTTCCAGAAGCCCTCCAGGCAAGTCTGATGCTGCTAAAGTTTGAGGCCTGTTGATTTACTGTGACCACACAGGAAAAGCAGAACTTGAAGAAAAACCCGTTTCTCCTCCAATCTGGACCATTATACCTTCTGACTAATTTGTCAGGCACTTTCTCTAAACCTGACAGTTCTTTTAATCAGAAATTTTAGACTTTACAAAATTTAAACAATGGCCTACAACAAAAGAATCTTAGATAGAAAAGGACTCTGTAACATAGATAAGGACTCTCTAACATAGATAAGGTAAAAATCTCTAAACTGTACCTAAGGATGGATAATTTCTAATGACCTAATTGACGAATGAATTTACTGTTAATATAGTTGTAGCTATTGGTCCTGCTGCTGCTCTCATGGTGGGCTGCCATGTATTGAGGGCTGACTCTGTGCGAGATCCAGGACTAAGCATTTTATAGATTATCTCATTTTGTAAAGTAGGTGATTATCCAGATGAAGGACTGCAGTTTAGCACGATCAAGTAACTTACCTAAAGGTGTAGAGATAACAGGGTATGTAGTTAGAATTTGAAACCTGGCTGTCAGATTTGAAAACCCATGCTTTTAAACACTACATTTTATTATCTGCTCATTTGGGGGAGTTAGGGCTACTTTAAAAAAAAAAGTTTACTCAGTGACTAGAGAATGAAAACAGGAATCACTAATGTAGAAACTAAGTCCACACAGCATGAATTGAAAATGTTTCTTTGTATCAATATAGACCACTGTTCTCCACCCTAGTTGCATATTCGAATAATAGCTGGAACTCTCTAAAAAATATACTGATGCCCACATCCCACCCTTAAGCCAATTAAATTTAAATCTCCTGGGGTGGGGTCTGAGTATTTGTATTTTTTTTATAGCTCCCTGGGTTATGCTAAGGGACAGCCAGTGTTGAGAACCAGTCATCTGGACGTAAAGGTTCAGACAATTCAGGCTCAGAAAGGGATTTTGATGAGTTTTTCCATGTAGCCTGTTATGAGGCAAGGATGCTAGCCATTCATTGAACACTCGCAATGCCCCAGACAGATTGCATTGCTCTCAAATATCCACCATATTTGGGGGTGACCATAATGGAGTTAAAAGATAAATAAGCATATAATTTTCAGGAATCCCAAATGTAAAGTTTGGTGTTTAAAAATACCTATTTACCCATAACTGACCTGGATTAATACAGTTTTTCTAGACTAACCTCTGGAAAATACCTAGGAAAACCATTTTCCTGGAGCAGGAAGTAGATGTTTTAGTAAAATCCTGCCTCTTTCTTTTAAATCATCCTACTTTTTTCTTTGTATAAGAGAATCAAAATGATGTTTATTTTATAAACATACAATATAAACTAAAAGACAATTGATGGAAATTTTTAATTTTTACCAGCTTAGAAAAGGAACCTATTTGGCCAATTAGTACGAAATATTTGTGTAGATGCTCCCAATCCCTGATTTTTTTTTAGTTCTTCTACCTCTCAAACCAGACAGAATTAATGATGTGTCTTGTTTTATGCAGTAATGTCTCTGAAAAAGTTGAATGTGGTTTGAATTATTGTTTAAGTTTGCATGACTCTCCTACTATTATTCTCTAAAGTAGTGGTTCTTAATTACAGTGTTTTTGCCCCTCAGGGGACATTTGACGGTATCTGGAGACGTATTTGATTGTCACAACTGGGGGAGGGAGTTTGCTATTGGCATCTGGGGAGTAGAGGCCAGGGACGCTGCTCAGCATCCTGTAATACACAGGACAGACCCCACAGCAAAGAATTGTCCAGCCCAAAATGTCAATAGTGCCGAGGTTGAGAAACCCTGCTCTGAAGTTACTTCTTTTTACCTGTTGTGAATTCAGATTTTTTTCCTATATTTGGCTTGCCTAGAGCCCTTCTATAAAGAACTGTTGTATGAAATGATAACGTATGATACAACTTCTGTTCCACCAGAGTTAGCCCACATACTCTCTGCCCTGTAGGCAGGGCCTGTAGATCATTTCTAATTTGTATTTAAAGCATTTCAGTGGCTGAGATGTATGGTGCAAACAGCAATGGGAGTTGGATAGTTGTGGGGGAAATTTGAGCATCTGAAGACTTCAGGGGCCAAAAAGAGAATCTCTTACATTGACCTGAAAGAATAAAGATTAAGGAGGCTTGGCCTCTTTTTCCTGGATCAATTAGATGGCACTATATATTTTTGATTGATTAAGCATAATTTTCATTTTATAAGCTTAACATTTTTCTAGATGTTTTGTCACTCCTTTTTATAATACCCTTCTTAATTGGGGTGCAGACTTCCATGAAAATGAAAGTTAAGTAATTACTTCACTAAAGTTATCTTCCCGAGCATCATGTCTCTCCCTATGACTGGGGCTTGGTTGGCTGGAAATTAAGTAGAGATTTGGGAAATTATCTGATGTGTGTGTGGGAGGGTGTTAGAGTGTGTGTGCCTGCGCATGTCTGTGTGTGTGTGTGTATTAGTCCTTTGTGCTTGATATCTAGGATGCCCGCCTATCGGTTTATCTGCTCAGCTCCCCTCTTCTAGGAAGTGACTCTTACCCATCACTCTTGTTATAACAGGTGCCATATCTGTATTTTGTGGTCTCTCCAATCCACCTCAATGGCTTGGCACAGAGCTAGGCACCCAACCCAAGTGGGAACAACCAGAGTTCTTTCTCTAGGGTTTTCAAACTCGAGACCAAGAGAAAATGAGTCTTGACTAAAACTGAAAGGTCTAGACTGTAGCTGCCCATGTTTCCCACCACTTGGGCGACACTAGTTGGTCGCAGGAGAGGAGAATGAAGCCAGGAGAAGAGGATGGAGAAGCTGGGTGGCCCACACATCCCTGGCAACCCTTGCCCTCCTCCCAGCCTCTCCCCCAGTTCTTCCTTTGCTTTTTCGAGAACACTCCCCAGATCCTTCTGACTTTCTTTCTCTTTACTTAAGCCAGTTTGAGTTAAGTTTCTGTGACTTGCAACCAAGAGAGTAACGACAACACAGTGTCCTTACCTGAAAATGAATTCCTTGAGCTATCCACACACAGAGGTCTCCAAATGAAAATAAAACCACAAACCCCAGAGTGTATCTGTTTGCAGGAGGGGGTCTCTAGTAATTAGCTTAGATTGCAACAAATGGCACACACAGACTGTTGGCTCTGCATGTGTGCTCTAAGATTGGTGTTTACCCTATTACATTCCAATTTAAGGATGTCACGAAGTTTATCAATGAGCAAATGGAAACTAGCAAGAACACATATATGGGTAGCAAGAGGTATGTGCCTTGATATATAGATTTTTTAGACTTTTTTTTTAAAAAAAAGTTACTTGCATTGGGTCAATAGAAAAGGGGACACAACCATATTCCCCACTTAAACTTGGTGATGATTGGGTATTTTTAGCAAATGAGTTGTCAGCAGAAAGGCTTCATTAGACTCATCAGGATATCTGCCCATGAAGAACGAATCCCAAACTGTACTGACAGTTTCCTTGAGCCAAAATGATGAAGCACCTCTGACAAGAGCCGTATTGTGCTCCCCATGTGAGGAGCATGAGGAACAAAAGAGACAGTTTGATCTTCATTTGGTCAGGTTAATATTGACACAGCTTAGAAAAATCAGAAGTGTGTGTAATGTACACGTACAGCAAGCACTCTGGTTTCCATAAATCAGAAAGGGGCACCCAGAGAGGAAAGAAGGTCTCTTTCTTTCTTGAAATACTGTGCAAACCAGATGATTTATTGTTACAAAGGAAAAGAAATAAAGCCGTAAGTGTTCAAGCTCATGGCTCAAAACAAGCCAATAGGGATTTTTTTTAAATGTCTATACACAATTATGGAAATAATTTATTATTATTATTTGGTAGATGGAGTGTTGCCCAGGTTCTACCATTTGAAAAATAAAGCATGACTAATGAGTGAATTTTCCATTATGCATGGGTCCTGAGTTATCCATTCTCATATAGAAATCCTTATAAACATACATAATGTCTTTATCAAAGTTTAAGTGGAACAACAGTCTAGTCCTTTTCTCGCAGAGTCCTTAAATCCACACTTTTTCCAAAAGTTTTGATGATTATGGGTCTGTCCTTAAAGAAAATGTAAATTAGGCTGAGCTAGTTAATGAGAAGGTGACTTATTTGTCTCTAATTGATTGTGAACCTTTCCACATCCAAGTATTCAATCTACTGTTAACTAGTTTTGAGAGTCTGCCTAGGACCACTCTTCTATGAAGTACAGTACATAAGCATCTTTTTCCAGGGCAACTCTCCATTGGTGTAACGTTGATTCTCCTTATGATGGAGACGGTGAGGATGGGGCAGGATTTCAACTTGCTTAATTTCAAGTTGATCTGAAAACAGCCCACTTCATTTCAAGAAGTTCTGAATTTAAACCTATGCTTTCAGATGAACTATCTCCCAATCTCCCTCCCCTTCTCTCTCTCTCTCCATTAATGATATAGTTATAGGAGGTAGTAACTATTTGTCCCATGACATGAAAACAGTGATTTTCAATTTTCAATAAACATGTGCTCTCTCCCTCTATTCTTGAATTCTTTGACCCAAATGATGACATTACAAGGGTGATTGCTTAAAAGACTCTTGATTTCTCCTCTCATGCTTATGACATGACCTAAATTGAAGTATCTGCAGACTGATACATTATTTTTGTCTTTGATAGTTGTGCCTTTTCAGGAGGACTTTGCTTCAAGTGATGGTGATATTATAGGCTCTTCCTATTAAGATGTCCACTGCCTCAGGGTAAAAAATTACCTCTTTTGTCTCCTTACACCCATCCCCTGCAATCCTGATTCCTGGTTTCTCTGGGCTTGTGAGCAGAAAAAAAGTAATGTTGGGATGATTTTTAGATGATGAAATTTTTACATACTGAATGTTAAAGTGGAATTCTTCCATTGTTGGTGTGTCTAAGCTACTAGGGCAAGAAGAACTACTTGAGGATAATTCTGGGTAACCAGTGACTCTGCTAGTTCTCCTGTTTTTTTTTTTTTTTTTTTCCTGGTACACATGCATACTCAACTTTTGAAAGTACATATTGCCACAAGAATATCACGTTCTGGGCAAGCCCCAGTGGCCTAGAGGTTAAGTTTGGCGTGCTCTGCTTCAGTGGCCTGGGTTCGGTTCCTGGGCACAGACCTACACCACTCGTCGGTTGGTGGCCATGCTGTGGCGGCGGCTCACATACAAAAAGAGGAAGATTGGCAACAGATGTTAGTTCAGGGCAAATCTTCCTCAGCAAAAAAAAGAACATCACAACATTCTTCGTTATGATAGTTTCTTTGGACAAGTTTTCAATTTTCAGTTCATACTTATAGTTGATGGTCAGCCCACATTTATATTTACAGACCAGATGAAAAACTGGAAATTGATCATAAAGAATGGTAATATTATATCATCAAAAAATTTGAGCAGCACATTATTCTTAGCACTTGTTGAAATCAGAGATGTGGCTTGCTTCTGTATAGCGACAAGAGAGAATCATTACTAAACAGAAATACGTGGAATAGCAAAATCCTGTTTGTTATCACATTAAAAACTGAATTAATTAGTAATATCTTGGGTGATAAAGAATTTTCTCATTCAGGGATAACATAGAGGTTAAAAATGGGCTCTGAAATCAGACTAACCTGGACTCGAGTCCCATTTTTCACACGTGTGAGCTGTGTGACATCAGTTACTTGACCTCCCAAAGCCTCCATTTTCTCAATGCAAAACAGAGACAATGTTACGCACCTCACTGGAGCATCTTGAAGTTTAAATGAGATGATGCAAAGCATTTAACAGAGTGCTCAATGCAAAGCAGTGCTTTATTAGATTATGTTAGTCAGTATACTATTGGTTTAAATGAAAACTATATTGATATGTATATATGTTACATATTCATTTATATATTGTAGTAGTTTTAATTTTCACACAGTCTTTTCACAAAAGGGCTCTCTTTATCTATAAAGAATGATAATATGAACTTTCTGACTCTATTTTCAAAATTTGATGTATAATATAGTTTTAACAGACTCAGTGAAGTTTTTACTACTAAAATGCCTTGGCTAGCTTATAAAAATAAGAACAATATGAAAATAATAACATTTAAAAAAAATGACATCTGGTAAAAACATGGGAAATATCTTTGCTTACCAATTAAAAAGTGTATGAAAAACAGAATAAATAAAATCTCTTAATTTATGCATTTTGTGTTCTCATAAATCATTTTCCTGTCAAAATTATCAGACTTTATTATTGCTGAATATTTTAAACATCATAATAGAATTTTGGTAGCATAAATCATCAAGCTTTCAGTTAGAACATTTGTGTACATACCTCAGCATCTTTCTTATTTCTTGATTAAAAAAATAGTCCTAAGTCTAGAAATAAATCTGTGCAAAGTATAAGTGTCGAACTATACTCTTAAATTTCCATAACGCAGCAATCCATGCTGGCCACTGTGTTTACAAGGTAGTTATAGATTGTCAAACTGCATTTCTAAGGCTCATTATTCTCAAAAATGAAGCTGTACGAGCTTGTGTTTTAATCTTGGTAATGATTTTTATCCACAAGCATCCTACCTACAGACAATACCTGCTTGCTTGATTTCTCTGTTTCCTGCAAGAAGAAAAAAAATTCAACATAGTGGATCTGGGAACAGTTTGTCTATGGCATGAGAAAATAATTTATTTCATTTAATAAAAGCCTTACTCAATATATTTTATTTATAATTTGTAAAAGAGACAACTGTTTTGGATGATGTGTATAGTCCAGAATGTTGAACCTAAATGGAAAGTATTAGCATCAGGAGTAAAATCCACTTAATGTCACATGGCACTTGGAGGTGAAATGGCAGAAATGATGAAAAAGACTTTATCCATGGTGATTTAGCTGAAGGAAAAATCACTACACATTTTTTTTGATTCTTTAAAAGCTGTTATTTGTGTAGCGGCAAACAGAAGCTCATTCACTGAGTCTAATTTGGAATTAAGAAGAAAGAATCCATTAATGGGATAAACACTGTCTTACCCATAATTTTTATATTTTACATCATTTTTAAAATGACTTTCTTTTGTATTTAACTTTGTGTAACTTCCTCTATTCTCTTAGATCTAGAAATTTTACATGTGGATCACTCAAATGATTTAAAATTGTGTGTGATTATCATTCGAAAGTTCATCTATATTATAAAGGATATAAGGCAAGAAATTGTAATGTGAATAACCAGTTTCCATACTAAGAATTGGTAAAATGCTTTCTGTGAGTCAGAGTAATCCCATGAATCCTCAGAGACCTTTTGATAGCTGAAGAACCAGGAAAGGAAAGAGACCTAACGTTTGTTGTCTACTCTATGTCAGGCAGTTAACCAGCTTTTTTTTTTTCATTGAAGTATAGTTGACATACAATATTGTATTAGTTTCTGGTGCACAATAGTGATTCGACACTTATTTACATTACAAAATGATCACCCTGATAAGACGAGTTACCATCTGTTAACAGAAACTGAGAACAAATTGGTGGTTGCCAGAGGGAAGGACGAAATAGGTGAAGCGGATAAAAGATACAAACTTTCTGTCATAAAATAAATGTCATGGGTATGTGACCTACAGCATAGGGAATCGTCAACAATACTGTAATAACTAGGCAGCTTTTGGATATATGTTCTTTGTGTGTGTGTGTGTGTGTGTGTGTGTGTGTGTGTGTGAGGAAGATCAGCCCTGAGCTAACATCCATGCCAATCCTCCTCCTTTTGCTGAGGAAGACCGGCCCTGAGCTAATGTCTATTGCCAATCCTCCTCCTTTTTTTCCCTTTTTCTCCCCAAAGCCCCAATAGATAGTTGTATGTCATAGTTGCACATCCTTCTAGTTGCTGTATGTGGGACGCCGCCTCAGCATGGCCAGACAAGCGGTACATCGTTGCGCGCCCAGGATCCAAACCCGGGCCGCCAGGAGCGGAGCACGAGCACTTAACAGCTAAGCCACGGGGCCGTCCCCTGAAATGTGTTCTTAATTCTCATCAGCCCTGAGAGGTGGGAGTTTACAGATGAGATAAACCAAGGCTCAGAGAGGTGAGGTAACTCACTCAGGTCACCCAGCTAGTGAATGGCAGAGCCAGGGTTAACCTCATGTCCAGCTGACTCCAAAGCCTTTACTAGAAACCTTGGAGGGAGCACCCTATAATAATGGAGACACAATCAGATTTTAGATTAGCAACTTGGCTAAATTATAACAACTTTAATATCAGAGCATCTAAATGTCCATTGTCCGTTAGATTTCAGTATATATTATTTGAATACATATAGAAATGACATTCTATTTTTATTTATTTATTTATTATTATTATTATTGTTTTTTTTTGGTGAGGAAGAGTGGCCCTGAGCTAACATCTGTGCCCATCTTCCTCTAGTTTTTTTTTGTACGTGGGATGCTGCCACAGCATGGCTTGACTAGTGGTATAGGTCCGCACTTGAGATCCAAACCTGCGAACCCGGGCCGCTGAAGCGAAGCACGTGAACTTAACCTCTATACCACCTGGCCAGCCCCCATTCTATTTCTACATGATTATAGAAATTATTTTCTACTTAACACTATGTCATAACCGTTTTCCTGTGTCATTAGTATTCTTTGATGGCATTATTTTTTTTTTAATTTTTTATTTTTTTTATTTTTCCCCTAAAGCCCCAGTAGATAGTCGTATGTCATAGTTGCACATCCTTCTAGTTGCTGTATGTGGGATGCGGCCTCAGCGTGGCCAGAGAAGCGGTGCGTCAGTGCACGCCTGGGATCCAAACCCGGGCCGCCAGTAGCGGAGCACGTGCACTTAACCGCTAAGCTGTGGGGCCGGCCCTGATAGCATTATTTTTAATAGCAGCATAATATTCTTTTGTGTAACTGTCCCATAATTTATTTAACCATTTCTCTATTGTTGGACATTTAGATTGTTTCCAAGTTTTAGTTATTAAAGTAATAATCCAGTGAATAGCTTTGTCCAGAAACCTTTGTGTGCATATCTGACTTTTTCTTTAGAATATGTTTCTAACAATGTATGAGAATGCCCATTTTGTTTTTTTTTTTTTTTTTTTTAAAGATTTTATTTATTCAGTTTTTTTCCCCCCAAAGCCCCAGCAGACAGTTGTATGTCATAGGTTCACATCCTTCTAGTTGCTGTATGTGGGACTCGGCCTCACGTTGGACGGAGAAGTGGTGCCTCGGGGCGCTCCCGGGATCCGAACCCAGGCCGCCAGCATCAGAGCGCGCGCACTTAACCGCTAAGCCACGGAGCCGGCCCTGGAGAATGCCCATTTTGAAATATTTACCAATAATAGGAAAAGAGAGGATGGAATATTTTATTATTAAAGGATTTCTTTGATTATCAATGAGTTCAGATATTTATTCACCATTTGCATTTCAATTGAACTGAAATGGTCTTTTATGTTCTCCAACTATTTTTCTGTTGCTATATCTACTAATTTTCTGTTGCTATATTATATTTCATCAATATATAATCTCTAGGACTTGAAACCTTTCTCCTCCCAGTTGAAAAGAACAACAACAGGAAATAATAATTGCATTGAGAAACTTTTGAGTGGGTTTTAAGCATAAGAGTGTCATGCTTCTATACACATTTTTAGAAGCTCTCTCTTGGTACTGTGTGGAGAACGGATCATAGGGAGATAAGAGCGCTGCAGGAAGACCAGTTGGGAGGCTGTCACCAAAGTTCAGGCAAGAGATGATGGTGACGGTGGCCTAGACAGCAGTAGAGATGGAGAGGAGACACAGAAGTGTTTGGACTTGAGATATGTTTCAGAGGTAAAGTTAATAGGATTTGCTGATAGATTTTGTGAGGAATGAGGAAAGAAAGGAATCAAGAATAATTCCTAGATGGAATGATGGCTTGAGTAACTGAGTGGATGGTGGAGCCATTTAATGATGTGGAGGAAACTGGTGGAGAGGTAGGTTGTATTGTATCTGAGATGCTTATTAGACATTTACGTGGAAATATCATTGGATAGACAAGGTTAGAGTTCAGATGGATGTGGATTTGGTTGTCTCTGGCAAGTAGATTGTTTGAAAGCCATGTGACTGGATGAGATCACCAAGGAGAATGTGTACATAAAGAAGAGAAAGGGGTTTGGAAACAAAGTCTGAGGCAATGAACATTTAGAGGTAGAGTAAGGAAGAGGAACCAGCAAAGGTGACTGAGGAGTAGCCAGTGAGTTGGGAGAAAAACCAGCAGAGTGTAATGTCAGGAAAGTGAAGGAATTACGTGTTTCAAGAAGGAGGGAGGGTCAACGTCCTGGAATTCTTCAGAGAGGCTGAATAGAGTAAGAAGAGGGAAGTGAGTTTTGGATTTGGCAACCTGGAAGTGATTGGTACTTTTGAGAAGAGCAGTTTCAGTGGACCAATGGGGGCGGAAACCTGACAGGAGCAATTCAGAAGACAATAGAAGATAAGAATATGTGAGCAATGTAAGAAGAATGGGTTTTCCTCTCTCAAGGAGTATCCACATTTAAGTATTCAAATGTTTACAAGACATTATTTAGATCACTTTTATTTCATGTGATGGCCTGAAGCTATCAGCATATAGCATAAAGACTAAATTTTTCAGAGCAATGGAGTAAGAACTAAAATAGGATTTTGTGAGAGAATGGAATTTTCTGCTGCATTTGTCCACGCACTTTCAACCACAAATGTAGTAAATCTATAAGACACCATCCCTGTCACTACCTCGTTCTTACATTAGTTCAAGTGGAGTCATATCATTTCTGTTTTCTGCCCTTTGTCATCATGATCCTCAGCCTCTTTTTAGCGCCCTTGAGATTTACACCTTAGCTTTTGGCCAGGACATAACAAAGGCTTTTTCTCCCCCTATTTCTAGGCCTTCCTACTCATTCCAAAACTAGGAATTACTCCAGCAAAAGGAACTCGTGACCTCTAAAAATGTTTAATGATTGAATCTTTGGTACCATGAGTGACAAAAGGCTGTGTCAAGGAGCAATTCCCATTCTTCCTAACTGATGGGAATAGTCTGGGTTTTTGCCAGTCAATTTCCAGTTATGATGATTAGTGAAGTAACTCCCTAAATTCCATGCAGCGTTCTCAGACTAAGGTCATATTTCAAATGTGGAGGCTTGTATGATGGGGGTGAGGGTGGTGAATTGAAGTAGGATCCCTTTATTTTGTAAACCTTTGGCAAATTGAGCGGGAGATATAGATATATATATGTATATGTGTATAATTTTAACTGAAGGTGGGGGAAACATCTTGAAGACATTTGAGCAGACTAACAAATAGTATTTGTATACATGTAACTAAAACAGTAATTTATCAGGTAGAAGGCAGATGGGGGGAATAAAGTGCCAACCTGTATCTACAGTTGGGTTGTGTTGATGATGAAGTGCTGTTTATTCAGGACCAGCCTAGCTTGTCAGCAACATAAGAGCAGTCACGGCACATGGCTCCCTGCCTAGCTAGAAGACAATAATAAATTATCTCCTATGCAAACAGCACCGGCATAAAAGCAGAACAAACAGACTCTGCCTCCCGGATTCCTGAAGATTCTTACTCATTGCCTTGTCTGATTCTGTTTTAAACATGAAACTCCTAAAGCCAATAAGATGGAATCTGGTTTGAACAATTTTATTAGGGCAAATAGGACATAGTTGTTGACGATCTCTGTTTTGGGGTCACTATAAGATGTAAGCATTTTGTTTCACTAACATGCCAAAGTGATTCACGTAAGACTTTGTTTTATGAATACTTCATTTGATCCTATGGAATTTGGGGTCACCCAGAAGAAAACTGGGAGAGTGTTACGCAACGGAGCTTGATCCTAAGAATCACTTGAGGTACATAATGAAAATACAGATTCTCGGGGTGGCCTGGTGGCACAAGCGGTTAAGTGCGAGCACTCCGCTGCAGTGGCCCGGGGTCCGCTGGTTCAGATCCCGGGTGCGTACAGACGCACCGCTTGTCAGGCCAGGCTGTGGCAGGCATCCCATATAAAGTGGAGGAAGATGGGCATGGATGTTAGCCCAGGGCCAGTCTTCCTCAGCAAAAAGAGGAGGATTGGCAACAGATGTTAGCTCAGGGCCGATCTTCCTCACAAAAAAAAAAAAAAGAAAAAGAAAATACAGATTCTTGGACCCAATGAGAACTCTAGCAGAGCAGCCCAGAAATATGCACCTCAGGGTGGTTTTTATGGTAAGGCTAGTGTGAGGAACAAGGAGCCGAGGGTGAGTCGGTAAGTCTGGTGACAGCATTGAGAGAATCCAAAGGACTGGTTTGTAGGAAAATATATCAATTAACAAATGCCTCCCTGGAGCAGTGCATTTCAGATTTCCATGTGCATTTGAATCACCCAGAATTTGTGGAAAATGCAGATGCTGCTTCAGTAGGTCTGGGGTGTGGCCTGAGACTCAGCATTTCTAACAAGATGCCTGGTGTTTCCAATGCCTCCGACTTGAGTCCAGCATGATCCTATTGCCGTGATTTTAACACAGAAGAATCCAAACAGATTGGAGCTCAGCCAACATTTTTGAATAGCAAATGTTCCACAAGTATGGCTTTGAATAATGCCGAGTCTACTGAATCCTCATCTTTTGCTCAGATACCAGTAAGACCTGCCTTCTCTTGTTGGAGCAACCCAGCCTGGAGTGTCCTGATAATTGTTATATGTGAAAATCTTTTAGAAATGCTGTGTCTTCTTTCAAGGGTTTAGAAACATATTTGGGAAGTTTTATGTACAGAATGGAAAAAATATTTTGAAAGGAAAATTGTAGGGTTTCTTGTACTAAAGCCTTCAGTCACTGGAGATAAGATGTAGGTAATTGCTGTCCATTCTTATTTTCCTACGGGACCAGTCTTCTTTTGTGATTCGTAATGGCAAAAAGCTGAGCAGTGAGGTTTTGATGGATACACCAATCATGATTTGAAATAATTTTGTCTACTGAATGCACGTTGTGTATAATATGAGGTCTGATTTTTAAAAAGCTCGTTCTAAATATCAGCTTCTATGGTGGGAAAATTATTTTTTAAAAAAATATGTATTTAAAAATTGTTATTATGACACCTGGGCAATAAATAAAAAGTATGAAAGCTGACAGTATGCTTTTTGGAACACGTTTCCAAAAGCTCTTGTATTTGAACATCATAAATTTCGTTACCAAGTCAGTAAAATAGATTCTTGGTATTCATCAGCAATATATCCTGGGACCTTTGTGAATTCCCATGTGCAATTCCGTGTAACCAAAAAGTGAAAGTGGCCTCATGAAGTGTCTAACGAGAGTGGCTGCCACAGGAGTAGATGACAAACGCTCTTTGAGGTGTGGACTGGTGATGGGCTGTGCCTGCACATCTGCCAAGTGCTTCATGTGCCCTCTCTGGGGCCTCATAGACCTTGAGATTCAACTCAGCAGAATTGCAGAGTGCATGTGTTGTGGATCTTTTAAGTGACTGGTAAATAGTCTAAGACACAAATGTCAAATCCACAAGTTTCAAAGAACTACCACATACAAATGTTAATCTGTACATGGGAAAAACCTGCACCTATATGCACTGCACTATTTAGCTCCTCACAGTGGTTATCTGAGGGGGTACATGGCACTTCCACTTTCCTTGGTATACATTTCTGTATTGCTTTAATATTTTACCAGTGGCACGCATAATTCTGATGACTTTTGTAATCAGAAAAAAAAGTTAGTAGAATTCTTTGTATCTCTTGAGTGCACATCATGGTGATTTTCACTGAGTAGTGCAATAGACTGTCAATGGATTGATGATATATGAAGATCATATATAGATGCTATGATATATATATGCTAAGATAGAGGATTATGTAGTACAGGTTGGTTTTGTGTATATGTCTCTCCAGTTCATTCAACAGACATTTCTTGAGCAACTAGTATATGCCAGGCATTATGCTAGGGGCAAACATACAGTCTTCACTTATTTCTTTAAGAAGGGGAAACAGCCATGCTGACAAAGTGGTCCACATTGCAGTTAATAAAACTCGAAAAGACCAGCACATTCCCACAGCTGATGTGAGCCACAGGTCTGGGTACTCTGTGGTAGTGGGTCCCCTTTCCACAATTATTCATTCCTCCTTAGGTCCACTTAGAGCAAGCAGAGCTGACATCACTGCCCTTACACAAATCTCCCAGACTTCTACACTGGAATAGGAAGCATTCAGTAAACTCAGCTAGATTCAGCCTTAGGAATTCTGTTTGGAGTTAATAGTAATCATCAGAAAACAATTAGAGAAAAGAACAATTTTTCTCGTGATAGGATGTGATAATAGCACACATTCCTACATTCCATGAACAATAAGAGGAAAAGTATGTTTTACAAATTCAGTGTTTGAATAAACATTTTAGGAAAAAAATGTTAAGGTATTTGTTCCTTATCTAAACTATTGTTAATAATGATGGCAAAGACTCCTTCCTTCCTTGGTTTAGGAAAACAAACAAGCAAAGTATATTTTAAGCCATAGCATGAAAGTTTCCAAACTTTCTCAAAGCAAAATGTTTATTTCACCTAAATCTAATAATAAATGTCTGTCATAACACATCATAAGAGAAGACAAATTTGTGACACAATTCCCCAAAGCTGAGCAGTTTGACATTAATATCAAATTGCCTATTGTTGTTTCAGAACTGTACGTTTCACAGCAATATCTCCAGTGATTTGAAAGCATTTACAGACAAGTTCAGTTTTGATGTCCTCATCCTCCTGGCCAGCTACTTGTCGGAGGAGCAGCAGCCAAGACGACAGATCGCTGTGTACTCCGAGAACCTGGAGCTGTGCAGTCAGGTAAGCACCTCCTCGACCCCGGAACGTTTCACCACATCCTAACTGGCTGGCTCTCAGAACATGCGGTGGAAGATGGGAACAGATGAGTGGCTTAAAGAAATTGGCCCAAGAGATGAGATCCTAGAGTTTGAGTTTTAAGAAATGTTGGGGATATTTTGCATGTTGGGTCTTTATTTTTTTATTTATTTTTAGCTTTCAGTGCTTTAATTCAGATTTTTAGTTGTTAGTCTTGATGCTATGTTACAAAAAAAATCACCTAAATAGAATTAGCAGTGAGTTAAACAGCCTTTTTTGTTTAAACTGAGGTATAATTGACATATAACATGATATTAGTTTCAGGTGTACAACATAATGATTCACTATTTGTATATATTGCAAAATGAGTATCACAATGAATTTAGCTAACATCCATCACCACATATAATTACAAATTTTTTTTCTAGTGATGAGGACTGTTAAGATCTACTCTCTTAGAACTGTCAAATACACAATACAGTATTATTAACTATAGCCACCACACTGTACATTACATCCCATGACTTATTTATTTTATAACTGGAAGTTTGTACCTCTTGACCCCCTTCATCCCACATAGGGCCTTTAAAAAGAGCCCCATTACCATTTCTCTTCTAGGCTGAATTCATAGAGAGAAAGATCATATGTTTTTCACCCAAATGAGGGCAAGTCCTCCTTTGGGTCCTGTTTTCTTTGAGGACTGCTACCTGGTAATAACTAAAGTTTAGTTGCTGTCTAAATACCTGTTTGGTGCCCAGTGTTTAGTAACTGGTGATCTGATGCTTTCATCAAAGTTAGTTTGTTGGGGCTGGCCCGGTGGCACAAGCGGTTAAGTGCACGTGCTCTGCTGTGGCGGCCAGGGGTTCACCGGTTCGGATCCCGGGCGTGCACCGACGCACTGCTTGTCAAGCCATGCTGTGGCGGTGTCCCGTATAAAGTGGAGGAAGATGGGCACGGATGTTAGCCCAGGGCCAGTCTTCCTCAGCAAAAAAGAGGGGGATTGGCAGATGTTAGCTCAGGGCAGGTCTTCCTCACCAAAAAAAAAAAAAAAAAAGAAAAAGTTAGTTTGTCTCCAGGTACTAAAATTCTCACTGGGTAATCAGTCAGATCTCTTGGTTGATAGCCAAATCTTTTTTTTTTTTTTTTTTTAATTTATTTTTTTGTGAGGAAGATCAGCCCTGAGCTAACATCCACGACAATCCTCCTCTTTTTGCTGAGGAAGACTGGCCCTGAGCTAACATCTGTGCCCATCTTCCTCCTCTTTATGTGGGATGCCGCCTCAGCATGGCTTGGCAAGCGGTGCGTTGGTGCACGCCCAGGATCCGAACCGGAGCCACCAGCAGCAGAGTGTGCGCACTTAACCGCTACGCCACGCCACCGGGCCGGCCTGATAGCCGAATCTTTTAACCCATGGCTTTGGAAATAATATAAGAAGTGGACAAAATTAATCAAAATGGGGCACTGGATACACAAAACCAGGAGTATTTAGTAACTAATATGAGGACACACGTGATTCATTATGATATGGACAATGTGGACGCGGAACGGCTTCGTCACTAACCTTTCCTCACTAATGGATTAGAAACCTCATCTGTCTGCAGGTGGCGGGAGGCAAAGTCCTGCTCCTTTCTTTTCTCCATCCTCACTTTTTGTCCCCCAAGAGACCCCTCTTGGCTCTCAAGAGAGGGTCTGCAGGGACTCGCAGTTCCTCTGTGCTTTCTCAAGTCCAAATATGAAAGAGCCCTTGCTCCTGCTGCAGGTGCATGTTGGACCCTCTCTTCTGACCCACCTACATCTGTGCGTTGCGTCACCAGCCTGGGGCTTTTCCAATGCTCTGCTCTGCACTGGCTTTCAAAGCTGAATTTTATCTTTGGTCACTGGTTTCCTAGGGACAGAGCTTAGGTCTTCTAAGCTTCCATATGGCGGTTTTCAAATCGCTTTTAGTAGCAAGTCAATTTAAAAGTTGATGAATCTAAAATAGGCAAAACTAGACTTGCGGAAGAAGGGGTTAGAAGCACGTCAGCCAACTCCACCCCCCCCCCCCCACCTGAGACTGCTCCAGAGGAATCCCTCTTTGTCCCTGTGGTCACAGTGAGTTAAGGGTTGGCCTCTGCAGCTCAGCTGCCTGAGTTCAAAATTTGGCTCCATCACTCGTTAGCCACATGTTAGTTGGTCAAGTTGTTTAACCTTCTTGTGTCTCCATTTCCTCATTGGCAAAGTGGGGATAAAGAGTCCCTACCTTGTAGAATTATTGTGAGGATTAAAGGAGATAAGTCATGTAAAACCCTTAGAGCTGTGCCTGGCATATGAAAGCACTCAATAACTCTCACTTATTATTGTTATTACTATCTATGTGAGCTCTGTAGCTATTATTATTGTTGTTGTTGTTGTTGTTGTTTTCTCCTCCACTATCCTGTGGGGCCATTTCAAAGGCCCAATGTGCAAAATATCCCCAACATTTTCTAAAAATCATAGAGCTACAGCCAGTGCTGGCCTGGTGCTGGCTGTCACACATCCCCCTGCCTCCCAAGTCAGCTTTGCCTGTTCTGGGCTCCACGTCAGTGCTCCCCGGGCAGGAAGAGACCGTTGGGGTCTGAATGCTATTTGGAAATCTCTGCCTCTGGTAGCTGCTTTCTCTTTCCTACTTTCTCCTTTGCCTTATGAGGCTAGCAGAGGTTAAAGCAGGTCCTGGCCGCCTGCTACTAAACGAAAGCCTTTCTCCTGCCCCATTTCCCCTCATTCCAACACTTTCCCCTTAGCTCTTGACAGCATCCAGCATTATCTGTGCTCTTTGCAAACCTGAGTTTCAGTCTTGTTGGAAGATGGTATTATATTACACTGAGGAAAGGATTTAAATGGTTTTAAATCTCTTTACTTGTAACTTTCAGAAGCCAACAAAATTAAGCAGCTGGATTTTTGAGTTCAATGAAAAGCCAATTTGATAGGATTGGAGAAAGAGTTGGTGGTATATAAATGAGACTTTCTGTGTTTTACATCGTACAGTTTTCAGTTTGAGATCTTTTTAGACAGATGAACACATTAATTTTATATTAAGAAAAATTAAGAAAGACAAATTGCAAAGAGCAGAGAGTGTCTGAGTGCTCACATAAACCCCTTTGCTTCCCTGACAGATTTGCTGTGAGCTGGAAGAGTGCCAGAACCCTTGCCTAGAGCTGGAGCCCTTTGAATGTGGCTGTGATGAGATCCTGGTGTACCAGCTGGAGAACCCTTCGGTAACATGCGATCAGGTGGTTCTCCTTGTCAAGGAAGTCATCAATAGAAGGTGTCCAGAGATGGTCTCCAACAGCCGGACGTCCTCAACAGAAGCCGTGGCAGGCAGTGCCCCACTCTCCCAGGGATCTTCTGGGATTATGGAGTTGTATGGTTCTGACGTAGAGCCACAGCCCAGCTCTGTGAATTTCATAGAAAACCCTCCAGATCTCAATGATTCTAACCAGGCCCAGGTGGATGTCAACGTAGACCTTGTTAGCCCAGATAGCGGGTTGGCCACCATTAGGAGCAGCCGTTCATCCAAGGAGAGCTCAGTTTTCCTCAGTGATGACAGTCCAGTGGGAGAAGGTACTGGGCCTCACCATAGCCTCCTCCCAGGCTTTGACTCCTATAGTCCCATCCCTGAAGGGGCAGTAGTGGAAGAGCATGCACGGTCTGGAGAACATGGTGAACACTTTGACCTCTTCAACTTTGACCCAGCACCCATGGTTTCTGGGCAATCCCAACCATCTTCTCATTCTGCAGACTTCTCCCCGGCAGATGACTTCTTTCCCAACAGTGACTCATCAGAAGGCCAGCTCCCCACGGAGTCTAAAGGACTCGATGGGATAGGGATGGACATGTCTAATTATTCATCCAGCTCACTTTTGTCGGTGGCTGGCAAAGATAGCCTTGTGGAATTTGATGAGGAGTTTGTCCAGAGACAAGAAAGTCCTGGGGATAACTCTGAAAGAAATTTGAGCCTGACAGGTCTTGTGGGAGATGAATCTCCTTCACCAGAAAGGCTGAAAAATATTGGGAAGAGGGTCCCACCAACACCTATGAATAGCTTTGTAGAAAGCTCACCATCCACAGAAGAACCAGCTCTACTCTATCCAGAAGATATGAGCCAAAAAGCAGTTGACACAGGTCACACAGGGCCACCTCAGACCCGTACACGGTGCAGCAGCTGGTGGGGTGGTTTGGAAATTGACTCTAAAAATATTGCAGATGCGTGGAGTTCCAGTGAGCAGGAATCTGTCTTCCAGAGCCCCGAATCATGGAAAGATCATAAGCCGAGCCCAGTTGATAGGAGAGCCTCAGATTCTATATTTCAACCCAAGAGTCTTGAATTTCCAAAGTCAGGTCCCTGGGAGTCAGAATTTGGTCAGCCTGGGCTGGGTGGTGATAATACTCAAGACCAAAATGAGGATAGCTTGCAGTTTCAGAACCTGACCACCGAGCAGTCGCATTTGCCAAACGCTTCTCCTCAGGGAACAAACCACCTGATAGAAGACTTTGCTGCTTTGTGGCGTTCTGATCGCTCTCCCACAGCGATGCCTGAGCCATGGGGAAATCCCACGGATGATGGCGAACCAACTACTGCCTCAGCATTCCCAACCTGGAGTGCATTTGGTAAAGAAGATGAGGCCAAAGCTTTGAAAAATACCTGGAATCTACACCCAACGAGTGGCGAGACGCCTTCTGTGAGGGACCCGAATGAGTGGGCCATGGCAAAAAGTGGGTTTTCTTTTCCTTCAGAAGACCTAGTGGACAAGTCACCCAGTGAGGCAGATAATGAAGCAGCTCCAGAAATCTGGGGCAAGAAGAACCATGACTCCAAGGATAATATGCTTGTATCTGGAAATCCCAGATCTGATCTGGATCATGCATGGAATAGTTCTAAGATACCAATGGAAGATCAAAATGGTTTAGTGGATCCAAAAATTAGGGAAAATGTGCATGAAAATGTAGATTCCTGGAACCTTTTTGAGAAGAGCGTCAAGAAAGGAAGGTCAGACATTGTAGCTCCTTGGGAAGATTCCTTCTTAACATATAAATGTTCTGATTACAGTACATCCAACATTGGGGAAGATTCAGTGCCTTCCCCCTTAGATACCAACTACTCCACCTCTGACTCTTACACATCACCAACATTTGCTGGAGATGAAAAAGAAACTGAAAACGAGCCATTTGCTAAAGAGGGAGGTTTTGAGTCAAAAGATGCTAACTCTACCACAGGGGAGACTGAAACACCTCCTCAGTCACCGCAGCAGCCACCTAGAAATCGACCTAGTTCAGGTCCTGGGAACCTGGAAATGTGGGCTTCACCTCATGCAAATAATAGTTCTGAAATAAATGCCACTCACAGCCCAGATGAAGATTTACTCAAGACAGAGCCCACAGATGATAAGAACATTTCCATGGAGGATGACATTGGGGAAAGCAGCCTGTCCAGTTACGACGACCCCAGCATGATGCAGCTGTACAATGAAACAAACCGACAGCTCACACTTTTGCACAGCAGCACCAACTCCCGGCAGGCAGCCACTGATGATCTCGACCTGTGGAACAGAGTGATTCTGGAGGACACTCAGTCCACTGCAACCATCTCGGATATGGATAATGATTTGGACTGGGATGACTGCAGTGCGGGCGTGGCCATCCCCGGTGAAGGTCAAACACAAGGATATATGGCTGAAAGTATCGAACCCGAAACCCGATTTTCAGTGAGACAGCTAGAACCGTGGGGCGTGGAATATCAGGAAGCAAATCAGGTAGATTGGGAACTCCCTGCCTCTTCTGAGCCCAGCAAGGACACTGCTGCCAACGAATATCAAATACTCAATGAGAAAAGTGGGCAGCTAATTGCGAACAGTATTTGGGATTCTGTCATGAGAGATAACAACATGTCAATAATATTACCAAGCCCATCGTATACTACAGATTCAGAACAAAGCAAATCACCTCCTGAATCTCCCAGCTCATCAGAAAAAGTTAAGGACAGTCACATCCCAGATGTGCTAGAAGCCTCTGGAACCAGTGAGTTAGGAGCTCTTACCCCTGATCCTGACAAGCAGGACACATGCAGAGGAACCCTGCCAAGCGATACAGCATCCCTGGCAACCAGGCTTGAGAATCCAGAGCATTTTGCACACTCAGATCCACAGAGAGGTCCTAGCTGTGAACAAAGTGAGAGTGAGGAGGAAGCCCACAGAACAGCCAATAGGGAGCACCTTAGTGAGAAGGAGGTGGTAGACAGAGCCTTGGAGATTTCTGGAAAAGAGCAAGGTGACCAGGAATGCTCTTCCCCAGTTGCATCTGAACATCAAGAAATCTGTGATGAATCAGGCAAAATCAGCTCTCTTTCAGTCATTTCCAGTCCTCAGACTGAGGAACCCCAGGAAGTTTTAGAGCACGAGAAGGGATCTTACAATCCTGACCCCTGTGATGTGCAAACAGAGATGTCCACAAATCACCTGCAGGCAAAAGAGACCTGCGAAGAGCATCTCATGAGTCACAGAAATTCAGGTGAAACTACTGAAATTTCAGGTAGGCTGAATTTAACAAAAAGTGTTTCTTTACCTGAAATGGATCTTGAGAAAACTGAAGAAGGTATCATTCTGGAGCCAGAGAGAGTGAACCAAGAGCCACCTCATGAATGTCCCCAAAGCCTGGACGTTTGGAATGGCCCTGTCGACAGTGATGTGCAGGTCAATTGCACAAGTTCTGAGATACCAAAGAGTCTTGAAGTTAAGAGTACTGAACACAGCCCTCCAGGAGCCGGTTCATCAGGAAATTATGACAGAGAGAGTATTTCTAGTGAGTATACACATTCAAGTGCATCGAGTCCTGACCTAAATGATTCTTCAGCTGCATTGGCGTCCTGGGACCATGGACCCAATACTGAACATCAGAAGGAGAATCAGGATGGTTGGAGTAAACAGAATCACCAAGAATCTGAATTAATTACTACTGTTGGCCAAGTAGAAGTTACCGAAATGGAGGACCTGGAGGAAAAGAGAATGGACAGCTTTGAAAAGAGCTTAGATCACAAGGTTCCTAGATTTTTAGAGATTTGGAATGACTCAGTAGATGGTGATTCCTTTTCGTCTTTATCCAGCCCTGAAACAGGCAAATATTCTGAATATTCAGATGCCCATCAGGGAAGAAATCTAGTGGTTAGCCGTCAGGAGAAAAATGAACATGACCTTGCTGAAACTGTGCAGCGGGAGGACACCAAGTTCATTTCAACAAGCTCAGGTTCCGATGATGATAGTGCAGGTGACCAAGAGTTGGTAGAGAAAGAGATCCATTTGGCCACTTGCCAAGTTGCTCAAAGTGAACCCGGGGTTTGGGACTCATTGAATGAATCTGATAAGTTCTTGGCCACAGCTGATGCCAAGTCTGAGGAATTTTCTGCCTATGTAGGCAGTTCAGAACCAGCAGAGAATGACAGTAAGTCAGGCCCATTCTGTGACAATCCACAAAGTAGTCCTGATCACCGGAATTTCTCGCCACTAAAGGACACTGAGATACAGATTACAGCAGTGGATAAGGAGACGAGATCTTCTCCAGAAACAGGGAAGACAGGAGATATTTTATGGCAAATATCTCCCAAAACTGAAGCAAAGAATGAAAGTTATTCGAAATTGAAAATTCTTGGCTTTCCAGCTGAGAGCACTGAGTGGTGGAATGCCCCTCTGCAGGAAGGGCGACCAATTGAATGTGCATTTGAAGGGGAATTATCTAACTCAAGTGATGTGTTAGAGATGAATTCTTCAGTATACCAAAACATGAGTCCCTGGGGAGTACCCATTCAGAGTGACACTGAATCCATGGAAACACATTATACTAATCCTTTCAGTGATAAGCATCAGTCACCCTTCCTGGATAGTAATAGGGAGAATTCCCATGAGCAACTTTGGAACATTCAACCAAGGCAGTCTGACCCAGAAGCTGATCAGCTTAGCCAGCTTGTAATACTGGACCAAATTAAAGAAAAGGATTCGAGAGAGCAAACCTTCATGTCTTCTGCTGGTGACGAACTCACTTCTGAAACACCTACCCAAGAGCAGTGTCCGAATACAGTGCCAGACTCAACATTTACTCACACAGATGAAAATGGATGTGTTATATCTAATGTTTCCATTATTGAATGTCAAGATACAGATTGGTGGGAAGAAGAAAAATCATACCCCAGTGAAATGACAAATTCAAGCATTGCCTCAGAAGATTTCCCTGCTGTCAGTTCTTCCACTCAGTTGACAAAGAAGTCAGGTTCTGAATGGGATGGCTCTACCCCTAGTGAGGGCCCCCACGGCGCGTTTGTTCCAGATATTTTACATGGTAACTTCCAAGAGGGTGGGCAACTGGTCTCAGCTTCGCCTGACTTGTGGATGGATGCTAAGCAGCCCTTCAGTTTGAAAGCAGATGGCGAGAATCCTGATATACTGACTCACTGTGACCACGACAGCAATTCTCAAGCTTCCAACAGCCCTGATATATGTCATGACTATGAAGCAAAGCAAGTGACTGAGCAGCACATTAGTGCTAGGATGGGACCTGAAGGGGAAGCCAGTGAGTTTTATCTCACAGAGCCAAAGATGGATGAAGAATCCAGTCAGGAGCCCAGGCAGGAATCTGTCCCATACAATTCAGAACTATATTCTGAAAGTGCAATTCCACTGCCTCCAGTCAGTGGTCAAGCAAACACAAATGGCTCATCTCAGCCTAACTCTCACAAAGGTTCTCCTGAACCTTCTGAAATAAATGGTGAGAACAATACAAGTTTGGAAGCATCAGAAAAAGGAACCAACCCAGAAATAGCACCAATTTTGGAAACTGTTGACAGAACAATCCCAGTGATTGAAAACGTGGGAACCAGTGTTTTTGTAACTCACCAAGACCCAACTATGGATGGCAACAGCTCTTGGATATCAGAGGACTTTTCTCCCGGAAGTCAGACAGATGCAGGAGCCTTGTTGGACCATGAGCAACCTGTTGCTACTGAGAATGCTGCCACAGTTCCTGATGCTTTGCTAGCCACGGACACTTGTCTGGATGTAAGTGAAACTGCCTTTGACCACAGCTTCAGCGATGCCTCGGGTCTCAACACATCCACCGGAACAATAGATGACATGAGTAAATTGACATTATCAGAAGGCAATCCCGAAACACCAGTTGATGGGGATGCAGGGAAGCAAGATCTCTGTTCCTCTGAAGCCTCGTGGGGTGATTTTGAATATGATGTCATGGGCCAAGATATCGATGAAGATTTAATGAAAGAGCCTGAACACTTTGTCTATGGTGGTGACCCTCCCTTAGAAGAAGATGCTCTGAAGCAATCGCTGGCACCTTACACACCTCCCTTTGACTTGTCCTATCTCACAGAGCCTGCCCTTGATGTTGAAACGACCGAGGAAGCTGGGGCTCCAGAGGATGAGTCTCTGGGGAGTGAAGCAGCAGAGATATTGCTTTCTGCCCTTCCCAATCGAAGAAGCAAGGAAAACCACGCTGAGACCAAAAACACACCGCCTGGACACCAGCTGGTTGTGCTGCATATTCATGAAGAACCTGAGTCAGTTTCTTTGCCTGAAGAAGTCAACTCCAACGTTGAGTTGTCTCCATCAAATATTGACTGGGAAGTAGAAACAGATAATTCGGACTCACCAGCAGGTGGAGACATAGGAACACCAATTGGTAAGAAACATCCCATTCCTCCACCCCTAAGAAACTGCTGCTTTCATTCGATTAACACATTTGTAAAGCACTCTCTTCCTACCAATGTGGGTAAAGAAGAACTAACTAAATTTGCAGTGCATGCCTAACCTAGTCCTGTATTACAGCAGTAATATCTACTGCTTGTAAAATACCTATCCTTGAGAGTGCATGAGAAAATTAAACAGCGCTACAAAATAAAAATATTTCTTAAATTATCTCTCTTTTAGGCAGATCATTTGCAAAGATCACAAATCACATAATGTGTTAATTAAGCCTTGTTCTCCCCTTCTCACCTTCGTCTTCCACTTCTAGGTGCCAGCAAGGGAATATTAGAGTTAGAAGAAAAAATAATTCCTACCAAAGAGCCTGAACATATAAAACCAGAAGACGGGGAAGAAAGGTGCACAGAGAAGAATGAAGATCACCATGCACTACACATGGATTACATACTTGTAAACCATGAAGAAAATTCACCCCCAAAGCCAGAGGCCTTTGAAGCAAGAGAAGACACATCTGAATTAGAAGAGTTTCACACAGGTTCTGGAGAAATGGGGCTGCCAGGAACTCAGTTAGCAAGCTTCCCAGACACATGTCAGCCTGCCTCCTTAAATGAAAGAAAAGATCATTCTGCGGAGAGAATGTCTCCCAAAGATGATAAGAGATCATCTCTTGAAAGCCCTGGGCAAGACCAGAGTTGGATGGTCTTGGGCCACAGTGAAGGTAGAGATCCGTCATCGGTAGCTAAGGACTCAGGGCCTGGATGGTCTGGCAAGGCGGTGGAGCCAGCCTCTGATCACGACTTGGGCAAAATTCCCCAAATGCAGGTTCTGGGAGAAATGAAGCCTCTAGAATCTTTAGCACTAGAGGAAGTCTCTGGCCTGGGCAGCCAATCACGGAAGAGCAAGAGCCAAGGCAAGGCTGGCCCAGATGCAGTTGTGTTGCAGGCTGTCACCCATGACAATGCATGGGAAATGCTTTCACCACAGCCTTCTCAGAAAAACATGATCCCTGAAACGGAAATGGAGGAGGAGACAGAGTTTCTTGAGCCCAGAACAAGGAAACCAAGACCCAACGGGTAAGCAAAAAGCTAGATTTATTTTTTCCTAAATACCATTTCATTTAGAAACTGGAGAAACGGTGAGGGATTATGGAATCTGAAGAATACCTAGACAATTTGCTTGTATTTCTTGCATGGCATCAGTAAAAGCAGCTGCTAGGTAACCATAATGCTAATGATGATTTGTGTGTATTTTTAGCCAAAAACCTCCTTCAATTTCCATCCAGAGTCTTATCCTTACCCTCCCGATGACTCCAGCTACTCAACACCTGTATTACTCTTAACCAGGCCCTTGGAACAGGAGAAGGGAGGGCACTAACATTTATTCATGGTGCAAGGCAGTTTGTACCCATTATCTCATTAAATCCTTACAACAACCCTGAAGTAGCAGATATTATTATCTTTATTTTACACATACTTGGGGAGAGGGGACTTGAGGCTCAGAAAGTTTCCATAGCTTGCCTAGAATTAAGTGAGCAGAGGGGACACTCTGGGATTCAGACTTTGCCACCTCCACAGCCTGTACTTTCCAGCAGACACACTGCCCATCCTACAGAAAAGGCAATGGTGTTTTTTGTATAAGCACCTAACTTACTAGTAGGAATAAGGGGACTCCACAGCAAGCTCAAAATCTTAGTGTAAAACATTCATTCCCTAATTGGCTGAAAAATTGGCAAACAGCCATCAAACCAATGATTCAATCATTCATTCATTCACCATATGGTTTTTGAGAATCTGCTCTGGGCCAAGTTTCTGGGTAGCCAGTGGGCATGTAGCAGGGAACAGGATATCACCCCTGCCCTCAAGCTTTCAGGGCCTACAGAAACTGCTTAGGGTTGTTCATTTCTCTTCATTTCCCCTGATAAAGCCCTCCTGCTTCTGAGGAAAAAAGGGCAAATTGTGAAAAGTAACTTAAGTGAAGGGGAAAATCATATTTCCTCTTTAAAATGTAGTGGAGAAAAGATCTCTTTCCTCTTCATTTGGGGAGTATAAAGGACTATACACGCCACATACCCACTGCGAGTCAAGGGATCTGGATTCCAGCCTGGCTCTCCCATTACTGATTACGTATTTTAAGATTAATCCTAGGCTTAAGTTTCCTCGTCCGTAAAATTAGTGGGTCAAGCTGGAGGATCTCAAGCCTTCCCTCAGTATTAAATCCTGGGAATTTAATCTGTGTGTAAATAGAATGCGTCCAGGAGAGCTGTGGCATTCACAAATTACATTCTTGATGAAAAGAACAGAGAAAACAGAAACCATAACAGGGGTATATTGAGGGTGAGTAAGGTACACAAGGAGTTAAAAGCTGTACCATGTTTGAGTGCAGCTTCATAAATCCAGACATTTTCAGTTGGCCTAATCTTTCTTTCTTCCTGTCAAGCTATTTCCTTCCAGAGAGACCCCAGATCCGTTATCAGAAAGAGTAGCAGATGGATCCCAGCAGCCCTGCTGGCATTGTTATAGATTGAGCTAAGAACTCAGGCGGCCTCTGAGTTGGCTGAGCTATTGTTTGGCTTCTTGTATGCATTTTGCACATGCCCCTGGAATCCAACAGATGATGGTGTTCAATTGTGCCACTAGCCTCTTTTCTTTCAATAAGATTTCGTAGCTCACCCCTTTCTGCTCAGCCCCTGAAGTAATGGAAATTATCTCACAACAAGTGGAGAGGGGCAGATTTTCCCACTGGCATTTGTATTACCTTTTGCATATATAATTGACTCTGAATGTATTTTCAAGTTTCCCTTTGTACTAGATTTTGGGAATCACTGTCTAAAACAGTGATTCTCTAAGTGGGGTTCTAAGACCAGCAGCCTCAGCATCATCTGGGCACTGGTTAGAAATGCAAATTACCAGCCCCACCCCAGACCTACTGAATCAAGATCTCCGGGTGGGGCCCAGCCATCTGTGTTTCAACACTTCCTCCGGGTGAATCTGATGCATGCTCAGATTTGAGAACCATTGGTCTAGAACTTACTCCCAGCCCTCTAGGAGTTTACAGTTTAATAAGATAGTTAAACATAAGTGAAAAGGTAGATAGTAGTATAATATTTAAATCAAGACAGTTAATGAGAGATGTCCGCTTAAATATAATAGCTACCAACTAGGAGCATTTGCCATGGACCAGGTACTAAGCACTGTACTGCACCATCTCACATTACCATGGCAACTGTATGAGGTAAGAATTACACAAGGGAGGAAACTGGTGTTCAGACAGGTTGAATCACTTGCTCTGGTTTATAGCTAGAAAGTGAAGAAGCTAGGATTTGAATTTGAGTCTCGCTGTATACAGAGTGTGTGTTAATGTTAGTAAGTTAGGAGGAGAGGCATCTGTGTAGGGCGCCTTTACTGGGGAGGAGGCAGGGATGGCTTATTATCCAGCAGGCTCAGGAGGCAGAGTGTTCAGGGCCCATGATACTTTAAGGGGGCCAGGAGAAGGTTTGAATTTCTTTCAAAATCAAGAGAAAAAAATGATTACGCTCTGTGTGGATTATATTTGTCTTTATACCAATGCAGTTGTAAAATACATTTTTAGATTTTTTTTTTTTTTTTAATGAAGGAAGGGGCCCATGAAGGCAAAAGTGCCTAAGGCCCATGAAAGTCATACTGTAGCCCTGAAAGGTGCAATTAGAGATGGCCATTTACGGAAGGTGATAATCTAGAAAGGCAAAGAAGAGGGTGAGAGGCCAGCCAAGTTAAATGGCAAGAAGAATAAGGTGGAGGAAATGGTGGAGACAGGAAGGTAATCACAGAAGCAGTATGATAAGATGGCTATATTTTCCCAACCAAAAACCTGGAAACATCTTCTGACACAAATCTCATCACGGCACAGAATACCCCAGATCAAGACTATCCTGAAAAACGTGGTCTTCAGACATAGAAATAGGCTGATAGTATCTGCAATATGACACACCAGCTGCAAATCCGCTTCTGGTCCTCCCCCCACCCAGCCACACCCCCCTCAGCTCCCACACTGTTTTGAGAGCAGTAAACCACATATTTAAAACCTGAGAAAACATTAGAGAGATGCCTTTTCTCCTTGTATTCCACCTACTGACTCTTGTTAACAAAACTTGTTGTGAACGCTGGGAGATAAACTCTCTCCCTTGAGATTTTCAGCTCTCTGTTCTAGTTCCCTAGGATCGGTCCCATTGCCTGATCTTCCTGTGTGGTCACAGAGAACGTCTGTAGCACACAAATCTTTCCTAAAGTGAAGAACCATTTAGATGCTTATTTTAAAGGATGTGTGGTTGCGAGGATGTTGTATGAAGAAAGGGTAATTTGATTGTGTATTAGTCAGGGTTCTCCAGAGAAACCAAACCTATAGGAGCAATAGGATATATATATGTACATGGAGAGAGAGAGAGAGGAATTGTTTTAAGGAATTAAAATTGGATCACTCAATTTTAGGGGCTTGCAAGTCTGAAATCTATAGGACAGGCCAGTGGGCTAGAGTTGTAGTCTTTTTTTTTTTTTTTTTTTTTTGGTGAGGAAGATTGGCCCTGAGCTAACATCTGCCAATCCTCCTCTTTTTGCTGAGGAAGACTGGCCCTGGGCTAACATCCATACCCATCTTCCTCCATTTTATATGGGATGCCACCACAGCATGGCCTGCCAAGCAGTGCGTCGGTGAGGGCCCGAGATCCAAACCGGCGAACCCCGGGTGGCCGCAGCGGAGCACACACACTTAACCGTTTGCGCCACCGGGCCGGCCCCAGGTTTTGTAGTCTTGAGTCCGAATTCTGCAGGACAGCAGGCTGAAAACTCAGACAGAGCCTCTGTGTTGCTGTTTTGAGGAGAAGTCCTTCAGGAAACTTCAGACTTTGCTCTTAAGGCCTTCAACTGATTGGATGAAGCCCACCCACATTCTGGAGGGTAATCTACCTCATTCAAAGTCTGCTGATTTCAGTGTTAATCACATCTAAAAAGTACCTTCACAGCAACATCTAGACTGGTGTTTGACCAAATAACTGGGCACCGTAGCCTACGTGTAACATTAACCATCATAGGTTGTATTCAAAAGCCTGAACTAAATACTAAGTGAGTATCAAACCATTACCTTTATAAAGTCACCATCTGAATTATATAAAAGTGAGACAATTGATATACAAATGTATTGGCTTTCTTTAGTTGTGGGTCAAGGAAATAGCTGTGCAGGGTGGTGAAAGGAAATAATTTCCAAGAAGACTAAGAAAACTGACAGTACTTGTCCCATCTTTTGGAGATACATGCAGCAGTGGGGTTCAGGGGGATGGGGGGGATGGGGAAGGGAAGGAAGGGGAGACTGTTGTCACATACACTTTTGAAACAGAATATTTAGAAGTAACCTGATCATTATATTTGTGGAGCTGTATCTTGTCTCCTAGCTCTGTGAGGTGAGTTATTTGGTACTCCCTAAAATAAAAATGATCTTCAAACACAATATATTTTGTCTTCCACAAGACCTGCTTCTTACAGTGATCTCTGTGCATTTTTTTCTTTTTAAATTAGTGATCTTGGGCCTTTTTTTCCTGTCCAACCAGACTATAGAAAAGATCTTGTCTTCCCCGCCTGGGAATAACACCATTAAATCTTTTTATGTTTTTCTTGAGACTTTCTGAAATTAGGCTTTTTCTGACTGTGACTAATGGTTGAGGAGTTGGCACATTGGGTCTTAAACCCATGTGAATACTGAAAATGAAAAACAGGTAAAGAAGTAATCTGTTGACTCTTTCTGTCAATGTTGGGTAATGACACATTTGGGCTCTCAGGAGAATCAGGTTCTGTGAGCACAGACTGCCCCTCTCTGAGGCTTGCTGTTTGGATGGGCTCCACCCCGGTTCCAAACATTTGCCCTTTCTCCAAGGTAAGTTGATCTTCTATAAACGACAGCGTTCCCTTGTTTATTCACTGTTTTTTGGCTTTGCCCTGGACCAAACCTGGAAGACCAAACTTGGCACTGACTCTGTGTTCATTTATTTTTGTAATTATTTTTGATCATTTGGTGTGTTATGTTTGGTGAGTTGGCGGTGATAGTTAAGTTTCATTAAAAGTTCTTTAAATTTGCACTTTAATTCAGGCCTTAGTCTCCTTTTTTTAAAAAAAATAATGTTTTTTTATGTCTCCTTCCCCACCCCACCCCTCCCCTGCCACCTCTGCACTTCTGGCCAGCCCTACCCAGACTTCCAATAAGTGCTTGTGGAGAGACAAATATGTTATTTTCTTTGGTCCACCCAATCGCCATTTGCGATAGGCAGGGCAAGTTTTATTATTCCTATTTCATAGACAAGCTAACTGACTAAGTGAGCTGTTTAATGTCATCCAGAAATGAGAAAAAGTGGTAACATTGGGACCTGAACTTAAGTCTTTTCCCTTCTAGCCCAGTGCTTGTCAATAAGACACAGAGGCCAAAACGATCATTTTTTTGAACTTCTGTAGGTTGATGTATTTATTCCTATTCTCCCCCATTGAAAGGCCTATCAAGTTTAATACCCAAAGTTCCCAACAAGATATTTTGAGAATAACTGAGCCAGAGCTCACCCCTGACGCCTCACCCTGTCATGTGACCGACTGAGCTCTTATCACATCTGAACAGGTATTTCCCACCACAGCAAATCCGGGACAGCTACTCCCCATCTGTGGTGTGTGGGGCCAACTTGAGTGGCCAGAGGCCAGAGGGAAGCACGAGAATCAAAGCCCCTCAATGTACATTTATGTTTTCTAAATATTTATAGATGTGGTATTTTGTGGTGAGGGATTTTATAGCAAGAGAAAGCCGTGAATGCCATGATGAGGCGGTGCAATTCAGCTGTCCTGTGGGAGGAACACCCACAGAGGAGCCCTTTTGTGTTATATTGGCTTCTTATTTTGAGGAAAAATCCAAGGTGCTCCTCTAGCTGGAATAGCAAAATGTCAAAACTAATGTCAGAAAAAAAGACCTCCGTGAAAATTGATGGTATTTGAGGAGGACAAGGAGTCATGGCTTTCAAAAGCAGGGTGTGTTAGTGTATCAGGGACCCAGCAGGAGAGAGATGACACATTGAAATATAGATAGTTCGAGAAATATTTAATAAAGGGAATGTTCACAAAAATGGAGGCAAAGTGTGAGGAACTCACAAGGAATAGTGTCATAACCCAGGAATAGTAAACAGTAGAGCTGTTATTATTCCTAGGCCTCAGGGGTGAGGGGAGGGGGTCATTAGTAGAACCTAGAAGGAGAATTTCAGGTAGAAAGGGCCCCTCTGAGAGGAGCAGTGACCTACTATAGAGGGATACAGCCAGCCTGAGGCATTCCCACAGGGAGGGAGCCAGGTGAGTGCATATCCTTGCCTCCCTCTTTTCTCGGATCTCCTACCAGCTGCCCTGATTTGTCAAAACCAAGTGGAGGTCAGAGGAAGAGGGAGTCTCCTGGGGCAGAGCAAGGTGGAGAAAGTAGGAGAGGGGACCTGAAGAAGCAAACAGGTTATTCAGCACAGTTGCCTTAGTTGGAGAGTGGTGGAACCTCAGCTTCTGAAAAATGTACTGAGATATATTAACAGGCAGGATTAGTTAACTCTTCCTCCGTGCGTTGGAGGATCTGTTTCCAAGATCCATGTGAGTGTTCTTTTAGAACAAAGGCTATCAAAAAGTCACTCCAGGATCTCGTCACCCTCTGTAGAAATCCAAGCTATACCAACGGAGGAAATTAGAATGCTACCTTCCCTCCATTTTAACTGTTGGTTAAGGGATGTGGTTTCTTTTTAAGTCAACAAAAGAGAGTTTTGTTCTAGGTAATTGCCAAGGAGTAAACCAAAGAGTAAAATGTTTAATTCATTCCCAGAAACTATCTCAGAATGTTGATCAACTCAGAATCATAATTTATGGAAGAATGAGTGAAAAATATGTGGTGTATGTGTTCCTTTACATGTTCTAAAATCTGCCCTGGATTAAGCCCAAACCAGCAGAGAACTATGTACCTGTACCATGCTGCAGGGGATAACATAGAGTTTCTTTATCTTGTATTGATTTCATTGTATGCCATTGGCTTACCTGGATGGAAAAATTTGGGTCAGCCCAGTGAAACTCATCTCTATGCCGAGGATGTTATTGAGACCATGATTTTTTAACCAGAATACGTGTGGTCTCATGAGCAAATCCAATCTAATCTCCATCTTGACTGTTAGTTTTGGAATGTGACTTCCTTTAATTAATAACATTTATGTAATTGGTCATGTTTATCCTTTTAAGTTGGCTCCTTGAAAGCTTACATTTCACAACCAAATTTATCACTCACCCATATCAAATGTATAGAATTCTAGAATACGTATTTTATTATATTTGTCTAAGTCCTAACTCCATGTTGTGGTCCTGTCATTCTTTTTTTTGTTTCCCAGCTATTTCTAAGTCATGTCATGGTGGATTTTTTTTTTTTTTATAATTTTATTTTATTTATTTTTCCCCCAAAGCCCCAGTAGATAGTTGTATGTCATAGCTGCACATCCTTCTAGTTGCTGTATGTGGGACACGGCCTCAGCATGGCCGGAGAAGCGGTGCGTCGGTGCGCGCCCGGGATCAGAACCCAGGCCGCCAGTAGTGGAGCGCGGGTACTTAACCGCTAAGCCACAGGGCTGGCCCCATGGTGGATTTTTATACATCTACCAGTGTTGCCTTAAAGTGAGTGTATAAATAAATTCATATAACCTCTTCATAGGACTGTCCACTGTTCCCTTGAAGAGGCTTCATTTTTTTCCTTGCCTCTTTGCTATTAGCACATCTTTTAATTTCTTGCTCCTCTATGCTATTTTCTGCATATTGAAATTCTACTTTTCATTTAAGACCCAGACCAAATGCCTCTTTTTTCCTAAAACATTCTCCAGTCTTATCAAACAGAAGGAATCTCCTCTCTCCTGAATCTCCTCACGTTGGTCTTCCTCACATTCTGCCTCATGTTATACTTACTATAGTGAGACTCTTTTATTAACCTACCTGGATGTAAGCCACTCCAGGCTGTGATTATGGTTTATATGTCTTTATATCCCACACCGCCTTAAACAGCATTTGTACTTGTTAAGTTGTGATTTTAAGTCAAATATTAATTGAAGGGAAGATAGTAAAGTCATTTATATGAGTGAATGTTGGAAACTTTATAGAGTATCTAGTTTCCCTACAATGTGTGAAGTCTTTTAGATTTTCATAAATGACCCTGGCCAATAATTTTCCTTCATCATACGGCTCTTGTCTTGTTTGGGAAACAAAGTTATATTGGCACCATAAAACAAACTAAGGAGCTTTCCTTCTTTTTTCTGTTCTTTGGAATGACTTGTATAATCCAGGGGGGGTTCATCTAATACGTGAGGGTTCGGTAACAGTCATTAGTAAAACCATCTGCTTCTCTTGCTTATTTGAGGGGATAGATTTTTTTTTTTACTAGTAGTTTGATTCTTAATGATTACTGATCTATTCAAGTTTTCTGATTTTTCCTGAGTCAACTTTGCTATTTAATATTTTTCTAGAAAAAATATTTTTAAAGTTTTCAAAATTTTTAGAATAAAATTGTTCATATATTCTATTATTTTTTCAATCTCTGCTATGTCTGTAGTTATATCATTCTTTTTTTATTCCTAATATTATTTATTTGTGTCTTCATTTTTCCTTTTTCAATCTTTGCAGAGATGGGTTCATTTTATTAGTCCCTTCTCATTACTAAATTTGGTTTTTATTTTTATTTTTTTCTATTGTTTATTTGTTTTCTACTTTATTAAATTCTGCTTCCATCTTTTTTTTTTCCTGATATTAATATTGCTACACTGACTTTCTTCTTGTTTCATGTTCTTTCTGTTTAACCTCAGAGGTCCCTGCTTTTGCTGCTGGGCACCAATCACTGTTTACTTCCACCAACATCCCCTTAACTGAACTACGAGCTCATGGGGCCCCACGATGTTCACATTTCCCTACTGCTAACTTCCAATTCCAGTTCAAAAGGGGACTGGAGACTTTCTTAGACCTGGCTCTTTCTTCTAACCATATTGGAATTGGCCTCCTTCTCAACTTTATTATAATGATCTAGCTGAATATAATTACCTTCCTGAGCCCCCATGTCTTATCTGTAAGCTATCACTCCAGCATACACATACCCACCCACCCTTACGTGGCAGCCCTGCCCAGGTCAGCCCACATGGATCCTTCAACTAGTCTCTTGTATCCATCCATCCTGTCAACCTGGCCCTACCATCCTTTCTTCATTCACTGGCTTGAGTGAGCCTTTCAAATGTAAATATTGTCCTATCATTACCCACCTTCTTAAAACCCTCCAATGCCTTCTTATTTATTTTGGAATAAAATCCTAATTCTTTACTATAGCCTATGAAGTCCCATGTGTCCCCGTTGCTGCTTACATCTCTCATCACTAAGACCACTCTCTCCATTAGCCCTCAGTCTTGCATGCCAGACTCATTTCCAATTTAGTGATTTAGTGCCAGCTGTACTCTCTGTCTAGAACTCTCTTGACATGGCTGGCTTATTTTCATTGTGGGTCCCCAGAGAGACCTTCTATAATTGCTCCGTCTAGAGTAGCAGTAACTATACCCCCAGGTTATTCTAGCCCAGTGGTTCTCAACCGGGGTGATTCCCCCCAGGGAACATTTGGCAATATCCAGAGACATTTTTGGTTGTCACTATTGGGGCAGATGCGACTATCATCTAACAGATAGAGACCACAGATGCTGCTACATATCCTACAATGCACAAGAGAGCCCCAACACCAAAGGATTATCCAGCCCCAAATATCAATAGTGCCAAGGTTGAGAACCCTGCTCCATCCCACTGCCCTGCTTTATTTTCCTCCTACCACTTTTTTTTCTATCTGAAAAGATTTTCTGTTTATTTGTTTAATTGATTTTGTTTTGTATGTCTCCACCTATGAGAATGTACCCTCCAGGAAAGCAGAGGTTTCCTGTTCATCACTGTACCCCTAGTGCACCTGCCACATAGTAGACACCCCATAAATATGCCTGATTGAATGAATGGAAAAGAAAGTGAAGTTTGCCCACCATAATTTGCTTTTAATGAAACTGTGATAATTCCTGGTGTTTGCCACTTTCTTTTCCAAGGGAGAGGTGCTAGACTTAGTTTGGGAGTGTCTTAGTCAGTTTGGGCTACTATAACAAAATACCATAGACTGAGTGGCTTATAAACAATGGAAGTTTATTTCTCATAGTTCTGGAGGCTGGAAGTTCAAAATCAGGGTGCCAGCATGGTGGGGTTCTTGCAAGGGCTCTCTTCTGGGTTTTAGGCTTCTATCTTCTTATTGCATCCTCTCGTGGCAGAAAGAGGGAGAGAGCTCTCCAGGGTCTCTTTTATAATCCCCTTCATGAGGGCTCCACTCTCATGACCTCATCTAATCCTAATTACTTCCCAAAGGCCCCACCTCCTAACACCATCACATGGAAGGGGGTAGAGTTTCAATCAACAGATGACTTTTGTGGGGACACAAACATGCAGTTCATAACAAGGATATTCATCCTTTCTAATGTTGCAAAATCCATCTTTCTCCTTCTTGTGAAATTTGAGACCATAGTTACTTATTTTTAATGTTCTTGTACTTCTGTTCATCACCATTCCTTCAAGGTTCTTAGAGCTTTCAGTTTCCTTAGAGTGCTATTACTCACTTCACTCAGCCTCATGGAGAAAAACAGGTGTGCCTATTCAATTTTTTTTTGTCTCGGCCATCTGTTGCCGATATGTGTTTGAAAGTCCAGAGAGGAGAAATTGTTCTACTGCTTTAGTCATCTCTTACACCATCAACTGAAGCAGCAGTTGACAATATATAATCTTCAAAGATCTTTCTTATTTATTTATTTTTAACCTCAATTATTTAAGTAATAATTTGACAGTATTAGACTCAAAGAATAACAGAACTCCCCTGGAGAATTTGACATCCCCCATGTCCTTTTCGTCTATATAATAATCAGGATGCTACTTGTGGCATTTAAGCAATAATTCTTATTTTTTTAAAAATAATTGTAACTGCTTCAGTGCAATAAATAAAATAATATGTTTCCTTAAATGCCTTGCAGACTCTGAGTTAGGGCTCTTTTGCCCTGGCACAATCTGAGAGAACATCCTGCCAGATAAAAAGCAATATCATTGGTGACAATGGATGCTCCACATTTCCCCATTTAATGAAATGCTACTTAAATAAATGTTTTAAAGGTATCTATGAGTGGCCTGATGACAGTAACTTAAGTACTTGCCATATCAACTGCTGACTTTTAAAACAGATACTAAAGGCAGATTGAGTTAGTGTCTGTTCTACAACATAGCTCCTCTTCCGGCATCCTCCACCTGCTGCCCTTTTCCACCTGAGGAAGGAAACTCCTTCTAATGAGCCAGCACTTCACAAAGACAAGCTCCTCATTTTCAGCCTTCACCCTGGGCACCCAGGAGACACCCAGCTCTGAAGCCATCTATTCTCCCCTGACGATTTTTGGCTCATCTTGGCCTTGGGAAATGCACTTACGCTTTTGTGAGATCTCGGCCAGTTCAGTGACCTGCAAAGTCACACCCTCCTGATGGCCCCACCCTAGCCTCCTGGTAGCTGAAAGATAGAGGGCACATGAGAGATGATTTCATGAGTGCTCATGATTCTGAAGAATTTGCTAGGCTTTTAGTTTAAATAAAGATATAAAAATTTCCTTCTTCTTCTTGTCTCCTTTCCCCACTGCCCTCCCACCACACCCAAGAGCCATGGAGAGGACGTGAAGTGCCCTTCATTTTAAGAATAGGAGCTAACCTTTCTTAAGGACTTGCCATGGCCAGGTCTTCCGCTGAATAATTCACTTTCTCATTTTATTAGAGTTAGGTCAATTGGAGATTACCTAAAACTGCCGTGTCCCCCTGTACTAACATAGGCCCCTCCCACCCCACCCTGCCAAAAAAAGAAAACGATCATGTAACATGGGATTTCTCATGATCCAGTTCCAAGAATGGTACCCATAGCTACTTTCCGCATTGACATTTTGCCTGATTATGATCAGAAGTCTTTGTTTTGTTTGTCTGACAATATATTTTTTTCTATAAAATGAATGCATTATGACAAATAAATGTATTATGTAAACTTCTCACTCATATTTCATTTGCCTTAACTACATAAAATATTTCTGTTGGCAGTTTTAGAATTAATAATAATATTAGTAGCTAACATCTGTTGCAAGTTCATTTTAATCCAGACTCTCTAAGATCTCTACTTAGATTATCTTACTTTAAAGTAACTTTATTATGATTGTCCATTTGTGAATTGGCAGTCTGAGGCACCAGTTTACCAACTGGTCCAAACTCACTAATAAGTAGAGAAAGTTAGATTCAAACTCAGGCCTTCTGACTCCAGGGTCCACAAGCTTAATGGCTACAGGCCTTTGTCTCCCCATAGCCAAAGCTTGTGAATCTTGGGCAAACATCCTCACTTTCTCTGGAGCCTCCAGTTGGACTTCTTTTTGTATCCTGCTGTGCTTCCGTAGTCATTTTATTATGATCTTAACCATTGTCCATGAAATGAAAATAATTACATTGCCATCTTACTGGGTATGCTGTGAAGCTACAGGATTTCTTTAAAAAGAGGTTTCAGGGGAACTGAATTCCTTCCAACCTGTACTTTGAGCCCATTCACATCCAGTCTCACTCAGGAACAGGAGTGGCAGCAGTTTTTCTGAGTAGACGTAAAAATCAAGGGGCATTTCTGACTCCACAGCCTGGGTGAAAAAGTATTTTATATTCCCGAATGAAACTGCACAGCCCCAGCTCCTTCCCCCAACCCCAGCAGCGGTGGTGGCCGGTACACGGAGAGATCTGAGAGGCAGGTGATCATCCTTATTTAGCCGTGCCAGAGATCATGTGACCAGAAAATGGAGGCGACTCTGTATTTCCAGTTAACTGCTCCAGAAGGGAGATGCTGAGCAGCTGGAACCGAGCATCTTTCTTGCCCTCCTGGTAGCCAGCCTCCTCACAGCCTCAGAAGGTAGGTGGGTCCTGGTGTGGCTTTAGGAGGATCGGGTGCTGGAAGGACAGATTGCAATGGAGAGTGTTGTTCTCACAGACTAGTCTATTGCTGCTGGGAAGTTGGAGGGGGAGAAGGGAGGGGGGTGAGAGGATGCGGAGCTCTGCCCAGCCCCTCGCAAGTGACAGCTGGCAGCTGCATTTCATTCTGTATCAACTCATACTGGAAAGACTTGTGGTCCTTGATGCTGTCCCCCACCCCTCCCTTGGTGACCAGGTAATTAGGGACTCTGCACAGCTGTAAACATTTTTTATTCCCTTATGTCTATGATGAAAATAGAGATAGAAAATCAAAGGAAGTGACAGTTTGGAGACTGTTTAGGACTCTTGCCTGATGCGTATTACAGTGTCTATTTGAATTATTTGACAAGCAGAGTGGCCCTGGTACAGTGGCATTTTTATTTTTTATATTATTGCCATTGGTTGTTGAAGCTTGTAACATACACTTCTCTTTTTGCTAATGAGTCTTATAACCTTTAAATCTTACCTAAGTTCTAAGCTGCATAAATAGGTCATCTTCAAAAATGAGCTTATGTTGTTCTCTATTGACTTTTCAAAATCAAGAGACAGAATACGCTACTTATAGAAGATCAGTGTTTCCCCGAGAAACTAAGTTACGTGAGGAACTAAAAAAAAAAATTACCACATGGTCAATTTCAACCAAGAAGTACATAGGTTATTAAATTCCTATGGGAAACCAAAAAACACAACTAGACTCCCACCTAGAAGGGGTGATTTAAAATATGATTCTGCCTGAGATCAGAGTCTAGTCGTGGTAATCTAAGGGAGAGGAACATGATCTTTATACATTACCCACCTTCTTTTATATGAACTCTTGACATGGTATTGATTTTATAAATTGTTAGGCGAGCACAGCTTCCAGGCTCACTTCCAACCAGATGGCTGCCCCAAGCCCCTCCCAGAGAGAAAAATGGGAGCTGCCACTGAATGAATCCATTTCAAAACATTCATTTGATGAAAGTTTTCTTAAAATCGTAATTGATAATATTCACAGAATGTAAAATCTGGAATCATTAGATTAAACTTCCTGGTGATTGAAAAAAAATGGCCCACGACATTTCTCTTAATTGATGAGCAACTTCTTATCTGCCTTTATGGAAATGTCTCTATTAGTAAATTACACATATTCAGGATGGAGAAAGCTCTGTACTTTAAAATGGCTTGGACTTTGCTCTGCAACTCAAAGACAAATAAAAAACAAGATAAGGCTGTTGTCACTCACAGTCGGCAGCACCTAAACATCCCCAGGAGATTTAGCTTTGTAATGCAAAGTTACCCTTTATGGCCTAAATGAGGTCTAAAGCTTCATAGGGGCTTAAGGATAATGAGCCAGATTCTCCTTCCTATTAACATAGAGTCAAATTAACTTTTTCCCAGTGATTAGGGCTCTCTGGTGCATCCTAGTGAATTTCCATTTCCATTCCATTTGGTTTTTCATTCTTGAATGGCTTTGTACTCAGGGAAGGATTTATCTCTTATTAAAGGATCACAATACTCCTTAATCGTTGGACTTGATACTTTCCAGCCAGCTAGAAGACAATGTGTGGGGTTTGCGCATAGGTTGAGGTACAGAATATAGGTTACTATGGGAAAGCTTGAGTTCACCTACAGCAAATAAAAACTATATTTTCTTCTTAGCTGGCTTGGAATTGCTCGCCCTTTGTCTGACATGCCAAGAGTTTGCAGACAGGGGCTTTACATGAACCAAATTCCTGCCAGAGAAGTATTTGAATTTGGGATGAGTTCTCAATTTCTTTTTTGTTTTTTCCTGAGGAAGATCAGCCCTGAGCTAACGTCCGATGCCAATCCTCCTCTTTTTGCAGAGCAAGATTGGCCCTGGGCTAACATCTGTGCCCATCTTCCTCTACTTTATATGGGACGCCGTCACAGCATGGCTTGATAAGCAGTGCATCCGTGCATGCCCAGGATCCGAACCTGCGAACCCCCGGGCCGCCATAGTGGAGCACTTGCACTTAACCACTATGCCACCAGGCCGGCCAAAGTTCTCAATTTCTTAATAGTTCCAGTTAATAGGATAGTTGAAGAAAAGGGGGAGGGGTGAGAAGGGCCAGAGGGAAAAGAGTGAAGGACAGATTCTGTCCCTGGAATCCTGTCTGCATCAGAGTTGACAAAGAACGTTTGGATACGCTCCTGGATTAATAATGGCCGGAATTGTGGGGTATCGTGGATAGGTGTGCAAGAGGTGTAGGAGAGGCAGGAATGGATGCCCCTGGGCTGAGCACCATTGTCATTTGAGGGCTCTGTCAAGCCATTTGCCTGCTATTTTGATAGTTGCTTGATTCTCTGTATTGTTCTTGCGCCCTGAGTTTCAACTGCTAAGGTAATATAAGCTGAAATAAATCTTTGAATTCATTTTGACTCACTTTGTTTACAGGCAAGAAAATGAGCCCTCGTTAGAGTCAGGGATTGGCTCAAGATCACATGGTCAGGGGCTGAGCCGGGATCAGAACCCAGGTGGCCTAGCTCTTGATCTTGTGCTATTTCATTTCACCCCAGGGCCTTTGAGAAGCCCTTAGCAAAATCTGGTCCATGCACTTAAATTAATCAGGGCTTTAAAAAAATCTACCACTCTTCTATTTTAAGAGTAAGGTGGCATTTCCTAATTCCCTATCCACACTTTGAAATTTGGAGGAAATGAAACTGAACTCCACTCTCTGAGCTTGTGCATTTATTGTTAACAAGATGCTATCCCTAAGGACTGCATGTGATACAAAGGTAATTAAGACACAATCTCTTACCTCGCTTAATGGAGAGGAGGGGGTAAAACAAATGCCTTGTAAAGGGCAAAGTGAAGTCCATTCCATAAGAGGTGTAACCCAAGGGCTCTGGTCCCTCAAAGATGGAAGAGCCTTGCTCCTTCTCCTTTGCTATAGAGGAGAGAGCACAGAATTCATGGATGAGGCAGCTTCAATAACTGCAGGAAGGAGCATTTCCGAGAAGAGAATATAAACCAAACTATAGAGGCAGGAGAACCATCAGCAAGAGTTGAGAAACTAGGAGCTCATTTTGTCTGAAAGACAGAGCATTTGGGGACTCTGAGGGGAGATTAATCTAAATGATGGACAGCCCTGAGTGTCAAACAAAGAAGTTTGTATTAAATGTATTAAATGTGTAGGCAGTCAGAAATCAGTGTTTTTTGAGCTGAGTGTTGTGTTTGCCAATAAACTGGCAATGGTGTGGGAGAGAGGGGAGGAGGGTGGAAGGTGGTGGTCCACCTGAAACATGATAGAGGCTGAAACTGTGCCTAGGATGGAAAGAAGGGAGGCAATTCCAGAACTGCAGACATGGAAGATAGGTATAGTGCTTGAAAGTTGAGGGAGATGATAATCTACTGGGGAAGCTCATGGAGAAGAATTGGAATGCCCTCTGATAGCTTATGATTTTCTTCCTCATGATTGAGAGTCTGCAGCCTTGGTGCACTTGATATAAGTTTAGATAAGCAAGGTGAAGAAAGCATGAAGCTCTCTCATCTGAACAAGAAACAGCCAACTTTGGCAGCAGCGTTTGCAGAAAGCTAAATCCTCATCTGGTTAGTCAGCATTAGGTCATGGACCAGTGCTGGCCCCTGGTCTCTATGACCACATTTACTTTGCTAGCAAGCGTGCACATCTGTAAACCTCTGTATCTACTGAAGTGTCCTATTGGGGTGGGGTGTGAAGAGGCTGATGACATTTTCCTCCAGGCATCCTCTTCCCTCGTGGGCAGTGGCTGTCTGACTCTAATCTTAGAGGGCAAGGAAGGAGAACTCCCAGTTTGAGAGCAAGGGTCAGGCCAAATGCTGGCCATGACAAGCTCCAAGAAAATTCTGACTCATAGGGTGGAAGAACAGAATGAGTCTTGATTGTGGGCGTGGGGGCTGGGGACAAAGTGGGGAGAGAGGGAACAAGAGAGCTCAGATGTAATCTATCACCACGCCCTCCCCAGCCTGACCATAAGGTCCATCCCAAATACTGCCTTTTTCTGGAGACTTCCAGGTTAATCCACTCTACACCTGCAGCTGGAGGAACTACTCCTGTCTCTGAAATTCCACGGTTGCCTCTCATGGCGTTTTACCCCTCCTGTGCTGTTTTGTGTGAACCTGTGTATGTTTTTTCCTATTCATTTGCCTCAGTTTTAAACTCTCTGAGGGCAGAATGTGTGTCTGAGGCATTCTCTTCGTAATATACCCTCTCCCAGACTAGTTTAACATTTTCCATATGGTTCTAGGACTGAAAGATTTGTTGAACTCCTACCTGAAACAGTAGCCTGGGAAACAAACAGTGATTACTAGAGAAGCTATGAATGTCAAAGCTTGTGGGAAACTGGTTTGGAAACCCTAGGTGGATAATCAGAATTGTTTAGGTGTAGTTTTGCGTGAAGACAGAGATCTTTCAAAGTCTCTTCCAGTCCAAAAATTCAGTAAGGAACATAGGCTTTCTGTAGCCTCTTGAAAAGCGGGATTTAGTGTTGTCCAAACATGGAAGCCCATTCATAAAGCCACCATTGCCCGTGAAGCAAGAGAACCACAAGAGGGATAAAAATCTTACCACTTAGCAATTACATTTTTCTATGTCCAACTCCCAGAAATACCCAGGAAATCTTCATGAAATTGGAAGTTCTAGAAATAGTTCTTCCTAAAATAAAAACAGGAGTGAAACCAACATAGTGTGACCTCAAGAGAACAGCTGTGCAAGAGGTAGGTTAGGAGGACAGGTAAAATGGAGATGAGAGGAGAGCTAGAGCTTATTGATCTATGGAAAGGTCAGTATTGATAACTGGAAGAAAGAAAGCTTTAGGTGGAGTAAAGCCCCATCCCTGGGCTGGCCATGGGGAAGTATTCTTCATGCATTAGACTAAGTTCAGGCGTGATCAAAGGTCATGTCCTTGATGTAAGTCTGAAATTGGATTTCCCCTGAGAACCCTCACCAAATTTTTCCTGCACTTGCCAGTTTATCAGCTCAAGGCTTGTTTTTAACTAGCTTAATGGGTATGTGACTGGTCTTAAGCTGTTAATTTTATTTCTCAGGACTAATTTTTATTCACCAGCAGGGACCTGGTAACCAGAAAATGTGAGTAATGTCCCAGACAGAGTCTTGGAATCCCATGTAATGCTATAATTCTGTGAACAACAATTATTTAAAAGCATCAGCACATTTTTCCCCTCAATAGCTGTGTCTACATTTACACAACGAAGACATACCAATGTAAAAGAAATAGCTAAGTGAATCAGTTCTCCCTGTGACGTTAACATAGCTGTATGATTACTGAACCTATCCCTCAGGAGGGTATGAAATTAATCAAGTCTAGTAAATTAGCTTCATAGAATGTGATTATACTATGTGGTGGGGCATGTGTAAGTAAAGGTGATCGCCTCTTTCTCTGAGTCTCGAGGGGCCTAACTTGGGCTTCTCTCTCTCCATCTAGATCTGTCAGGCAGCAGTAGAAGGGCTGTCTAGTAGAAGGGATGAATGGAAGGACTGATATGCCCCTTCCAGAGCTAAGATTCTCCTCTTTGAAACTGGATGTGCCTGTGAAGGAGATCAGATACTGTATGTGTTTGCTTGAGCTGCCATAACAGAGTACCAATGAGGTGGCATAAATAACAGAAATTTATTTTTTCACAATTCTGAAGGCTAGAAGTCCAAGATCAAGGTGTCAGCAGGGTTTGTTTTTTCTGAGGCCTCTCTCCTTGGCGTGGAGATGGCCGCCTTCTCCCTTTATCTTCACATGTGTGTGTCTGTGTCTGAATCTCCTCTTCTTATAAGGACACCGGTCTTATCAGATGAACACCTACCCTAATGACCTCATTTTAACTTAATTACTTGTTTAAATATCTTATCTCTAAATACACTCACATTCTGAGGGACTGAAGGCTCGGATTTCAGCATATGAATTTGGGGGGACAAAATCCAGCTAATAATAGTTACTTTAGGAATGTGACAGTAGATGTGATAGGAATTCCTAATGGTTCCATGATTAGTGACTGGCCTCCATACTTTGGTTTTGAATCTGAGGGTTCCATGACCACCTTGAAGACTCACAGCGAATAAGGGAGGCCTAGTTTAGCCCAAAAATCTTCTAATAATAGTAAGAGTACTATTAAATATTATAATATAAGAGTAATATTAAATAAAATAATACAACTTTTGCCAAACACTTTACTCATCATCTGTTTGAAATCTCACAGTTTGGAACACTCAGGTTCAAGTCCTCCCCATGTGTCCATTTCTGTGTCTGTCTCTATCAGCCACAGATCATGGAGCTGATTGCAGGAGTGGATTCCAGGAATCTGCCTGTATCTTGCTACAGCCTCTTTCTGCTTCTTGGGGTCACTGGGGTCTGAGAGGTAACTCTGTTTTAAACCACAGTCAGTGACTGTGTGGGAATGAAAAGACAAAGGAACTTTATGCTAGAGGAAAGCAAGAAACAATTGACCCACCTGGAAGGAAATACAGAAAAAAAAAATGGAATGGTGTTACCAAAGGCACAGGATGCTGGGGCATCCATCACATATTTATTCAACTTGCTCTGGCTGCTGGAAGTGCTCTAGCTCCCTGGGATACTGTGGGAGACACGGTACCAGCTGGCCCTTTAGGAGCTGACACTTGGCCCATCCGGATGGAAATGTTTCCCTTCTTTGCCTCAGTTGCATCTGGGAACCAGAAACAGACAATGATGCCTTAAAGAGATGCTATTCAAAAACAATGTTAACTTCAAAAAGGTAGACTTTTGGGGTCAGACTTTTGGAATCAAAGGGTTTTGTTTTTTTTTTTTAAGGAAAAGAAGAACATAAGTAAAATAGTGAAATTTTCAGAAGCAGAAGAAAATTTAAAAAAAAAAACAAAAACTGAGAAACAAAAAGCAGCAAATCTAAGAAAATAGACAGGAGAAAGAAAAAAAAACAGTTAAAGGAACCAAAGTGAAAAGAATAGGCTATTGGAGAGAGAAACTATAAAAACATAGAGTGCCGATACTAAAAAACGGACCACAAAACAAGAATTAGATCCGTTTAAACACCCTGCTGCAAAGGATGACTCAGCAGTTGCCGGGAGAGCAGGTAGGGGCTGTGTCTTACTTATTTTAATATCCCCACTGCTTGCACAGACCTTCAGAGAAGACTTGTCAGACTGAACAAATGTGATAGACATGCGGCCAGGGGGGATGGCAGCACCTTTGTCATGACGGGCTCACTGAAGGCTGGGCTTCTCCGCCTTTCTTCGGGGATGCTGACTTTTCCGCTCGTGTGCTTTGCTATGCCTGCTGCTTCCTACACTATTTTGGAAAAACATCAAAAGCCCTGATAACACGGCAGTGGGACGTGACAACATAATATTGCTACTGATAAACAGCTGAAACTACTACTTTCTAAGCACTTAATTTTTTCTAATGTTAGCATGAATTTGCCCGAGTGAAGATTTCTAGAAACTAGGACTTATAGAATCTTATATTTAAATTACCTCCTTATTTTAAAATGTTGCACATGCTTGTGTTTTAAAAATTGAAACAACACAGAAAAGTACAGAATAAAAAGTGAAAGTCTCTTTCTCCTCATACATACTCCATATAGGTAACCACTATTAATAGTATATTTCTATTCCTTCTAGATATCATCTAATATTTAGATATTATCTAGAAGGAATAGAAATTCCTATCTATGCCTAAAAATATGTATAAATTTATATAATCTTATACAAATGATATCATTCTAAACATACCTTGTAATTTGATTTATTAAATATATCTTAGATGCCATTCCATGTCAATACATTTAGACATTTTTTTGTATTAATATAACATGATGAATTTCATGCTATATTTAATCTCTCTCCTATTAGTAGGCATTTAGATTATCCCTTATATTTTTGTAAAAAAATCAATTGAGTAGAAAATTTCCTTTATTCACTGAATAGACACTTTGTGTCCAAGACTGAGGGCACAATGGTGCAAAGTACTCTGTACCCCCAAGACAGAGATGGCAAGAAGCTCTCAACAATTGGATTAGTTGCTTCCCTCCAGGCCTCATAAAAGGTGACCCACTTTGCTAAACTCAGCATCACCCCAGCCTACATGAGCAGAAGTTGGGGAGGAGGAGACTGAGGAATTATCAAGAGCCATTACCTGGTTAGGAGTACTGGGGTGAATCCCCTTCTGCCCCTCCAAAGCCAAGTGACGGCTGCTCCAAGAAAGTCATGGGTAAAGATTGAGAATACCTTCCACAAGGGAGCCTGGCATCTCACTCCCAGTTGCATGTCTGCATAAGCAGTGGCCTTGTGGGTCTCCCCTGATCCTGCCTGAGTAAATGAAAAGAACATTGGAGAGAAGCTGACCAGCACTATCACTGTATGGTGAGGCAGCATGGTACAAGTGTCCTGTGCATGCAGTGACCCCATGGACAGTAGTGGACTTGAGCCATTTTGTAGTACCCCACCTGTTATGTGCTGAGTTGTGTCCCCCCAAAATTCATATGTTGAACTCCTAACCCCTAGTATTTGGAGATAGGGTCTTTAAAGAGGTAATTAAGTTGAAACGAGGTCATTACAAATGGGGCCCTAATATGATATAACTGATGTCTTTATAAGAAGAGGAGATTAGGACACAGACACACACAAAGGTGAAGACCATGTGAAGACACAGGGAGAAGATGGCCATCTGCAAGCCAAGGAGAGAGGACTCAGAGAGGACCCTGCTGACACCTTGATCTCAGACTTCCAGCTTCCAGAATTGTGAGCAAATAAGTTTCTGTTGTTTGAGAGAGAGAGCCTGTGTTACTTTGTTATGGCATCCTGAGCAGAGTAATATACCACCCAAGGTGAGAAGGCCTCAGCCAGAGGCAATGCCAGGAGCTGAAGATGTGGAGTCAAGCCAGATCTCCTCTGTGGGAGAAGTGGGCAGTGAGGAGAGCCCATGGGCCCTCAAGGAACTCATACAAAGATGGAACAGAGGGAGGGGCTGGGAAGAGGAGTGAAAGAACTGTCCAGCCCCTCCCAGCTCCACCCCACCCCACCCTCCCAGCCCCTTCTCTGGATCTAGGGTGCTGGAGTCAGAGGATGCAGGAGCCCTTCCTACCCCGAGTTCCCTGAGACACAGCTTTGGCCAGTACCAGCAAGGAGAGTGAAAGAGATAAGATTTTACGATGAGAAATTAGTGGTTTTAAACTGAATTGGATTTTAATAACTGAAAGTGACAAGATAACATGAAGTAGGGAAAAGAGATTCAACATAGCACAGTTGGGATAGTGGTGATTAGAGAAAATTTAAACTGTATCATGTTTGTATCACCATCAAATTCAAACAACCAGTTGTTTTTTTACAGTGAACATCTTTTTACATATATCTTAGTATATATTTGTGAGTATTCTGCTCTATATATTCTTAGACTAGCTGGTCAAAGACTATCTGCATTTAAAATTTTGATAAATACAGCCCCAAACTATACCTCCACTTATGCTCTTTGTACTCACACAACCATATTTGGGGGTGCCACTTGCACAAAACATTAAAGCATCACAATTTTTTACATATATATATATATATATCCAACTTTGAGAAATGATGTTTTACTCAAGTTGTTTTCATCTAGAGAAGAAGTCAGCAAACTATGGCCCCAGGTCAAATCCAGTCTGCCACCTGTTTTGGTACCTAAAGTTTTCCTGGAACACAGCCATGCCCTTTCATTTACATGTTGTTTATGGCTACTGTTGTGCTTCGACAGAGTCGAGTAGTTGTGACAGAGACTGTATGGCCTGCAAAGCCTAACATATTTAGTATCTGGCCCTTTACAGAAAAACTTTGCTGATCCCGGCTCTAGAGAAGTCAAAGACTTAGACTTCTGCCACGCCCTGCAGATCAGCAGATAGAATTGCTCGTGCAGCAGTTGGAAGAGTATCTAGGTAGGCTTCTGTTGCTCATATTTCTGGGGCCAGATTGTCCATGCTCTTGAATGACTGAGGGGAAGGAAGTAAAACTAAGACGGTGCAGCCATTGTATTGCAGTGTGGAGGAGGGGACCCCTTGTGAGCGTATTTCCTTGGGCAGGAAGGTAGGACAGGGAGGCATCTACGGACTGGTCTGCACAAAGGAGAAATTCCAGGTGGAGCTGAGCTGCTGAAGTGGGGAGTGCGCAGGGTCGCAGGAGCCTGTCCTAAGATGCCCGTCACTTGGCCATCCTAGAAGCTGCTGCCCTGGCACTGAAGACTGTCTTCAATTCTGAAGACAAACAGGCCCACTCCTCTTCCCCCTCCCTTGGTAAGAACCCCATCCTTGCTTAGCCACGCCCACCTGCAGCTGCTCCTATTATCCCTGCTATCGTCAGAGAGGAGCTTTTATTGTGAAGGGAGAGGACACGGTAAAATCAACACTGGGTGGACTTTACCTAATATGTTTAGAGTGATTACTTCTTTGTAATGTCACTTCTGTAAGAGCCACCTAAATTTCTGAATTATGTTTTCACAAAAGCTTAACTTATTGTCAAAAGTAATTTGTTGGTAGAGAATTTTGATGTTCAAGTTCCTGTATGTGGCGGGACATTATGAGGAGCACTTTCCCAGAAGAGCAGGGCATCTTCACATCTGTAAAGAAGGATGTTGTTCAATAGTCATTTATTCGTCTCCACCACATGCGAGGCCGTGCCTGCCCTCCATGCATCCAGATTCACAACCAAAGATTTACTTATAATCTGAAAAGCAAGTGACTGAAATGTTATTGAGGCTTTCCTTCTATTCCTGCTCCGTGTTCCTCAGACTTTAGTGTTCATAAGATTTACTGTAAAGAATTTTGTACACAAAACCACATATGCTATAATTCAGGCAACAATTCAAGAACTTACCCAAGGGTCACATCTACTACAAGTGATTTTTGCTACGTGCAGATTTTTAGAATCTAGCCCTGTGGAAGGAGCCCACAATGTGTCCCTCTCCTCTGAGAACCTGAGAACAGATGGCTGTGGTTTGTGGGTTTTGCAAAATCCCTAGAGAAGGTGGTAACTGGGTGAATGCCCAGTGCTTCTCTTCCTTTTGTTTGCTGTCATCTACTTTCCCTATTCTCACCCCCTTCTTTCTCTGCCTCAGCGGCTGGCTTCTAGGGACCACAGTGCTTATCTGTTCCAAGGTGAGTGAGGCCCAGCTGGGTAGCCGGTTGTTGCCAAGAGCCTCATTTCTTGGGCTCAAACCCTGCTTCCTGTTGTGGGACTTAAGCTCCCATCCTTTCCTTGGTATCAGCTTGATTAAGCTGAGTGTGAAACCCACTGCAGCCTCCGTCTTGCCTCCTAGTTGGGTAATTCGATAAGCACCTAGGGGTTCACAGTGGCGTGTACTCTTTCCTTAAATTGTGCTGCCTGCTTTATCAGACAAGAATCCTGAAATGGCAATCCTCCAACCATTGGGCTTAAAAGGCTAATTTATGTACTTAACAAAGGAAGGCCAGCACCTCATGAAAGGTTTTGTTTGTTTTTTTCTTTTTTCTTTTTATCTCCATGTCTAAAGATAGCAACTTTATCAGTGCAGTATATCTTACTTGACTAGAAGGAAGCCAGGAGAATTTTAGGAACTCGGACATAAAGGAACTTTGTCTTCATGTAATCATTTTTCCAAAATATATCAGCATAATCATCCCATATTTTTCTAAAGAACAATTAACATCTTAACCTACTACCATACTTCTATGGAGCTATATTTTTTAGTGGCCAGTCTTATAAGAATGATTATTCCCCAGAAGGGGCACTGCCTGCTGCTGGGTGTCCGTGCCTGTCAGGAAACATTACTGTCTAGAAATGCTTTCTCTGTGTGTGTGCCAAGTCTTGGTTCACTGCTCATTTCCTATTAAAAAGAACCTGATCTCAGGCAAGGCTAATCCCACAGCAACAATTAAATCCCTCCAGATTCAGAAATGCTGGAGGGATGTAAAATGTAGAATGGGCTTGCCTTTGTAGCTGGTCTAAAGGAAAGGGGGTGCCTTTAACTACATCAAAAGTTTTGCCTTTGTGGTCCTTCACTCTGTGGTGTCAGGGCTACCATGCTACTGTGAGAAGCATAAGTACCAGAACCACAAAATCTACTATTACACATGGGATCCATTCTCAAATTGGAGAATTCCATTTATGTCACTGTTCCCCCAGTTGGTGGATTATGATCATTAGAGGGGTGCACAGATTTAGTATAAATAACATTGATTCACATAAGCACATGGTTCTTTTTCCAACTTCCTGGGTTGAGTTGAACCCTTAGCTAACTCAGTCCATTTTATTTTCTAGTACCTGAACTCAAGGCTATTTATTTGCCTCTGAGAATTTCTTTAGCTGCTTCCACAAGTTTTGATACATAGGGCTGTATTGTTCAGTTACTTATAAATGTGTTTTTCAGTTTCCAAACTGTCGTTTTAGGATTGATTTCTAGATGTATGGCTCTGAAGTCAGAGAATATGGTACATGTGATACTGACTTTTGGTATTTTATGATATATTCTACATAGTCAGTTTTTGTGAGTTTGAAAAAATTGTGTATTTTTATTGAGTGCAGATCTCTCCATTAGATCAAGCTATACTATTACATTATTCACATCTTCTATATCTTTATGCATTTTTTCAGATTGATTTATAAATTCTTGAGAAGTATATTCAAATTTTCTCCTATGAAATTAATTTCTCTTTATAATTTATATTCAGTTTTTGTTTTATTTATTTTTGGGCTGTGTTGTTAAAAGCATGTTAGCTCTGGATTATTACATCTTGTGAAGAATTATTCCTTTTATCATGAAATAATAACTTTCTTAAGCCTTAATAATGCTTTTCCACCTAAAGTCTGCTTTGTTTGACATTAGTATTGAGACACTTGCTTTCCTGTGGTTAAAATTTTTCTATTCCTTTTTATATCACTTTATTGTCAACACTTCTGCATTATTATTTTTAGATGTTCCTTTTTTTAAGCAGCATGGCTGCTCAGGGTAAGTGACACTACCTTCTCTAACAAGCAACACCAAATCTCAGTGCTTTAACACAACAAAGGTTTAAAAATTGTTCTTTAATCATTACAATCTCTTTCCTGTTGTTCCTTTTTTTTTTTTTAGGACTTTTATTGCTCATTCTTCTGTTTACTGTGTCTCTTGGCAATCCCTCATAGTGTTTTTTCCCTAGTGTAGTTTGTAGTTTTGGGCTTTTTTGTGTTTTATTTTGGTGTGAGCTCATCTTTCAGAGGGTTTTTTTCTTTCTCCTAAGTGGATTTCCAGTGAATCCTAGATTGTAAAAGTAGCACTACTGAGTTGTTTCACATTTGTTTTTCTGGAACCCTAGGGCTCTAGGCCTTCAATGATCCTAGATGATTTTAATCTCTTGACTTGAGTTCCCCTATCATTCAGGTAATGTAAATTGAAACATGCTTGGCATGTAAGTAGTGTCTCTAATTCTCATAACTTGCTTGTTATTTTCTACCCAAGATTCCCAGCAGACTGTGCTTTCCAAGGCCAGAGGATAGTTTGTTCTCATCCTCTTTTCATTCAGGGGGCAGCTCTTTAAGGTCCAAGGCCTTATTTAGACTTAGACTCTAGGTCTAAGACTTTCCAGCACCTGGAGGTCACTTCTCCTGTGGGCCCCTAAGGCCTATGTCCAATCCAAAACCCTGTGGGCTACCTTTTCATCAGCTTTCTAGAATAACTCTTCATTTCTGGCACCTGGGGGTTTTCCCTTGGTTTCTTTCAAGTTTGGAAATGTAGTAATTACTTTTGGGGTGTTCTATCTTATTCAGGATTTCTTTGTATTTATAATGTTACGTGGCATTACACCTTGCCAGACACTTTCTAATCTCTTTTTTCTAGCAAAGAGAGAGAGCCTTAGAGTGAGAGCCCAGGGGTTTCTACCTTGAATTTAATGGCGTTGTCTTATTTTTATTATATTTAATTTACATGACTATTTATTTTAGGTGAGTGATTCTAGGTTTCCATATATACTAGTGATACAAACCTTCCTTTCAAAATAAATTTACTTAACTAAAATAAGTCAGTTTAAAGAAAAGTATTCAGTAAATTGACAAGTGCTAGATGTTTATCAAAAAACCATAAAGGTGATATATTAATATTCAAGTTTATAGAACTCTTGGAAGCATTTGATGCCCTTCTGAGCTTTTGTCCTCTTTTTCTTTTTTTGCTGAGGAAGATTCGCCCTGAGCTAACATCTGTGCCAGTTTTCCTCTATTTTGTATATGGGTTGCCACCACAGCATGGCCACTGACAGACAAGTGGTGTGGGTCCATTCGCTGGGAACCAAATCCATGAGCCTGGGCTGCCGAAGCAGAGCGTGCCAAACTCAATTACTACACCACCGGGACAGCCCCTGTCCTCATTTTAAAAAATATTCTTTCATGCTTTAGCAATCCAGACAAGAAGCTGTGTACCATCAACACGAGCCTGGGGTGAGAATGTGGGAAATGGGTTACCCAAATTAGGGCATAGTGTGAGTCAGATATTCCCTTCAAAACAAATAGTAAAGGCCAGCTGTACTAGTCAGAGTGGGCTGGATTAGGATGTGGTAACAAAGAAACTCAACATCTCAGGGCAAAACACAACAAAAATTCCTGTCTTGTTCCCATATCCAACGAGCTTTAGTAGGGGCCTCTGCTCCTCACAGTTGCTGGGCCACAGGCTGCCAGAGCCCCTCCACAGCCACCAAGGCAGGGAAGAGCACATGGCACTCTAGGCACTTCCTCCTAAGTTCTCTGCCTGGAATTGACACCTGCCACCTCCACTCTCATTTCATTTGTCAAAGAAACTGATGTGGCCACCCTAATTTCAAAGGAGAGCAGGAAAGTACAATTTTACCATGTGCCCAAAGGCCAAAAGCCAGAAATATTTGGTGAAGAGCAATAATGATTAGAAAACAATCCAGCAAATGAACAGTCCTGCATGCATCCTCTAGGTGGGGACGTGGAGCTGAGAATCTCTTTGGGAGGTCAGCCATAGTAGAGTCAGACCTGTATTTACACCCCCCTCAGCCTCTTTGTAGCTCCGTTCTGGACACAGAAAACCCCAAATTAAGTAGTGGCTATGGATGGAGAAGGTAAAATACTTACCTTTTCGCTGGACTGATGTGTCACCTAACAGATCCCGAGAGGCCTCCGTTACTGATCCTAAAACTTCATGCTGCTCAATCGTCAACCACTCTGTTTGGCCACTTCCCTTCTACAAATATTTATGGACCTAATGCATGAGTGTGGTTGAAGTATTTACAATGAGTGCAACTTGGGTTTCTTCCAGGTTTGCCTCTAGGCTGTTCTGGTTCAGCTTTCCTTCTCTGTCCCTGGAGTTTCCTAAAACATCCCCATGGCCTTCTGTAATATCCATGGGTGTGTGAGAGTCCCTCTCCTCTGATCATCCCTGATCACAGCCTTCAACTTTTCCCTTCCCTCATGCATGCCACCACTGGCTTTCTAGCACCTTCTTAACAGAGTCTCTGCTCTGTGTTGCAAAGGAGCATTGCGAGACAAAGGCTGTATTCACTAACGTCAGTGAGTTCAGGGCACTTCTAGGCTCTATGGAGACTTGTGCAATAGTGAAATTTTCCCTTGCCCAGGCTAATACCCAAATCGTAGTGACCTTAATTATGTTTTGTCCCACCATGACACACACTTCAGTTACATCACTGATCCTGATATTATGTTTAAAATGAGGGAATGTAACACCTTAAACTTAGTCAATGCTTTATGATTTACAGAGTACTTTCATATGTAATACATTTATTCTTTGTAGTCACTGTGACGTTAGGTATTTGTTATCTCTATTTAAAATCACAAAGGTGGTCAGCTAATTTTTTCAGGATTAATCAGCATGTCAGTACTAACAGGAGAACTATAACCCAGAACTATCACCTCATGTCTAGGATTCTTTCAATTATCCCACGATGTTGCCTGTACCTTACAAATGTTAACAAAACCTACAAAAATGTAAGGCTGATACCATCTACCTATTTTAAAACCCTTCATGTTTATTTTGGAGCTAAGGCCAGCACCCTTATGTGCTCTGTGAAGCAGGTAGAGATATGATGTCCTTTTTTTGTTTGTTTTAGGTTGACTCATAGGCAGAGGACTAGAGAAATAATGTACATATGCCTTTAGAGTATTTCAAGCTCAATAATTCAATCCAACACATATCGGGTATTTACTTCTACCAGATGCTGAAGACATGATAGTAAGGAAGACAGACACGGTTCCTGTCCTTATGAAGCTTCAAGGCTCGTGGAGAAGGCAATTATAATAGATGGCAAAAAGAACTACAATATTAATAGATAACATTTTTTTCAGTATTTTTTCCAGACATTGCGCATTCCTCACCTCACTTCTTCTATTGGTGAGGAAACTGAGGCACAGAAAGATTAAATAACTTGCCATATGACACACAGTAAGTGATAGAACTAAGATTGGAATCCAGCTGCTCTGAACAGCAGCATTTTGCTACTTTGCAGGTTCTGCAGGGTTGATGTCAAGGAGAGCACACACAGATTACTTCAGATGACAAGGGACCATTGTAAGGAAATCTGAAAAACCGCGTCAGAAAGGGAAGCCCAGAATCTATCCCTCTGGGTCCCAGGACTTTTAAAACTGGGGCCTAGTGCAGGCCTCGTTGTTGCTCACCACTCCCACCTCTATGGCTCAACAGTTTGGTTTGCTGCCACCGAGTGGTGTCTCGGTTTGGCACAGGTTATCTTGTTCCTGCCAATACATTATTGCCTTTGACTCACACGCCAACCTCTTGCTCACTGGTTTTCCACTAGGGTGCAGGATCCATTTTAGAGAACATACAGGGTGGAAGCCACAGCAAGTGTATGGAGAAAGAAACTCCCTGAGGTTGTGTTTTTGAAGGGATCTGTGGGGTAGACAGGTAAAGACACAGGCCTTTACTTCTCTTCTGGGAACAGCACTGAGTTATTGGTGATAGTCATCATTATTTAACCCCATCATCCCATCTCCATCACAAGAGTGAGGTTGGCCTGTTTTGTTCCTGTGTATCCTTAGCACATAGTAGACACTCGATACATATTTATTGAATAAATGAAGTAAGTACAGTTATCACTAGAGACGCAGAATTTTGTTTTCATCACAGTGCTTTATTGACAATAGGGGGTTTGACTTGGATCCTGGAGAAATTGATCACCCAGGTAAATTCCAAATGTTTGGTAGGCCCAGACTGAGGTGGAGAGAAGTCTCAATAAGAGAAGGAGGGAGGGATTAAATTTAGAGCTTTAACACAAAGGTCTATCATGTTTAAATTTAGATTAGTGCCTACATCTCAAGGATTCACCCTAGATAAGTGAAATTACATGGAAGCCGCCAAGAAGAAAAATATGTTATCACAATAAATGGCGATTTACTGAACAAGGGACAGAAGATAAAAATAAGTCAAGGGGAATTCACTGTGAACAGTGGTCAGCTTCCTACAAGAGCATGTAGATTTGTCACAATTTTCTCCAGTATTTTCCTATTCCCCCATGCTTCTCTTACTAAGTGGGCTAATATAAACAGTCCTGGGCTCAATACTGATTAGAGAAGAGATGGTAACTCATGACAGAACCATCTTCACCAACATATAATTTACAATGAATCTTTAAATATTCAAAGAAGGAAGGAAAATAGCATTAGTCAATACCTTCTCAGGAATGTTAGGTACTTTACCTTCATTGCTCTATCTTTCAACAACTCAGTGAGGTAGGTGGTATATCCCTATTTTACAAATAAAGAAAATGAGGCCAGTGGAGTATGCTTTTCTCTGTCCACAGCATTATGCTCAAATTTACATGGAGCAAGAGATATCTACAAAGTCAGGTGTGCCTTTACTCCAAAGCACATATATTGTCTCTTTGGTTGAAAAAATAGATATTAAATGCTCCCTTAAGTATATTTTATTAGTTATTTGCCATTCTTGTTTCTGTTTTTTTTACGTGGTATGCGTTTACTTATGTGAGCTGGTAGGAAAAGTGACTCGCTGTAGGCAGAGTAAAATTGGTATCCACGGTTCTCATTCACAGTAACTGCAGAAAGTCTCTATTCTAATTTGGGGCCACTTACAATGGATTCTGTACATGTACTTGGTTTATTCCAAGTGAGTTGAAAATGTTATCCTGGAATCTCTGGGTTTCCTTTTCAAAGAAAATTAAATCCCACATAATGTTTTACACTCTTTGCTTTGCTTTTTTCAGACTCCTGTCAGAGGATGTAGGAATGGACATCCCCTTTGAGGAGGGAATACTGAGTCCCAATGCTGCAGACATGAGGCCTGGTGAGAGGAACATTTGTTCATTTCCCTCAGCACTGTTCTATATCCAAGGATTTTCATTATTCAGTGAGAGAACCATTTCCTATGCATCCAACTTGTGATTTCAGTGATAAAAGTGAAGGCAGAAAAAAAATATGTGTGAGGAAGGGGTAAGGCTTGATTTGGTTAATTTCAGAGTTGACTTGAATATTGATGCTCGCTGGTGTGGGCCACCTTCATCTCCTGGGCCACGGCTGTATCTGCCAATGTTTTCAGTTCCTGTGATAATTGCCTATTGTACATCCTAACCCCAAATTCTAACTAATATCTAAGTTCACCAAATTTATACTTGAGTGTGAGAATGTGTAAGATTAGAAATGTGATATGAAGAATGCTCAATATCCTAATTATTTAAAAAAACCCTGCACTCTAAAGGTTTACAACCCAAGGCATATACAAGAAGGAATTTAAAATTTTCAGTTGCAACCTATGTGATTCCCATTTTGTACCTTTGCACTGTACCAGCTTCCTGATCATACCAAGATCCTGAACCCAGATGTTATCAGCCAAGCTTCGAATCTAGTAGGAAGAAAGGAATCAATTACTTTTTTTTCTGTCCAAGTATTTAAAGTGCATTCTGCAAAATACTAGTCATGTGACATAATTATTTGTAAATGTTCTATGACCAAATAAGCATGGTAGCCACCATATGTCTACTCCACTCTTCAAGGTTCACAGTGCACTTTTGAAGAATAAAGACACTAAGGCCATGATTATCCCGTATCGTAGCCGTTCACTATATGTGGCTATTTAAATTAATTAAAATTTAAAATAAATTTGAGAAGTTCAGTTCTTCAGTTGCACCAGCTTCATTTCAAGTGCTCAATAACCATATGTAGAACATTTCTGTCATCATAAAAAATTCTTTTGGACAGCACTGCTCTGAGAATTCTTGTAATATAGAAACCCAATGTTTTTCAAACATATTGGTCAATAGAAATTTTTTCAAGTGATACATAAAAACATCACATGGAACACAGTTTAAGTGATGTTCCATACAGGAAAAAAAAATCTCAATGACAGAGACAGTGTCAACTTCCTTAGGACAAGGCCAGAGTTAAAATTCCAGATGGCCTTCAAAATATTTTGTGATAAGGAATCCTGAAAGTTCTATTTTAGGCTGTCTTGTTTAGTTGGGATCAATATGGTTAAAAATGACTTCTCCAGCTCTGCTTCTGTTAAGTGAAAGGCACATGACACGCAAGATGCACATTACTGTGAAAGGATGGGAGCTGCTTCCACGAGCCTTAATATCAGAAGACTATCACTTATGGTGTGGAAACCAGCGTCAAGCAATGTTGGCATAGGGGGTAGTGACTGCTTGATCAAAGAATGTAATCTGGGAGGAAACTCTAGTTTAATTAAAAAAAAAAAAAAAGAATGCCAGCCAAAGAAAGATCACAGCAGATCATATACACAGAGTTGTCAGGAACTGAAGAAAAGTATTTGGGGAGTATCTGAGAACATAACAGATAAAGTTCTTATCCTCCATTCCATGGGAGCAAAGTCTACACGAACCATTATAAGATACATGTAAGCTGAACTGTTTTTCTTATGCAATATGCACTATAAAAATTCAATTCAATTTAGTATTATATCAGTGTCAGGTTCTCAAACCTGAACAGGGCAATTCTAAAAACTAGTTTCTGCCCATTCAGCAATGGCTCTCGCTTCCTATTTCTACATGGCCAGGGCTGACGGGGCTGGGGCAAGCCAGTACTGAGGGCTGCTGGTCAAGAAGTGGGTCCAAATCACATATAAGGAGTTTTAGCAGGTCTGCCTTTACTGAGAGGACCTTAAAAATGTTTTTCCCTGGGGCCCTCACCCACTCTTGGGAGCCATGTACGTGGTCTGATACTTGATGTTGCTATTCTTTTTCTTCTTTAGAACCTCCTAATTCTCTGGATCTTAATGGCAGTCATCCTCAGAGAATCAAGCTCACAGCCCCAAATATCAATCTTTCTCTGGACCAAAGTGAAGGGTCTATTCTGTCTGATGATAACCTGGACAGTCCAGATGAAATCGATATCAATGTGGATGAACTCGATACCCCTGATGAAGCAGATTCTTTTGAGTATACTGGGCATGGTAAGTCGCCAAGTTGGCAAGACCAAAGTTAAATGGAAAGTGAAAGATTATCTAAGTGGTATGAGGAACAAACCTCCCATTTTATTGCTGGTGACTCCTTTCTGTGATTTCTGGAAGTTTCTGTTTGTCTCTCAGGTCATAAGGGGCCATGATTGACAGTCCAGAGCTTGACAGAACAGGTATGGTTCACTGAGGTCACACATAGTCATTGCTTCTTTGTTAAACCCCTACTCTCTGCCAGGCTTTGTGCTAGGCGCTGGAGCTGAGAGAAAGCTGTCCCGTGTTGTGTTATAAGAAAATTGGGGCTGGGTTTGCAGAGAAGGAGAATTTAATCTGGAAGATAAAATTTGAAGCCGAGAAATCAGAGTTTACCGGTTTCTTTGTACAAGCTCCCTCTGTCTGGAATGTTATTTCCCGCAGATCCTTACCTGGCTGGCTCCTTCTCTTTATTCAGATCTTAATCAGATGTCATCTCCTCAGAGAGGCCTTCCCTGACCTCTGTAATCAAAGGGGTTCCCCACCCCCACCACCCAGTCACTCTCTATCCCAGTATTCATTTTATTTTCCATGTGTCACTAATTAAAATCATATCATGGAACTATTTATTGCCAACACTTATTGTCTTTCTCTTCCCACTAGAATGTCTGCTCCACAAGGGCAGGGACTTGATTATGTTTGTTGGTGTATCTCCAGTAAAGTAGGAAGAAAGGCAGGATGGGGTAGGATGTGGTGGAGGAAGAATAAAAAGGAAGAAAATTAAAAGTTGCTGGATCAAACACTGACACTCCTGATATGAATATCAGTCTCATTTTAGTTCTTTCTCTTGCTCAGTGAAATTGAGTTTGTTAAGAAATATGTACAAATACAAAGCATTTGCTTTAAAAACTGGCATTGGGGCTGGCCCCGTGGCACAAGTGGTTAAGTGCGCGCGCTCTGCTGAGGTGGCCCGGGGTTCGCCGGTTCGGATCCCAGGCGTGCACTGACGCACTGCTTGTCAAGCCATGCTGTGGTGGCGTCCCACATAAAGTGGAGGAAGATAGGCATGGATGTTAGCCCAGGGCCAGTCTTCCTCAGCAAAAAGAAGAGGATTGGCAGATGTTAGCTCAGGGCAGATCTTCCTAAAAAAAATAAATAAATAAATAATAAAAAATAAAAACTGACATTATGTAGTTTCTGTTTTACAGGGTGGCATCCTCTGACTTTATCATATTTGACATTGAAAGTGAGAGAATCCTGGCCGCAGCTATTGCTTTGATATATTGTAGAAATTCTTCTTCTTTTTTTTTTTTTTTGTGAGGAAGATCAGCCCTGAGCTAACATCCATGCTAATCCTCCTCTTTTTGCTGAGGAAGACCGGCTCTGAGCTGACATCCATCGCCAATCCTCCTCCTTTTTTTCCCCAAAGCCCCAGTAGATAATTGTATGTCATAGCAGCACATCCTTTTAGCTGCTATTTGTGGGACGTGGCCTCAGCATGGCTGGAGAAGCAGTACGTCGGTGCGCGCCCGGGATCCGAACCCGGGCCGCCAGTAGCAGAGCGCACGTACTTAACTGCTAAGCCACAGGGCCGGCCCTGTAGAAATTCTTCTTAAAGTTAAAAATTTTCTTCACAATTTTCCTTTAAAAAATTTTTAAATCTTCTTTGAAATTGCTTAAAAAGAAATACCACAATTAAATGATGCCCAGCCTTTCAGAGCCATGCTAATTCCAGCAGTGTCATTCATAGGAGAACATAATTAGAAAATTCATCCAATTAGTTAATTAATGCAACCAATGGTCATTGAGCCACGGAGGCCAAAGCCGTGACCAGCACAGATTCAGACCTGCCTTCACAAAGCTTGATTTTCTCAAGTTAAAACAACGGAAGTGGCTCAACTACTTGTTCTACTGTTTATTATGTTGAAGCAGAGTTTATATTGCATTTTTGTCGTGTTCATGAATTTCTGTCATTATCTGGGTATTTGACCCTGTAAGTTGCAACACACAGATAGGAAATGAAAGAAGTCTTGAATTCCTGTTCTTTTCTGCCATCTCAGAGACTCCTCCCCGGCTCCTCCAACCACCCAGCTGCCTCAGCCCTTGTCCTGTTAATATCTTCTCACGTGTAAGAATCACGCCTTAACTTAAAGTCCCACAGAAGACAGCTGTGGCCTGACCCTGCTGGTCCCTCCCTCCCCTCCCCCTGTACTTCCCTGTGGCCCCAGAGAGCTGTGTCACACCACATCTGAACCTTTTATTTTTATAAATAGTAAGACTGCCAAGCAAAGTGGTGGTGGCTGAGAAAACTGGTAATTAAAGCTGCCACTTGCTGACATAGTTCTTTTTCTTTAGTTGACACAGTTATGTTGAAAGAGCCGGTTTAACAGCCACAACCCTACTTTTAGGTCTTAAATTGAAAGGACAGAATTTTAACATAAGTCGAATTTTAAAGTCCATCCTTATTTTAAAATGAAAGATAAATGTTCATACATTCTTTTAAACAAACAAAAACATTAAACATTGAAACATTAAACATTGAAAACACAAAGTATATTTGAATAGTTATATTTTATAAACATGCAGATATAGATAACCAACTGTATAAGAGGGAGGGAATACATTTTAGTCCCAAAGTATGAAATTAATACTGCATGTTTTTTGGGTTTCTTCTGTGAGCGTTTTGAACTAGGCATATACGTTCTAAACAAAACTGGAGTTTTTAAGGCACAGTGTTTTGAAAGCGTTTGGTTGGTAATTTATTTTATTTAATGAACACTTTCATAGTGCTTACTATGTGCCAGGATCCGTGCTAGGTGTTTTATGTATATTAACTACTTTAATCCTCATGTCAACTCTATGAATAGGTACTATGTTTCCCCCATTTTAAGATGAGAACACTGAGGCACAGAGAGGTTAAATAATTTACCTAAGGTCACACAGTGAGTAATGTCAGAGCCAGCATTCAAACCCTGAGTTGTGGTCCTTGACTCCTGGGCCATGCTGCTTCTCCATAAACATACTGGCAATGAATAGGGGAGGGTCTTTTACTAGATCAGGCTCACATACCTGAAGCCAAGCCTGATAGCCCACCTCACACTCACCCGTCCTTTTTCGGGCCATTTTCATGGCTTGAAGGCTCTTCCTTCACCAAGTGCTTGAAGGACTTGCATGCCATTCGCCTGTTTTATTGGGTAGCTGATGACCAAACATTCCTGGCAGATTATTTGCCCGTAATGTGACTTTGCTTACAGAAAGTTTTTGAATCTCACTATCAAAAGATGTTAAGTTGATCTTCACTTCCCAGCAATTTTCTTTAATAATTGTGTCCAAATAGTTGGAAAATATCATTCAAAGTACCAATATAATTAAGGCTTGCTTTCCTTTGATATTTACAATTGCCAAAGATACCAGAAATATGTAGATAATGAAGGATTTAGGAGGTCAATCTTTCACATTAAGGGAGATCTGAGCTTTTTTTTAAAATACTTTATTATACTAATCCAAGAAATTTAAAAATATCCAAGAAAAAATGATGACCTATTTCTGTTTTCCTAACCAATTGCAAAGTAATTTTTACCATAATTCAGATCTCAGCAAAGGCATTTCATAATGGAAATGAAAAAATGGTAAAGAATTTTAGCCTGAATGTTTTTAAGACTGTTATAAGAAATACTCATATACTCATATTTTTTCTTGCTAGTCTCCTAAGTGATATTTAGTGACCGCATTTAAGTTATCTTTTCTAAAACTAACCACCGATGACAGACAGTTTTCTATGTGAATAAGGTGCTCTAACATTTTTCCCAGATAATCAGAGTCACTTCATTTAACTTCCTATCTACAGTGTTCCATTATTTTCACAGCCTGCAGGCAACCAGCTTGTAAAATCAATTCCGTGTTTTAACTCTGCATATAAACTAACCAAGTGTTAAGCCTATTTTGTTTTACCCACAAGCAACTTTATGCCATAATGGTGTCGTCTGAAAGGATGATTTTTCTTTATACTTTTGTATGCTGAGTTTTTACACTCGAATTAACTGCCTGCCTGCTCTTTGTCACCGAAAGAACTTTAAAGACTTCTTAACTGTGTACCAAAAAAAAGTTCAAACATAATGTCTTCTAAGATTATTCACCTTATCAGTGCAAGATCATAATCTAGAAAGCTAGTCACCTTTCACCTGTGTGTGTTCCTACCAGAAGGCCACAGCTGACGTTATCTCTAGTGAGTCCTTAATGAGCACCAACAATGGATTCTCCACTGCGGTCTGTACAGCACAGGATGTTCAGAGCTTGTGTTTACATTATCTCACAAAAGACAAAAGAAGATGTTCAAGTTGACATCCCCTCTGTGTGCCAGGGCTTAATTGACTTCAATAGTCTCCAGGGAGAAAAGCTTGTGATGAAGAAAAGGAGACAAAAAATCAGGCATTTCTTAGTGAAGAGCTCATGAGACCAAAAATTAAATTTGGAGGGCCTGGGGATATGGAGTTAAATGAGACCTGAAAATTTTGAAAATAGTGAGAAAATGATGGCTGGGGGGTGAATGGTAATTTATAGTTATAGCAGAAGAATTATTAAGATCAGGAAGATATTGTTAATTCAAGGGAATAAATAAAACTATCTGTACTTCTTACTAGCTTATATTATTGACTTCTAGAAATGAGCAACCTTAGAGAATTTACTCTACCCCTCGCTCTTATATCATTCTTTTTAAAAATTTATTTACATCGATCAGAAGAGATGGGCAAGGAGAAGGAGCCCCAGAAACTTGCCAGCTCTCACTCTCTGAAACATTAGGAATAACATTCCATAAAAAGATCCAGCCTCAAACTTTTATACTAAAATGAATAATAATACTATTTCTGAAAAATAAAGTGCAGGGGGCCGGCCCGGTGGCGCAGTGGTTAAGTGCGCGCACTCGCTTCAGTGGCCCGGGGTTCGCAGGTTCGGATCCCAGGTGCTCACTGACGCACCGCTTGTCAAGGCATGTTGTGGTGGCATCCCATATAAAGTAGAGGAAGATGGGCACAGATGTTAGCCCAGGGCCAATCTTCGTCAGCAAAAAAGAGGAGGATTGGCATCGGATGTCAGCTCAGGGCTAATCTTCCTCACAAAATTAAATAAATGAAAAAAATAAAGATAAAAATTAGAGTCAGCTATATAAAAATATATTTCTATCTGGGAAAAAATTACAAATTTAAAACCTAAGCATAGGGCAGGAAAATAATCGCAATATGTGAAAAACTTCTGTATAAAGAACTCCAACAACTTGATAAGGACCACAGTAGGCAAAGGACTTAACAAGTGCCTTCCTGTCAGTAAGAGAACTATAAGTAGCCCATAAACACTTAAAAATTCTCATCTTCTTTAATAATTAAAGAAATGCAGATTAAAACAACAAAGAGACGAGTTTCGCCCTGAATTGTCAAGGGTTGAAAACTTTGATAACTTCCAGTGTTTTTGACAGGAAAGAAGTACTCATATATTTTGGTATGATATATTCGAGGACAAAAATGTCCATAAAAACTTTAAGTGCTTATATCCTCTGACCCAGCATTCCACTGCCAGAAAGTTAACCTACAGCAATATGTGCACAAACGAGGTAAGATACCTGTATGAAGAAACTTACTGAAGCAAATTCTTTGTAAGGAACAACAACAAAATGGGATAAAACTGAATTTCCATTGCTATGGGATTGATAAACTAAAAGACATCAGTAAAATGGAATACTCTAGGGCTACTTTTAAAAATGAGCAGGGTTTATATTCACTGAGACAAGAGGGAGTCTATGCTGTATTATGAGGTAGGAGCACATTGTAGAACAGTATGTATAGAACATGCAGAATATCTGGAATAATCATACTTTTTGGGGAAAAAAGTATACATGTGCATATGCACATAGGAAAAAGAATCACATCGAACAATAATGAGTGAGAGTGACACTGGTGATTTTTTTTCATTAACAATTTCTGTATTGCTTGCACTTTTATTAATGTGTTTTATTTTTTAAACCAGAAAAAAGAATAGAGTATACAAATTTTTTTAAGGAGGTAGCCTCAATAAAAGCATGCAGAAAACAAAACAACCCCACACAGATTACTGGGGTCAAGCTAGAGCAGCCCAGAAAGTCCCAAACAGGACGAAGAGGGGTTGGTGGATGGTGAGTTCCTTGCGGGGAAGAGCATGTGTGTACAGGAGCGTTGGAAGACAAACCCACATCAGAGCCTAGAGTTCTGAGGGAACAGAGACCAGGTGGAAAACAGGGTCCCAGGAAAGGAGCTCAGATGAGCATCCAAGGGCCCCAAACCAAGTAGGAAGGGAGAAACAGGAAGGGATTCCAGATAGTGAGTCCAGTGCAGATGGATGGATCTGCACAAGTGACGCAGTGCTTGATCTGAAGCCAAAGGTTGCCGCTTCCATCCTTAGTGAGCTGCTGAGTGCTGGTGGGAATGCAGAGGAAGCCAGAGTAAGGCAAGGCTCTATAGGTGGTGGTAGATGTTGGTGTTGGCAAAAAAGGCTAAGATTGCTTCCCAACCGGACTTCATTTTGATATTCTAAGTCACAGAAATTAGATACATTTGAATGTGTCTTGTAGAATCTTCTGGAACATAATGGCTTTGTTGTGGCTCCCTTACAGATTACCTATATTTCCAGGAACTTGTCCGAGCTTTCTTTATTTACCCACTCAGCTCTCAATTTTCGCTGAGTGATCTGTGCGGGCTTCCAAGCTAAGTGTGAAGCAGGTTGGTGGAGGCGAATATTAAAGGTGATTCAGGCACAGTTTCTTAGCCTAAGGAACTCACAGCCTCATAGTAAAATAAATGAGAATGAGACAGTCACACATGCAAGGTACAATGTGACAGCTTGGAAGAGCAGAAAAGGTAAGGGTTTGACTATATTTGCTTACTAACTCTGTGATCTGAGGTAACTACTTCAGTTAGTTTTTGCATCAGTATTGTGTCTGTTATAATACCTACTATTGTGCCTGATACATGGTAGATATTTCATAAAGTATTGCTATTATTATTATTGTCAAAGTGCCATAAAAAGAATACAAGTAAAGTCCACTGATTCAAAGGTCATTTTCCGTGAATGGAAAAATAAGAATGATAATATCTCACAGAATTTTTGTGAAGGTTAAAAATAATCTTTTCTTTCAAATTACTTAAACATGCAAAGAATAACTATTATTAAACTCTACTAGTGAGATAAAAATGGAAACAATTGCTGCTTATTCTTTTAAAAAACTGAAGTGGTTGCTTGTTTTGGATGCACAAGAGTGAGTAGTAAATTTCTCCCTCAAGAATGCTCAGTGGGATTTTTTGATGCTTTATGCACCCACAAATAGGAGTCTTGTGAATTTTTGGCCTTGGAGCAAAGTTATTTGGTCTACAAAGTTATTTGTTTCTCGCTTACTATAAAATCTTTCTGTAGCATATTTTGAGAAATTCATAGGAAGTAATATCAAATTTACATCCAGATGTGGTCCCAATAGGGAAGGGGTTCAACTCCATTATAAGAGTCTTAGAGCGGGGGTCTGGGCTGGCAGTATCATCAATCTATGAAGCTGAGGGCCTCCAAAAGACTCTGAGCACTCAGGATACACCAGGAGATGCAGCCCAAGGAAAACAAGATTATCTGGGCCTGATAAATAGCCTTTCACGCCATCAGAAAGTCCTGCAGTCTTCAACTTGTATGATCAAGGATAAATTGGTACTAGCCTTTACCCCCTTGGACCACCACTGATACAAGACAGCCATAGTCCTGCACCTATCCCCACTCTCACCTTGGTCTTCGCAATGGATTTGGTTCTTCAATCAGTCAATAAATAAGATTTCACTGAGTGTCCTTTGTGTGGTCAGGATGGTGTTGAGCTCTACAAGAGTTATACAAAACAGGGAGTTCCATCAGGTTGACTATGCCAGGATATAGCTAGTTGCTGAACTGCCTCAACTGTGGAAGCCTTGCTCCATCAGCCCTGCTCTGTGCTTCATTTCCAGAGGATCCCACAACCAACAAAGATTCTGGCCAAGAGTCAGAGTCTATTCCAGAATATACAGCAGAAGAGGAACGGGAGGACAACCGGTTGTGGAGGACAGTGGTGATTGGAGAACAAGAGCAGCGGATCGACATGAAGGTCATCGAGCCCTACAGGAGAGTCATTTCTCACGGAGGTAGTCAAGCTCTGTGCAAATCTGGGAATGGGGAATGGGGCACCCATATTTTTTTATTAGAAGGCAAAACTAGGGTTCCCTGCAGCATGACATCCCAAAGACCCTACTGGGCAGTCAATGTTCAGGGGACTGTAGAGCTAAGTATATTACCCTGTACTCTATTCAATAACCATTGGAAAGCATACTACGCAAAAGTAACTTTCCCATGTGAAAAATGCTTTTCACACCACATATCTGATGGCTATAATCTTCTGTGAAAATTTCTTGAAAGCCATAGTTGCCCAATTTAATAACATCTGTTTGGAAATCACATGGGTGGGTTGTAGGGTTTAACTGAATAATTTTCAAGTCCGTACTCCATGGCCTGTAGTGAGATCACTATTCCAGAGATGCTTCTAATTACAAAACGGTCTTTTGAATCCTCTTCAGAAGCTTTAGGAAATCTTTTTAGACTCAGCCTGGTCATTTTTTTCACTACCTGATGTTTGCTTTTCTATAAACTCCATTACCTCTATGCCTGACAACAGCCATTCCAGCCAAAGCCTCCACCTGCTTAGTGAGGGACAAGGGAGAGGGAAAAGCTGTATTTTCTATTTCCAGTGCTTTCTTGGAGCTCCAGGAGCCTTGATCAATTTGGGATTCACAAAAGGTCACAAGAGCACAAGCAACATATTTAACGTTGTCAACTTCAGAACACATAAACGGCTTTTTGATTTTTCTGCTGCATGCACTCCTTTCCTGCAGTCCTGGGGCACCACCCTAACCACTCGGCTTTTCTGGAAAAAGCGTAAGCTGAAAAGGCAATTGTTGTTCTCTCTTCCTTAACAAAGACAGGGAAATAACCGTCTTGGCACTGCATTAAACCCGTAGCTTTTGTTTTCTAGCAAGCACAAGGACATTTTGTTTTTTCAATCAAACTTCCCTCCCCCAGCAGATTTTCCACCTTCCATCCCATGCATTGCTACCTCCATGGAAGTATCAGGACCACCCAGGGACTCTGACCATGATAGTGAAGGAAAATGTCAATAGGTGCCCTGGCCATGACCTTCCTTTCTCCTGCCTCCCCTTTTGCCCTGAAACTGTAATATGGCCCTGTGATAGCTGCTGTGGGGTGGGGACAGTTTCCTCTATGGGAAACTTTTCCCATAGCTCTTCAGAATGACAGCTGGCCTAATCTTGCTGAAGGCGACAGTCAGCTAGCCATAGAGTCAGCCCTTTTGTTTTTATAATGAAAACCACAACCTGAACATCATCCAGATCTTTCCAGAAGGTCATATCTCCTTTGCCCTACCCATCTGGTATTTTGGTTTGTTTGCCTTTTTGGAAATAAAAACAAAGGCTGACTATAAAAGTAACCTGTACTCGTTCTAAAAAAAACAAAAAATGTAGAAAAGTCTGTTAAAGTAAATCAAAGCCACCCAGAAATAATTTCTATAAACTTTTACCCCTCAGGTCTTAAATTAAGAGTCCCTTTGTTGTAAACAAGGCAGGCTCATTGCTTTGCTGCTATCCTAAGGCTGAATTATCTCATTAGTCCAGTAGATTCACCTGCTTGTTCTTTCAACCACAGTGAACTAGGCAGGTTGGGTGAGTGGGTTGAGCCCATCGGCTGTTGCCCGAGTCAAGAGAGGGTGATTATCATCAGCACGCTAGGGTCCGAAAAAGCCCCTCTTCTGCCTGTCACATTCTTTGTGGAAACTCAGCTGACACCTCAGGGATAACCTGGTTTGCTGCGCCCTCCATCCCTGCCACTCCCTTCCCTTGGCATTTGCTTGTCTCCATTCTGTGTCGTGAGCTCAGTTTTCGTCTGTGTGACCGTCCTGTTTGTTTGGAAGAGAAGGCCACCTTCCCTCTCCCTGGCTTCGCCTCCACCTTCTCCAGGCACCAGTCTGCATGATGTGCCTCTGGCTGCACCCATCTGAACGTTAGCGAGGTGCCACCTCTTCCTATGCCCTGAACAGCTTTTGTGCTCTGTCGGTAAAAACGGTTCACCCGTTACTTCTGAATTGGCCAAAGCTTTGTCTGCTGTGTTGGAAGCTCACACCACCTTCTTAGACCTTAATGATGATAAAGCAATACTCCTTAGTTACCAATCTGTTGAGTTTGTCATCCTGGCTTCTGATGAGCATTGAAAAAGCAGTACCCCAGAGTGAACATAGATCTTGTTTTGGTGTCTTGCATTTTGCTATGAGGAAGTTTTCCCATTCAGGCCAGTAGGAAAGTGCCAGCTGTCAAGTGCTCCGTGCAGCACAACTGCAAGATATGGGGGTGATGAACAGAGCTGCCTAAGTTCACCAGAAAACCAGGCCCTGCCAAGTGTCCACAGCACTTGGAAATACCAGTGCATGAGAGCAGTATTTGAACAAATAATTCAGTCTTCAGCTTTGGTGACCTCAATGTGACCTATTGCCAGAGGCCCATACACAACGTAGAAGAACAAGATTCAAGACTCGTCTTTGCCACTAACTAGTCTGTGACCCTGGTACATCGCTTAGCTTCTCAGTTACATCATCAGTCGAAGGAGGGTGATCTCAAAGCCAATGTCACCTCCTACGAGCAATATCCCTACCATCTGCTAAAATAAAAAAGCAAAAAGAGGTCTGGGTGGTTTGGATCAGCCATCAGTGTGGGGTCACTTTGAGGCCAGAACTGGCTTTTTTGAACTTGAAACAGAGGATACATTTAACTAACGAAGGACCGTCACGCCGAAGCATTGTAATGAGGAGTTTCCTTTCTTGTTTTTTTACTTCTCTTATTTCATTATAGGAGATTCAGGTAACTTCTCGGCAGTGTTGCTGGACAAATGATCCTGGAAAGAATGAGGAGAAGAGTTGCAGGCTGGTGTGTGTGTGTGTATGTTTTGGTTGCGACTGTGACATCTTTCCTTCTCCCTCCATTCCATTTGCTGGCCAGCAAACTTGTGTTACGTCCCTTTCATGCCTGTCTGTTCTGCCTCAGGTAAGGTTTGCATCATTGCTTCAGAGGGTCTCAGGAGGCACCACGGAGGGATGGTTCCCACACCTCAGCACACATACCCCGAATTCACCTCACAGTTATTGAGAAGAGAGTCTAATAAAATACATATTTTAAAAAACCAAACTTCAAATGAATTATGCAGTTGCTGACAGGCGACTTCACTTGAGGAAGCTGCATTTTTAGAATAGAAATTGCGTTAGCTGACCCCCTTGAAGGCATCTGCGAGCACCAAAAGCGAATGGTCCTCCTCATTCTAGTCATTGCACTTCGCCAGCAGTTGCTACCTGAAATATCCCCACAGCCTGACAGCAATGGTACCGGCTCTTGATTTAGAAGGAAAACTTTCCCAAGGAAATCTTTATCTTCTAGTTCCTTCCTTACATCTTACATCTCCTACTCTCCTCCTATTCTCTTCCTGTCTCTTTTGCCTCTTCTTCCCTTCCTACAGTATGTCTGCTCAAAATACAAAAGCCATCTTCATTTGTAAATTTCAGTAATTTTTATATAAAGAGACATCCCTGATGTAGTCAATGATCAGAAAGTGGTAAGCTGATCCCTAAGTATTTCTTTGATTAAATGAACTCTAGTGAACACAACACTACAGCATTCCAGGGACAAACAGCATTGACACAAAGAGCTGAGTTGCCATTTCAGATGACTTCTGAAGTACTGTTTATAAACCTCAGTCTTTCCTCTTTTTAAAAAAAATTCTTAGAAATTCTCAAGAAATTGAAAAAGACATCAAAGTAACTGAGCAGTCATGATCTTGAAATTACCCTGACAGCCTGGAGCCAGACAGCTACATTTAGAAAGATGCTTTTGAAAGGATGCTTTCGTACTTGCTTTTAAGTTGGATTCGTTACGTCTATTGTCTCTTTTCATGAACTCAGTCTTTTTCATTGTGCTGAGTCTGAATTACATACTTTCATGGTATAAGATTAGTGTAGCTAAGCTACCCTATCTTTTGTGGATTCCCATTCAGTTATGAATCTTCTTAAATAAAATTATTCAGTGGAGCAATTACTTCTTGTTTTAAAACATATCTCCTTCTGCCATTTTCCTTCATATCGCATTCTAAAAAGAAGTTGGTAAATACCTACAGATTGGACAAGATAGAACTAAAGCAAAATATCCAGAGGGAAGCCGCTGCAATCCTGTTTCACGATCATGCGTTGCATCAGGTGTATACTTACATAGGAGCATCTTCTAAGATATGTAGCGTAACATGGTATACAACAACCTCAAATTAGTAATACATGCAAACCCATAATTGGATATATTTTTAGTTGGTATCACTCTCTTTCCTCACCTCTTTTGTGGTAGAGTCATGCTCTCTATCTTTGTAGAGAACGTCTTATTAAACTTCTTTTCAAGAGTTAAGCCCATTCAAATCTATATCCAGCTGGTAGTTTACTCCTGTGTAATCACCAGAGGGGTATTTAGAGTTTTGAAAAAATGAAACACACCGAGTTCCAAGAGGGCTGGATCAGTCTTGAGGGTGTGTCCTGTGCTCCTATGCAAAAGCTTTGAGGAAATCTCTATTTAATGATGCTGAAGTCCAGAACTATGTTATATGACAAAAATTGCGAGCATTTAAAAAGGGATATTAAAAATGAAAATACAGTACATTGCTTCCATTTTTGAGTCTGGAAGACACATGAGATTCCATACACACACCTGTGGGGATGTGATCAACACCTGCTGTGATTTCAAAGATGAGCTCTAAGAGAACACAGAGCTTGCTTAAAGAATGGAGTAGAGCTTTCAAAAGGGGGTAAAATGTCCTGAGATGTCCCTACATTTTCCTTGAGCCTTGGAGTTTCAGTGGCCACACTTCCCACATCTCCCACCTCCTATTTTCTCACTGCCACCTGCAAATAGCACTTCCACCCCCTACCCATGTTACCAGGAAGTAATTCTCTCAAGTTTTCCTAAAAGCACATGTTCTCATAAAACTCAAAGAGAAGGCCAGGCCCTTCTTGAGTTTGTCCCCTTTTTAAGATACTAGGCTCCGAATTCTATGCTCAGTTATTCTAGACCTGACCAGAACTTTCCACATATCCCTGCACTGTCTGTTGAATCTGGAGATCCCAGGGACACCACAGGCAAGTGTGTCAGTCCTTGAAATCAAAGTAAAGGTGTTTGACCTGTCTACTCACTAGTATCTGGTCACTGGAGTGTGTGCGTGTGAGATTATATTGCAGTTCAGTGACTAAATTTTCTCTTCAAGTGAACTGGGTCTAAAACTAAAAAGAGCTAAAGAGGATCAAACAGAACTTCTTTCTTAGCCATTAAAAGAAAAAAGTATTATATAAATAGCTTTTTTATTATATAAATTAGAAACTCATAAGTCAAAAAGTTTGCCCTCATCCTTTGATAGGTTGAATATTTATACACCCCATTGAAGACTATGTACAACACATACAATCGTCCATAATATATGGATGCTCTATATACGCAAATATATTCACACTATCTTTTTAAGACTCTATATAACATATATGTTAACCACTGAAAGATAATTATATGTGTATATACTTAAGGAATTATAGTCTATATAATACTCATTTAAAGATATACCTATTACATACGTACACACATACTTGTGAAGGCTTCCAGATTTATTCTTTAGGTTAAATATTATCTTGTTAAGAGCTTTCAATTGGTTGCAAATGTCTTTTTGTTTGTCCCCCAGGATACTATGGGGACGGCCTAAATGCCATCATTGTGTTTGCCGCCTGTTTTCTGCCAGACAGCAGTCGGGCGGATTACCACTATGTCATGGAAAATCTTTTCCTGTGAGTGATACTTATGACAAAGTCCTTTGAGTTAATGTCTGTGGGCATGTAATGGCAGATAGAGCATCTTTAATAAAAGGAAATAGATGATGTAGGATATTCTAAGCCTTTGATAAAAAGTCAATGAAATCTCTGTTAAGGAACATTGCTCAAGAGACTAAACCTTTAAAGGACCTCTTTTGTCAGTAGGATGTATTGAAAACAGAATGAACACAGTTTGGCCTGTATTTTTAAATTCTGTAACATTTCCTTTGGGCGAAGTGTTATTTTTGTTCCTTGATAACATGTTCTTAGTCAACTAATGATAACCTGACTTCATGTATATTGGCCCTTGTTTAATGTGAGTTGCCCTTAGTATATGGTAACATTGTTGACATTTTTGAAAGTCAAGTTTCTAACCCACACGTTTTTCTAGTGTACTTGCATTGAAAAAAAAAAGATAACCGTACAAATAAATGAGTAAAACTCTCAGAGAAATGATCTTAGGTAACCGCATTCTTCTCAAGATGAAGAGGTAATATGCACAACCATTCTTAAATGTCATACACCCTGTAATTTAAATGTTATATAATTAGAGTGTAAATAAGATGAGCTATTTCATGTGGGAACTGAAAACACTCCTCTTCCTTCCTGTGATCAGATATGTGATAAGTACTTTAGAGTTGATGGTAGCTGAAGACTATATGATTGTGTACCTGAATGGCGCGACCCCGAGACGGAAGATGCCAGGGCTAGGCTGGATGAAGAAATGCTACCAGATGATTGACAGACGGTATGTGGGCTCCATTATTTAATCACTATTTTGACTTCCTCAATAGCCCGCAGTTCTGATTCCCTTTTAATCTACCAAAAATGCGATCACATTTTAGGAACAGTGAATTATGCAGAGTTGAGATAATAAATTATAAAACTATTAATGAAAGTGTCAGTTGATACCCCAAATCTGAAATAAAGCAAGTCCTCCCCAGATTTTGTAATGTTGTAATCTCAAACCTGGTGACCAAGTTTATTTTAAACTATGCATATGCTACTGCCACATGGAGGTGCAAGTTGAGCTGATACACCGAAGTATCCATGAGTCTCTACTGGTATTATGTGATCTTGATGCTGTTTGTGTGTGCTGGGACTATTAGGATTTGGACAACTGTTGTGCTCTTATTTCAACATTCACTGTTAATTCAAGTTAACCACTAGCCCACATGGTTCCTTGGTGTGCCCCTTCCTCAAGATACTTTACTTCCATCCATACTGGTTTTATTAGAACAAAACACATTATTGCTATCTACAGGAAAATTGTCATCATAAACATACAAATTTACGATGTCTATGATATGTGTGGCATCCCCTTAGATGTGTCTCCTTGCATAATAACATGAGTACCCTGTTATATTAACTAAAATCCATTTAATGATCCAAACATTCGTAAAGTAGCATTGCTAATGCTGAAAAACATGCCTGAAAATCAAGAACATTAAAATGGTAATCTGAAGGCCAAACAGCCACATGATATATGCTGTTACTATTTTCATTATATGAAGAAGAAACCAAGGCTCAGTAAGATCAAATAAATTGTCTAAGTCGCTAGTAAGAGTGTATTGTTTTCAAAATAATAAAGATAATGCTGACCAAAATATGCCATGATGGATATAGCTTTATGCACTCCAAGAATATAACCATTCTATTTTACATTTATTCCTATGGGAAAATGAGGTCTGAATCATACAAGCTTTGAAATATATCTCAAAAAGTATTCTTTTTATTAATCATGGCCATTCTATACCTTCCCACCAAATAATAGTAACCTGCCTAGAACTCTCTAATATTATATATATTTCTATTTAAAAAAGGATATATTTTGTGTTTTAATTCCCACTGAAAATGAGTTATGAGTAATTTTTTTTCTTTATTCAAAATAGGTTGCGGAAGAATTTGAAATCATTCATCATTGTTCATCCATCTTGGTTCATCAGAACAATCCTTGCAGTGACACGACCTTTTATAAGGTGTGGTTATTATTGTAGTAAAAATAAAAGTACTACTAGTAGCTTTTAAGAATATGTATTCATTGTCCTATAAACAAGGATTCATAAACTAAAAGAGTATGTAGGAAAATATATTTTGTCTCTGCCTTTCCTGGAAAGATACTTTGGACTGTCCAGCAAGAGACCCTGATTAAGAATGAACATTATTTCAAAATGACTACTTTTCCCTTCGTTATTATAAAACATGACCTCTAAATTCCTTGCTGTAAACAGAAGATGAAGTGGTGGGCTTTCCATGCCACGTTACAGAAGGGAATAGACAATACTATTGTATTGTCTTTACAAAATTTTGTAAAGAATAGAAAAGGTAGAGTAACATGACAATGGAAACTATTTCAAGACAGATACAGGAGCCACGTCTTAATTGTTCTATGTCTTCTGAACAAACATCAGGTAGGTCTCCAAAGTTAGGCAGAGTCTGGGCAGCCATTTTGAGGCTTTGTTTAATCATCCATGAGAATTCTTAGTTTCAGTTAAGTTCAATTCAGTGAATATTTATTCATCATTCATTTTGTGTTAGATGCTGTGTAACCTTACATTTGGGGAATGCAAAGAAAAGTAGGATATACTTCATAATATAGTAAGACTTGAAACAGTTAAATGAAAGGGACAGTATGCATTTTCTAGAGAGCTTTAAAAATATAATAAAATAAAGTCTTGCCCAACATCAGGATACAGATTAGGTTTAAATTGAAATTTTTCTGTTTCAAAGCTATTTATGAATCCCTAAGAAAAATTCCGATAACTCCACTTCTGTAGAAAAAATTACAGGTTAAAATTCTTTATATTTTTTTACATAGATTTTACTGTGCCTTCCAGATTCTACCTTTTTTGTGCAGTGTTCATTTATACTTATTTAGCATTCTCATTCCCTACTTCCAACAATTGAGTAGCAAGATGCAATCTAGTTTTCCTCTGACAAAGGTTAGCTCTTTACCATACTATGTTAAATTGCTTTACAAAATAATATGAAATATTTAAGGTACACAAAAGCCACTTATTTTAATAATAGCAGGGCCGGCTCTGTGGCTTAGCAGTTAAGTGCACGTGCTCCGCTACTGGCGGCCCAGGTTCAGATCCCGGGCGCGCACTGACGCACCACTTGTCTGGCCATGCTGAGGCTGCGTCCCACATACAGCAACTAGAAGGATGTGCAACTATGACATACAACTATCTACTGGGGCTTTGGGGAAAAAAAAGGAGGAGGATTGGCAATAGATGTTAGCTCAGAGCCAGTCTTCCTCAGCAAAAAGAGGAGGATTAGCATGGATGTTAGTTCAGGGCTGATCTTCCTCACTAAAAAAATAAAAATAATGGTAGAAAATGCCTTGACAAAGGAATAAGAATCAATGTACTCTGATGAGCTTATAAAAAGTTTAATGGGTAAAAAAGTAAACATTAGCATTGATATTGATTCATTGATGTCTGTTTAATAATTTGGCTCTTATAATTATGAAACAAATATGTTTCTTCTTGATAACTAACAAAATATTTGTTACTGAAGAATATTGAAAAATGGTTATAATTCAACATTATTTATTGAAGGGAGTTTCAAGATAAGAATAATTACAACAATAATCATAAAATTATAGCAAATAGTGTTGTGGTAAATTACATATAATAATGGCTTACATTTATTGAGTGCTTACATGCATTATTTCATTTAATCCTAATGACAGTCCTCTGAAGGAGGTGCTGTTTTCTATTTTCATTACATAGAAAGAAACCGAGGCTCTGTGAGGTCAAATAAATTGTCTAAAGCAGGAGCCAGCAAACCTCTTCCATAAAGGATAAAAGAGCAAATATTTTAGGTTTTGTGGGCCATCTGGTCTCAGTCACACTACTCAGTTCTGCCATTGTAGGGCAAAAGCAGTCATAGACAATATATAAACAAATAAGTGTGTCTGTGTTCCAAGAAAACTTGATTTACGAACACTGAAATTGAATTTCTTAAAAATTTTTACATGTCATAAAATATTCTTGTTTTGATATTTTTTCAACCATTTAAAAAATGTAAAGACCATTCTTAGCTCAAGGACTGTAAAAAACCGTCAACAAGCTGGCTTTGGCCCGCAGGCCATAGTTTGCAAACCCCAGGTCTAAGGTAACATAGCCAATAGATGATGGACTCAGACTTTAAACCCAATTGCCTGCCTAAGTTTAAGGAACACACATTTTCAGTACTTAAACATTGCATTCTACGGTTTCATCACATAATACCCTCTTTAAAGATCCCTCTTGTGAATCGATTTATATCAGTGTAACAATTTTTAGACCTGAAAAAGAGAGGCCACTACAATGTATTATAGGTCTTCTCTCCAATAAAAGATAACACTTATGATAGAAGTATATGGCAAATTCATTTTTTAAAATGAATTATTTGTCTGTGCCAAGCACTGGGGTAGACACGAGAAATTAAATAGCTCAATTGCTGTCATCAAGAAGCTCATAGCCCAGCAACTGACATAGGCAGACAAGTAAACAATTACAATATAGGGTACAATTGACGCACTATGGTGGTAACTCGGGGCAAGGGTGAGTTTGGGGGTAATAGGTGGAGAGTGAAGGCTGACAGTCTGCGTCAAGAGAGGCTTTCCAGAAGAATTAGCTTTCAAGGTGAGTTTTGAAGGACTAATAGGAGTGCCGAGGTAAAACCAGGTAGAGGTAACAGCAGGTACAGATACACTGAAAAGGAGAGAATGTGGCGAGTTTAGAGAACTGTACGTTCTAGTGAATGAAACACTGGGCTGGAGTTTCTGCCCTGTGACTTCCTCCTCCCTCTCACTCGACCCACTCCATCTTTTATCAAAACCTGAATTTAACTCAAAAATTCCCAAAGAAAGAAGAGGCCTAATGTAGCATATCGTTGGTAACGTGTGTTCACCCCAGACTTATCAGAAGTGCTAGAAATAACTGTATGGAGAGGAAATTGTTCACAAGTCACAGCCAGTGGCCCAGGGTCAAAACTGCAAGTAAAATGGATAGAGAAAGACCTTGCAAAAGCTTCCTACTAGAATGCACAGTAGTTGAACAGAGGGCGGCACAGTTGGCAGACTGCTCGGCATGATTCCATTCGACTGGAGCTCTTTACATTGGAAACCATTCCAGAAAATTCAATGTTCGATCAAGTTCCCTTTCAAGTGGAATGATACGTTTGTAAAATTAGTTTGCAATTACATCAATAATACAGAAATTCCTTCTTATAAAACGTCCAGTCATTACCATAAGATCCAGTTCTTTCTTCAATAACTGCCAATTCCTGTTCCTAACCCCCTTCCCCAGAGCCAAGGTCCTTTATCAGTTTCAGTGGCATCCTTCCAAGTTGTTTTCTATGCATTTACACACATGAAAAATGACAACATTTAGATGAAAGCCATTTGTAATTCAAATCCAATCATTGGAACACGTTTTTGAACATTGGTCCATCTGGAATGAACTCTCAGACTAAAACTTAAAAAAAAAACTAAAAAATATTTAAAATAAAAATAAAAAAGAGGAAAATGAATTTACATGTACTTTTAAAATATATCAACCTTGGTAGATTCTGAAAGAATTAATGACAAGATTTTTGTTCGTTAAAAACAAACAAACAAGCAAACAAAGCCAAGCCAACCATAAACCAGTGACTATTCAGAGTGGCAGAGATGACTGGAAGCCCATGTGATGTGTGGTGAAGAGTGTGGACTTTGCAGTCAGACTGCCTGGGTTTAGATCCAGGCTCTGCCTCTTACTGAAGGTGAGACCTTGGGCAAATACTTAACTCGGTGTGTCTCGAATTTCCTTATCTTTAAAAATAGAATAATAATAGTACCTACTAGGTACTAGGCTGTAATAAGTACTAGGCTATAATAAGAAATAAATGAGTTCATATATGTAAACCACTTAAAACAGTGTCTGGCACATAGTAACTACTCAAATAATGTAGTCTGTCTTCTTAGTAAGAGTGCTGGGACAAGTGTTAAGTACATCAGGATTTTCAAGAGCAGGCAGCAGGCTTGGGAGGGATGAAGGAGTGACTAATGATATTTTTTCTTTTCTTCTCTTTTTTAGTTCAAAATTCAGCAGTAAAATTAAATATGTCAGTAGCTTATCAGAACTCAGTGGGCTGATCCCAATGGATTGCATCCATATTCCAGAGAGCATCATCAAGTAAGTCCTTATGGTTTCGAAAATTTGGTAAGAAATATTGCATGTTTGGAGAAGGAGATTGGAAAAGAACTCATTTCTGGAAGAGTGGGGAAATGGCGTTATCTTATATTTAAAACAAATATTAAATATTCTCCCATAAATATATATTTTTTTCTTATAATCTATAGATAACTTTTCTGTTCTTTCATATCCTCTTTCACATAATCTTCTCTTGGGATTATTGATTATTGTTCATTTTCACCTTGAATTTTACTACCATTTTGGAGAAAGCATAAATTTAACATTAATCAGTACATGAGACACATACTTGTGTCTGCCACCCACACAGACCCAGTAGGGTCTGGGCATAGCTGGATTTCTTTATTGCCTTATATAAGTAATTTATCTGCATGGCCCTAGGAAAAGAGAAAAAATTACCCTTTCTCTGCTTTCTTGTAAATCCTTTTTCTTCACGGTTTGCTTCAGGTGAAAGATAAGGCAGAGTGTGGGTGGCATGGTTCAGAATGATTTCCTTACGCAGTAGAGGGTAATGCAGCAGCAGCCTGTAAGGAGAAAGCACGGATACTGCAGGTCACAGGATTATGCTGCAAAAATAAGAGTAAAAGTTAACTAAACAACCACTTGGAGCTGGGACTTAATAACATGGACACTGGAGAATGAACCCTCTTGTTTGGTTCATTGTTGCAAAGAGCCCTTTTTTTCTGTGGATCCTGTTTTTCTTCCACTATGTCCAATTCACTGGTTTTCTTTTTGATTAGAATTGACAGGAACATAACCATCAGCTCAAACAAAACAGACAAGAACACCCTATCTTCCTCCATAAGATGAATAGCAAAATAGACTTCCCAATTTGAGTTTCCAAAAAAGAGTCTCTTCACTTAGTGTGTGGGTTAGTGTGTGTCGATGCTGTACTGGGCATGGAAGTGCTCTATTAATGTCAGTTATTTCATCCCCACAGTAAACCCCAATTTACAGATAAGAGAAGAGAACTTAGTAAAGTTATTTATGCGAAGTATAAATAGGAGCAAGGAAGAGATGAAACTGGAATTCAAATTCAGGTCAACCTGGCACCAAGCTTCCCTTGTCCTTTTCTAGTAGTTTCCCTCACCCCCCTTAAAGTATCCATCTAAATTCAAAGCTCAGGAGTAGAGGCATTCAGTGTTCCTACATGCCAATATCAGGCACAAACACAGGACACTGACTGGGATTAGAACTGCCAGTTGGCTCAGCTGAATTAAGCAGTGTGTTCAGATGACTAACACTGGCTTTAATCCTCATTAACTTCATAGAGTTCCCACAATCAGCACACTCACTGCAGCTGGTGCCCCCATCTCCAAAATCCACTCCTTCTCTTTAAATGAAAAATTACTTGAGCACTCACCTCCTATAATGCTATCTCCCTTTGCAAACAATGACAAGGACATTCTCTCCTCAAGTGCAAATAAGCATTGGCCACTTTCTAGGTAAATACGGTAAGGCTTCCATGGTTTGGCTGTTGGAGACAATAGAGTGAGGAAGAGAAAAGAATGGGCTTTGAAGGTTTAGTATTAGATCTGAATCTTCCCGCCTGCCTCTTGCTGTCTCTGAGACTTCAGGCAACCTAATAACAATCTCTGAGTCTAGCTTCAGCATCTGTGAAATGGGGAAGTAAGGAGCACTTCATGGAATGGTCCTGAGACCAACATACATATGAGAACAACATACAAAAAGCGTTCAGGAAGCCTCCTGGCACAGAGCTGGTGATCCAGAATGTTATTTATTATAATCATGTTTAGAGACTCACTATCATATGGGAAAGTTTAATTGAGAAGTTAAACATGCCCACGGCACTTTTCATTCATCTACACATCAGTTTTCAAGGGCTCCCTTTGGGAAAAGTTTCTTCAGGAGGAAGGGTTCCATTCAGAAGGATTTTCTTCTGGAGGAAGAAATGTACAACCGTGCACGTCCTCCTCATGTGTCCATGTTTTCTCCCGTCTTTGGTAATCCATCTCCTCTGAATGTCCTCTCTGCCATTTCTGTTACTGGCCCTCGTTGCCCCAGTTTCCTGTTATGCCGTCTTCAAATTGGCACACCATAGCTGCTTCCTATTCTTGAATAACATCCAGAGGGTTTGATCTCAGCCAAGACCAGTCTTCAGCTGGGATGGAGCCTGTCATCAAGGGGCTTAAATAAAAGAAAAACTTGCCCAATCTGGAGTCAGATTTATAATCATTGATTACAGTCAATTCTTGTTATTTGATGTTCTAGAACCCTGAATAACGAATACTGAACTGTTGTTCCTAGGGTAATACAGGGTTAGCTTTCTGCAAGCCTGCAGTCACAACATTTTCATCAGCAGATTAATATATAACCTTATTTTATGTGTGTTTCTATTTAAAGATATCTTATTTGATATAAACTGTTGATTCATTAACATTGAACGCACAGCCAACAGCACTATAACTCGTGCCGAAACAAAGCTTTAGAACACGCATATATTCTCTGGAAGGCACATCCCAGCCTTCTTGTGCTTAGGAACACTAGACAGCACTTCAGCTCTATGCTTGGGGTTCATTTTAAATGGTGAAATCACCAACAAAAAAATGCAAAAAACGTGGCACTAAATAGACCGTGAAAAGGACCCTTGTTCACCGTGCTAGAGCTGCAACCAGAAGGCAGGGCCTCACCTTGTTTAACCTCAGCTGGGGACATGCACGTCAGGTGACTCAAATTTTTTGCCACTCTATGAACGTCTGCAAGTGACCATGAAAGTGCCACAGGCATTGATTTGGAGGTTACAAATACAATTTAGCAAGTAGGAGAATTCACAAACAGAATCCGCAAATAATGAGGATTGGCTGAGAATAATTTTAAATGCTAAATCGTTGATTATATCTAATGAAAATAAGATTTCTCCTGAAAGGCAATTTGATTATAATTTGGATAGGCTTTTGCTCTCATGTTTTGACTGTTCTTTAAGACATTTACCTGCCATTTTTTCCATCTGTTCGCTCGTTTTCCTCACTGCATTCGTTTTTTATCTCGTAAGGTACGATGAAGAGAGGTCTTATAAGAGGAGTGTGAGGTAAAATCTCCTGATCTACAGTTCACGCTGGCCCCTCTGTGTGTGTACACCAGTGTCTTACTCGTGGGTGACCTCAACATGCTACCAAGCAAGAGGTCGTTGTAATAGTCCCTTGAGTGTACCATTCCTGGTCTTTGTCTTGTGTGTAAAGCTGTTGAGGTCAGCCTAATTTGCAACTGTAACCTACTAAGCCAGATATATCCCTGACTTGGCCCAGGCTGCAAGCTAACTATACCCAACAGACTGATGTGGATGTTTTCAGCTTTCTTCAGCCAGCATGTTTCTGAGCTCTTTGCAACTTTTATATCTACCTTTCAGAAGGAATTTGCAAAGTAAACATCCATAAACACTGAATGGGAGGAAATGACACAATATTTAATGGAAGGAATGTGTCTCAGTGCTCCAGAGAACGGTTTTTAAAAGCACATATACTCCACTTATGTTTGGCTCTGCTTTGCTGGGTGACTCTCTCACGCTCTGCTTGCTTCTTTTTTGTTTCTTTTCTACGCTGATAATTTTTGCTCATGCAGACTGGATGAAGAACTGAGGGAAGCATCAGAAGCAGCTAAGTAAGACTTGGTTTTCATTCAGCAGCTGGCGTGATGTTGGCTTGTGTTTCAGGAATGAATTGGGAGAACTCGCATGCCTGGTGTTTTATTCTTGCATCCTGATAGTAATGCTGCACTTTAAAAGTTCACTTTTCCCTTGATAGATGCTATTTCTGTTATTCATCCTATAATCTATTTTCCCCCATGATCTTGGTTATCTTGAGAAATGTATTTGTTACTGTTTGATTTTTTTAAAAATGTACATGCAATTTTAGGGACCACAGCAAAAGAACACATCACAGGCACTGCCACATATAATATAACATCCAGATCATCATTAGATACATTGAAGCAACAGAACCTCACTAATTCATACTAATGGAGAGAGATGATGGCAAGTCGAAATTTGGAATATTTTTGTAGAACCAATTTCATGACTTTCCAAATATTTTTTTAAACACCTTATTTAGTGACTTGGAAATATTGCTTAACTAACAGCTTCTGAGCTATTTGGATGAATAGAAAAGAAAAATCATTGCTCACTATTGTTAAAGCATAATTTTCAAAAAGGCAAAATCGTAGCTTTAATGCAAATATAAAATGAATACATGCCAGTGATTTTATTCAACTAATTACTTAGTGAAGGAACGAGTAAGGTATTAAAACCAGTTGATAGAACATTTGAGAAGCTGCATACCTATATTAAAGAATGTTAGGATAAGATGGTTGGTTTAGATACAAAACTGATTAATGTCTAACAGCATAATAAATTTAACCTTAGGGTTTTCTTTTCCACTGGACAGAAATGATTTACATCTCTGCTTGACAAAAATCTGTAAAATCTACAATCTAACCTCTGCCCCTACAGAGTTGTAAAATAGCCCATCAGTTGAAAGTCAACTCAGCACTGTTTTGAGAGAACATCTTGTAATTTCCTTTTCTTATTTCCAAGGTATAAATAAATAATTTTTGTGACACTATATGTTAAATGTAGAAAGGTACTATTTGGAATGTTTGCTGTATTGAGCTGCTTCTCCATTTCAAATATTGTTTATGCTGTTAATTTTTATAACCACTTCCCATTTTAATAGACATTACAAAAGCAGAAAGCTTGGACAATGTCCAAACAGCTACAAATTCTGAAAAGATAAGGTCTAAATTAGTGAAATTTTTTCTGCATAAGTGTAAATGCCAATTCTTCATGAAAACAATCCATTTAGATATTTTTTCCCTATAGCACATTTTTATTGCAGGTACCCTATAGATTATTTGCTTATAGTATGGATCTTTGGGCTTAAAAATGTAAGGAAAGATTTTTGCTTTAGAAAGTTTAGCGTTAGTGTAGTTTACTGTTACAATAGTCCCATCCTCTAGTTTTCTTTCAAGAAAACTAAGACCGATTTAGACTAACAATACTCAAAATTATATAAATTTTCACTCTAATGGAATCTTCTTAGTCTCTAATTCAACTGTTAAAACAAGAAGTTGTGGAAGTAAGGAAGATATTATGAATCAAGGAACTGAATGTTGGCATGACGTACCCCTGTAGCATTTCTCTCTACTCAAATTACCTTGTGTCATGAGATTCCCCAGAGAGAGATACAGCAATGAGTTTCTCTTCCAGATTATTTTTTTTTAGGATGATAATATATTTATGAAATTAGGAGCTGTTTTCAAGACAAAAGGTGGGGGGAGGGAACATCAATAATTTTCCAGCTGAACCCATTATAAGGTCATATTGCCATGTTTTTTTCATTATTACCATAAAATCTTATCTCCTTCAATAGATTTTTTCCCCTTCATATTTCTACTCTTCCTGCTTAACTACTGTAGTGAAGCAGTTATCATTTTTGGTTTAGTTGTATAGCTTTCTCTTTTTTTCTCTCAAATCCTTCATTTTGTTCTCTTCCCTACCCCCACAGACCCTCTCCCCAGGTATCTAAATGGTCTCAGGTGGTCTTGAAAAGTCTTAATCTCCTCCCTAAAGGAATCACCAAGCTCATGCCTAGTACATAGTAGATGCTCAGTAAATTTCTGCTGCATAAACTGATGAATGTACGTAAGATTAAGATCATTGCTGTGGAGCAGTGGTTCTCAAACTTTACTGTGCCTCAGAATGACCTGGAGCACTTGTTAAAACACAGTATCCTGGGCCTCCCCGCAAAAGTTTCTGATGCAGCAGGCCTGAAAATCTGTATTTCTAATTTCCCAGTGATGCCGACGCTGCCCCGTCTCAGGACCATGCTTTGAGAATCACCACCTTCAAGTAAATGGCTGAATAAAAATAATTCAATTTCTTAGGAGTGTTTGCTCTTGCTTTGGATTCAGTGAGTAAGCCACCTGCCTGAATTCTCCTCCAACTGATCCTACTCCTTTTGATGGTGACATTACGTGTATGAGGAATTGAAATATATTTGCACATTTGAAAATGTGTAGGAAGAAAGAATTTTACTATGTTGACCCCCCAGATGACTGAAATGCTTCTGAATCCTACCATTTTGGCATATTAACTACATCTTCTCAACTATCTTTCAGCCTCTGAAGTGGCCCCCAAATGCTTGGACAGACTGTATGTGATGATTATGGGTTCAGAAAACATGATCCCTGTAGTCTATGGTTAGATTCTAGAAGCCGGATAACCGGGTTCTTTCTATTAACAGATGCTCCCTGACTTTCCATATGACCTTTATTAGAAAGCTTCAGGCTGGTTCTAAACTTGCCAGGGAACAAAACCTACCTGTCTGTTGTTTTGCTTTATTCCCACTAGTGTTTTTAAACATCTCTCCCCACATGCCTACACACCACCGCCTCTAATTGGCTTTCAGAAGGTGATTTTCTCAGCCTGCCTTATTTTTTCCCTACAACTTTAGATCTATACAGGAAAGAAAAAAACTTTCAAAGGATAAATTGCAAATAGAGAGCCATTCTCATTTTGAAGATGGTGAAGAAGCCATCTGCTGCCTTTGGAGTGACAGTATTAAATGGATTGCAAATTGTTGTTTTCTTTGGAAGGATTATGCAAAGTTAAAAAGCAGAAAAGCTAGGTTTGGAAGATTGCCCTTTCTTGATTCCATTCCAGCTTGCTAGGTTTTTCTAGCACACTGTCAGCACTCGCCTGACTGTCCTGGTTCACTAGAGCTGCCAATTATCCTCATTAAAATACCAGACCACCAGCGAAAAGGGTGGGAGAGAGGGGGAAGAAAGCCCTCTGCTCAGCAAAATGCCTAACATTAATAACTGAACTCTTATGTGCAAACAGATAGATTACCTTGTGAGATTATTCACATTACAAAGGGAACTCTCGCATGTAAAAAGGATCATAAAATCCCTTTACTGTTTGTTTGTCAATAAAATATTTACCAGAGGGGAAAAAGTAAAAGTTGAAATGTACTAAGTATGAATCAGAAATTAATATAAAGCCAATTTGAAATTTACCAACAGAGGAGTCCCACCAACATGGATTATCAAAAGCATCTAATATTACACAGAAAGCGTAAACACGTTCATACACCATAACAAAACTTTTATTTCATTATTTTATATGGTTACATTTTTCTTTTTGAACACGTTTAGTTTAGGTTAATGTTAGGATTCATCTGTATTGCCTGAACACAACTCAGCTGTAGGGTTGTACGTGTCCTATTATTTTTCTTTAACAACAAGGAAAGCGGACAATGGCATTTCTTCTTTGGGTGTCTTGGAAAATCCTCATTCTTGTGAAAACGGAAAGTTAACTGTGTTCATATGTAAATAAAATTAGGCTGCTTGAGAGGCTTGTCCTTTGTGTATAAAATATATCATTTGGGTTACAAATAAAAATTTGCAATATTATATTCCCTGAATAAGATAGATGGAAAAGTGAGGAAAAAATACGACAGAAGAGACCACTGGAGGTATTGGAAGTTTTCAGTCTTCCTTTTATGTTTCTAAATCATGGGCAATTGCTATGTTTTGAAACTGGTGGTAGTAGATTCTAGGCGGTAGATATAAGGGTATTCACTGTAAAATACTTTAAACTTTGCAGTTTTTTTTTTTTCCCCAAAATAGAGAGGAAAAAATAGTGGAATTATGACCCACTGAGAATAATTCAAGACAATTGAGTTTTGGCTTGTCTGGCACTAAATGGATAATAATTTTTGAGAAAAACTAGTAATAAAGTTGAACAATGGTTAAAAAAAAAGAGAGAAACTGATGATAAAAGAATCACAGCTTAATCGCATCATCTGTTCAGGTGTAGATTTGCTCAGTATGAGCAGTGGGACCACAGTAAACAGTTTAAAATGCCCAAATCTGTCATGCTTACTAACTGGTAACAGTGGAGAAGATGTTTACTGCTTCCTGTTTTTTTCCTTGCACTCAGAACTAGCTGCCTTTACAATGATCCAGAAATGTCTTCTATGGAGAAGGAGTAAGAATTCACCATCAATAACAACTACGTGGTTACTTGTATGGCTGGGCTCTGAAAGAAAAAATACATTGAGGATTGGGTAAACCCCGTTTAGATGTTCAGCTTTCCTGTTCTCTATTCCTGAAATTAGACACTTAAAGAGAAATGTGCCAGTTTCTCATTCATGATCACCATGCAGTTCCCTAAGGACAACCTACGTCTTTACTTGGCATTCTACTTTCCCAATCCAAAAAGGAGGAGAAAATGAATAGCAGAGCCAGATGTGAGAACATTTGTGCGAGAGGACTGCCACTCTGCTTTCTGAATTACATCATCTATTTTAATTAGTAAAAGCTGGGACTTCTATTTGAACTTAATATTTTGGTAGATGGGAGAAAAACTATTCTTGTTTTGAAAATCCCAAGAGGCAGCTGAGTCTGGATGGGATTTTAGGAATGATCTAGTCCATCGAGTCCCATCCTGTGAGAAACAGAAATCGAACACGTATTGAGTTCTTACCACATGCCAGGTTCTATGTAAAAAGCTTCATGCACACTATCTGATTTTTATCCATGGAATAAGCCTATGAGGTACATTTTATAGCTAAGGAAGGTTCAGTGTAGAGAGATTATCTGACCACTTCAGGATTCATCGTTGTAAACATGGCCCAGAGCTGGGATTTGAGCCTCTGCAGGGCAGGTCCAGAGCCAAGTGGTTTTAAAATTGGAGAGAAGTAGTCTTAATGCTGGAATGGGTGCACAAACTCTGATCTAACCAAAGACTAGAGGACAAAATTAGTTGCCTAAGAGAAAAGACTTAATGATTGGCCAAGTCAGCTTCAGAGAATAAAGTGTGGTCACCAACAGGCTCTCAGAGAGAACTTGGCCATCCGGTTTGGGGCTCCTAATCTGGCCTATGTTGTGCAGAATTGAACGTTGTCCTTCTTCCCAGGAATCCAGAAGAGGGGGCAAAGACGGGATTTAACTGTCTGCTATTGTCATGTTTTGTTCCCTTCAAACCTCCTTTCCCTTGACGTCCCAGGGGAAGTTGGAAAATCACACTGCTATAGCTCTGCAATGGTCATGGTGACCTTACAGTTTAAGGAAGTTTACGCTCAAAGCTCCAGAGAGAAGGTCCCAACTAGTTGAAGAGTACATCAAGAACAGAAAGCTGGGAGGGACCTTTGAAATCACACAGTTCCTTTTCTGAAGGTTACATTGGTCCACATCTATGAGATGAAGACAACAATTGTTCCCAGTAGATTGCCACACAAAGCAAAAATATGATAGTCCCTCAGTCCGCCTTAATTCTTTTTGCAAATCTTTTCTCCCTCAGCAAAACAGCGCCCCCTAGAGCAGAGTCGTGCACCCGCAGTTAACACGCTGCGTGGACGGAATGTCACTTACTGGCCTATGGCTGCTACATCTACGGGCTTACCCACTCCTTGGTCTGCCTTGTCTGTTTTGCTCCTCATTTGTATGTAGGGCTCTTTGGGTTGGGAAGAGGGTAAAACCCTGCTGCTTGTTTGGGTTTTGGGTTCATTCCGGGGCTGGGCATGGGGGAGGGAGGGATACTGCCAATTGTTACAGTTACTTCCCACCTCTTAGAACATGCCACAACCCTTCCCTTTTCTTCAACCCTCTTTCCTAAGCCCTTACCAGGTCATGACCACAGTGAGGAGCATGAGATCTGGGATGAGGTGCAAGAGTGGCCAAGAATTTTTTCTGCTGACTTCCAGCCCTGGATTTCTGGCTTTCTTTAGTATTAGAATAAGGGGCTTCATTTACCTTCTTCTGGTTTCTGTGTGGAAGCATTTTACACCTTCTAGTATTGAATGGATAAACTGCAAAATGGGCAAAGGCTTTTCCGAGGAGCTGAATCAGGCCAATAATAAAATGAAATGTGTGCTAGGACCATAGTGGCCTCTCATTTTCCTCAGAGAGAGAAGGGAAAGTTATGCCCATCTCCCCCATCTTCCGACCTAAAACAAGAGTTTTCATTCATCATTAAACAATATTGCCAGACACTTTGTAAGGAGCCTCATTTAACACATGTTAGATGCCAAAATGGCATATCGTAAAATTATCAGAAGGTTATTTTGTCTCACTGGAAAGTTGGTTTTAGAAAACTAAGCCCATTTGCCCAAAGGTGAGGAATACTTTTATATTTCAATTCTGATTAAAACTAAATTTTTTCCCCAAAGCCTACTATTTTTAACAGTAGCCCTGGCAGCTTGTCTGCTTCACTTTTAGGTTTGGATTTTATTTATTCATTCACATCCTAAAACTTGCAACATACCTTTTTATATTTTTATGTACATAAAAAGCATATATGGGGGCCGGCCCCGTGGCTTGGTGGTTAAGTGCACGCGCTCCGCTGCTGGCCGCCCGGGTTCGCATCCCGGGCGCGCACTGACGCACCACTTCTCTGGCCATGCTGAGGCTGCGTCCCACATACAGCAACTAGAAGGGTGTGCAGCTATGACATACAGCTATCTACTGGGGCTTTGGGGGAAAAATATATTAAAAAAAAAAAAAAAAGATATAGACTCAAAAGCCTTTAAAAAAAAAAAAGCATATATGATCCGGGGGGTGTGGTTCTTTGGGGGGAGCCTTGAATTAGTACTGTTGTCAGTCGTTTTATTAGCTCCACAAGATAACTGTTGTCTCAAAAATTAATCTTCAGTGTGGTTTCCTATATTTACTTGAACATCATCTTTTCACTATCTCTTCTTCTGTAAACTGGGTAAATATGTTGCAGTCTTTTTGTTTCTCAAAAGCTGGAGGGTGAATGAAACCCTAGAAGTTTTACCAAAAAGTCAGTTTGAAAAGTGAAGCGTTTTGAGATAAACATCCCAGCATAAGTGTTTTTCAGATTTTTATCGGGGGCCTACATGGAAAAACAAAGTGACGGTGAGCTTTACACTCTTCAAGGTGATTTCAAATATTCTGACCCACATTCACACTTTTCAGACAATGTGCCCCAAATTTTGCTTTAATAAATATTCTCTTGGTCTGTGAGAGAAACTGAGCCAACACCATGTGAGAAAGAATAAAATCGCAGTCATCAAATCAAACTTAATACAGACTTTTGAGACTAACTGCAGCTAGGAAGTACATTTTAGAAGCAAAAACAAGGTGGAGAAGGAGCTGTTTTGTAAAAGCATAGTAGAAAAAGATCTAGGGGTCAAAGCTGACAAAAATAGGACACCTCTCTGGTTATACTGCAGATAAGAAAACAAGTCAGATCCTCGAGGGCATAAAAAAGAGATTAATATCCATGACGACCCAGCCTCTCCTGACAGTCAGCTGGCTGGGTCTGAAAACCCCCAAAGGAGAAAAGATTATTATAAGGATAGTAATTAAGCAGAGAGATGATTTCCCCATTTCAAAAAGATACCAAGCTACTACAATTTCTTTACTACTAGGACTGCTACTACTGCTACTAATAGACATTTACTATGTGCTCACAATGTACAATTGAAAGCACTTCTGACTTAATCCTTAGCGAGCCTGAGAGAGAGAGCATTGTTCTATTTTACAGACACAGAAATGGAAACTTAGAGAAGATAGGTAACTTGCCCAAGGCCCCGGAACTCATAAGTGGTGGAATTGCGGTGGGTATTTCAAAAGAAAGATACTCGACTACTATAAAATGGAAGGGCGGGTCGGGTAGGTTACCAACGGTTTTATTTGCAAAGCTACTACAATGAACACTGCTTGGCTGCTGCAGGGTCCCCAGCAGAGCACAGTAACCTTTGCAGCGTACAGACTTCTGGCTCCGGAGGACAGATCTAAGCGAAATCCGCAGGCACTTCCCAAATTGCCCTTTTCAAACAAAACGTTTTTCTTTTCTCATGGCTGGAATTCTTCCTCTGAGAGTTCACTGGCTGTAGCTTTCTTCTTCTCTGGGACGTGCCAGGAAGTTGTGACATGTTCACTAAGAGGTGGAAGAGAGACTCTAGTGGCCCGAGGACATTTTAGACTTACTCCCTAGATATTTGGGAACCCACTAGACGTTCTTAAAAACAAGCATATTTTAGTTTATAAGACTTCATCTCATTAAGACAGGCTAACCCCTTTCAGGCAAATCCTTTGGTTCTAGAAAATACTGGGTTTGTTTTGTTTGATTTGCCATTGCTGTATTATTATCTACCACTTTCTTACTATTTAGCACTTGTCAGATGTTACTTATTTCAGGCAGATCATCTATTTGCCTCACAAGGAAAGATCATTACTAAAACTAGGTAGATCTCTTATTTCCAAAATGCAATAATGTTCCTTATCTTAATCTACTTTTGCACAGGAGTCTTTTGTCTCCCTAGATCATTTTGAAAGGCGTAAAATGCTTCCAGAAACAGTTTTGTAAAAATAAACCAATTCCATATTTTAGAGAAAGCCTTGGCAACTAGGAGAGGATTGTGTTTTACCATATTTTTCTAGCATAAGAAACTTGCATGATTTATTTTCAGTAAGTCCTTTGAGAAAAAAAGCAAACACACGCCACAACAAATCATCACTAAATGTTTCTTATTCAGTTTCTCATGCTTCTCATTTTTTTTTCTTCCTTTTTTCCAAAGTATGGACCTGAAGCTGAAAGAAAAGCCCTAGGTGGCGATGGCTGGAAGAAGAGGATGCTTTTCTGCTTCGTGATTCTGTTGAAACATATCTACCTGGAAGAGACAGGGCTGATGGTCCTTTTTTCCACTTTGCACTACCTGGTGCCATTCTAAATTTCTAAGGGGAAAAACAGTAAGGGAATTTGTTTACTCTTAACACGTTTTATGAAATTGTGTGTATTTTCCTATTTTGCCAATCATGTGCCTCAAAGATTTTAGTTGAACCTTAGCAAGAAAGTAGGACCTTCCATTTCAATATTTTGTTAACCCTTGGTGCAGTGGTATTTCGTCTTAGACTGGTATTGACCAATAAGATAACTTCAATCCACCATTCATTGTGAGTGGATTTGTTTCCATAGATTAGCTGGATTTCTCCTTGGTGATCATTTTAGGTTTAAAATACACAGGCTCAACTCTCCCTGGAAAGTTGTCCACCTTTAAAATTCTAAGCTTAACACCACCATAAACACAAGTGTGAAACCACCGTCAGCTAAGTGCCCACTTGGTTCTTGTCCACATGAATCATCTCTAGCTTCTCAAAGAGAAGTCAGGCTTTGTAATTCACATCAATTCTATTTAGTTATCAAATTGGGCACCATGTTTTCTGCGAATTGCTCTTTTAAAAAATCATCATTTTTCCAATGAGGTCAAAGACCTCCACATTGAGAAACTTAAGGATTACTGTTTGCATTTTGATAGACATTTTGATAGCATGCTTCAGGCCATGAACTTAGTTCAAGATGTTATGCTTTAAAGGCTCAAGACTCAAATGTAAGGTAGCCCGCTCAGAAATTCATTATTTGGTAACATTCAGTTGTCTGAATTTCTCTCTCACATGTATTATAAAAAGTAATCTGCTTTAAAACACTCTAACTGATCACAGGTTTAAAATTAAATATGAGTATGTACTATCACCTACAGAATACTCCTTCGTAGTCTTCATATCCCTTTAAAATACCAACGTGATTTTGAATCTGTGGGCCTCTAGCAATGGGATTGCAAACTATAGCCAAATCTAGCTATTTTCATGTGGCCCGTAAGTTAAGAATAGTTTTCACACTTTGGACTGAAAAATAATTTTTCTTAATATTTCATGACACATGAAAATTAATCAGATTTCAGTTTCCAAGAATAAAGTTCTATTGTGTTTTATTGAGACAGATTTGTTTACAAACTCTCCCTGGCTGCTCTTGCACTACAACTGCAAAGTTGTGACAAACCACACGGCCCAGAAAGCCTAAAACATTGACTGTCTTTACCGAAAAAGTTTGCTGAGTCCTACTCTAGCACATCCATCCTCCCTCGCCCTATTGTATGTAGATATTAATTTCTTTAACAGAATGAACAAGTAAGGCTGTAAACTAATTTATTCTTAAAAAAGAAAACTTTGACATTCACAATCAGTCAGCTACATGGCTTGCTGAAAAAGACAAGGAGTCCTAGCCACAAAAGCATGGCTCAGATTGTGTTTGCAAGACCCGAAGTGAGGCCTTCTTAGAAGCTCCTCTTTGGCTCTTTACAGGTGTTACTGAGGTCCTGAGCTTACTCTGGAAACCATTCCTATTTTCCAGCAGCACCTATTACTGATAAGCTAGCAAAAATAAAAATGTAGTGGAGAACAGGGTTCCACTACAGTCTCAGGGTGGTAATTACATCCAGGAGAGCTATCTGCAACACTTTGAACCCTGGGTATCATTAGCCTTGAAATGCTTTGAAGTAGACATCTTTGCACAGGTGACTGAATTTCACTGACCTCATTTGCTCCATGTCCGTCTCCCACCTGCCTTCCAGACATGCTCACGTACACACAGGTCAACTCTTTCCTCTGTAAGCCATAGCTACCTATGTTCCCCTCTTGGTACCTTTCAACTTGGTATCCTCTTTAAACTGTTCTTTTGTGTCTCCTCCCTCATGACATCTGGCTTGTCTAATAGAAAACCCTAGAGCACACCCTTTCTCACAGCCCAGCTCCACCTTTGGAAGCCAAAATATGCCTCTCCCAGAACTTAGTGTTGACAGAAGTACAGTGACCCAATATTTTGGTTTGTTCATGTGTTTACCACTGTTGCCCTGGCATAGTTATTAACAATGCTCCCTTTCACTCAATTGTGTCCCGTTTTGGAAGATAAATTATATGGTCCCCTAGGCCACAGGAAGTAATGAAGAATCCAGTGTTCAGCTTAGTGGTGCCAGCCTGAGGACATAGAGCTGTTGATAGAGGGCTCTTGTTCTAGTCAGTCAGACCCAACAACAGTCTCACCATTTGCATTCTTTTGAACTTGTCCAGTCTGTTCATGGAAGACTACTCAGGTGGTATTCTGTTTGAAACTTCAGCTTCCGACATGGAAATTACAAGCACCTTTTCCAATCAATGATTTTGTTTGGGCTGTTCTATGGGCTGATAGTTAGACATCTGCTATTTTATTATCCTAAAAAGATAAATTAATTTAATTGCACGTGCTAGAGAAAAGCCACTGTGTAAACTCAATCCAAGTAAATAGAATCATAGAAGAATCCTGCAAAAATAGTCCCTAAGCAGCTAGGTAGACAGATGTAAACATTCACATTATTAGCTATCTAGCTCTTGCATTCTGAGCATTCTTGCTCTGGTTCTGACTTCTGAGAACTGTTTTGCACTTTCCCTGTAGATTTGTAGTTAAGGGAACCAAGGGGTCATTGGGGCAAAAGAATTGTTTTCCCAAAGTGGCAACTGCTCTTTTCTTAGCTCCTTGATTAAGAGAAAGAACAGAAATCTGCACAGAAGATACTGTCAAGGAATGAGATAATTTTTTTAAGAGCAATAGCTGGGTATGGAAGAAAACTCTCAAGTTGCTGTTGAAGCCATACACTGTTTTATGGGGTTGTCTTCTAAGACGTACTCCAAGGCGCGTAAAGAAGTCACTACTCCAAGCCTTTGTGTTATTAAGATCTCATTTTAAGTATTGAGTTGTGGTACTATGTTTGCAACTTTTGTCTATCACAATGCCTCAGTAGTTTGCTCCCTTAGAAACATTAGATGTGCACAAATTAATTTTTTATATATTTAAAGTTTTTTCTACCATGTATTGGATTGCTCAGAATAAAGTATCTATTAGACTTTGTTTTGGTAAATAAATAAATTCTCCCTAAATAGTGTGGATTCATAATTAAAAAATATGTAACAACACTATATATATATATACATATAGCCTCTGTGTATAATTCAGAAATAAAAATTGATTCCACAAGTTGTGGCTTTCTTTCTTTGAGTCGGCAAGAATCTTTCTCTCACTGCACTTGGCAGCTGTCTTATCTGGCTATCAATCTGGCTTGAGGACACTATAAATTTTAGCTTTCTTATCACCCAAACTTTATTCCCTTTTCCTTTTTACCTTTCATGCCTCAGGGAGCTAAGCTTTCAAAATGTGTTGTCTACCCTCTGAGTCAGCAATTGCTCACTTTGGAAGCATCTCCGTGCTTCATGGTTACTTGATTTTGTCAACTTCTCCTTTCTCTGTCCCTCGCCTTTCCATGCCTATATTTATTTTTAAATTAAAATGCATTAAATGGCATTTTATTTTTAGTTTTTGGGGTTTCTTTTTCACTTTTACAAACTCCTGGCAAAATCAGAGCTTAGAATTACCACTGTCCTTTTTTTTTTTTAAGCCTAATAAACAAACCTGTAGCTCTGCCTCTGGGAAAGTTGTTGGAGTAACCAAATGGCAAGTTGCTCAACAAAAAGTGAGACATTGTACGTTCTCATGATCTAGGAATGAGTTCTGATGGATGTTATCCTCTACCCAATGAAGGGAAGGAGGACAAGAGAAGACTGAGAAGTAAATACAGGCAAATGAATGGAATGATACTCCAAGGTGGACTGTTGTCTTCATTCTGCTCCCTTTACCTAACTGGGGAGGTGAGAATTGGAGACAGGCTAGGTGTGCAGCATGAGGGGAAAGGATGGGTAAAATGTGGTGGATACACACCAAAATATGGTCTATTACACAGCTGTTAGAAGCAATAAATTACACGTTCACAGAGCAACACTTAAATCATAGGGTGGAGTGGAAAAGTAAGAAAGAACTCAATATTTATAGCAAAGTGTCATTTATGTAAATTCTAAACCTATGCACACACACAAAACAATGCTACATATTATACAAAATCCATGCATATTTAAGGACGTGGCACACTCATTAGTGTGAGTACAGGGGTGGGGGTACGAGTGGGGATCCAGGATGAAGCTGGGAGCCTAATTAAAAATCAAAATGAAAAAGAACCTTTTATAGGCTAAAGTTAAAAGTAAGTAAAATGAAGATACCCTAAATCTTCAGCCATAGGAACCAGAACTTTCAGCCATAGATCATGGAAAAGCTGTGTTCAAGTCCTTATGGTCTCCAAGGGGCTGTTTCCTTCCACAGCTTCTGTGGTTGCTCCATTTCCCTGCGTTGGCAGTATCAGTGTGCTGCAGCTGTCAGAAGCCTGCCCTGGCTGCATCACCCTGCAGTCACAGAGCTTTTAACTAAGCTGGTGCCTTTGACACACCAATCCTCACACAGCTGTGAGCTTTATAGAGCAAGGAGACTGTCATATGAAGCTAATTTTCCTAGCGTTTCACTCACATCCATCCAAAAAAACTCACTGTAGCCAGGCAAAATTATTTCTTTTTGATACATAAACATTTTAATGATTCTTTGATGGCAGACACTAATAACTTCCATCCACTATTTCTCTAGCCTTACCCCTAGTGAGAGACCCGCACTCCTGACATTTAATCATGCCCTCCTTGTTAAAGTCTTTCCCCTTTGGTGAACTGAATTCCCCTGTTTTCCCCCTGTATTCATTATCTATCTATTGCTACATAACAAATTACAGTCAGTTCTCATTATTCAAGGCAGTTACGTCCTATGAAGTCACTGAGAACACTGAATTAGCACATACTGAACAGTTACTCCTAGAGGAAATACAGGGTTAGGTTCCTGCGAGCCTCTGGTCACAACATTTTCGTCAACTGATCAATACATATATGTTTTATATGTGTTTCTGTTTAAATACACTTTATTTAATATATATTGTTGCTTTATTAACATTGAATTCACAGCCAACAGCCTGAATATAACTCATGCCGAATGAAGCTTATTTAATTAACGAATATTCTCCATAAGGCACATCACAGCCTTCTTGTGCTTAGAAACATTAGGCAGCACTTCAGTTCTATGCTTGGAAACCATTTTAAACGGTGACATCACCAACAAAAATCAAAAAAATGCAAAAAAACACGGCCCGAAATAGACCGTGAAAAGGACACATTTACTGTACGAGAGCTGAAACAAAAAGGCAGAGCCTTTCCGTGTTTGACCTCAGCCAGGAACACAGGCATCAGGCAACTCAAACTTTTTGCCACTCTATACATGTCTCTAAGTGACTGTGAAAGTGCCGTGAGTATTGATTTTGGGGTTCCAAATAAATTTTAGTGAGTAAGTGAATTTGCAAGTATGGAATCCTAGAATAATGAAGATCCACTGTATCCCAAAATGTAGTGGTCTAAAACAACACGCATTTATTTTCTCAGTTTCTGTGAGTTAGAAATCCAAGTACATCTTAGCTGAGTCCTCCACTTGAAGGTCTCTCACCAGCTGCAATCACAGTGATGGCCTAGGCGCTCTCACAAGACCTGATCAAGGTTGCTTGAGACAGAATCTGCTTCCAAGTTCATTCACGTGTTTGTTGGCAGGATTCAGTTTCTCAAAGGTGGTTTGTTGGACTGAGGCTCCCTTCCTGGCTGGCTGGTAGCTGGAGGCTGCCCTTAGTGTTTGGACTCATGGGCCTCCCCAGCACGGCAGCTTGTTCATTGAAACCAACAAGAAAGAGTCTGCTGGCAAAACGAAGTTACGATTTTTTGTAACCTAAACACAGAAGTGACATCTTGTGACTTTTGCTGTATTCTATTGATTAGAAGCAAGTCACTAGATCTAGCCCACACTCAAGGGGAGAGGATTACAGATGGGTGTGAATACTGGGATGTGGGGATTATCGGATGCCGTCTTAGAAGCTGGCGTACCATAACCTAAGCCTTCTACAAATCCCTCTCTGAGCTCCTCGGTCTCCTCTCACCTATAAATGATGGTGCTTCTCAATGTTTTTCTTTTCTTTTCTTTTCGTTTTCTGCCATTTTCCCATGACTTCCACCAGCACATCTCTTCAGATTATTTAAGTCCTGGTTTCAATCCCAACTTCCAAACCCCCACCATCATTTCGTCATTCAGTCTCTGTGCCCACTACAATCCCTGGGGGAAAACATTCAATTCTCTCCCTTCTCTGACCTGGTGGGACCATTTCTCTACTATCCCATTGTCATTGAAATCATACATACTGGGATTTTGATCCTGGTTCTACTTACCTGTATTACTTTGGGCTAGTTACTTAACTTCTTTGAGCCTTAGTTTATTCATTTTTTAAATGTGGATAAAACTCTCATCTTTCATGTTTATGTAAGAGTTAAATGGGACTTAAATGTCTAGCCTAGTGCTTAATACATAGAAGGCATTCAACAAATATGAGTTAACTTCTCTGCTCTCTTCTTTTCTTCATCTTCCCACTCACCCAGCCTTTTCTCTGTTAACTTGCCAACTTCTCCAAATCCACTGCCAACCCCACCTTTAGTTTCTGTCAACTATGTCACATCTTGTTTCCTCTCCCACCTCCTCTTCTAAATAAATTCCCTTTAATCCTTACTCCTCTTCTCTCAGGTATAGCTATTTTACTCCATCCTCTGCCTTACTCCTCCTCTAGCTCCTTCCAAATTTTTCATCTCTTGTCTTTGCTCAGTTTGCTCTGGTTTTACTTTTTATTTCGAAACAATGTCAAACTTGCAAGAACAGTAGAAGAAATTACTTTTCCTAAAACATTTGAGAGTAAGTTGTCTACATAATGCCTCACCACCCCCGAATATTTAGTGTGTTTCCAAAAACAAGAACATTCTCCTCATAACCCAATACAGCGATCAAAACCAGGAAATTAACATTGAAACATTACTACCATCTAATCCACAGACACGAGTCAAAGTTTACCTGTTGTCTCAATAAATGTCCTTATAGCACAAGGATCCCGTTCAGAATCACACATGGCATTAGTTCCAGATTGAAGGAGGCTCTTTAGTCTCCTTCAATCTGGAATAATTCTTTAGTCTTTCCTTGACTTTCATAATACCGACATTATGTAGAATGTCCTTCAATTTGGGTTTGCTTGTTGCATTCAGGTTATCCGGGTATGACAACAATATCTCAGAACCGATGTTCTGTTTTTTCATTGCATCCTGGTGATGTTCACTTTGAACACTTGATTAAGGTGATATCTACAAGGCTTTTGCACTGTAAAAGTACTTTTTTCCCCTTTGTAATTAATGAGTATTTTGGGGGGAGGTGCTTTGAATGTGTGTCAATTTCCCGTTTCTCATCAAACTTTCAATTAAATTGATTTATTTATATCAGTATGAACCCATGGAATTCTATTTTATTCAATAGGTATAATCTCTTAGTATCATTATGTATTTTGATCCTCATATTGTCCCAAATCTCAAGGGCCAGTAGGAACCCCTTCAATCTGGCTTCTGTGTTCTCTGACATGTCCTCATCAATCATTGAGCACTTTCTTACTCTATGGCACAAGAAGATGTTCCAGGGTTCCAGGCTTGTCTTGTATTTTCCTCTAACCCAGCCCTTGAAATCACCCATTTCTTCAAGGAGCCCTTGTTCCTTTTAGTGGAGAATAGTATTTAGAAGCAAAGATCTAAGTGCTAGGCGTGCTCATTGCTAACTGGGGTGTCATTGCTCCCAGGACCTATTACTGGACAGAGATAGGAAAACACACACACACATTTACATCCATATTTATTTCTTTATCTATATATATATACTGACATCCATGAGTTCACACTGGTGTTTCCCATTCCGCTCCAAAATTACTGGATTCATTCTGTTTCTCTCCCTTTTCATATCTATAACTTTCATCTCCAATGGTAAGAAATCTAGCTCCCACCATCCTCAACATATTTCTTATTTGGTTAATCCCCAGGCATGTACCCAATCTTTCATAGCTGCCCTTTCCCCTCCTACTCTGTGCCTTCTCACTCCCCTCGGGCTCTGACACCCCATATCAGGCTGTCCATCTTCCTGCAGATGGGGTCCTCACCCTTCTTGGGATCCAACACACATCATGCTGAAACCAACACAACCTCATGGTGCAGATGCCCTCCCCAGCCTGTGCAACTTTTGATGCCCAGCACAAGGATGCCCCCTCACCATGTCCTCCTCATCCCACCTAGGTTGCTTAGTTGCTTTTGGTAACCTAAAATCAAAACTGATTAGAAATGCCTCAGGCTAATAATGTAAGCATAAGATGCAATGGCAACTCTCCACAGAAGGATGCTTTTGAACAGCATGATCTTTATTATAACACATGTTATATATTAAACATAACATAACAAAAATAATATGATGATAATGACCATCCCAACAGATCTCTGGGTTTGCCGCTAGGTGTTTCATTGTTCTTTCCTGTTCTATCTTTTGGCGTCTAAATCTTTCAGTCTCCAGACAAACTGGTGCTGTGTTCCTCGTCCTTCTCTACCCTCTGCCTCCTCCACAGCCAAGGAGCAAGGAACCAAAGTCCTTATATAAATTAACTTTATGGGCACATATAATAGGGATGAGACTGATATAACTTTAGCGATCTACACTTGTGGAAAAGTTCTAAACCATATGTATGGAACTCTGTCACTGTCTTAGTAGAAATAGTCTCGAATATTTACTTTCTGACCCTCATTCATTCACTATAGTTATTCAATTAACCCGTTCTTCAGTTTATTGAACATATGCTAAGTTCAAGTCACAGGGCTAGGTTCTTGGGCTACAAAAATGAATAACAATCTCTGTGGCCATAGTCCTACAATCCTGTGGGAGGCAGGAGATGACAGATACACCAATAACTGGAACTCATGGCAGAGTAAAGTGGGCATCAAAGAGAAGACCAGGAGTGCTACAGGGGTCAGAGCAAGAAAAGGTGTCACAAGGTTAAGAGATCATGGAATATGTCATAAGAGAGGACATGAATTAGGCAAGACCCTTTGAGACACAAGTGATAAAAATCCAACTCAAAGTCACATTAAATCAAATGAAAATTTTGCTCATTTTAATAATAAGCCTATCATCAAGATTTGGTTCTTTTCATTTCTTGGCTTGTACCCACCTCTGTGGTAGGCTTCTTTCTGAAATATCTCCCTGTGGTAGGTTAGTATGACTCTCAGCAGCTTCCAGGCTTAGAGCTAATCTACTTAGCAACCTATTGGAAAGGGTTCATCTCCTTCCCATTAGTTCCAGCAAAAGACCTGGGGCTGCCTTTTATTGGTCTGGCTTGGTTGCCTGACTATCTCTGAAGCAACCACTATAGCTGAAGGGATGGATTATGCAGATTTAGTTGGGCCTGAGTCATATGCTTACCCTTGGAGAGAGAGGGTGGAATCAAACCAAACCACAATGACTGAGGCAGGGGAGAAGTGGTTCTTCAAAGGAAAATTGCCATTTCCTAAAAGAAGTGGAATTGAATGCTGGGCAGGATCAACAGATTTCCAGTTATGGCATCTGAGTTGGCCTTGAAGTGTAAGCAGGTTGTCAGTGGGGTGATAGAGGTGCAGAAGGCCCTGAGAAAGACCCCCTGCCTCCAGGATTAGCCATCTCTGCTCATAGAAGAGACAGCAGGATAGACCATTCTGCCCCCTGCAGGCTACATTTTCAAGGTTACTTTAAATAATTAGGTAACTGCCCAGATGGGCAGGACTGTGGAGAGGGCCCTGAGCGCTGCTGTAAACACTGGATAACACTAACATAAGCCACTGAGACTCATAAAAACTTCCCTGTTTGTATAACTCAATAAAGAAGGAATTTCCAATGATTTCCAATATAAAAGATATTTGCGCCTTTTATGTTTAAAATTATTGTCTCACCAGAAAAACAATATCCAAAAGTTCATACAAGTTTATCCATCATTTTCTTATAAACAGAATAAACAAATTTTGTATGATTTCATATTGGTTCTTTACCATCATTAGAAGTAATTCATGATCATTTTCTAAAAATTGGAAAATAAAGAAGAGTAGAAAGAAGAGGATAGAAAACCAGTCTCGCCTGGTGTTCACCACCCGAACACAAGCACAAGTAATATTTTGGTAGGAACTTTATGCTTATGTGACATACTCAAGATCACAGAGCTGGTGAATGATGGCGCTGGGTTGGAAACACAGACTCAATGGTCCTGGCACATCTGTTGCTGTATATATATATATATATATATATACATATATATATATATATATACACACATAGAGAGAGAGAGAGAAAGAGATTATGCACTGTTTGTGTTCAGAACATCTTTCCATGTCCAAAAATCTTTTAGATAATTTGCTAGAAGTAGAACACCTGGGTTGAAGAATTTTTACATTGTAGATAAATATTGCTAAACCACCTAAGGAATAATTGTACCAATTTAGATTATTACTCAGTGTGTGAAACTATGCATTTTTCCACTTGCTGTCAAGGATAAACAAAGCCAGATACGAGTTAAAGTGATAAGGACAGATTTTAATCAGTAATATCCTATTGCAACAGGAAAAGTGGTTCAGCAGGAAGTGAACTCGACTGGATTTGTACAGAGGTGACTGGGTGTCTTAAAGGGAGTGTGAGGGAGGCAGGAGAGCGGTGAGGAGGGTCAGGAGAGTCAGAGAAGTGAAAAATGACAAAGAGTGCATCAGTGTAAATGCCATTAGGCCGGTTGTGTCTGGCAATTATTGAAGCTGGGATTCTATCCTCCTGTAGAGACTGGGAAACAGAGGCCTTCTCCTTCTTGATGATTACATTTTAAGGAATGGCTTTCAGGTGCCTGAGAAAGACACTCGTAAATTGTAGGAGATAACTATACATCTCAAAGGGACAGAGGAAGAATTCACAATTATAAGCTCTTTTCAGTAAATGCTTTAGAAAGTGTGTTCAGGGGCCAATAGTCAAGCGTCGTCCAGAACAAATAGTAAATTCTCTTGGCAGCCTTGAGCTTGCTCAGGCAGGCACTTGAAGAGAGGCTGGGGTCATCCTAAGGATGCGGTCTTGAGCCGTTAGAAACTATGTTAGTGTTTAAGTCTTTTAATGTGGGTGCGGGGGGGGGGGCGGTGGACAAAATCATTTGTGCTGAGAGTTTGTAGTTTTTACAGGCCATGGCTGAGGCCTAGCCAAGATCAAGGCTCAGAGGAGCCTGGTTAGACTTTGGTCAAGGAGAGAATCTTTGTCAATGCTCACCAACATTGGGCTTTGATATTTTTTTAATCTTGACCATTGCAATAGCAAGAAAAAGATACCATTGTTTTTATTTGCATTTCCTTGAAACTAGTAAAATCGAACTTTTTACATATTTCTTGTCACCTGTATTTCTTCTTTTGTGAATTGACCGTTTATGTCCTTTACCCATTTTTAAGTTGAGATAGCTATTTTTTATTTACTGATTGGAAGAGATAATTTTTTAGTTTGAAAATTTGAAAATTTTCATAATACACTTGGCATTTAATAACCTAGCCCAGGCCACATTTCCCTACAGACGCACAAATACTATTCCTGTGCCTGAAAGTATCAAATGAAGAAAAGTGTCAGCAGCAAACTCAGAGTCAGTTGCTCTACTCTCTACCCTAAGATCTTGCCCCTGAGGCTCTCAGAATAGGAGGCCACTATGGGGCCCCTGGCTCCTAAAGGTATGTACCCAGCTCCGGACAGTAAAACATACTCATAAGCTGAATCAATTGTGTTTCCTTGAGCTCTGACCAAGCCTAAAATTTCTGACTATGAGCCTCATCCTCTCCCTGCGCCACTCCCTCCTCCCAGGCTGGAAAGGGGAAGGAACAATGATTATGCTGCGATACAATGCAAGTCCATCACAAAAAGCTGTCTGCTGCTCATTTTTCTTCTAGTTGATACTGTTATGGGCAGAAAGACCTAGAGTCTGGTTTATAGATATGTTAGTTTAATGGACTCATAGTCATGTAGAAGAATAAGGAAAGGATACAGTTGGAGGACTGATTTGGCACACCTCTGTTTCAGATCAAAGAGATTAGGAGGTGTCTTCAAGCTCTTTAGGGGAGTTGAGAGATGGCAAGGGCCAGCATTCTGACAGTACAGCTAGCTCTCTCTAAGGTCATGAGGAATGTTGATCTTTCCAAGTCACTCCTGAGCAACACTGGAATGACCAATGGGTTCTGAAGAAAAAGTAGCCTCACCTCCAAGTCCTCACCTTCAATAAGTGGAGATGCATTATAAGTGAAAAATATAGCACAGGAAAAAGACTTTCTCTAAACTGAGAGTAGGAATTGAGGGTTGACTCATTGGCCTAAAGAATGGAGAACATGGCATGAGTAAGGGAGCATTGCTCAAGCACTGGATAATATTTACTTTCCTTGTAATCCACGTGCAGCTTCCATCTTCCCTTTCCTTTTCTCTCCAGTGTAAAAAGATCTAAGAGGTCAAGAGCGGCTGTCATAGCAGTATTTGGTGAGGAAATGTCTTTTGACCACGAAAATGACTTAAAAATTATAACTCATTTAGGATATAAGTAATGGAAACACAAATAGAAACTCGTGTTATATTTCTAATTTTAATTTTTTCCCCAAAATACATATTTTTAAAGTTTTAAATGTAACATGTATTTGTTGTAAAAATTCCAGACAAAGATATATCTAAAGGAAAGTCCTCTTGTACCAATCATTTATTGCTATGTTACAAATGACACCCAAACTGAGTGCCTTAAAATAATAACATTCATTCATTTCGCTCACTAATCTACAATTTGAGCAGGACTTTGTAGGGATGGCTCATCTCTACTCCACACAGCATCTGCCAGGACAGCTTTGCCGGGGGCTGGAGGATCTACTTTCAAGTCAGACTAACCTGAATGGCAAGTTGTTTAAAATGTTAGGCAAATTTAAAGCTACAATTTTCCTGAGGATATGTATATTATCCAGGTGGTTTTGAAAGATAATGAGAATTGTAAATAAAAGGAAGAGAGTGGCCACCTCTCCCTTGCTAAAATACAATTTTTAAAAGTTAGAAACGTGACTTTCAGGGGCCAGCCCGGTGGCATAGCGGATAAGTTCACGCACTCCGGTTCAGTGGCCCAGGGTTCGCGCGTTTGGATCCCCGGTGTAGACTGATGCACCACTTGTCAAGCCATGCCGTGGCAGCATCCTGTATAAAGTAGAGGAAGATGGGCACGGATGTTAGCCCAGGGCCAATCTTCCTCAGCAAAAAGAGGATTGGCAACAGATGTTAGCTTAGGGCTAATCATCCTCACAAAAAAAACTAAATACATGACTTTCATGCAAATATAAAGTGAACCTGTGTCAAAGATTTATTCAACTCATTACATTAAGACTGGTTAAATGGATGAAAACCAGTGATGTATATACTATATCAGGAATGAGCACATGAATTTGCTAATAGATGCATAACCAGTTACTACCCAATGAGGCAATAAAATGTAATGTTTGGAGTTATCACTTCTACTGGTGGAAATCAATTGTGTCTCTACTGAATAATATTCATTTCTGGGGAAATTACCCCCATTCTTCAGTCCCAATCTGTGTACAGAAGGAACTGTCCCTCCACAACCCCCATTGTCCAAAACGGGTATGTGACCCAGGCCTAGCCAAAATGAGCATTCCATCCCCCCAGTGAGAGATTCAGACATGGATGTGTGACCCAACTGGAGCCCAAAAGACACAATAAGACTTTGCAGGGACTTTTGTGAGAGCCTCCACATTTTGGGGGGCACTTGAACCTGGAAGGTTTTGGGTCTGAACTGACTGGCGGGCATCCTGCCACCACATGAGGCCTAAAAATGAAAGTGCATCAAAGAATGGAGACAAACAACAGAGGGCAACAGCATCCCAATGACTGAGTCCCTGCATCAACTCGGCTGCCTGATCGCAGCCCTAATCCCAGACTTTTCAGCTATATTCAATACATTTCCTTTTTTTGGTTTGTGTAAGCCAGGTAAATCGATTCCTCACAATACAAGAGGGTTCTCTGGCCCTCACTCCTTCTTCTGTGCTAGCCCATTAAATACATATTCACTTTTCTGTGCTTCAATTTCCCCTTCTAGCAGAGGAATAAATAATACCTACAAAGAATTGTAGAGATTAAATACATAATAAATATAAATTTAACATACTTTTTTTTTTTTTTTTTTTAAAGATTTTATTTATTTTATTTTTTCCCCCCAAAGCCCCAGTGGATAGTTGCGTGTCGTAGCTGCACATCCTTCTAGTTGCTGTATGTGGGACTCGGCCCCAGGATGAACGGAGAAGCGGTGCCTCGATGCGCACCCGGGATCCGAACCCGGGCCGCCAGCATCGCAGCGCGCGCACTTAACCACCAAGCCACAGGGCCGGCCCTAAATTTAACATACTTTTACAATGCCGAGGTAAAAAAAAATCATACAACTTAATTTTTCTAAGTTAAATTCTATCTAGACCTAAGCCTCCATTCACTAGGATGGGAAGACTCCCAATATAAGTCATTTGTGGAGGCTCTTTAACTCTTTAGTGCTCAAGTTCGTCAAAAATCACCTAGGAAAGACTGTTTGGTCTTTAGTATACCTTGATTGCTACTGGGATGTTCATTGTGCAAGACCATATGGTCTCTTCAAAGGCAGGTGACTCCACAGCCTCTTGGCCATCTGGGGCATCTGGCGACTTTTATGCAGTTCCTGAGACTAAGGTGTTTGACATTCAGGGCTCCCAGCAAATACATTGGCTCACCCTATCAGAAGTCCTACTCCTGCTGACACTTGGATACAAGACATTGATGCTTGTGGATTCCTCTACCCATTTTCCTCAAGTCCTTGGAGCCACTGCAATCTTGGGCAACTCTCTCTCTTTCAACCCAGTAACTCCCTCATCTCCAGATTATCTCCTTCCGCTACAGAACACCCAGCTAAATTCACCTCCCACACGAGAGCCTAGATAGAGTTATGTAACAGATGCCTTGTAATTTCTGATTTGGGCTGGGAAACACACAAAAAAATTAACAACCTGCAGTAGGCAGCTTCCAAAAGGACTCCGATGTTCCCTGCCTCCTGATATTCACGCCTTGTGCAATCCTCTCCCCTCAAGTGTGGGCTGGATCTAGTGACTCACTTCTAACAAATAGAATACACAAAAGTGATAGTATAGCACGTCCAAAATTAGTTAATAAAACAACAGTACCTTCTATCTTGTTTGCTCTCCCTCTTTCTCTCTCTGTCTCTCTCCCTCACTGCTCTAAGGGAAGCCAGATGCCATACTGTGAGCTGCCCAACAGAGAATCCCACGTGGCAAGGAGCTGTTATCTAGGACAACAGCCAGAAAGGACCCAGGCTTGCCAAAAGCCACGTGAATGAGTTTGGAAGCAGATGGATCCTTCCCAAGATACGCCTTGCGATGACTGTAACCCTGGCCAAAACCTTGAGTTCAGCCCTGTGAGGCTAAGCAGCTGATTCCTGACTTACAGAAATTGGGAGATAATAAATGTTGCTTGTTTTAAGAAACTAAGATTTGGAATAATTTGTTGTACAGCAACAGATAACTAATACACCACCTTTAAGATCAGTAGCCCAGAATTTCCTGGAAAAGAGGGTGATATTACTTTTTCCTCCTTTTGAAATTCTCTTTTGGCAGGAAGGAGGAAACAGCAATAAATAGCTTGGTAAATTACCCTGTGACAAATGCAAGCAAATTAGCTGAAGTAATATAAGTAGGTATAACAAGAATCCCTACAGAGGGAAATCACCACCTCCAGTCGATGGCAATACAAACTCCATCCCACACTGAAGAACTGCCACTTCCCTTAAGCTGCATGATAATGAGTGCTCTCCCAAGCCCTTCCAAGGGCAGGAATAAACAGAGCTTGATGCTTCGGGGAGGGGTGCAGAGGCAGCTGCCACAAATCCCTAAATTGCCCCTTGGTGTCCCTAAAGAAATCCAAATGTGTTCCTGTGGCAGCAAGAACATAACAAGCTAGTGTCAGTTTGGGTTTCCAGGGTTAAAGAAATTTCTAGATGAAAGTCCTCAAAGGCTAGAACTCCCTCCCCTATCATGGGACTGCCCTAAACCTGGAGATTTTGGTGCAGTTCTGAGAATTAAAGCCTGCCAGGAAGGCTGCCTCCAGGAATATGAGCCCCGTATACAGGACCCGACACTAAAGAGTAACTTGTGTCCAAGAAGCTGGGCTCTGGGGACTACGGGATGGTCTCCACCACCAAGGGATCAGCACAGTCGTGCATAGTGTGCCCCTGACATTAGGTGTGGGCTGGAAGGCTTGGTGTGAGAACCCCAGGGAGCCACACTGCCTCTGTGTTCAACCTCAGTGACACCTGCAGAAACCCAACTCTGTACCAGATGGTGATGGAGTCTGGGTTAGTACATGTTGTGAGTCCTGGGTGCGGGCAGAACACAGCTGAAAACATTTTCTAGTCAAATATATTCTCATCTCTCCACCCTCATTCAGCAAATGAGCTTTCCTACTTTTGTGGCCCCTCCTGGGCAAGTTGGGAAAGTGGAAGAAAACCGGTGCTGGAAGCAGAGCAGGACCGGGCGTCTCTCCTGGATGCTTCCCCCTCACCATTCGGGACAGATCTAGTCCCCTGAGTATCTGATTGTGACTATAGAGAGACGCAAAGTTTGGGATCTGGTAATGACTTCCTAGGAGAACTAAGACCAGTCTCTGAGGTGTTTTAAGCCACCACCCCACCTTTGGTGAGCCTCAGGTACATAACAAGATCCCTGACAGGAGAGTCACTTCACCTGCATTCTCTAGTCCTGGCTTTTCTACCTGATGGGTGGGTGACTGAGTATCTCTAAACTGCCATCTGGAAAAATCAAATTAAATGATGGGGGGACTTCTGATTTTGGGCCCAGCATGTAAGGAGCTTGGAAGTGTAGGGGAGGAAGATATATCCTCTACCCATTCTAGGTCCTTCTGGCTGGGCTATGAATTAAATTGACAAGAGACAGAATAACAGGAGAATATCAAAGCTTTATAACATGAAATACATGGGAGAGACTCAGGAAAACTGAGTAACTCAACAAAATGGTGGAGGCTCTCATCTTAAATAGCATCTTCAGCTAAAGACAAAGGAGGATGTTGGAGGTAGTGGTTTGGGACTTCAGAGGGGAGGAAGGCAATTCACATGGAAATGGAAAAGCAAATGTTTGGTAAACAGAACTTTGATAAGAATGGGCTTAGCAAGGACCCTCACGGTCTACCGATACCCAGAGTTATCTGTGGTGATGGCCTGTCCTGCAGACAGGCCTTTTATCTTAAATTTCTTTTAGGCAGTTAGTGGGGAAAGCCAAAGTTTCTTCCAGAGTCTTTTGTTCTTAAAAATAATCAAGGTAAAGACACATATTTTGAGGTGGCCAATTCTGATCCCCCACAGAAGTTATCTCTCTTGTCCACACAAGAAAAAAGATGAACTAACTGAAAACTAACAACCCTTCTTGTCTCTACCAGAGAACTGAGGTCATAGGGCCAACAGCCACCCCCAAAATTTAAGAGACCAACAGGCGGATACAGAGAATCAAACATAGTGGAGCAGAAACCCCTGAGGGAACAAAGACCAGGGATGGAAAACCTAAACCTAACCTGACGAACTGTAGAGGCTCAGCGCAGACAGTCTGAGAGTGAGGAATTCCAGGGGATGAGCAGGCAGGGGGGAACCCCACACTTTGGTGAGTTTTACCTCCAGGAGCCCTACCAGGTTCTCACAGTGAAGATCAGAAAAAAATTCCCGAGTGCTTCTAGCAGAGGTAGGGAGAGAGTAGCCATTTTTATATACGCCTAGAACATTTTGTTCTTCTTTACAAGGCCTGCCCCCAAGAGGAACTGCTTTACCAGAACCTAACAACCTGGGAGAAGGAAAATATCCAACTCCAGCCGCCTTGAGCCTTCCTGTTTCACCCAACGGGAAAAAACAAAAGGAAGCAAAGGTGAATGCCACACCCCAGGGGCACAGGATCACTAAAGACAGAGACCTAATCATAGGACTGTAGAGCACTTCCTCCCTCCCCACCTCCTCACCTCCGTGGAATACAACAGACAGAACTGTGTGTCTCAGGCAATATTTAAGAGGGCTCTAGGGAAACCCAAAGACAACAGGACAGATAAACACAAGGACATAGAGGAAGGTTAGCCTCACACCTACAGCTACAGCAAACGGTAAACACAGCCCAGCGCCTACCTGGATAAACATAACCCTCACAGTAAAGGCCTACTTACCTCAGTTCCTTTTACCCAGTACATCATGTCCAGTTTTCAACAAAAAATTGTAAGGCATAATAAAAGACAAATGAAATGATGCATGTGCAGTAGTATTGAATAGATTACTACAAGCAGAAATTAATCTTCCCATACTTTAAGCTGGTTTGCTCTCTAGGCCTGCCCACATGACAGGAGCTAAAGGTTGCTGTTCCAGGATCATTATCCAGAAGCTAGGGCAGGTGAACAGCCTGGGGCAGCCAGGATAAGCCTCACTGCCCTAACTGCTCCACCCCTCTAAGTATATCAGATGCCTCCAGTGGCTTTTTCGTTACACATTCATGCTGCAGCCCTGAAGGCTGATCCCTGACCTCCCCTGGAGCTTGGGACCTAAATCCACCTGCCCAGAACCTGGAATCAGGATCCTAAATTCTAGCCAGCCTGGATCCAAGAAGGGCTCGAGTGGCCCTAGACAGCTGGCCCTGGGGTGCGAGTTTGTGAGTTGGTGCTAAGGCCAGGGCCATCTGCTCCACCCCAAGTGCCAGGGCCTGAGTCCACACTCTTCCTAGGCCAAGAGCCTCTAAGCCTTCTATGTTGTGGAAGCAAATGGAACCCATGGCAATGATGGGAGGGTGTCCAGTCTGGGCCCTTCCTTTGTCCTCCTGCTGTTTGCTGAATAATAAATGGAACTATGGCTCTTTAAAAAAATTTTTTAGGTGAAAGATTGATAACCTGACAAGGTGAGGTAAGGTGATGAGGTGGGGTCAGGGACCAAGTTTGTTTGGGTAATAGGATGCAGTATCTGAGCATGCTTTGTGGCTAGAAAAGAAATGTCATGTCATCGGGGTGGGAAACAGACCATTAAGAAATTGAGATGTAATGGCAGAGAGACACCCTGGGTGAGGGAGAAGAAAAGGTCAGTGATGAGGTGGATGCATCCTGCGAGAGGGTGGAGGCCAGAGATGAAGAGGTCAAGGTTGGAGTTCCCAAAACTGAATCAAGAAGAAATAGAAAAGCTGAACAGACCAATCACAAGTAAAGAGATTGAAACAGATATCAAAAATCTCCCCAAAAACAAAAGTCCATGACCAGATGGCTTCTCTGGAGAATTCTACCAAACATTCAAAGAAGATTTAGTCCCTATCCTTCTCAAACTTTTCCAAAAAACGGAAGAAGACAGAATACTTCCTAACTCATTCTATGAGGCCAACATCACCCTGATACCAAAACCAGACAAGGACAACTCAAAGAAGGAAAAGGAAAACTACAGGCCAATATCACTGAGGAACAAAGATGCAAAAGTCCTCAACAAAATATTGGCAAATCCAATACAGTAGTACATCAAAAGGATCATACACTATGATCAAGTGGGATTTATATCTGGGATGCAGGGATAGTTCAACATCCACAAATCAATCAATGTGATACAACACATTAAAAAAATGAGGAATAAAAACGACAGGATCATCTCAATAGACGCAGAGAAAGCATTTGACAAGATCCAACATCCATTTATGATAAACTCTCAATAAAATGGGTATAAAAGGAAAGTACTTCAACATAATAAAGGCCATATATGACAAATCCACAGTCAACATCATACTCAATGGTGAAAAACTGAAAGCCATCCCTCTGAGAACAGGAACGAGACAAGGGTGCCAAGTCTTGCCACTCCTATTCAACATAGTACTGGAGGTTTTGGTCAGAGCAATTAGGCAAGAAAAAAAAATAAAAGGTATCCAAACTGGAAAGGAAGAAGTGAAACTCTCACTTTGCAGATGACATGATCCTACATATAGAAAACCCTAGGGCCGGCCCCGTGGCTTAGCAGTTAAGTGCACATGCTCTGCTACTGGGGGCCCGGGTTCGGATCCCAGGTGTGCACCAACACACCACTTCTCCAGCCATGCTGAAGCCGCGTCCCACATACAGCAACTAGAAGGATGTGCAACTATGACATACAACTATCTACTGGGGCTTTGGGGAAAAAAAGGAGGAGGATTGGCAATAGATGTTAGCTCAGAGCCGGCCTTCCTCAGCAAAAAGAGGAGGATTAGCACAGATGTTATCTCAGGGCTGATCTTCCTCACAAAAAAAAAAAAAAAGAAAACCCTAAAGAACCCGCCAGAAAACTATTAGAAATAATCAACAACTACAGCAAAATTGCAGGGTACAAAATCAACTTACAAAAATCAGCTGCATTTCTATACACTAATAACAAACCAGCAGAAATAGAACTCAAGAATACAATCCCATTTACAATGGCAACAAAAGGAATAAAATAGCTAGGCATAAATTTAATCAAGGAGGTGAAAGACCTATACACTGAAAACTATAAGACATTATTGAAAGAAATTGAAGAAGACATAAAGAAATGGAAAGATATTCCATGCTCATGGATTGGAAGAAAAAACATAGTTAAAATACCCATATTACCTAAAGCAATCTACAGATTCAATGCAATCCCAACCAGAATCCCAATGACATTCTTCACAGAAATAAAACAAAGAATCCTAAAATTTACATGGAAGAACAAAAGACCCCAAATAGCCAAAGCAACCCTACAAAAAAAAAACAAAGCATGGGCCGGCCTGGTGGCATAGTGGTTAAGTTCATGCGCTCTGCTTCGGCGGCCTGGGGTTTGCAGGTTCGAATTTCAGGCATGGACCAAAACACCACTGGTTAAGCCATGCTGTGGAGGCGTCCCACATACAAAATAGAGGAAGATGGGCACATATGTTAGCTCAGGGCCAATCTGCCTCACCAAAAAAAAACCAAAGCTAGAGGCATCACAATTCCTGACTTCAAAACATACTACAAAGCTATAATAATCAAAACAGCATGGTACTGGCACAAAAACAGACACACAGATCAATGGAACAGAATTGAAAGACCGGAAATAAAACCACAGATCTATGTACAGCTGATCTTCAACAAAGGAGCCAAGAACATACAATGGAGAAAGGAAAGTCTCTTCAATAAATGGTATTGGGAAAACTGGACAGCCACATGCAAAACAATGAAAGTAGACCACTATCTTATACCATACACAAAAATTAACTCAAAATGCCTTAAAGACTTGAATGTAAGACCTGAAACCATAAAACTCCTAGAAAAAAATATAGGCAGTACACTCTTTGACATTGGTCTTAGCAGCATCTTTTCGAATACCATGTCTGCTCAAGCAAGGAAAACAAAAGAAAAAAAAAAAAACAAATGGCACTACATCAGACTAAAAAGCTTCTGCAAGGCAAAGGAAACCATGAACAAAACGAAAAGACAACCCACCAGTGGGAGAAAATATTCGTAATCATATATCCAACAAGGAGTTAATTTCCAAAGTATATAAAGAACTCATATAACAAGAAAAAGACAAATAGCTCGATCAAAAAATGAGAAAAGGATATGAACAGACACTTTACCAAAGAAGATATACAGATGGCTAACAGGCACATGAAAAGAGGTTCAACATCACTAATTATTAGGGAAATGCAATCAAAACTACAATGCGATATCACCTCACACCCATCAGAATGGCTATAATTAACAAGACGAGAAATAAGTGTTGGAGAGGATGTGAAGAAAAGGGAACCCTCATACACTGCTGGTGGAAATGCAATCTGGTGCAGCCACTATGGAAAACAGTATGGAGATTTCTCAAAAAATTATAGAAATAACTTATGATCCAGCTGTCCCACTACTGGGTGTTTATCCAAAGAACCTGAAAATCAACAATGCAAAGAGATGTATGCACCCCTATGTTCATCACAGCATTATTCACAATAGCCAAGACGTGGAAGTAACTCAAGTGCCCATCAACTGATGAATGAATAAAGAATATGTGATATATTTATATACAATGGAATACTATTCAACCATTAAAAAAAGACAAAATTGTCCCATTTGCAACAACATAGATGGACCTTGAGGGTATTATGTTAAGCAAAATAAGCCAGACAGGGAAAGACAAATACCGTATATGATTTCACTCATATGTGGAAGATAAACAAACATATGGATAAAAAGAACAGATTAGTGATTAGCAGAGGGGAAGGCAGTTGGGGGAGGGTGAAATGGGTGAAGGGGCACATATATATGGTGATGGATAAAAACTAGACTATTGGTGGTGAGCACAATGCAGACTATACAGAAACTGATATATAATAATGTAGACCTGAAATTACGCAATGTTATAAACCAATATGACCTCAATAAAATAAAATAAAAAATAAAATTTTTAAAAAAAGAGCTCCTGATATACAGAAATTATTCATAAATCTGGGAATTTAGTTAAATTCTTGAATCACTCTTATTTAAAGGAAAGGCTTTATCTCTCTGGTCACATCACAGAAATAACATCAAAATAATTGTTGAACTTGGCACTGTGGCAATAAACATAGTTTTCATTCATTCCACTAATATGATTGAGTCTGTTTAATATGTTTGTGGTCCTGAGCTAAGTTTTCACTATAGTCCCGAACTATATGCTGTGGTTCAGACAGAATGCATGGTCTTTGGCCCTGGAAACTTAATGTTTAGAAGGAGAGAAAATATATAAGCACAGCATCCTTAAATGGCACTAGAAGGCAATGGAGTATATGATTCAGGGCTGAACAAGCTGGAGGCAGTGTGGTCTAGTCCCAGCTTTGCCACTGACTAGAAACGAGAGAGCTGAGCCATTATCTCAAAGGGTCTGGCTAGCTGTGGAGTCCTAGAAGAGGCGATGTTTGTTAACAGAGACAATGGATCTGCCAGAGCTGTCACAGGGCGTATGAAGGACATCCAGTTTGTCTACCCAGAGCTATTCTACCTCCATCTGCCCGTGGTGTTTTATTTGGTTGAGATTAACCCCACTATCAGCAAGGGGGTGTCCTAAATGGATCAACAGAATGGCTTCCCTCTTGTCAAAGTGATTAGTTTAGGTAATCTCAGGGTTAAGCTAATCAATCTCTAAGGTGATCTTGGCCACTAGGATTGATTCAGGGGCCAGCCAATCAGAACAAAGCAAAGGATTTTTGCCAGGAAGTCTAGGATGCAGATGTTCTCCATCCATCTGGATGGTGTGAAAGTCTGGAAATGCTCACCCATTTATAAAAAGAGTTGAGTAGATACTGGTGGAGGACAGAACCAAGAGACTTATAGGAAAATAGAACCAGAGATGAGATCAAACTCTCTAGAAGCACAAAGTAAGAATGCATGTAGCCCATCCTTGAAGGAGAAGTATGATTTGAATAGGAAAAAGGAGAAGGGAGGCTATTAATCGTGGGACCAAAGCCAGGAATCTGGAGGGAATGTGCAGTATCTCAACAATAACACTTGTAACTATTTTTAATCTGTTTTCCTTGCTTGGTTGAAGCAGAGAATTTGTATTCATTCAACATTAAATATCTACATTATAATCATATTGAACCTAAATAGAAGTTGGCTGTGCAGACAGAGGCATGACACGACCCAGTTCTCAAAGAGCTTACATCTGTTCAGAGGGACAAAAAGGTCAACCACCAACTGCAGTAGAGGAGGGATGGACCCCTCCTTCAGCTCCAGGGTCTGCAGAGGGCAAGAAGAGTTTAGAGGAGGGGCCTGTCTTTTGAATTCCTGCCTGGGAGGAATTATCATCCACATCATATAGATAAGGAAACTAAAGTATGTGAGCAAAAATTTCACATAGCAAGTTAAACTATTATTATTATTAATAAGCCATAAAGATAGTGTTTTGCCTTTTTTTTTTTACATATTCCTTTAAGAGATACTTAAGATCGGAAAAACAACTGGCAAGTGGTCGAGTCTGCAGTTGAACCCAGGCCTGTCTGGGTCTAGACTCTCACTTCTCAAAATGTGGTCTGTAGACCAGGAACATCAGCATCATCCAGGAGCAGGGTCAGCTCTGTAATTTACATGCCCAGTACAAAATTAACATGTGATCCCTTGTTCAAAAAGCAGGAAAAAATGACCACTCGAGGTACTAAAAGATAGAACTTTTTCTTTTCTTCCACAGCCTCTCAACTTGTCATGGTGTTTTATATTTGCTATTTAATGTCATTCTAAGTAAAGAAACATTGAGATTTTAAATTACTAGCATGGATTTACCATTCATCTTTTTATCATGTAATGCCAGTTTTAAATGGAAATGTAAATTTAACTCACAAATGGAATTTTTGAAATTACACAATTTGTATTTTGTAACTTGTACACACATATGTATCTGTTCTTACCAGAACAGTGGAAACACTAAACAAAGCAACTCAAGTGTTTTTATTTCACTTCTTAATCAGCACACATTCTGCCAACTATCTCTACCTTCTGGTTCCTGATGAATAAAGGACTAAAAGGAAATGGAACTTTCCCTTTCTTCTACAGCATCATTTTCAGCATAAGTGGCTGACTGATATAGAGAAGTAACACAGAAAGGATATGATACGGTTCTTTGGTCATTCATTTTTCTTAGAACATCATTGCTTTCTTTCTGTGTTCATAGCAAGCTCTGGTTCCAAGGCCGTCAGTGCCCCCAACCTTCCTAAGTCATACACATAACACATTACCCTGTACTTGCTATGACACTTGCTGAACTCCCACCAGAATTTTGTACTCATGGGGCATCTAGAACACGATATGCAAATGGGCAGCAAGAGACAAGGGACACGCATATTCATACTGCACTGCATCTATCTCCATTCTCCCACAGGCCATATTGTCCCATCAAACTTGACTCACAAAACACAAGTTCAAATCTAAAATTATTAAGAATTTCAAGAAGGTGACAGGAGAGCATTAAACCTAGCTCAGTTCCCTGTGAGTGCAAGGCCTTGTGCAGTGGCGCAGATTGCAGCCCATGAAGCTGGCTCTGCCTGGGAGCTTGCTAAAAATGCAGGTTCTCAGGTCCCCCAAGACCCCTGACTTAGAATCTGCATCTTAATAAGATCCCCAGGTGGTTTGTGGGTGCGTTAAATTTTAGGAATCTTGGGTCTAGTCTAGACCGCTGAAGATTCTGTCTCCCTGGCTTGATGCTGACTTTACTCCCTGGCTGAGTGAAGGGAAGTGTTTTCTCTGGTCTGCCCGGTCTGTCTTCCCTGCTGCAGGCCTACCTGCAGCTTCCCCAGGATGTTACCAACCCAGTGGCCTGCTGGCTTTTCTGAAAAATTATTTATGGGTGGGCCTGCCTGGTGAGGTAGTGGTTAAGTTCCTGCTCTCCACTTTGGCGGCCTGGGGTTCACAGGTTCAGATCCTGGGCACGGACCTACACACCTTTTATCAAACCATGCTGTGGTGGCATCCCATATAAAGTGGAGGAAGATGGGCACGGATGTTAGCCCAGGGCCAATCTTCCTCAGCAAAAAAGAGGGGGATTGGCAACAGATGCTAGCTCAAGGTTAAGCTTCCTCCCCCCCAAAAAAGCTATTTACGAGACTTTGCTGAAATCTCAGTTTTCATCTGCCTTCTATCCCAGGCCTTTGTATATTCATGAATCCTGTGGCAAGGAAGAAACCACAAAGGCAGATTTTAGGGAATGGGCCAGAGGTGGAGCCCCCAAAAGATGAAAGTCTTGTTCATTTACATGTCAATGTGTAACTGAGATGTCTTTATTATTGAAAATTCAAAAGTGAGAATCTTGCTTTTCTCCATGTTTGCTATTTAATTCCATTTATTTCCCTACTTCTGCTAGCTTTAAATCTTCCCCAAGTGTATGAGGATTTACTATACTCTTCTCTCTACTTTTGTTTGAGATTTTTTTTATGATAAAAAGTTAGAAAAATAATAATCACCTCCCAGAAAATCTTTAAAAGAAGAAGGGGAGAGAAGAGAGTGGAAAATGTAATTCTCTGCGACACTGAAGAAGTTCCTAGGAAAAATAACTTAAGAAAAGAAGTTAAGTCAGAATTAGGCAGCATCATCTCCTTCTTGTTTCATTTTCAACCTCAGAAATAAAATAGAAGCACTCCACAGCTAAAACTGGATGGCTCTTCAGCTCGTGAGCAAAGCTTCAGTGCCCCTCAAAGCTGCAAGCCGAGACAGCTTTTTCTTACACCACAGTTGCAGCCCTCCTTCTGTGTGGGAGAGCATAAGAAAAAGAAAAGAAAAGAAGAGAAAGGAAATAGACAAAGAAAGAAGGGAGAGCAAAGAAGAAAAAAATAAATTTTGAAAAGGCCTATTACTCCTTTGACAAGAATGTCCTCCTTTCCCTCCAAGGCTTCATGGTCAAGTGCAGCAGAAGGCATCCTCCCAATAGCCAAGCTTGTCTGAAGCCAGTATTGGCTCAATAGCTTCTTATAATTTGTCAGTACTTTTCTAACATACAAAGAGCTCAGTTTTAAAACCAAGCTTGTATGTTCTCTGACCAGGACTGGAAATGGCATACAGGACAGCCTAGGGTGAGGGCTAAGGACGAAGCACAGAGGTGGTGGTGGCGGTGGGGGGGGCATGACTGAGACCCACAGAGAGAGTGGGGGCATGACTGGGACCCCAGAGAAAGTGGGGGCATGACTGGGACCCACAGAGAGATTGGGAGGCATGACTCAGACCTCCTGAATGTCTTGGGCTTTACAGCAGTTCCCTGCCACCACCCCCAACCAAGGCAAGGACAGCAAAGAAACCACTGAGTAGTTAGCTCCTTGCGGGTGAGTTTTTACTGCATAACTGTGTGCTGTGAAGTATTTCCTTATAAATTGTCCTATTTGCACAATGATTGCATTCTCTTTTGGATGACCAACACAGGACATTTGGTGGCATAAGCAACAGGGACATTTTAAATTCATGGGAAATACAAAACCCCCTTTGTGGGCATTAGTTTCAGCTGCTGCCTCAGGTAACAAGAGTTGAGCTAAGTTTTCCTTCTTTTCCTTTCCTTATCCATTGATTCTCTGGCCAAGGTGCTATGGAGTAGCCTGCTGACCCATAGGCCAAGGGAGGGAGGAGGAGATGAAAAGCAAGTTAATTTACCAGATGGAGAGTGGGAGGGTTTCATCAGGAGATAGCCGCATTTCCAAAGCCGGATCAAAATCAGGTTCAAAAAGTTAAGTCCTGCTTAAAAAGCTGAAGGTGTGGAGATCTGAGTGAGTCTGAGCCGGACTACGACGTGGGGACTCGCACTCCTCTCCTCCATTTCTCCAGGGCCTGGAGCTAAGTCGATCTCAGCTGGAAAACCCTCAATGTCTGCAGTCAGAGGCCTTGTGGTTAGGTCAGACCTTGGTGCAAATCCTGTTTCTGCCCTTGCGCAAGTGAACTTCTCTGAAGCTCAATATCGTCATCTATAAAACAGGGACAGTAATATCACTTATATCATTGGCTTTCTGGGAGGAATCAATGAGAAAATACATGCACTGGCCTAACAGCCCAGGGCATATGGAGCTTAAAAACACGTAGTGGTAGTGGTAGTTGTTTTAGAAGGGAAACTATTGCCCAAAAGCCCTCACATACGTCCAAAGGACATAATGGAAGGGTCACCAGTGAGTTGGCGAGGCCCTGAGTGACTCACTCCCTATAGAATTCAGAGGTCTGGCGGGCCTACTTCAGCCCTGGGTCATGAGTAGGTGGAATCACATCACTGCCTTTCATGAGCAACACCTTCTCTCCCTTCTTGATTGGTTTCCCTCTCACTTTTCTGCCCTTCTCTATCTCTTTTTTCTCTCTTTTCTTCACCAAAGGCCCCATCAGCCCCACTCATTCCTGACAGAACAACTTTAGGAAAGTGACCTCATGATGCTGAGCCCCATCTGCCTCTTCAAGGCAGTGAGGACAGTGGAGCAGATGCTCTCTAAATCCCTTTGGAAGCCACATTCCACAATTATCCATTCCTCTTCTTTCCTACTTCTCCTTTCTTTGACCGTTAGCACTCAAACTCCTGTGAGAAAAATTCTAACTGGTTGAGCTTGGGTCACATGCCACTAGGAGGTATAGCAATTTAAGAGAAAGAATCCCCCAGGGACCTTGGGCTTCCTTAGTAGGAGAGCAGGACCTGGTTTTACAGTCCCACCCTGTCCGCATGATCTGTGGAAGAGGAAGAAGTAATTCCTCAAAAGAAATCAGAAAGGAAGAATGGATATTGGGGTTGGGGGGGAACAAAAAGAAAGAACTAATAGAGCCACTGTGCCCACAGAATAAAATTGGATGTCTCTTTCTTTCCTATCCATACATATATTTATTTATTCTTTTATTCATGTATTCACCTTTGAGTGTCTAGACCACTGGAGAGGCAAGACTTACCTGAACCTCAGGATGTTTAGAAATTGTCATATTAAAATGTTTGTTAAAATATTTTGTGGTAAGTTCAATAATATAGGAAGCAGAGTGGATCCCAAGTACTAAATTGAATCTATACTCAAGGCCAACCAAGTCAATGAGGGAATGGTTACGTAAGACTAAACCAGGCATACTGGACATTCAGAGGACCGCTGGGTCGTGAGCCAGCCCTACAGCTCTCAACCTTCTGAGGTTGCTTCCCACCCCAGGGATATGGGAGGGGGGAGGGTGCACTGCTACTGGCATCTACGTGGAAGATACCAGGATGCTGCTAAACATCCTGCAATGCACAGGACAGCACCCACAACAAAGAATTATCCTGCCCAAAATGTCAGTAGTGCTGAGATTGAGAAACCCTGAGCAGATGGACAAGGGGCCTTTCAGCCCAATAACCCTGATGCCTTTTGGTGAGTCTGAGAACTTTCTCTTGATAAGTGCTTACTATGGCATAATCTAGCTTTACTCAACCAGGTGCTGGCTCTCCCACTAAGGAAGTCAAAGGGGCCCTGGAGGATCCTTGCCCAAGATCCTTCCTCTTCCACTCTCAAACTGTGAAGGGGCAGGCATATAACCAAGCTCATCCAATCCAAATTTTCCACGGGACCTTGAATGTTGAGCTAAATGTTTCAATATAGAAGAAACAGAGTTTTCTAGCAGCCAGGGCAAGACTGATGTGAAATTCTTGCTTCTGAGGCTTCCTGTAGCTACCTTATCAGTTTTAAATCTAATTCTCCAGCTTCTCTTGGATCTTCTGAACTGCACCATATTCTTCCATTAAATTGCCTTTTTGCTCATATTAGCCAGACAATTTATGTTGCTTGCCACCAAGGTGTCCTAACTGAAACAGAAAATCTTCAAATCCCTTTGGTGACTTCCAAACTTCACAGAACATCCCGAGTATATCCCATCCCATCACTCCAAGAAACATGGAACCCCAGAAACACCCTGGCTCATACCCTACCTCTCTGGGATCTGCCATTTGATCAATCAATCACTTGACAAACAAGTATCTATTGATACCCACATATGTTAAACAATGTTAACTCAAGGAAAAGTCAAAGTGGAGAAGAGGGACTAATATTCATTGGGTGCTTACATGTGCCAGGCAGTATTAAGGTCTTTATATTTAGAATATCATCCCAGCTTTGTCACTATACTAGAGATGGGTATTACTATCCCATTTTACATTCAAAAGAAATGAGCATTAGAGAGGTCAAGTAACCTTCACAAGACCATATATCTAGTAGTTGTTAGAGCTAGAATTTTAGTTCAAGTCTATCTGTCTCCAAAGCCCATATTTTTTTACCTCTATACCAGGATTGTCAGACTGTGGCCCATAGGCTGTATTTTGCCCACCATTACCTATTTTTGTAAATTAAGTTTTATTCTAAAAGCCACACCCATTCATTTGCTCTCTAATGGCGCAAAGCCCTACCATGTTGCTGGCAGATGGTTTTAAGAGTTCCCTTGCAGACCCCTCTCAGCTACCTAAAACAGCTCACTTCCTTTGCCTTTGTATGCCTTTCCTGTTCCCCCATGTCTGTGATGATTTAGGGGTGCTATAAAGACTTTGATCAACAGATCTCTCCCTGTCACTCTGTGAGGAGTCTGATGTTCTCACCTTAGTTCATTCTCGGTGCTTTCTAGAAATCTTTCTCATGCCCCTGGTTTAAGATGTTATGTAACTTGGGAAGAATTTCACATTAGCCAGGATCTGAGCATCTGATCCACTGACTCCTCACTGGAATTTGGACCCAGACAGGATGGGTCTCCAGAGGAGGAAGGCCTGCATCTCACCTCTGGACCAAATGGAGCTGCTGAGTGAGAGAGAGGTTCAGAAAAATGGGTCACTTGTGGTAGGGTGAGGGGGGTACTTAAAACATAAAAAGCTCACTTCACAGTGTTGCCAGGCACCTGCCCCACCTTCCTCCTGCACGTGGCTCCACAGGCCCAGGTATTTTCCCTTTCGAAAGATACAGAGATAGTGGTCGTTTCCATTCGCTCTACAGGCTGTAAGATGGGGGGCATCTGGCCACTAAGGAAAGACTGTGGAGACAACTGAAGATATTCTCTCTTTAGGTGAAGTCACTCTGACTCCTTCTATGAGGACCCTGTAGAAAATCCTTCCACCTCCTTGGCATGATAAGCCAGGCCCAGGCTCCCCGCCAGCCTCATTCCTGGACACTTGCCCCTTCACATCCTTCACTGCAGCCACCTCAGAATATATTTGGTTTCCTGCATGTGGCCCCTTTTCCACTCTCTCTGCTGGGAATGCCCTTCTTTCTGCAGCATCTGGCTGGCCCTCTGCAAATGTTTCCTCCCCCCTCAGCCTGTTTGTTTTAGAGTCACTTGGGTGCTCTTGGCCTGCTGTGCAGACTCTTTCTCTTTTCTGCAGCACAATAAGCATTCCCCCTCCTATCTGACTTCTCCCTTAGACTGTACCTCTTTGGATGGCAGGGACTGGCTTTAATCTCTGTATTCCAGCTCCTGAATCAGTGAGTAGCACCTCCTGGGTGCTCAGAGTTGCCGGGTGTTAACTTTGAGACAGATAGCCCAGTATCTTAGCTTTCTGTTTAGTGCAACAAGCACAGACACACATGCACCCTTTTTGTGCGTGTAGTATTAGTCTTGTGGCACAATATTACTTCCATGCACAAGCAGGGCATAAAAAGTGAGCCATAATATAGACTGTCATTTAAAAAAACAACTCTGCTTTGCTCCCTGAATCAGAGGATTCCCTCGAATGTCTGCTGATGGTTTGGGCTCTCTGCTCATATTTAGGAGTAGGCTCTAGAAAGTGTGGAGAGTGTGGTTGAGGCTTATGCACAGCAGCTTCCCTGTAGAGGGTTGTGGCTGGGCTCTTCTCCTGAACAAGCTCCACTATCAGAATTTGTCTTGGTTTAGGTTCCCCCAAAGCAGACCCAGAGACAAGGAACCCAGTTCTTGAACTCAGTTCAAGAAACCCAATTTATTTCACAGGCCATCTCAGGAAAGCCTGGTAGGGAGGTGGAGAAGTGAGACAGGGAAGGAGGGAGGCCAGACCAGGGTGGGTAACCGAAGCTCAGTGCTGTGCGGAACTCGAGTCAGTGTAGGTCACACAACTCAGGATTGCCTATGTAATGGAAGAGTGAGGAAGCTGGGCTCTTTATCCACCAGCTGCACAGACATTTGCTCCGGCATTTCTGGCTGGTATGTGCAGGCTGAGAGGTGCATCCTCCCCAAGAAATTTTCAGGAGTTTGCAGGAACCCATCTTTGCATACAGAAGTAAATGCTGTGGGGCTATGAGCAGGGGCTGCTGGGGTCTGCTTCAGGGTCTGTATGTAGGCCTTCTTTCAGGCTGGTCAGCTTCTCCTGAGGTGAAGTGTTCCCCTCTCATACCTGAGGTTAGGAGACCACCTGCCAGCATTCTGGGATCTGAGTGACAGAAGGGGCTGGGGGTCTCACTATTTCACGTTAGCTTTCATTTGGCCACCCTGTCTTCAGGATGGAAACTCCTCAGCGGTGGCCAGTCCCTGAGTCACCATTGGTTCACACTCTAGAGCAGCACTGTCCAATAGAAATCTAATGGGAGCCACCGAACTAATTTTAAATTTTCTCTGTCATATTAAAAAAATAAAAATAAAGAGAAATGAATTTTAATAATGTTTTATTCAACCCAATATATCAAAAGCATGATTGTTTCAACATGTAACCAATATTTTTAAAAATTACAAAAGGGATTTTACATTCTTCCTGTACTAAGTCTTCAAATCTGGGGTATATTTCACACTCATAGCACATCTCAATTCAGAAAGCCACATTTCAAGGGCTCAAAAACCACACGTGCCTAGTCGCTACCACACTGGGCAGCTCTGCTCTCAGGACTAACCTTTCAGTCCTGTGCAAAGAGGGGGAAGGGACAGGTTCTCTGCTATAAGGCTTTGAGAAACAGTCTGACTGCTTCTTAAATAGACTTTCAACCTGTTTTTCCATTTGCCCCCATTTTAGAGATGACTGGTGTCACTAATTCCTGAGCATTTCTGGAGTTCTGTTATGCAAATTGAATGGACGATTCCCTGTCCACCACTGCCAACTTAGGATTTAGCTTCTTTGAGTCGGCTACGTCAGTTCTCACACATCCATTGGCTTTCCATCTTCCATTTTCCCCTGCCGTTTCCTCCGCTCTCTTTGCCTTATGGGTTTGTGCTTTAAAATAATTCATTCAGTGTCATGTTAGTGGGGTCTTTAGAGAGAACTGAGATAAATGTATGTGTTCAAGCCACCATCTCTAACTAATACTAAGTTTTTCATATCATTGGAATTCGAGATTTTTTTTTAGTTTGGTCTACACATTGTTATTAAGTGTGTCTAGTATTTTGGTTTAAGCAATCTGACCACATTATGTATGCAATAACTATTTCCTAAAGGACTGAATGGGTGAATGAAGAGATATACATGAGGGTAACAATCTTCAGATGTCGTCGAATCCAGTTGAAACCAATGCCACCAGTGACACCCTCTGGGTCACCTGTGAGAAGCCTGTTCATCCTCTCATTCATTAGCCCAGGTCAGTTACCTGCGTAGCATCTCCCAGTTGCCACTGAGCTAAGAAAGTCCTTGCAGTCACAGTGTACTGCAGAAATAATTAAGAATTTGTAAAGGCACTTAGCAGCAAGCCAAATGCAAGAGGGGGCCATGAGTCAGTTGTTTCCATCTGCGTTCAACCTCATTGCCCCACTGTCTGCTAGAACTGACCACTTCCTTGCAAGGTTCGTGCTGTCTTTAGCTTTCTCTAGCGTGGCAATTTCTTAATTCTGCCTTCCCTAACCTTTAACCTCATTTCTTCCTCTGAAAGGTGCTGAATGTTTGTGGGGTTTTTCTTGGATCTTTTTTAAATGAAGCCTAAATCCCTCTAACATAGAGCAATGTTAGCGTCCAGTCTTACGGATGTGTAATCCATATAAGGCTGGTGGCCTCGGGGTCTTTTTTGGTTTCGTTGTGCTTAATTCATTATTCTAGCATCCAAGAATAAATGAAATGCAATTTAAATATGTATTAGAATCTCTTATAAAATGCCAAAGATGCAATTTTATTCATAATATATGAGAAAACCTTTTAAATTCATTCCTTGAGAATCAAGGAATTTTCAGACTCAGAGACCCCATTTAGTTGGCTTCTTTTTTTGTTGTTGTTGTTGTTTTCTTTTTTGTGTGTGTGAGGAAGATCAGCCCTGAGCTAACATCCATGCCAATCTTCCTCTTTTTGCCGAGGAGACTGGCCCTGAGCTAACATCTGTGCCCATCTTCCTCCAATTTATATGGGACGCCACCACAGCATGGCTTGACAAGCAGTGTGTCGGTGTGTGCCCAGGATCCGAACCAGGGCCGCCAGCATCGAAGCGTGCACATTTAACAGCTGCGCCCTGGGGCCGGCCCCTAGTTGGCTTCTTTTATTGAAGTAGGAGATAGTTCAATTAGATACCACACATATCTGGACAGTAAACAGTGATGACAAGGGAAGTCCTGAAAGCTGCTACAATGATGTCAGCACAGAGGAAATTTCCACAGAGGAAACAAAGAGAAGTAAACTTGGTGATGGGGAAGAATCTTGCTCTTACGAAGTTTACAGTAAAATGATCAATAAATATGCAAATTGAATTAAATTGGAAGTTCTTCAAAGCTCTTCCCATAGGCTTATGGGATTCTGGTTTCAGCAAGATCCAGCATGTGCTGTCCCAAACCCCACACAGGCATCTTGAATTTTATTTCCCCAGCATACATTTTCAGCTCTGTGTTTTGCAATATATTTTATTTTATTTGTTTATTTTTTTTTTTCTGAGGAGATTGGCCCTGAGCTAACATCTGCACCAATCTTCCTCTATGTTGTATGTGGGTCGCCACCACAGCATGGCCTGATTAGTGGTGTAGGTCTGCACCTGGGATCTAAACCTGCAAACCCCAGGCTGCCGAAGCAGAGCACATGAACTTAACCACTACAGCACTGGGCTGGCCCTGGAATATATTTTAGCCACATCAACTTTGTAAGTCATAAAGAAAATAGGATTGCCCTACTAAAAATCTGTAGGACTTTAATATTTCCTGAAAGATATTTTTTTTATAAAAATGTCTTGCATAAGTTTTTGTAGTTTTTAAAACATTTCAGAATGCCTTACCTTACTTCATCTTCACACAACTATATTTTATATATGCGGAGAAAGGGACTGATCAGGCATCTTATTTATTGATCATTTATTTATTTATCACCCCATTTATACAAAGGACTAGAAGTGGGACAGCAAGCTTCTCACCACTGGCCAAGTGCAGGGCCAAGACGAGATGCTTGGCCTGACTTCTAGCCTGGTGCTCTGTCCGCTGAAGCTCTTGATCACTCAGACCTTCAACTCTGTGCCCAGAAATGGTTTCCAAAATACGCTTGGTCAGAATTTGGTCAGAAGCAAAATGAACTTAAGAACTGACTCAGGGTTTGTCGTTGGTGAGGATTTAGGGCTGAAAGCATTCTGCACCCAGTTCTAATGTGTGGGTTCATTCCCCACACCAACAAGCAATTCACAGACACCAGCTGGGTGTCTGACAATTTAACTCAATTCTAACACTACCTACCCAAAGATAGCATCAGATTCTACAGAATCAGGGCGCAGTCCCACAAGACTGCCATGCACTTCAGATGCCAACCCCAGGTCCAACCTGTTACTTGTGCTTCTGACCAACTGGCTATAAATCAGAGATTCCCACAAGCCCCTTCTTGGGGTCAATTAATTTGCTAGAGCGATTCACAGGACTCAGGAAACCAGTTTACTCACTAGATTACTGGTTTATCATAAAGGATATTAAAGGATACGAATCAACAGTCAGAAGAAGAGATACATAGGCTGAGGTTTTGAACAAGGCAGCTTCTGTCCTCATGGAGTTTGGGGCTCAGCCCGGCGGCACGTTGAAGCATCTGGTTCAGCAAGCTGGAAGCTCTGAACCTCCCCCTTCTGGGTTTCTGTGGAGGCTTCATTACACAGACATGATAGACTCAACCTCCAGTCCCTCTCCCCTCCCCAGAAATCAGGGGGTGGGACTGCATGTTGGTTCTTCTGGCAACCAGGCCCCATCCTTAGGGGCTTTCCAAAAGTCACCTCGTTAACATAAACCCAGTTGTGGTGGAAAGCGGATTGTTATGAATAACAAGATTTCAGGAACTTGTTATGAATAGCAAGATTTCAGGACAGGAGACCAGATATTATAACAAAAGATTCTCCCATTACTCTTATTGCTCAGGAAATCCCAAGGGTTTGGGGAGCTGTGAGCCAGGAACCATGGATGCAGATCAAATATATATGAGAAATGTATTTTTGTCGTCTGAATGACCAGATGTAAGCATTTCACAATATCACAGGCTAATAAGAATGACCACGTTTCTCTTCCGCTTGAAACCAGAGGCCAACTTGCTTTAACTATACTTAGTGGTCTGTTTGCAAAAGTATTTAGATAATGCCCACCCTATAGCTAACACTGGGTCACCATAGTAAGAGGTGCTTGAGTTTTTCAGGAACTGGGCGTCGACTCCTTGTTCTGTTCAGGCTGGTTAAGACCACCAACTCATCAAATGGGCCTGCACGGATAACCGATAGGTGACTCTTTGACAGTCAAGTCGCTGAAAACTCCACCCTCAGATCATGGTAATGTGGCCATTTTGTGAACATGCACCCTATGAAGAGCCATGAAGCTTGACTGTGCTTGCACAGATCATCAATTACCTCACTTCTCCTTCCCTCCAATCATCTATTCCCACTTCTGACCACCCTGCCCCCTTATCCCACAAATATTCCTAATCCTCATTTCTCCGGGAGGCAGATTTGAGATTGGTTCTCCCACCTTCTCACTTGGCTGCCTTGTGACTAAATCCTTTCTCTTTGTAGACTCATCTTCTTGGCGATTGGCATATTTTTGCAGTGGGCAAAATGAACCTGTTCTAGAGTAACACTCTAGAACAATTTCCTACTAGAACAATTCAGCCCTAAAGCCAATCAGTGGGGCAGAGAAAGTTGTACATGGATGCTGGAGGGAGTGTTGGTGGCCCAGGGCAGGGTGTCCAGCCTGAACAGGGTGAGGAATGTATCCTTTGGGACAGCCAGGCATGGGGTGTGTCAGACCCTAGGTAGGCCCCCTTTAAGAGAGATGCTCATGCTGGGTGTGGAATCCCAGCACAGTGAGCAGGGCATTGCAACAGAGAGACAGCCTGGCATAGGTGTAGAGTCCAAGCAGGGTGAGGAGGGCCATAGAGGGGGAAAAATAATTTTCCCTCTACCCTTTTAGATTCTTGGCTGAGATCCCTCTGTGATAAAAGACAGATTAACAGCAGAAAAACAAACAGAAGTTTAATGACATGTATACCTCCTGTTTACATGGGAGATGTAAACAGGAAAACTGAGTAACTCCCTGAAACAGCCCAAGCCACCACCTTAAATATCACCCCAGTTAAAAACACAAGAAAGATGTTGGGAGGGGGAAGAGAGAAGGCCAGTTATGGGGGGTTACTAGGCAAGGGTAAGGTTGTTATACATATTTAAATCCATGCCCTCCCTATTGATAAGAGTTTCTGGAGATTTAATCATCCTCCTCTTCCTGGTACAGGGAAGGAGACACCCTTACAAATGGAGATTTCCGTTATAAATGTAAATGTCTCTTACAAAAGTGTGACTTCTTGGTTTTCAGAGCTTCTCCTGTGTTTACTGTTTCTTAAGAAAAACCAGCCTAAAATAATCCTTACGTCAAAGAGGCATATTTTAGGTGGCAAATTCTGCTCCCCTTCAAGGCACACACAAAAAGGTCAGCTTGTTATTGACATGGGTAGTCGAGTTGAGTGGGTTGAGGATGGTGCCCTGCAGCTGCTATGAGGACTCGGAGATCAAGTTGGGTGAGGATGGCCTTGCCACAGCAGGGGGTGCCTTTTGTGGGGAGACACAGCCCAAGAAAGCATGGAGGGCAACTGCATGGTTGTTGGTCTTGTGCAGCGTGGGGGATCAGAATTGGTCACCTCAAAATATGTCTCTTTACCTTGATTATTTTCAAGAACAAAAGACTCTGAAAGAAACTTTATCCCTCCCCCCCACTAACTGCCTGGAAGAATTTAAGATAAGAGGCCTGTCCCCAAGACAGGCCATCACCATAGATAATTCTGGGTATGGATAGACTGGAAGGGTCCTTGATAAGCCCATTCTTATCAAAGTTCTGTTTGCCAAACATTTAAATCAATATTTGTAAGGGTGTGTCCCTCTCTGTACTGGGAGGAGGGGGGGATGACCTCATCTCTAAAACTTATCAATGTGGAAGGCGAGGCCTTAAATATACATAATAACCTTACTCTTGTTTACTGTGCTTTTCTGGTAATCTCCCATAGCTGACTCCCCCCCATCCCCAACATCATCCTTTGTCTTGAGCTGAAGATAGTATTTAAGATGAGAACCTCTGCCATTTTGTCGAGTTACCCAGTTTTTTTCCGGGTCTCTCCCATGTATACATGTTATAAAGCTTTGTTTGATTTTCTTTTGCTATTCAGTCTTATGTCAATTTAATTTGTAGCCCAGCTGGAAAGGACCCAGAGTGGGTAGAGGATAGTCTTCCTCCCCTTCAGCTGGGAATCCATACCCCAGTGGAATAAGGAGGGCGTCCACACAGGAGTTGGTGGCAGAGTCTCAGTGAGGTGAGAACGGCTTCCATATGGTGGTGTCGACACAAAATAACCAATAACCACTCTATAGATAAGAGAAATAAGGTGAATTTTACTTGAGCCAGAGTGAGGATTATAACCCAGGAAGGCCTTAGAAAGCTTCCCGAGAAGCACGGTTTTCAGTACAATCTTATATCTTTTTAGAACAAAGAACATACATTAAACTTACCCAGGATACATATTCATCAAAGTTTCAATGAGGTATTCAGTTGCAAATTAGCAGATCAACATGACCTTGATGTCAGGAAAGGGACTAATCCTGGCATTACCAATAGGGCATAGGAGGGGAAGTATGCATTCTTATCTTAAGAGAGTGTATTCTTTACTTTAACATTTAAGCAGATGTACAATGTATGTTTTCTAGGCCATCAGTCAGGCTTTTTAGTTCAAGCTGAATCAGTTTTGAACCCGAATAGTTACCCCGTATACCTCAATATGTGAAAATCTCTTCTCAGTGGTGTTGGCATGTCAGGGCAAGGGCAAGGTGAGAAGGCTATATGCAGGAACAAGGGGGCAGTGGCCGTGACCCGAGATTGGTTACAAACTGGGAGACTGAGCAAATAAAGAGATTTAAGGATATTGGGAGCCAAATTTCTTACTGCTGGAGTTGGGAGTGTTGGGGAAGAGGGAGAATCCCCCCCCTCCACCCTGCCTTTTCCCTTAAGGTTCTTATTGTCACCGACTAGTGCCCCAAGGAACTTAATGGTGGGTTTGGAAGCGTTTAACTGTTGTTCCAAGTTGTTTTTTTTATGTTAAGGAGACACAACCAGCAACCACTCTGAAGCTAACCAAGCCTCCCTACAAGAGCTGCACCCATGACCTTGCCTTATTTTTAATATGAAGATCTCTTCAAGAGGAGATTAAGCCTCATTACCATAATCTGCAGTGTGCCCGCCTCTACCTTTTGAATATTCATTCCCCAGCCAAATAAAAGTTCCTCCTTCCCTTTGTTCAGGGATGCCATGACTTTGGAAATGATTCCTTATGGCCTCCTATTTGCTGCAAATACACTTTACTTTGTGAGACAACTTCCAGTGGTGTAGAGTCTTATTTAACTCACGAGGAGGCGAGCCCACTTGGTTCTGTAACATTATGGCTAGCCAAATAATTAAAAAGGCAAGTTAGCAGGAGAAAATAAAACAAAGTTTAATAACATGTATACATGGGAGAAACTCAGAAAAAGAACTGAGCAACTCAGCCATTCTGACTAAGCTGCTCCCTTAAGTATGTTCAGCTAAAGATAAGGAAGATGTTGAGGGTAGTGGTTTGGGATTTCAGAGAGGAGGAAGACAATGTACATGGAGTTGGAAATTCAAGTGTTTGTCAGATGAGTTTCCACTAGGCCACCTATAGAGAATGTGGCCCAAGAGACAGAATTTAGATAAGATGGGCTTTTTGGTGTCTTTTTAATCATACCTATTTTACATTATACGACAGCTATCATATGGGAGTGGCTCCTTCCTGGAACAGGCCTTCTATGCTAAATTCTTTTAGGCAGTTTGGGAGGAAGGTCAAATGTCCTTCACGATTCTTCTGAGCCTTTATTGTCTTCAGCTCAAAATAATCCACATAACAGAGTGGCACATCTTGGGGCAGCCTGCCTCAAACCCCATCAGTTGTTACAAATACGGAAAATGAGAAAACTAGAATAAATTCCATGGTACTAAATAGGAATTGGATGTATTGGGGTGAACTGATGGTTTTCAACATATATAAAAACAAATATAGATGAAAATGTGTGTATGTATGTGTATATATATTTATATATGTATATATATAAATTTGTATGTAAGCCATATACTTACATATATCCCTCAATGTTGTCTGCTAAGAGGGCCTCTAATAGCAATCAACACAGCCCAGATTTCATATTCTTGATACCATTCTCCACTTCTTGGGAAAATGGCTGATTGCAGGGCTGAGGCAGGGAATTTAGAGGATGGACTTTATGCCAGAAAGCAAGGAAATGATAGGGACATATCGAAAGGACACAGAAACCAGCTTCAACATCAAAATAAATTCTCATTACAATGGGTTGGGACATGAAAATTTGGCTACCTCAAAATTTCTCTTTACCTTGATTATTTTCTCTGAAAGAAACTTTAACCTTCCCCCAAACTTCTGCCTAAAAGTGACAGACTGGGAGGGTTCTTGCTAAGCCCATTCTTTTCAAAGTTCTGTTTACCAAAACATTTACATTTATAAGGGAAATCTCCATTTGTAAAGGTATCTCCCTCTCTGTACTGGGAAGAGGGGAGGATGACCTTATCTCTAGAAACTCTTATCAGTAGGGAAGGAGAGGACTTAAATTTGCATACTCTTGATTACTGTGATTTCTGTCTCCTTCCTTTCTCCCTCCCCACCCCCAGAATCCTCCTTTGTCTTTTCTATTTAAGGTGAAAACCCCCGCCATTTGTTGAGAAACTCAGTTTCCCTGGTTTCTCCCATGTATACATGTTATTAAACTTTGTTTGATTTTTCTCCTGCTATTTGGTCTCATTTCAATTTAATTTGTAGCCCAGCCAGGAAGGACTCAGAGTGGGTAGAGGATACTCTTCCTCCCCCAACAATGGATTATAACTTGAATAAAATAGAAAACCATGAGTCCTTAGCCACATAAATGTACAGATAAATTGAAAGTTTAATGAAGAATGGGATATTTACATAGAACCTCCCTCACAAAATATGAATTAATTACAGCAGAGAAAAGAGCAACTTCCTAGCGGAAAGGATGGCAGACACCCCCTTAATCAAGGGGTCAAAGTGGACATCATCAGTAATGGGGAAAATTGACGTCATGTGCTTCTGATAGGATGCAACGAGGAGAATAAAGCATCACTTGAGAAATTTCTGCCAAAGACACATAAACTAAATCTTATATCAGATAAACCCAAATTGAGTGATGTCTATAAAATAACAGACCTGTAATCTTCGAAAGCATCAAAATCAGAAAAGTCATGGAAAGACTGAGGATCTAACCATCGCAGACTCAGGGAGACTAAAATGATTGACAACTAAATGGAATAGGAGATTCTGAAGTGGATCCTTTTGTGATAATGGATTCATTGGACGGTTGACAAAACTTGAATGGGGTCTGAGGTAGAGAGTTGTCATGTAATGAGGTTAACTTGCAGATTTTAATGAGTGCATTGTGCTTTTGTAAAAGTATGTTCTTGTTTTTAGGAAATATCCACTGATGTATCCAGGGGGGATAATGTACCATGTAGTCAACTTACTATCAAATGGTTCAAGGGAAAAAAATTCCTTGTACAATTCTTCCAGTTTCTGTAAATTTGAGATTGTTCAAAATAAAATTCATTCTAAAACAAAATTAGTGGTCAGTTTTAAGAAGAAGAACAGCAACCGAAAAGAAAGAAAAAATGATTACACCACATCAAGAGACGCAGTGCGATGGTGGCAGGAAGAAGGTACGTGCGTGGTATGGCTCCCACGTGGATCCCTCTCCCAGTAGACAGAACACAGTTTGGGGTAAGTTACCCATTCAGGTGGAGAACAAGGAAAAGCCACGCCTGTTCCAAACAGGGCAGCCAAAGAGCTTTTCTTCTTCCTTAACCACAGACAAGCCCCAGAGAGAATACACAAAAGCAAGTTCCAGGAAAAGGAAAGTCTCATATTCCCCATCCCATTATTATCGAGAAGGTGGTTTTTCTTATTTGTTTTTATAAATACCACTTTTTAATTGTTAAAATTAGCCTCCTCCTTCATTTAAAGAAAAACGTCATTCCACTGAAAAGGTTTGAACTAGGAAACAGTTTCTTCAAGCATAGTTTTGGAAAACAGAGGAAAATAAAAATTGCACCACCCAGACACAAAGACTACCATGCACTTCTCATGCTCCTTTGAGCCTTTTTATACGCCTCCTTTTTAAACAGCTGTAATCCCAGCATGCAATTTTTCTGTTCTGAGTATAGCAAAGAGGTTACGCATGGGCTTTTTTTTTTTTAATTAATTAATTAATTTATTTTTCCCCCCAAAGCCCCAGTAGATAGCTGTATGTCATAGTTGCACATCCTTCTAGTTGCTGTATGTGGGATGCAGCCTCAGCATGGCTGGAGAAGTGGTGTGTTGGTGCGCGCCCGGGATCCGAACCCGGGCCGCCAGCAGCGGAGTGTGCACACTTAACCACTAAGCCACAGGGCCGGCCCACACATGGGCTTTGAAGTTGGCTGACCAAGTTCTACATCCATCCTCTACCACTCTATGTGACCTTGAGTTATTTCCGAAACTGCTATAAGCCTCAGTTTCCTCCTGTATCAAATAGGGTCCATATACTTCCTTGGCTTGGAGGCTATGAGAGGATTAAATAAAACAATGGATGTAAAGCACTTAGCACAGTGCATTGCACATTTTAGGTATTCAGTAAATACCTATTATTGAATCATGAATACTTGTCCATGTTTTTATTTTTAATTTTTTTAAATTTTTGTTTGTTTTTAGGCTTCAATTCTGAGTCTTTTACTTTTATTTTTTCTTTTCTTTTATTTTGGTGAGGAAGATTGGCCCTGAGCTAACATCTGTTGCCAATCGTCTTCTTTTTGCTTGAGGAAGATTGTCGCTGAGCTAACATCTGTGCCAATCTTCCTCTATTTTGTATGTGGGATGCTGCCACAGCATGGCTTGATGAGTGGTGTGTAGGTCCATGCCTGGGATCCGAACTCTCGAAGCCCGGGCCGCCCAAGTGGAGCATGGGAACTTAACCACTATACCCCTGGGACAGCCCCCTCCATGTTGTTAAATCATTGTCATAACTACAATTATTATTGGGTTCTCCTAAAGAGATGCTCTAGGAAAGCTTTGGTAGGTATCTTTTTCAGTGGTTGGTATGGCAGAATCAGCTAACTGTTCAACAAAATCAGTTTTCTTTTCTTCTTAAGCACACAGCTGGATGACATTTCCCAGACACCCTTGCAGTGCCATGTAACTGAGTTCTAGCAGTCAGGTGTAAGTAGAAGCAATGTGTGCCACTTCCCATGCACAATCCTCCATGTTCTTTCCCTTTTGGGCTCACTGAGATGGCAACACACCACCTTACCAGTGTGGCTTCAGAAATAATATTTTGAAAATGGCAGAGCCAGCATTTGGTTAAGTCCTACAAGTCCGCATAGAGTGGAAATTTCCCACGACAACCAGAAACCACATCTTGGGCTATGGATGAATGAGAAATGAACTTTCATTGTGTTTGAATTATTATCCATGCTTGCTTATCTTTGTCACAGCAGCTAGCATTACTCTAATATTTATTGTTTAGGTGGGGTTCTGAGAGAAGATATACAAGAACTCAAAAACCTTTTGAATGTCTCTTCTAAATTCTATGAAAAGAAACAACAAAGACAGTTATCCTGTGGCAGTCTAGAAACTAGTCATTCTTTCTGGATCAGGTTTCTGAAATGGTTTACTTGCAACATTAAACAGTACTTAAATGATTTTTAAAGTCTTTTGTGTGATTTTTAACAGATTGGTGAAGAACTAGTGAGTTGTGGTGTCATAGAACGAGGTTAAATCCTAACTCTGCCATTCTTTGGAGTTTTGGTTTCCTAATCCTATCTACCGCATAGGACTGTTGTGAAGAAACAATGAAGTAATGTACATAACATGCATAATAAAGACCCTGGTCGGGAGTATGGGCTTAATAATATTTGCTATTCTAGTTTCACCCCCTGAATGTAACATTTTCAAAAGTTTGTTCCATGAAACAATAGTTCAGTGATGTGCAATGTTAAATATATCTCAAGAAGAGTTTTCATGGTCAAAAAATACTGAGACTGCTGAAAAACGTGACATACTGTCGCAGTGCTCCCATTAGTACTACAAATTATGTGAGAATTCCTGCAGTGTCTTCTTTAACTTTTCTTTGAACAAACTAACCATAAAGTCAGCTTTTCCATGACGTACCCGTTAATATCTGGCACAGCTAATGTTCTACAGGACATACTTTGAGAAACTGACACAGTGCTTGGCAGAGGGAGAATACTCAACAAATGTCTGCTGTAGGAAAGGAAGACAAATCCTCTACTTTCTGGGTCCTTCTGGCTGGGCTATGAATTAAATTGACATGAGACAGTATAACAGGATAAAATCAAACAAAGTTTTATACATGTATACACGGGAGAGACTCAGGAAAACTGAGCAACTCCACAAAATGGCAGAGGCTTTCAGCTTAAATAACATCTTTAGCTAAAGACAAAGGAGTATTTTGGGGGTAATGGTTTGGGACTTCAGAGGAGAAGCAGGCAATTCACACGGAAATGGAAAAGCAAATGTTTGATATAAAGAACTTTGATAAGAATAGGCATAGCAAGGACTCTCCCAGTCTATAGATTCCCAGAGTTATCTATGGTGATGGCCAGTCCTGGGGACAGGCCTTTTACCTTAAGTTTTTTAGGCGGTTAGGGGGAAGGCCAAAGTTTATTTCAGAGTCTTTTGCTCTTAAAAAGAATACTAAAATTTATATGGGGCAACAAAAGACCCCGAATAGCTAAAGAAATCCTAAGAAAAAAGAACAAAGCTGGAGGAATCACAATCCATGACTTCAAAACATACTACAAAGCAATAGTAATCAAAACAGCATGGTACTGGTACAAAAACAGACACACAGATCAATGGAACAGAATTGAAAGCCCAGAAACAAAACCACACATATACGGACAGCTAATTTTCGACAAAGGTGCTAAGAACATGCAATGGAGAAAGGAAAGTCTCTTCAATAAATCGTGTTGTGAAAACTGGACAGCCACATGCAAAAGAATGAAAGTGGACCATGTGCTATCGACATACACAAAAATTAACTCAAAATGGATCAAAGACCTGAAGGTGAGACCTGAAACTATAAAACTCATAAAAGAAAATATAGTCAACACACTATTTGACATTGGTTTTAAAGGAATCTTTTCGGATGACATGCCTACCCAGACTAGGGAAACTAAAGAAAAAATAAACAAGTGGGACTTTATCAGATTAAAGAGCTTTTATAAGACTAATGAAACCAGAATCAAGATGAACAGACAACCCACCAGCTGGGAGAGAATATTTGCAAAACATACATCTGACAAGGGGTTGATCTCCATAATATATAAAGAACTCACACAATTGAACAACAAAAAAACAAACAACCTGATCAAAAAATGGGCAGAGGAAATGAACAGACACTTCTCCAAGGAAGATATACAGATGGCCAATAGGCACATGAAAAGATGCTCAACATCACTAATCATCAGGGAAATGCAAATCAAAACAACACTAAGATACCACCTCACGCCTGTTAGAATGGCTATAATCACCAAGACAAAAAACAACAAATGTAGGAGAGGATGTGGAGAAACAGGAACCCTCACACACAGCTGGTGGGAATGCAAATTGGTGCAGCCTCTATGGAAAACGGTATGGAGATTCCTCAAAGAATTAAAAATAGAGATGCCCTATGATCCAGCCATCCCACTACTGGGAATCTATCCAATGCACCTGAAATCAACAATCCAAAGAGGCTTATGCACCCCTATGTTCATTGCAGCATTATTCACCATAGCCAAGAAGTGGAAGCAACCTAAGTGTCCCTCGACTGACGATTGGATTAAGAAAATGTGGTATATATATACAATGGAATACTACTCAGCCATAAAAAAAGATAAAATCGTCCCATTTGCAACAACATGGGTGGGCCTGGAGCATATTATGTTAAGTGAAATAAGCCAGAAAGAGAAAGACAAACACTGTATGATCTCACTCATATGTGGAATATAAACTAACACATGGACAGAGAAAACTGGACTGTGGTTACCAGGGGCAGTGGGGGTGGGGGGTGGGCACAAGGGGTGAAGGGAGTCATATATACAGTGATGGACAAACAAAAATGTACAACCCAAAATTTCACAATGTTAGAAACCATTAAAACATCAATAAAAATAATAATAATAATAAAGCCAGGGCAAAGAGACACATTTTGGGGTGGCCAATTCTGATCCCCCACACTATCAAATGAGTAAAGTAAGTAGACCATCAAAGTACCTTACAAAAGTAAAAGGGGTCTTTCTTTTGCACTATCTGCTCCCTTCCTCCTGACTCTCCTGAGTAAGATGGCTGCTGGAGCCCACAGGGTACTGGGTGCAAGCAAGACCCTGGCAACTTAAAGGGGCTGGGAGAAGGAATATGTACAGGTCCTTCACTGCCATGAGTTGGGCAATGGCCTGGACCACAGTGCAAGAGCACCAGGTAAGGACCAGAAAAAATGGAGATCCTGACAAGAGCCTGGCCAGGTATTTAAACCTGCTCACATAAATGTGTCAGTTCTTCCTGAGGCTAAGATGTTGAAAAGCTGGCCAATGGGTAGACTGGGTTTTCCCTGCCCCCAAGTCTGAGCAAATTTAAGGAAATGAGAGAGAGAGCAAGGAAGTTTCCTCTGGGTACCTTAGCAGGGACTGATACCTACCTGACTATACAACAGGTGAATGAACAGAGGTAAAGTTTTCTGCATGTGCCGCCATGTAGGGTACCCCAACTACTAGATCTCATCCCCAAGAGCCAACAAAGAAAAATACGAGTCATCCGAAGGGGCCAGCACTCAGAGAGAGGAAGATCAACATGAACAAACAGAATACATCCCCAGAGCAATGGCAATGCTATAGAAGGAAGCTATATTCTTGAATATGAAAATAGTAGGAGCACTTGGATTCAAGTGTAGCACATAAAGTGCTCTCTAGAGTGAAATAACATAATTTCTGAACAAAACAATTCAGTAAATGCGCCAAAGGACACTGCTGAGCCCAAACTAGAAGGTCGAGTGAAAGAACATACCCCTACCCCGACATGCACAATTTCTCTGCCTCTCTACACTTACACACTTCCTTTCTTCTTACTCTGGCTGAATCATTGGCTCCTATCTTAGGTCAATCCTGCCACTTGTGATTAGATACCTTCTCATCTACACAAAAGCATTACTACAGCAGCTGTCCCCATATGGCTGCTGTATCATCAATTTTTCTCTCTCCACTGCATATGCTGTGATATTTCCCATCTTTAGAGAAAGATTCTCCATTTACTCCCTCCTACCACTGCCCCATTTCTCTGCTTCCCTTCACAGTAAAACTGCTCACTTTTCTGTACAAATATCCAAAAGAAATTCCAGAGGACCACAGTATGGTCTTTGGTTATGTGAATTGTATTCATGGTGTCTTCAATAGCTGATTTATTTAAGTATTTTTGAACAAGCAGTGCTAATTTAGATTGGCAGAGGTTACCTTCAGAGTATGAGTAGTTTTTGGTATTAAGAAACATAATTCATCAACAATCCAAAGAGGCTTATGCACCTCTATGTTCATTGCAGAATTATTCACTATAGCCAAGACATGGAAGCAACCCAAGTGTCCCTCGACTGATGACTGGATAAAGAAAATGTGGTATATATACACCATGGGATACTACTCAGCCATAAAAAAAGACAAAATCATCCCATTTGCAACAACATGTATGGACCTGGAGGGTATTATGTTAAGCGAAATAAGCCAGAAAGAGAAAGACAAACAGTGCATGATTTCACTCATATGTGGAAGATAAACCAACACACAGACAGATAGAACTGTTTGCTGGTTACCAGGGGCTACAGGGGTGGGAGTGGGCACAATGGGTGGAAGGATGCGCTTATATGGTGACTGATAAACAATAATGTACAACAAAAATTTCACAATAAAAAAATGAAAAGCTAAAAAAAATTTTAAAAAAAGAAATATAGCCTAAAATTTTTATTTGAAATGTAAATAATAATCATAGAAATTTTTTTTTAATCCCTCCTTCACTTCTCACTTGAACCTACTCCAATCAGGTTTTCATTGCCATACTGCAGCCAGTTTTTGTCAGCTCTACCAATGACTTCCATATCACCAAATCCAAGAATCCATGCTCCAACTCAACTTACTCCACCTCTCGGCTGCCTTTGACCCAACCAATCATTCCCTCCTTCTTGAGGTGCTGTCTTCACTGGGCACTAGGTCATCACTCTCTCTTGGTTCTCCTCCTATCTCATAGGCTGACTTCTCTCAGCCTCCTTTTCTTTTTCCTCCTCATTTTGCAACCTCAAATCTCTTCCCCTTTATACAACACTCATTCTTTAGGTAATCTCATACAAGATCATGACTTTTTTTTTCAGTTTTATTGAGTTATAATTGACATATAAAATTGCAAAATTGTAAGATATTTAAAGTGTACATAGTGGTGATTTGATTGATATACATATACATTGTGAAAGGATTCTCCCCATCAACTTAATTAACACAGTCATCACCTCACATATTTACTTTCTTTTTTTTTGGTAAGAACATTTAAGTTCTATTCTCTTAACAAATTTCAATAATATAATACAGTGTTATCAACTATAATCACCATATGACACATTAGATACTCAGACCTTATTCATCTTCTAATTGAATGTTTTTACCCTTTTACCAACCTTTTCCTATTTCCTCCACGCCTCGCCCCTGGCAACTACTTTTCTACCTTCTGTTTCTTTGAGTTTGACTTTTTTTTTTTTTTTTTTTAGATTTTGCAAATAAGTGATACCAGGTAGTATTTGTCTTTCTCTGTCTGGCTTATTTCACTTAGCATAATGCCCTCCAGGTTCATCTATGTTGTCACAAGTGACAGAATTTCCTTCCTTTTAAAGGCTGAATAACCTTCCATTATATATATATATATATATATATATATATATATATATATATATATATATACACACACCATATTTTCTTGCAGGATCATGATTTTATTTTATTTATTTATTTTTTTGGAGAAGAAGATTGGCCCTGAGCTAACATCTGTTGCCAATCTTCCTCTTTTTGCTTGGGAAAGATTGTCCCTGAGCTAACATCCGTGCCAATATTCCTCCATTGTTGTATGTGGGATGCCACCAAAGCACGGCTTGATGAGCAGTGTGTAGGTTCGCACCCAGGATCCAAACCCGCGAATCCTGGGCCACCAAAGCGGAGCACATGAACTTAACCACTACGCCAGCCCAGGATCATGATTTTAAATGCCATACATCTATTGATGATTCCCCAGTTTTTCTCTCCAGCCAATACTTTTCCTTTGAATTCCAACAGAGAGATCCAACTGCTTATTCAATATTCCCATTAGGATATCTAATAGAAATTTCATATTTAATGTGTTAAAAACAGAACTCTTAATTTTCCTCCTCAAACTGTTTCTCCTGCAGTCATCTTAAACTCAGTAAATGATTCCATTCTTCCAGTTTCTCAGGACAACAACCTTAGGGTTTTCCTTGACTCCTCTTTCTCTCTTCACCACATTCAATCTAGTGGCAAATCCTCTTCATTCTACCTGATCACTTATAATCCTATTTTCTATTATCACCATGGTCCAAACACTTTCATCTTTCACCCAGATTATTGTAATAGATCCTTAACTAGACTACTCACTTCTACCCTGACTTCCTTAGAGTCTATGCTATAAAAACTTTCTAGAGCAATCCTTTCAAAATGTAATTCAGAGCTCTGAGGATTAATTTCTTCTTCTCACTCAGCACCAAATATCAGATTGCCAGTCTACGTTAAGGTCATAACGTACTTTTTCCAACTCCTGATGAAACATAAAGAATGTATTCCTTTGGTGATCATCATTAACTGTGACATGTGTGGAACCTCATTGTTTGCTGAAGTCATGTGATCATTGATGAAAAAAGAAATCCAGAAAATGTTGGGAAGCCATGGATTCAAACAAGCAACAAAAATATATAACAAACAATCAATAGTCACAATGAAAAGGCAAATAACCGAACTGAAAAATAGACACGCCGTTTGAATGAACATTTCTCCAAAGAAGATGGCCAATATACATATGAAGGGCTGCTCAACATCATTAGTCATTAGGGAAATGTGGTACTTGAGAAAAGACACATTTAGCCATATCCCAATAAAAGTTTTGAACTCTAAGGATAAGAAGAAGATCTTATAACATTCCTGATAGAGTGAAGGAGTTACCTACAATAAGAAAAGAATCAGAAAGATATCACATCAGACCACAACACTGGAAGCCATAAAGCAATGAAACATCCTTACATAATAGTAAGAGAAATTCCATACCCAGGCACCATTTCTTTAGTCTATAAGAGTGAAAGAAAATATTTATGAGGGAGGATGTGCAAGATTTCAGAGAGTATATCAGTATATTTGAGGAAAATACTCAGGAAAAGACTAATCAAACATCAAATAAATCAGAATATAAATCTCAGTATGGGAAAAGATGAAAAAAGAAGAGTGATTGGTAAACAATGTATCTTTAGATGCGTATATACACTGCATAGATGGAAAGATTAAAGACTAGAGATAGGTAAGTCTAAATGAGGGCTTTTGAAATGGAAGATTTATATTATAAGAACAATTCAAATGACAATCTAGAACTAAAACACTAAATATCAGAAAAATCTAGGTGTTGAAACTCTGGTGGGAAAGAGGAGGAAAATACAAACATTTGAAAACTCACCAGGCATGAATTTCTAGCTGAATTTTATCTAACCTTTAAAGGACTGACAATACTACTTTTATTTAAAATACTCTAAGCCGTAGAAAAGGATGAAAAGCCTCCAACTCATTTTATAAAATCAAAATAAGACAATTTCACAACAGGTTCAAGAAATCTAAATAAAACATTAATAAATAGAATCCAGTAATGTGTGAAAAAAACCCACAACAGACTGTGATTCTACGAAGTTAAGGGTGGTTCAGTACTAGGAAGTCTAGCAACAGTCGTTTACATCAGCCCTTTGAAGGAAGAAAAACATATGATCGTATCTCTAAGTGCTTAAAATGCATTTAGTAAAATGGCAGCCATTCCTAACGAGTAAAATAAGAATTAAAGAAATTCTATAACATAATAAAGGCTATTTACCGCACTGATGGCAGATAGTATCCTAACGTAAAAAATTCTAAAGCCATTTTAATTTAACAGAAACTACACAGGGAAGTTCATCATCCTCGCTGTGACTAAACATTGACTTGGAAGAAATCCCAAACTCATTAACACAACAAAATTAAATAACTGACCTAACATTTGAAAATAAGAATAAAACTCTTTGTTTTTGCTGATAATGTGATTGTTTTCCTAAAAAAAAGCAAACAACAACAAAAAAGCCCGAGAGACTCAAGTACAGGTAATAAGAGAATTTGGTAACATGGTTGGACAAATAATAAATATTTAGAAATCAATAGCTTTTTCCAAATCCTAACAATAATTATATAGAAGTAGAAACATGGAAAAATATTTCATTCACAACAATGGCAATATATAAAATATTTCAGAATAAGTTTAACAAGAAAGAAATTCCATATAAAAATATATATATTTATAATATATAATTATATATTATATTAATGTTTATATAAATATATAAAAATATATATTTTATTGAAGAAAATAAAACTGGATTTGAACAAATGAAAAGAGAGACCATGTTCTTTTTTTCCCTTTTCAGTTATTTTATTGAGATCATGATGGTTTATAACATTGCATAATTTCAGGTGTACATTATTATATATCAGTTTCTGTATAGACTGCATCGTGCTCACCAATAGTAGTCTAACTTTTATCCATTACCATATGTATGTGCCCCTTTATGCCTTTCACCCAGCCCACCCCCACCCTCTTCCCCTCTGGTAACTACTAATCTGTGAGAGACTATGTTCTTGAATGAGAAGACTAACACTGTAGAAATGTTAGTATTCACAAAATTAATATATAAATTTAGTGTCATTTCTATTGCAACACTGTATTATTTTCCTATTGCTGCTATAACAAATTACCACAAATTTAGTGGCTTAAAACAAAGCACAATTATTCTCTTACAGTTCTGAAGGTAAAAGTCTAAAATCAGTTTCACAGGGCTAAAGTCAAGGTATGGGCAGGGCTGGTTGTTTCTGGAGGCTTTGAAGAGAGAATCCATTTTCCAGCTTTTTTCAGCTTCTTGTGGCCACCTGTATTCCTTGGCTTGTGGCCCCTTCTTCTATCTTCAAAGCACATCACTCCAATCTCTGCTCCTGTTATCACATTGCCTTCTCTTCTGACTCTGACTCCTTCTGTGTCCCCCTTATAAGGATTTTTGTGATGACATTGGATCCACAGGATAATTCAGGATCATCACTCCATCTCAAAATCCTTAACTTAATCACATCTACAAAGTCCCTTTTGCCAGACAAAATAAAATTTACAGGTTCCAGGGATTATGAGGTGGACATATTGGGGGGGGGGCAATATTCCGTCTACCACAAACACAAATAGGATTCTTAAAATTGTTATGGAAGAATAAATGCCCAAGAATAGCTAAGAATGTATGCAAAAGAAGAATAGTAAGGGGTAGGGAGAACATTTAAAGGCGCTATAGTAAAATCAGTAGAGTATTGTAGAGAAATAAATAGATTAGTGGAACAGAATAGAGAATCCAGAAAGATATCTCAGTAAATATGGAAACTTAACACTTGACAAAAGTGCTATTTCAGGGCCGGCCCGTGGCTTAGCGGTTAAGTGTGCGTGCTTCACTACTGGTGGCCCAGGTTCAGATCCCAGGCTCACACCGATGCACCGCTTGTCCAGCCATGCTGAGGCCGCTCCCACATACAGCAACTAGCAGGATGTGCAACTATGACATACAACTATCTACTGGGGCTTTGGGGAAAAAAAAGGAGGAGGATTGGCAATAGATGTTAGCTCAGAGCCGGTCTTCCTCAGCAAAAAGAGGATTAGCATGGACGTTAGCTCAGGGCTGATCTTCCTCACAAAAGAAAAAAAAAGAAAAGAAAACAAAGAGGCATTGTGGAAAATTGCAAAAAAAAAAGAAAGTGCTATTTCAACTCAAGGAGATAAGAATGGATACTTCAATCAATGATGCTAACACAACTATCAAGTCACGAAAAATAAAAGTAGACTTGTATGCTACAAAATACAAAATGATACGAATTGCATAAAGAATAAAGGTTCAAATGCAAACTAAAACAAAAAAATAGTGTAAGAAAAGCTAGGGCATGTACAATGTAGAGATGAGGAACACCTTCCTAATTGAGTCTGGAACCCCAAAAGCTATTTTTAAAAAGGCAGACATATGTGAACATAGATAAATGAAAAAACTGTATCTGGAAAATGTGCCAGGTAAAAAATCAACTGACAAAAAAATATGCTTCAAAAAAATTTGTAGTGCAAAGTCAAGTGTTAGTGTCTCTGACAAACAAAGAGCTCTTGCAAATGAACACGAATGAGACAGACAACCCATTAAAATCAGCACACGCTGCCTGTCTGTCAGTTGCTCCATTTTCCCATCTTCCTGTCTCTAGGGAAGGCTGGCTTATCGTTGGGCAGAATTTTCAGAGTTCTAAAATACTATTATTTTTATAATTCTGTAGCTGTCAGAACCAAAAGAATAATGACTTCACTGGTGACTAATACGAAAATGGTTGTCTGTTCCTGCCAGTGAGAGAATCAAATATTTTTCACTTCTTTCTCTGACGCTGTTTAAACTGAAAAAAGAATGTCCTTATTCACTTGGGTTTTTTCCTTCTCTTTCTCTCTGTCAGAGAGCACTTAAAATTTTCCATGATGAGCTAAGGTTTGGGTTTTTTTTAATGGACTCAATGTTATTTTGCTTTGCAGAGTAATTTTCCCATCTGAATTTCAGACTTTAAGGTGGGGTATTTTATTTGTTGCAGTATGTCAACTTTTCCCCTCTTCTTTTATTCAGTAAGCTATGGTAAATTTGAAAATAAAAAAATAACGATCCAGAGTTGGCAACACAGGAGGAAAATAGAACCTCATCTTGTGCCTAAGACTTCATGCTCACTTACGTGTTACACCCACAAACGAACTTTCTGTTTTAATTCAAACTCTCCCTCTTCTAAAACATAAATCCAGACTGAAGACAATGTGTGTTGCAGACAAATCTCTATTGAAATCCAAATCTAGAATCTACAGAAATTCTAGATGACATTTGTGGTGTCTCAGAAAGAGACAAATACAAATTTTCTTCAGGGAAACAATATGACGGGAGGCACTAGAGCACGGAGTTAAGAATATCAGTCCTAGAGCCACACAGGCCTCAGGCTGAGTTTCTTACTGAGTTTTTGTTTGTTTGTTTGTTTGTTTTTTGGTGAGGAAGATGTCCCTGAGTTAACATCTGTGCAAATCCTCCTCTATTTTGTTTGTGGGTCATCGCTACAGCCTGGCTTGATGAGCGGTGTGTAGGTCTGCGCCCAGGATCCAAACCCAGAACCCTGAGACCCAAAGCGGAACATGCGAACCCAACCACTATGCCACCACGCCAGCCCCTCTTACCAAGTTTTTTACCCTCTCTAATCCTCAGTTTCCTCATCTGGAAAACAGTATCTGCTTCACAAAGGTTTAGAGATTAAATCAGATAATGCACGTAATTTAGCCAAGAGCCTGGCATATAGTAAGACTTCACATGTTCATTTTTGTTATTTTGTTCTTATGTAGAGCCATGAGCACTAGATTGGGAGAGTGGCTATATTTCCATCTCTCTTCTGGGAGGCCACTGGCCTCCAGTATATAAGGTAAAGGGTAAGTAGAGGTTTTAGAACTCTGTTCCTCGGAGCCCTGGGATCCCACAGAGGGGCCTTTTGAGTTGCAGAGGCATCAGCCTGAGGCTGTGATGGTGAGTGAGAAGTTTTTTTTTTCTGTTTTATGTAAAAGAAACCTGCCTAAGATTTTACTTCAAAAACCACTGATCCTTATAATCTGCAAGGCTATTACAATTCTATTATTCAGTGGGCATTCCTCCTTTTTAAAATGACTTTTCCCAACATTTTAGTAATCTCTTGTCATTATCCATCCTTAGCCACCTGATCCCTCCGGAGAGAAAGAAAGCGTGTGAGAAGCCCCATGTGTTTTAGTAGGGATTACTTTGATGTATTATGCCTTCTAGGAGGTGCTTGCATTTTAAAAGAATCCAAACAAGAAGAGAGCAAATAAAGATTGCTTTTCTGTCAACAGAAATCCTGGGACTACGGGGAAGACTTGAGGGAGGGAGGGCAGGGTCGCCGGCATTTGTGAAGAGATTCTGAATCCACACAGCAATTTCACCTCCATTTTCTCAGCTGATTAACACAAGCTTCCTGTAGGTGAGATGGTGGCTCAGTGGCTTGCCTCAGTTGGCAGAGTTAGGCCCTGACTCAAGTCTTGGGCTCTCTCCCCAGACTCGCTCTGTCGCCTCCACCCCTTTGGGAAGCCAGGCCTGCTGATCACCCACAAGACGCAGGCTTTCGAATGCTGCATTTGCAGAAATGGCACAAGGAGGACGGCTGGTTTTCCTGACGCTTCCTCCATGGGAATAAAGGAATGGCTGTAGCAGACCTGTCAGCTCTCAATGAGCTCTTTGTGCAAACAAATTCCAGAGTTTTATGAACGATGGTGGCAGTGAGGGCTGCTTTTCCCCCCAGTAGTCAGAAAGTTGATGCTTCAGCCATGCCTGGCATTTCTCCAGAAAACTCTTGGCCATACACACTATGAGTTGCAGACTCCCAGATTAGTGAACTCCGGAGACTGGAGAAAAGGAGATAGAAAAATCTTAGAGCAAACCAAGAAGTCCTTATTTTTAATGAGTAAATTTTGCTTTCCCTGTCAAAATCTCTGGTGACACAATTTTTTAAAGTTCAAAAAAAGTAACCATGAAAGTCATTAATCACTGGGGGGGAAAGATTGCCATTTTCTATCATATTCCCACAGAGCAAAGTTACCAGATTTGTACTTACATGCTCATATCAATACTGGCTGGTATGAGGGCAGATGTGTTATAAGATCTTGATACATATTTGTTGAATGAGTGAATGAATGAATACGTCCTTTAAGTGTGGGCCAAGAAATTATGATAGCAGAAGCAACAGAAACAACATGATAACCTCCTCTGGGATTGTCCTTCATTATGAGTGACTCCTTAGAAGCACGAGCAAATAACTCTGAGGTTATCCCTTATTGCACCTTGGGAGATCATCACCTTGTTATTGTCTTAGCAGCATCTCTGAGCAGAGAGAGCCAAGGTGGGGTATTTATGAGGTTTGGGGGATCTGATTGAAGGCAGGTCTTTCAATGCAGGATTGTGATATAATAGTTTAGAATTGTTGGACACAGCAAGGTGAGGGGTTTGCAGTAAGTTTTGAAGAGTCCTGGAGAGAAAACTGTCATTTGATGCTATTCAATGAAAAGTTGAACAGTCCGATGTTCATTCAACTGGTTTTTTCCAAAGTTATTTGCAACTTTTATTATCTTGAGCAAGAATAGAAAAGTCCTGGTGATGAAGACAGTGGAATAGCAAGGTCATGTTAATGAAGAGAGCAGAATAGTACAGTCATGTTCATCTAGACCAGAGTCTGAAAACCACAGCCCAAAGGCCAAATCTGGCCTGTGGCCTGTTTTTGTAAATAACGTTTTATTGGAACACAGCCACGTTCATTTCTTCAAGTACCATCTGTAGCTGCCTTCATATTACAAATGCAGATTAAAGTAATTGTGACTCAGACTGTTTGGCCTAAATAATCTAAGTAGCCTAAACAAAGTCTAAAATAGTTACTACCTAGCCCCTTACAGAAAAAGTTTGCAACCTCTAATACACTAAGCTGTGTGGGAGTAGATGGTTTCATGTCCCATTATATTCATTCATTTATCAAGTATTTATTAAGCACCCTCTGTGAGCAAGTCACCTTTGTAGGTGCTGGGAATACAGCACTCAACAAGACAAATGCCTGCCTTCATGGATATAAATCAATAAACATGTAAATCAGATAGCGATTAGTGCTCTAAAGAAAAATTAAGCATGGGATGAAGATAGAGGTATAGGTTGGTAGAGGGGGGAAGGGGACTCTTTTGGATGTGGTAGTCAAAGAAGTCTTCTCTTGAGAGGTAAGGTTTGAGTAAGAACTTGAACGAGGTAAACTATGTGGAGATATGGATAGGGCTTTGGGGAGAGATTTTCACACAGAGGGTACAGACATGTGGATGTCTGGAGCTGGAATAATCTTGGTGTGTTGATAATAGCAAGCACACCAGTGCAGCTAGAGAAGGTATGCAAATGGGAGAATGGAACAAGCAGAAATTGGAGAGGTAGCAAGGGCCAGATGAAGTAGCAGAGCCTCGGGGGAGGTGGCAGGCTTTGAATTTTATTCTCAATATGATGGAAAGTTAACTGGGGGTTTTTATGCAAGGAGATGATAGGATATGATTTCTATTTTAAAGGTTCACTCTGAGTGCTACGTAGAGAATTGACTTTTAAGGGACAGAATGGAGGCAGGGATGCTACCACAGGAGAGAAATCATGCTTAGATTACACAGCGGGGCCCAGCGGTGGTGGATGTGCATCAGTGTGATTTGGGATGAATTTTAAAGACACAGGTAATAAGATCTACTAATGAGTTGCACGAAGGGTATGAGAGAAAGAAAGAGTCAAAGACAATTCTGAGGGTTTAGAATTGAGTAACTTGGTGAATGACAATACCATTATATGAGATGATGGAAGATTTGGAGGCAAGCAGGAGTGAAAACAAGAGTTCTTTTCTGAATTGAAAGCCCAGAAATAAACTCACACATTAATAGACAAAGGTGTACAGATGGCTAATAGGCACATGAAAAGATGTTCAGCATCACTAATTATTAGGGAAATACAAATTAAAACCACAATGAGATATCACCTCACACCCATCAGAATGGCTACTATTAAAAAGATAAGACTAGTGTTGGAGAGGATGTGGAAAAAAAAGGGAACCCTCGTACACTACTGGTGGGAACGTAAACTGGTGCAGCCACTATGGAAAACAGTATGGAAATGCCTCAAAAAACTAAAAATAGAACTACCACATGATCCAGCTATTCCATTGCCGAGTATTTATTCAAAGAACATGAAAACACTAATTCAAAAAGATAGAAGCACCGTTGTGTTCACTGCAGCATTATTCACAACAGCCAAGACCTGGAAACATCGTAAGTGCCCATCAACGGATGAGTGGATAAAGAAGATGTAGTACACACACATACATATACACAATGGAATACTACTCGGCCATAAAAAAAAAAAGATGAAATTTTGCCATTTGAGACAACATGGATGGACCTTGAGGGTATTATATCAAGAGAAATAAGTCAGATGAAGAAAGCCAAATATCGTATGATTTCACTCATATGCAGAAGATAAATAAACACATAGATAAAGATAACAGATTGGTGGTTACCAGAGGGGAAGAGGGAGGAGGGCGAAAGAGGTAAAAGGGCACTTATGTCCGGAGATGGATGGCAACTAGACTTTTGGTGGTGAACATGATGTAGTCTATACAGAAGTCGAAATATAATGATGTACATGTCCACCTGAAATTTATATAAGTAATGTTATAAGCCAATGTTACCTCAATAAAAAATAAAATAAAATTAGAAACTGAAAGAAAAAAGGAGTTCTGTTTTGTTCTTGTTAAATTTCACATGCATGCCTGTTAGACATCTAAATGAAGATGTCAAGTTGACAGTTGGTATGAATATGTGCAAATGGGATAGATCAGGCTTCAGATCTAATTTGAGATTCATCAGCATATGGATGGTATTTAAAGCCTTGGAATTTGGTGAGATCGCCTAGGAAATAACTACAAATAAAGAAAAGGGCTGATTACTAAATCCTCAGGCCAGTGCTGAACTGGAACTGGCTCTAGCCTGCTAGAGAGCTGATTGAGCACATCTCTTTCCAACTCCCCATTCAGTAACATCGTGCTAATAGCTTGAAATCAGCCATAGTGGAAATATTTGCTCCTTGAAAATTGGCAAACACCACACACCAGGGAGGTTTTTCCCCATAGAACCAGATGTTAAACATTTACCAGAACACCACTGCCTAGGAACCTCACATTTAGAGGTCAGGAAAGGCGAGAAGAAACAGTATAGGAGATTGAAAAGGATTGGAACATGAATGAGGCAGAAGGAATACCAAAAGAATGTGGTGTCCTTGTCCAAGGTTATGATGGTGTTTCATGACTTGTCCAAAAGTCAAGAGACTATTATATGGTCTTTCTCTTCTCTCCCTTCACAAAGACTTTCAGTGCTTGAGGTGGATAGAATATATCACATACAGAACATAGATCTTTTTGTTTAACTCTCCAATCTGTCCTTCACATAATGACATAAAACTTATCCTGTAAACCCTGATGCTCTGAGACACCATTATATGAAAAAATATTTCCATGAGTTTTGTTTTGTTTTTTTTTTTTTTTTTGCTGAGGAAGATTGTCCTAACATCCGTGCCCATCTTCGTCTACTTTATATGTGGGATGCCTGCCACAGCATGGCTTGATAAGTGGTGCACAGGTCTGTGCCTGGGATCCAAACCTGCGAACCCCAGGCTGCCAAAGCAAAGCATGTGAACTTAACCACTACACCACCAGGCTGGCCCCATCCATGAATTTTAATGGAAAAAATTATGATATGTTCTATCTCAATTCAAGCAAGATATCCAAGTGATTTCCACAAATAGAAAAATATATCATCAAAAGCAAGTTTAAATAAGTAATAAAGGATAAATTGAAAGTAAATAAATAGAGACTGTATATAAAATGTAAATTAGTAAAAATTCATTTTAGTCATCGATAGAAGAAGAAATGTCTTGAGAGTGAGAGGTGGGTGGTAGAAGAAGATAAGTGTGAGTCATCCTTTGGGATGTATATTCTTTTTTTTAAAGTCATTTTTTTCACACTTTTTACAACTTGTGTATTTCATGGTTATTGTGAGGAATCAGAATTGGCCACCTCAAAATATGTCTCTTTGCCTTGATTATTTTTAAGAACAAAAGACTCTGAAAGAAACTTTGACCTCCCTCCCACCTAAGTGCCTAAAAGAAATTTAAGATAGAAGGCCTGTCCCCAGGACAGGCCATCACCATAGATAACTCTGGGTATCAATAGACTGTGAGTGTCCTTGCTAAGTCCATTCTTATCAAAGTTCTGTCTTTTTTGTTTTGTTTTTTTTTTTTGCGAGGAAGATCAGCCCTGAGCTAACATCCATGCCAATCCTCCTCTTTTTGCTGAGGAAGACTGGCCCTGGGCTAACATCTGTGCCCATCTTCCTCCACTTTATATGGGACGCCGCCACAGTGTGGCCCGATAAGCAGTGCCTCGGTGAGCGCCCTGGATCCCAACCCAGGCCGCCAGCAGTGGAGCGTGTGTGCTTAACCGCTACTCCACGGGGCCAGCCCCAAAGTTCTGTTTACCAAACATTTGCTTTTCCATCTCCATGTGAATTGCCTTCCTCCCCTTTGAAGTCCCAAACCACTACACCCAACACTCTCCTTTGTCTTTAGCTGAAGATGCTATTAAGGTGATAACCTCTGCCAGATGGCTGAGTTGCTCAGTTTTCCTGAGTCTCTCCCATGTATGCACATTATAAAGCTTTGTTTGATTTTCTCCTGTTATGCTGTCTCATGTCAATTTAATTCACAGCCCAGCCAGAAGGACCCAGAGGGTAGAGGATTTGTCTTCCTCCCCTACATTATCTTACACTCAAAATGCACTATAGCACAGAAAAACCATTTAGAGCTAAAGAAAGGCTAGACACAAGATTGCTTTGAAGCATATGGTAACAATATATATGCATAATGGGATTGAAGAGTCCTAGAAGATGCTAGCCATTCAACCTGTTTGCCTGGCTCATGTATGCAAAGCAGAACATCTGGGTTTATCCAGACATGGTGCACAATGATGTTATCTGACTAGAAATTGCTGTGTCAAGTGAATTGGTGAGTGTGACTTTGCCTAAAACCATGATGTCAAAATAGCAGTTCTTATAGAATATATAGTTATATATATATATATATATATATATATATATATATATATATATATAGTTATTGTGCTTTGGGGTGAAAACTTGGAACATCAAAAAAAGAGAAATTGTCCAAAAAGTGGTAAAACTTCTCAACACCATTGTACTGAAAAGTCATTAACAGGACAGAGGTTATGGCATGCCACTCTGTTGTCCAAGAGGAAAGCTCTCTCTGTTGTACAAAAAGTAGCAGCACCTGGCCATTCTGTAAGTAGGTTAATATGTTCTGCTTTTGAAAGACTTCAGCCTCACAGAACCCATATTATCATTATCATCATAATTATAGCTACTGTTATTTAGAAACTAATACATATCAAGCTAGCTAAAGATCATTTATCCTCTGTTACATAGAAGAAGAAGCTGAATGTCACAGGAAAAGAATAATGCACGAGAGTGACTAAAGCAGTGTCTTCTGAGCAACCAAAATTAAAAGGAGAAAAATTAAATAATATTTAAATATTAAACAATGATTTCTTTAACTGTGCAACCAAAAAACTTGCTCATATGCTTCTTGACATCACACACACTGCTTCAGCAGCAGGGAAACAACAGAGCATGTATTTAGTAAGAATAACTTCTTAAAATAGGAAGCTACTATTTAGGAAGCTAAAACACAAAATCAGTACTTGATAGAGTAAAAGTTCAAACACAGCTCTCTCTGGCACCAAGGCTTATTTGCTTTCCATCCAAACAGGCAGCCTCTTGATTCCTCTACACAACTCACACCCCAGAGCTTGGCTTCTCTCTTGATAGTGGTGATCGCCTTTCCCAAGCCAGGATCCCAAGCCCCTTTGGGCTCTGGCGCTTTCTTTTCTGTCACACTTTCTGTTTCACTTCCCCTTCATGTTTTGCCTTAGAAAGAAAGCTCAGTCAATTGCCAGAATTCTCCACATTCCACTCTATGAAATTCTAACCAGAGGACTGGAATGTTACCTATATGTGTACAGAAGTCTTAGATAGGAAGTAGACCCCATCGTCCTTTCCCTTCCCCAAACCCTATCATCAACAACACAAATAATATTGTCTCTTTCAACCACAAGGATTACTGTTATTATTGTTATTATTTCCGCCCACTTGAGGCCTGATCTGCTTTGAAAAAAGAAGGACTCACCCATTTGTGACAACATGGATGGACATTGAGGGTATTATGCAAAGTGAAATAAGTCAGAGGGAGAAGGTCAAATACCGCATGATTTCCTTCATTAAGTAGTAGATAATAACAACAATAAACAAACATATAGAGACAGAGATTGGATTGGTGGTTACCAGAGGGGAAAGGGGGAGGGAGGAGGGCGAAAGGGATAATTCTGCACATGTGTGTGGTGATGGGTTGTAATTAGTATCTGAGTGGTGAACATGATGTAATCTATGCAGAAATAGAAGTATAATGATGTACACCTGAAATTTATACAATGTTATAAACCAATGTTACTGCAATAAACAAAAAAATAAAAAAATAGAAAAAAAAAAAAGGATTCATCTCATCTGAACGTTAGTCTTCATTTGCACTGTGTAATTTGCCTTTCTGCTCCCACCCTCTAATTCTCAGCAAGTTGAGAAGATGACTGATCAACATCAGTTGCACAAGAAAAAGGAAACCTACATGTTCACACTATTTCAAAACTTTGTGTTATCTTGTGGGTTTCCTAGGTTTGGGGCTGAGTCATCATTTTCTTCCACTCTTACCACCAACTTGTTTCCCTATGCTACAATGCCCCAAATACTATTTTCCCTATAATAGAAGACTCGAAGGTGGCAAAATACAGGGCTTTCAAGGAAGAAATATCTGGAAGATGTCCTAGACAAAATCAAAAGCCAGAGTTAGCAGCTACAAGCTGCAGCCATTGGCCCCTACAGCCTCACCCACAGAAAGAGAAGCCACTAGGAGCCCTCAGCATGGAACCAATATGCCAGAAGAACAGTCATTCCTACCCTCTGAGGATGCCATGGAATGTGACGGAAAGAGAGTAAAAGAATAGATTGCAAAGTCTGAAGGACCCATGTTTTAATCCCAGCTCTTTCACTTCAATTAATACATTCTTTCATTTATTCAACAAATATTTATTGAGGACCTACTATGTGTCAAGCGTTGTTCTAAATTTCGAAGATATAATGAAGAACAACGAAACGTCTTCACCCTCAAGAAGGCTAAGATTAAGAGTATATTTGGTGTGTACTCTTGGTTAATTTACTTAACCTCTAAAACACTTGAAGGATAAATAACGCCTACATCACAGGTAAAGATTAAAATGAAATAATACAGGTAAAATGTTGTACAGTGCCAGGCACATGGTGAGAAGGAAGTCAGTGTAGCCATTCTTATTACATACGCACCCCCCCACTCCATTCCCCTAGTTCCCAAGTTCCTCCCTCAGTTAAGCCAAACACTCCTAAAAATGTCATTAACTCTGACAAGCAATGGTAATCCAGATTTGGGGTTTGTGATCCTGTGATTTTAAAGGCATGGGCACTTCCTGGGCCTGAGTTGGACAAAGTCTCTAAAAGCCTGATCCTGAGGTACACTGAGGCCATGCTTCAAACCTCCTAGCAGGTAAGACAACAACAGAGGAGTGGAGGAAGTTGGGAGGATGTTTAAACGTTTAGGGAGAAGATACTGCAAACCTTAACCAGAGTAAGGCAAAGTTACGCAAATATCTCAAGCATACAGAACAATCTAAAAGAGAGACACTGTATTCTTTTATAATACTCTCTGCAGTATTTTAAGACATTTGAAATGATAAGCCTCTTAGATTTACTATGAAATCCAGCAAATGCTTAGTTAGCAGCTGTATCCATCAAAGATGGAATTTACCAGTTGCTACTAAGTTGTGGCATGACCTTAAGTTTAAGTAAATGTTTATGTGTAAGTTTCCAAAAGTTAGCTGGCATAAAAATTAATCTGGAAGGAGAAAAATGGGATTTTTATTCTAAGCTAAAAAACTGATCCTATAATTGGTTTTTTTGTTTTGAGTTTTTACCCCTGTGCCCCTCTACCGCTTTAAACACTCTCTGGTATAGACGTGAAACAAACATGCCATTATATCTACCCATTGAGTAATCTGATCTTCAGCCAAAAAAGTAACTGGCTCCTAATAACCAGGTGTGATGCAAAGAATGTATCTGAAAGGTTATTCTACACATATACAAGTCAATGGGGTGGTTGTGTGAGTTCCATGAATTTTCCAGAAAAGAAAATAACCAAGGAAAAAGGAGCTTTTGTTGCAGAAACCGCTGACCAAATTAGAAACAGACAGATTTGATATTGCGTTCATCTGGGGAATTGTCTAGTCAAGTCCAGTCTATTCCTACCCCATGCGGAGCTATGAGGTAAATCACTTAGGACATCCTTGTGCTAAAGGGAACACAAGGCAGAATGCAAGATACTCTTCGCATGTCAAGGATCACACAACCCCACATGCCAGGCTCTTGGAATTGAGAAATTTACCTCTATGTTTAGTTGTAAACTTTTTAAAATGCAATTTCTACTTCTAAGGCTTGTGAAATGTCTTCATTTCCTGACCTTTAGAAGTCATCTGTGTACCAAAATTATGCACTGTAAGTTGACAGGAACTGAGTCTGTAAATTGCTTTGGAGGTTTAAGAACTTGGTGTAACAGGGCAAGTGCCAAGAAACAGTATCTGGCAACAAGATTCCTTTCTTATCTTCAAAGGTTTTAATTCTGAGAATCCACCAAACTACATTCATAGCCCTTTGGCTTATGGCTTACATAACCAATTAGCTGGGACCTGGTACAATATGTTTAAAGTTTTAGGTAGTGTTAGTGTGGCGATATTGCATTGACGAGTATGAACATTCTCTTTGTTTTGTCAGATTAATTACCTGTTAACGCCCATCTGAAATATAGAACTAATTTCTTTTTCCCAAGTCTAGCAGTTATTGTAAGGGATCGCTACTCCAATTTCTGCTGCCTGTCTCCAAAGGAGAACCAACAGTTTTTCTTTTTTATTTTATTTCCTCCTAATTGGACAGCAATAGAAGATCTATGATCCTTCAACTTGGGCAAGATGGCATGTTTTCATCAACTGGAGTCGGAAAGTACAGAAAGACAGATAACTCACCATGAAGCAAAGAAAAAAGAAATGTTAGGAGATGTAGCAAAGCTCTGCTCTTGAATATTCAATATCTATTTTTCCTCTCTTCCTAACTAACAGACCCATATTTTGTTCACATCTCTACCCGTCAGAGAGGGTGGCTCTATCCTCAGCTCAGAATTCATCTGAGACTACAAACCTTTTAGACTGTAGCTCAGGGTAAAAACAAAACTTCACTTGGCAACCCAGTACATACATGTATTCTATGTAATTTTTATAGAAAATTGAAAAGAAAACTTAATAAAACAATATCCACCTTTATGATGTGTATTATGCTTTGATATGTTTCTTCTATGCTATTTCTTTTTTTAATGATTATTTTGACCCACTAAATTTGATTTCCCAACCCATTAATAAGTCATAAGGCAAGTTTCTAAAACACTGATCTAAGATCATATCAATCCTACTCCTCATGAATTGACTGGCTTTGGGCTTAATGACCCATTCAAGTTCACGAGACCCACTCAAGTTCTGCCAGGGATTTTTCTTGAAAAATTTCTTTACTCTTAGAATTAAGAGGGTATATTATACTGAGTTCATTGATTAGAAGAACTCAATATTGTTAAAATGTCAGTTTTTTCCAAATTGATTTATAGATTCAACATAGCCTAAATCAAAATGCCAGAATGATTTTCTTTGTATATATTGAGAAGCTGATTCTAAAAGTTATATGCAAAGGCAAAGGAAGTAGAATAGTCAAAACAATTTTGAAAAAGACACATAAAGATGACAGACTTATGCCACCTGACTTCGAGATTTACTATGATGAAGCTATAATAATCAAGACAGTTTGATATTGGTGAAAGAGTAGACACATAGATCAAGGGAACAGAATAGAGAGTCCAAAAATAGACCCACACAAATGAAGTCTACTGATTTTGACCAAAGGAAGAAAGTGACCTATAATATTAATGACTAGGCTGAAGCAAAAACATTTTGAGACAGCCACCTTGATCTGGCTCTTTTCATTTAGGAAATATTTTGAAACTGGAGTTTTGACAAAGGTATGTTGATTTAAAAATTATTTTTTATTACTACTTATGTGTGTAATAGAGCTTCCTTACCCTAACCCTGTGGTTCTCAACTGGGGGCAGTTTTGCCCCTCAGGGGACATTTGGCAAAGTCTGGAGACATTTTTGGTTGTCACAACTGAAAGGGGGTTGCTATGGCATCTAGTGCGTGGAGGCCAAGGGTGCTGCTCAACGTCCTACAGTGCAGAGGACAGCCCCTCACAACAAAGAATTATCCAGCCCCAAATGTCATTAGTGCTGAGGGTGAGAAACCCTGCCCTAACCTCATCTAAGTGACTTCTCTTGTATAATTTTCTACCCAAGAATTCAAATTATTGGAGACTTTCATTTTCAACTTTATTACATTCAGTGTTTGTACTATTTATGAATCAATATATAGTACTTTATTTTATTTTTTATTTTTTTTGGTGAGGAAGATTGTCCCTGAGCTAACAACCATGCCAATCTTCCTCTATTTTGTATGTGGAATACCTCCACAGTGTGGCTTGACAAGCGATATGTAGGTCCATGTAGGTCCATGCCCGGGATCCGAACTCACAGACCCCGGGCCACTGAAGTGGAGCGTGCAAACTTAACTGCTATGCCACCAGGCCAGCCCCTCAATATATAGTACTTTAAAAGAACAGTTAGAATTTTTAAAAAATCTACTAAAACTCATTCAGCTTCTAAAAGTACGTCACTTGTCCCTCAAAAAAAATCCATTACAAAAGTTTATAAACAATTTTAATGTATATGAATTACTTAGTTAAAAGAAAATCATTAGACATTTAACTGTACATTCTTAGCAGAATAAGGAATCATTTGTAGCCAAAATTTCCTTCTTTCCTTTTTAGCCCTGAGATGTTCCCCTGCAGTACTAAGTGTATATCTGATACGCATCATAATAAGGAAGGCTACAATAAGAAGTATGCATTTTAAGCTTTACTAATGGAAAGCAAATTGCCATTATTAAGGAGACAAACATAATTGTTTAATTGATGTGCAGTCCGTGAAGCTCTGAGTCACCACTGGGTTTGACAGCCCTTTCTGGGTGAGCAAGTGTGGTGACCTCGTTTCATCTATTTGTGATCTCTTCATTGGTATCTAATGCCCACCCATCCCTCATCCCAGCCCAGACAGCCACTTCATGTGAGACTTCTCTCCTAGAGAATGGGTCTGTGATGGAGAAAGTCTTGGTGAGAGAGGGAGACTGTTTCACCCACTATATGATAATTAACGGTTGTTTAGGCTGCATTAAATGGACCAAAATTATAACAACCTCATCATTAACATTATGTTAGGCCAGAGGGTAAGTAAGTGCTCAAGAATGGACACAAGAGCCAGCTTGAAGGGGCTCTCACTGCCCAAATCTGGGATAATTCGAGCATAGAAATAAAAATAAGAGTAACGTGACCCATGAGTTCATAGTGATACTTTCCTAAAAAAATTTAAATGGGATAGGAGAGGGCAAGAGAAAGCTGTTCTTTACACAAAAATTCTAACTAATAAATGTGGAAGAAATTATTGAATTAGAAAATAACCATTTTGCAATAGCTGATTCAGCCAATAATTATCAACGAATGTTAAAACTGTTGACTGAAAGGATTTGAGGAAACTGGATATTCAGAATGTCACACAAAATATTACTTGTTAATTATACAGGCTAAAATATTTTTACAATGGAGAAATATGGCAAACATTACCAAATTTGATATCAGCAAAGATGGGACAAATTGACGTTATACGCCTCCTAATGTAATAAACCAAGAAGGACACAAAATGACTGACATAGCTACCATATAATAAAGAATGAGTCTGCTTTTTTGGTTCTTGGCACAGAGCTTCTAAAATCTGAAATTTCCCGGGTGATAGAAATGTCTTTGTTACTCCTGAGCCCCTTGGATCACACCTGAGTTTATGCTAACAAGGTGACTCATGGTGGGCCCCTAGATCACCTCAGGATGGCGGTTGGTTACCAGTAAGACCAACCACATGATTAGAGGGTTGAGACTTTGAGCCAGCCCATCCTCTGGGGAAGGGAAGAGGGCTAGGGAGTGAGTTCAATCATATGGCCAATGATTCAATCACTGAAACTCCAGTAAAAACTCCAGACACTAAAGCTCAGCGGACCTACCTGGCTGGTGAACACATTGATGTCCTGGGTAGGTTACGTGCCCTGATTCTACAAGGACCGGGCACAGAAGCTCTGTGTTCAAGACTCTCTCAGACCCCACCCTATATATCTCTTCATTGGGCTGTTCCTGGGTTGTATCCTTAAAAATAAAATTATAGTCATAAGTACAGCCTCAAGGACATTATGCTAAGTGAAATAAGTTAGACAGAGAAAGACAAATACCACATGATCTCTCTTATATGTGGAATCTAAATAAACATATATATTTTTAAAAAAACAAGCTCATAGATACAGAGAACAGATTGGTGGTTGCTGGAAGCAGGGGGTGAGGGGGGGTAGAAAAATGGGTGAACTGTGTTTATTTTTTTAGTTTAAATAAATTGGATTTCAAAAGAAAAGAAAAGAAAAAAATCATAAGTATAGAACTTTTCTGAGTTCTGTGAGTCATTTTTGCAAATTATTGAAATCAAAGAGTCCTAAGAACCCTGGAATTTTCAACTAGTTCGTCAGAGTATGAGTAGCCTGGGGGTCCCCTGGACTTGCAGCTGACCTCTGAAGTGAAGGCAGTCTTGTTGGGGACTGTGCCCTTTACCCATGGGGTCTGTGCTAACTCCAGGTAGTTAGTACCAGAACTAACTGCAGTATACCAGTTGGTGTTGAAATAATAGGCTTCACACCAATAATGCTTAACTTGAATCCAAACACATGGAAACAACCAACAAAAACAGACCAAGGGATATTCTGCAAAATAACTGGCTTGGACTCTTTAGAAGTGGTAATGCCAAGAAAGACACACACACACACACACACACACACACACACACACACACAGACTAGGTATGTGTTCTAGATTCAAGGATACTAAGCAAACATGACAACTAAATATGATGCGATCTTTGGATCCTGAACTGTAGAAACAAACAAGAACTTGTGTGCTTTGAAAAGAATGTCCTTGTGTTTAAGAGATACATGGAGAAGCATTTCACAGTAACTTGTCATCATGATGTCTGTAACTAAATCTTAAATGCTTCAGCAAGAAGAAACTAGTATAGACAGAGAGAAAGAGAAATGAAGGAAACGTTAACAAATGGAGAATCTAGGTGAATCGCCATTCATTGTCCTATACTTTTGAAATCTTTAAAAACAAAAAAGTTGGGGAAAAATTACTACATCAAGTGGGTTGCCTCAAAATGTCTCCTGCGTTAAAAGGCTATGTCAAGCACAGCGTTGTGAATGTACTTAATACCACTGAACTGTACACTTAAAAATGGTCAAAATGGTAAATTTTATGTTATGTATATTTTACCACAATTAAAAAAAAAACGCTATGCCAAAATGTCTGCATCAGGTCTTGTCCCCTCCATGCAGGGGAGCAGGGAGTGTGAAGGTCATCGGGTGAAGTCCTGTCTGACTGACACTGGGGGCCAGGAAATGAGGTCTGAGGGGGAGGCAAGCAACCATAACGTGAAGCCATTAGAAGTTTAAGGCAGCTGACTAACAGGATGGGAACCCAGCTTTTCTAGATGATTCCGGCCTGGCTGCAGTGCAAGCTGCTTCAGCCCTGGCATCCCTGTCCTCAACGGCCCACGCCGCCCTCCCCTCCACTCAGGGGGGCACCTGGCCAGGAGAAGTCAGCTGGTGCCGGTTCTAATGCATGGGACCCAGGTGCCTGGGGCCTTTTTATTTTGTCTCGATTTTTAATGGAAAAGTGAGTGAACTAACAATGTGGGCACAGCTCCAGATACATTATGCTGCTGGGTTGGCAGCTCCTGGGAGCAGCCTGCTGAAGTTCAAACCCAGAGATGGTTTTTGTGAAGGTTAAGCTCCGCAGTCCTGGCTGGGGCTTCCGTTAGCCCAACCACAGAACCAACTCGGAGGCGGGAATGTGACAAAAAACGCTGTCACCCAAGGTTGCTCTTTTTGTCTTTCATCCCGTAAGGGGGCTCATTACAGTTGTCCAGGTAGCACATTTTTTTCTTTTTGGCACATGACACGTTGACAATTGAACAATCTCAGAAAAAGTAAGACAGCTTTTACATGTGTTCTTAGTCCTATATTTATCAGTCTAAGATGTCTTTCCCTCCCCTTCCTGCCTCCTCCCTTCCACTTTCTCTCTCCCTTTTTCTTTCTTTCTTTCTTTTGTGTTAGAATATACATGACATAATATTTACCTTTTTAACCGTTTTTAAGGGTACAATTCAGTGGTGTTAAGTACCCTTTCCTTTTTAATTTAAACTAGTTTTTAGGATTTTTTTTACAAAAAGTAATTCATGCCTATTATAAAAACGAATGCAAACACTATGGAAGGGGACAAAACGAAAAAAAGAAATTCTCTCACCCCATCCTCCCACAAAATGCTGTTAACATTATTTGTGAAGCCTGCCTGAAACATTTTAATGGACCATCGCTTTTTGGCAACACAAATGTGTTCACTTGGTCCTCAGGGGTGAGGGCGCTCAGGCCTTGGAAGCACAATGGTCGCTTTTTCTTCCTGGAGAGGCAGGTGAGTTTTCCTTACACACCTGTGCAAATACACGCCCACGAGCAGACACTCATAGACACACACACATATACATGTTCACATGCATTTTTATAACCAACTACGTATACACACATATACATATTTTATACATATGCATACAGATATTTTATATTTATAATGAAAGAGTAATATTCATACTGCTCCATATCTTGGATTTTTTTTTCACTTACTAGTATGTTTGCCCCCCAACCACCCAAAATCACAGATACAGTTGGCTCATTCTCTCCTCTAAGCTTTAGTTGAACACTTTTCCCTGCCTACAAATCTCTCACCATTTCTCTCCTCTCTGTTAATTCTACAAAGCCATCAAGATCTATCTCATATTCTGTATTCTCCAAGCATTTATTGTTTCTATATCATAATTTAGTAGCTACTTATACAGGAATGACCGTAGCTCAGTGACAAGGAGGATAAGCTCTTGAGTCAGTCATCCATAGGCTTTGGTCTCAGCTCTACCACTAACTAGCTGTGGAAAGGGCTATGGAAGTCCTCTTGGACATTTTCCTAAATTTTTCTGAACCTATTTTCTCATAGGAAAGTTTTAACTTTTTTATAAAAAGGAATAATGATATTATTTTTATAGAAGTTATACATGTATGTTAGGTGCTTGTATTAGGATTCTCCAAAGAAACAGAACAATAGGATATATATATATATGGAGACGAAGAGAGAGAGAGTGAGAGAAAGAGAGAGGTATTTATGTTAAGGAATTGGCTCACGCAACTGGGGAGGCTGGCAAGTCCAAAATCTACAGGGTAGGCCAGCAGGCTGGAGACCCAGGGAAGACTTACAATTCGAGTTCACACGCAGTCTGCTGGAAGTCTCCGTCTTCTTCTGGGGAGGTCAGTCTTTTTATATTAAGGCCTTCAACTGACTGGATGAGGCCCACCTGCAAAATGGAGGGTAATCTGCTTTACGCAAAGTCTACTAATTTAAATGTTAATCTCATCTAAAAATTACTTCCATGGAAATATCTAGAATAGCGTTTGACCAAACATCTGGGTACTGTGGCCTAATCAAGTTGACACATAAAATTAATCATCACAGTGCTTTTTAAATTTAAAAATAACTGAAATGGCACAAAGAAGAATTTTTATCCCCTTTCACCCCAAATCCAAACACCTAGAAACAAGCAATCTCAATATTTAACAACCACTATTCTCCAAATTTCTATATGGCTAGCTAGGTAAGTAAAGAGAGAAATATAGATAAAAGACAAAAAGCATATACTATAAACACTTTTTAAAATCAAAGTTTATAATTGAATATTTCTTTAAAGGGAGAAAAAGGAACTAAAGTACAGCTTCAAGTAAACACTTATTTGCAATAAGGTATGTTTGTTCATTCCCAAAAGATCCTACTGGGACTCAGTAAAAACACTATGTAAAGCCACCAGGAAGTTAGAGTCACTATGGGTTTTTTCATTTTTACTGTTTGTTACAATTTCAGACAGAATTAACTTCCTATTATGAAAGATAAACTAGAACAGTATACAACCTCCTGACTCCCTCCCTCTCTCCATTTTCTAATATTTGTTATTTGCATTATTAATTAGTTTCACACTGTTAAGATTTATAAAGCTTACATGACATGCCGAATTATAACTTCCACAGTTGTTTCATTTTAATTTTATACATAAATATATTTGATGCTTATTACCATTTCTGTTACTAAGCCATCTATATTTCTGACCTCTTAATTTTGGTTCTTTTTTTCGTTGGCTAGATTTTGTTAACAAATCTTTTATTTGTTTTTTTCCCAAATCATTTTTGTTTCATGGAAGATTTACGAGTGCTGTATTCACAGTGACTCACCATCCTTGTTTATATGGGACTGTTGGATTTTGGCACTGCAAGTCCTGTGTCCCGGGCAACCCCTTGGTCCCAGGCAAATAGGGACAGGTGGTCACCGAAGCTGTATCCCCTAAGTTCTTGTTTTACACGCAGAGCAGCTTGGGTTCACGCTTCCCTGAGTGCACAGTAAACATCGTGTTGCTGATCCTGGCCCTGAGCGTTGCTGAGCAGTGGTGTGCAGCAGGCTCGAGTGTCTCCTATATACTTGTCGTGTTGCTTCTGCTCTGAAGCCCATCAGATTCTTTCTCTAGTCTTGACGTTCAGTAACTTTTCTTCTCTTAGTTTTTTCTGAGGACAGGAGGTATTTTCTCATTATGGAGACTAATCTCTTTCATTATTTCAAGCAGGTGTTCATTCTTGTTTTACATGTTCGAATATTTTTTTCTGTTCTCCTTCATTCTTTTCTCATCTCCAGGAACTCCAGCTATGTGTATTTTCGTTCTTTATCTCTCTGTGCTTCGTTTTGAGTGAATTCCTGACTCCCGCTGTGCTGTCTGGAGTCTGGCCTGTGCAGTGTTTCCCCAGGCAGATCATGGGCCTTCCGAGAGCCATGATACTAGTAAACTCATCATCTTCTTCTCCATCATCCCCGTTGTGAAAACTTACCAAGCACTTGCTATGGGCCACACAAGGTACAGGTCACTCTATATACTTTATCTTATTTCATCTTCATAAAAACCCCATGAGATAAAGTTTCTTTTGACCCCCATTTTAAAGATAATGAAACCCAAAAGTGGGGATAGGTAGACTCAAAGATACACAATTCATAAGTGACACAGCTGGCATTCAAACCCTGTTTCTCTGACCCCAGAGTCTGAGATTTAACCCTCATAGCACACTGCTATTCCACTGTATTTGATTTGTGCTCCTTGAAGCTTTGAACGGTAAGGAAATGTTGAAATGACTTCATTCAGTTCCTATTAATTAAATCATTCATTTGGCCCCTTTATTGAACACCTACGATGTGTTGAATATTATGCCCAGTGTTAGAAATGCAAAAACGAATAAAATAGGGTCACTGCCCTCAAGGCAATTCTGGTCTGGGGGGGTAGAGGACAAAAAGACAGAATTATAAACAGAGAAATTGCGATCGTCTTTGGTAAGTGCCACAATAGAAGAGTGGACTGATTCCCATAGGATCACAGAGGCTGGAGAGCATGTGATGTATGTCTGGAAGGAGGACAAGGTGCTCAGATGAGGGAGTAGTGTCCGGGAGAGGGCACATTCCAGGCAGAAGTGGGTACACGTGGACTGCTGATTTGAGAGAGAACGTGCTCTTGTGTTTGAGGAATAATGAAACGTTTGAGGTGGCTGGCACAGAAGGTGCAGAAAATAACAAGACACGAAACTGGAGAGGCAAGTGAGGGCCAAATGACCACCACTCTGTCCTTAATTAACACCTTAACTCTGGAAAAGGGATGTTGATGAGTTTAAAAGTTCTTGGGAGGTTCATACATACTCAGATCGAACTGTCTACACAGCACCCTGTATCTTATGTCAGTTATTAGTTTCCTCCTGGTTCATATTTGATATTTCCAGCTGATTATAAGAACATTCTACTTTTGGTTTTCCTCATTCAGCTTGGATGAGGACTGGGGCAGGGTGATGCTCCCCAGCTCCCAAGGAGATCATTCCTGTCCATTATCCTCTTTCCATTATAATGTGAGCCACATGGAGAGAGGAGAGGACAAATACAGAAACCTAAGGAAATAATTCTTTCCTGAAAACATAGTGGGTTTTTATTTTGTTTTGCTTTTAATCTGAGAGCCAACTTTCTGGCAGCACCTTCCCATCAAGGAGTAACTAGCACGAGGGGTCGCTCAAGGGTTGGTTGGCAGGAAGGTTAAGTGCGTTGACTCAGTTGGCTGCAGCGTTTTCTGAAGAGTAGACCCCTCAGAAGTGCACCCCCTGGTTCTGGAACCCACAGAAACCACGTGGGTTTGGGATTTAGGGAAAAAAATGACAAGTTTTTAGGGTTGATGCACATGTACCCATAGAAAACTATAGCTTCCTGCTTTTAAGAAAAATCGTTTTCAGTGTATAGTTGGTAGATCTTTTTCAAAATAGCAAATCCATTTTAGAAAACCACAATATGACAACTTAATGAATGTATTTTTCAAAATTGAAATATCTGGCAAAAGATTAAACATGCCCAACTTCCAGGCAATTTTCCAGCCTTGGTGAAAAGGCCGATTTGGACGGAAATCAGCGAAGTAGTCAAGAGGGGCTATAACTGAGGGAAGTAGGGGGAAGCTCCTGAAAAAATGAGAGGAAAGCGGTTCCCAGGGACAACGTGTCCATTAGTCACAGCAGGGCAAGTGCTTGGGGCTCACCATACTTTTAGAGGCCCACAAAAATGATTCAATTTTTATTTCTTTCAAAATCAGAAAAAAAAAATGAGTATATTATAATGGATTCAGCCTGGATGATATTCATCTGTATACTAATGAAGTTGTAAAATGTAATTTTTAATATTTTTTTTTATGAAGGAAGGAGCCCGAGCCCACAAAGGCAAAAAGGGCTTAGGGCCTCCGAAAGTCCTAGTGATTACCAAATATGTTGGCTCAAAGGCCTAAGAAAACCTAACCCTAATGTCTTCAGTTACATTAACATTGATAATGCTCACGTTTCACTGGCTGGGCGGGCCCCATCCACAGAGCTGAGGGGTCTCAGCCCACCTCTAGAAATTTCCCCAGGTATTTCTGGAGACACCTCCTATGTGCTCAGTAACAAGGCTAGATTCGCTCATGCCGCCCCTTTATTCACTATTGTCGCGAAGAAGCCACATCAGGAGATGCTCCACCAGTGTCACTTCAGCTACTTCAGCTTTTCTATCTCAGTGCTGTGCCCAAAATCTCAACCCCTCGAGGTGTCCAAATAGCACAATAGTGCCTTCTGTGCTAATCCAGTGTCAAAGTCATGCTGCGTGCACATGGGAACGCAGACTCCTCAATCCACAAACCCAGATGGCGGGAACTCTCTGAAGTCCTGAAACAGCACTGCTTAGACCTGGAGCCTCCGCAAGTGCCTCGTGTAACAGCAACTCCAGTTAGCTCCTGGTCCCTGAGCCTGCGCTAGGGAATGGAGAGCGCCCCGTCTGCCCTTTCTCATTTGCTCCTGTCTCTTGTCCCAGGCATCCAAAGACTTTTTCTCAACGGTTCCATCCTTTCAGGAAAATATACACATAGCCACTTTTGTGCTGCCATTAACACTGATATTTGTTTTTTGATTATATATATATAACTAAAGCCAAATATTTAAAAAACTATTATCAACTTGGAAACATTTGAAACATACACACACACGAAACAAACATTTACAACTGTTTTGTTAATACAGTATATAATTAATATATCCTGTTTTTACCATTTTTTAAGCTTAGAAATTGATTTTATAGTTTTTTTCCATGTCTACATAATAATTAGTTGTTACATCATTACATTTGATTCTGGGGTTCATATTGCTGCTTTCCCAGTTTTACCGTCCTCTCTTTGAGGGAAAGCAGCATGTGTTCATGATAAAATTACACTGAATGCCACCTCCTCCAATTTGGAGTCAACCCACCTATATGTGATTAGCCAACTTCAGAATTATTTTGCTGTATCTTATCATGCAATATTTCTCTTTATTAACACTTAAGCAGTAGTGTAAGGTAGTTATAACCTCACGAATGGGTACAAATGGAACAGTGGCATTTGGTGACGGGGATGGGAGGGAGAGGGCTTCACATTATATCTGACAAGTGGCTCAGGCAGCTTATGGCTATGGTGTTTACATATTTTCATTGCAGTTTGCAGTTGACATACTCAAGCCTATTAGTTGAATTACCATTTATTTTAAGCTCTGGTGAACAATTTTGATCCATGATACCTAATGAAAGATGCACAAATGACAGTTCTAGACCTACAGCAGAGATAAAGGAAGAATATCATGCTGGATATTGAAGCTCAAGTGGGATAGCAGCTCCAGACACCTTCAAAGAAATGGTCAGAGAAACCAAGGTAGAGATCAACTGGTAGTCGGAAATTGCTGGAAATACTTTCATTCAGGAAGGATATGAAAGATATCACTGCCCTGCAGCCTGAGGAAACAGACTGTGCCCGAGGCACGTTCTGAGGCATCTGATGAAGTGGGACACCTTGGCCGCTTGCCTCCACCCCTGGCCGTGGAAGCACCTTGCACTCTCCCTAGAGACGCACGGAGCAGCTGGGAAGCCATTAATACAGCAGTTCTCAACCAGGCCCGTCCTTTCCCTGTAGAGTCGTTTGGAAATGTTTGATTTTTTTTTTAACTGTTGGCTTTTAGTGGGCAAGGTCAAGGAATGCTGAATGTCTTGCAAGACAGGGATAGTTCGGCAAAAGAAGGAAGTATATTTGACCCAAAAATATCCATAATACTCCATAGAGATATAATTTATTTAGCAATTGGGGAGTTTGGTTGAGGGAACTTCTTCCCTTGTTATTGTAAATGTTTAACTCCTGTATAGATGTTAAAGGTATAGAGGGATGATATGTGATATTAGCTAATATGGTTTCCCACATTCACTTTTTTGTCCCATAAAAGGTACAGGAAATCTCCCTCCCCCAAGTTCTCTAGGGTTCAGTAGTGGCATGGGGGGAGATGATATGGGCCTTGACTAGGGCATGAAAGGGAGTTAGAAGACCCCACCAGGGATCCTAGACAGGATGAAGGACACTCATAAAAAGAATCAAGGGTGCTCTGGCCATCCTGGGAATCGAGTAGGGACACAGCTTGTTGTGAACTGACTTAAGCCAATTTGGTCATGTCCAACTTTTAGATTGTTTTTGCTGGAAAATAGTAGCCCTTAAAGAAGTTTGAGGACATGAGATTTAGCTACATTCTCAAAACCTATCAGGTTACAGGGAAAGTAATCTCAGACCAAATTCAGCCACCCATACAGATGTTTATTACACACATATTCATTAGTGATCATCAAAGAATTGATACTCTCCTGTCAGCTTAATCAAATTCTAGCTCTGTACCCTTTTAGGTGATCCAATCACACATCGCATGAAATGTTCACCGATAGTAAACACTTCAGAAGCAAGAGTCCATGCCTTCTAATTGGCATCATTCAGAAACCCTACTACACTAATAGTTGGGCAAAGGAAAAGCCAGAGTTTAGGTTTTCCTAAATTCTTACACCCTGTTCATATAAGAGTAAGCAGTACCTCACCAGTCCTCATATTTTGAATACCTTTAACATCACCAATGAGAGCTCATCTCTAAGAATCATCTTGCTAACAAAGTTTACTAACAAAGTTACTCATTTCTCCAATAATTCTTTCTGATAGTTACTATGCTGATTAGCAAAGTGTTGTTTTGATGAAGCCACCTCTGGACTGTAACCTTTCCTGGTTTAATCTAGCTGATCACTCCTTGACTATGTATTCCGGATTACTTCCTAGGTTTTGGCTTAACCTAAAAAACAGATACAAAATATCACAGGGTATATGCTGAAGTATTTTAAAATAAATTATAGCCACTGTAATATGGTGGCATCTCCATGGGTCCCAATGCTATGATCTGTACCTGCAGATCTGCCAGCATTTAGAAGAACCTGGGTACTACACAAGTGCCAAGGAAACACCAGGAGCTGAAGGCCAGCAGAGGACTGAGAGAGCAAGACCCAGAAGCAAGGTGACTCCTCCTCACTCTCAATTATGAGTAGTGGCATAAGAATCCAGGAATTTAGAACCAATTGTAAGGGAAGGAGATTAGGAAGAAAAATCCTGAAAAAAAGCATACCCCTAATGGGATAGTTATTTAACTCTGAAGAATCCAAAAAAGTCAAAGCTTGGGCTATTCTTAGAATTAAGAAATTTATTAATAGAATTAACAAAATTAATGGTTTCTTTCAGGTAGAAATGGGAGCCATGAACTTCCACATAAAGCTGACATTTCAAATTAAAGTTATATTTTTACACCCCCGAATTATGTGAACTGACATGACCTAAAATTTACCTGTTACAACATGATTGCACGTTTAAGCATATAGAGTCTACACAAGCTCAAACTTCCTAAAAGTTGGAGTCAAGCATGAGGAATGAGTTCAACTCTCATGTATGACACAAGTCCCACTAGCAACTTGAGAAGGAACGCAGCATTCAGATGTGAAGCTGGGACTGTAGCTTCAGAAGGAATCCGGATAAGGAGGTGTTTATGGAATGATCTGGCCCTGATATCCAGGATGTAGAAACATCTCTTGCCAGATATGAAATGGAAAAAGGAGCAGATAGCTGTGCTAGGATCTGAAACCATCTTCTGAAATTTACGTGTCTTATATTTTCTGGCTTATTCATCTTCGGTATCTCTTATTATGTCTGGCGATGTGTTTTTCAAAATTCCAGCCATACTAAGGGAAATCAAGAAAAGCAATTTTGTTTCTGTCTGCTTGAGAGATTTAGAAGGGAAATGGTGCTCTCCAGCTACCAGTTTATTGATGGCAGCAGTAATGAGGAGATTCCTCAAGAAGAGAGAGAAACTCAGGGGCACAGCTGGGTCCTTCTTGTCTGCCAAATCTTCCCAAATGGAGAATATTTATTTTGTTTTTTCTTAAAATTACATAAGTAATATGTATTCACTGTAGAAATGTTTGAAAGTAAAAATGTTTTAAAAAATGAAATCATTTGTAACCTCCCCACCAGTGTTAACCATTGTCAACATTTTAATGTATGTCTTTACAGATGTTTCTATACATTCACAGATACGTACGAATATTTCAAAACTAGAATCACACTGTATATACTCTTTTGTAATCTGTTTTTATTTAACTCATTATATGGTGGACCTCTTTTCACGTCAATAAATGTTTGTCTACTCTAGTGGTTCTCAAATTTGAGCATGCATCAGAATCACTGGAAGAGCTTGATACAACCCAAGTTGTTGGTCTTCACCCAGTCTCCACTTCAGTAGTTGTGGGGGGAGGCAAGAATATGCACTCCTAACAAGTTGATGCTGATGCTGCTGGTCTGGGGAGCATTTCAAAAACTCTGGTCTGTGCCATCACATTAATGATTGCTGAATATTTCATCATATGGATGAATGAATTTGTTTAGCTGTTCCCCTTCATTTGAATATTTAGATTATTTCAAACACAAATGATACTGGGATAAATATCCTTATAACTTCACTTGTGCTTTGTTTTTGTGAAAGACGAGTTTCCTTACACTGAGATCCAAAAAAGACAGAAAAGAGAAGAAAGAAAAGATGAACAGGGATTTTGACAGTGATTATAGAGAAATGAGTGTGATTCAAAAATAATTTAGCTGGGGGCCAGCCCAGTGGTTTAGTGGTTAAGTGCTCACGCTCCGCTACTGGCGGCCTGGGGTTCGGATCCCAGGCACGCACTGACACACTGCTTGTCCGGCCATGCTGAGGCGGCCTCCCACATACAGCAACTAGCAGGATGTGCAACTACGACATACAACTATCTTCTGGGGCTTTGGGGAGAAAAAGGGGAAAAAAAGGAGGAGGATTGGCAATAGATTTTAGCTCAGGGCCAGTCTTCCTCAGCAAAAAGAGGAGGATTGGCATGGATGTTAGCTCAGGGCTGATCTTCCTCACACACACACAAAAAAATTAGCTAACCTTCATGGACCAAAAGACTTCTATTACATAAAATTAAAAACAAAAAAAAGGAAAAGTGGCCCAAAGTGCGTTGTCTTGAGACTTCTCAGATTTTGAAGTTTCAAACACTATACTAAATTTAATGAATAGGAATTTAAGCACATCTCAAAGCTAGATTTCATAAATAGGAAATTGAGTATGAAGCAACCTAATTAAAAAAGGGTCAAAAGTTATAACTTCTATAACATGAGAGTTTATAGAAGTAATATAAAGTAAAAGAAATCTAAGTCTCATGCAAAAAGAAATGTAAATCAAGTCATCATTGTTTTTCCCCCTAGCCAATGAGCAAATCTTAGTAAAGTTTGATGATACTCAGGGATGGCTAGAGTATAGGAAATAGAAACTCTCACATACTTTTGTTAAGAGGTTAAAACAGTGCAACTTTTTGGAGAACAGTTTGGCAATATCTATCAATATTTAAAAAGTAGATACTATTAAACCTATAATGGTATTGCTAGGAATCCTGTGGATATGTCTTAAACTGCTTATCAAAATATACAAAGATATTTACTGAAGTATTAACTATTATAGGAAAAGACTGGAAACAACTTAAATGTCCTTTAACTGGAGAGGCTCTTCAAATAAATTGTAATTCATCCATACTGTATAGCCCTTAAAAACAATGATGCATTATACTGATATCAAAAGATATACAAGTTTACAATAAGTGAAAAGAACAAAGTGCAGGACACTTTGTAGAGTATAATTCCTTTTGTATAAACAAATATAAGCATACACATGGAAGTATATACAAAAATTTTTTTCTGAAAGGAAACCCAAAAAATTGTTCATCTTCATTATCTTTTCCAGGTGAGGAGATGGAAGAATAACAAATATGGACATGGGAGTGCAGAGGCCAAAATCATTGATATTCATTGGGGTGAGGGAAGACCTCTTGGTTCAGGGGACCACACCTGATCCAAGCAAATCTTAATGGATGAGCCAAATTGCAAAGTCTTCCACAGTGCCTGAGAACATGGTGTCTTTTTTTAACTATCTATTACAAACTTTTTCTCATGTTCACAAATATGTTCATAGCAGATTTATTCATAATGGCTCCAAAATGGAAACAAGCCAAATGTCCATCAACAGTAGAATAGATAAATGGTTAGGTATCCATGCAATGGAATTTCACACAGTAAAAAAAAAAAAAAAAGAATGAACTAATGCTGCCTTCAACAATGTGAATAGAGCTCACAGATATTATATTGGCCAAAAGAAGCTAAACACAAAAGAGTTCATATGTTTGTATGTTCAAGAACAGGTAGAAACTAATCTGTGGTGGTAGCCATCAGAACAGAGGCTACTAGGGTGGTTACTGACTGGCAAGGTCATAAGGAAGACTTCAGAGGTGCTGGAAATATTCCTTATCTTGTTCTGGGTATGGTTTCATGGGTATATACATATATATATATACAAAAATTAATCCAGTTGTATTGAGGGTATGTATACATTGTTATATGTACACTGTACTTCAAAAAAACTTTTTAAAACTTTTTAGTACATTATATTGTGGGAGATTAAAATGGGTCACCTTGAAATATGTCTCTTTACCTTGATTATTTTCTCTGATGGACATTTGACCTCCCCCAAACTGCCTAAAGAATTTAACATAGAAGACCTGTTTCAGGAAAGAGCCACTACCAGATGATGGCTGTAATACAATGTAAAATAGATGTTACAATAGGAAAGGCACCAACAAGCCCATCTTATCAAAAATTCTGTCTCTCCCAGGCCACATTCTCTAGATGGCCCTGCAAAGAGTTGCCAGACAAACATTTACATTTATAAGGGAAATCTCCATTTGTAAAGGTATCTCCCTCTCTGTACTGGGAAGAGGGGGGATGACTTCATCTCTAGAAACTTATCAATGTGGAAGGGGAGGCCTTAAATCTGCATAATAATCTTACTTTTGTTTACTGTGCCTTTCTGGTAATCCCCCATAACTGATTCCCCCCACCCCCAACATCCTCCTTTGTCTTTAGCTGAAGATAGTATTTAAGATGAGAATCTCTGCCATTTTGTTGAGAAACTCAGTTTCCCTGGTTTCTCCCATGTATACATGTTATTATACTTGGTATTATTTTCTCCTGCTAACCTGTCTTTTTAATTATTTGGCCAGCCATAAGAACCTTAAGGGAGGGCCGGCCCCATGGCTTAGCGGTTAAGTGTGCACGCTCCACTGCTGGCGGCCCGGGTTCGGATCCCGGGTGCACACCGACGCACTGCTTGTCTGGCCATGCTGAGGCTGCGTCCCACATACAGCAACTAGAAGGATGTGCAACTATGACGTAGCATTATCTACTGGGGCTTTGGGGAGAAAAAAGGAGGAGGATTGGCAATAGATGTTAGCTCAGAGCTGGTCTTCCTCAGCAAAAAGAGGAGGATTAGCATGGATGTTAGCTCAAGGCTGATCTTCCTCACACACACACAAAAAAGAACCTTAAGGGAAAGGGTGGAGGGGGATTCTCCCTCTTCCTCCAACAATATCTTTTAGTATATTTTTCAGGCAACAAAATTCTAAGAGAAAAATTTTGGAGCTAAACAAGGAGTACCCAATGTGTTATATGTTTCCAGTATTTTTCACTAATCTAAAGTAAATGTCCCTTGAGTTATCATTTCTCTCTAAATTTATATTGTTAATTTAGTAAAAGGGTGTGATAGGATGAATAATGAACAGTAGCCTCCAAAAATGTCATCATCCTAATCCTCAGAACCTGTGCATATGTTACCTTTCAGGGTAAAAGAGACTTGGCAGGTGTGATTAAATTAAGGGCCTTGCCAAGGGAGATTATCTTGGATTATCGTGGGTGGGCTCGAAGTATGTACTCACAGGGGCCTTGTAAGACCGGATGCAGGAGAAGTCAGTCAGAGAGAAAGCCATGTGATGACAGAAGCATATTTGAAGATGCTACTCTGCTGGCTTTTGACGATGGAAGAAGGGGTCATGAGCCAAAGAATGTGAGGAATGCAGCCTAAGCAGAAAGGCAAAGGAAACAATTCTCTCCTAGAGACTCCAGGAGGAAACAGTCCTGCCATCACCTTGCCTTTAGCTTAGTGAAACTGATTTCAGACTTCTGACTTCCAGAACTGTGAGAGAATACACTGTGTTATCTTAATCACCACTATGCTTGTAATTTGTTACAACAGCAATAGGAAACTAACACAAAAGGGAAAGAAGATGAGGCTCAAATATTCTTATTCTTTTGGATTCTTTGGTTTGCTTTTCATGGAGACATGAAAAAGCCTTTTGATGGAGTCACTTTTTATGTCAAAGATGATCTCCATATCAAAAGAGGTATTATTCCCTTTTGCTTAAATGATACAGGCATTTCAGTGAAAGAGAAACCAACACTTTCAGACTAACATACCTTATTTAAAGTTAATAATAACCATTTTCCAACTAGAAAATTTATACAGGATCCTCGTATGAAGTAGATAAACCAAAACTCTCCTTTAACAACTCTGAGCATCTGCTATCAAAATTATCTTAGGGGGGCCGGCCCCGTGGCTTAGCGGTTGAGTGCGCGCACTCCGCTGCTGGCGGCCCGGGTTCGGATCCCGGGCGCGCACTGACGCGCCGCTTCTCTGGCCATGCTGAGGCCGCGTCCCACATACAGCAACTAGAAGGATGTGCAGCTATGACATACAACTATCTACTGGGGCTTTGGGGGAAAAAAATAAATAAATAAAATCTTAAAAAAAAAATTATCTTAGGGCTGCTATGAGTAAAATTATCTTAGGGCTGCTATGAGCAATGAAGCAAAAGAATTCTTGCATCATTATCTGGGCTGTTAGACCCACGTGGAAACTGGACTAAGCACTTTTTGTTTACAGCATCTTACTATTCACAGTATGATTTGCTAGTCTGTGGAAACAAGGAAAAGAAGGTAGGGGTCGCTTCCTCTGTTCCTTGTCTCTTGCATTTGGTGCGAGGCACTTTTCGTTTACAGCATTTTACTATTCACAGTATGATTTGCTAGTGGAAACAAGGAAAAGAAGGTAGGGGTCGCTTCCTCTGTTCCTTGTTTCTCTTGCATTTGGTGCGAGGACAGGAGAGCTGTAGGATCAGTGTTCCCTGGAACTTTGCCATGTTCATCCCATATTCCCAGGGTATCCAGGTTCCACAGTGATCACTGCCCTCTCTCTCTTTTCCATGCTGGAGATTGAACAGGTTTGAGGGGGCTATAAAGAAGTGGGGGCAAAGTGCCTCAAAAGTGAGAGTCCTCAGTACCAAAGCAGGCAGGCAACATCATGTTACTAAGGCCAAGGCTGTATGCTGTTGAGAACATTAAAATGTGTGAGTTGGTATGTGGAATTTTCTCTCTGCTACATTCTTTCTGTGGGGAGAAAGGCCCATGCTATCTGGCAATCATCAAGATAAGGAGTGTGAGTAAAAGGCTGGGGACTGGAAAGTTCCCAGGTCTAAAATATGGATGCTGGAGCTCTTCTTACAGTGTCTGCATGGAGTTCTGAAATTGGGAAAGAGCTCATGAGGGTGCACTGTGTGCCTGTGTTCATTTGTGACCAGTGAGAGACTAGTTTGTGGTCGTAAGTTCTCTAGGTATTTGCAGGTGACCACTATTTACCCACCACTAACCTAGTAGCCTGAAAAGAAGCCCTGGGAGGATGGGATAGCCCTTTTCCTTTCTGTCCAGAATTCTTTCTTTTGACGTATCCACCCTTCTCACAAGAGCAGACACACGCTCAGCTGGGCTAATCATGGTACGCTAGTCACAGAGACTGGTCCAGGGATGGGCATGCAACCCAAGCCCAACCAATCAGGAGCCTTCTCCAATACATTTTTGTAGAAGCTGGAGAAGAGTCTCTCTTTTCTTAATTGTCAGGAGCTGTGTGACTGTGACTTGGAAATGGCCAGCAGCCATGTTCCCAGCCAAGCAGGGAAACAGGAAGGCATAAAGTTTCAGGGATAGCCTTGTGAGCTGCAGAGCCCTGATTGTGTACAAGTCACAAGCCACTCCTGGGCATCTTCACGCATGAGGCCAGGTCCACCCTTCTTCTGGTTTGGTTAGAACTTTACCTGTCACCGTTTGAGTTAATTCACTTTGTGTTTCTATCACTTGGAACAAAAACAAAACTGTCAAATACAGATTTACCGAAAAACAAGACATGGATGCTGCCCTCAGGGAACTTATGATTCATATGGAACGATAAAGACAATTACAGAAGAAAATACCAGTTAAAATATACTTCAGCATTATGTTGTGCTTACTGCATATATACGTATGCAGTGGATACACCTGTTGTCAAACACACAAAGAATGTGCTAGAGTGGACAGTTGAGTGGTTTAGAACAATGGCCATTGTTCAGTTCCCCACAGGACTCAGAAGTTTCCAGCCCTTGTTTTGAACAATTTCACATTCAGGAAGATAGTGGAGTGGAGGGGAGAGAACACAGACTTCAGACCCAGGCGGGGGATGGAATCTGGGCTTGCCACTTCCCAGCTGCTGGATTATGTCAGTTTGGATGTTTTCTTCTGGGAATACTACCCTAACTCAAAATGCCTAAACCAATATAGAAACTTATTTTCCAGCCTGACAAGTCCAGAGGTAGGGTAACTTGGAGGTGGGTTAATTCAGAGGCTCAATCACGTCATCACAGACCCTGGTTCTTCAGTCTCTCCACTCGGCCATTTCAGGTCACAAGGTGATGCAATTATTTCAGGCATCATATCCAGGAAACATAAAATCCAGAAGTTCTGTCTTTTCCAATGTCCCCTTAGGAGTTCAACACCTGTTTCAGGACATCCAACCCCCAGCAGACCTGCCATCTCATCTCATTAGCCAGAATTGAGTCACAGGTCAACTCCCAAACTAATCATCAACAAAAGGAACAACTCTCCCAGTTGTCGTAAATTAATCAGGACTTAAACTTGAATGTGGACTAGGATTGCCTTCCTCTGATGCATGGGGGTGTGGGGAGAGGGGTGTGTCATATACTCAACACACTTGAGGCTCTACCAGCAAGGAAGGAGGAGAGATGGAAGGTAAGTTGGCAATGAATAATGCCTGATGGAGTGCCACAGGTTAGTTACAAAGCCTCTCTAAGCCTTGGTTTTCTCATCTGTAGAATGGGATTCAAAATATCTACCACAGAGTTTTGTGAGGAATAAATGGGATAGTAACTTCTTTAGCATATGGTAAGTGCTCAATGTTCATTCACTCTCCTCTTTCCCTTCTCACTCAAAAACATGTGTTCAACCACATTTTTTTGAACACCTACAATGCACCAGGCCCTGTGCCAGGTGAATAAGACAAACACAATTGCTGATGCTTACATTCTGCAGGAGAGACAAATGACACACAATAATTGGCACCAAAAGTAATTGTGATCATGGTAGTGCTGAAAAGAAGTAAAGGAGATGTCATATTTAAGGAATCTTTTGATCCTTTTTTTCAATTTTCAGAGAGGGAAAAAAAAAAAAAAACCCAGGTTAGTATTTCATTTCTCCTGAGTATCAAATATAGAGAGAAATATTCACCATACTCTGATCTTTGCTCATTTAGGCTCAGTTGCCTTTTCTAAAAGTGGAAGACTATTCCAGTTGTGCTTTCTTTCCTCTTTGAATTCTGCAGTGGTCACCTAATACTTGTAGACTTCCATTGCATAGAAGAACTTTTTAAAAAAAATGTCTCTACTTATCTGTGGTCAAAAGAATAAAAATGATTTCTCTCCAATGAAAGCTCAACAAATGGTAACAGCCACAGGTGCAACATAAGGCATAGGCATAGCTTTTAAAAATTTTTTAGTTGGGGCAGAAGAGTAAACTGGAATGTCATAGGGCTGGGTCTCTTCAAAAAATTTTATAACTTTGCACCATCACAAATAGAAGCACTACTTCACAGTCACAAATTATGTAACTTAGAGTTTCTTCAACTTGGCTATATATCACAATACCATAGGGAGCTTCTTAAAAATACAGATACCATTGATCCTCATTGTTCATGGATTCTGTATTTTCAAAATCTGCATACTTGCTAAAATGTATATGTAACCCCCAAATCATTACTTGTGGCACTTTTTCGATCACTGACTGTCATGTACAGAGAGGCAAAATATCTCAATCACCCAATTTGCATGTTCCACAATTCCACAGCTGAGGTGGAACAAGGCAAGCCTCTGCATTCTCAGTTCAGCTCTCGACCTGTAAACAGGTGTCCTTTTCATGGTCTATGTAGTGCCATACTTTTGCATTCTGTGCTTTTTGTTGGCAATTTCACTATTAAAATGGCCCCTCAGAGCAGTGCTCCAGTGCTGTGTAGTGTTCCTAAGAACAAGAAGCCTGGAAAGTGCCTTATAGAGAAAATACATATTAGAGACGCTTCCCTCAAACAGGAGTTATAGTGCTGTTTGTGTTGAGTTCAATGTTCATGAATCAACATCCAGGAAAGGAAGAGAAAGTTTGCTGATCTGTGTGTGAGGCCGTCCCAGAAAGTGCTAAAGTACCACCTTAGTATATTATGAATCTATGGAAAAGCAGCTAAATTTGTGGATTCATGAGACGACAGATTAAAAAACAAGCGTAGTGGACAGCATTATCGTGCGGCTGAAAGCTAAGGAAATTTATGGTCACGTTATCTAGAGTCAAGAAATGTTAAACCTTTTCAGCTAGTGCTGGCTGCCTCAGACATTTCAAAAGACAAGACATGAAATATGTGAAACTTGCGGGGGAGGCTGGTTCTGCAGATCAGGAGGCTTCAAAACAATTTTTAAAATATGTGCCAAGTGTTACACAGGAAAGGGTTCTGCAGAAGAGCAGATTTGCAGTGCTGATGAGATCCGCTTGTTTTACAAGGAAGTTGGCAGACAAACCTATACAACACAAATAGCTCTGGGGCTGATGAAAATGTTGTGACCGGAGGTTCTTGGGACCCTAACCCTGTGTTTCCCCTTGCAGCAGTAGTTCGCTATTTGCTAATTTAGTGTTTGCAGTGCCATTATAGAACATAACTACCTCGAAGAACAAGAATCCACTGTCCGTGGTTCACCCTCATTGATTTTGTTTTTTTTCGTTGTTGTTTTTTTGGTTTTTTTTTTTTTGTCTGTGAGGGAGATCAGCCCTGAGCTAACATCCATGCTAATCCTCCTCTTTTTGCTGAGGAAGACCAGCTCTGAGCTAACATCTATTGCCAATCCTCCTCCTTTTTTTCTTCCCCAAAGCCCCGGTAGATAGTTGTATGTCACAGTTGCACATCCTTCCAGTTGCTGTATGTGGGACGCGGCCTCAGCATGGCCGGAGAAGCGGTGTGTCGGTGCGCGCCCGGGATCCGAACCCAGGCCACCAGTAGCGGAGGGCGCGCACTTACCCACTAAGCCACTGGGCCAGCCCCCACCCTCATTGATTTTGAAACCTAAGGTGGGGCCCAGACATCTTTTTATCAACCCTTTCATCTGCTTCTGAAGCAGTCTAGTATTTGAGAGTTATTGATATAACTAGTTTCCATGTACTTCCAAAAGCCTATCATATTTTCAATAGGTATCATTTTTTTTCTGGGTTATTAGGATGTGATAGTGGACTACTTGGTTTGCCCTCTCACAAGGATTGTTTTTACCTCCTGTGATTGGCTAGAAAAGAAGTAGCTTGGTGATTTTTTTTTTAAACACTAGCTGATTCTTAAGAGAAATCACATCTACCTACTGAGACATCCTATATCCATCCATTCCTCTTCTCACCCATCAGATTTAAGCTGCATATGGGCAGCAGCCATGAGTATTTGGCTCACCAGCATAAAGCTAATACCTAGTCAGTGGTTTTTCACATAGTAGACAGTCTTCCCAGGCACTGTGACAGGAATTGAATTCTTGTTATAAATCAGTGGTTCTTAAGTAAGGACGATTTTGCCTCCCGGGGGACATTTGACAACATCTAGAGGTATCTTTGGTTGTCATAACTGGGGAGGGGGGCTGCCACTGGCATCTAGTGGGTAGAGGCCAGGGATGCTGCTAAACTTCCTACAATGCACAGAACAGCCTCCGTCCCCATAACAAGGAATTATCTGGCCCAAAATGTCAATAGTTCCCAGGTTGAAATGACACAGCAGTATGAATCATGTTCCCCACCCGCCCGACACACAGCCTGCCTACCACACAGTAGTGACGTGGAAAGATTCCCGGGGAAGGCTTTCCTCTCTCCTGTCCCACTGGTGTGTTGTTGCTCATCCTGAGCCAAGAATGCATGTATTCTTTTTCCAAGTTTTTACATACATATCTTCCCTATTTTCATCACCCATCCCTATTTCCTCGTTAGCACCTCATACAAAGTGCAGTCCAGCTTCGTAGGAAACAGGTGTACCCTGACCCCCTTTGTGAAAGTTCTATAAATGGCTTGGGAAAAAATGCATCCAGGGGCCCACAAACATGCCCTGCCTCCTCCTCCTCCTCCCTTCTCTTCCCCTCATGAAGGGAAGGAACCTCGACCTGCCAGAGACCCAAACTCTCTGACCGCACTTGTGGGATTGGACCTGCCCTCCAGTTACCTGGGTCACGTGCTTAGGCAGTGAAGAAAGAACCCCAGATTCCCAAAGATCAGATTTTCTGAACAGAAATATTTGTGGGCAGGGAAAAAGTGACAGGACACTTTAATTCAGGTGTAGCATTTCGTTTTCAGTAAGGTTTGGTTTCACAGAGATAATAAAGACAAGCTGAATTTAGACGGTTGTGAGTAAAGCTATATTTTTTCCCTTCTCTTGTTATGATTTCTGTCTATTTGAGAGGAAAAACTATTTCCCAAAGAAATTTTTTTTCCTGAAGAGAGGTTAATCAAGATTAATCAAATTAATTGTCTTTATCCATTTACTACATATTTAATGAGAAGCTACTGTATATCGTGTTCTGTGCTAGGCCTGGAAATTAAAAAATGAAGGGGACACAGTCCTTTCCCCCAGTAAGCAACATTAGCTATTAATTTAACATTATAACATGCATTTTTTTTCTGTTAAAAAAATACAATCACAGACTCAGAGGAAATATTTGCAAAAGACATAACTGATAAAGGACTGTTATCCTAAATATACAAAGAACTCTTAAAATTCAACAAGAAAATGGGCAAAAAATCCAAACAGACACCTCACGAAAGAAGATATACAGATGGTAAATAAGCTTGTGAAAAGTGGCTCAGCATCGTATGTCATCAGGGAAATGCAAATTAAAACAATGAGTTACCACCGTACACCCGTTAGAAAGGCCCAAATCCAGAACACTGACACCACCGAATGCTGGTGAGGCTGTGGAGGAACAGGAATTTTCATTCATTACTGGTAGGAATCCAAAATGGTACAGCCACATTGAAAGATAGTTTGGCAGTTTATTACAAAACTGAACATACTTTTACCATATGATCCAGCAATCATGCTCCTTGGTATTTACACAAAGGAGTTGAAAACTTATTTCCACACCAAAACCTGCACACAGATGTTTACAGCAGCTTTATTCATAACTGCCAAAACTTGGAAGCAATTGTGATGTCCTTCAGTAGGTGAATGGATAAATATGCTGTGGTGCATCCAGACAAGGGAATACTATTCAGCATTAAAGAGAAATGAGCTATCAAGCCGTGAAAAGACATAGAGGAAACTGAAATGCATATCACTAAATGAAAGAAGCCAATCTGAAAAGTATACACTGCATAATTCCAATTCTATGACATTCTGGAAAAGGCAAAACTATGGAGACAGTAGAAAGATCAGTGGTTGCCAGGGGTAGGGAGGAGGATGAGATGAATAGGCAGAGCACAAAGGATTTTTAGGGTGGTGAAACTATTCTGTATGATACCACAATGATTGCTATATGTCATTATACATTTGTTCAAACCCACAACACCAAGAAGGAACCCTAATGTAAACTATGCATTTGGGTTGATAATGATGTGTCAATGTAGGTTCATCTATTGTAACAAATGAACCACTCTGGTGGGGGATGTTGATAGTGGGGGAGGCTGTGCATGTGGGAGGGGGGAGGGAGTAAAGGGAAACTCTGCACCTTCCATTCTGTTTTGCTGTGAACCTAAAACTGCTCTAAAAAATAAAATCTATTTTTAAAAAAATACACCCAACTACACAGAGGTACAAAAATAAGTTCAATGACCTATTTTAGATGGTGGCAATAAACTCCACACCTGGTACTGCAGAAGCCAGAGATCCTCTGAGTGGTCATTTACATAAGGTGGGTGGTGACAGGAAGGACCTCGCAGAGGAGATAATGCCTGGGTTGAGCGTTGACAGGCAAGGACATTCTAGTCCAAAAGCCTGGAGAAATGTGTTCCAGCAGAGTGTATTTGTGAATGAGGACATTTTCTGATGTAAGTTCTTTAAAAAAAAAAAAAAAACAGCTCCATCTCTCTTATGCAATAAAAGAATTTACCGGATCCTGTGAGTGCACAGGCCTGGGCTCAGCTTGCTCCAGGGCTGAAAGGACAGCCCCGCGACACAATCTGCATCCCTCCATCTCTCCACTTGCTTCCTCAACACCGGTTTACCTCCTGCTTCCTGCAAGGTGAGTGCAGAAACCCCAGCGACCTCTTACTCTTGGTTCATACTCAGTGGGGACAAAGCAAACAGGCTGAAAGTGAGGGAAGAGACGGTTTCTCCAGACTGCAGTTTTATCAGATGCATGCTGAGTAGAAGATTCGAGAGGCAAAAACCCCAGATGAGCACTATTCATGGAGACACAAAATAGCATCGTGTGTTCCGAGAACCACGTGTTCCAAATGGATAGAGCATCATGTATAAAAAAGAATGCGGCTTCAGAGATGGGCAGAGGCCAGATCATGGAGGACCTTATGTGCCATTTGAAGAAATCAGGATTTTATATTTTAGGCAACAGGGAGTCATTGAAAGGGTTTAAGCAAGAGTATGAAATTACCAAATTTTCCTTCTGATAGATCACTCTGACAATGCAGGTGCTGTGTGGCTTGGCCAAGTAACTTGACCACTCTGAGTTGCTTCAGTTCCTACATTTGTAGAATGTGGACAACAATTATGCCCATACTATAGCGTTGTGGTGAAGATTAAATGAGCTGATATTTGTAAAATACTTAGCACAGTGCTTGGCACATACTAAGAGTTAAATAAGTATTTGCTCCTACTATTATTGTTACTGTTATTATTGTTGTTGCTGCTGTTATTGGATTGGAAGAGTGAGAGATCTGAGGTAAGGAGGTGAGAAGCAAAACCATCTATACCCACACAATTTACTGTCTTCATCAGCATAACTTTACTCTTCCAGAACACTCTTGCCATGGAAGGTAAAAGTTGCAAATAATTTCATTTTTCCCTCCAGGAACATCCTCAAAGACCCATCAACTCTGCAATAAAAAGCACCAAATGACAGTTTATACCCAGAGACTGCCTGAACCATTGGCCTCAATCCTCACCTCCTGTGACTTCCAGTCCTAAACTATTATATCACTGTCATTATCCAAGTTACCACATTGTTGGACCCAACTTACCCAGAATTCAGAGCCTCATGAATAGCCTGACTTGGCCCTCCTCCCATTGAGATGCTACCAGGAGCCTGGAGATGGAGCTCTCCATTACCGCACTGAGCAATAGACTCTGCTCTGTCTTATGACCAGATTGTTTTGGTAATATTTTCAGGAAGCCAACATTTCGAGCAAGAACAGGCGGCTTGGAAAGTCACAATGCTCTGGGAGAGAGATGATGAGGGAATGAATGGGGCTTGAGGACGAGAGAGGAGCATTTGAATAGAAGCACTGTTAAGAAGAAAGACCTTAGTGACTGGCTGTGGGAGAGAGAGAACACTCAAGGATGCCTCTCAAGTTGGTAACTTCAGTAACTGGGTAGATCACAGAAGGGGTTTTCCAAAGTAGAACCTGCAAAGTTTGGTGGGTGTAACTCAGTATATGCACTGACATGTCGTACTTGGAACCAGCTTTCGTGGGCTTATTCTGATTTCTACCCATCCACAGCCCTGCCCACAGAACCCCTCACAGGTGGGAGGGGCTGGAGGCAAACAGTTTGGTTTAGGCTTCTCAGTTTCCGTAAGAGGATGCCATCTGCACAGCCTGCTTCGTTATAATTCTCTCCTTAATCTGAAACTTTGCCTGTGTGTGGCTGGGCGTACTTATGGCCCCCCTGTTCTTTCTCTGTGCCTGCCTACAGGCCAATTTCTGAATTGCTAATGTCCAGAAAACATAAATTCCACTCTCAAAGCACTGATGGAGATTTTCCCAAAGATCTGGGGGGAAACACAAAGGTAGGGTGACCAACTCATCCTGGTTTTAGCACTTGAAGTCCAGGAACCTCCCAAGTCCTGGGCAACTCGGGATGATTGGTCATCTGAAATCAAAGAGAAGGTTTTACCATCTCCCCTTGCCCTCACGGTCTACTCTACAGGCTGCTGGCCCACCCACCGCCCTGCCCCCAACAGTCTTTTGTGGTCTTTCCAGCTGGTACCTCCTCCCCTCACATTCCTTAGCAAAATCCATCAGTTTGCCTAATTCTCTCAGCAATACAAAAGCAAGCACACAGGGCTTAGCCAAACAAAACTTACCTGGGGTTCCTCACATTCCGAGGGCCACCCTTCTTTGTGTGTGTGAGGGTGTATCTATTACATTAGCTGGAAAAACAATGGTCACTACAAGAAAGTGTACCTCAACACAGACTGTCTCTGGAAATTGGAGGTTGAACTTTGCCATGTATTTTATGTCAAAACGTTTCCCTCTCAAACTTCCCATGCGTTCATCAGTGTTAAGACTGACAGCACTTCTTGAAGCTATTCCCCCTGGCAGCTTCTAGACTCCCCTGTCCTGCTTTTCCTCCTACCCTTAAGACTATTTTATCTCAGGATTTCTCGCCCATCTCTCCTCCTCCTCCCTAGCGCCACCCTCATCGAATTGATGCTCACCACGCTTTGCTCTTTCTCTCCTCTCTCTCCAACACTCTTTTGGGGGTGATTTCAGTAAGACTCAAGGATTAATTCTTTTTGTTTCCATCCCTTTTATTTCTCAATGCATTTGCTGGTTTAAAAAAAGAAGCGCTACATTCAAAGCAGGGCAGGGTCTGGGCAAGCAGATGGATGTTGAGATGGTGGACCAGAGGTGAACAGATCAGAGAATGACGTTCTTTTTAAAGACGCGATTTATTACAGATGCATGCGCTTCTTTGACCCTTTGTAAATTGGGCGAATAGTAGCATCCGCTTCTAAGGTTGTCGTGCAGTGAAAGGAGGTAATAGGTTCGAAGTGCTTAGAAGATGCAGTAAACAAATGCTCAACAAGTGTTAGCTGTCGTCGTTATTACTTCCATGGACTTTAAGGAGCATATTTCTAGGGGCATTTTCCCTTTGGGGGAGGGGTTGGAAAAGCTTCCGCAAGAGAAAACATTTCTCCTCTGAATCAAGTTAAATGAAGACATTCTGACTGCGCCAGGAAGAGTTCACTAATAAGACTGATAACAGAGAAAGTAAATTAAAATACCCAGTAACGTTGAAGCTAGTGATTAGTTCTGCAGCAATAAATCCTTTAAATAAAAAAAGTTTTTGTTTTTTTTTTAAAGAAAGCACCGGTTTCTGTTTCTCAGCTGATCTTAAAGGTAGTTGAGCCTTCACATGAAATGCACAAAATTCTCGAGTTAAACGAGATCCTTCGCCTGCACCAATATTGCTCATCCAAGTTCCTCCTACGATCGGATGTTTGGATGAATGCTACCAGAGAGTGAATATTTTCAAATCCTCCTGCTGAAGGGGAACATCTGTTTTGCATTGGCATGCAGCTGAGAACCAGACCATCTTCACCTAGCAAGCAAGTAAATTAACATTTATCTGGTATCAGAAAATGAAATTCCATATATAGATTCTAAGGAGCTAGAAGCAAAACTATTGCCAATCTAAGCACCTCTGGGATCTTGGAGCCAGGCTGACTGTGCCCTATAAGAGTGGCTAAATGATTCTTCTGGTAAGTGCTGCAAAAAGTTCTCTCCACCCAGGGTGTACAATTGGAGTATCTTAGAAGGTTACCCAGAATATAAGATCTCAGGACACATTGCTAAACACCCAAGTTAAATCGGAAAACATCTCTGTGAGTGAAAAAGGAGCGGAGAGAATGCAGGGCTCCGTCCTCCCCCAAGTAAAGGCTGGGGATGAGGAGTCTCAATAAGACTCCCTAAGGGAAAGCAAATGTGGAGAATGCTCCAAATAAATATTTGGCAAGCAACAACTTCACGGAGCTGCAAAGAATGGCTCTCAAAATATCAAGATGTGATATTCCGGGGAAACTCTGAATGCTCCTTTCTGTACAATATCTTTCTTTCTTACATAATTGAGATCATATTATATGTAGTCTTCCATTTGTTTTTTTTTTTTTTTTTATGAGCAAGATCAGCCCTGAGCTAACATCCGTGCTAATCCTCCTCTTTTTGCTGAGGAAGACCGGCTCTGAGCTAACATCTATTGCCAATCCTCCTCCATTTTTTTTCCCCCCCAAAGCCCCAGTAGATAGTTGTACGTCATAGTTGAACATCCTTCTAGTTGCTGTATGTGGGACGTGGCCTCAGCATGGCTGGAGAAGCGGTGCCTCAGGGCGCGCCCGGGATTCAAACCCGGGCCTCCAGTATCGGAGTGCGCGCACTTAACTGCTAAGCCATGGGGCCGGCCCGTAGTCTTCCATTTGTTTACATCTCTTAATTTACAGTAATTTTCCATGGCATTAGGCATACTGTAATATTCCATAAACCCCATCATAGGAATGTAAAAAAAATACACAATTATTCCTCTATCACTGGAGATCTATGCATTTTTACATTTCACCATAAATAAGGATGTGACAAATATTGAATTTAAATGTGGATCCAGATCTCTGATTATTCCCTTAGGATATTTTCCAAGGAATGAATTATTCATCAAAGAATTTGAGTGTTTTTAAGGGCTCTTCGTGGGGTCAAACATTTTTCAGTAGGCTTTAATAATTCTCTGCAGTATAAGCATAGATTTCTCAACATAGTCTCATAAGTATTGAGGATGAATATTAAAACAAACAAAAAAACCCTGCTAATTTGGTATATAAAAATTAAATTGTTTTAATTTGGATTATTTCTATTGAATTTCAGTTTTTCCCATTAGCCATTTCAATTTCCCTTCCGTGAATTCTTACATTTTTTGTTCATTGTTCGTAGCATCTTAATGCTTTTTAAAAATATATTAGTATAATGGGGTTGAGGGGTAATGGGGAGTGACCACTAAAGGGTACAAGGTTTCTTTTGAGGGCGATGAAAATGTTCTAAAACTGATTGTGCTGGTTATACTAAAAACCATTGAATTGTAAACTTTAACTGGATGAATTGTATGTTATATGAATTATATCTCAATTCTCCTGTTTTTTGAAAAACAAAAAGCTGTTTTTCAAATGTTAGCATACATAATTTCCTTATTAAGGTATTCAGCCCCCCTCTTTCAAAATTTTTTGGCAAATTTTCCAATTCTGATTGTCCTTTGCTTTCTCATATTCAAAAGACATGATTTTAGTTAAATCTATAATCTGTTCCTTAATGAATCCTCCCGTTGCTTTTGTTTGGAAAATTCCATCACATGCAGATAGTCACTGAGATGTTCTTCTAGTTTACTTTCATTCTCAATCCATCTGGATATTGGTGTACATTATGAGGCTATAGTCTAATATTCTCCAAATAGGTACTTATTGAATAAATTACCCTTCCCTTCCTATGTTCTGATGGTTCCTTTGCAATATTTTAAATATAATAATATCTATTTCTGAGCTATTACTGTTATTGCTCTGAGAGTTCAAATATAAATAGTACACTTTGTGTGTGTGTGTGTGTGTGTGTGTGTGAGGAAGATTAGCCCTGAGCTAACATCTGATGCCAATCCTCCTCTTTTTGCTGAGGAAGATTGGCCCTGGGCTAACATCCATGCCCATCTTCCTCTACTTTATATGGGACGCTGCCACAGCATGGCTTGACACGTGGTGCATCGCGCGAGCCTGGGATCCAAACCTGCAAACCCCGGGCCAAAGCAGAGCATTTGCACTTAACCACTACGCCACCAGGCCAGCCCCAATAGTACACTTTTAATATTTTTTAGCTTTAAAATATGGCTTCCTATCTAGTATCATAAGACTTCATTAATTTCCTCTTTCAATGTATTTCTAGTTATTCTTGCACATTTTTTCTTTCAGATGAAACAAAACAATTTTATCAACTCTTGAGAATATGACTGGACTTACATTTAACTGATGGATTGATCTGGGGAGAAGGGATATGTTTAAAATTTTTATCAGCTAGGAGCACAATGTATTTTTCCATCTATACAGGTCTTCAATTTTCTTTATGTAGGTCCCACACACATCTTAAGTTTGTCTATACATTTTACAGAGCTTGTTGCCATGACGTATGGTCACATATTCCCATTATATCTTAAAAGTATTTTTTTGCTTGAATATGGAAAAACTCAATCTGGGGATATCTGGAGGTAGTTTGCTAATTTCATATTAATTCTAAGATGAGATTCCTGAGCTGTCTACTTGGACAATCATATCATTGGCAGTAATGAAAAGTCTTTTCTTTGCCAACAGTTATAAATCAGTTTTAGTTCGGGTGTTATTGCACCAAAAAATATTAAATCAATATTCTGATGACAAGCCCTGCAAACTGTAAGAGAGCGTATACTAAAAATTAAATCTCCGATGGGCTTAAAAATGATAGGTAAAGCTCTCAAGCTTTAGAGAAAGATCTGAAGTTAATCAATTTTGCCACGTTTTAGAGTCTGTTTCATCTGAAATGGGGCTAAAGAGCACACAGATCAGGTGAGAGGACATTCGGAGGTGACATCAATATTTGGAGAGAAGAGGTTTCCCTTTTCCCTCAGCTGCTCCCTCCACGTGCAAACCACAGCAAGTAACCGATCCTGTTTGTATTTGTGGCCACTGGGCCGGAAATGACTGGAAAACTGCTCCCCTCCCTCAGCAGACACAAGCTGAAGCTAGTAATGCCCTAGAAGGCAATACTGGCTATTAAATTGCATTCTTCTCAAGTCCCCTGTCTAAATCTTTCTGCATGATCTGTTAAATTTTCTGCCTTTGCCACACCCTTTTCCTCTCAAACATTTCTGCCTGGAGAATTAATCTTGTTTTTAATCGCTACTCACACAAAACACTTGTGAAGCCAAGTACCTGAAGGTTACTGTAGATATTAAACCAATTTGCTGTTTTCCTGTGTAACTGGAGGGGTGAACTTGAGGGGTGACTAGGGTCTGGAGGATTTGTGAGCTTGTTTCGCAGAAGAAAGAGAATGCCTTTGGGGAGGTTGTGATCACCAGATGGTGGGCCCTCTGCAGCCGCTAAAGCCAGAAGTCAGATTGCCCAGGGGCTTATTGGGAGTGACCCCTTTGTTTCCCAGAAGGTCCTCCTGCCAAGCCCCTTAGCTCTATAAAACTCCCGTTTTCTGTTCTTGGGGAGGCAGATTTGAGCGAACCTAAGCTTCCACCTACTCGTTTTGGCCAATTTGAATAAATCTTTCTCCATCTCCAAGCACCGACGCCTCAGTGTTTGGCTTGCTGCGCCTTGGGCACATGAACTTGAGATTAAGAGGTTAGGTATCACTTGTTGGTTACAACGTACCACATCAACTACTAAATTGAATATTTGAGTGCTGGTAGCTAAGGAAAAAAGAATAACTTGTGGAGACAAGGCATTGGTTTCTGAACGGTCATGCCCAGATTAAAAAGAAGAAAACCGACTGTAACCATGTTTGCCACTTAACAGTATTGAATTTATTTTCTATTTAACATAATATGAAGTGATTTTTATTTCTCTAAGCCAACTGAAAAAGTCGAGTTCAAGTGATCCTACAGATGAGATGAACCAAACATGGCTTCCCCCTCACCCCAAATAACTACAAAAGAAAATCCACTTATGTTATTTCATTTAAGTGAATTGTACTTGATGAATGATACTGTGGGAGATCAAAATTGACCACCCAAAATATGTCTCTTTACCTTATTTTCTCTGACGGACATTTGACCTCTCCCAAACTGACTAAAGAATTTAATATAGAAGGCCTGTTTCAGGAAGGAGCCACTATAATATGATGGCTGTAATATAATGTAAAATAGATGCTACACTAGGAAAGGCACCATCTTATCAAAAATTCTATCTCAGGCCACATTCTCTAGGTAGCCCTGTAAAGGGTTGTGACACAAACATTTACATTTATAAGGGAAATCTCCATTTGTAAAATATCTCCCTCTCTGTACTGGGAAGGGGGGGATGACCTCATCTCTGGAAACTTATCAATGTGGAAGGCGAGGCCTTAAATCTGCATAATAACCTACTCTTGTTTACTGTGCTTTTCTGGTAATCTCCTATAACTGACCCCCAACATCTTCCTTTGTCTTTAGCTGAAGATAGTATTTATGATGAGAACCTCCAATATTTTGTTGAGAAACTCAGTTTCCCTGGTTTCTTCCATGTATGCATGCCATTAAACTTGGCATTATTTTCTCCTGCTAACCCGTCTTTTAATCATTTGGCCAGCCATAAGAACCTTAAGGGAAAGGGCGGAGGGGGATTCTCCCTCTCCCCCAACAAGACAAATACGTGTTTAGAGACAATAAGGCTTCACATTTGCAAGGCTGAGCAGCTGTTTACCATGGTCTGGGAAGAGCCTAGCTAATTGCCTAAAAAAGAAAGAACCGTTTTCAACTCTTGTCCTAAATGAGTAATATGTGAATCTTGATGCAGTACTTCATTAGCTAGAATAATCCTTCCACACAAAATTGCAGTTTATGTACATTTAAAGGTTTATTTGAATGATTTCCAATAATTCCCTACAAAAGACCTTAAATGACAGTACAAAGAAATTAGTGTTTGGTAACTTACATATATGAAGCAATTCAAATAATTTCTGTAACTTTCCTAAAGAACTTGTGTTTTGTTCCTCCTGAATGTACTATGGACTGCCTTTTGAAACCATCTTTTTGACTCTTCAAATTGTTTGGCCCAGTAGTATGAATTTCATTTGCTTTAAGGTATGCTGTACAGTATAAAAATGAGTCTCAATAAACAAATTTTAGATAATCCCTATAACAGGCATTAGCAATAGGGTAATGCTCGGACACATCTCAACAAGTGCCATTCTAGAAAGAAGAGGGACCACAGCTACATAAAAGATGCTGGGTCCACAGTTTCAGCGTGAGGTTTGAGGAAATAGACTCTAAAGTCCTATTTTTATATCTATGGTGGAGAAAAATCCCTCAAAACCTGCCAAATTAAATGTAAATCAGATGCAGTCACACTACAATAAGAGTGCTGAGATGAATGATGTGAACTTTAGATATGTATAAATTTTTTTTAATTTTTAGTTTTCAATTTTGCTAAATTCAAAATCCATAATTTAAAGCAAATGGGCATGATGTTAACAACCAGTGACTCCAAGTGAGGGTTATATGGTGTTCACTGTACTGTTGTTTTTAACTTTCCTGTAGATTTGCAAATTTCAAAATAAATATGAAAACATATCCATAGAACAAGAGACCATGAATGAAGTAAAAATACAAGACAGAGACACAAAGTATGTGTCACTGAATATCACTGGTTTTAGAGTTTAAAAAATGCCCTATCTTAAAGGTAAAATCTTTCTGCTAAAAGACAGTATGGGAGAAATATTTGACATGCATTCAAAGAACAAACAGGTTTTAGGTAGCATAGAGATGGAACACAACGCATATAATGCCCTCATTGACATCATCTCTTGAGTTTTCAAAGTGAGTATGTTTTTCTTGGTCCAACATGGGCTGCCATATTAAATCATGCAAAACACAGGAATCCACTGACTTAGCACATTTAGAAATGATAATAAAGGTTTAGAAAATGTGAAACTTTCATTCGGGAGGATCAGTATAACAAAGCTCTCCTAAAATAAAAATGTTTTCTAACTTTGAAGAATAAAAAATGTTTTCTCAGTTGAATGCCTGAAAACTGTCTGATATTATGAATTTCTCATGTACCATTTAATTTGGCTGTTGTAAAAATAAAGCACATGGTTTTGATTCTTGTTTAAAGTCTCAGCTAAACGATAAAGCTTCACATTTCCTGTTACATCATTGGCTGAACGGTGTCAGTTTAGCAAAAAAGAAAGTTTTTTTAAAAATTTTCATTTACTTTAAGATATGAGACAGCACAATAGCAACCTCAAATCATCTGTCTTTTGGTGAAAAAGTACAGTAAAAACCATATGCTATGAATAACACCAATACTGAAACAATATGCCCCAAACCTAATATTCCCTTTTGGCTTCCCAGGCCTTCAAGTACGCCATGTGGAACAACAGCACACCTCCTCCCTCCTCATAGGTTCTAAGAGAGAAGGAAACTTACAAGGACTAAGGAACAACCAATGGGCAGGTAACACGAAGAAGCAAGGAGAACAGAAGCCAGTTCTTTTCAAATGGAGACACAAAGGTGACATTAGGATGCAAGACCCCGGGAGGTTGGACACAAGTGGATCCAGGGAGCACAGTCTTAATTTCTGGGGATAGTGCTGACTGCTGGGTTTTAACCCTCATTATAGCGCTCAGAAATTGTCTAACTACGACTCCTTCTCCTCCTGCCTCCCATATCAATTTCACCCTTTCTGTCTTAGCTCTCTAAACTAATTACTGTCAATTAGATCTTACAAGAGAACTGAAGCAGTAACACGGGGCACTATGAAAACAAGCTTTTATACAGCTTGATAGCAGGGTCTGGGGAGACTGGGGGGAGGAGTAGAGAGACAAATATTTGGAAAAATTGAGTGCTACTCTGTAGAAACTATAATAATAAGGATATCAACTTTTCTAATAACCTACAATGATTCATAGAATCAACTAAACCAGAAATTGCCATTTTTTTTGTTTCTAAAAACATGTACATTGTTAAAAGCAAAAATTAGTCAGAAATATTCATGTTCAGTCAAGCCCATTTTTTCAAGTTCCCTGAGATGACATACACAGATACACTACATAGCACAATATTACAGCAGAAAGTATTTTCAAGGATCATTTAAAGTCAAATTTCTATTTCAACAAATATAACCTATAAGACAAATTAAATCCTTACAATTGGTTGTTGCTATAAATGTATTCAAATCAGGAAACCTGCCATATTTAAAGCTCACAAAGTAATTTTGGCACATGTCAAATCTTATGGTTTTGTTAAGTCCCTGAGCTCTTTTAACAGGCTAGTTTTTATATTCGGCCTCTTCCCTGGCCACCTCTCCCCACAATGCCTTGCAACCTGCCCTGGCTTCACAATAACTCTAGGTCAACGTTGAATGCTATAACCTTTCTAACCGATGGTGCTCTGCAAAAACCATGTAGCTTCTCTAACATGAAGAGTTAGAGTCCCTGCCCCCCAACAGTTTTCTGATGTTTATTAACAGGGCAGAAGAATCAGATGGGGTACCTCTCATGCACCCTTCTGGATGTTTCTAAAATTGTCTACAACCAACGGTCAGTGTTTTAACGTCTCCAGGGCTTTATGCCTCAGATGCTCATCCAAACACTGGATGGCAAAGAGGTCAATGTCCATGTCAAACTTATTGGCAAACAGGTGGTGCATGCGCAGCATCCAGTTCAAGTCACCTGCTCCAAAAACGCACACGGAGCGCACGTGGACCCCGCTGCAGGGGGGGTAGGGGGCGCCCTTGGAAACGTCACCTTCAAAGTACTGCCACTTGACAAACCTAGCAATTGCATGCATGTCAGACATGTCATACTTATAGCTTAAGGACAGTGAGCCTGGGACTTCAGGGATCCTCTGAAGAGTGGCCCAGAGATACTCATCTGGGCTGTACGTGTCTTTGGCCCACTCCATAAACTTTTGGATTTTTTCATTCTCTAGCACATACTCCACATATTCCCTACTGACCACAAAATAGGCACTGCCCGAAAACAGAGGTGTTTCAAGAGGAGGGTGCATTTTGTCAGTCCCTGTGTTTGTCAGCTTTCCATTAACGACTGTATAATGCTTTTTCCACCTTTCTTTTTTATTGGATGGCATTCTCTCAGTTTCTAGGTTGTTTTCTCCCATTAACGACTTGAGCTTCCTGACAATTTCCAGGTTGGTTTTAATGGGAAAATCCATACCGCAAAGATTGATCAAGTACTTCCAGTCTGCACTCATGCTGTAGAGGTCCTGCATGCAGTTGAGGTCAGCCTGAACCCGACTCCATGATGCGTACACCACACTCTCCAGCTGACTGGCCACAAAGACGTTACTGAAACAGGAGGCAATGCCAATCACCGCCGCCAAAAAGGAATCCTCTGATTTTTTGTCCACGTGAATGCAGTAGAAATTCTGAGGCATATAGATGGCCCTCAGGAGCCTATCAAGCATTTCAATTTTGTGATGAACCACTATAGAATACGCTATTGGAAACTCCGCCTCTTCTTTACTGAGGGGTTCTACAAGATATTTGCGCCTCTTGATGAAAGAAGTACAATCGCTGGTCATGTTTATATAGTCAGAGGCTGTCCATCGTGGGCGCTTTCTAAACTTCACTGTTAGAATCTCAAGCTTTACCTTTTGGATTTCATCTACATCACCCTGTAAAACTTTGGTACAATTAATATCACTACTAGGATTCTCTCCAACCAGCTCCAAAGGTCCAATGCTGACAAATTCAGGCTTTTGATGAATTCTTAAAACAGAGAAGGTGACTAGGGAAAAAACAAGCAGCAAGAAGTAGTATTTCGTGGGATAAGAAAAAAGTCTCCTCCGCAGCAACTTCCTCAGCATCTCAAACAACAATCGAGGACTTTCCTTCATTAAGGGCAGTCTTCCAGGCTTCAAGCAGTAATGTTTTTCTCTGATGTGGCCTTGAGAGTTGTCAGTTTGCATTTATCAGAAGTGCAAAGGCATCTTGAAATGAAGAATAGCACTAAAAGAGAAATAGAAAGGATATCCATAAATACAGTCCTTCACGATATCTTCTCAGGCTCAAAAACTGTCCCCTTTGCTATGAGGTCAGATGTTTAAAATAAAAATAAAGTGGGTCAATCAGAGGAAAAGGGGTAATATTATAGGTAACCCACAGTTTCTAGTATTAATGCCAGACTGTTAAAAAAAAAAAAAAAAAAGTCAAGTAGAAGGATGTGCTAGAATATCCTACAATAAGCATTTTACCTCTTAGGTATATTGAGGTGCAAACACAGCTGAAGACCTAGGCTATAATTACTGAGCTCTCCACAGTTGGTCAGTTTTTGATCCCGTGCTAGTTCTAATTAGAATCCCTTGCCTTGAAATCATGACAGCAATCTGGATTCTTCCTGACACATCCATTAATGTCCATCAGTTAGCAACAGCAGCCCCGAATATTTAAAGAGATCGATCCATTCTGCCCTTCGTCAATCTGGGATTAGGGGTGTACTTAAGGAGAAGTTCAGAAATGGCTGTGACTTCTACAAATCTTTGAAGGAAAAGCAGGCCAACTGAATTTTCAAACTGGACCAGAAAGGCTCAACTGAAACCAGGCCAGATTTGGGTCTGTACTGGGTTGGCCTCACTTAGTTCAGTTCCATTCCAGGCACCACAGGAAGAGAAGACACACACAATCCAAAATAGAGACACAGCCTTGCATTTCCTGCATTGGTTATAACAGGTTATGATAATTAAGCCTTGCGGAAAAACACAGTTGAACACAAACTATAATTGATGACAGACCTCTTCTCTATATTCAAATTCCAGGAACTCAGCCCACTTATACTATATAAAATGTTTACAAATATTCAGGGGCCGGACCAGTGGCGTGGCAATTAAGTTCCCGTGCTCCACTTCGGCGGCCCGGGGTTCACAGGTTCAGATCCCGGGCGCACACCGACGCACTACTTGTCAAGCCACGCTGTGGCGGCGTCCCATATAAAGTAGAGGAAGACGGGCACGGATGTTAGTCCAGGGCTAATCTTCCTCACAAAAAAAAAATGTTTACAAATATTGTTTTGTTTTCAAAAATCACTTTTATAACTCGGCAATTGGTTCTATAAAAAGTACTACTATCTAACAAAGAAAGTCAAATACCATCAACTGTCTCCATACCAGATTTGTAAAGATTTGACACTAGTTTTTAACACCAGAATTAGCACTAAAACTTTTAAATATTTAGTTAGGAAACAAATTGTGAATAATAATATAAATAAAAATAAATAATTGACCATTATTAGTATAGAATAATGTTGTGAAAAGTATGAGACTTTTTACCATTTAGAATTAAGGAAAGTCTGGATCATTGAGTTCTCTGATGCCAGGTAACATCCTGTGCCCAGGTAGAGTGCCTCTCATGCAGTCAGGTTTCTTAAATGTACCAGGGATCTAGCAATGATGTTACGTCCCATGAGGCTTTTTAAAAAATCTGTGAAATGAAAAGGGAAATGCATGAAGGGACGTATATGCACATGTAAGTATACACACACTCAGAAAGCATGCTGGTGAACTAATCCTACATATTCATATTCATTTTTTTCCTGAAAATTATGGCTGGTTGATCTCTCTCTTTTAACGTTTCCTCCTCTCCAGTCTTACTTATTTTTCTAACGCTGTTTGTGGATTGCTAAAGGTTGGAAAACATCCTGCAATTAAGGTCAAGCTTTTTCAAAGAAAGCTCTAGTAGCATGTCCAAAGCGTGTGCCAAGGAACAATTTAACGATCCAATATGATTGGAAAATCCAATACATCCCGTCCCCAATGTGAAGATTCCCAGTGCTCACTGGCTTATTAAAGACAATCCTGCAGTTGAATTAGCTGCTCATCTCCTTCCAACTTTCCTGTCCACCACCCTACTTCAAAGCTCTCTTAGGAAAGCAAACATTGGGAGGTTCTCCTAAAATACTGAAGCATCTCAACCATGAAAACATCAGCTCTTTAAACAAAATTATGGCCTTCAGCAATTTCTGCCCCTTATTGGTTCAAGGCATTTGAGGAAATCTCTGTCTAATCATTAAGTCACCTCTAAGCTGACAGAACAGAGACTTATGTAGCTTCACACGACAAAGAATATAGACTTTAGAAAATTAACCCAGGAAAGTCACTTCACAAATAGTAACAACAAACCCTGGGCTAGGCAGGGGCAGAGGTCTCATCTCCAGAGTTAACACATTATAAAATGTCCACTTTCAACAAAAAAAACTACAAAGCATGTAAAGAAATTCGAACGTCTGGCCCATACTCAGGAAAAAAGCAGTCAATAAAAATGGTCCCTGAGGAAGCCCAGGTGTTGCACTTAACTAAACAAAAACTTTAAGTCAGCTATTATAAATATGTTCAAAGAACTCAAGCACTATAAAAAAGAACCAATAGAAATCCAGAATTGAAAGTACAATAACTGAATTGAAAAATTGACTGGAGGGGTTCAACAGCAGGTTTGAACTGACAGAAAGCATCAGAGGAATTGAGGACAGGTCAAGTCAGAGTACTGCATCCAATATTAGGAAAACAAAGAAAAAAGAATTAAGAAAAACGAACAGAGACTCAGAGATCTGTGAGATACCATTAAGCATATCAACAAATGCATAATAGGAGTTGCAGAAGGAAAAGCGGGGCGGGGGAGAGGGTGAGAGAGAGAAGGACGGGGCTGCATGTGTGAGCATGAGGGATAGAAAAAATATTTAATAATTGTTGAAAACTTCCCAAATCTGATTTTAAAAAATTAATCTGCATATCCAACAGGCTCAATGAGCTCCAAGTATGCAAAATGACACAACCACTTTGGCAGACAGTTTGGCAGTTTCTTACAAAGTTAAATATAAGCTAACCATTCAACCCAGCAATCACGCTCCTAGGTATTTACCCAAATTGAAAATGTACGTCTACACAAAAACCTGCATATGAATGTTTACAGCAGCTTTATTCATAAGCGCCAAAAATTGGAAGCAATCAAGACATCCTTCAATAGGTGAATGGATAAACAAACTGTGGTACATCCATAACATGGAATATTACTCAGTGACAAAAAGAAATGAGCCACGAAGCCATGAAAAGACATGGAGGAAACTTAAACACACACTGCTAAGTGAAAGAAGCCAATTTGAAAAGGCTATATACTGTATGATTCCAATTATATGATATTTTGGAAAAGGCAAAACTATAGAGAATAAAAAGATCAGTGTTTGCCAGGGACTTGGGGTAAGGAAGGAACAGATGAATAGGTAGAGAACAGGGCATTTTTAGGGCAGTGAAACTATTCTGTAAAATACTGTAATGGTGGTTACTTTATATTATGCATCTGTTAAAACCCATAGAACTGTACAACAGAGACTGACCTTTCCTAATTATAATTAATAATAATGTATCAATATCATTTCATCAATTGTAACAAACGTACCATACTAGTGCAAGTAATCAACAGGGGAAACAGTGTGAGGGAGTATATGGGAACTCTGTACTTTCTGAATAATTTTTCTGTAAACTGAAAACTGTTCTAAAAAATAATTAAAATTTTAAAAAAATTAATCTCCACATTCAGGAAGCTCAATGACTTTAAAAGATGATAAACTCAAAAAAATCCACATCTAGATACTTTATAGTTAAACTGTTGAAAGACAAAGACTAAGAAAGAACCTTGAAAATGGCAAGAGAAAAGTGATTATACAAGGGTTCATAAAAATTATGAACAGCCTCGGGCCAGCCCGGTGCCTTAGCGGTTAAGTGCGCGCACTCCGCTACTGGCGGCCCGGGTTCAGATCCTGGGCCCGCACTGACGCACCGCTTCTCCAGCCATGCTGAGGCCACGTCCCACATACAGCAACTAGAAGGATGTGCAACTACGACATACAACTATCTACTGGGGCTTCAGGGAAGAAAAAATAAAGGAGGAGGATTGGCAATAGATGTTAGCTCAGAGCTGGTCTTTCTCAGCAAAAAGAGGAGGATTAGCATGGATGTTAGCTCAGGGCTGATCTCCTTCACACACACACAAAAATTATGAACAGCCTCAAATCAGAAACAATGGAGACATAAAGGTAGTGGATAACATATTCAATGCTCAAAAAGAAAAAGACTTTCAACCAAGAATTCTATAATCAGCAAAATTATCACTCAAAAACAATGAGAAATTAAGAAATTCCCAGATAAACAAAAACAAAAAGAATTCATCACTAGCAGACCAGCCCAAAAGAAATACTAATTGGAGTCCTTCAGGCTGAAATGAAAGGATGCAAGATAGTAACTCAAATCCACATGAAGAAATAAAAAGTAGCAGTAAAAGTATACACATAGGAAATGTAATTTTCTTTTTAATTCTTTTCATATCTAATTTAAAAGACAACTGCATAAAGTAGTAATTATAACACTCTGTTGGGACAAGCTTATAATGTATAAAAATGTAGTTTGTATAATAATAGTACAAAGGAGGGGAAGGGAACAGAGTTATATTGGAGCAAAGTTTTTGTATACTATTGAAATTAAAATGGCATCAATCTGGGCCGGCCCCGTGGCTTGGCGGTTAAGTGCGCGCGCTCCGCTGCTGGCGGCCCGGGTTTGGATCCGGGGGCGCGCGCTGACGCACCGCTTGTCTGGCTGCGTCCCACGTACAGCAACTGGAAGGATGTGCAACTATGACATACAACTATCTACTGGGGCTTTGGAGGAAAAATAAATAAAATTAAAAAAAAATAAAAAAAATAAAATAAAATGGCATCAATCTAAAGGAAAATGTTTTAAGTTACAAAGTTTTTTTTTTTGTAATTCCCAGGGCAATCACTTAAAAAAATAACTAAAAGTAATACAGTAAAGGAAACATCAAGGGAATTAAAATAGGATGAGCAAAATAGATTTTTAAAAAATGATTCAACTATATGATGTCCACAAGAGATATGATTTAGATTTAGATACGCAATTAAGTTGAGATAAAAGAATGCAGATACACTATGCAAACAAATACCCCAAAAAGAGCTAGAGTAACCATAATAATATCTGACAAAATAGACATTAAGACAAAAACTATTAGAGACAAAGGACGTTTTATAATTATGAAATAGATAGAAGGAAGAAGGTTAACAAAGAAAGACTTGAACAACACTATAAACTAATTAGACCTAACAGACAACTATAGAACATTCACCCAACAACAGCAAAATACACATTATTCTCAAGAACACATGGAACATTCTCCAGGATAGGCCATACGCCACGGCATCAAACAAACCTCAACAAACTTAGAAAGACTGACATCATGGAACATATGTCCTTTCGCTACAAAAGAATGAAATTAGAAATCAATAACAGAATGAAATTTGAGAAGTTCACAAATAATGTGGAAATCAAACTAATTAAACACGCCTAAATACAGTCACGTGTCGCTTAATGACGGGGATACGTTCTGAGAAATGTGTTGTTAGACGGTTTCATCATTGTGCAATCATACGGTGTACTTAACACAAACCTAGATGGTATAGCCTACTACACACCAAGGCTATATGGTATAGCCTATTGCTCCCTGGCTACCAACCTATACGTCATGTTACTGTACTGAATACTGTAGGCAATTAGAACACAATGGTATTTGTGTATCTAAACATAGAAAAGGTACAGTAAAAATATGGTATAAAATATAAGAAATAGTACACCTGTATAGGGAACTTACCACAAATGGAGCTTGCAGCACTGGGAGTTGCTCTGGGTGAGTCAGTGAGTGAGTGCTGAGTGAAGGTGAAGGCCTAGGACATCACTGAACACTACTGAACATCACTGAACACACGGTCACTTAGGCTACACAAAGTTGTATAAAAATGTTCTTATTTCCTCAGTAATAAATTAACCTTAGCTTACAGTAACTTTAGTCTATAAACTTTTTCATTTTTTAAACTTTGACTCTTTTGTAATAACACTTGGCTTGAAACATAAACACACGGTATAGCTGTACAAAAATATTTTCTTTCTTTATATGCTTATTCTATGCTATTTTCTATATATTTTTTTACTTTTTACACTTTTTGTTAAAACCTAAGACACAAACATACACATTAGCCTAGGCCTGCACAGCATCAGAATCATCAGAATCATCAATATCACTGTCTTCCACCTTCACATCTTATCCCACTGAAAGGTCTTCAGAGGCAATAACATACATGAAGCTGTCATCTCCTATGATAACAACGCCTTCTTCTGGAATACCTCCTGAGGCCTTACTTGACGAGGTGTCACTCTTTTCAGAAGCATGTCCATGGTGGTTTGCTTACTTTGTTTTTTTAATCATTGATTTGCTTGTAAGCAGATAATGCATCATGAACATTCCTCTCTATTAATGAAAACCTTTCAGTGTTGAGGTCCATGTTTTCAAACTTTTTAAGGAGCTTGTTGAGGTCTGCAAAAGCTTATGCTAAACCCTTCACTGTGAATTTTCTTGGGGGGTTTCTTTTTCTTCTCCTACAGTTTCTTTTTCTCTTGCCTCTTCTTCACCTATGTGTTCCTGTTCCAAGTCCAACAACTCCTCGTTAGTCAATTCCTCAGGAAGCACCTCTAGGAGCTCCTCGATGTCATCCTCATCTATACCCGGTTCAAGTTGTTTGCCATCTCAGCCACAGCCTTGAGGATATTTGCAAGCTCCTCAACCTTTGAAAATCCTTTGAAGTCAGAGACGAACCTCTTCAGTGTCTTCTTCCAGATTCCAATCATATACTCCTTGGTGACATCATCACAAGCCCAAGCAAGGTTCTTGATGCAGTCATAGATGTTGTAATCCTCCCAGAATTGCATCAGTGTCTTCCTCAGTTGCAGCAATAGTCTGGGCAAAGTTTCTCCTCAGGGTAGAAGGCCTTAAAAGCTACTATAACTCCTTGATCCATTGGTTGGATCAAGAGGTGGTGTTTGGAAGGAGAAACACCACTTTGATGTTGAGATGAAGATTACCAATAAATGGAGGATGTCCAGGAACATTATCAAGAATAAGGAACATCTTGAAAAGTATGTGATTCTCCAAATAGTACTTCTCCATTTAGCTGGCACAGCAGTTCAGGAGGGCATCATGGAAGAGGAGCTGGGTCATCCATAACTTCTTATTGCCCCTGTGGTACACTGGCATTGTATGCTTACTGATATGCTTGAAGGCCCTGGGGTTCTCACTGTGCCAAATCACAAAGGGTTTCGATTTGTAGCCTACAACACTGCCCCTAAGCAAGACTTATCCTGTCCTTAAAAGCCTTGAAACCTGGCATCAACTTGGCCTCCTTATGGATGAAAGTCCTTTCACAGGCATCCGTTTCTATAATAGGGAGATTTCACCCATATTGAATATTTGTTCTGGCAAGTAATTTTCCTCCACAATCAGCTTATCCAGAGTTTCCAAAAGTTCTTCAGCTGCCTTTACATCAGCACTTGCAGACTCACCATCCACTTTCACATTATGTAATGAATAATGATTCTTGAATTGCTCAGATCACCCAGAGGTAGCAGTAAATTCAACATCATAGTTGAGTCCAACCTCTTTTTTCAACATCACAAACTTTTTTGCTTTGGCTGTGATCATCATGGTGCTGAGAGGGATACGCTTCTGTGTTTGGTCTTCAATCCAGGTCATTAGAATTCTCCATGTGTGATATAGGCCCCTCTCAAATTTTTGTTAGTCTCGTTGCCTTCAATGATGCAGACCCTTTAACAGTCTCTGTCACTTTGTTCTTGTTCTTAAAGATTGTAGCTATGGCGGAATGGGACATGCCTGAGTGGTGAAAAATAATCATCACTGATTTTCCATCTTCATAGCCCTTAATCACTTTTAATTTCGTTTCTAGACCAATCACTTGGAGTGGTCTCTTACTGGCAACATTAACAGTGGATTTTGTATGCTTAGGGGCCATGATGAACAAAACAACACAAGATTAAATCAAGCACAAGAGAAAATGATGCAATCAAGAGACTTGATAAACACAAGACGTATGAGGCTGCTGCCAGCGAAACACAGCACACTGTTTACAGTAAACTTTTTTTATAAGTAGAAAAAGTATACCCTAAACTGATGATAAAAGGTATAATAAATACATACAGCAGTCACATAGTCCTTTATTACCATTATGTACCATACATAATTGTACATGCTATACTTGTACACGACTGGCAGTGCAGGTTTGTTTACACCAGCATCATCCCAAACACGTGAGTAATGTGTTGCGCTATGATGTTACAATGACTGTGACATCACTAGGCAATAGGAACTTTTCAGCTACATTATAATCTTATAGGACCACTGTCATATATGCGGTCCACTGTCAACTGAAATGTTGTTATGTGGCGCACGACTGCAACCAATGGGTCAAAGAAGAGAAATCACTAGAGAAGTAAGAAAATACCTTGATACAAATGAAATAAAAACAGAACTACAAAAACACGGGATGCAGCAAAAGCAGTGTTCAGAGAGAAATATCTATCTATAATACCTATATTTAAAAAAGATCTCAAATCAATAATCTAAGCTTCCACCTTAAGAAAAAGGAGTGCAAACTAAACCCAAAGAAAGCAGAAAATATTACAATAGAAATAAATGAAATTGAGGCTAGAAACACACAAAAGTAAAACAATGAGGGGGCCGGCCCCGTGGCTTAGCGGTTAAGTGCGTGCTCGGCTGCTGGCGGCCTGGGTTCGGATCTCGGGCGTGCACCGATGCACCGCTTCTCCGGCCATGCTGAGGCCACGTCCCACATACAGCAACTAGAAGGATGTGCAACTATGACGTACAACTATCTACTGGGGCTTTGGGGGAAAAAAAATAAAAAAATAAAATAAGAAAAACAATGAAAGCAAAAGTTGGCTCCTTGAAAAAAATAAATCTTTAGCTAGACTGACCAAGAAAAAAAGAAAAGACTCATTACTAAAATTAGGAATGAAAGAGGGGACATCACTACCAACCTTACATAAATAAAAAAAATTATAAGGGAATACTCCGAAATTTATATTCCAATAAATTAGATAACCTAGATAAATGGACAAATTCTTAGATAGACAGACACAAACTACCGAAAGTGATTCAAGAAGAAACAGAAAATCTGAATAGAGTTGTAACAACAGTTATCAAAAAACCTCCCACAAAGAAGCCTAGGCCCAGATGACTTCATTGGTGAATTTTACCAAACATTTAAAGAATTAACCACAATCCTTTGAAAACTCTTACAAAAAAACAGAAGAGGAGTGAACACTTCCCAACTCACTCTATGAAGCCAGTAATTAATTACCTTGATACCAAAATCAGACAATGGCATCACAAGAAAACTATAGATCAATATCACTTATGAATAGAGACACAAAACTTCTCAGCAAAATACCAGCAAACCAATGCCACGACCAAGCAGCATTTAGCCCAGGAACGCAAAGTTGGTTTAACATACAAAAGTCATTGTAATATATCATACTAATAGAATGAATGGCAAATACTCCCTTATCATTATAATAGACACAAAAAAACATTTGACAAAATCCATCACCATTTCATGATAAAAACTCTCAAATAAACTAGGAATAAAAAGGAACTTCCTCAACTTGATAAAGCCATCTATAAAATTGCACAGTTAACATCATACTTAATGGTGAAAGACTGGATGCTTTTCCTCTAAGATCAGGAACAAGACAAGGATGTCCATTCTTGCCACTTTTACTCGACATTGTACTGGAGGATCTAGGTAAGGCAATTAGGCAAGAAAAAGAAATAAAAGGCATCAAGTTTGGAATGGAAGAAGTAACACTATCTCTATTTGTAGATGACTTGATCTTGTACAGGCATACCTCCGAGATATTGCAGATTCAGTTCCAGGCCACCGCAATAAAGCAAATGTCTCAACAAAGCAAGTCACATGAATTTTTTATTTTCCCAGTACATATGAAAGTTATGTTTACACTATACTGTAGTCTATTAAGTGTGCAATAGCATTATGCCTAAAAAAAATGTACATACCTTAATTAAAAAATACTTTATTGCTAAAACATGCTAACCATCATCTGAGCCTTCAAGGAGTTGGTAATCTTTTTTGCTGGTGAAGGGTCTTGTAAAAAAGCACAATAAAGCAAGGTATGCCTGTATATAGAAAATCCTAAGAAATCCACACACACAGAAAGTTAGAATAAAGGAGTTTAACAAGTTTGCAAGATACAAGATCATTATACAAAAAGCAACTGTTATTTCCACATATTAACAATGAAAAATTCAAAAACTGAAATGAAGAAAACAATTCAATTTGTAATAGCATCAAAAAGAATAAAATATCTTAAGGAAACAATTCAACAAAAGAAGTGTAAGACTTAACTACTAAAAACTACAAATCATTGAAAAAAAATTTAAGACTTGAATAAATAGAAAGACAGTCTATGTTCATAAGTTAGAAGACTTGATATTGTAAAGATGGCAATACATCCAAAAATTAACCAATAAATTCAACACAATCCCTATCAAATTCCAGTTGCCTTTTTTTTGCAAAACTTCACAAGCTGAGCCTAAAATTCATATGGAAATTCATAGCACCAAGAATAGCCAAAACAATCTTGAAAAAGAACAAAGTTGGAGGACTCACACTTCCCAATTCCAAAACTTACTATAAAGCTATAGTAATCAAAAGAATATGATGGTGGTACAAGAACAGACATATAGAACAATGGAATAGAGAACCCAAGAAATAAACCCTTACACTTATGGTCAATTGATTTTTGACATGAGTACCAAGAGAATTCAATGAGGAAAGAACAGTATTTTAAGTAAATGGTGCTGGTACAACTGGATATCCACATCCAAAAGAATAAAGTTGGATCCTTACCTCATGGCATATACAAAATTTAATATAAAATGGATAAAACATCTAAATATAAGACCTAAAACTATAAAACTAAAAAGAAAACAGGAGTTAACCTGCATGACCTAAAATTTGGCAATGGATTCTTACATATGACACCAAAAGCCCAAGCAATAAAAGAAAAAATAGAAAAACTGAACTTTATCAAAATTTAAAACTTTTGTGGTTCATAGAACACCATTAAAAAGTGAAAAACAATCTACAGAATGAGGGAAAATATTTTCAAATCATTTATTTGATAAGTATTGAGAATATATAAAGAACACTTACAACTCAACAATAAAGAGACAAATAACCCAACTGTGGCACCAGTGGGGTTTTTTTAAACAAGAGAAGTAGAAATACTATCCTAAACAGATTTTTTAAGAATGTGAGTACAGAAAGAGTCACCCCAAAATTCACACAGAATATACAAAGTTTCTAACCAAAAACTTGGATCTCACCTCAAAAAAGGCATAGGTCTTTACCATTCTCATCCACATCCTAAACATCCATCATGTTTTGAAAAATGCTTTTTAAAATGTAAAATCATTAGTCTTAGGTTTTAGCAAATGGGTGTCTGTAAGTAGGTAAGTGTGTGAGATAAGTTTATTTTATTAATAATGCTCTTGACTTTATGTATCTATCACTATGGTGAATAGAGAATATAAATCATTAAAAGGAATTTTAATTAACCAGCCTAACTTCAAGACATAGAACATTTTCTTAACTAAAACTTGCTAAGAATTAGGAGAAAGCTGAAGGGAAAATAAGATTTCATAGAGAAAAGGATCTCTATGAGGAAAAGTTTAAAGGAAGGAAAAAGTGCACATGCTATGCTATTTTAATGAAACTTCAGTCATCAAACATGACTTAGTTTAAGCATAAACATCAAGAATATTCAAAATATTCAAAATAAATAACAAAGCATGGCAGAGGTTAATACTGCTGGGCCCAGCGTTCCTTCACCTTCAGATTTCACAAAGGACATAGATTCCTTAAGAATGTAGAGTGGGAACGGTCACTGAGGGCAATGACTGAACGGTAAGAATCACTCTAAATAACAAAAGCTCATGAATTCTGAGAGAGCAAGAAAAATACAAGTCCCAAACACACACCAAGCCTTTCTCACCCAGGATCTCCTACAGGACTTGGCAACTGTCTTAGCGAGTGTCCTGGAGAAGGTCTCTCATGGAACACTGATGCCTTTCATGAAAGAGAAGACTTTCTTGTGGACCCAGCCACAAATATTTTTAAGTAGAAAAACACAACCTAACAAGAAATGGTGAAAAAAATTAATTCCACCACGTGAAGAAAAGAAGGAAAGCCTGGACATAAGGGCAATGGTTCTTAATACGTGGCTTTTAAAATTAAAACCAAGCACTAGAATACTAAGTTCTATAAATATTGAAAGTAAACTCTGATCTTTTACAATGCTAGCAATAAGGAGGCTAGTCAAGGAAGGGGACAAGACGAAAAGCATCAAATGTGCCTGAGGTAACAAAACGGGTCACTAGAAGTGTTCCCAATCCGTCAGGATTAGGGTGCCGCTGAGTATTTGCTGGAGTGGAAGGACAGACACAATGACCTCAGGGAGCACGAGAGGAGGCAGCAAGGAAAATGTGAAAAGCAGATGGATGAAAGGTAACTGATTAAGCAGACCTAAGAATCCCAGACTGACAATAGGAAAGAAAGAACCAGTTCTATTTATACTACAGGATCCTCACAAGGTTCAGGGAAATGGTGGCACAGATACCAGTGGGGGATGAGAGTATTTAAAAAACAAAACAGTATTGACTGGCAGCTGTTTACAAAGCAGTTGGGTCTCCACCCCAAAACCTGGCAAAGACCCAAGATTTAACCTCTACAGAGGTTTTCCAGGCTGGAGCACACCAAGTACTAAGGAAAGCACAGTACCCAACCAGGAAACAGCTGGACTAAATGAACCCAAGGATGATGAATAATTGAGATCTCCTTCCCTATCTTCAGCTATCAGCTCCCAGAACTTTGGTAACTAAGCCAACGCTAGGGAATCCAATCAGACCACGAGGAAAAGATTTAAATATGATGCTTCCGTTGGAAATTCCCCCAAATGTTCAAAGGAAAGAGATTGTGCAGGAAGAAGAAAACTACTAATAAAATCCTCAGAGAAATAAGAAAAGATACTACATTCAATCAATCAATAAGTGACACAGAGTACACGGTCTGAAAACGGGCAAAACAATACTCCCATCCCATATGCTCTTCTGCAGTGTGACTTTGCCACTCTCCAATCAAGAAGTAATCAAAATTCCCTTCTCCTTGAATTTGAACAACCTTATGATTACAGTGACCAGTAGAGTTTGGCAGAAGTGATGCTGTGTGACCACCAAGGCTGGGTCATGTGAAAACATGCAGCTGCCACCTGCTTGTCTTGGAAAATTTGCTCTCCAGAAGCTCCCTTTCAGAAGCAGCACCACAGGGGCTGGCCCTGTGGTGTAGTGGTTAAGTGCAGGTGCTCCATGCTGGCAGCCCGGGTTCGGATCCCGGGCGTGAACTGATGCACCGCCTGTCAGGCCATGCTGTGGCAGCGTCCCATATAAAGTGGAGGAAGATGGGCACAGATGTGAGCCCAGGGCCAGTCTTCCTCAGCAAAGAGAGGAGGATTGGCATGCATGTTAGCTCAGGGCTGATCTTCCTCACCAAAAAAAAAAAAAAAGAAGAAGAAGAACCAGCTTCTATGTTGTAAGAAGCCACATGGAGAGGCCACGCATAGATGGGTAACCAAGTCAATAGCGCCAGTTGAACCCAGTCTTTGATTCATCCCTGCCCAGGTGCCAGACAGGTGAGTAAAGAAGCCACTAGATGACTCCAGCCCCTAGTCACTCAAGTCTTAACTGAATTCCTGACGCACAAAATATGTGAGCAAAAAATAAAATGGCAATGTTTTATGTTACTACATTTGGGGTGGTTTGTCTTATAGTAATGAGTTAGCAAATAAAAAAGAGCTCTTAAAAATTAATGACATGCCACTTGGACAAGGAAAACAAAAGAAAAAATAAATAAGTGGGACTTCATCAGACTAAACAGCTTCTGCACGGCAAAAGAAACCAGGATCAAAATGAAAAGACAACCCACCAGCTGGGAGAAAATATTTGCAAATCATATATCCGACAAAGGGTTAATCGCCATAATGTATAAAGAACTCACACAACTGAACAACAAAACAAACAACCAGATCAAAAAATGGGCAGAGGATATGAGCAGACATTTTTCCAAAGAAGATATACAGATGGCCAATAGGCATATGAAAAGATGTTCAACATTACTAATCATCAGGGAAATGCAAATCAAAACTAGACTAAGATATTACCTTACACCCTATATCACCAAGACAAAAAATAACAAATGTTGGAGAGGTTGTAGAGAAAAGGAAACCCTCGTACACTGCTGGTGGGAATGCAAACTGGTGCAGCCTCTATGGAAGACAATACGGAGATTCCTCAAAAAATTAAAAATAGAAATACCATATGACCTAGCTATCTCACTACTGAGTATTTATCCAAAGAACTTGAAATCAACAATCCAAAGAGACTTATGCACCCCTATGTTCATTGCAGCATTATTCACTATAGCCAAGAAGTGGAAGTAACCCAAGTGTCCATCGACTGATGACTGGATAAAGACGTGGTACATATATACAATGGAATACTACTCAGCCATAAAAAAGACAAAATCGGCCCATTTGCAACAACATGGATGGACCCTGAGTGTATTATGTTAAGCAAAATAAGCCAGACAGAGAAAGACAAACACCCTATGATTTCACTCATATGTGGAAGATAAACTAACAGAAGGACAGAGAGAACAGTTTGGCAGTTACTAGGGGGAAAGAGGTTGGGAAGTGAGCACAAGAGGGTGAAGGGGTCCATTTATATGGTGACTGACAAATAATAATGTACAACTGAAATTTCACAATGTTATAAACTATTATGACCTCAATAAAAAAAAATTAATGACACGATAGCGAAAACTGAAAAGCTCTAAAGAAGCATTGGAAAATAAAGTTGAGGAAAACTCTCTGGGAATTAAGCAAACCGGCAAACCAATTGATGGAAAATCAGAGAAGAAATACAGTAATTTAGAGAACCAGAAAAGGAGATCCACCATCTGAATAACAGGACAACCAGAAAGAAAAAACAGAAAAAAATGAAAGGAAGTCATCAATTAAATAATTCAAGGCTATTTCTCAAAATGAAAGAATGATTTTCAGATTGAAAAGACCCTTGGAATACCAGCACAATGGATGAAAACAGACCAAAACCAAGATGCATTTATTAATCATGAAATGTTAGAGCACTGGGAAAAAGAATATCACATAGCTTTCCAGAGAGGGTGAAAATAAGCCACATAAAAAGGATTCAGAAGCAGAATGTTTTCATACTTCATAAGAACCAATCACAGAAGCCAGATGATAATAGAGCAATACCTCCAAAGTGCTGAAGGAAATTGAATTCCAGATGAGAATTCCTAGAACCAGATGAACTGTTAAGTAAATTATGGGGAAAATAAAAATATTTTACATTTTAAGATAGGCAAGGTCTCAAAATATTTACCTTTATGCACCCTTTCTCAGGAAGCTACTGGAGGATGTACTCCATCAAAAGTAAAGTATAAACTAAGAGGAAAACATAAGAATCAAAAAGGGTATCATAACATAAGAAGGAAGAAAAGGAAATACCAGGCTGCTAGTAAAGGAACATCCTAGGCTGTGTAACGGGCCAAGAGACAACCCACAGTAGGCATGAGCAGGCCCTAAGAGAGAAATCTTCAAGAAGATGAAACTGATGAAATAACTGATGGGAATAAACATATTGAAAACTGATTTAAACAACTGGCAGAGTCTGGGGGTGAATTTGTAATAACTACATTGAAAACAAAGCAAATGAAGGGGGCCGGGGAGATAATTATTGACTCCAAAGAAATCAGAGTCATGCAATGATTAAAAAATGCAATCATAGTATACTATAGATTACTATGTACATAGCAATCATAGTGTACTCCGTAGCTTAGCTCTGAAGAACATCAATCTTAACAACGTAAACACTATGTTTTCTAATTGAGATTCAATAAAACTCTATTAGGAGCACAGAGCAATGGGAAAGATGGGTGTGGAAAGAAAGGCTTTGTGCGCATTGCCCGACATCACATAACTGGCCATGGGGGATGTCTTGAATTACATTGTTGCTCCAAGCTAAAGGTCTCTTCCTAATTTTATTCCACCACCAAACGCTCTTGTCTTCAAACAGGTCAAAATGGTAAAGATCAAATCGAAAAAATAAAGTGGAGATAAACTCAGTGCAGGACTGTTCTCACAGGGATAAACAGATGAGAAGATATGTGTAAGAGAAGTCCAAAAACCACTGATTATTAATCTAGATTTCAGCCTGGAATAAGTAAGAAACATTAGAAAACCTTATGACATAAAAAATAAGAGCTATAGTGGCATTTCAAAATTAAAATCTACTAGATATAACTAGCATATGCCTCTGTATTTTAAAATGAACCAATTCTAAAAGATGATATTCGTCCCAATCATACACTTACTAGTTTAAGTTAATTTAGAAAAATATCACTATATAGAGAAGAAAATGGAAAAAATATTTAAAGAAATGAGTTAAATGTGGCTCAGGCTATATTTTCCTTAATTCCTTTTTTAATAATAAAAAGAAAGGCAAAGTAGCAAGAGGGAAGCAGAAGGGAGATATATATTGACCCAAACATCCCCTGTCCCACTCCATGAGTCTGGAAAGATATAAAAGATCTGAACAACTATTAATAATTAACATATACAGGACACCACAGCCAACAACAACAGAATAAACTTTCTTGAAATGCATATAAAACATTTACCAAAATTAACCATATCCAGAGCTATAGAGTAAGCTTAATAAATTTCAAAGGATTGAAATAATTCAGAGCATATGTCCTGATCATAATGGAAATACATGATATCATAAATGACAATATGATAACTAGAAAATCCAGAACTGCTGGGAAATTAAGTAGTACATCACTAAATAACAGAAGGGTCAATGTAGAAATCAAATTAGAAATTAGAAAATATTTTGAATTGAATGACAATGGGCATAAAATATATCAAAACTAGGGGGTACAACCAAAGCAGTCCTTAAAGAAACTTTTACAATCTTGAGCGTGTATGTTGGGGAAGAAAAGTCTGAAATTCAATAATCTCAGATTTCATCTTAAGGAACTAGAAAAAGAAGAACAAATAAAACCCAAGGTAGTAGAAAAAAGGGAAAAAGGAAGCACAGAAAGCAAACACACAGAAAACAAAGGTACAAAAAATATCAGTAACCAAGAGTTGGTTGTTAGAAAAATTATTTTAAAAATTGACAAACACCTAGAAAAACTAATCAAGAATAAAAAGAGAAGATACTAATAACAAATAGGAATAAAAAAGGACATCACTACAGATCTTATGGATGTTGCAAATGTTAAAACAGGGTTACGAACAACCTTATGCCAATAAATTTCACAATTTAGATTAAAATGGGCCAATTCCTTGAAAAACACAACTCTCCAAATGAACACAAGAAGATATAGACCATCAAGTTTTGGTCACAGAAAGCTGACATCATAAAATGAGGTGAGAAATATCCCTCATCTTCTATTTTCGGTGAATGATCATGTAGGATTAATATTATTGCTTCCTTAAATGTTAGACAATATTCACAGGTGAAGCCATCTGGGCCTGGAGTTTTTTGTGGGGGAATGTTGAATACAATTTCTTTAATAGTTATAGAGCAATTCGAAGTTTCTACTTCTTCTAATATCAATCTCAGTAATTTTATTTTCAGGGAACTTGCTCATTTTATGTAAAATATCAAATTGTTCAAGTTGTTTATTGTATTTACTTATTAGCCTTCATATATCTGTATGATATGTAGTGATGTCCTAATTTGTATTCCTAAAGTTAGTAATTTGAATTATTTTTCCCCCTTCATCAGTCCTGCTAGGAGTTTTTCAATTTCATTGACCTTTGAAATGATTAGTAAAACTTGTTTCATAAAAAAAAAGTGCCTACATACTGTCATACACTGCAGGTAGGAATGCAAAATAGTTAAAGACCTATGAAGGACAATTTGGCAATATCTATTGAAATTACAAATACACATATACCCTTGACTCAGCAATTCCATTTCTGGGAATATGCAAAATGATGCATATACAAGATCATTTATTACATCATTTTGATAGTTAGAAACTGGAAACAACCCAAGGTTAAATAAATTATGGTACCTGCACACGAATGCTAACGAGCTGTAAAAAAAAAAAAGAATGAGGAAGCTCTGTATGTACCGATTTGTAAAGATTTCCAGGATATTTTGTTAATAAAGCAAGATGCAGAAGAGTGTATCTTGTATGCTACCTTTTGTGTAAGAAAGGGGGGAATATATATTCATACTTGCTTGCATGTGCATAAAGAAATTCTGGACACACTGAACTAATAAAGATGGTTTCAGAAGAAAACCCAAAAAAAAAAAAAAAAGAAGGGAGATATATTTATTTTATTATAAATCAACATGACATAACATATTCAGAACTTGAAGTAGAAGGATTTAACTATTTATGTGACTATACACATACATATGCACCTACCTCTAAGAACAATCAGGATTTTCCTGGTCAGCCTCTAATTACACCCAAGACTCCTAGACAAGTAGAGAGAAAAGAAGGGCTCTGCACTGGTTAGCTTAGCTAACCTTTGTTAAGGCTAAAGCTGGCAGATATAACTGTCAACTGCAATAAAGAAAGGGATAGAATTTTAAAAGGTAAACTCTTCTTCTCAACAATTTCCGCTAAAGTAATTTTGATTTAAGTCCAAACAAACCTATTACAGATAATAACTCTACCTATTGCCTACTGTACCATTTTTTATAGTGGAAATATTCTTTCTTAAAAAGATACATGCACACACACACACATATACACACAAGTATATGCACACATCTGTGTGTCTGCACGGCTGTGCATAAACAAAGAGCTGGATGGATAAATCAAGATCCACAACCTATTGCCCTTCTGCAGCAGGAAGCATGGTCTGAGTTAGTTCAGTTGGCCTCTCGTCCCACTGAATGCTCCCCTGGGGCTCAATTTCACCGTCTCTCCAAGGACTCTTGTTCTGTGGCCCAGAGGCTGCAGTGACCAGAGCAAAATACCCACTACTGTGATTGCTGCCAAAGCCACGCAAGTATCTCAGAGGATCGTGACTCAAGGGAGGATGCCCAAACGCCTCCTGAAACAGGCCAAGGGAAGGAGCAGGAAGCAGATAAGATCCCAAGTGATTCCTTGCCATTCAGTGTGGAGTTCTTTCTGCCATCTGTGCCTCTGTGGCCTCACCTCGCCTGGGGGTACCTGGTCTCTGCCCCCACCCACAGGCCTGCCTGTCAGGAGGGTGGCCTCTGCTGCCTGGCTGCTGTCTGTAACTCAGTGCAGGGAGGGGCCTCGCTTTTCGGAGGTTTCACATTGAAACAAACTCCAGAGACCCCAACCATGCCTGCCCCACCAGACTGGCCAAGGAAAGCTCTTGGGGTCCCCATAATTAGCACCATGATTAAAAACACGAAGGTCCACGGTTTAGGCTGTTGTCTCCCAGAAATCATCCCAGAGTTTTCTTGGGCTCCAGCCACAGAAACATAGGCAATAGGGGACCTTTTATGACCAGCACTGGACCACACTGCCTATGTTCCCTTCGGAAAGGGGGCTTTCTACATGAAATAAGATACTACAACTAAAGCCAGATGGTGTGATGAAGGCAGAGGAGGGCCAAAACCAAGTCTCCCTTCTTCAGACCCCACATCCCAGAGCCAGGCACAGAATGTGGCACAGAGAACCACTCGATTATGTTTGTTGAATGACTAAAGTCTCTTTCAAGGGAAGCTCATGTTTCTCTGCTAAAAATTTAACATCTATCCTCTCTCCCTTTTGAATGTCAGAGTTCTGTTTCTAGTTCTCTACACTTGCAGCAAGGACTAGCCTATTTAGACAGTATATCTAAAAGTAGGATCTGTTTAAAGATGAAATGATAATAAGTGATTTTTTAAAAAGCCCAAACCCCTCAAATACAAAGAATATAATTGAAGAAACGGCATAAAATTTTGAAAGCTAGAGGAGGTGAATGGTAACTGACTTGGCAATCTCAGAAAGGTGAATCCTAAAGCAGGCAGTGAGGGAAGCTGAGAGACAACCCAATTTACAGCACAACTTCCACACCCTCCCCACAACAACACTCAGCCCCCTTCCTCCAAGTGCTCTGGAACAGGCAGCACAATTCCTCTGGAAGCAGTGGTGACACGGAGTTAAAAACTAAGGACTGGTCGAAAATCTATTTAAGAAGCAGTTAAGATTCCCAGGTCCCTCCCCCTATCCATCATAACCCAGTAAATACCCTTCTAGGCCCCAGCAGAAGACTCTGGAAAATCTAAAACGCAGGGTATCTGACCTGGAGGGCAGAAGGCACAGTTGAGGGCAGGGACCTGAAATAGGAAATTAAATCAAACTTCCTTGTTTCCAGAATATTGGCAGGCAGCATATACCTTTCACACCCAGGCCTCCAAGAATAGAGAAGTACCAGGAAAAGCTTGTGACCCAGAAGAGATCAACACAAATGGAAAAAACTGGGGAGGGTATCAGTTAACTCTTTCTATATAATCAACCACAATCCTTAGTGACTTAAAACAACAATAACTTGTTATTTCTCACCACTTTTAGAGTTGCTTGGGCAGTTCTTCTGGTTTCACCTAGGCAGCTGCATTCAGATGGAGGACTGCCCGGCTTGGTGGGTTCAATATGGCTCATTCACGTCTGCACATGGTACTGGTGTCAGCTGGGTTGCCTCTCATCCTCCAGTAGCTAGACCACCTTCCTTACACTGCAGACTCAGAGCAGTGTTCCAAGAGAAGAAACACAGTAGCTCCAAAGCCTTGTAAGGCCTAAGCTCTAGAAAATGCACAATATCACTTCTGTCATATGCTATTAGTCAGAAGAAGTCACCAGGCCAGCCACAATTAAGCAGGAATAAGGTTCTACCTCTGGATGGTAAGAGACGTAAAATCATATTGCAAAGGGACATGTATACTGTGATGGAAGAATTTGTACCTACTAAATATTCTATCACATGGAGAAATTAAGATCAGCAAAGAGATAAAAATTTCAACAACAACAACAACAACAAAATCTTAGTATTACTAACTACAGAGACATAAGAGAAACTATTGCAGCCATGGAACAGGAACAAGAGGCTATGAAAAAGGAACAGAAAACAAAAATGAGCTTTTAGACATCAAAAATGATAGCTGAAATGAAAAATTCAATTTAAGAATTAGAAATTAATGTTGAAGAAAGCTCCAAGAAAGTAGAGCAAAAAGACAAATAAATGGAAAAATAGGAAAATTAGAGGATTAACAAAGGAGAGCCAATATTCAAATAACAAGTGTTCCACAGAGAAAGAAGAAAACGAAGGGGAGAAATTCAGCAAAGAAAGAATTGATGGAAAGGAAGGACAAAGGTTTTATCAGATTGAAAGTGTCCTACTGGTGCCCAGCACAATAGATTAAAAACAGTCCTTTCTAAGGAAATATCTTGTGAAATTTCAGAACCCTGGGAAAAAGAAGATTCTACAAGCTTCCAGAGAAGTAATGTTAATAAATCCAAAGGATCAAGAATTTAAAATGGGGCCGGCCCTGTGGCTTAGTGGTTAAGTGCGTGCACTCCGCTGCTGGCGGCCCGGGTTCGGATCCCGGGCACGCACCGATGCACCACTTCTCCAGCCATGCTGAGGCCGCATCCCACATACGGCAACTAGGATGTGCAGCTATGACATACAACTATCTACTGGGGCTTTGGGGGAAAAATAAATAAATAAAATTAAAAAAAAAAAAAAAAGAATTTAAAATGGCATTGAACTTCTTAGCAGCAACACTGAAAGCTACAATAAAATAGCTTAATAAAATAGAATGAAATTTAACACCTACCTTCTCTCCCTCTTGAATGCCAGAGTTCAAAATTCCAACGGAAAACTGTTTCAACCTAGAATTCTAAATAACCAGCCAGACTACTGGTCAAAGGTGATGTAGAATAAAGGCATTCTCATACATGCAGAGTCACAGGCACCTTCTCTCAGCAGGCTACTGCAGGAAGCACGCCACCAACAGATGAAGTACACCAGGAACTCTAAAAGCAATAACACCGCCATTTTGGAGTGCTTAATATGCTCTAGGAGCTCTTCTAAGTGATTTAGCTAAATAACTCACAGAATCTTCATCACAACCCTACACAGAAAGTATTATCTTCTAGACGAGGAAATTGAGGCATAAAGAGGTTCAATAACTACCAAGGTCACATAGCTAGTAAGTAGAAGAGCCAACATTCAAACCTACACAACCTGGCCCCAAGTTTGTGCTATGCTGTCGATCAAAAAAAAGACAGAGGGCCCAGGAATCAGGGCCCCAATAGAAAGAGAGGCAACAGAAATCACCAGGATTATGAAGAAGAGAGATCTCGGGATATGTAGGAGTCCTAGGAAGAAACCAGTCAACTGAAATCAAGTCAAATGGCCACAGAAGACACTTTAAGACAAAACTGAGAGAACTCTTGCTGCAAATAAATGTATTTTGAAGAAATTTTTTTTTTTTGGTAAGGATGATTAGCCCTGAGCTAACATTCATTGCCAATCCTCCTCTTTTTGCTGAGGAAGATTGGCCCTGGGCTAACATCTATGCCCATCTTCCTCTACTTTATATGTGGGACGCCTGCCACAGCATGGCTTGACAAGCAGTGCGTCAGTCTGTGCCTGGGATCCGAACCCGCAAACCCCAGGCAGACAAAGTGGAGTGTGCAAATTTAACCACTACACCACCGGGCTGGCCCCTTGTGGAGATTTTGACAACTAAGGTAGAGTTCAGAGTTGAGTAAGTAAAATGTACATGGTAAACCAAAACATGAAAATAAGACATTTTCTCTCAAGAAAACAAAATGTACAAGAAACCATGGTATGTTAATATAGCTCACCTTATACACAGTCATAATAATATAAACATTGAGTTGTGGTCTAACAAAAATTATAATATTCAGAGGATCTCAAAACTATTTCCATAGTAATACTAAGACATCATTCACCCTTTTCACTCCTGCTTTCTTACAAGTATACAGTACAGTTTTCCAGAGGCTACATCATGTGTGATTTCTCAACAGAATGAGTGTAGAAGTATTTTCTGTTTTCCATTAAGCTAAACATTAAAGAGATTTGCAAAAATATAAAATGCTGCTACTCTTCTCATTAATTTTTATGAAAGGGTTTTTGATAAAAAATATTACTTATGTTAATATATAAAGGTCTTATTGTTATTTTCACAAATATTTAATTTTTTTTCTCAGTTTTAGTTTCTAATAGGATAAGTACTGATAAGCATACAGCACATAAACAAAGCTCTTTCTGATCTTCAATAATTTTTAAGACTGCAAAGGGTGTTGAAAGCAAAGTTTTCAGAACCATTGATTGGGGAAATGGGAAACAGCTGGGGAGTGAGTAGGGGAGGGTTTGGAGATAAAAGAGAACTAACTCAGGGTGGGCCCAGTGGCGCAAGTGGTTAAGTGTGTGCACTCCGCTGCGGCAGCCTGGGGTTCACCGGTTCGGATCCTGGGTGCACACCGACGCACAGCTTGACAAGCCATGCTGTGGTGGCGTCCCATATAAAGTAGAGGAAGATGGGCACGGATGTTAGCCCAGGGCCAGTCTTCCTCAGCAAAAAAGAGGAGGATTGGCATTGGATGTTAGTTCACATCTGGTCCTCCTCGCAAAAAAAAAAACAAAACAAAGAGAACTAACTCCTCTTTAATAGTAGCAAGTCAATAGGAAGAATCTAAAACTGAAAAATCTAGAAACAGTATAAGCATATTATTTAGAGACATGGAAATACATGTTCAAAGAAATCTGTAGAAAGTTGAAAATGGTTACCTACATAGGGTTACGCTGGGGGCCGGCCCCGTGGCATAGCAGTTAAGTGTGTGCGCTGTGCTGCTGGCAGCCCGGGTTCAAATCCCAGGTGCGCACTGACACACCGCTTGTCAAGCCATGCTGTGGCGGCATGCCACATAAAGTAGAGGAAGACAGGTACAGATGTTAGCTCAGGGCCAGTCTTCCTCAGCAAAAACAGAAGGATTGGCATGGATGTTAGCTCAGGGCTGATCTTCCTCAAAAAAAATAAAAGAAAAGGGTTACGCTGTCCAACATGGTAGCCGCTAGTCACATGCGGCAACTGAGCACTTGAAATGTAACTAGCCCGACAGATGAAATAAATTTTTGTGTGTTTATTCTAACTAATTAAAATTAAAGTTTAAAATTGAAGCAATGTAAAATGTCTTTCCATTAAACACAACTTTATTCTTTTGGTAGGACTCCTTCTCACTTTGATGGCTGCATTGTGTAAGATACTACTGTTGTATTATAACACATGTACTGGACACAGGCGTCATTCTAATACCTCATTAGTAACTTTTTATATTGCTTACCTATTAAAATGATAAAATTTTGGATATACTGGGTTAAATATAATATATAAATATAATATTAAAATTAATTTTATGTTTCTTTTTGCTTTTTTTTAATGCAGCCAAATTACGTGTAGCTCACATCATATTTCTATTGGACAATGGGGTTCTAGAGAGTCGGAAGTTCTGGGGTCCACTGGGAGAAGAGTGCAGTTTTTTATAACTACAACTCTTTGTTGGGAGACAATTCTCCATGGGTCCCTCACATTTCTGCACATCTTTCGAGTGAGGCACTAATTGCCGTTTTTATTCTGGGCTATTTTTTCAAGGCTATTTGTAAAGCAAACTGCCTTGAAAGATAGAGATAGTGTTTTCCTCCCTAGCAAAGGGCAACGGTGCTTACTGCTGTTATAATAAAAATAACATTTCCTGGAGCAAAGGGAAGGCATGCATAAGGGTTCCCTTTCCTGTAATGCAAGCCCCTACCTCTGCAGGTTTCACCTGGCTCTGTCTGCATTGCCCTGTGGGAACTGAGGCTCGGGAACCTACATGAAATACGCTGGAACTCTGCTACTGCCATTGCTATAGGCAATAATCTGTCGTTTGTCTCTGGCCAGAAGTCTTGTGTCTTCTGCCAGGATCCATAAAAACTGTGACAGATTTGTTAGCTTTCGAGTAGGATAAAATCTTAGCCCCTTCGTAGCTCTTGGCACTCTTGTGGAAATATCTGTTTTTTAAAACAATGTGCATTTAGAACTTTGATTAAAACAAAGTCTACATTTTTCTCAAGTCTTAAATGAAGCGATAAAATTAAGCGCTATAAAGATAGTTAATCAGTTTTCAAACATAACTAATAAAAACCAATATTCTAAAGCTTGCTAAGTAAATGGATACTAGAATTACCATTCTTCCATTTCTGCTTTCTTTTTACAGATTAATCATTTAATCCCATATTAAAGCATATTTAATAATCACATAAAAATTTAAAATACATAGAAAATATAATTAATGAAAGTTTCTCAATGACCTTTTCCTAATTTTAAATTAGATGAAATTAAATAAAACTAAGTTTCATCTGTGTGGTCACCTACAAAAGAGAAAAGAAAGGTTCTCCATGCCTCAATTAATGGCATGAAAAGTTCTACAGAATTTTTTTTACTTACTCATTACACTACTTTGAGACAAAATGCCACAAATAAATAACTCTCACATTTTCATTCATTACTGGAAATAGTATTCATTTTTTTCTGCTCCCATTGCTTTTTCCCCAGAAGGCACAACTAGGGACACAAGCAGCCTACAGGCTTGGCAGGAAAGATGAAATACACTCCAGTCCACGCCACAGAATGGAAAGCTGCAAGTGAATCAAGAGGAAAAGAAGGGATCCAGGAAGGCTTCCTCGATTACGACTGACCTGAAGCTTGAAAGGTGGGTAGGATTTCGATACCAGGAAATAGGACAGAAATGCATTCCCTACCTTCTATGCATGCTTAGGAAGTGAAAGCACGAAGCAAAGGAAGCCTGAAAGGAAGAAGAGATTGTGATGTGTAACAAAAGCAGTTTTAAAAAGAAGAGGGGGGCCGGCCTGGTGGCGCAAGCAGTTAAGTGCACGCGTTCCACCACGGCACCCCGGGTTCGCCGGCCCGGATCCCGGGCGTGCACCAAGGCACTGCTTGTCAAGCCATACTGTGGCGGTGTCCCATATACAGTGGAGGAAGATGGGCACGGATGTTAGCACAGGGCCAGTCTACCTCAGCAAAAAAAAAAAAAAAAAAGAGGAGGATTGGCTGATGTTAGCTCAGGGCTGATCTTCCTCACAAAAAATAAAAAAATTAAAAAAAAAAAAGAAGAGGAAGGTGAGTAAGAGATAAGGCTGTTTGCCACTCATGTTCCATAACCGTCAAAGACCTCCTTCCCCATTCTATTATGACACCAAGTCTATTTCTTAATACGATGAACCACAATGAATAGATTTTTCAGCACATCTGTGGAAACCAGGGCAAGATTTCAGTAAAGACATCATTAGAGTGATGATAAGCAGGGGACACACATATATACACACACACACACAGACACAACAAATGATTAAAATGCTCACTCTAAATAAAGAACCCCTCTGAGAAGCAGCCGGGAAGGCTGTAGAAAAGTTCTGCACAGAAGCAGCAATGGTGGTGGCCTGGCTCCGGAGCCAGCTCTGCCCTCCCCTGGGATAGCTCCTCATCCATAAAATGAGCTTTGCTCAGTACTAATAAAATAATGAATATGCTCGATCTCCAGAAAGGAGAGAAATTGGGAAGAACCAAGACACTGTTCTAGAAATTTCCTTTGCAAATATAAGGTAAACAGTAAGTACACAGAGACTAGACTTGATTTGTTGTTTGATCTCTGAACACCTTCTGTTCCCTCTCCACTCCCTACACACACACACACATACACACACATTCTGAATGTCTGAGACTAAAGACCAGTGCTCTTCATCTGGGTCTCTCTTTAAATACCCAATGAAAGCTTGAAAGGGTGAAAGAAGACCCAATAACTGGCCTAGGTTAGTCCTTTTCCCAGGAACCTAGACACACACATTAATGCAGTCAAAAAAGAAAGGTGAGGGATGGGATGAGGGCACCAGCAGGGCCAGACACGATGCATCAGAGTTTACATGCTGAGGGCCTCTCCTTCCCAGGACCACCTGTTTTCCCCATCAGGTCGTCTGTCATTTGACCATCTGTGCGGGGCCCATGGCTGAAGACACAGGGCTTGAAGACAGCGGCTCCAGCTCAGCACTAAGGTAAAAATGGAAACGAGGAAATGTAGGGATAGAGCTGTTCAATTCTATCAGGATTCTACGATTACGTGCCCTTAAGATTTAATATTAATGTTTTCCACAGCAAAAAAAAGTCCCACTAATCCCACTACTATTAGTACCACTGTTGTCTCAAGATCTTTTTTTTAAATTTTATTTATTTTTCCCCCAAAGCCCCAGTGGATAGTTGTATGTCATAGCTGCACATCCTTCTAGTTGCTGCATGTGGGATGCGGCCCCAGCATGGCCGGAGAAGCGGTGCGTCGGTGCGCGCCCGGGATCCGAACCCAGGCCGCCAGTAGAGGAGCGCGCGCACTTAACCACTAAGCCACGGGGCCCGCCCTCAAGATCTTTTTTTTTTTTTTTTTTTTGTGAGGAAGATCAGCCCTGAGCTAACATCCATGTTAATCCTCCTCTTTTTGCTGAGGAAGACTGGCTCTGAGCTAACATCTATTGGCAATGCTCCTCTTTTTTTTTTTTCCCCAAAGCCCCAGTAGATAGCTGTATGTCATAGTTGCACATCCTTCTAGTTGCTATATGTGGGACGCCGCCTCAGCATGGCCGGAGAAGCAGTGCGTCGGTGCGTGCCCAGGATCTGAACCCGGGCCGCCAGTAGTGCAGCGCACACACTTAACCACTAAGCCACGGGGCCGGCCCCTGTCTCAATATCTTTCATCCAACTTCCCTTTAAATTTAAAATTTAGTGCTAGAACTATATAGGAATTTACCCATACAAGTTTTATAAAACTCCCTTGAAAGCCAAAAGAATGCCCATGATTGCACAGAAGTATCAGAATTAAGATATATTAGTACGTAGTTCAGAAAAGCAAATGATAAACAAAATGTGGGGTATACATATAATGGACTATTATTCAGTCTTAAAAAGGAATGAAATTCTGATACATACTACAACATGGATGAACCCGGGAGGCATCATACTAAGTGAAATAAACCAGTCACAAAAAAACACAAATACTGTATGATTTCCCTTATACGAGGTACCTTGAGTAGTCGAATTCATAGAGCCAGAAAGCCTAAGAGAGGTTACCAGAGGCTGGGGGGAAAGGGAAAGGAGAAGTTTAATGGGTACAGTTTCTGTTTGGGATAATGAAAAGTTCTGGAAATAGATAGTGGGTGATGGCTGCACAACACTAGGAACATACTTAATGCCACTGAATTTCCCCTGACTCCATCAATGACACAGTTTTAACCTCAAGGGTTCTAATTATTTTTACCGCTTTGCTTTGATTTTAAAAAGATGCAGTTGGCTTATGACTTCGCTAGACACCTTCAGAGGAGGTGAGTACAATTAAACGAAGAATGTTACAGAAGAGGCTTTTAAATTAAGACAGACGTTGAAGGAAATATACTAAGAAAGGACAGGGAGGCGTAACCCCAGCTTGTCAGAAAACAAAACAAAAAAAGAACTTTTTCAAACTTAGTGTCATGAAAATTTGGAGATAAAGAACAACGATCATCTGTCTGGCTCCTTCTCGAAGACCAGTGTGTTTCCCGCTGCCTCCGCGGCTTTAGTGTTTTCCTGGTTTCCTTCAAGTCTGAGTAACCACTAAACTCACTTTGAAATGGGAAAGCCTGTCCTCTAAGGCAGCAGAGTTCATCAGCAGAGGCTGACCTGGATGGACTTGAACAGAAATATATCTATTTACGCACACACCCCCAGAGACACAAAACAGATAGGTTTTTTTTGTTTTTTTAAAGACTCTTCAACCTCATTACCCCTGCAGGCCAAAAATAAGTATAAAAGACCTCATTGTTCACTTCAAAATTCCAGACTGAAGAGTAATAAACTTTTTTCTTTCTCCTCCCTCCTTTTTTTTTTCTTTTTTACATCTAATACTAGGTAGTTTATAATACTGAATAGAGCACCATAGTTTTACGGAAACAAAATTTTAGATTTGAAAGGTGCTTTAAGTTCATTTAGTCTACTCAACTTTAAAGATGAGAAAGCGAGGGGGTAGAGGTTATGCAGTTGGCTAGGCCACACATCAAGAACAATTCTTTAGCAGAGACATCTTAACAATGGCCCTGGTTTCTGTCCCACCCACTTGTCACACAGCCCATAGGTCCTGGGTTTTCAGAACAACCCCAATTTTAAATACTCTAAGCTTTAAACACTTCCTAGGACCCAGAAATTCTAATTCCATAATACTAGATTTCCTCCTGCTTTTAGAGGAAGTTCTAAAATTCCGAGTCATACCATGTCTAGATTTGCGGCTTGCTAAAAGTGATGGTCAGAGTCAATATTCTCAATTGATACGACAAAATGTAGGGCTAACCATTAGCAAGAATGAGAAGTGCTCTCTTTGCCTGATTTCCTTCAACATGTTAAAATCTAGCTCAATCTCTTGTCCCTTTCCTGAACCACAGTGATTGCCCCTTCATTGAAATCCAACATCATTCACTATCGGAAGCCACCGAGCAAACCGAAGTGTGAAGTCAAGCAGAAGTAAGTATAAATCCCAACTGTGCCACGTCCTCAGGTGTGGCTTCAGCACCCACCTGACTGCTCTGACCTTAGTTTCTTCATCTGAAAATAGGAGCTCACCATACCTTCCTCGTTTGGTTGGTGGTGATTAAAAACCCATAAAGCACCTGCACGGTGACTGGTCCGCAGCAGTCGCTCAATGAGCAGGAGTTGTCACCATCATCTCTCATTTCAGCACCTAATTCCACATAACCCAACTGGGTGAACTGACCCCTGCACGTGTTTGGTGAGCTCCTTGTAACCGGGGTCTGGTCTCAGGCTTCTTTCCCACCCACCTCTACTCACACTGCTCCCTGGGCCTAGCACAGGCCTATTCAACTGGTAAGGACTCAAACAATAAAAGCAAAACAAAAAAGTCCAAATATTTCAAAATCCACTACCTTCTCCTCCAAATAAGGTAGGGCAGAATCCTGGATGCTTTTTGTTAAATGTGCCTTCTAGCTCAGAGTCTTTTCCAGATAAGAAAACTAAAGTACAGGACTTAAATGCTCCAAATTATAGTGTGTCGGGGAGTGTAACAGGAATTCAAGGCACTCGGTGTTGGGTTTTACAGAACATCTGCAAAGAATCCTAAAACGACTGGCCTCATCCTGGGTGGCTCTCCTCCTGTCTTCAGAACTGACCTCAGCTTTCTTGACCTTTCTGCACTTTGGTCTCCTCACCTGTGCACAGGAGCAGCTAGGTTCCGTCAGGGGTCCCAGCTCCTGAATGATAAAGCAGTTTCTCAAAAGATGGGTGATGGGCAAGGACAGGGGACTGAGCACTGGCCGGGCTGAGTGTCAGGAGAGTGGAGGATGATGGGAAGTCCCATTGCAAGACGATACTAATCAGACTGTATTTCCACAGTCTGAGAACTTAGCTTTTTCTCACATTGACATTTTTTGAAATTGATAGGCATTTGATGCACTGATACAGTACGTGTTCATTAGTATGGTGTGTTTCCTTTTTTTATTTCCTTACAAGCTGATATTGATGTTGCTTTTACAATCAAAGTTATCTCAGAATTAAGGAAACTGTTAACGTTAATAGTTTGCAAATACTTTGCCAAACATTTTACATACATTTTCTAACTCTCACAACAACCCTGTAAGTAGCTACTTTTATTTTCACTTAAAGTTAAGGAAACTGAGGCTTTCGAGGCTTTGAAGATGGTCTTTTGCTCCAGGTGACCAGCAGAAAGGAGGTGAGCTGGGGCTCAACCAGGGCTGACTCCAGAGGGCAGAGGGAGCAGAGCAGCCTCACTCTCTGGCCCAGAACCACACTGGGTCCAATTATTAACAGCTTCAAATTATACCTCACCTACCTCCTCACCTTCCAAGGGGCCCCAGAACCTTCCAAATCTGCCTGCAGGTATAAACATGACAAACTCTCTTCCTGAAGGCTTCAGCCCTAAGACACATCAGAGCAGCCTCTTCAACCCTCAGAGATCCATTTGTGATCTGAACTCTCAACGTTCCCTCTAAGCAGCTTCATAAATTTGAGTGGCAAACTTTATCATTTTCATTTTATCTAAATTACATGTAGATCTATTTGTTGAAATTGCAATTATTTATTGCCAAAGCCAAGAATGAAGGAATTCTCTATGTAATGACACAGAAAAAGGGTTTTGAGATGAAACGGCATCCAGAGATGAGCTGCACTTCAGTCTACACAGAGGAAACCCAGTAAAAAACAAGCCTCCAAATACACTGCAAATGTGCACTGGGAAAATCTGAGAAGTGCACCCAAAACTCTTCAGTGACTGTTTTTGTGTGTGTGTGTGTGTGTGAGGAAGATCAGCCCTGAGCTAACATCCATGCCAATCCTCCTCTTTTTGCTGAGGAAAACTGGCCCTGAGCTAACATCCATGCCTATCTTCCTCCACTTTATGTGGGACGCCGCCACAGCATGGCCTGACAAGCAGTGCATCGGTGCGCGCCAGGGATCCGAACCTGGGCTGCCAGCAGCGGAGCGCGTGCTTCAGTGACTGTTTTTTGTTTGCAGGGGAGGGGTATTTATTCTAACACTGTTGAGATGTTTGAATTTTTGATTTTCAGGATTTTTTTTTAATTGAAAATTGAGATAAAATAGCCCCAATCCTCCAACATAAGGTCCAGTTAAATATGTTTGCACAGCATTATAGTAAAGATAGTTTCCAAATGAACAAAAAGCCACTCACAGTCCCGGGCCCGTTACACCTCATTTTCATGTTCCCTCCCGATGCCTGTCTGCGGACACCGACAACTGACATCTGTGCTCAGGTGTACTCGCAGCTGGGATTCTGCTTTCTATTCTGCTTTCCATTCTGCTTTTCTTCACTTAATGGACAAAGAGTCTTCACTGTTTTTGCCACGGTTAGTTTGTGCCTCGTGGTTAGACACTAAGGGTATTTCCAAATTATATTGTAATAAACGTGAGCTATGAACACTTTTGAATATACTCGTAGCTTTGTCTTCTCCTGGCTTTTTCAAGGATTTCCTTGGAATTCCCAGGAGTAGGATTCTTGGATCAAAACTTATAAATTTCTATGGCTCTTGATTGCCTTCCAAATGGACTACACTTATACTGCTACCAGTAATATCTGAGTACCATTTTCTCCACATTTCCTATATAATTATCTTTATTATGTACTACAGAGTCCTATACTGTATAATTATTTTTGTCAATATTGCAACAGTATAATGGCATATCACTGTGGTTTCATGTTGTATTTCTTTGATTACTAGTGGCTCAATATTTTCTCTTGAGTATGTTTACAAGTGAGAGGAAGGAGAGTTTGGAAGCAATGATTCCAGCTCTCAAGCCAGACTGCCCAGCTCAAAAACTGGGCACCATCATCCACCAAGCCAGACTCCAGTAGGCCCTTAACCTCTCCAAGCCTCAGCTTCTTCACTGGTAAAGAAAAATAAAATAAATTTTAAGCGATTTATTTGACACATAATGAGCCCTTAATGAACTTGAGCAATTTATTCATTTTTATCGTTTAGATTTTCTCTTGTCTGGACTTTATTCAAATCTTTAATTCATGTCTAAAGGTAACTTTTTCAGAACCCCAAAATGAGAAAACTGTACATCAAGTTTACTAACAAATACCTGAATACACTCAGTTTAATTCCACTCTGAGCATCCATTACACAAAACGAAATCCTAGGTTCTGGGGGAAAAACACAATCATAAATAATGCATCTCCCTGATCTCAAGGATTCACACAATGGTTATTTGCTGAGCCTTCTGGGGGAAATTATATGTTGGTCAATATAGCTAAAAACTATTTTGGGAACAATGTATTCGTTGCCGAGCTGAAAGGAACTTGGCAGAGCATCTAGTCCTGCTGGAAACACCAGCTCTGGGAGCAGTCACTGGGTCGTGGGGGTGGGGGTGGATTCTGTGGTCCAGTAAATTAAGAGAAATGTGGTTATAAAGAAAGTTAGACAAGGCGCCGGCCCAGTGGCACAAGCGGTTAAGTGCGCGCCCCCTGCTGCAGCAGCCCGGGGTCCGCCGGTTCGGATCCCAGGCGCGCACCGCTTGTTAAGCCATGCTGCGGCGGCGTCCCATATAAAGTGGAGGAAGAGGGGCATGGATGTTAGCCCAGGGCCAGTCTTCCTCAGCAAAAAAGAGGAGGATTGGCATTGGACGTTAGCTCAGGGCTGATCTTCCTCACAAGAAAAAGAAAGTTAGACAAGACTCTGTACTCATGGGCTTCTTATTTCTTAGCCTTTAAGACAGTAATGCTCCCTGTGACTATTTAAAGACAGGGACAGATATCACCATTTCTCAAACTTATCTGACCAAGAAAAGTTTTTAGAGGAGCATATTACCAGACCATAAGGAAAAACTCCATCTAGTCCCAAGTCCCACTCTCCTCTCTAACTCACGAGGAAGCCGGGCCAGGGGCACAAGGGACTTTTCTAAGGGTCAACAACGGTGGAAGGCTGAGGCCAACCAGAGCCTGGAACTTCACCCTTGGGAACGTGTCCTTTCACACTCTACTGCACTGCCCAACTCAATCCTTTTTTGCGGGGGAGGGAAGGTAGGGAGGGACAGGATAGGCCATACACAGAACTCCAGATGGGAAATCTGACTTTCCTTTGTGGTCAGTTTCCATCAAACATTGCTTCCCTTGTTTCCATTCCCTCTTTCGATACAGATTCAAATTTCATAACCAAAAAAAGGAAAAAAAAAATCCCTGTATGAGTCAAACAAGAAATCTAGTCTATTTTTTTCTATTTACTTTATTTTTAACACCTCACTCTACCCCAAAAATGGTATTACTGAGCATGATCACTCTACCCTGAAAGGCTGACTTGCACCATGTGTCAAAATCACATCCACCATCAAACACTGGTCCCTTTCCTAATGGGTCCAGTTCAGCAGAGGACAATCCTCAACGTGGTCAGAAACATCTGTGGATACCGAACAAGGTGTTTACTTTGAAGGCACTCATTTTGATTTGCATATGTTTTTTAAAATCCTGTATTTTTACAGCCCTGTCTCCTATTTTCAGGGAACTCACAAGTTCTCTGATAAAGGCAATCAAGACAACATTGCTGGGTTGTCTATAATGTACTTTTTAAATACCTCCGCAAAGCCAATAAGATACAAACGTGTAGTTTTCACCTATTGCCCCGGGCCGGGAGGTTAGAGCTCCAAACAGGAGCACATTCCTGGGCCCCACACCCAGAGGCAGAAGCTACAGGTACTTCAGGCATTTTCATTGCAAACCAGAGGTTTTGTTCAGCAGCAGGAGTGTAACAACTGCGTCTTCCTAGGAGAAGTTAATGACTGATTAGCATAATAACAGATGTGAGAAGAGTGAAGGAAGGAGATCAGGGTGCTCCATCCACGTGGACGGATTAGGGATATTCTAGAAGCTAGTCCTGCACTTACATCAAAAGGACAAACAAGTCTGGCAAGCACCACAGCCTGAGATCGTGCCTTAGGCACATTCCTGGATCCAGCTGCTGATGCCAGAAAATTCCTGATTACCTGACTCCAAGTCGATGGTCAGCTGAATCCTGCAGCTAGAATGCTGACATGCGTGCCTTACGTGAACCTTCCGTAGGAGATGCAGTCAGAGCCCCCAACAGGGCAGAGCTGACTTGAGACTTGCTTTTTAACCTTCACCTTCACCTGCCTGGAGACCTGTACCCTCACCAGTCTCTGTTTACCAAAGAGACCCAGACTGGCTTAGGTGGGTTCTCAGACAACAGTCCTGACAAGGCTGGTGGACGAAAGGAGAAACCACATGGCCTATGTTTAAATGACTTAAAACATTTACCTGTCCAGGAGCAAAGGGCTGACCATGAGATTTCTAGAAGTTCCACATTTGTTTGGTTTTTTTTTTTTACTCAGTTGTTTTTTTATTTAATTAAAAAAATTGGAAAATGCAATTGTGTTATACAGAATTTTACACTACTTTGTTCCCCCTTTCATTTACTATATCATGGACATAGTCAACATCTCTTTAGATAGATCTAACCCAGTTTTTAAACAATCTCATAGATTTCTAATGTATGAATATCATGATTAATTTCTATTCCTTTCCATAATTTAAAAAATAATATAGCAGGCCAATATTTTTAAACAGGTTTGAATGCAATTCCGGTCAGACACAGGGGATGAATTTGATGAGTCCATCAGTTACCAAGAGACTAAACAATCTTATGCGGTAGTATATGATATGGTCTACCTGGTAGATTTGATACTTTAGAACCTAAAGTGACTTTAGAATACAAAAATAAAGGAAATTAAAAGAAGATAAACAGTTTCCTTTGTTAATATTTTTGAAATGTTTGGTTTTTTTAAAGTATTTAAAGTGGCTTATTTAAAGGAAGTTTAATGTACACATTTCAAGGGAAACAAGACACGCACACACACACAGTGTTCATTACTTTTCAGAGCTTGAGCACTTATTTTTGCTCTATAGCAATTTTATTTTCCACTGAATGAACTACAGGAGCACATTACGGGGAAGAGGCAGTTTTAGATGAAAGTTTACAAGGAAAGCAAGTTCATATACGTGTATGCGTGTACAGAGAGAGAAAGAGAGCACTCTTTTTTTTTCTTTTGTGAGGAAGATCAGCCCTGAGCTTACATCTGATGCCAATCCTCCTCTTTTTGCTGAGGAAGACCGGCCCTGGGCTAACATCTGTGCCCATCTTCCTCCACCTTATATGGGACGCCGCCACAGCATGGCCTGACAAGCAGTGCATCAGTGTGCGCCTGGGATCCGAACCCTGGGCCGCCAGCAGCGGAGTGCGTGCACTTAACCACTACGCCACGGGGCCGGCCCGGAAAGAGAGCACTTTGATTCAACTTATTTAATGATAAGCTTGCAAAATTTTTAGTACAAACACTAAGATTAAAAGCTTTGAGTAAGAATCCTCGATAAATGTATACTTCCTTAAAAATCATATGTAATACTGTACTAATAAATTATGTGCATTACAAAACAAAAAGATGGTGGAAAAAGGAAATAAAACCTATTTAATCACTTATAAAACTTCTTTTTCATTATTTTTTTTTTTCCCCAAAGCCCCAGTAGATAGTTGTATGTCATAGTTGCACATCCTTCTAGTTGCTGGATGTGGGACGCGGCCTCAGCATGGCCGGAGAAGCGGTGCGCCGATGCGCGACTGGGATCCAAACCCGGGCCGCCAGCAGCGGAGCGCGTGCACTTAACCACTAAGCCACGAGCTCAGTGGAGTCTAACATCCCTTTTTAACGGCGGTCTGGGTGACAGGGACACAGTGGAGAAACAGCAGAGCACTCTTGGCTCTGCGATCTAAATCTTGATCCTTAGTTTTCAATCTATCCACCAATTACACCAAGTTTTTTGGTGAAATTCAGCTGGTAACTTTCAATCAATTGTCCTTGCAAATTAGTCAGGAGATGTCACATTTCTACAAATTTAACAAATAGATTGAAAACTCATTGATATTCTTCATTTAAAAGATTTTAGTAGACAATTCTGTTTTCAAGGGTTTTTTTTTGAGTATTGATAAGTTACAAAACTACCATATTTCTTTCTTTTTCTCCATTTTATTGAGGTCATAATGGTTTATGACATTGTGTAATTTCAGTTGCATATTACTTATCAGTTTCTATATAGACTGCATCGTGCTCACCACCAATAGTCTAATTTTTATCCATCATCATACATATGTGCCCCTTTACCCCTTTCGTCCATCTCCCAACCCCCTTCCCCTTTGGTAACCATTAATCTGTTCTCTTTATCCATAAAACTACCATATTTCTTGGCAACATGTTCACATTACAATGAAAACATTTTCAAACAGCTCTTTCCAAAGTGCCTCTCTGTAGCATGAATTTCTCTTGAAAAGCAGTCACTGTCCATCCCATTGTGAGAACTTCACATTTATCTTGGGTTGTCCCTTCTCTCCAAAGTATCTGTGACTACTGATAGGCACAGTAAAATTGGAAAAGGGCAGCAAATTTGGAAACCCTGTCTTTCTGTTAAGAAAGGTGCAGATACCTGTAAACATGACCACTCTTGGGTGCATGGCTACAAAAGATGGTCAAGTTCCCCCACTTTACAAAGGGCTGTAAAGCTTCTACCATCTGAAGCAGGGATTCTTTCTCATACCATGACATACATCCAGAAAGGCAATTGCTGGACTTCGGCTCACTCGGCTGAGGGGAGAGGGCTGAGAGACAAAAAATATCTCAGACACCTGTGACCCAATCAGGAATGAGTCTAAGTGAACTAGTTGAGAGGTGCTCTGATTTAAAGCCTTTGTGTTTATAAAATTAAACAAGTCAGGGCCGGCCCCGTGGCTTGGTGGTTGAGTGAGCGCGCTCCACTGCTGGCAACCCGGGTTCGGATCCCGGGCTCGCACCGACGCGCTGCTTCTCCGGCCATGCTGAGGCCGCGTCCCACATACAGCAACTAGAAGGACGTGCAGCTATGACACACAACTATCTACTGGGGCTTTGGGGGGAAAAAATAAATAAATAAAATCTTTAAAATTAAACAAGTCAGCGATACCTTGTACCTCTTAAATTGCAATACTTCACAATACGCTGGCCAGCCAGGTGAGCAGGGCCCCACCCGGGCAAGGCATCTCCGCCTCCTCCTCCACCCTAGGAAGTCACACTCGTGTACACAACACAGGACTGAGAAGGCACCACTGGCAGTACAGCCTTTAAACATCAATGTAGCTTGATTTCTTCCTTAAATGCTTATGAAATTATGAATATAAGGTCTTACACTTCCCTTCAACATCCCACAGGATTGTCATTCTCATCCTGCTCTGGATACCAATGTGTTTGGGTCACAATGGTCTCAAGCTCGTCTTCATCCCCATTTGGCGAATGCAGTAAACTCCAGGTAATGGGTTGGAGGCTCCATAGGGCAGAATGGCTTTACCTGGTCTCAGGGCCACCCCCTAGATGATTGTCTCTCCCTCAAGCTGGGCATGGAACTGCCAGGGAGCTTTCAAAGAATACCGATACCTGAGTCCCCTTACCAGAGATTTGATGGAATTGGTTTGGACTGTGACCTGAGCAGCAGGAATTTTAAAAACTCCTCAGGTGTTCCTAACCTACAGCCAACCCTGAGGACCTGGACACGTACCTTTGCGGTGAGGAGAGGTTTGAAAAGGCCCTTCCCCTCCAGGAGCCTCACCTCCCAGGGGTCTGGACGTCCGTGAGAAGAGTAAGCTCTCAGTTGAGCATTACTGCCTTCAGCCGCCAGAGTAGGGGTCAGAGGCGAGAAGCAGTCTGTAGAAGAGGTGGCGACAGGCTCTTGCTTAAAGGGCTCAGCTGCTTTTACAACACTCCCGACAGCAAATGGGAAGGGTTGTTTCCTCCTGACGCCAACCGGGTGTGCAAGCATGCAATACCATCCTGTCACTAATGACCCAAAGTTAGCGCAGACCCCACAGATTAAGGGCTCAGTCCCACACGGCTGCCTCCACTTCAGATGCCAGCTGCAAATGAGGTGCCCAGGCCAACTACAAAGTCGAGGGTTCCCACGACCCCCACTCAGGTTCGAAAATTTGCTAGCATGGCTAGGACTCCAGAAAACACTATACTTGCTAAGACTAGTTTGTTAGAAAAGCTACAACTAAGGAAGAGTGGAATAGAAGAGAGACACAGGACAAGGTACCGGGGAAGGTGTGCAGAGCTGCCATACCCTCTCGTGGCACACCACCCTCTCAGCACGTTGAAGTACTCATCAACCCAGAAGCTCTCCAAAGGGCACTGCTCAAGACTTTTATAACCCAGTCTCTAGGCACCACTCCCATTTCCCAGAGGTCAGTGGGTGAGGCTGAAAGTTCCAACCCTCTAATCACTTGGTCTTTCTGGTGACCAGCCCCATCCTGAAGCTACCTAGGGGCCCCCACACTTAAGTCACTTCATTAGCATAAACTCAGGTGTTGAATGGGGCTCCTTTATGAATAACAAAAGATGTTCCTATCACGCCCATCACTCAGGAAATTCCAAGGGTTTTAGAAGCTCTGTGTCAGGAACCAGAACCAGGGACAAAGACCGAATATATACTTCTATTATATCACAAGGGCCAAACCTAATGGCAATCGACGTCATTCATATTACCTTCCAAGGAGCCTACCACAATGTTTGGCACTAGAAAATGCTCGATCAATACTGGTTGATGAAATATCTGACTTCACACACAAACACACCAAACTCAGCAGATGGTTTTGCCTACTCCTTCAGAGAAAAGAGACATCCTCGCAATTCTGGTGCCCATATCTAAGGCATCCATCCTCTCGATACCTCTTTCCATCAAAGACTAATCCTTCCACCTGTGTTCTGGAATCCACCCTCGTTCGCCTTCTCTGAAACCTGGCCCTCTCATTTATTTCTCTCTCCTACATCTTTAGCCTCTCCCTCTCTACCAGAAACTTCCCAGCAGCATTAGAACACGTTCAAGCCTCTCCAATCTCAAGTGGAAAAAAAAAAGAAAAAGACAACCACAGACCCCAATCTCCTCCCTATCCTGCATGCATACTGGCTTCTCAGCAGCCTGAACCAGCTTCTCCTCCTCTTCCAAACACAACGATCTTCCTCTCCAGGGCCAGCCCCTTTCTCTTCTCATCCTACACCCCTCTTTGGATGATCTTTTTTATATGCAATGATTATTCATATGCAACAGCTTGCAAACATGTATTTCCTCCCAGATCTCTTCCCTGACTTCCAGTTGCCCATTCTCGTCCCCACTTTGATGTCTCGCCAGCAAAACACATCCAAATGGAACTATCTCCCCTCCCCTCCTCATGCCAACCCGCTCCTCCTCCAGTGTTACTCTAACAGCATAAATGGTGTCACCATCCTATCCAGTTATTTATGCCAGAAACTTTTGAATCATCCTTGATACCTCCCTCTCCAGCAACTATATGCAAATAATCACCTCTTTCTTACTGATTTTAACTACGAACTCAGCCTCTCTCTCTGACATTGACTTCTCAGCATCACTGCACCATCCCTGGGTGACTGCAGAAGTCTTCTGCACCATTTGCCCACACTCCATGCTCCCCCTCCTCCGGGTGCCCACATATGTGCAAAGTGACAGGCCGAGGGGGCTGAAGCCTTTGGCCTGGCCTGGCTGAGACAAAGCAGTACAACTTTTCTAATTGGTCCACCTTGAAGAAAGTCTTTTTCTAGTTTGCACAAAGGCACCATAGATGCCAACAAGGCCTATCCTGCAAACCATTCTCCACACAGCAGCGACCATGATCATTTAAAAAACCCAAACCTAATCAATCATCTCATCTCCCATTTAAAACCCTTCGATGGGTTCCCACTACCTTCCCATTAAAGTCCAAAGTCCTGAAAAAGACCGAAGAGGCCTCATCCCAAGCCACATTCCTGCCTTGGTCTCAGTCCTTTCAGCCTGGAACTTCAGCCCCTAATACACCCGACTACTTCCCACTCATTTTCCAGGCCTCATTGTAAAGATCACTTTCTAGGGAGACCTACCCAAGTAATCCCCTCCCCCAGGTTAGGTGCCCAGGTTAACTGCTTGCCAGACATCCTGTGCTTTTCTGGAGAACTACTTACGACTGTGAGAGCCTGTGGACCATGCGCTTGTCTGTCCCCCTCCTCTAGCCACTGGACTAGATGCTTCATGGAGGCAGGGCCCCTCCATCCTGTTCACAGCTGTAGCCCCAGAGCTGACAACACTCAGTAAACAGTTGTTCAACGAATGCTGCCTGAAGAAACAGGCCACTCAGGTACCCAGGACCCTCACAAACAGTTTGGCTACCTCTTTAGCGAAATAAAAATTCATCCTGGGAGGTATCTCTTAGTAAATCTAGTGCACTGATTACCAAATACATATAGACTCCTTCTTGGAAATATCAGTATAATCAAGGAATCAGAAACTCCGGGTGCTTGGTGGCACCAGTAACATCTCCTTCATTGGATTTGCATTTGTGATCACAATGCCTTTTGAGCGATGGACAAAGCTTTACCCGGGCAGCTTCCTGCGTGTGCAGCCTGTGCGGTCACACGGGGCCCTGGGCTTCGCTTAATGCTCCGCTGTCTGTCGCTATCATGAAATTCTTAACAATTTTTAAACAAGGGACCCCACAAATTAAGGAGTCAGTCCTGAGTCTTATAAATCAGCTTGATTTCTGGAAAGAGCCCAATGGACAACTAATCCCTAGCTAAGGATGCATCTTTTATAACCAGGGCTGGTTTTTCAACCTCTCAAGCTTAACATCTAAAGAACAGTTCTATTTTCAGGACATTTTTTCTTCTAATATGAGCTGTATCATATATTATGTAGCGTTCTTTTTCATAAAATTAAGATTTTTCAAACTACAGAAACACATGGTTATCTTAAGTTATTGCTGTTAGGTTTTAATTTTTCCTAAAACTAAATTCTACTCTGAACATGATTTACACTGAGTCTCATTATTAAAATTTTTGCTTAGAGTTTTTGTTCAGGGTTCTAATATTAGGGATTGTATCAATTTTCCCAAATCAACAAGCACGGTCCATAGTCCATCACCTTAAAAACATTGAAAGACATCGAGTACACTAAAAGGAGAAAAATGAATTCCTTTTTAGCTTCCAACATTTTAAACTTTAGAAATTTAACAACTGCATCAAACACTTGAAATTTCTTTGGAGATAAAACCTGACAGGACACATGGACCATTCACAAACAATACTAGAGTAATCATCTTTATTACAAAATTACTTTAAAATATGAGATGTTTGTTTAAACTTTACAAATAGCTTCTCTAGTTGCTAGAAGTTTAAAGCCAATTGTATTTAGTTTATAGTTTAGTTCAAAAATATCTAGGGTATTTTAAATATTGGCTCATCGTTTTTTTCTCAACTGGGTGACTTTGTCCCCCAGGGGACACGTGGCAATGTCTGGAGACATTTGGTTGTTGTAACTGGAGGGAGGGGACCACCGGCATCTAGGGGGTAGAGCCAGGGACGCTGCTGCGCATCTTACAATGCACAGGACAATCCCCACAACAGAAGATTATCTGGCCAAAAATGTCAGAAGTGCCAAAGCTGAGAAAGTCTGGTCTAAACATACATGGCATTGGCCACACAGAGGCAACAAGGAAACATGACACCCCTGAGCCATGCTTCCATAGTCAAAGCCAAGGTGGTGAAGAATACAGACAGACCCCAAGAGAAACACACCTATTTACATGAACAGGCATTTGGGAACTCCCCTTAAAGGCAGGGAGTTAGGGGGCCGGCCCAGTGGCTTAGCGGTTAAGTGCGTGGGCTCCGCTACTGGCGGCCCGGGTTCGGATCCCAGGCGCGCACCGATGCACCGCTTCTCCGGCCATGCTGAGGCCGCGTCCCATATACAGCAACTAGAAGGATGTGCAACTGTGACATACAACTATCTACTGGGGCTTTGGGGAGAAAAAGGAGGAGGACTGGCAATAGATGTTAGCCCAGGGCTGGTCTTCCTCAGCAAAAAGAGGAGGATTGGCATGGATGTTAGCTCAGGGCTGATCTTCCTCAGAAAAAAATAAATAAATAAATAAATAAGTAAAAAAAAATAAAGGCAGGAAGTTAGGCACTTAACATCCTGAGCTGGAACCATGAATATATTTTTCATTAGCATGAATATTAAAAATAGTGCCACGATTCCTTGGTTGGCCCATAAAAGACTCCTTTACTCAGTGCACCTGAAATAACATACCCTTCATAGAAAACAGAAATTGAGAATCAGAAGAGATCATTTTCAATAGTATTAAGTTTGGTTTCCTGCCACCTCATTTCATGAAAAATGTACAATGTCTACATCATAGGTCAGAATTCTTCATTCACCTGAGAATGTAATCACCATGTATAGCAGTTTCTATGATAAATATCTGAAAATGGATATTGCATGAACCAAATTTGATTTAATTCCTTGTGTTAAAAACAAAACGAGGGCCGGCCCCGTGGCTTAGCGGTTAAGTGCGTGCGCTCCGCTGCCGGTGGCCCGGGTTCGGATCCCGGGTGCGCACCAAGGCACCACTCCTCCAGCCATGCTGAGGCCGCGTCCCACATACAGCAACTAGAAGGATGTGCAGCTATGACAGACAACTATGTACTGGGGCTTTGGGGGAAAAATAAATAAATAAAATCTTTAAAAAAAAACAAAAAAAACAAAACGAGCCAATATTTAAAATCAGGTTTTACATACTTAAAAAAAAATAAAGATTTTTCAGCTATTTTTGAGGGAAAAAAAAAAAAGAAGCTCCGGCCACACTGAGCCCGAATTCCTGCACGGTTGTGGGGAGGGAACAGCCAATACCCACCCAGATCTTAGCGGGCACTCTGCAGGTCACCTGGGAGCAAGCCAGGCCCACGGAGCTTCCCCATGCAGTACCTGCTCAGTCCTGTCGATAGCTGATTTTGTAGATAGTTGATAGTTCTCAGGAAAAATATTTTTCTTAGTGTTAAGCAACTAAATTACAAATGGAAAAGAAGCAACTCATGACCCTAAGAAGTCCTATAATTAATCAAGAATGAACTATAATTAACGAAGGATGGACTCCAACACATTTGGGGCAGAGGCTAAGGAGGTCCTTTCCAGTGTCAGGCTGAAGGAGGGCAGAGGAGCTGACAGGCAACCTTCAAACCCTCACCACGAAAGTGAAAAAACATCAACTTTTTTCATCTATCAATAAAACTATGTAAAAGTAAATTCACTGTATGTTACACTGTTTCTAAAAACAGAAGAGTTAGCCATTTCCAAGAACTCCAAGTTTCCCCAAACTACTATCTTGAAGGCCTGCAAAAAATCCATTAAGCAATAGCATATATCCACAGAGTTGGAGTTTCCCTTCTTCCAGAACTGCAATCTGTTACCAAATCCTCTGGCAGGGGGCTGGTCTGGAACTGCCTGGGCTCCTAGCAGGTAATTTACACGGATCTTTAAAAACCATTCACCGCTCCTCCTCCCCGCTATAAAACAAACCTGCCTTTCAGAACAGCTCTGAAAGGGGGGCAGAATGCCCAGAGGAGGGGACACGTCCCTGCCCGCGGGCCTCACCTACCACTCACCCAATTCAGGCCACAAAAAGCTGTGGCCCTGTTCTCATCTCAAGGCACCACTGCTTTCTCTGAACACCGTATATCTTCCGAATTCGCCTCTTATCTTACTATTTGTAAAATGAAGACTCTCTTCCTTCTAGAAAGAAATAAAGCAAAAGGTGCAAACGATGCCAGGTGACCATTAAACTTACCTGCACCTGGGCAGCCTACAGGCCCAGCCTGGATCCGCAGGCGACCTCATCCACCGTGAAAGACCAGAAGCGTGTGGCAGGCAAGGGTGCCCGTGTTTTGCTCCCCACGGAGAGAAAGAGCGGTGAGAGAGAGCTTCTTCCACTTCAAAAAGCTGATAACCCAAAATTGGAAGAATCTGAATGAGAAAGTGCGTGCTAACAAAACAAAACAATAAAACAAGAAAGAAACCTAGGAGGGGAGGGGAACGCGTTTAAGAAGAATCACCTGTTTTCACTCCGCCGCGCGAGTTTCCTAGACTCGCGTGGGAAGGATGGGGAGGGAGCCGGGAGAGAGCGGGAAGCGCGAGGGCTTCGGGGCCCCCAGACTGGCGTCTCTTTTCCAGTGGTTTGCCCCAGGGTGAGTCATTTATCATCCTGGTGTCGGCTTCTTTATCAGTAAAATGGGGGTAATAATGCCTCTTCGCAGGGCGATGGTTAGGATTAAACGAAGTTAAACCCGCTGGAACCCAAGGGACGGCAGTTAACTGTTCGCTCCCTCCCTATCCACACCCGCAGCCAACTCCTCTAATTTCTAAGCTCCTACTCGCTACGCGGACCAGGGGGAAAGAGACCAGAAGAAGTGGCTTCCAGGTGACACTAGGCACCAGAGACCTGGTCTCGGGCTCCACTGATCGGACGGAAGAGTAGGGTCCAGGGACAGCGCCCTGCGCCATCCCCGGCCCCGGGCGCACACGCTCGCCACGGATTCCCACCGCGCGTCCTCTCCCTCCTGCCCCGGCTGCGCGGCCTCTTCGCCGGCGGAGCCCATCCCGCCCGGGGCCGAGGGGCCCCGGCTGGGAGCCGGCTCCCTCCCTCCCATCCTGCCCATCGCTCCCCCGCCGCCGGGCGGCCGAGCAGGGGGGCCGTGGGGAGTTGGTTACCTGCAGCGAGCGTCCGGCACCGGGGGTGCAGGAGGGTGCTGTACCGCGCGGCGCGGGAGAGCAGCGGCGCAGACCAGCCCCTCAACGGCCACGCTGCAGCCGAGAGCTGAGCGGCGCGGGGACTGAGGCTCGCGGCCTCGGGCCTCCTACCCGCCCACCCGGGCGCCACGCCCCTGGGCCCGCCCCTCTAGGCCCCGCCCACCGCGGCCCCGCCCACCGCATCCCCGCCTCGCCCTAGTCCACCGGTGCCCGGCGCGGGGCGCGCGGCTTCCGGCCGAGGTCAGCGCGCCCTCTGGGCAGTACCGCGGCCTGGGCCGAGCCCCGGCGGCCGAGCGCTGCCTCAGGGTCGCCCTGGTTCTACTTCCCTGAGCTGCGTAAGGGCTGGGCGCGTGAGTGGGGTCCTTTTCAAATTGTATGCCCCCTTCCTCGAAAGCAGGAAACGCGGGAAGTGCTGCTTTTTCTGATTTTAAAAATGAAAATATGTTTTATACCAAAAAAGAAAAAAAATGCAATGCCAAGGTTCTTCATATCATGTAAAGTTTAGAGATGACCATGTAGGGTTTTTTTCCTGATGAGCCTTGCTTACTAAATTTAGCATTTAAAACCTCTTTACATTCATGTGTTTTTCACATAAAAACTGAGGTTAAATTGTGGAACAATCCACAGTGGCGTGGAAAGGAGAAAATGCGTCTCTCCCGCCCTTAAAGCACATAGCATTGTGTCAATTAAAGTCGACACTGTCTCCTTTCTAGCAAGGAGAGTATCGTGTATGTGTCTTCTTCCGCTGGATTTTTAGCTCCCAGAGAGCAGAACAGGTTCTTACTCATCTGCATATCATTTATTCATTCAACACCCATATTGAAGTAAATGAAGGAATTAACTGTATACACACTCACTTTCCTGCCCACCGTGTCCTGCTGGGCTGTAGGGTAAACCTGAGACCCTGTGAGCAGGTGGGTTTCCCTGTAACAGGAGGCTTGCCTGGTCCTTGCTCAGGGGAGACACGTGATCTCAGAAAGCAGGGCTGGGCAGGCCTCGGGGGGACCAGGGATGCTCTGAGGCCCACCCTCCTGGGCTTTGGACCTGAGAGATTAGACGCCCTGAGGGGGGGCTGCTTAGACGTGTCCACACAGAGCAGAGGATGACAGTGCCCCATAAGTGAAGCATAAATTCACCCCGCCACATAGCACACTGGTTTCATGTTAACCTACCTGTCCCTTTTGTGCAGACCTGGCCTTTTCTCTTCTAGGCTTTGGAATATTCTGGAAGGATTGCTCTGGACTCTCCTGTCCACTCCCCACCCTTGTGCCAGAGTGTTACTGGGTGAAGTCACAGGCCAGCTTTAGTGACAATGGCATAGGAGCTAATGAAAGATTCCTGGGGGAGGGTAAATCTTGCCTCTTCCCCAAGGAGATTCCTTCTCCAGTGACAATCTTGGACCGTCTTTCTTTAATTTTATTTGGGAAAGTAATCTTCTTATAATACATTATGTGCAAGACCTAGAACAAGGGGAACATGAGCTCCTTTTAAACTGTGGTTTATATATTTATTATGGAAACAAAAGTACAAACCCAAAATATCTTCTGCAACTACACACAGAATCTGCATTCCGGTCAGAACTAGAAAAAAGGTAATTTCAATTTGTTTTCTCCATCTATTGGTAATCCAGATGACTTTTTTCACTAAGGGACAAAATGATACCTTAAGTAAAGCCACTGTGAAGGCCAGTAGGCTGTGAAAACCCTCATAATGCATTATGAAATTAAAATCATAAATTTTATTAATTTGATGTTTGCAGCTAAACCTGTCACTTCTTTCCACTAGACTAATCACGTTTCCTTCAGCCTCACTAGACCAGTTTTTTCTTATTTTTTATTTTTTATTTATTTATTTATTTTTGTGTGTGTGAGGAAGATCAACTCTGAGCTAACATCCATGCCAATCCCCCTCTTTTTGCTGAGAAAGAGTGGCCCTGGGCTAACATCTGTGCCCATCTTCCTCTACTTTATATGGGACGCCGCCACTGCAGTTAAGTGCGCACGCTCTGCTGCGGCGGCCCGGGATTCGCCGGTTCGGATCAATGGTTCGACGCACCACTTGTTAAGCCATGCTGTGGCGGCGTCCCATATAAAGTAGAGGAAGATGGGCACGGATGTCAGCCCAGGGCCAGTCTTCTTCAGCAAAAAAGAGGAGGATTGGCATTGGACATTAGCTCAGGGCTGGTTCTCTTCACAAAAAAAAAAAAAAGAAAGGTGTGGTAAGTGTAAAATACACAGTAGATTTTGAAGATTTAGTATGAAAAAAAGTTTTAAATATCTCATTTAAATTTATTTTTAAATATTGATTATATGTTGAAATGATAATATTTTGGATGTATTGATTTAAATATTATTAAAATTTTTAAAAATAAAAATAAAAGTGTGAATAAAATTTGTTACTAGCACAATAGTTGGAACTTTGAATATATGTTGCCAAAGCAATGCTAATTCTGTTCCCTAACACAATGTGTACAGTATTGTACTTCAGATATATTATGAGCATTGATGGATTGATCTGATTGTCTAACTTTAATGTGTAATATTGTTTTGATAGGAAAATTAATTTTGAGATCCAAACAATGGATTTATAAATTAAGTTTTAGAATATATCTTTTTGGGCCGGCCCGTGGCTTAGCAGTTAAGTACGCGCGCTCCTCTACTGGCGGCCCGGGTTCGGATCCCGGGCGCGCACCGACGCACCGCTTCTCCGGCCATGCTGAGGCCGCGTCCCACATACAGCAACTAGAAGGATGTGCAGCTGTGACATACAACTATCTACTGGGGCTTTAGGGGAGAAAAAAGGAGGAGGATTGGCAATAGATGTCAGCTCAGAGCCGGTCTTCCTCAGCAAAAAGAGGAGGACTAGCATGGATGTTAGCTCAGGGCTGATCTTCCTCACACACACAAAAAAAGAATATATCTTTTTTTGTCAAGTGGATACTGCATGTATCCCATAAATGTAATCGACTTATTTTTAATCACCACCATAACATGTACCCATCGTAAACCTACACGAGTGGTTCAGAAGGTATTTCTGGATCTCTCAGGGATGTATCAGTCCAGTCAGAAAACGGAAATCACAGCAGTTACTTTCACAGAGAATTTAAAGACTTGCTTAAACAGGTAATGGAAGGTTGATAAGGCAAAAGGGAAAAAGTTTCTCTCTTTCTGTGGTAACGGAGAGAGAGAAACTGCGGGAAGCAGCTGCCATGGGTAGAGCTGGAGAGAGGAGAAGTGGGGGGTCACCAGAAACCAAGAGCTGGGAGAGGGCCTCTGGGAGCAGGGACTCAGACCTCCCAGGATGGCAGTACCCACTGGTGGTATTATTTCTGAAGGTAAATGTTGAGGCTGGATCTGAGACGGTGGATTAAACACTAGAAATTGGAAATGACTGCTGCCAACAGGGAAAAGAACCATGGCTTGGTGACATCAGCAGGGACAGCAAGTAAATATCAAGGAGCAGGTCCCTCATCTGTCCTCCAGCCTTCCAGTCTCCTCAAGCGTCCACTAGTGGCCCCACCGTAGAGGAAACGTGGTCTGCTGCATCATAGCCACAGCGTCACTGGACAGAGTATGCAAGGATGGGTTTGAGCTGCAAGATATACCTTAATAACCAGCACAGGGACTAAACTCATGATTACAAGTATCGACTGTCCTAACATTTATAGATGCAGGGAAGTGCTGACAAACACAATTGTTACAGCGACAATGAATACACTTGTCTTACATTCTTTAAATATCATAATAAAACCGGTTAAAAGTACAGCTCAAGTAAGGGGACAGTGTTGGACTTGATCCTGTTATTGACCCTATGGTCTCACAAGCCAGTGATGGTTAAAGACACCCCACACCCACAGCCTTTTGTGTTCCAGGAAACAGCGTCCTGTGAAGAGCCACCACCTTTCCTCAAATGACTTAGCTAAGACTCACAGAGAGCTCCTTGTTTATCTAGACAAGGCCAAACGCAGACCCGCTAAATTCCCTTCTCTGTCTCATAAATGATTAGCTGAGCTGTTTGACCCCACTGACCAATGCGCACAAAATGCCCACTCACTGTACTTGAGCAAACTTTACCAGGCTTCCCTCCTCCCCAAGGCTTGACTTGCATCCACTTCGGCCTAAACCAGCATTGCCATGATGAATAAACCCCTTAAAGGGCCATCCCCAGAAGCCCCTTCCCAGCTGACCTCAAAGAAAACCTTTTCTGATCAATTGTCCCATCAGTCACCTGCTTATCACACTCCCTGATAACAGTTCTTTATAGCCTCATTGACTCTTCCCTATAAAAAGAAAAGCCCCTTCTGCCTGATCTTTCAAAAGGTCAGATATTACCATCTAAGCACACTCCGCAATACAATCTCCCGTCCCCCTAGGGCAATAAGCCCCTTCCCCTAATTGAGATAATCCTTTTGAATAAAGTCTCTCCTTTACCTAAATCCAAATTTGGGTTTTATTTGACAGTTTCTGGTGCTGTGACTGGGCTTAAGATTGGACCTCACCTACGGACCTCCACCATCTGTCTCCACCCAGGGAATGGTGCCACATTTGGCCATTTCAGGATCCTCTGGTGAGTTCAGTGCTTGAGCCAGTGCTCTGGATGTCTTGTCTCCTGAGGCACAGTAAAGAGTTACTTTAATTCTCTCCAGCAAAGAGAGAATCTTTTCCAGCAGAGATCCTTTCTCTGGCCCTCCTGGGAGGCCTCCTCTGCTTTTCCTCAGTTCCCCAACCAGGGATTGTGTGGGGGAATTAATCAAGTGGGACTCTTTCTCAGCTCCTGTAAATTGATTTCTTTGGGTTAACTGTCTGTTAATCCCATGGGTAACTCCTACTCTGTCAGGCACCCTCTCGCCTCTTCTCCCACTAACTGCATGCCATTATGGCACAAATCCATTTAATATCTTCAAGAATTGGGCCGGGGCTGTGGCTTAGCGGTTAAGTGCAGGCGCTCCGCTGCTGGCGGCCCAGGTTCGGATCCCGGGTGCGCACCAACGCACTGCTTCTCCGGCCATGCTGAGGTCGCGTCCCACATACAGCAACTAGAAGGATGTGCAACTATGACATACAACTATCTACTGGGGCTTTGGGGAAAAAAAGGAGGAGGATTGGCAATAGATGTTAGCTCAGAGCCAGTCTTCCTCAGCAAAAAGAGGAAGATTAGCATGGATGTTAGCTCAGGGCTGATCTTCCTCACAAAAAAATAAATAAATCTTCAAGAATTGGCAAAATTTTCTAAAGGCAATTTAGAACTTCAAAGAGCTCTTTGGGAAATTTGAGATCAGCCCAAACTGGCTCATCGAAGACCTCTCCCTTCCCATTATCCCTTCTCCTCCTCCTTTTTATCACCTTACCCTTCTCTTCAGTTGCCTTGAATCTTTGATCTGTCCTCCTTCAACACCCCCTACCTCCTCTACCCACTATCCACCACTGTCAGATCTTCCCTATCCCTCCAGCCCTTCAATTCACAGTCACTCCAGATTTAGGCCCCCTCTGTTCTGCTCACCTCCCCTTCACCCCACTGGTGAAGGAAGGATCCCCTCCCCTAAACAGTATGAGATGGGCAAACACACGCCCCGATACTGGACAGATGAGACTGAGAGCACTTTATTAGTCACCTAGACTCACAGCCTGGGGCCGAGGAGGACACTGCATACCATTCAGGGTCACATGAGGGTTATGCTCAAGAGCAGAGGGAATGGTCAGGGGCTGTGGGAGGCAGGCTTTGCAGCAGAAGGGATGGGTGACCCTGGGCTCCCACGGGAATAGGTGATGGTTTATTTAAATAACTTTGTGGGCTGACAGGGAGGTAAAACTCCTTAGATTGAGGATAAAGAGGGGTGCATCTGATCTGGCTGATACAGGAACTAGCTGAGTGTGGAGCCATTTCCTCTCAGTGGAGGCATATCTGGCAAAAGCAGGGAAACTCACAGTTAGGCCTTTGGGCCCTGTGAGAATCAAAGACGTTAAGTCAGCACATGAAATTTCAGCCCTTATAATAAGCCCTCTCCCCATCAGGGCTCTTGAAGGGCTCGGGGACCCCAACAACAACCACTTGAGCCTGAAAAAAGTCATTGGGAACAGACTGGATATTTTGTCTGTTCATGTAGGCTTTGGAGACACATGGATGGCCACTTGGTCTTTCCTCAGTTCTTTGCCCAAAGTTAAGTCCACAGACTTCATAAGATCACATGTCAGGGCAGAGGAAATCTTAAGGGTCTGCTCCACAAATATTGGTGAATATGCTTAAACTTCATATTGAGCAGACCATTTGCCAGAAACACAATCCTGGTAAAAATGTAAAGGTGGGAAAAGGATGAGAGCTAGCATTTTTATGTGAACCAACGAGTTGAAATTTTTTTGAAGAAGAAGGAACACTTCCAAAGTCATTTTACAAGGCCAGCATTACCCTGACACCAAAACCAGACAAAGACACTACAAAAAAAGGAAACTACAGGCCAATCAATATCCCTAATTAACATAGATGCAAAAATCCTCAACAAAATATTAGCAAACTGAATCCAACAATACCTTAAAAAGATCATATATCATGATCAAGTAGAATTTATTCCAGGGATGTAAGGATAGTTCAGCATCTGCAACTCAATCAACATGACACACCACATTAACAAAGTGAAGGCTAAAAATCATATGATCATCTCAATAGATGCAGAAAAAGCATTTGACAAAATTCAACATCCATTCATGATAAAAACCCTCAACAAAATGGGTAGAGGAGGAATGTACTTCAACATAATAAAGGCCATATATGACAAGCCCACAGCTAACATCATACTCAACAGTGAAAAGCTGAAAGCTTTTCTTCTAAGAACAGGAACAAGACAGCGATGCGCACTCTCATCACTTTTATCGAATGCAGTATTGGAAGTCCTAGCCATAGCAATTAGGCATGAAAAAGAAATAAAAGTTATCCAAATTGGAAAAGAAGAAGTAAAACTGTCACTATTTAGAGATGACATGATACTATATATAGAATTGAAATTCTAAAATTAAAGTTATAAACTCTCTATTTGTTCCTGTCTATATATTTATGTGTGTGTATATATATATATATGTACAAGTATTATATATATAATATTGTCCTACCTCTGGATGGTATTACCAAATAAGATTATAAAATTCCTTAAAGGTTCTCAATTCTGATCGACTAGGAGATAAGAGCTTATATCAATTAAATACTCCTAAAATTCCCATAAATTAAAGATATTGAATTTCTAATACTTTCAAAAGTATTTGTATGGAAACTATCCCAAATGTTTTTAAAATTCAAGTTCACATAATTTAGGTAAATCTTTAGCAAACGAGACTAGTCTAATATTGTTGGTTTAATAAAAACAGCTGTGTCTTCTGAGTTATCAGCATTAACTATAAAACAAGCATATATTTTTATTCTATTTGGGTACATTCTTCATAAACCTATGCAGGTTTCCTGATCAATAAGCCAGTGTTACAGCTACTACAGGTTTAAAGTTATAAAAAATGTAAATTTGTGTTTAACCAAATGGAATCATTATTCTGACAGTGATTTCAACAATAATTATGTCTAGTAATATGTCAGCTTGAGGATAGTTTCCAAGATCTTTTAGGTATCTTAAAACCTTAGACTTATGCTAATTTAAATTAACTGATGGATTATCATTAAATTCCTAGATCATTTCTAAGTAAGATAGAATACTGGAACATAATTTTAAGTTTATGTAAACTTAAATTTTTGCCTCTTATTTTTATGGTACAGAGAGGCTAAATATATTTTGATCTGTTAATGAACATGTTCATTTTTGCCACATTAAGTAGTTGTATAAGAAAGTGTATGATTATAAAAAACGTCATGAGACGTATATTCTTAAGCTTGGCTAGTCTGCTACGATATGTTGGTGTATGACAGTTCACAATTATCTACCTCATAGTTTTCTCTGTGAGTGTGTTAGTTTGCTAGGGCTACCATAACAAAGTACTAGAGACTGGGTGGCTTAAACAGTAGAATTTTATTTTCTCACAGTTCTGGAGGCTAGAAGTCCCAGATCAAAGTGTCGGCAGCATTGGTTTCTTCTGAGACCTCTCTCCTTGGCTTGTAGATGACCATCTACTCCCTATGCTTTCATGTGGTTTTCCCTTTGTGTGTATCTATGTCCTAATCTCCTCTTCTTATAAGGACACTAGTCATATTAAATTAGGGCCCACTCTAATGACCTCATTTAACTTAATTACCTTTTTAAAGACATGATTTTCTTTTCTTTTTTTTTTTTTTGTGAGGAAGATCAGCCCTGAGCTAACATCCATGCCAATCCTCCTCTTTTTGCTGAGGAAGACTGGCCCTGGGCTAACACCTGTGCCCATCTTCCTCCACGTTATATGAGACACTGCCACATCATGGCCTGACAAGCGGTGTATCAGTGCACGCCCTGGATCCGAACCTGGGCCGCCAGCAGCGGAGCGAGCACACTTAACCGTTACACCATGGGACCGGCCCCTAAAGACACTATTTTCAAGTATAGTCATATTCTGAGGTACTAGGGGTTAGGACTTCAACATATGAATTTTAGAAGAACACAATTCAGCCCATAACAGTGGGCAAGACTCTACTTGGAGAAATAATGCCAGAAAGGGACAACTTTGTATGCAAGGTATGCAGGATGTATTTTTTTAAGAAAGGGAGAGTAATTTTATCCTAAAATAAAATGACTGGTTATTCCAGGATGCGACAGAGAAAAGTGTAGGAAAAAACAGAAGGGATGTTGAAAGTTGTAGAAGGTTCTCAGAGAGGGAATTTTGTTTGTCATTGTCAAAGCTGGCTAAGGTTTGATAGCTTCATTTATAAGATTTTTTTAAAGCTTTAGTGTCAAATAATTATACTGATACAAAATCAGAATTTAGTGTTCTCTGTTAAAATGACAAAATTTTCTTGGATTCTTGGTCTGGTCTTTTTTTTTTGGTGAGGAAGATCAGCCCTGAGCTAACATCCATGCTAATCCTCTTCTTTTTGCTGAGAAAGACCAGCTCTGAGCTAACATCTATTGCCAATCCTCCTCCTTTTTTTTCCCAAAGCCCCAGTAGATAGTTGTATGTCATAGCTGCACATCCTGCTAGCTGCTGTATGTGGGACACCGCCACAGCATGGCCAGACAAGCGGTGTGTTGGTGCACACCCGGGATCCGAACTCGGGCCGCCAGTAGCAGATCGCTCATACTTAACCACTAAGCCACGGGGCCGGCCCATGGTCTGTTCTTAATAAGAGGTTGTAAAGAGGTTTTTCTTTACTTTCTGAGTAATCTGCCTAGAAGGCAAAGATTCTGTGTCTGATCAGAATAATTTCCTGTGCCTTATGTTGACTTTATCATATTCTCGATTATTTAAAAAACAGTCTTCTCATTTTTGAAAGAGCTATGGTTCTTTACAATCATGTTACCCACGTTTACTTTTAAAATCTCCTGTTGCCACTTTGATTTTGGACTGACTTCATTCCGCATGCCATATAAACAAACACATTTTCTTGCTACTTGCATTATTTTTGGAATAAATTCTTATCAGATTTTTCACTTTTTTGGGTTTTTTTTTTTTTTTTTGATGAGGAAGATTGGCTCTGAGCTAACAACTGTTGCCAATCTTCCTCTATTTCGTATATGGGACGCCGCCACAACATGGCTTGATGAGCAGTGTGTGAGTCTGCACCTGGGATCCAAACTCGTGCACCCCAGGCTGCAGAAGCGGAGTGTGAGAACTTAACCACTACACCACCAGGCCGGTCCCAGATCTTTCACTTTTGAAAATGATCAGTAATAAGTTAACCACGACCATTCTAAGTGTTTCATCATCTACAGATAGATTTTTGTTTTACTCTGATGCTTCCCGGAAAGTGCTTGCAAAGCAGCTACAGGGCAGATGCTCTTTCTTCAACAATGAAGGACTGTCTCAGAGACCCATGGAAAAGGACTCTGCCAACCAGGTGCTCTGGGACACAGACTTCTGATGACTTTGAGAACATACCAGTGGAGTGAGTTGAGATTTCCAGAACTCTAGAGAAGAAGCAGATGTGTTCATGAGACTGCTAACCAAGATCAATCAGAACTTGAATTACTTGGGACTGAACGAAGATCTGATGAAGGATGATTATGAGTTTTTTTGGAATATTGCTGATTCTTTAATGTTCTATTTTTTCTGGATATACAGAACCCTTTTCTCTTTTCCCTTAAGCTATCTGTAACTCACAACAATTTAGTAGACTATCCTTTTGTAGATAGAAATAAAATTTATCTTTCTTCTCCCTGCTTTCCCCTTCAGAATTAAGAATCTCATTGAATGTTCTTATTTTCATGGCTATATAGTTATTTGCATGGGTTCAGTAAGCCTTTATCCTCCTTGTTAATAGAATATAATTGGAAACATTGGTTAAAAAAAAACAATGCTTTGGCTGGAATGTCATATTTGAGAATGATACTCACTTACTAGACACTTTTAAGAAGCTAATGTTGACTTTATTATGGAGCCAATGCTTACAAAAACCTCTTAGAAAAACTGGCCTGGGGCCGGCCCAGTGGCAGAGCAGTTAAGTTCCCACCTTCTGCTTCCAATGCCTAGGGTTCACCAGATCGGATCTGGGCACAGACCTACTCACCACTCATCAAGCTATGCTGAGGCAGTGTCCCACAAAGAAGAGCTACAACCATGATAGACAACTATGCACTGGGGCTATGGGGAGAAAAAAGAAAAAGAGAAAGATTGGTAACAGAATGGGCCGGCCCGTGGCTTAGAGGTTAAGTGTGCGCTCCTCTACTGGCGGCCCGGGCAGATCCCAGGCGCGCACCGACACACCGCTTCTCTGGCCATGCTGAGGCCGCGTCCCACATACAGCAACTAGAAGGATGTGCGACTATGACATACAACTATCTACTGGGGCCTTGGGGAGAAAAAGGAGGCGGATTGGCAATAGATGTTAGCTCAGGACTGGTCTTCCTCAGCAAAAAGAGGAGGATTAGCATGGATGTTAGCTCAGGGCTGATCTTCCTCACAAAAATAAATAAATAAATAAATAAATAAATAAATAAATAAATAAATAAATAAATAAATAAATAACATTTCTAACAAAAAAAAAAAAGAGTACGAAGATTTAAGTCCTCTCCTTCCATACAGAAAAGAGTTTCCAGAGATAAGATCATCTCCTCTTCTTCCCAGTACAGAGAGGGAGATACCTTTACAAATGGAGATTTCCCTTATAAATGTAAATGTTTTGGTAAACAAAACTTTGAAAAGAGTACGTTTAGCAAGAACCCTCCCAGTCTGTCACTTTTAGGCGCAAGTTTGGGGGAAGATTCAAGTTTCTTTCCCAGAAAATAATCAAAGTAAAGAGATATCTTTCAGGGTGGCCAATTTTGATCTCCCACAAATGCTATCATGGTATAAATTGCTACAAACTTTCTGGAAGGCAGTTGGACAATGTGAATACATATAACAATCATTCGTCTAGGAATTTATCCTATGTAAGAAATTTCACAAGTGCACAGAGATTTTTGAATAAGGACGTTCACTGATTATATGAACATCCTTATTATATTGATTATATTGGAAACAATAAGGGTTGTTAAAAGACAATTTTCAGAAAAAGGTAAAATCATGACTCATACAGATAATAAAAATGAACGTGTTAAAGAATTTATTTCACTTATATGATATGAGGGAGTCAGGCAAATATTATAACTAAGTTCAAAGGGAAAGTCAAAACAGTACAGATTTATTTGGAGTAAAGGAATGTTGAGATGAATTGCAAAACTTATTTTTCCACAGGACTGGGGACAGGGAAGTCAATTAATTACTACTGCACAGGACAGAATGTACATATCTATCAGTTACCTGTGAAGGGGAGCAGAATTTCTCACCCCAAAAGATGACTCTTTGCATAAGGATTATTTTAGGCTGATTATTTTTAAGACACAGAAGACACAGGAAAAGCTCCATTTGTAAGGGTGACTCCCTCTCTGTACCAGGAAGGATGACTACATCATTAGAAACTTATCAGTTGGGGGCCGGCCCCATGGCTTAGTGGTTAAGTGCACCCGCTCCACTGCTGGTGGCCCGGGTTCGGACCCCGGGCGCACACCGATGCATGGCTTCTCCGGCCATGCTGAGGCTGCGTCCCACATACAGCAACTAGAAGGATGTGCAGCTATGACATACAACTATCTACTGGGGCTTTGAGGGGGGGAGAAATAAATAAATAAAATCTTTAAAAAAAAAAAAGAAACTTATCAGTGGGGAAGGCATGGACTTAAATCCACGTAACAATCCTACTCTTGTTTACTGTGCTTTGTCTGGTAACCACCCATAACCGACTCTCCTCACCCCCAACATCCTTCTTTTGTCTTTAGCTGAAGACGGTATCTAAGGTAATAAGTTGGGCCATTTTGGAGAATTGCTCAGTTTTCCTGGGTCTCTCCCATGTATACGGGAAGTATATACACATTATTAAAGTCCCGTGTGTTTTTCTCCTATTAATCTGTCTTTTTATTACAGGAGAGGGTCTTAGCCAAGAACCTGGAAGGGTAAGGGGAAAAATATTTTCCTCTACACCTGCAACTTAGAAAGAGCAGCAAATAGCTCAAAGACAATCAATAGGGCTAGAATGCATGGTGTTTCATTGAAACACTATTATTTTTAAAAAACAGAGTTCATTGATAGAAAAATTATGTTGTGTTGATATCATGCAGCTGTAAAAAAATGATGGAGATGTCACGCTATTTTGTTATAGAAAGCAATGTTAATATGTCATTAAATGAAAAAAAAAGTAATACTATATGTGTTATTACCCATGATCAAAGATATATGTCAATAATACATATGCAGTCATTTCTAGGGATTTTTTACAATATTCTACTTAAACATTTGAGTAAAAAATATACATACAAACATTGTTCACAAATATCATAGCTTTAAAAAGATATTTCCATTTTGAAAAAAATAATATAAATTGCATGAATAAATAAACTGGTCAGCAGTAAATTTAACATTTCTGTCAAAAAGAAAAAAAAAACTTAGTGAGCACACACCTATCAGAATGTTTAACAGGAAAAACAACTTAAAAGAAGTACCTGTCAGGGGCCGGCCCGGTGGCGCAAGCGGTTAAGCGCACGGGCTCTGCTGCGGTGGCCCGGGGTTCGCCGGTTCGGATCCCGGGCGCGCACCGATACACCACTTGGCAAACCATGCTGTGGCGGCGTCCCACATAAAGCAGAGGAAGATGGGCACGGATGTTAGCTCAGGGCCAGTCTTCCTCAGCAAAAAGAGGAAGATTGGCATGGATGTTAGCACAGGGTCGATCTTCCTCACACACACACAAAAAAGAAGTACCCGTCTGAATACATATCCATGCAATGGAATGCTACTTAGCTTAAAAAAAAAAATGATTCACACAAGAATATGGATGAATGGCACAGACTTTGTGCTGAGATAAAGATGCCAAACACAGAAGAACATATACTGTTTGATTCATATTTATATATTTGAAATTCTGAACAGGTAAATCTAGTCTATAGGACAGGAAGGAGAGTGGTTGTCACCTGGGACTGAGCGGGGGAGGCTTACTTTTGGGGATGAGAGAAATGATCTTTATCTTGATTGTGGTAGTGATTACATGGGTACATATATTTCTCAAAACCCATTGAAGTGTATACACTTCATAACAAACATAAACCTAAAATGGATATATTTTATTGTATGTGTAGGGGAGGAAAAATAATTTTCCCTCCACCTTTCTAGGTTCTTGGCTGAGATCTCCCTGTAATAGAAGATAGATTAACAGGAGAAAAACAAACAGAAGTTTAATAACACGTATACCTCCTGTATACATGGGAGATATCCAGGAGAACTGAGTAACTCCCTGAAATGGACCAAGCCACCATCTTAAATATCATTTCCACTGCAAGACAAAAGGAGATATTGGTGGTGGATGTGGGAAGCCAGTTGTGGGAGATTACTAGGCAAAGCACAGTAAACAAGGGTATGGTTGTTATGGAGACTTAAGTCCATGCCTTCTCCGTAGGTAAGTTTCTAGAGATGTAATCATCCCCCTCTTCCTGGTACAGAGAGGGAGACACCCTTACCAATGGAGATTTCCCTTATAAATGTAAATATCTCTTACAAAAAGGTGACTTCTATTTGGCTTTCAGAGCTTCTCCTGTGTTTGCTGTTTCTTAAAAATAACCATCTCAAGATAATCCTTATGCCAAGAGGCATATTTTGGGTGGCATAGTCTGCTCCCCTTCATATGTAAACTATACTTCAATACAATTGACTTTTTAAAAAAAATCTGTTTAAAAAGACTAGAAGGTGGGCCGGCCCCGTGGCTTAGCTGTTAAATGCTCACGCTCCGCTGTTGGTGGCCCGGGTTCGAATCCCGGGGGCGCACCAAGGCACCGCTTCTCCGGCCATGCTGAGGCTGTGTCCCACACACAGCAACTAGAAGGATGTGCAGCCATGACATACAACTATCTACTGGGGCTTTGGGGGAAAAATAAATAAAAAAATAAAATTATAAAAAAAAAAAAAAGACGAGAAGGTGTAAACAGAAAGGAGAGAGCATGTGTTGGGGAGGATCTGGACACGCTGAGTTTGCAACGATGCTGAGTTTTTAAGGAGCAGAGGACCTCTCGGCCTCTGGAAATATGCCTGGGCTCCAGTGTTTCCTATGTAGAAGCCATCTGGAAAGGGATGGCTGGTGCAGCCATGACACTAAGTGCACTCTTTTGAGGTTGAAAGTGCCCAGGAGAAGCTGGGGGGAATTTTTACAATTATGAGGCACTGGCATAGCAAAGGAAGGGGGAAGGGTTGGAGGCAGTGGAGGAAAAACAAATTAACACTGTGTCCTGGACACCAGCGAGCGTGGGCTGACATGGTAAAAGAGACAGCAGAGTCAGGTAGGTTCACAGAGTACTTTAAGCTGAGCACTAGAATTCTCATGCTAAATGAACAAGAACGTTCCAGGTATAAAACTGTTTTTAATACTGACTCGCAAGCGGAGGTTGAAATGTGGCAGAGATGCCCTCTGGTGGTAGTATCGAAAACCAAGTGTATAAACATAAAATAGTTGAGAAATATGATGAAAATCAGCTCTAGTTTTTAAATACATTAGATGTAAGAAGTAAATATAATGAATTGGTACCACAGGAAAATCCACTGTACTTAGCTAGCATTATCTAAAATAAAGAGCTTGATAGACTTCCATTTCCTGGGCCGGCCCCGTGGCTTGGCAGTTGGGTGAGCGCGCTCTGCTGCTGGCGGCCCAGGTTCGGGTCCTGGGCACGCGCCGACGCACCGCTTCTCCGGCCATGTTGGGGCCCCGTGCCACATGCAGCAGCTGGAGGGATGTGCGGCTATGGCATGCAGCTGTCTGCTGGGGCTTTGGGGGAAAAAAGGAGGAGGATTGGCAATAGATGTTAGCTCAGAGCCCGTCTTCCTCAGCAAAAAAAAAGAGGAGGATTAGCATGGATGTTCGCTCAGGGCTGATCTTCCTCACAAAAAAAAAAAAAAAGACTTCCATTTCCTGTCAAGAGGGAGTAACAGGGATCAGATTTGCCTTCTGTTAAAAACAAAACAATGGGCCGGCCCTGTGGCTTAGCGGTTAAGTGCGTGCGCTCCGATGCAGGTGGCCCGGGTTTGGATCCTGGGCGCGCACAGACGCACTGCTTCTCCGGCCATGCTGAGGCCGCGTCCCACATACAGCAACTAGAAGAATGTGCAATTATGACTTACAACTATCGCCTGGGGCTTTAGGGAAAAAATAAATAAATAAAAAATTAAAAAAAAATAAAATAAAAACAAGACAACAAGACCAAAATGGAGTTGCTTATGCTAAGCCCCATATCACCAAACCAAGACTTAATTACAGTATCAGCTCTCCCAGAAATGGAATTTTAAACCAGTCAGTCAGGAATTGCCTGATCAGCATTATTTAGGTAATCTGCCTGGTAGACCCCTGCCATCCCCTAAAGGAAAGTGACCTCGCAATAGCCAACCCACTTTTTTGTCTAGTGTAACTCCCTTGTTTCCTCTCTCTTCTGCCTATGAAAGTCTCATTTTGTACAGCTCCTTGGAGCTCCTTTCTATCTGCTAGATTGGATGCTGCCAATTCATGATTCGTTGACTAAAACCAATAAGATCTTTAAAATTTACTCAGTTGAATTTTGTATTTTAACACTTGCCATCTGAAACAAATGAGAAATCAAACAAAATACATTAAAACTATTTCTGAAATAATGTTTTCCAGAAATTGGACATCAGGCAGCACAGGACAGTGATTGAAAAATGGGAAACAAATTAGGTGAGCCCTGTGATTGCCCTGGAGAGTGTTTCCAGGCTGCAGCTCAGGGAGGCGTAACTCAGGTAGAGCTCAGCAGCCTTCCTGAGATAGAGAACCAGAGCTGGGAGTCCAGGGAGGCCAAGGAAGCTAGACTCTGCGGGGCAAAATACCAGAAAGGAGAGAACAACATAGGGAGAGAGCTCCAAAGATCTGCAGAGAGTGCTCTTCAATCTTCAGCTGAGAATACCTGTTTACAAGGAAACTGCCTGAGGCCACGAAAGAACCCTTTGGAAGGAGCAGAGGGAACAACGCCACAGCTCATGAAGAGTTGAGAACAGCACCTAGTCCGACCAGCCAGGGTGGAAACCCTTGTAATTGAAGAGACATCAGATGAAGTACACAGCAGTGGGCAAAACCATCCCTGGACTGAAGGTTGCTCGGGTCTGAATAGCAAAGCTCACAAGCATATTTCAAAAGGATCAAACTATTTCCAAGTAACTGACCTGGGTCCCCAAAATAAGGTCAAGAATATTTATAGAAATAAAAATATAGCCAGCACCCAACAAGGCAAAATTCACGATGTCTGGCATCCAATCAGAATTTACCAGGCATGCAAAGAAGCTGCAAAATATGACCCCCCCCACAAAGGGGGAAGAATCAATCAATAAAAACAGACCTTTTAAAACGATGATAGGACATTAAAACAGTTGTTATAACTGAATTCCATATGTTCAAGAAGGCAGAAGAAAGATTGAGCACATTAAGTAGTAATATGGACGACCTAAAATCGGGCTTCTAGAGATCAAAAATATACCAACTGATATGAAAAAAAAATAGCTGGGATTAACAGCAGATTAGACAGGGAAGAAGAAAAGATTAGTGTACTTTAAGACAAAGCAATAAAAACTATAACAGTAATAGAAAATTAATCACAAAGAAAAAAGACTGAAGAAATGAACAAAGCATCAGTCGGCTGTGGGACCACCTAGAAGCAGCACAATGTATGTGTAATTGGAGTCTTTGCTCTCCTTTCTATTAACTTATTTCCAAACTCTTTTTCTACTGTGTCCACTTTAACCCTTTACTTCTCATCCCTCAAACCTCCACCCTCAAACTTTAAAACTACTCTTAAAGATCTGCAATAACTCAGCTCAGTGAAGATTTTGTATAACTCCATCCTTCTGTCAAATCCAACAGCTTTTACAATTTCTCTGCAACATATAACACTGTTTGCTACCTAATCTTTGAATCCTAATCCTTGTTTCCTACCCTCTTTCTTTGAAGTTGATAAATTTCCTGCCTTCCTCAAAACTTCTTTGTGACTCATCTGATTCCTCCCTCCTTTGTCCCTGAATTTAGGGGATCCCTCAGGCTTTGTCATAAAGTCACAAGATTTCAGGGTTGGCAGAGATCTCAGACACTGTCCAGTCTGACCCACTCACTGTTGAACACTTGCTTTATGCTCACAGCATTGTTATCATATAGGTCCAGCTTTTGTATGAACACCATCCGTGGTGGGGACGTCTACCTCTCTATTCCACCATCAGCAGCTCTAATCTGTAGACTCTTCTTTCTCATATTAAACTGAAACAGGTCTCTCTGTAATTTCTGCCAAATGGTTTGGTCTCAGGCTCTTCCTTTTGTTTCCACTCTAGTCTAGACCCATTAACACCTCAAGCAGGGAATACTTAAACAGTTTTATGATCTCCATTGTAATTCTTCTCTCTCTCATTTTTTTTCTGGTGAGGAAGATTGGCCCTGAGCTAACATCTATTGTCAATCCTCCTCTTTTTTCTGAGGAAGATTAGCCCTGAGCTAACGTGTATGCCCATCTTCCTCTATTATGTATGTGGGATGCGACCACAGCATGGCTTGATGAGTGATGTGTAGGTCCAAGCCCAGGATCCAAACCCGTGAACCGCAGGCCGCCAAAGCGAAGCACACAAACTTAACCACTATGCCACCGGGCTGGCCCCTCTCTTTCAATTAACTCGACATATAACAATTCCTTTCTGATTAATCTGCAAACGCAATTTTGATGCTGTTATGTCTCTCCCCTGCTTAAAAACTTACAAGGGCTCCCATGATTTTTTTCCTGTCAAGAAATGGATTATTTTTCCAATGTATTCTTGTTTTGAATGTCATTCAAAATCTGCATGGATACAGAATTCAAAATATATAAAAGTGTATAGCCTCCACTCCTCCACTTTTCCTTCAGAGGACAACCACTGGTAAAATTTTTTGGGGAGTTGGTTTGTTTTTATTTCCCTGGTATCTTCCCAGAGATGTTCTAGACATTTTATTAAGAGAACGTGTATCCTTTGCCTGTCTCTGATGATACTTTTCACCAGTCACCTTCACCCTTGAACCACACAGAGGGCAATTTAGCAATACCTATTTAGCACATCTATTCTTTGCCCTGCTGGTTTTCACTTAACACATTTTGGAAATGACTCCACATCAGCTTATAGAAACCGTCTTTGTTTTTTTCAGTGTGTGCACAGCAGAGGGGATGTACCATGATATTTAAACAGGCCCTTAATGGACATTTAGGTTGTTTTCAGTTTTTTGTTGTTACAAACAATGCTTCAATGAATATCTTCATACATGTATGAAATAGATGTAGAGAATAAATTGCCAGAAGTGGTATTGCTTGGTCAAAATATATGTACAGGGGCTGGCCCTGTGGCCTAGTGGTTAAGTTTAGCACACTCCACTTCAGCGGCCCGGGTTTGGTTCTGGGCGTGGACCTACACCACTTGTGTGCCATGCTGTGGTGGTGACCCACATACAAAATACAGGAAGATTGGCACAGATGTTAGCTCAGGGTGAGTCTTCCTCAAGCAAAAAGAGGAAGATTGGCAACAGATGTTAGCTCAGCGTGAATCTCCTCAGCAAAAAAAAAAAAAGTGTGTACATATAAAAGGTTGATAAGCATTGGTCTCTGTGTGGTTTTGAAACCAGGGGCAACTTGTTTTAACTATACTCAGTTAGTTGTCTGTTTGTAATAGTTAGATAATGCATTACTAAACCCACCCTATAGATAACATCTTTGAGGCTTAGGTCACCATGGTAATGGATGCTTAAGTCTTTCAGGAACTGAGAGTCAACTCCTTGTCCAGTTCAGGCCGGTTAAGGCCACCAACTCATCACTTGGGCCTGTGCAGATGTCCAATAAGTGATCTCCTGATGTCAGGGAGCCAAAAACTCCACCCTCAGATCATGCTAACACCACCATTTTGTTAACATGCGTCCTGTGAAGAGCCATGAAGTTTGACTGTGCTTCCCCAGATCATCAATTACCGCGCTTCTCTTTACCTCCAATCATCCTTTTTTTTTTTTTTTTTTAAGATTTTATTTATTTAAAGCCCCAGTAGATAGTTGTATGTCATAGCCGCACATCCTTCTAGTTGCTGTATGTGGGACGCGGCCTCAGCATGGCCGGAGAAGCGGTGCGCGCCCAGGATCCGAACCCCGGGCCGCCAGCAGCAGAGCGTGCACACTTAACCGCTAAGCCACGGGGCCAGCCCAACCTCCAATCATCTATTCCCACACTTCAGACCACTCCACCACTTTATCCCATAAATATCCCTAATCCCCATTTTTGGGGGAGGGGGATTTGAGATTCAGCCTCTTATCTCCTTGTTTGGCTGCCTTGTGAATAAACCCTTCCTCTGCTGCAAACTCGTCATCTCAGTGGTTGGCCTTTTGTGCGACAGGCAAAATGAGCCTGGTTCAGTAACAGTCTCCTTCAAGGGTGAAGGTGATTGGCAAAAGATACCATCAGACACAGGCAATGGAAACAAGTTCCTTAAACCAGGTAAAAGATACGAGAATTTAAACTCTAAGAAGACCACACTAGCAGGAAGACCCTGCAGCCAGAAGGGTAAACTTCCCTGGACACTGTTGCTGGGGTGAGGATCCTACCAGGTCTTCAAAAAATGTCCTTTGCTGCGCTGACAAGAGGGTTCACACACACTCAGACCCTCTGTGGGTTCTGGAAACCCCAGCTGCATGCCTGACCAGTGATGGGAACTGCTAATAACCCAGCTCATTCCTGAATAATCACTGCAGGGGTGATTGAAGGTCAGTTTCGCATGGTCAGTTTCCTGGGTGGATGATCCCCTGAGAAGGCACAGCCTTCAGCTTCGTGATGACGTGCTTCCCATATGGAAAGTGCACCAACTTCCACTCTCACCCACAACATGTGACTGCCTGTTTCCCACATACTCACCAGCAGAGCAAACGTCAGAGTTTTTACCTCTGCCAGTTCTGATAGGTAAAAACTGAAATACAAGGTGTAACTTTCACACTTTTCTCGTGTGAGGTCTCACATCTTTTCAGAGTGTAATAATAACAGACATATGTGTCTATTCCTAGCAAGGGCAACTGTTCCACGTGGGCACTAGATCCCCACCCTTCTTTCATACCGAGAACATCACCCAGCAATTCTCCCTTCTGCAACATAAATTTTTATTCTGTCTACTGAATCTGTCTGATAGGCATAGAAACATTGTACTTCTCCCTTCTTTAAAAACCTTTTCTTGAGCCCCTTCCTCCTGTAGCCACTACCCTAATTCACTCTCTCTCTCTCTCTCTCTCTCCATTTTATAACAAAGCTTGGCAATGCTTTTCTGGAAAGGGCCAGATAGTAAATATTTTAAGCACTGTTGGCTTCATGGTCTCCCTCACGCTACTTACCTCTGCCCCTGAGGGTGGCATTAGCTAAGACCACACAGAAATGAACGGGCATGGCCATCGTTTGCCTCAGTTGCTGACCCCGCTTTACAGAAAGCTGCCCCTCAGCTCGCCCTGCGCTGAGCAGTCAGGAGGGAGCCGCGGCTGGTCCTGCGCCCGCACGCAGCGGGCTTCCAGCTGGGCCCTCCAGACAGTGCAGAGGGTCCCGGGGGCATAAGCCCCCTCATGGGTACAGCAAAGGGAGTTTCTGGAAGAATGACTGTGTCTGCTGTCTCCAAATTCTGTTAACCCCCTCTAACGCAGCGCTGACTCCCCTGGAAGTAGTTTCTAGGGAAACTGCTCTTGTCAAATTCAGCTCCACGTTACTGCACCTGTCAGGCATTTATCTGAGCTCATCTTACTTGTCATCTCAGCAGCATTTCAGAGAAATAATCGTTTGTTCTGGAAACTCTTTCAAACTGGGCACTGAATCCTCTCTTTCTCTCCTGTCACTCCTTCTAAGCCTGCTGGTTCTGCCTCATCTTCCAGCCTCTTCACCCTGCAAAGCCTCAGCCTCAGGCCTCAAATCTCGAGTCTTTTCTCTCCATAGTCCTTCCTTGTGACCTCCTCCAGCCTCAAGCTGCTAAATACAGCTATATTTCACATCTCCCTGATGTTTATCTCCAGCCTGGACCTCTCCTCTCAGCTCCAGATTCGTATTTCCCACCGCTGAGCTGACGTCTCCACTTAGAGGTTAAGTCAGCATCTCAAGCGTGTCCAATACGCAGCCCCAGTCTTCTCCCACAGCCTCTTCTCCTGCCTCCCCTCCCTCTCAGCCATTCACAACTCCATCCACCCAGCTGCTCAGGCCAAACACTATTGGGGTCACCCTGTCTTGCCTCTCTCTCACACAGTGTAGACCCAATTCATCAACAAACGCTTTGGCTCTATTTTCAAACTACACCCAGATGATGATCCCTCCCACCCACCTCCCCTCCCACCCCCTGCTCCAAGCCATCACCTTGTCTCACTGGAAGCCTCCTGCTTCCTCTCGTGCCCCCATGAACCTGTTCTCTACAGGGCAACAAGAGTAATCATTTTAAGATGTAGGTCAGAGCTTCCCAACTCAGCGTAAACGCCAAAGGTTTTGCAGTGACCTCTATAAATCTGGCCCCACAGCCTCTGATCTGATCTCTGTACTCCCCCCTCCATCCTGCAGCTCCAGGCACACCCACCTCCTTGCCCCTGCTGGAGCACACCAGGCATACTCTCATCTCTCGGGTGTTGACTTGCTGCCCCTCTGCCTGGCAGACTCCTCCCCCAGGTACCAGACTGGGCTCAACTGTAACTTCACAATGTTGCTTCACTGACCACTCCATTTACAATGGCAATCCCCTCCCCAACCCCTCCTGTCCACTTCACTGTCTCAGTCTTCCACAACAGCACGTACACCACCTAGAATGCATAATAATAGTATGTTTTACTTAACGAAAAAAAAATCTGCTCCCCCTCCAATAAATAGAAGGCTTTTTGTGAGAGCAGAGGTTGTTTTAAATTGTTTTGTTCTTGATATATCCCCAACATCCATAAAGTGCTTGACTCAAAGTGGGAGCTCAGTAAGAACTGATGAATGATAAGGGAACGGATGGATGAATGAACACCTTATACTCACCACAAAGGGAACGACTCTAAACAGCACAAATTTATTATCTTACAGTTCTGGAGGTCAGAAGTCTGACGCAGGACTCACTGGGCTAAAATCAAGGTATCAGCAGGGCTGCGTTCCTGTCTGGAGGCTCCAGGGGAGAATCTGTTTCCTTGCCTTTTCCAGCTTCTAGAGGCCGCCCACGTTCCTTGGCTTGTGGCCCTTCCTCCAGCTTCAAAGCCGCAGTGGTCGGTCGAGTCCTTCTCACATAAATCACTCTCACCTCTGCTTCCGTCATCATGTCTCCTCTGACTCTGTCTCCCTCTTCTGCCTCCACCTGCTACTTTTAACAACCCTGTGATCTCTTTGGGCCCAGGCAGACGATCCTATCTTCAAGTCACCTGATTAGCAATCTTAATTCCATCTGCTCCCTGAATTCCCCTTGGCCATGGAATGTAATACATTAATAGGTTCCTGGGATTAGGATGTGGGCATCTAGAGGGCAGGGCATTACTCTGCTCACCACAGGCAGGAATCTATGGAAATTCCTCAGGAGCCACAGCTCCACCCGAATCAACGAAGAGCCCGGCAGATGGATGTGACTGAGAGGCGGCAGCTCTGTGAAGGAGACTCTCTGCCAGGGCAGGAGCTCCCCCACCGCCTCTCTGGGCAGTGCCTTCTGCTCTGGATGCTTCTCAGTGGTCACTCAATCAAAACTCCCTCTCAGCAAGTTCTCAACGGACAAGATGCCAATAAATGACTTCATGTCAAGATGTGAATAATAAGGTTCCTCTCCCAGGACATGAGCATTTTTTAAGAGAAAAAGAGCTGCAAGTCACAGAAAACCCATGTGGCTTATACAGTGAAGGGTTTATCTTTCTTACAAACAAGACTTCTGGAGGCAGCAGCTGCCGGCACTGGCTCGAGGACTTCACCACATCAGCCCCAGTGTCTGTGCAGTCGTCTGTCTTGCCCTTAGAATCAGGAGGGGCTGCTGCGCCCCAGCATCACATCCACATTGTAGGCACGAAGGAGGGACAGGGCAAAGATCTCACCACTAGTCATGTCTCTTTTGCCAGAAAAAAATCTTTTCAAACTGCACCCCACACACACGCACAGACTTTCCTTAATGTCTCAGTGGCCAGAACTGGTCACACGGACACTCCCAGCTGCAAGAAAGTCTGGGAAAATGAGGGATGTATTATCATGACTGATTTAGACCAATCCTGATGCAATGTCTGCAGATGGGCACATTGCTACCACAAACAGAGTTTCCATTTGGTTAGCATAGGGACGCCAGGCTTAGTAAATAAATATACAGGATGCCTAGTTAAATTTGATTTTCTGATGAACAGTGAACTTTTTTTTTAGTAGAAGTATGTAATGTTTGGGACATATTTATACTAAAAATTCTCCACTGTTTATTTGAAATTCAAATTTAACTGGGCATCCTTGCTTTGTCTGGCAACCCTAGGTTAGCAGGGGAAAGGAGGAGTGGATGTTGAATGGAAAACTCACAACTTCTGCCATGAGGAGGATGGCGTTTTATTCCAAAAGTTAAATCCATGTTAGAAGAAGTTCAGGACTCAACCACAGGCTGGTGGGGGAACGCTTCTGTGACAAAGTTTTTAGGGGCATTTTGACCTTCCACTCATATAGTTGTAGGATATCCTATGCAATCTCCAGGTAAGACAGGTCTTCTGTGGTGTAGACAGGAGGCTTCCACTCTGATAATCCCAAATCAAATAGCTTCTCCTTTCCAGCAAGAGTCTTCTGTCTTGCACGTCCCCATGCAGAAATTGTTCAGCTGTGGAAAGCAAAAGAGGAAAGTGACAGAAGCAGCCAAAATACCGTTCTGCTCAGTTAATCTATGCCCTTCTTTAGACTGATTTAACTACTGGTAATGATGGGATTAGTAATTTATAACTTCAGCACTCAATTAATCAGAAAAAAGGTTAATTAAAAATAAGAAATTAAATTTAAAACATTAATTGTTATTTTGCTGAGGAAGATTGGCCCTGGGCTAACGTCCGTGCCCATCCTCCTCTACTTTACATGGGACACCGCCACAGCATGGCTTGACAAGCCGTCCGTTAGTGCGCGCCCAGGATCCCAACCTGTGAACTCCCGGGCCACCGAAGCGGAGCATGCACACTTAACTGCTGGGCCACCAGGCTAGCCCCTAAAACATTAATTTTTAAAATAAAAACTCTATCCCTATCAACTCCTTTCCTTTCATTTTTTCCCCACTGTAATTTAAATATTCTGTAACCACCAGGACGTGGGTTCTGTGGCCTGACAGTGCCTTTGGTCTGAATTTTTTGACATTTATTTTGAGCCAGAGCTGGTGAACAGAAGTATCTCCAGAATCGCATGGTGTGAAGTGCTGTAGAACAAGGTTAAACTACTTTGAGGTTGCTTCTGACCACATGTGAGCATTTCTCACAGCTTTTAGTCAGATTTTATTATTAAAACCATATTATTAATTTTAAAAAAAGTCATGATCACTTTACTTCTTCAGGTTTCAGGCTTCTCAGATAGAAAACCTTAATTCAGAAAGTAATAGGGGCCGGCCCCATGGCTTGGCGGTTAAGTGCACGCGCTCCGCTGCTGGCGGCCCGGGTTCGGATCCCGGGCGCGCACCGATGCGCCGCTTCTCCAGCCATGCTGACGCCGCGTCCCACATACAGCAACTAGAAGGATGTGCAGCTATGACATACAACTATCTGCTGGGGCTTTGGGGGAAAAAATAAATAAATAAAAAATTAAAAAAAAAAAAAAGAAAGTAATACATGAGGCTTCCATTCAAATGGCCTGCATCACCCATTAAGATTCTCCAAACTCTTTTTGGTCCCAGGAAACATCAAAGACTAGTACTGCATTTGCCATGTTATATGCCTTAATGGCAGCAGTGACTGGTAGAAGGCGGCACCTTCTATACCACCCTCAACAGTTCATCTGTGGCCTTTCTTACATGAGTCACATTTTCCCTTTGTCTCTCAAATTTCCTGTCTGTGAAACAGTGTGACACAAATAGAACTCGTGTTGTTATTTGATGTACTTTGAACAAAATGGTTAGAATGTCTTAGCATAGTGTGTGATTTTGTACACCATCTAGTCCAGGGGTTCTCAAACTTGCTGTACATTGGAATCACTTAGGAAGCTTTAAAAAATAATAGTCCTTGGGGTCTGCACCAAGGGTTCCGATTTAACTGGTATGGAGTGTGGCCTGGGCATTGGCATTTTTCAAAGCTCCCCAGATGATTCTCATGTATAACAAAGTCTGAAACCAGAGACCACTCCTCCCAGGTAGCTGTAAACAGGCCTCTTTCAGATGTGCCACTTCCTAGACACAGTCCCTCAATAATACCCTATAGGGGCGGCCTCCATTCTCCCTGCCTGGCTTTGCACCCCATACCACCAGGAGGGAGGCAGAACAGTGGGGTATAGGACCCAAGCCACACTAAGGGGGACTTAGTCATGGTAGAAAACCACTCTAAAAGGGACCCTGGAATCTGACACGAAAACATTGGAAACAGGATACCACTGTAATCAGGTTTCCTCTCTGCCAAGGCGGGGAAACGCAAATTGACGTCACCCGCCCTCAGCACAGCGAACTGGTGAGGTTTTTGTTCACAAGGCAAAAAGTCTTCAGCCTCAATAGAATTCCTTCAACTTCCTTGAAAGTGGTATTAATTAGGAGCTGAGGTAAAGACTTTCAAAATTTTTGTGGGCATTGAACTGAACTGCTCTTAGAAGAAAAGGTTAGAGAGAAGGTGTGGTGACAGGAGAAGGAAGAGAAAGGCAGCCCAAGAGCTGCCAAGCCCAGAGGAGAGGTTTCGAGAAGAGATGTGGTGGTGGTGGTGGGGGGGATTTATTCTTTTATTTTTTTTATTATTTTATTTTATTTTATTTTATTATTTTATTTTATTATTTATTTGTTGGTGAGGGAGATTGGCCCTGAGCTAACATCTGTTGCCAATCTTCCTTTTTTTTTGCTGAGGAAGATTGGGTCTGAGCTAACATCTATGCCCATCTTCCTCTATTTTGTATGTGGGACACCGCCACAGCATGGCTTGATGAGTGGTGCATAGGTCCCCACCTGGGATTCAAACCTGTGAACCGCAGGCTGCCGAAGCAGAGCGTGTGAACTTAAACACTACACCACCACGCCGGTCCCGGCATTTATTCTTTTAAAAGCAAAATCCCGATACCATGCTATCTAGCCCCTCTCCTTTAGCTCCCCTCTAAAATCGTGAGTAAATTTTGTATACCTCACTAATGCACTAATCCTAGCACAAGGACAGTATTGTCTTTGAAGAGCTCAAAGAATAGGAGAGAACATCGGAGTATGAGTCACAACATAAAGAAAGGGGCATGCAGCTTTCACAAAAAATTGGTTTGCCCCCGTCTCCACTAAGTACATGCAGACAAATATTTAAAGACTGTTTCCTTGAAGGAATACCAGGTATAGCCTGCTTGGGCACCCACATGTCTCAGTTCTGCATTGGCCGGAAAAATAAAAGAGGAGAGGGAAGTTCGAGTTGTGAAAAGGCTTACAGCATCGGTTCTCAAACTTTGGCACGCATCAGTTACCAGGAGGGTGGGTTAACACACAGATTGCTAACCCCACCCCCAGAGTTTCAGATTTAGTAGGTAGGACCCATTTCTAACAAGTTCCCAAGAGATGCTGCTGCTGCTAGTCGGGGGACCACCCTTTGAGAACCACTGGTTCTTAGTGGTCTCATAGAAATCATTTCCTAGTCTAGTGTTTATCATGGTCTGTTCTTAAAAATTTAACGGTTTTTATGAGAAAAAAAGTGTGTTATGGTCAAATGAGTTGGAAAAGACTGGATTAAAAGAAATTCAAAGAGTTTCCTTTTGAGAAATCGAAATAACTTACTGTCTACACATACACAGCTTACTGTCTATATCTGACTTTCCTATTCCAGGAACTTCTTACTGAGAAAGATGAAATGGCAAATAATTTTATCATTTGTTCCAGGAACTTCCTGAAAATCCACTAATCTGAACACTAGACTACTGAATTTACTCTCATTAAAGTAAATATACTTTCCCAGGAAAATAGATTAGCATCTAAAGGTTGTTTACTCTTCTAGATTCACCTGGAAACTCACCACGCTGTGTCCCCCAATTCTAAACTATGATGTCACAAACTTGTCCAATTCTAATCAAGCTCTGCATCAAAATAGCCGCTGTAATCCAGATCCCAAAAACCTCATAAATATCCTGCCTTTGCCCTCACCCTTCTGAGAAACTACTAAGAATCCGTCCCGTACCTCGACAAGCACTGAACTAAGCCCAGCCTTCTCCACGGGTTATTTTGGTGGCACTTTGAGGGAGCCAGCATTCAACAACCTATTGCCTTTGAAGGTTGCTAAGAGAGTAAATCTTGAAAGTTCTCATCACAAGGAAAAAAAAATTATAACTCTGTGAGGTGATGGATGTTAACCAAACTTATTGTGGTGATCATTTTACAATATATACATATATCAAGTTATTATTTCATACACCTTAAACTTAAGTAATGTTATATGTTGATTATATCTCAATACAACTGGGAAAAAATTGATAATGGACAAAAAAAAAAAAAAAAAACCAACCCATTGCCTTAACTTCCTACACTAGGTTAGGTCCCTCCTCTTACTCTCTGTCTTGTTCACGGTCTAGCAGAGTGCCTGGAAAATAGTAAACGTCCAGTAAATATTATTTGAGTAAATGAATGAACTTTTCAGTCTTTAATATGCTATTGTGCATTGTGAGAGTTTCTATGAATACTACTCAGCCATAATAAAGAATGAAATCTTGCTATTTGCATTTGCAACAACACGGATGGACCTAGGGGTATTGTGCTAAGTGAAATAAGTCAGACAGAGAAAGAAAAATACCATATGATTTCACTTATATGTGGAATCTAAAAAACAAAACAAATGAACAAACATAATAAAACAGAAACAGACTCATAGATACAGAGAACTAACTGGTGGTCACCAGATGGAGAGTGAGGGGATGAGCAAAATAAGTTAAGGGGATTAAGAGGTACAAACTTCCAGTTATGAAATAAATAAGTCACAGAGATATAATGTACAGCATAGGGAATACAGTCAATAATATTGTAATAACTTTGTATGGTGACAGATGGTAACTAGACTTATCGTGGTGATCATTTCATAAAGTATATAAATGTTGAATCACTATGTTGTACACCTGAAACTAATACAATATTGTATGCCAACTATACTTCAATTTAAAAAAAAAGGAAAGACCAACCACTTGATTAGAGAGTTGGGACTTTGATCAGCCCAATCTCCTGACCTCCAGGGTGGGGAAAGGGGCTACAGATTGAGTTCAATTGTGTGACCAATGATTAAACCAGTCATGCCTCCATAACGAAACCCCAATAAAAATTCTGGACGCAGAAACTCATTGCAGCTTCCTGGTTGGTGAACACCTTGATGTGCAGAGAGGGTGATGTGCCCTGATTCTACAAAGAGAGATCAAGGGAGCTCTGTGTTCTCTCTCAGACCTCATCCTATGTCTATCCTTTACAATGAAACCATAATCATAAGTATAGCACGTTCTTGAGTTCTATGAGTCAATTTAATGAATTATCAAACCTGAGTTCTTCGGAACTCCCAAATCTGTAGACAGTAGGTCAGAAGTGCATGCAGAACCCTACTAAGTTTCCTGGGAAATTTACTTGGGGCTGGCATCTGAAGGGAGGGCAGTCTTGTGGAGGACTGAGCCCTTAATTTGTGGAGTCTGCTGCTAACTCTGGCTGGTTAATGTCAGAACTGAATTGCAGTACACCCAGTTGGTGTTAGCCCAGTTGGAGATTTTACCAGAATATTTTAACATGTATATTTACTTTCCTAACCTCTTTCCAATAGTCACAGATATTCATTCTAGAAAATAAGGATGAGGGCAGGCCCCGCAGTGTAGTGGTTAAGTGCGTGCGCTCCGCCACTGGCAGCCCAGGGTTCAGATCCCAGGTGCGCACCGAGGCACCGCTTGTCAGGCCATGCTGTGGCAGCGTCCCATATAAAGTGGAGGAAGATAGGCATAGATGTTAGCCCAGGACCAGTCTTCCTCAGCAAAAAAAAAAAAAAGGGGGTGGGGGAGGATTGGCATGGCTGTTAGCTCAGGGCTGATCTTCCTCACACACACAAAAAATTATAATAGAAAATATGGATGAGAAAAAATAAAAATAATCTGTAATTCCACTACCCAAATTGAACTATTCCAATGTGTATTCTTTAAATCTTTTTTCTGTGTGTGTGTGCATGTTATTCTAAAACATGAGTGCTATGCCAATAATATATATGTAATATGCCAATAATTGTATGTACAACCTTACTAATAATCAGAGAAATGCAAATTAAAATGGAAACAATAATTAGATGTTGCTTTATCCTTCTCAGATTAGCAAAAGATTAAAAAGTCACATAATACCACGTGTTGTCAAGAATATAGGGAAGTGGAAACTTTCATCCACTTCCAGTGCATGGTAGATTGCAAAAAACAGCCACAGAGTTCTCTCATTCCTGTATGCTTGACCCTTTGTGACGTAATTTTGCCACTCCTCCCATCCAGTGGTGGAATATATTTCTCCACTCCTTGAATCCGGGCTTGGCCATGTGACTTGCTTTGGCCAATGGGACATTCACAAACATGATGAAAGCAGAGGCTTGAAAAGCTTCTGTTCATTAGGACTGGTCCTTTCTTACTGCCAGGAGGCTTTCTGCATCCATGTGAACAAGCTGGAGCTAGCCTCCTGAGTGATGAGAGCCTTATGGAGCCTGTGGAGAGAGGCTCCAGCTGTCCAGCTGCCCATCAACGCCGATGAAGACTCAGACACGTAAGTAAGGGCATCCTTGAAAATCCAGCCCCAGCCAAGCTCACCAGACCAGAAGAACTAGCCACCAACCCAAAGAAGCATGAGAAATAATAAATGTTTGTTTTTTAAGCCACTGAGGGAATGGTTTATTACATAGCACAAACTAACTGACACATAATGGGAGTGTAAATTGATACTACTTTAGGAAGCACTGAGGCAATATCTAGTGAAGTTAAAATGCATATACTTAATGTCGCAGCAATTTAAATCTCAAATATGCAACTGGGAGAAAACCGCACAAATGTGCCCAAGGAGATATGTACAAGAATGTTCATTGCAGCTTTGTATATGTCAGAGGAAAAAAATTGGAAAAACCCAAGTGATTCATTAAAGCAGAAGACAAATTTATATTATTCATATGTGTGTTCATATAATGGAATACTATGTCACAACTGTGTATTCATATAATGGAATACTATGTCACAACTGGAAGCAATAAGCTAGAGCTACATGATTCAAAATGAATGGATCTTGAAAACAAAATGTTGAGTGAAATTAATTTTTGAGAATGGTTGCCTTTCAGGGGATGAGGATGTTGGTGGGAAAAAATACTACTGAAAAAAGGCACAAAGATCATTGAACTGGATCTGGAATATTTTAGTTTAAAAAAAAAAGAAAAGAAGAAAGTATGTCAAAATATTAACATTTTCAAAATCAAAGTGGTAGGTATTTATATCATTCTCTTCATTTTTTTGTATATTTGAAATTGCTCGTAAAAAACAACTGTACATGTAGCTAATTCATCTGCAAAAATAGTATTTTTAATGACTGTGTAATATTCTAGCTTAAGAAGCTAAAATTTCTTAAACCAATCCTTTAATTTTTGTTATCTATGAGATTTACAATTTTTCACATGCATAAACTAGGCTGTAATGAACATCTTTGTATAACACTGGTTATTTCCATATGATTCATTCTCAAAAGTATAACTGGTGGGTCAAAGTGTATTCGCTTTTTAAGATTTCTAGTACTTATTTTCAAATTGTTCTTCAGAAAGTAATACCAATTTATACTACTGCCAGCAGTGTATGACCGCTTTATCAACACTGAATAATATAGTTGTTTATTTTCTCATTGCCAATTTGAAAGTTGTAATTGCTATTTTAATTTGCATTCTTTTGATTATGGTGATGGTGTATTAGTTTGCTGGGACTGCCACAAGAAAGGACCACAGACTGGGTGGCTTAAACAACAGAAATTTATTTTCTCACAATTCTAGAGGCTGGAAGTCAGAGACCAAGATGTCAGCAGAATTGGTTTCTTCTGAGGCCTCTCTCCTTGCCTTGTAGATGCCCCTCTTCTCCCTGTGACTTCACGTGGTCTTCCCTCTGTGTATGTCTGTGTTCAAATTATATCATATAAGGATACCGGTCTGGCCGGCCCCCTGGCTTAGCGGTTAAGTGCACGTGCTCCGCTATTGGCGGCCCTGGTTCGGATCCCGGGCGCGCACCGATGCGCCGCTTCTCCAGCCATGCTGACGCCGCGTCCCACATACAGCAACTAGAAGGATGTGCAACTATGACATACAACTATCTACTGGGGCCCTGGGGAGAAAAAGGAAAAAAAAAAAGGAGGAAGATTGGCAATAGATGTTAGCTCAGGGCTGATCTTCCTCAAAAAAAAAACAAAAAAATGATACCAGTCTTATTGGATTAGGCCCATCCTAATGAACTCATTTTAATTTAATTACCTCTTTAAAGACCTTATCTCCAAATAGTCACATTCTGAGGTACTGAGGTTTAGGACTTCAACATATGAATTTGGGGGTGACCACAATTCAGCCCATAACAGACAGTGAACATTTTTTTCATAAATCTATTATCCAAATGAATTTTTTTCTGGTTTTTTTTTTTTTGTTTTTGGTGAGGAAGATCAGCCCTGAGCTAACATCTGATGCCAATCCTCCTCTTTTTGCTGAGGAAGATTGGCTCTGGGCCCAACTTCCCATCTGTGCCCATATTCCTCTACTTTATTTGGGACGCCACCACAGCATGGCTTAATAAGCAGTGCGTCGGTGTGCGCCCTGGATCCGAACCTGTGAACCCCGGGCTGCCGAAGTGGAGCACGCGCACTTAACCACTGCACCACAGGGCCGGCCCCCAAATGAATTTTCCTATTGCAAATTTTCATATTTGTGTCCTTTGACCTTTTATTATATTCTCTTTTGAGACTTTTGCTTATTGATTTATAAGAATTTATTATATATTAGACTACTTGTCATAAAAGTTGCATGTTGTAAAAAATGATTAAAGAAGACAATTTAGGTGACACAAAATTTATCACTTCATGAAGTGGACAGTCTCCTTTTGGAGAACTGCAAAATGCAGGTGGAAGCAGAAAGTTTTTACGAAGAATAAAGAAAAAGGAAGAGAAAAATAGAAATCAATAGCCTGATTGGCTGGAGCCACAAAATCAACCTTGTTTGGGGTGAGAAGTAACAAGGAAATAAGTATAGATCCCAGAGTTGGCTTGGCGTTTGGGGATTGGCTGACTAGATATACTGCATTTCTAGTCAAGCAGAGCATTTACAGGGGCAGGAAAATTATCTACATTTTGGTTTGCTCACGTGGCACCCAATGCAGGAGCAGCTCCATCTTAGGCCTAGAAAGTTATTTCAACAATGTATTTTTTCCCAGTTTGCCATTGGTTATTTAATTTACATATGATAGAGTTTAGGATTTTGTTTCCGTGCAGAAGTTTCTTTTGTTTTGTTTTGTTTTGTTTTTTGTGAGGAAGATCAGCCCTGAGCTAACATCCATGCTAATCCTCCTCATTTTGCTGAGGAAGACTGGCTCTGAGCTAAAATCTGTTGCCAATCCTCCTCCTTTTTTTTTTCCCCAAAGCCCCAGCAGATAGTTGTATGTCATAGTCGCACATCCTCCTAGTTGCTCTATGTGGCACGCGGCCTCAGCATGGCCGGAGAAGCAGTGCATCGGTGCGTGCCCGGGATCCCAACCCGGGCCGCCAGTAGCAGAGCACACGCACTTAACCGCTAAGCCACGGGGCTGGCCCCATCCGTGCAGAAGTTTTATGTAGACAAATGAAACAATCTTTTCCTTTATAGTTTTCTGCACTGAATGTCCCAAAAGTTTCATAAATACCTTTGTTTATCTAATACACACTAAGAAACTTTTACTTATAATTTAGAGATAAATTTTCCCTATAATTTATATTACTTTTATAGTTCATTTTTTATATGTAAACTCTTAACATTTTTGACATTTAAATATTTAATCCAGATGGAATTCATTTAGTGTGTGTTATGAAGTATGGAACCAACTTTATTTTTTCCTAAATATTTAGCCTGTTGTTTAAACCTGATAGCCCACATTTAGGGTAAGTATTAAGTATTTTAAAAATAAAATTACTATCCCTTATTAGCCTTTCAGCAATGTTTTTCATGTGAAATTTTGTAGTGGTTCAATGTCCTCTTTTTACTGAAAGTTCTGGAAAAAGTACATTTGACTGTTGACTTTACTTGCAGATTGGCTGATTTCATTTTTACTGTTTTCTGAGGTGGGGTAAATGAATCATTTTTGCCTTAATATCGACATGTAACTTGTCACCTTTTCATTTTGATTAGGGCACAAAAAGAGATCTAGCTACCAATCCCCCAGTTCTATATTCCTCAGAGCACTCTGCAGCATACAAATACTTCATTTTACAGGTTCTGTTTAGCTTTTGAAAAAAGGAAGGACTTTTTAAGTATTGAAGCACTGGATACTTTTCATAACCCTAAACAAGACAGTACAGGCTGATTTTTGTCTATCCAAGAGGATGGATATTCCTTTCACTATGATGGGAAAGCAGCCTCTTCAGTTTCTCCCCCAGCTTTGGTGGCTCCTTAGAAACCATCACAGCTCAGAAAATGTTTACATAGTCAACTGCTATCACCTTTGATTCAAAGATAAACCACTCTTTGTAATCTACCACCTAATACTGAATGCAAGAGAGAAAGGAAAATGTCAACACGCAGTTCTGACAAGGTGAATTTCACTGTGAATGAACTCTGCCCCAACGAACTCTGCCCGGTTTGAGCAAAAGCAAACCTTGGATCAAATTGTTTCAGAAAAAAACAACAAAAAATGTATTCTATCTCAAACTCCTTGCCATTCCACATTGGAAAGTTTAACAATAGCGTCACATTGACTTACTTCTATGGATTTTACCCAACTATTTGCAGCTCACATTATTCTCAGAAAACTTGTGGAATCCTTATCTCATGGAGGCATGAAAAAAATCAGTAACATTATCTATTCCTTTCTTGTTGCAGATCTGCAAGGAACATGCTGTTTTGGGAGGACAAATCTAGTATTTCTTTTACTCATTAAGATCTTTTGAAGCTGGTAACTGTGATGACCTCAAAAGAAGAAAACTTGGTGGCTGGAGGCAAGGTGGGTGGTGGCTGTGGTGGGAACTTACTTTTCACTCTATATCATTTGTACCTTTTCAACTTTATGCCATGTGCATATATCACGTATTCAAACTAATAGTTACTTTAATTAATTAATATTTTTGGTGAGGAAGATTAGCCCTGAGCAACATCCATTGCCATTCCTCTTTTTGCTGAGGAAGATTGGCCCTGGGCTAACATCATACCCATCTTTCTCTACTTTTCTTATATGTGGGACCCCTGCAACAGCATGGCTTGACAAGCAGTGCATAGGTCCGCAACTGGGATCCAAACCTGAAAACCCCAGGCTGTTGAAGTGGAGTGCAAGAACTTAACCACTACTCCACTGCACAGGCCCCTAATTAGTTCTTTTTTGTGTGTGTGTGAGGAAGATCAGCCCTGAGCTAACATCCATGCCAATCCTCCTCCTTTTGCTGAGGAAGACCGGCCCTGAGCTAACATCTATTGCCAATCCTCCTCCTTTTGTTCCCTTTTTCTCCCCAAAGCCCCAGTAGATAGTTGTATGTCGTAGTTGCATATCCTTCTAGTTGTTGTATGTGGGACACGGCCTCAGCATGGCTGGACAAGTGGTGCATTGGTGCACGCCCGGGATCCCAGCCCGGGCCGCCAGCAGTGGAGCGCGTGCACTTAACCGCTAAGCCACAGGGCCGGCCCCTAATTATTTCTTTTAAATGTTATTTTAACAGGTAATTTTTAGGTTTGGGCCCAATTACATTTGCAATAAATTCAAGTCAGAGTGTAACAATATGATCTGTATCACTGCTCCAGATAGAAATAATTGATTTATGGGCCAGCCTGGTGGCGCAGGTGGTTAAGTGTGAACACTCTGCTGCGGCGGCCCAGGGTTCACCGGTTCAGATCCTGGGCATGCACCGACTCACTGCTTGTCAAGCCATGCTGTGGAGGAGTCCCATATAAAGTAGAGGAAGAAGGACATGGATGTTAGCCCAGGGCCAGTCTTCCTCAGCAAAAAAAAAAAAAAAAAAAAAAGAGGAGGATTAGCAGATGTTAGCTCAGGGCCAATCTTCCTTACAAAAAAAAAAGAAGAAGAAACAATGGATTTACATTTTATTTATTTATTTATTTATTTATTTATTTATTTATGTGAGGAACATCAGCCCTAAGCCAACATCCATGCCAATTCTCCTCCCCTTGCTGAGGAAGACCTGCTCCGAGCCAACATCTATTGCCAATCCTCCTCCTTTTTTTTCCCCAAAGTCCCAGCAGATAGTTGCATGTCACAGTTGCACATCCTTCCAGCTGCTGCACGTGGGACGCAGCCCCAGCATGGCCGGAGAAGCAGTGCGTCTGTGCGCGCCCGGAATCCGAACCCAGGCCGCCAGCAGCAGAGCGAGCACACTTAACCGCTAAGCCACGGCGCCAGCCCTGATTTACGTTTTAAACCATTTATTTTTTTCTTTCATTCATTCATTCCAAAAATATTTAGGTAACAATTCTGTGCCAGGCATCAGCTAATTGTCATGTAAATATGTTGGTGAAGTTTGTCATGGGGCTATAAGGGATTATGCATAGAGAATTGAAAGAGGGAGAGATTGTTGAGGTTATACAGGTTATGTGGCAATCCATAAAGTAATCATAAAAGTGAACAATGTGTGAGATTTTCCACGATCTTGCTGGGATGCGATGAGTTTCTGGAAAAGTGCACTATCATAAACACTGAGTTTGGTAAAAAAGATGAGGACACATTTTGTTGAATATGTGTCATACTTCTTTATCTGCTGCAGAGATGGCATTTTTCATCCGCATGCTTCTTTTGCTGTCTCCCTAAATTATAATCTTTGCCTTATAGTTTGAAGGGAGAGCCGAGGGAGGATTCCTTTTATATTACTAATAGTTATTAAGGCAAATAATTTCATAAGTAGCTTTACAAATGATTTCAAAGAAAATTGTTTCATACTTCATTGTTTAGATTTAAGGCAGATGAAAGACAAATGTATGACCATATGTGGTTCATAGCTTATTCTCTTCAAAACCAAATAAAAACAAAACAACTGGTCTACATTCTAGTGCAAACAAACAGAAAGCAAGCTGTGCAAGGCTTGCTTCAGTAAAATATAAGGAAGTTGCTACTGCTTCAGTCTCTATTATTACCAGGATGCAGGAGGGCAAGCTTGGCAATAAAACTCAAAATACTGAATAACGATGATTTGAAGACAGAGCATAGAAAATAGCAGCAGAAAGACAAACAGGAAATCTCAGGGGTTTTTTGTTTTGGTTCTTGTTTTGAGGAGGATGGAGAGAAATACTTCTTTACCTTACTTGATAACTGTTAGAGTTTATCTTCTATGATTTGTTTTCAAAAGCAAGACATATTTCCATTTCATTAAAAACTGCTGAATTGGGCCACCCCGTGTCTTAGCGGTTAAGTGTGCACACTCCACTGCTGGCGGCCCGGGTTCGGATCCCAGGCGCACACTGATGCACCACTTCTCCAGCCATGCTGAGGTGGCGTCCCACATACAGCAACTAGAAGGATGTGCGACTATGACATACAACTATCTACTGGGGCTTTGGGGGGGAAAAAAAGGTGGAGGATTGGCAATAGATGTTAGCTCAGAGCCGGTCTTCGTCAGCAAAAAGAGGAGGATTAGCATGGATGTTAGCTCAGGGCTGATCTTCCTCACAAAAAAAAAAACAAAAAAAACCCTCCTGAATCTTCTAAGTAAAGCCCAAAGGCTATGAATGAAATTTGACCACATTCTTGTCACATTTTTAATAAAACTTCAAAAATTCAGAGCGGTTCAGTAAACTTTTTAGAATGTAAGCAAATTTTACATCAAGAGGGTCTTTCAATATTATGATATGACTTATTTTTTAAGATAACAGATTTAATAGAGATCACTTATTCATCCCACTAATACAAGTGTTGACCCAGGGCCGGCCCTGTGGCTTGGTGGTTAAGTGCGCGCGCTGCGATGCTGGTGGCCTGGGTTCGGATCCCGGGTGCGCATCTAGGCACCACTTCTCCGTTCATCCTGAGGCCGAGTCCCGCATACAGCAACTAGAAGGACGTGCAGCTACGACATACAACTATCCACTGGGGCTTTGGGGGGAAAAAATAAAATAAACAAGTGTTGACCCAAAATAACCAATAACCATTCTAGAGATAAGAGAAATAAGGTGAATTTTACTTGAGCCAGAGTGAGGATTATAACCCAGGAAGGACTTAGAAAGTGTTCCGGAGAAGCGTGGTTTTCAGTACAGTTTTTTATCTTTTTAGAGCAAAGAATGTACATTAAACATGCCCAGGATACATATTCATCAAAGTTTCAACGAGGTATTCAGCTGCAAATTAGCAGGTCAACCTGACCCTGATGTTGGGAAAGGGACTAATCCTGGTGTTACCAATAGGGCATAGGAAGGGAAGTGTGCCTTCTTATCTTAAGAGTGCATTCTTTACTTTGATGGTTAAGCAGATGTATAATGAATGTTTGATAGGCCATGTCAGGATTTTTAGTTCAAGCTGAATCAGTTTCGAACCCAAATAGTTACCCCATATACCCCAATATGTGAAAATCTCTTGTCACAAGGAAGCTAATTTAATTTCCCTATGTATTAGAGTTTATATTTTGGTGCCAATGAATGACATTATATTGCCAACAGAAGAATCAGAACAGCTTGGTGTACTATAGGAACCAAATGAGATAAAAAGGATCAAGTTTGGGCCTGCCCGGTGGCTTAGTGGTTAAGTGCGCGCGCTCTGCTGCTGGCGGCCCGGGTTCGACCGCGGGCACGCACCAACGCACCACTTCTCCGGCCATGCTGAGGCCGTGTCCCACATACAGCGACTAGAAGGATGTGCAGCTATGACATACAACTGTCTACTGGGGCTTTGGGGGGGAAAATAAATAAATAAATAAAATTAAAAAAAAAAAGGATCAAGTTCTGAGTTAAACATCTAATATTAATGTTATGAATATATTAATCACATTTTTCAAGTCAGAAATTTTCTAACTATAAAGTAGAAAAACATTAGAATTAGTACACTGATCTGCAAAACACAGTTTCGCTAAATATAGTAAGCATTCTAATTTCATTCAAAAAGAAGCTTAGCTTACTTCTGCCAAATGGCAAAAATAATACAATTTGGTAATGAGTTTGCTGTCCTTTATTCAAGGGAAAATAATCCATGGGTTGGGGGTACAGGGCCTCACAAGCAGTGGAGCGCTCTGCCCGAGGGATTTTGGGCAGGAGCGAGTTCTATGGAGTTTTAGAAGGAGCAATGTGGAAACAGGGCAGGATTGGCTAGGAGGTGGGGGATTTCCTTACAAGGCTAGCAGGTCATATTTTCTAGGGTAAGGTCAGCTACCTAAGCTGAGGTGGGGCATTGTGATTGGTGTATGTTAGGTTTCCTTGACAGGTGTTTCCTGTAAGTGCAGGCTGACTTAGGTTTAGATTGGTGATGTGGGCCAAGCCACTGGGGTGGCCTCCATTTTGTGGGTCCTGATAAGCAAATTAACTTTATCACTTCACTGTTTCCCTGATAACAACCTACCTTATGATATTAGCTATCAACAGAAAGAGCAAACAATTTTTGAGACTCACGCAAAACTCCATAACAATGCACGAAATCTTATATTATAGAATGTTTATTTTCATGTATTACACATTTAAATATATTCTTAATATAGCTTATTTTCAGGGCTATATTTTGAAAAATAAAGTTTTTAAAATTAACTTTGATAGGAAACATGCACAGGGAAAAATCTCTTTTCTACCTCTATTGACTCCTCCTCCCCTAACCCTCCTCAGGCCCTCAATACAACCAGTTTCTTGTGTAAGAAATTCTACACAGGGGCCGGTCCCGTGGCTTAGCGGTTAAGTGCACGAGCTCCGATGCTGGCGGCCCGGGTTCGGATCCCAGGCACGCACTGACGCACAGCTTCTCCGGCCATGCTGAGGCCGTGTCCCACATACAGCAACAAGAAGGATGTGCAACTATGACATTCAACTATCTACTGGGGCTTTGGGGGAAAAAAAAGGAGGAGGATTGGCAATAGATGTTAGCTCAGAGCCGGTCTTCCTCAGCATAAAGAGGAGGATTAGCATGGATGTTAGCTCAGGGCTGATCTTCATCACAAAAAAAAAAAAAAAGAAGTTCTACACAGGGACCGGCCCGGTGGCACACGCAGTTAGGTGTGCGGGCCCCGCTGCGGAGGCACGGGGTTCACCAGTTCGGATCCCGGGCGCGCACCAACACACTGCTTGTTGGTCGAGCCATGCTGTCTCAGCGTCCCATATAAAGTAGAGGAAGATGGGCACGGATGTTAGCTCAGAGCCAGGTCCTCAGAAAAAAGAGGAGGATTGGCATCAGATGTTAGCTCAGAGCTGATCTTCCTCACACACACACACAAAAAAAGAAGTTCCACACGTATCTAAGCATTACGTATGTATCTGACACCTTGGGTACACAGGATTCTGGGCATGTGATTAAACTTTATATTTGCCTCCTCATGCCCATTTACAGTTTATTCAACAGGGTTCCCTTTCCTGCTCCAGGATGAATGCTGGGCAGCTCCATGAGGCTCAGCTCACGTGTAGCTAACACGGGGCAGTTTCTCAGTTCAGTAATATGATTGTTCAGTCACGTGCATTAACCAAACTCCAAAACTAATTTAAGGCTTCTCCCTGCCACCTCCCATTCCCTCTGGAAGTGGTTTCTGAGAGGACCACAATAGCCCTCTTCAAATAAACTTCTTCATAAATCCTTCCTCCTCTCCATACTGGATTTTTAAGTCTTGATTTGGATAAGAGATCCAAAGGTTGTATAACTATTTGTCAACAATTTCCTTTGTGGATTCCACATACTGAGGGAGTATCAGAATATGCCACCTCAGAATATACCTCTTTGGCATATGTATTATTTTGAGCTAAAGGCCACTGAGAACCAGCAGATGTAGAAAAAGCTTTAAAAACAGGGCACAAGTTTTCCTTTTGTAAAGGAAATTTCCATTTATAAAGGAAATTTCCATTTGCAAAGATGTCTCCCTCTCCCTTACTAGAAAGAAGAGTCTTAACTCTTATCAGTGGAGAAGGCATCTGCATAACAAACCTTACTAAATAATCCTGTTTACCATACTTTTTCTGGTCACCTTCCTGTAACTTGCCTCCTCCAGCCAGAACCCCCAAACTCCTTTTCCTCTGTTTTAGCCTAAGATGGTACATAAGCCGAGTCCTAACTACCCCTTTGAGTTACTCATTGCTGGGTACTCCCATGTGTACACGTCAAGGTACGTGTTGATAATCTTCTGTTATTTTTTCTTTTGTTGATCTGTCTTTGCGCAGTCTAATTTACAAGGTCTCAGATGGAGAACCTGAGATGGGTAGAGGAAAAGATTTTTTTCCTCCCCTACGATATGGGAGGTCTACTTCACCTATGCTTTCATATTGAATAGTTTATTGATGCTTTATTAAAACAGAGGTAGAAACCGTCCCATTTTTAAATAGTGTTGTATAAATAGCAAACAGTATATACTGCATCTTGCTTTTGTTACTGCACCAGGTCCATTTTTGCCCACCACTCAGAAAGCCAAACACCGAGACGATGAGATTGCAGCAGAGAGAGAGGATTTATTTTTATTTTTATTATTTTTTGTGAGGAAGATCAGCCCTGAGCTAACATCTGATGCCAATCCTCCTCTTTTTTCTGAAGAAGACTGGCCCTGAGCTAACATCCGTGCCCATCTTCCTCTACTTTATATGGGACGCCGCCACAGCATGGCTTGACAAGCAGTGCATCGGTGCGTGCCTGGGACCCGAACCAGCCGCCGCAGCGGAGCACGCGCACTTAACTGCTTGCGCTACTGGGCCAGCTCCCAAGAGAGAGGATTTATTAATCACAAGGCAGCCAAGTGAGGAAACGGGGGAATGAATCTCAAATCTGCTTTCCCAAAAATAGAGACTCAGATATATTTACAGGGTAGGGGGCAAGGTGGTCTGAATTGATTGGAGGTGAGGAGAGATGGGGTAATTGATGATCTGCAGAAGCATAGTCAGACTTCATGCCTCTTTGTAGGATGAATGTTCACAGAATGGCGGCATTAGCATGCCCTGAGGGTGCAGTTTTAACCTCTTGACGTCAAAAGGTCACTTATCGGACATATGTCTGCATGGGCCCAGTTGATGGGTTGGTGGTCTCAACTGGCCTGAAGTGGACAAGGGGTTCCAATTCCTGAAAAAGTAGCTCAAACACCCATTACCATGGTGACCCAGGCTCCAAAGAGATGTTATCTATAGGAACCTAGTGGGAATCAGATAGCTTATTACCTAAACAGCACAGTTAACAATGGATAAGTTTATCATGCAGATTTAAGTCCTCACCTTCCATTCTGATAAGTTTCTAGGTAAGGCCATCCCTCCTTCTTCCTGGTATAGGGAAGAAGATACCTTTACAAATGGAGATTTCCTTTACAGATGTAAATATCTCTTACAAAGGGTAACTAGAACTAAGAATGGGCTTAGCAAGGACCCTCCCAGATACCCGGAGATATCTATGGTGATGGCCTGTTCTGGGGGCAGGCCTCCCATCCCAAACTCTTTTGGTCAGTTAGTGGGGGTGGGGGTCAAAGCTTCTTTCAGGCAGAGACATATTTTGAGGTGGCCAATTCTGATCCCCCATAGTTACTAGCTCCTTAATCATCAATGGCTAACTGTTTGCCGGTTTCACTTTGTTCATTTAATGATAAAGTATTTGAAATTATTTGGAGTTTAGGAACACTCAGGGTGTTTTAGTTCTAAGCATTAAAAATACAGGAAATACCATCTCTTCTTTAAACCCTTAAAAGCCATAGCAAATTATTATATATTTGGTTCTTTTTAATTATTGAGTTTATGTGTCTATGGTCAGAATACTACATTTTAAACATGTGTGTTGTCATTCACAGGCCTGTTTAGAGAAATTTTTCTTACCTGATCATCTTTGGTCACATCTACTACAATAGACTACTTTGTGTTTTGGAATGAAAGATGGGGTAAGGAGAACTAGAAGCTGATAAACGTTAAAATTTTTCACATTAGCATCACAATTATACTGGTTAGAGTTGGAGGAAAAGTAGATGACTGGAGATCCTTAAGAGATACATTCTATAATGTATTTTTATAACACAACTTTGGCCACCAAATTATATTTCCTTTCTGTTTAAAAAAAAAATTAGAGGGCCGGCCCTGTGGCTTAGCAGTTAAGTGTGCGCGCTCCGCTACTGGCGGCCCGGGGTTCGGATCCCGGGCGCGCACCGATGCACCGCTTGTCCAGCCGTGCTGAGGCTGCGTCCCACATACAGCAACTAGAAGGATGTGCAACTATGACATAAAACTACCTACTGGGGCTTTGGGGGAACAAAAAGGAGGAGGATTGGCAATAGATGTTAGCTCAGAGCTGGTCTTCCTCAGCAAAAAGGGGAGGATTCGCACGGATGTTAGCTCAGGGCTGATCTTCCTCACAAAAAAAAAAAAAAATTGGACCATCAAAGGGACTTTGGTTTCTGGTCCAGCTTGTAAGGAGATTAGAATTCACTGTTCTATCCTACCAGCAAGTAAAAAGTTGAACAAACTGAAAAAATAAACAACTCTTTTTAGATCTGTCAGATAAGTGAGGTCCCAGGGCAAATGAATGCTCCCAAAATTGAAAAGACAGTAGGCAAATACAGATAATCACAACTTACTGGAGCAAAAACCTCCATGGAACCATTGCCAGGGTAGGAAAACCTGAACTATAATTGAAGAATTGCTGGAAGTTCAGTGTGGGCAAGTCTGAGAGAGAAAATCTCTAGTGGGGGTCCTGCACTTTTGTGAGTTTTACTTCCTGGAGCTCTACCAGAAAGGCGCTCAAAGGGAATATCAGTGAAAAATTCCCTTGGGCTTTCAGCAGCGTAAGGGAAAAGTAATTATTTTAAATACAGCAGTGCATTCTGTTCTTCTTAACTAGGTCTGTTCTCGAGAGAAATTATTTTACCAGAGCCTGACCTATTGGGGTTTTATCAGAGGCTAACTGACCTGGGTGAAGGAAAATACCCAGTTAACATCCTCCTTCAGTGATTCTGTCCCACTTAGGGTGGGGAAAAAACTACTCCCACACTTTACCATCATATAACTAAAGGCCCATTTACAGCAGTTTATTTTACTCAGTATATCATGTCTGACTTTCAAAAAAATTACAAGGCGTACTAAAAGACAAAAAAAAAACAGTTTGAAGAGACAGAGCGAGCATCAGAATCAGACTCAGATATGGCAGGGATGTTGGAATTATCAGGTCACAAATTTAAAACAACTATGATTAATATGCTAAGGGCTCTAATAGAAAAAGTAGACAGTATGCAAGAATAGGTGGGTAATGTAAGCAGACAGATGGAAATTCTAAGAAAGAATCAAAAATAAATGCTAGAGCACAAAAAAACTGTAACAGAAAGGAAGAATACCTTGGATGGGCTGAGGAAAGAATCTCTGTGCCTGAGGACATGCCAATAGAAACTTCCAAAACTCAAAAGCAAAGAGAAAAAAGACTGAAAAAATTGGAACAGAACATCCAAGAAAAGTGGGACAACTCCAAAAGGTGTAGCATATGCATAAGGGGACTACCAGGAGAAGAAAAAAAGGAACAGAAGAAATATTTGAAGCAATGACTGAGAATTTCCCCAAATTAATGTCAGACACCAAACCACAGATCCAGGAAGCTCAGAGAACACCAGGCAAGATAAGTGTCAAGAGAACTATGCCTAGGCATGTCATGTTCATACTGCAGAAAGTCAAGGACAAAGAAAAAACTTTGAAAGAAGCCAGAGGGAGAAACATCTTACCTATAGAAAAGCAAAGATAAGAATTACATCCAACTTCTCCTCAGAAACCATGCAAGCTAGAAGAAAGTGGAGTAAATAAAATATTTAAAGTGTTGAGAGGAAAAAACCACCAATCCAGAATTCTGTATCCTGTGAAATTATTATTCAAAAGTGTAGGAGAGGGGCTGGCCCCATGGCTTAGTGGTTAAGTGCGCACGCTCCACTACTGGCAGCCCAGGTTTGGATCCCAGGTGCACACCGACGCACTGCTTGTCTGGCCATGCTGTGGTGGTGTCCCACATACAGCAACTAGTAGGATGTGCAACTATGACATGCCACTATCTACTGGGGCTTTGGGAGAAAAAAAGGAGGAGGATTGGCAATAGACGTTAGCTCAGGGCCAGTCTTTCTCAGCAAAAAGAGGAGGATTGGCATGGATGTTAGCTCAGGACTGATCTTCGTCACAAAAATAATAAATAAATAAAACAAAAAAATAATAATAAAAACAAAAGTGTAGGAGAAATAAAGACTTTCTCAGACAAATAAACATTGAAGAAATTGGTCATCAGTAGACCTGACTTATAACAAATGTTAAAAGAAGTTCTTTAGGGGCCAGCCCCGTGGCTTAGCTGTTAAGTGCGTGCACTCCGCTACTGGCGGCCGAGGTTCGGATCCCAGGCGCACACCGATGCACCACTTGTCTGGCCATGCTGAGGCGGCGTTCCACATACAGCAACTAGAAGGATGTGCAGCTACGACATACAACTATCTACTGGGGCTTTGGGGAGAAAAAGGGGAAAAAAGGAGGAGGATTGGCAATAGATGTTAGCTCAGGGCCGGTCTTCCTCAACAAAAAGAGGACTGGCATGGCTGTTAGCTCAGGGCTGATCTTCCTCACACACACACAAAAAAAGTTCTTTAAAGAGAAGGAAAATGATATATGTCAGAAACTTGGAAATGCATAAAGAAAGAAAAGGCATTCCAGAAGGAATAAGTAAAGGTAAATAAAAACGTATATTTTCCTTGTTCTTAATTGAACGGACAGAAAATATTTTGTTAAAAATAATAATGACAAAAATATATTCAATTAAGTATATTTATGTGTGTATATATACAAATATACACATACACATATGCTTATGTATAAGTGAAATGAATGACAGTAATGATACACAGGACAAGAGAGAGGAATTAGTAATATTTTGTTATTATAAAGTACTTGTACTACCTGTGAAGTGATACAGTGTTATTCGAAAGTGTACTGGGATTGGTTTTAAATGTATATTACAAACTCTAGGACAATCACCAAAAAAAATTTTAAAGACGTATAATAGATACACTGAGGAAAGAGAGAAAATGCAATCGTATAAAATGCTCAGTTGAAACCACAAATGGCAGAAAAAAATGGAAGACAAAAATAGGAACAAAGAACAGGTGCAGTGAATAGAAAACAGTATTGAATATGGTAGATGTTAATCCAACTATATCAATAATCGCTTTAAATGTCAACAGTCTAAATACATCAACTAAAAGACAGAGATCGTTAGAGTGATTAAAAAACAAGCTCCAACCATATGTTGTCTACAAGAAACCCACTTTAAATATAAAGACACCTATAGATTAAAAGTAAAAGGATGGAGAAACATATACTATGCTAATACTAATCAAAAGAGAGTAGAGTAGCTATATTAGTTTCAGATACAGCTGAGTTCAGAGCAGGGAAAAATATCAGGGATAAAGATGGGTACTACATAATGAGAAAGGGGCCAATTATCCAAGAAGACACGCAATCCTTAATGTGTATTCACCTAACAATAAAGCATCAAAATACGTGATACAAAAACTGATAGAACTTAAAGGAGAAACAGATGAATCCACTATTATAGTTGAAGACTTCAACATCCATGTATCAGAAATGGACAGATACAGCAAGAAAATCAGTGAGGACATAGCTGAACACAACAGCACCACCAATCAAGTGGATCTAATTGACGTCTCGAATACTTCATCCAACAACAGCAAAATTCACGTTCTTCTCAAGATCACATGGAACATATCAACAAGTACCACATTCTGTCCATAAAACACACCATAAAAAATCATAAAAAACTTAACAAATCCAGCCTCAAAAAACTTAAATTTAAAAGAATAGAAATCATACAGTGTCTGCTTTCAGGCCACAAGGGAATTAAACCAAAAGTCAATAACAGAAGGATAGCTTGAAAATTACAAAATACTTGGAGATTAAACAATACACTTCAAAATAACCCATGGGTCAAAGAAAAAACTCGAGAGAAACTTTGAAATATTTTGAGCTAAATGAAAATCAAAATACAACTTATCAAAATTTGTGGGATGCAGCAAAAGTAGTGGTTAGAGTGATATTTATAGCATTGAAAACATATATTAGAAAAGAAGAAAGATCTAAAATCAATCATCTAAGCTTCCATCTTAGGAAACTAGAAAAAGAAAAGCAAATTAAATCCAAAGTAAATAGAAGGAAATAAATAACAAAAATTAGAACAGAAATTAATGAAACTTAAAACAGAAAATCAATAGAGAAAAATAACTGAAATCAAAAGCTGGGTCTTTGAAAAGACTGGTAAAATTGATAAGCCTTTAACCAAGACTAAATAAGAAAAAAAAAAAAAAGAGGACATAAATTACTGATATCAGAAATGAAAGAGGGGAAATCACTACAGATCCCATGGATATTAAAAGGATAATAAAGGGGTACTATGAACAATTCTATGCCCACAAGTTTGACAATTTAGATGAAATGGACCAATTCCTTGAAAAACACAATCTGCCAAAACTCATACAAGAAGAAACAATCTGAATAGGCCTATATCAATTAAAGAAATTGAATCCATAATTAATAACCTTCCAAAACAGAAAGCACCAGGCCTAGGTAAATTCTGCCAAACATTTAAGAAAGAAATTATACCAATTCCCTAAAATCTCTTTCCTAACATAGAAACAGAGGGAATACTTCCTACCTCATTCTATAAAGCCAATATTACCCTAATACCAAACCAGACAAAGATATTACAAGAAAAGAAAACTACATACCAATATCTCTCATGAACATAGATTAAAACCTCCTCAACAAAATATTAGCATATTGAAACCAACAATGTTTAAAAATAATTACACACCATGACTAAGTGGGATTTATCCCACATATGCAAAGCTGGTTCAACATTTGAAAATCAATTTATGGGATCCATCACATCAACAGGCTAAGAAAATCAAATGATTATATTAATATTTGCAGAAAAAGCATTTGACAGAATTGAATACCCATGCATGATAAAAACTCTCAGCAAACTAGGAACAGAGGGGAAATTCCTCAACCAGACAAAAAATATCTACAAAAAACCTACTCATACTTAATGATGAGAAACTACACATTTTTCCCACTAAGTTCAGGAACAAGGCAAAGATGTCCCATCTTACCATTATTTTCAACATTGTACTGGAATCACTAGTTAATGCAATAAGACAAGAAAAGGGAAAAAAATGTATACAAATTGGGTAGGAAGAAATAAAACTGTCTTTGTTTGCAGATGATATGATTACCTATGAAGAAAATCCAAAAGAATCAACAAAAAAACTCCTACAACTAATAAGTGATTATAGCAAAGTTGCAGGATACATGGTGAATATACAAAAGTTAATCACTCTCCTATACACCAGAAAAAACAAGAGGAATTTGAAATTAAAAACATGTTACCATTTATATTAGCATCACCAAAAATAAAATACTTAGGTATAAATCTAATGAAATATGTTAACTCAAAGTGGATCATAGACCTAAATGCAAAACTATAAAATTCCTATAAGCTAACAAAGGAGAAAATCTAGATGACTTTGGGTATGGTGATGACTTTTTAGATACAACACCAAAGGCATGATCCATGAAAAAAATAATTGATGAGCTAAACTTGATTAAAATTAAAAACTTCTCCTCTGTGAAAGCTACTGTCAAGAGAATGAGAAGATAAGCCACAGACTGGGAGAAAATAAAAAGACTTAACTGATAAGGGACTATTATCTAAAATATACAAAGAACTCAAAGTCAACAATAAGAAAATGAGCAACCTGATTAAATTATGGGCAAAAGACCTGAACAGATACCTTATCCAAGATTATATACGGACAGCAAATAAGCATATGAAAAGATGCTCCACATCATATGTCATTAGGGAAATGCAAAATAAAACAACAATGAGATATACCACACACCTATTAGAATGGCTAAAATCCAAAACACTAACAAACACCAAAAGCTGGTGAGGATGGGGAACAACAGGAACTCTCATTGCTGGTGGGAATGTGAAACGGTACAGCTACTTTGGAAGATGGTTTGGCAGTTTCTTACAAAACTAAATATACTCTTACCATATGATCCAGCAATCACACTCCTTGGTATTTACCCAAGTGAGTTGAAAACTTATGTCCACACAAAAACCCGCACATGGATGTTTATAGCAGCTTTATTCATAATTGCCAAAACTTGGAAGCAACCAAGATATCCTTCAGTAGGCAAATGCATAAATCAACTGTGGTGCATACAATGGAATATTGTTCAGCACTTAAAAAAAAAATAAGCTTTCAAGCCATAAAAAGACATGCAGGAAACTTAAATGCATAATGCTAAGTGAAAGAATGAACCTAAAAAGACTGCCTGCTGTATGAATGCAACTATATGACATCTGGAAAAGGCCAAAGTATGGAGACAGTAAAAAGATCAGTGGTTGCCGGGGAGTAGGGGATAGGGAGGGATGAAGAGGCATAGCATAGAGGATTTTTAGGGCAATGAAACTATTCTGTATGATAATACAATGGTGGATTACATGCCATTATACATTTGTCAAAATGCATAGAATGTACAACACCAACAGTGAACCCTAAGGTAAACTACGGACTTTGAGGTTCATCCATTGCAACAAATGTACCACTCTGAGGAGAGGTGTTGATAGTAAGGGAAGCTAGGGTGGGGAGTGCATATGGGAACTCTGTATTTTCTCCTCAGTTTTGCTGTGAACCTTAAACTGCTTTAAAAACTAAAGTCTGGAGAGCTGGTTCAGTGGTGTAGTGATTAAGTTTGTGTGCTCCACTTCAGTGGCCCTGGGTTCGCAGGTTCAAATCCCAGGCATGGACTGATGCAACACTCATCAAGCTATGCTGTGGCAGCATCCCACATACAAAATGGAGGAAGATGAGCACAGATGTTAACTTAGAGCCAATCTTCCTCAACAAAAAGAGGAAGATTGGCAATAGATGTTAGCTCAGGACCAACCTTCCTTACCAAATAAAAAAAAAAACTAAAAAACTAAAGTCTATTTAAAAGGAAAGACAATATTGGCAAAGTAGAGCTCACTAGCTGGTTCCTGCAGAACAAATGACCCAAAACTTAGTGACAAAATGACTTATTACTTCTCATGATTCTGTGGGTTGGCTGGGGTGCGACTGTGTGTTTCTTCTTCTGGGAGTTTGCTGGGACTGAATTGTCCAAGACACTTAGGGCTTCTCTTCATACGGCTCTCTCTCTGGCAGGGTAGCTGGACTCCTTATATGGTGGCTAGCTTCTAAGAGGGAGCATTCAAAGCATGTGAAGTGGGTGCCGCAGATCTCTGTGGACCCACGCTGGGATCACAAAGCATCACTGCTGCCTAATTCTATTGGTCAAAATTACAGGTCCAGGCCAGTCTAAAAGGGAGGGGAAACGGGTTCCACCTCTCAATAGAAGGAGTGGCAAAGAATTGGTGGGTATTTTAGATCTACTGCACCATGTTTTATTCAACCAGTGATAACCTTTCAATCTAAACCACTCTACATACACTTTTTTTTCCTCTTCAAAATATAGTATAGTCCATGCTGAAAACAATCAGCAGATTACGGAAATTTTCTGTGCAGTTGTATTATTTTATATATTGGGCAGAAAAAAATGGCAGACCCTAAAATTTCATATCTTAATTGTGAAAAAGGAGAAAGGAAGCATCAGTAATTTTGCAGACAAACTGAAATAATTAAATATGTAATTACTTTTGGTAACGTTGATATTTTTGCCTTGGGTGTCACATGGCAACAGTATCATGATGTTGAGAGAACACAAAATAGGAGGCTCTCACTGAAGCTGGAGAATGGCCAATTTTATGAGTAAATTCTGCCTTAAAAGGGGAAGTTTTCTGAAAAGAAGTGAGTTTACCTCCAGAATCTGAGAAGTACCTACTAATTATTGTGAAAATAGCCCAGTGCCCTAGAAAGTTTCTTTTACCTCTCTTCTCAGAAATTTTTAGCATATCTTTTTCTCCTACACCATCATTATACCAAATATATAACTAAAACCATTTTTTTTTAATGGGAAAGAAGCCTGAATTCTTCCATTAAATAATTCTGGCTTCCCTTCTCCATTGTATTCTTAACGAGATATATATTCAGAGGAAGCTCTAAAAATCATAACTTTTTAAATCAGAAGAATTTATTGTCAAATACTTTCGTGACTGAAGAAGGAGGTAGAATGCTGTGTTAATGCCTCACAAAGAACCAAATCCAAGTGCATGAAGCAGGGAGTAAGCCAGCCTTTCTACTGAGTATGGAATTCACCTGTGCCCAGCATAGTGCCTGAGGTGAACATAATTCCTTAACTTTCATTTTCCATTTGCATTTCTAATTTCCAGTATCAGTGAAGTAAAAAACAAAGCGGTAATGTGCCACCTTGTGGATGCACAAGGAATGGAATTATTGTAGTTTTTTTGGATTTTTTTTGGTGGTGAGAATTTAACACTGTATTTTTATGTTTTTTCCAATTATACAAGCAATAATTGTTCAGTACAAAAACACAGGAAAAACATAAATAATAGTGGATCCTCAAAAATTGGTGGAGTATGTGAAAAAATATTAGTAATCATTCCAATTTTGATTTGGTGTGTACCCTATTGAAGCAGCAAATGAATGAAGGAATTTTTCTCAAAAAAACTGATTTTTCAGGTCAGCTGTTCGCTCCAAGACTAGCCTGACATTAGGATCTAATCTTCCAGAAACGTTATTAATGTCCCGTTTGAAGAGAAGGTGATAATATTTTGTTTACATTCCATACAGGTATAAAAATTGTTTATTAGTACTATTGACAACTCTCCGTCTGCATGTGGTGTGTATTTATTAAACAATAAACTAAACAAACATTTCACTATGAGTTATTATGGGATAGTTGGATATACAACACCTCAAGATCACTTAACTTTCCCAGAAAGGGTGATCGTAGGTCCACTGTCGAAGAGAGAATTCAGGGCTGGACGGCTCCCCAATATTTCACAGATTCTTCACGTTATTATTTTTTAAAATATATTTGACATATAACATTGTGTAAATTTAAGGTGTACAGTAAATTTAAGGTGTACAACATGTTAATTTGATACTTTTTTTTTTTTTGTGAGGAAGGTCAGCCCTGAGCTAACATCTGTGCCAATCCTTCTCTTTTTGCTGAGGAAGATTGGCCCTGGGCTAACAGCCATGCGGATCTTCCTCTACTTTATATGGGATGCAGCCACAGCATGGCCTGACAAGCGGTGCGGCGGTGTGCACCAAGGATCCGAGCCTGGGCCGCTGCAGCGGAACTCGTGCACTTAACCACTACACCACGGCCCGGCCCCTCTTTGTTTTCTTTTTATACTGAGGTTTCATGTGAGATTTTAAATGTCTGTTTTCAAGGGTAGAATTCAGAACATATTTACATCTCAGTCAGCTCATTTGTTTTCTTTTTTGTTTGTTTGTTTGTTTTTGTGAGGAAGATCAGCCCTGAGCTAACATCCATGCCAATCCTCCTCTTTTTGCTGAGGAAGACCAGCCCTGTGCTAACATCTATTGCCAATCCTCCTCCTTCTTTTTTTTTTCCCTTTTTCTCCCCGAAGCCCCCAGTAGATAGTTGTACGTCATAGTTGCACATCCTTCTAGTTGCTGTATGTGGGACACCACCTCAGCATGGCCGGACAAGTGGTGCGACAGTGCGCACCTGGGATCCGACCCCGGGCCACCAGTAGCGGAGCGCGTGCACTTAACCGCTAAGCCACGGGGCCGGCCCCTCAGTCAGCTCATTTGTATGGTAGTCTGGTTAGAATAAATTCTCTACAACAGATCAACAGGTAGTCATAATAAGAACAGCTAATACTGAGGGCTTACTATACATAAGACACTGATTTAGCTGCTTTCCATGCATTGGCTCTTAAATCCTTCCAATGCTTTATGAGGTGGCCACTGTCGTTACTCCCATCTGACAGTCAGGAAACTGGGGCACAAAGAGGTGAATTAATATACCTAAAGAAGTGGGAAACCTGGGGTCCCCCTCCTACTTCCTCCTAAGCTCTATCACCTCGAAGTAGAATCTTCTTGCTCTGGTTTGTATATTGCACGTTCCTGCACCAGAAACAAGACTAGGGGCCAGCCCGGTGGCGCAAGCAGTTAAGTGCACGGGTTCCTCTGTGGCGGCCCAGGGTTCGCCGGTTCAGATCCCAGGCGCACACTGACGCACCACTTGTCAAGCCATGCTGTGGCGGCGTCCCATATAAAGTAGAGGAAGATGGGCATGGATGTTAGCCCAGGGCCAGTCTTCCTCAGCAAAAAGAGGAGGATTGGCAGATGTTAGCTCAGGGCTGATCTTCCTCACAAAAATAAAAAAATAAAAGAAACAAGACTAATAGAACTCACCCCACCTTTTCCTCCCTCCTCTCTGTTTAGCTGATTCACATCCACCCTGAGGGTCCACTCAAGTCCCACCTCTTCTGGAAAGCATTGTCCAGTGTACCTGACTCACAGGGCTCCCTTGTCTCTCTGGCCCACTGTAGCATTGGACATGCTAGGAGTCCTGTTTATCCAAAGGCCCAAGAGTGAGTTAGAGGAATTACAAAAGTTCATGAGAGCTCCTGGATAGTGTGAAGGCAGGGGCCCAGGGTGTGACAGGGAGGGCCTTGTAATGGTTTAGTTTAGACTTACCCTAGCATGATGGCAAGCATGGAAGGGCTTTTGATGTGGCTTGATCAGACTGGCACTTGAGAAAGGTCACTGGAGCAGAAAAAATTGACTGGCATTGACTGGGATCAAATCTAAGGCTTGGGAGAATCAAAAGAAGGCTGTTACAACTGGGCAGGTAAGAGTGGTGCCTTGGATTCAGCTGGAGCAGGGGAGAGAGATGGATTGGGAGAGACTTGGTCACTGTTTAGATATGGAGGGTGTGAACCTTGATGTCAGACTTAAAGGTAGCAATTTTTAGATTCATTTTTAAAAAATAGGCTTGATCTTAGAGCAGTTTTAGGTTTACACAAAAATTGAGTGGAAAGTACAGAGTGCTCATATATCCCCTTTACCCCCAGTTTCCCTTTTTATTAACATCTTGCATTAGTATGGTATATTTGTTATCACTGAAGCCAATATTGATCCATTATTATTAACTAAAGTTCATTGTTTACATTAGGGTTTGCTCTTTGTACTGTACAGTTCCTTGGGTTTGGACATGTGCATGTCTTGTACCCATCATTACAGTAGTGGGAGAGCAGAACTTGCTATCCCAAAATGTGTCTCTTTTGCTTTTTTTTTTTTTTTTTTTGCTAAGGAAGATTTGTCCTAAGCTAACATCCATTGCCAACCCTCCTCTTTTTTGGCTTGAGGAAGATTAGCTCTGAGCTAACAACTGTGCCAATCTTCCTCTATCGTTTTGTATGTGGGACACCGCCACAGCATGACCAGTGAGTGGAGTAGGTCCACCCTCAAGATCTGAACCTGTGAACCTGGGCTGCCAAAGTGGAGCGTGCAGAACATTAACGACTTGGCCATGGGGCAAGGCCTGGCTTGATTATTTTTGAGAACAAAAGACTCAGGAAGAAACTTTGACCTCCCCCCTAACTGCCTAAAAGAATTTAAGATAGAAGGCCTGTTTCAGGAAGGACTTAATAACATAGATAATTATAGTACAATATGAACTAGGTGTGGTAGACAGGGAGGAACCTAGCAAGGCCCATTTGATCAAAGTCCTCTTCATGTCTCACTGTCTTCACAAGGCATGGCAAACATTTGTTTACCAAACATTTGCTTTTCCATCGCCATGTGAATCGGCTTTCCTCCCCTTTGAAATCCCAAACCACTACCTCCAACACCCTCCTTTGTCTTTAGCTGAAGATGGTTTTTAAGGTGGTGATTTCAGCCATTTTGGCCACTCAGTTTTCCTGGGTTTCTCCCACACATACGTTATTAAACTTGTTTGATTTTCTTCTGTTATTCTGTCTCGTGTCAGTTCAATTCTTAGGCCAGCCAGAAGAACCTAGAAGGGTAGAGGGATATTTCTTCCTCCCCTACACAGTATTATACAGAATAGTTTCAGTGCCTTAAAAACCCCTGTGCTCCACCTAGTCCTCCCTCCACCACCCCCTACCTCCCCAACCCCTGGCAGCCATTGATCTTTTTACTGTTTCCATTGTTTTGCCTTTTCCAGAATGCCATATAATTGGAATCCTGTAGTATGTAGCCTTTTCAGATTGGCTTCTTTCACTTAGCAATATGCATTTAAGGTTCCTCCACATCTTTTCGTGGCTTGATAGTTCATTTATTTTTATTGCTGAATAATATTGCATTATATGGATGTACCACAGTTTATCCATTCAGCTACTGAAGGACATCTTGGTTGCTTCCAAGTTTTGGCAATTGTAAACAAAGCAGCTATAAACACAAGTGTGCAGGTTTTTGTGTGGACATAAGTTTTCAACTCATTTGGGTAAATGCCAAAATTGCTGGATCATATGGTAAGAGTATGTTCAGCTTTGTAAGAAACTGCCAAACTGTCTTCCAAAGTGGCTGTACCATTTTGCATTCCCACCAGCAGAGAATGAGAGTTCCTTTAGCTCCACATCCTTGTCAACATACCAGTCAGTATTTTGGATTTTAGCATTTCTACTAGGTGTGTAGTGGTATTTCCTTGTTGTTTTAATTTGTAATTTCCTGATGACACATGATGTTGAATATTTTTTCATACACATATTTGCCATCTTTTATATTCTTTGTGAGGTGTCTGTTCAGATCTTTTGCCCATATTTTAATTGGGTTTATTGCTTTCTTATTGTTGAGTTTTAAGAGTTATTTAGCTTCTTTCTTGTTGTTGTTGTTTACTTAGGGTGGGCCCTCTCTGTTTCCTTCATAAGTCTCCCCAGTTCTGCTCCCTCTTGGAGATTCTCACTTGTGATCTTTCTTCCTGCAGAGAGACAACTTGACACCAAAGAAGTGGGCCCTTTGCCCATCAGCAGAGGAAGGGATGCTGCTAGTGCAGCTTAGAGGGGGAAATGAAATGCATTTTTTGAATACTTCCTTGGTTAAAAGCACTAAGCTTGGGCCGGCCCCGTGGCTTAGCAGTTAAGTGCGTGCGCTCCGCTACTGGTGGCCCGGGTTCGGATCCTGGGCGCGCACCAACCACCACTTCTCCAGCCATCCTGGGGCCGCGTCCCACATACAACAGCCAGAAGGATGTGCAGCTATGACATACAACTATCTACTGGGGGCTTCGGGGAGAAAAAGGGGAAAAAAAAGAAGGAGGAGGATTGGCAATAGATGTTAGCACAGGGCCGGTCTTCCTCAGCAAAAAGAGGAGGATTGGCATGGATGTTAGCTCAGGGCTGATCTTCCTCACAAAAAAAAGCACTAAGCTTGATAAAGACACACACACCCACTCTAAACTCTAGATTTACATATAAAATGGTAACTGAGAATGCTGGGTAGCATATTTTTGTAGTCAAATGAGTGGGAAAAATAATACATCCTATAAGCTACAAAATAATTACCTGAGTTGTTTCAAGCATATTCTTTGGCCAATGAAGTGGGCTGGAGGCTCTGATTTGACTAATAGATAAAGTACTTGAGGAGAGTCCTTAAAGATAAAATGGTAGAAATGGTAGATCGAAGGGGACCCTTGGAGGGCTATTTTATTCTGTAGTGACAGAGGAGTCATAAGGGCTACTGAGCAGCAGGGGACGATGATCAGGCTTCTGCCTTCCAATCCTACACTGATTACACAATAATTATGCATCGTACTTGACATGTCAATGCAGTTACAAAAAATCAGAGCCTGAGTGCTCCATCCTACAAACTCTTCAAATGTCCCTTTCCTTCTTTATAAACTGGGGTTAGTGCTTTTCTCAAAAGCTGATATGAGGATTACATGAGATAGTGTGTAAAATACTTGGTATTATCTCATTTAATTCTTAAAACCACCCCTCCCTATTTATCTCCCATGACTCATTTAATTATTTTACTTCATTTAATTCTCATACCTCCTTGGAACCCAGGGCATGGAGGACTAGAACCCAGGGCTGCTTTACCCCAAGCTCATGCCTCCAGGCTTTTACTTGGTGTTATCACTGACGATGACAGGCTAGGCAATTTGTTAAGTGCTTTGTATACATTAGCTCATTTAAACCCCACAACATTGTTAATATTCCAATTTAGTTGATAAGAATACTGAGATTCTGACAGGGTTCTTTGCCCAAGGTCACTCAGCAATTAAAAGAGGCAAGGCCCAGGGGCCGGCCTGGTGGCGGCAGCCCAGGGGGCTTTCGCCGGTTCGGATCCCAGGCACGCACCAACGCACCACTTGTGAAACCATGCTGTGGCAGCATCCCATATAAAGTAGAGGAAGATGGGGCATGGATGTTAGCCCAAGGCCAGTCTTCCTCAGCGAAAAGAGGAAGATTGGCAGATGTTAGTTCAGGGCCTATCTACCTCACAAAAAAAAAAAAAAAAAGAGGCAAGGCCTATATTCAAACTCCAGCTTATCTAGCTCTAGCGCCTGTGCTCCTGGCCATTACCTATACAAAATGCCTTTTTGTGAGGTCGGCTCCCTCCGCAGCCTTCCAAGCACTTTGTCAGGACTCCTGTGGGCATATTTACAGCATAGCACCCAAATCAGGCTTACCAGTCCGTCTCCTCCCCTAGATTGAGTCTCTGAGGGCCAAGACCTTGTCAGTCACCTCTGTTCCCTCAGTACTTTCCATGGTGCTCAACAAACACTGGCTCTTTAATTTGTTCTTTCTGCAAGAAAGGAGCATTTGCTATGAACCAGGTGCTAAACTAGTGTTAGGGAAATAAAAGTTTTGCCAACAAAGTCCCCTTAGGTACTGGTGGGGGAGGAAGAGTGTCCTCTACCCACTCTGGGTATTTCCTGGCTGGACTACAAATTAAGTTGAGACCAAATCAAAGTTTAATAACATGTATACATGCGAGAAACCAGGGAAACTGAGTTTCTCAACAAATGGCAGAGGCCTTTCACCTTAAATAGATTTAGATAAAGACAAAGGAGGATGTTGGGGGTGGGGTAGGAGACAGCTATGGGAGATTACCAGAAAGCACAGCAATCAAAGGTATGCAGATTTAAGTCCTCTCCGGGACCGTTAAGAGCTTCCAGAGATAAGGTCATTCCCTGCTCTTCCCAGGACAGAGAGGGAGATACCTTTACAAACGTAAATGTTTGGTAAACAGAACTTTGATAAGAATGGGCTTAGTGAGGACCATGCCAGTCTGTCCATACCCACAGTTAAATTCCTTTAGAGAGCTGGTGGGGGAGGTGAAATGTGTGTCAGAGAAAATCATCAGGGTAAAGAGACATATTTTGGGGTGGCCAATTTTGATCTCCCACACAGCATATAATTTTAACATTGGGTGAGCATTATCAGTTACATACCTGTAAGGTAGAAGGAAAGGGACTGCAAAGTCTGGACAGAATTTCACACACATATATAGAGAAAGGTAACAGAGAACAACTCAACCTTCTTTCTCAAGAACAACACAAGAAGATGCACCTTGTGATTGACTCATGTACACCTTGTGAGTGACCCTTGAGCTACTTCCCAAGATCATGTTTACAGTTCCAAGGGTCACATGGCCCACGAATTTCCACTGCAGTAGAGATGAAGCCTTTCACCGGTTTATTAAATTCTCAAGGAGACACCTCCCGAGGGTGTGTAGTAGGCAGCCGCATCCCTCCTCCAAGAAAACTGCATCATTGTAACCTTCCACTAGCCACTGGGGTTGCCGAGTTACAGACCAGGACCTGCTCCCCTGGAGCTTACATTCTGATAAACTTAAACCGTGGTCAAGTAGTCTGCAGGAGAGGGGAGCCACTTCCGGTAGGTAGTCGGGAAAAGCCTCCATGAAGAGGTGATCTCTGAGCTGGAATTTGGAGCTTTAGTAAAAGGTTAAGGAGTGCATGAGTAACGAATGACGATCAACCTAGCTGTTGCCAAGAGGTTAAAGAACGTCTCTCTTTGGCGTCAGGACCATAATGAAAGGAGGAAGGGAAAAGAAACAGGACTATCCGAGAACAGTGCTTCCACAGCCCCTACGCTGAAGAACAGCTTGCCGCCCGGTTCTCAAGCCTGGGGCCAGAAGAACACCAGGCAGCAGCGGACCTGCTGCTCGGACCGCGGCGGGGGCGGGGCTACGGAAGCCGAGTGGCCACCAGGTCGTTGGGCCGCGGAAGTGTGCGCAGGCGCGTGGCGCTCCGGGAGCCGGGGCCCTCCCACGCCGGCCCGCCCCCGCCGCGCTTCCGCCCACACGCGCGGAGACTTCGGGCGTCGCCGCCGGTCCCGGGACAGAGAAGCAATCTCTGGACTGGCCGGCAGCTTTTGTTGGGTCAGCGGCGTGAGAGGCCCTCCGGGGCGTGTTGTCCGCACCGCTCGGCCGACTCGCCGTTGTCCCCCGGCTGGTCCGGGGGGTGCGGGCACCGCCTCGACGGCGGCCCCGCCAGACGCGCGGGCCGGCGAGGCGGACGGCGTCATGAGGCAACTGCCGTACTTCTGCCGCGGCCAAGTGGTGAGGGGCTTCGGGCGCGGCTCCAAGCAGCTGGGCATCCCCACAGGTGAGCGCCGGCGGCCAGGGCCGGGTCACGGGGAGCGGAGACATCAGCCGGGGACCCGGGGCCGGGTCGTGGGGCGGCGGGTGGAGGTGACACCCACCCCGCCGCCCGCTTCCTGCTCTGTTGAGGCGGAGGACCTTCGGTCGGGCCGAGGGCGCCCGTCCGTGCCCGGGCTCCGACCCACCGGGAACCAGGCCTGAGGGGTGGGGAGGGCGGGAAGCCGGAGCTGAGTTTCGGGGCCCCCCGTCCCCGCTTCGCTATGCAGCCCTGATCGAGCTGCCAAGCCTGGCACGCAGCTTGCCCTTTAGAAAACGTAATGTGGGCCAGATTGGCTAAATTCTCAAGCCCAGTGTAAGATTTTCTTTTCCTGCAATGTGTTATTAGCAGTCGAACGAGGACCAAATATCTTTTTTAGTCTGTCTACATTAGTTGTAGTAGTCAGGGCCTGATCGTATGCATAATTAATCTTTAAAAATACACACAGGGCTGCCCCTAGTCTTGGAGCTTGTGCCTAAGCATGTGCATTTCGAAAATAAGAGACTTTTCAAGAGATTCCGAACCTCCTTAAGAAAGAGCAGGTCTGAAAAATCCAGCTGTTCATGCACCTGTTTTCTTCTCCTATCTCGAGAGTGTGTGTGTCTCTGGAGAGCTTTATACACTTAACTAGAACCTGGTGCCTTGTTCCTAACCTATCCACGTGAAGAGGAGAAAGAAGTCCGAGCCAGATTATGGAATGATGGGATTGATAGAGACAAGGTCCTAGGAATCTTGTGAGCATAATGATTTAGACTAGCCTTGCATGCGATTTTTATGAATATTTAATATGAAACTCGTAGCACTCAAGAGTATTTACTTTTGTTTTTTAGCTAACTTTCCTGAACAAGTAGTAGATAATCTCCCAGCTGATATATCCACTGGCATTTATTATGGTTGGGCCAGTGTTGGAAGTGGAGATGTCCATAAGATGGTGGTGAGCATAGGATGGAACCCATACTACAAGAATACGAAGAAGTCCATGGTAAGAACTGTAGTTAGCTCTGTAACTGAAAATGGGATGATGATTTAGGGTAATATGCAGTATTAGATGCACATAGAACTCATCAGTGGTAATCACACATATCCAAATTCTAGAATTTTTGGCAGTGTGGTTAAAGGATTTAAAAGTGAAGTATTTAGTTACTATTTGAATGGAATAACTTTTTCCATCCTTTACTTTTGATCTATGTGTGTCTTTGGATCTAAAGTGAGTGTCTTATGGGCTGGCCTGGTGGCTTGGCGGCTGGGTGCGCGAGCTCCGCTCCTGGCGACCCGGGTTCAGATCCTGGGCCCGCACGGACGCGCCGCTTCTCCGGCCAAGCTGAGGCCACGTCCCACATACAGCAACTAGAAGGATGCGCAACTATGACATACAGCTATCTACTGGGGCTTTCGGGAAGAAAAAAAGAGGAGGATTGGAAATAGATGTTAGCTGAGAGCTGGTCTTCCTCAGCAAAAAGAGGAGGATTAGCACAGATGTTAGCTCAGGGCTGATCTTCCTCACAAAAAAAGAAATAAATAAATAGAGTGAGTGTCTTATAAAGGGGTATATAATTGGATCATGTTTTTTTAATCCATTCTGCTAATCTCTGCCTTTTGGTTGGAGAGTTTAATCCATTTACATTTAAACTAGTTACTGATAAGGAGGGACTTCTGTTTTGCTATTTGTTTTCTATTTGCCTTATAGCTTTTTCTGTCAGTCATGTCCTCCATTACTGCCTTTTGTGTTTACTTGATTTTTTTTGTAGTGACATACTTTGATTTTCCTTCTCATTTCCTTTTTTGTATTTTCTGTAGATATTTTCTTTGTGGTTATGATGGTGATTGCATTTAACATCCTAACCTTATAAAAATCTAATTTGAATTTATACCAACTTAACTTTAATAAAATAGAAAAACTCACAAATGTCATCTTGATATATTGTGTGCCCAGAACAGATTAATAATTTTTGTGCATTTATCTTTAAAATCATGTAGAAAATAAAAATGGAGTTATAAACCAAAATGACAATACAATTAATAAATTACAATAATATTAATTTTTATAACTGCCCGTGTATTTACCTTTACTGGAGATAAAAAGTGAAGTATTTAAGATGATGTTTCATAAAATTGAGCTTGCCACAGTTAATGTAGTTCATTCCCCCTTTAATTACTTGGTCACCTTGTTAAGAGTGAACTGCTTACTACATGGATGGTGCTTTCTGATAAAATTGCAAGGTGAAGCTTTTTTTCTCTTTTAAACCACTTTGAGGGTATGCTCTTCTGCTCTTTTCACAGGACCCACGTGACTTAAGGGCCTAATCTGCTAGATATGGCTGAATCTTTTTATCAGCTCAAGTGTGTGGCAAAAACAGTTATAGTTGATATAAATTTCATCCTCTTTAAAGAGTTTATAGAAGAAAAGTGTGTCACAGTTGGAAAACCACAGGGCTAAGTGCTCTATAAGCAATAGAAATGGCCCAGAACAACTTAATGTTACATGCAATATTTCTCTTATTTTGAGTATTAAGGATGTGAAAATTATTTGTTGGAGTAGATAAGGGAAAGAATTAATGAAAGAACACAAAATATTTTTCTGTAGAATGAGGGAGGAAATGAGGGGAGGGAAGGATATCCCATGACTAATTTTTCCTTATTAGCTACTCAGATAACAGAACTATTACTATAGAGCCAGTTAAGGAATGCCTTAAAATTCCTTCCATAGTAAGGACAAAATTTTCTGTTGGTAGGAGGTTCATGCTTTTCAAAGTTTTTCTTTTTTTTGCCAACAACACACATCTGTGATGTGCTTGTTCAAGTCTTTTTCCCTTTTTAGAAATTAGATTGGCTATCTTATTGGCTTAAAGAAATTCTTAATATATTCTAGATCCAATTCCTTTCTTGGAACTGTGTGTTGCAAATAATTTCTCCCACTGTGTTGCTTTTTTTTATTTATTTCAGTTAATGGAATGGTGTCTTTTGAAGAATACAGGTTTTTAATTTTAATCCAATTCATCATTTTTCTTTTATGGTTAGTGGTTTTTATATTCTGTTTAAGAAACCTTTGCCTACTCCAAAGTCATTAAGATATTCATCTATGTTTTCTTTTAAAAACTAATTGTCTTACTTTTCACATCAAATTGATTTTTGAGCGTGATGTGAGGTAGGGGTCAAAATTAATTTTTTTCCATGTGGATATTGACCTAGCCCATTTACTGAAAATACCATCCTCTCCTGACAGCACTGCAGTGTCACCTTGGTCATAAATCAAGTGACTTTGTATGTGTGAGTGTCCAAAGTACACTCATACATGCTTGGTCTCCTAGTCTATCCTTGGCCATTACCACATTGTCTTAATTTCCATACCATAGCTTTAATAGATCTTGATATCTGATCGTATAAGTCCTCCAGTTTTCTTTTCAAGATTTTCTTGGATGATTTTAGCCTTTGACATTTCCATATAAATTTTATAATCACTTGTCAGTTTCCATGATTGAAAAAAAAAAACCTGCTAGGATTTTGGTTGGGATAGGATTGAATCTGTAGATCAATTTAGGGAGAGTAGACATCTTTACCTTTTCTCTCTATAATGTTTTGTAATGATCAGTGTCGAGGTCTTACATATCTTAGTTTCCTTTTTATTATTCAAAATTTTACTGAAAAGAAAGAATGCAAGTCAAGTATATTGGTTCGTGGTACAAAGCAAAGGGACACCTTGTGTCTTTTGGCTCAAACCCCTCAATTACAGATGAGAAAACTGAGCCCCAGAGGGTGTAGGTGTGCCATTAGCTGAGTATGGAAGCCCAGACTTGTTTCTTAACTCAGCGCTCTTCCTACAGCACTGCCCTGCTTCTCTTAAACACTCTGAATTTAGCATAGTATGTAATTTCAGCTCTTCTATACACAATTTTAGATTTAGTAATCTAACAAAACCAAAGCTCTAATAAGAGCTATATTATAAAGAACTAAGTCCTGTTTCTAATAGCTAATATATTTTTTTCTTTTTAGTTGTTTAAATCAGAGTTCTTTTTTTTTTTAATGGGCTTCATTAAATCCATAAATCCCATTAAGTTGTATGCAAAGTTTTACATAGGGACACTTGGAGAGATCTCTGTTTTGTTTTTTTTCTGAGAAAGATTGGCCCTGAGCTAACATCTGTTGACAACCCTCCTCTTTTTTTTTTGCTGAGGAAGATTGGCCCTGGGCTAACATCCGTGCCCATCTTCCCCTACTTTATACGGGATGCTGCCACAGCATGGCTTGATAAGCGGTGCGTAGGTCAGTGCCCGGGGTTCCGAACCCACAAACCTTGGGCTGCCAAAGCGGAGCATGCGAACTTAACCACTATGCCACCGGGCTGGCCCTGGAGAGATCGCATTTTAATGACCTCAAAGGATCATGATCCTCCCCCCTACAAACCAAAAAGGTTACGAAAGACTAGGTTATTTTATTTTTTTAAAAGAGGAAATAAAACTCACCTTAATCTAAAAGTCTCGTGTGATATTTCCTTCCTATTTTTGGTCTGAATGCAGATTTTCATGTTTGATTTCTCATTAATTATAAGTTGCTCATATTATCTCTTTATTGGTGTCATTAGTCTGACTGATCTAGCTATACTATTAGCTGATTTGTAATAGACGCCTCAGTTTTAAGGATCACTTCGTAGATTAGATTTTCTTAAGTCATACACTTTAAAATACATCTTTAGTCTCAAGGTACATGTTTCTAAGTTGTCTAAACCTCTCCATTTCCAGTGCCACATCCTAGTCCAGCCTCAGCCGTCTTCTATATCTGTTTGTTCTCTTCGTTGGTTTTTCTGCCTTTTGGACTCAGATTTGTTCTTTAACATTCAGAGTGGGTTAACATTCAGAGTCCAGAGCATCTTCTACTTCCTGCACCATTTTGCTTCAACACGTCCTGTACCCGTTTGTCACATCATTCCTTGGTCAGGAACCTGCGTTGACTCTTCTGACCCCATATCAGTCTTCAGCTCTGCCTAACCCTCAAAGATGCTGTAACGTGGTGTGTGTCAGAGACGCATAGATCCTGATTAACCTCAGAACTAGTTCTTTCAGTAGTAACATCTCGTAATACTTTGCTCATTCCCTCTTTGGTGGCTGTGCTGTTTTTTCGCCTCTATAAGGCTCTTGGTTGCTTTGGTTGCATATTAGTTTTTCTGTAAACAGCAAATCATACCATATTTGTGGTACAACATGTACCTTAGTTATAAACTGTACATGTAAGGTCAGGGGCAGGCAGAGGAATGATGGAAGAATTCAGGAAAAACTGCCCTTAGATTTTAACTTCTCTTTAAACATTTAATGAAGGTTAATTGTTTCATTTAAATTATTCCACCTTAAACATGAAGATATATTTCAAATTTCAGGCGCTCTAATCTGATGGTAATCTTTTTAACCTTTCTTGACTGTAGGAGACTCATATCATACATACCTTCAAAGAGGACTTCTATGGGGAAATCCTCAATGTGGCCATCGTTGGCTACCTCAGACCAGAAAAGAACTTTGATTCTTTAGGTAAGTTCTTATTTAGATCTTAAATATTACTGCAGCTTCCTCTACTCTTTCTCACTAGTAATAACCATGGCAGGACAGATAATATTTGAGCATTTAATATGTGCCAGGTACTGTTTTAAGTGCCTTACATGAATTAGCTCATTTCATCCTCACAACAACTGTTTGAGGAATTATTCTGCCCATTTCACAGATGAGGAAGTTGGCACAGAGAGGTTAAATAATTTGCCCAGGGTCACATAGTAAGATTCAAACCCAGCAGGCTGGCTGCCTCTCTCCAACAGTATGAAGTTAATCTTCATTTCTTTTTGATATTTTAAGGAACAAGTAAGAATTAATACTGTGATGAATAATGGATGCAGTGCTTGAAGTGTAAGAAACAGTAAATCAGAACATTTGAAATGAATGGTATCAAGTATCTTAGTGTATGTGATAGGGTTTTTTTTTTGTGTGTATGAGGAAGATCAGCCCTGTGCTAACATCTGCCAATCCTCCTCTTTTTTTGCTGAGGAAGACTGGCCCTGGGCTAACATCCGTGCCCATCTTCCTCCACTTTATATGGGATACCGGCACAGCATGGCTTGCCAAGCGGTGCATTGGTGCGCGACCAGGATCCGAACTGGCAAACCCCGGGCCGCCGCAGTGGAGCACGCATACTTAACCGCTTGCGCTACCGGGCCGGCCCCTGAATGTGATAGTTTTAATTCTACTGTAGAGTTTCTTTTACAAGTGTAAATCCTGAAGAGAATTGATAGTGAATATTTGTTTCTTCCATCTGGTGTTTGCAATGTATCTTTTTTTGCTATTGCCTTTCTCTGAGAAATTGCAAGATTAGGGCCATCTTGTGTGTACACTGACTTCTGCTGGAGTCTGGAAGAAGGGATGGGACATTTACAGGGCGTGTACCCCGTGCTAGAGACACTGCAGTCCGGGAGTTTGCAGGAGGCTGCGCACAGGAGCAGTGGGGAGTCCAGCAGCGGTTTCTGATCATCTTCTGGTGTGTTCTCTCTGCAGAGGCACTTATCTCAGCAATTCAAGGTGATATTGAGGAAGCTAAGAAACGACTGGATTTACCAGAACATTTGAAAGTCAAAGACAACAATTTCTTCCAGGGTCCTAAAAGCAAAATAATGAATGGCCACTGATGAAAAATTATCTTATTTATTCATTCACTGTTTTCTAGTATTTTACTGCTCATAACTGTGCGATCTCATGTTAGTTCTATTTTAAAAATCAGACATTTTCCTAGACCTGTGGATTAGTTTAAACAGTACAGTGTAGTTACCATATTATGCTTCAACTGTTCAATTAAACCCATCATGCTACAGTGCTAAAAAGATTCATTTTAAAAATCAAGATTCTTTTTAATGTAATATATTGATTAAAATATATCACTAGAAAGGTCTTAAGTGTCTTATAATGGAAATGAAATGTATATAATTGTGGGTAAAAAGGCAAGTCACTAGTTTGAGACAAGTACGATAATTCTTATGGTAAAAGACTAGTGTGTCTGTACTTGTATGGTGTGTGCTGCTCAACAGAGAAGGTTGTAAGTGTCACTGGATTAAACAGGTTTGATAGTTTATGATAAACCTCAGAGGGAAAATCAAGACTTTGTGATATTTTGTGCATTACTATATTATTACAGACATGAAGACTTCGAAATTTCATTTTAATTAGTCATTTCCTTAATGGGGTCAGATCATTATTCTGTGTTCCATTTTTGTTACAGCTGCCTCAGTTCTAATTGGTCTAGACTCACTCTCCCTTCATTTTTTTTATTTGTCTTTTAAAGCAGTAAAATGAGTGTTTTTTAAATCTCTGGGTCTCATTGTATAACACTTCTGTATTCTTTTAAGAGTAGATATACTTCAACATTTTTCTTGACTTTGGTTCTTTTTTCCTTTAAACAATTGTCAGTGTCAGTTTTTTTTATGTTTAGAATAGCCTACAACTGTACACTTACAAAAGATTGTATCTGTATCTACCATTCCATCCCTGCACTATATGAACAGTGATTAAGTACAGATCTCTATTGCATTTTAGAAAAAACCCAAAAACTTCATCTTTAGGGTTCCTCAAAGATTAAATGAACACATAGCAGTTCATTTAAGTATACCAGTTTCTTAGAGAACACAAAATACTTGTTTCCCCCAGGGAAACTATTTAAGATCCAGTTAAACTATGAAGTAGAAAGTTGTTTATTTTTAATGTCATCATTGTTCCTGAGCAAATGTAAACTGTTGAGCTGTGTACGCAGAATGTAATTTAATGCTAAAGAGCGCTTGTAGCTGGGAGGAAAGGCATAAATAATAAAGTTTTAGTTAAATAATCTTCATACTATGCACTTTTTCCTCCTACAGACTACTAAGAAGTGATTTTTGGCCACTTGAGACTTTTGTTTATATTGGCAGAAAGTTGAAATGTTTGGGTATTTAGGAAATTAGGATTACGATTGTGTGGGCCCCCTGAAACAGTACATTGCATTATTGTTTACTTTAGTGCCAGATTTGATGGCAGGATACAGGGGCAGAAATATGTAGGAGGTAATTTGAAAGATAAACTTATTATAAGTCATTTTTCCCTAGTCTGCATAAATGAATTAGTTGATTTTTAACAAAAATATAAAGTATTTAGAAAAACATCTAAAGCTCATGTTGGAGAAGGGGGAAACATGGATAAATTGAGTTAGGTTGTTTTACTTTTTGGTGTATGAATTTATGGCAAACAATGTAGTATGAGTCTTTTTCATTTCTTTATAAAAATACTTCGAAAATGTAATTTAATGTTAGAAATCCTATACTTGAAAGAAGCCTCAGTTATTAGTGGCTTTATGAAACAAAGTTAAAAACAAACATGGAAAGTGTAAAAACAATTTGGTGTTTGTTTGAATAGCTTGCTAATTATGTTCTAAGTGTGTGAAAGTTCTGTGATACTGTCACCTTAACTATTGTTAAATAGCTATCACTTGAAAATTATATAGTATGTGCTTTAGGAGTTAATATGTCTACATTTTTTAAAGTTTTATAATAAGTACTTATGCATTATAAGAAATTACAGTAGTATCATTTTTGATTAGTCTGAATGTTTTCAGGCATTGAAATCCATCTTGACTGAATCATGTTCCTCTTTCCCTGTGTCAGCTGGAATCTTTGTATAAGATCCTAATTTGTTGGCTGATGCTTCCTTTCAGGTGCGTTAAGAGGCCTGACTAGCAGGTCACGGGTGGCAGCTGTAGGGAGAACCTGGCATGCGGTGGTGGTTCTACAGCCAAAGGCCTTGCCTGAAGGGCCTGTTTCTTATGCCTGCGGCACAGTGACAGGTTTGTTTGGAGAGTGTTCACAGGGCATCAGGACTCTCAAAAGGCCACTTTCTGACGGTGAGGGTCCCCATTACAGCTTGGAGTTACAAGAGCCAGAGGAGTATAAGTGGGTCAGAGTTCCCTTCCGTGACTTTCTCCCCAACAGTGCTCTGTAACATTCGTGACTTGTGCCACCAACCCCGTAGCAGTGACCCGGCCCTCTTGCCTGTCTCTCTGTAGCCAGAAACGCACAGGTGCTCTTGCACACTCATCTCCAGTGCTCTCAGCTGTGGAGGCCTGAAAGCCTGCAGTCTGGGCTGGCATGTAACAGGGTTCTGGTCAGGCAGATGGAAGCGGACTGCTTGGGATTTGTGAGGACAGTTTTGCTTTCCTGGTGAGAGTGCTAGCCTGTTCCTGTTCCCCTCTTACCTGGAAAATGGGTGTAAGGCTGATAGAGGAGCATCAATCTGACCTTTAGAGACTGAGCTAGGAAATAAATCCACCCTGTAAAAAGAGATAGCTTTGAAAGCAACAGTTAGCAGAAACAAATTATAGAAAAAGCTCTATGAAGATGACAGCTACAGGGATTATCAGATATAGAATCTGAAATGACTTTAATACGTGTAAAGAAGAGAGTCAAAATGGTAAAATAACAAGGTTCTATAAAAATTGGGCAGATTTGAGAATTGTCAAAATAACAATGAAAAAATAATTGAAATTAAAAACTCAATGGACGGGTTAAGTACAGATCAGACACAGAATTGGCGAACTGTGAGACCTGACGAAGGCTATGACTGTGCTGTCATGTGCCTATTGTCTGTCATTCCAGATTCACCTTCCATACTCTGTGATGTGGCTGTGACTTGACATTTCTTTGACAGTTGGCTTCCTTTTGGGTCAGGCCACATGTGGAGTTTGAGCCCCAGCTTGTGTCCCAGGCAGCTCAGTTAGTCCTTGGAGCTCCCCTGTGCTTCTTTCCCCTGTTCCTGAGTGTGTTTAGAATAGATACATTCTATCTGACAACTGACAGACTCCCCACTTTAGTTCCCTGACAGTAATAAGGGCCAAGTAGAAGCCAGAATAGTAAACCAAATCAATGCTATATCGAGAAATTACAGAGACCAGCGTGAAAAATCCCAAAAGATTGAGGGTAAAGGCTCCCATCATATCTGTTCAGACTGGACAGAAATCTGCTGGATCTTGGAGAAGGACTGCTTTATCATAAACTAATCAGGTGATGGCCTCCACTGCAGCTGTTGTCCAGGATATAGAAAATGTCTCAACAGATTTCCAAGGATTGGTATAAAGAATGCACTGATCACAACACAATCAATACTTTAAAAATACAAAAATATCACAAGGGAAAGTGATGTTGAATGATCATATGCAACATGAAAAAATTAATGGGATGCAGCTAGTGCTTTCCTCAAAAGATTTATAGCTTTAAATACATATGTTAGGTAAGAAAGATGATCTAAGCTTTTACCTCAAGCTAGAAAAAGAACAGCAAAAGAAACCAGACAAGGAAAGAGTACATACTGCATAATTCTGTATAAATTTTAATAATAAGCAAAACTATAGCAAAAAAGGTCCGAATGGTTCCTCAGGACAGGGGTCACTTGGGAGGGTCATGAAAGCTGTTGGGTGTTTTCATCTCACTGTCTTGTTTCTAGAGCTGGGTGATGGTTGTGGTTGCATGGTGTTCTCACTTTGTGAAAATTCATCAGGCTTTATACTTGTGCACAGACAAGACAATGTTCTGTATAGGTCCGTGGTGAATATCTTTCATGTGGTCATAAGAATTACAACATTGGATTTTTATAAAACAAAATAGATCTATTAGAAGGATGAGATGGGAAGTGTGCAGGGGCAGCGATAGAAAGGAAGAGTTTGGAAAAGAAATGCTCGTTTTCCGTTAGTGGGCAGTGAGTAGGTAGATGTACAACCTGAAAACAGAAGCAGCAGCAATGTAGGCATCTCCCTTAGAGACAGAGAGACAAACATTAAACCACTGAGAGGGTGGAAATTACTTCTGAGAAGTAGGAAATGGGGTGTGTTGGGGGCAAACAAATTAATATTTCTTTTTCTTACTATGTCTTGTTGAATAATTTGATTCCTTAAATTATTTGCAGGTATTTCTTGATGAAAATAAAAATCAGCCTTGGAAAAGTTAATTATATATTTAGAGGGTGTTCAAAAAGTTGGGAAACCTAGGACAAACTTATTTTTCAAGAGTATATTATATTTTCAAATTACATGATCAGTATGTTTTTGTTCAATTTCCAAACACCTTTTCAGGTAAAGTACCCCTAAATGTATTGAGTCCAACTAGTAATCTGGAAAAAAAAAATACACACATGATAAAGCAGCACTGTCCAATAGAACTTTCTGCTATGAGGATAATGTTCCATTTCTTCACTCTCCAATAATTACTTGCTATAGCCACATATGCCTAGTGCCTATTGTATTATTAGACAATTCAACTATAGAGGATCTAAAAAGTCTAGAAGCGCAGGAGAAATAGTGTATTTACTATTTTTCAGATTAACAATTGGATCCATTGTTTTAATTTTGAGGTAATTTATCTGAAAATGCATTGAGCATATTTCTTGAAAATAGAACTAACTGTTTAAGTTGATTGTTTCCCAACTTTTTGGATAACTGTATATGATACTCTTTCCTCCTACTTAGTTTGCTATTCTTTTAACAATTGCTCATTTATTTTCAGCCATTGTTTCCCACACAAGCATTTAAGTCTAAAAATCTCCCCCTGCCTACTACAGGTTGACCAGCCGGCGTGTGGACTCAGCCACTTGTAAGGGGAGTGAGCCGCCTGGCATTTGCATCTCAGAGTGGCTTTCCTGATCACCTTCCTATACACAGTCACCTTCCCTTAAACACCTCGATGGATTGCATTATTCAGTTAGGTTGAAAGGCATTTAACAGAAGGGAGATGGATATATTTGAATGGTGGTCATGATGTATGAGTTTACATACCAACCCCGCAATGGTCGCTTCACAGCAGCCCCCCACAGACTCCCGAGTCTGGTATTTTTATAATCGCCTTAGCTCTCTGACTTAGAGTGTATGCTTCTAGAGGCCTTGGACTGTATTTTCAACCCCCAGCACCTATATAAAGAAAGTGCTTTGTCTGCAGTTGTACATTAATTGGAAATAAATGTATCTGTGATGTTGGGGCCTTAATGCAGCAACAGAATTAGAGAAAGCTTCACTGGGAACCCAGCTCGTGGGACAAATAATTTTTAAACCTGGCTTTGCCTCCCTCAGCTCTGTTTTTTTTTTTAAATTAATTATTTTATTGTAACATTGGTTTATAACATTATATAAATTTCAGGTGTACATATTTCGATTTCTGTGTAGATTACGTCATGTTCCCCACCCAAAGACTAATTACCATCCATCACCGTACACATGTACCCAGTCACCCCTTTTCCCTCCTGCCTCCCCCCTTCTCCTCTGGTAACCACCAATCTATGTATCTATGTGTGTGTGTGTTGTTTTTATCTTCTATGATAAAATCTTCTATGAGTGAGATCATTCAGTATTTGGTTTTCTCCTTTCTCCATCTGACTTATTTCACCTTCAGCTCCATTTCGTTCTCCAAGGCAAAATCTCCCGTGGATGAAACCTCTAGGGCTGAATTTTGTTATCTGTTGAGACCTACCTAAAGTCATTATGATGGGTATTAAATAATTTCTTGTATTTTTCTTATAGAAAATTTGTGACTTACTAGAATTTTTTGTTATTTGTAATCCTTCATGAACTAATATTTTTAAGGATACAATAAAAATTACGAGAAAAAGGGTCGCACACTTGGATGTCTTAGCAATGTCAAAATGCTATGAAAGATTGCAAACGCTCTCAGTTTTGTAACAGACAGCTCATAGGCCAGCAGCAGTCACACTTTGGGTGGCCCTGTTCTAGAGGCCTTCAGCTTTCCGTTTGAGCTAAAGCAGGGTTGACAAATCATTTTGTAAAGGGCCAGACAGTGAATTCCAAAGCAAGAAAGCCATCACAGACAATGCATAGTCAACGGGTGTGGCTTTGTGTCAAGCTTTCATTTATGAGGCAGCAGGCCTGTGATTTGCCAACTCCTGAGTTAGAGGAATTTTTTTTCAACCTTTGTTGTGGCATAGTGAGGTAGTAACCCTTTTCCTAATTACCATGCAGGTTTTATGATTTGTGTACACATGTAATTTTGAAGTACAGGTGTTAAAATTGGGGGAGCATAGGTATGGATTTAAAGTGGTGCTGGCATCTTCAAATCCGGAGTGTTCAGGTGAATTGAAAATGTTTACTGTTCTAGTTGGAGGTGTAGGTGAACACAAGATGCCAGCGCTGGGTGGGAACTGAATGTTGGTGTCCTCCCCAAATTCATATGTTGAAGTCCTAAGCCCCAATGTGATGGTGTTAGGAGGCGGGGGCTTGGGGAGGTGATTAGGGTGTGAGGGAGGAGCCTCATGAATGGGACTAGCGCCTTTATAAAGGAGACCCCAGGAGCTGCCTGGCTGTCTTTTCACCATGTGAGGATCCAATGAGAAGTTGGCAGTCTACGTCCCGGAAGAGGGCTCTCGCCACAACTCGACCGTGCTGGCACCCTGATCTTGGACTTCCAGCCTTCAGAACCGTGAGAAATAAATTTCTGTCATCTAAAAGTCACCCAGCCTCGTGCATTTTGTTTTAGTAGCCTAAACAGACTAAGACAGGAGCCCTGATGGGAAACTTTGAATAGATGACCTTTTCCTTCCCTCCCCTCCCTCCTTTTCCCTCTCTTTCACCCTCTCCTTCCCTACCCGTCTGTCTTCTCCCACTCTCCTCTCCTCTTTTCTCTCTAATGGAAACAGGTATGAGCAGTTGAGCTGGGAGTGAAGAAGATGCCAACAAAGAAGTCATCTATAAAATATTTGTAATTTTCTCTTTGGAACTAGATTCGAGATCTCAAATTGCCTGCCTCCAGGGTATTGGTCTTAATGGAGTTTCTTAGATCAGTGCTCTAAACCAGTTCTAGTTCCCTGGATTACCCAGGACCGGAGGGAGGACAGAGCTGGGGGGACGGGGTGTGGGAAAGGGGTGGTGCCAGTCCCTGCACAGTTAGGAGTCTTGAGGGGTCACTATTGCTGTCTATAGTGGAGCCGCATCTTAGGAAGGGCTTAGGTTGTAAAGTCAGCAAGTGTGGCCAAAAGGCAGATATGGAAGTCAAAACTACCCATGAAAACTTCTTGTCTTTAAATTGCTAAGGGTCAGCTTTGGTGGCCTAGTGGTTAAGGTCAGTGCACTCTGCTTCAGCGGCCTGGGTTTGGTTCCTGGGTGTGGACCTACACCACCCGGTCTGTCAACGGCCATACTGTGACAGCGGCTCACGTTAAAAAAGAGGAAGAGAGAGTGACGTCAGCATCATGGCCGAGTGAGCTTTCCCGTGAACTCTTCCCTCAACAAGATACAACAAAAGCAACAGCCACAAACCAACAACGGAATCCCAGACAGTGAAAACCTAGAGCGGAGGGATCCACACTGCCGCACATCTGAGAGCGGAACGTGCCGGGCCCCCAGAGGAAGTGGGAAGAGGTAAGGAGAACTCCGCTCCCTCCCCATCAGATCAGCGATCCCGGTCCGCGTGGCTCCCAGAGAGGGGGGAGGGACGGCCCTCGGCGGGGAAACCGTGGCTCTTCGGACTCTCTCAGCCAGTGGGAAACTCCCGCACAGAGGACTCAGAGGAGCCACAGGGCTACCATCAACATCTGAGCACCCCAGAGAGCGGATAAAGAGGGGCAAACGAGAAGCCTCCCACGTCAGGGACCCAGAGGGCAAAAGAGAGAGCTCCCCCCTCCCCGCAACCCGGAGTCTGCAGCTCGACCAGACGAGACCTAGCGATCTGAGGCAGACCTGATCAAAGGACTGGACCCGTGGATCGCAGCGGGAAAAAAAAAAAACTGCGGATCGCAGCAGAAAAACCGGGGCAGAGCGCAGGGGGCTTAGACTACACAGCCCTTTACCACCAGACAGTGGCGGCAGGTGGAAATTGCAACCGGAGACTTCCAGGATGAGGAAAAACAAAACCAACACAGGAACCACAATGCAAAAATATATGAAATCACCAGACCAGAAACAAAATGACAAGCACCCAGAAATCAACCCCGAAGACACATAAATCCATAAACTAAATGACAGAGATTTCAAAATAGCTATCATAAAAACACTCAACGAAATATGAGACAACACAGACAAACAATTCAATGAGATTAGGAGTTTCTTCACAAAAGAGATTGAAATCATAAAGAAAAACCAATCAGTGCTGATGGAGATGAAGAACACAATGGAGGAGATAAAGGAGAATCTGGAATCTTTAAAGAACAGAGCTGACAATATGGAGGAAAGAATTAGTACTTTAGAGGATAGGAATACAGATATACTCCAGATGGAAGAAGAGAGAGAACTAAGACTAAAAGAAATGAAGAAAGACTCCGAGAAATATCTGACTCTATTAGAAAATGTAACATAAGAATTATAGGTATTCCTGAGGGAGAGGAGAGGGAAAGAGGAACAGAGAGCCTATTCAAGGAAATAATAGCTGAGAATTTCCCAAATCTGGGGAAGGAGCAGGAAATACCAGTAAGCGAAGCCAACAGGACACCTATATATATTAACAGACAAAGGCCTTCACCACGACACCTAGTGGTAAGGCTAGCCAGGGTCAACGACAAAGAAACAATATTAAGGGCAGCTAGACAAAAACAAAAAATAATGTACAAAGGAACTCCCATCAGGCTCTCAGCGGATTTCTCAACAGAAACTTTTCAGGCTAGAAGAGACTGGAATGATATATTCAAAATACTGAAAGACAAAAACTTTCAGCCAAGAATACTCTATCCAGCAAAAATATCCTTCAAATATGATGGAGAAATAGTAACTCTCCCAGATAAACAAAAGCTAAGAGAGTTCATGGCCACGAGGCCCCCACTACAAGAAATACTCAAGAAGGCCCTCAGGCCTGAAAAAAAGAAGAGAAAGGGAACACAAAGCTTGGATCAAGGAGAAAAGTAGGTAGACAAAATCAGAGAAATAGTAGATCTTTAGCGGAATAGGTTAGCAACCACTTAAATACTAAACTCAAAGATCAAAGGAAGAAATTCACCAAAAATAAATTTAACCTCATCACTGTAAACACACAGCCACAACACAAGATAGAATAAGGTATAACAAGAGCAACTTAGAAGGGGAAGAGGAAAGTGACTGAATTGACTTAGTATAAGGAAATAGGAGGCTATCAGATAATGGACTATCTCATACACAAGATTTTTTGCCCAAACCTCAAGGTAACCACTAAACAAATAATCAAAGCAAAACCACATATGATAAACAAAGAGAAAACTAGAATAATCATTAAGACAGAACAACCAAACTGAATTGGCAGTCCAAAACAAATGGGACAAGAAACAAAGGAAATGCAAAAGAACCAGAAAATAAGTGACAAAACAGCAACATTAAGCCCTCATATATCAATAATTACCCCAAATGTAAATGGATTGAACTCTCCAATCAAAAGATACAGAGTGGCAGGATGGATTAAAAAGCAAGACCCAACAATATGCTGCCTTCAGGAAACACATCTTAGCACTAAAGACAAGCACAGGCTCAGAGTGAAAGGATGGAAGACAATACTCCAAGCTAATGGCAAACAAAAGAAAGCAGGTGTTGCCATACTCATATCAGACAAAGTAGACTTCAAGATAAAACAGGTTAAGAAAGACAAAGAAGGGAAATATATAATGATAAAAGGGACACTACATCAAGAAGACATATCACTTATAAATATATATGCACCCAACATAGGAGCACCAATGTACATAAAGCAACTATTAACAAACCTAAAAGGAGAAATCAACAACAACACAATAATAGTAGGGGATCTTAACACCCCACATACAGCAATGGACAGATCATCCAGACAAAAAGTTAATAAAGAAATATTAGACTTAAATGAAAAACTGGACGAGATGGACCTAGTAGACATATACAGAGCACTCCATCGAAAAACAGCTGACTACACATTCTTCTCAAGCGCGCATGGAACATTCTCTAGGATAGACCATATGTTGGGAAACAAAACAAGCCTCAATAAATTTAAGAGGATTGAAATCATAACAAGCATCTTTTCAGACCATAAGGCTATGAAACTGGAAATGAACCATGAAAAAAAAACTGGGAAAGTGACAAAAATGTGGAGATTAAACAACATGCTACTGAACAACCAATGGATCATTGATGAAATTAAAGGAGAAATCAAAAACTATCTGGAAACAAACGAAAATGATAATATGCCATATCAAACCATATGGGATGCAGCAAAAGCGGTCCTGAGAGGGAAACTCATAGAGATACAAGCCCACCTTAACAAACAAGAAAAAGCCCTAATAGGCAACCTTAAATTACACCTAACAGAACTAGAAAAAGAAGAACAAACAAAGCCCAAAGCCAGCAGAAGGAGAGAAATAATAAAAATCAGAGCAGAAATAAATGATATTGAGACCAAAAAAACAGTAGAAAGGATTAATGAAACAAAGAGTTGGTTCTTCGAGAAGATAAACAAAATTGACAAACCCTTAGCCAGGCTTACTAAGAGAAAAGGCTCAAGTAAATAAAATTAGAAATGAAAGAGGAGAAATTACAACGGATACCAGGGAAATACAGAGGATTATAAGAGAATACTATGAGAAATTATGTGCCAACAAATTGGACAATCTAGAAGAAATGGATAAATTCTTAGACTTATACAACCTCCCAAAATTGAACCAAGAAGAAATGGAGAATCTGAATAGACCAATAACAAGTAAAGAGATTGAAATAGTAATCAAAAACCTCCCAAAAAATAAAAGTCCAGGACCAGATGGCTTCTCCAGTGAATTTTACCAAACATTCAAAGAAGATTTAATACCCATCCTTCTCAAACTATTCCAAAAAATAGAGGAAGATGGAACACTTCCTAAATCATTCTACGAGGCCAACATCACCCTGACACCAAAACCAGACAAAGACAATACAAAGAAAGAAAATTACAGGCCAATATCGCTGATGAACATTGATGCAAAAATCCTCAACAAAATATTGGCAAACCGAATACAACAATACATTAAAAAGGTCATACACCATGATCAAGTGGGATTTATACCAGGGACGTAGGGATGGTTCAACATCCGCAAATCAATCAACGTGATACATCACATCAACAAAACAAAGAATAAAAACCACATGATCATCTCAATAGACGCAGAGAAGGCATTTGACAAGATACAACATCCATTTATGATAAAAACTCTCAATAAAATGGGAATAGAAGGAAAGTACCTCAACATAATAAAGGCCATATATGACAAACCCACAGCCAACATCATACTCAACGGGGAAAGACTGAAAGCCATTCCTCTGAGAACAGGAACGAGGCAGGGCTGCCCACTCTCACCACTCCTGTTCAACGTAGTACTGGAGGTTTTGCCCAGAGCAATTAGGCAAGAAAAAGGAATAAAAGGAATCCAAATAGGTAACGAAGAAGTGAAACTCTCACTATTTGCAGATGACATGACTGTATATATAGAAAACCCTAAAGAATCTGTTGGAAAACTATTAGAAACAATCAACAACTACAGCAAAGTTGCAGGGTACGAAATCAATCTACAAAAATCAGTTGCATTTCTATATGCTAATAATGAACTAACAGAAAGAGAGCTCAAAAAGATAATACCATTTACAATTGCATCAAAAAGAATAAAATACCTAGGAATAAATCTTACCAAGGAGGTGAAGGACCTATACAATGAGAACTACAAGACATTATTGAGGGAAATCCACGATGACATAAAGAAATGGAAAGATATCCCATGCACGTGGATTGGAAGAATAAACATAGTTAAAATGTCTATATTACCTAAAGCAATCTACAGATTCAATGCAATCCCAATCAGAATCCCAATGACATTCTTCACAGAAATAGAAAAAAGAATACTAAAATTTATATGGGGCAACAAAAGACCCCGAATAGCTAAAGAAATCCTAAAGAAAAAGAACAAAGCAGGAGGCATCACAATTCCTGACTTCAAAACATACCAGAAAGCAATAGTAATCAAAACAGCATGGTACTGGTACAAAAACAGACACACAGATCAATGGAACAGATTTGAAAGCCCAGAAATAAAACCACACATATACGGACAGCTAATTTTCGACAAAGGTGCTAAGAACATGCAATGGAGAAAGGAAAGTCTCTTCAATAAATGGTGTTGGGAAAACTGGACAGCCACATGCAAAAGAATGAAAGTGGACCATGTGCTATCGCCATACACAAAAATTAACTCAAAATGGATCAAAGACCTGAAGGTGAGACCTGAAACTATAAAACTCATAGAAGAAAATATAGGCAACACACTATTTGACATTGGTTTTAAAGGAATCTTTTCGGATGACATGCCTACCCAGACTAGGGAAACTAAAGAAAAAATAAACAAGTGGGACTTTATCAGATTAAAGAGCTTTTATAAGACAAATGAAACCAGAATCAAGATGAACAGACAACCAACCAGCTGGGAGAGAATATTTGCAAAACATACACCTGACAAGGGGTTGATCTCCATAATATATAAAGAACTCACACAATTGAACAACAAAAAAACAAACAACCCGATCAAAAAATGGGCAGAGGAAATGAACAGACACTTCTCCAAGGAAGATATACAGATGGCCAATAGGCACATGAAAAGATGCTCAACATCACTAATCATCAGGGAAATGCAAATCAAAACAACACTAAGATACCACCTCACGCCTGTTAGAATGGCTATAATCACCAAGACAAAAAACAACAAATGTTGGAGAGGATGTGGAGAAACAGGAACCCTCATACACAGCTGGTGGGAATGTAAATTGGTGCCGCCTCTATGGAAAACGGTATGGAGATTCCTCAAAGAATTAAAAATAGAGATGCCCTATGATCCAGCCATCCCACTACTGGGAATCTATCCAATGCACCTGAAATCAATAATCCAAAGAGGCTTATGCACCCCTATGTTCATTGCAGCATTATTCACCATAGCCAAGAAGTGGAAGCAACCTAAGTGTCCCTCGACTGACGATTGGATTAAGAAAATGTGGTATATATATACAATGGAATACTACTCAGCCATAAAAAAAGACAAAATCGTCCCATTTGCAACAACATGGATGGGCCTGGAGCGTATTATGTTAAGTGAAATAAGCCAGAAAGAGAAAGACAAACACTGTATGATCTCACTCATATGTGGAATATAAACCAACACATGGACAGAGAAAACTGGACTGTGGTTACCAGGGCAGTGGGGGTGGGGGGTGGGCACAAGGGGTGAAGGGAGTCATATATGTGGTGATGGACAAACAAAAATGTACAACCCAAAATTTCACAATGTTAGAAACCATTAAAACATCAATAAAGGGGAAAAAAAAAAAGAGGAAGATTAGCAGTGGATGTTAGCTCAGGGTGAATCTTCCTCAGCAAAAAAATAATAAAGATTTCCTTAAACCTGGGTCTTTTGAAGCTCAAACCTAAGATTTAATTCTTTTGTGTTTCTTTGCATTTTGGCTAAGGCCTCCTTATTCTGGGACAGTAGAGGCCTTGGTTGAGTTTGAACAGGCAAGGATAACTGAGCAAATAAGAGAATCTTACTAGGGCCGTCCTGGTGATGTAGTGGTTAAGTTTGCACACTCCGCTTCAGTGGCTCAGGGTTCGTGCACTTGGATCCCAGGTTCAGACCCACACACCGCTCATCAAGCCATGCTGTGGCGACATCCCATATGCAAAATAGAGGAAGATTGGCAACTGATGTTAGCTCAGGGCCAATCTTCCTCACCAAAAAAAAAGGGAATCTTACTTTTCTCTCTGATGCTCTTGTCCAGCGAGCTCTTGTAGTTGAATACAAAGATCATACAACCACACTGGATTATTTTTTGTATTTTCCACAGCAGACCTAAACCTCATACATTTCAGTTGGGAATCTAACTGGTTGTGAGTAACAGAAACAGATTTTAACTGGAAAGGAATTTATTGGAAGAATGATGGGTAGCTCAGAGAATGGATGGGGAAGCTGGAAACTGGGTGAGAAAAGGGGACCCCTGAACCAGGGTTAGAACCAGAGCCAAAGTCACACCACAGGCAGTTTGTCGAGGACAGTGCCACTGCTGCTGAGCCAGGATGCCACAGCTTCCCACCCAACGCCACCAGAACCACAGCCTCCACATGGCTGGCTGGTCCTGTTGCCCCAGAAACTAATCTTTGTATGACTAGCATCTGATTGCTGAGCCTCAGTCATGTGCCTAGGCGTTGGCTACAACAGGGGCTGGGAAATGGAGTTCCTGGCTATTTCAGGAAGCTTCTATAGAGATATACACTTTTCCACCAAGTCTCATGTAGTGGGAATAAATTCCCTAAACATAAGGCGGGGGGGGGGTCAACACTAGACAGTAAAAGAGAAAAAAAAAGGATAAATATCCACTACTGTTATTTAACTGAAGGAAATGATGATCTGAGCACATGCTATCCATCCAGTCATCTGGCCGTTCCAAAAAGTATTCCTTATAGTTATTAGGTTGGAATGTTCCAGAGAGCCTGTTAAAACCTTTTGTTTTCTTTTATCTAAAGAATAAAAAAATTGATCCTCAGTGTTTCCCTTTTTATCCTGATTTGCAGGAAGCTCAGGGCTAATGTTGAATCACAGGAGCTATAATCACCCAGAACCCTGATTCTCAAAATGTTCCCCAGGGAGCCCAAGGGCCTCATGGATGTGCCTGGGTGATGGGTAAGTCAGAGGCTCTCTGCTCCTTTCTGCCTGCTGACTTGAAGGCAGGAGTCCTAACTGTTTATACCTGTGGGTTCTCCTGAGGACCACATCTGATTCAAGGCCTCCATGGCTAAGAAATCCTGACACTTCTGCTGGGATTGATGAGCCCACTTGCCTCTTCCTCCCTCAGGGTCCACGTTTCCTATTTCCGTGTCAACAGTTTCACTTTGTACACATAATAGACGGCACCACGAGCACTTTTCTGGAAGCAGGTGGATATAAATCCTAGAGGAGTCACTCCCTCTGGGGCACTGAGAGGATTCCCTGGGGCGGGTTCTGCTGGGACCCATGTAAACAAACACCTGCTGCTGACTGAGTCCCTCACGGCAGGTCCAGGTTCATCCCTGGGCCCTTCAGGCCTCTCTGAGCCTTCACGATATTTTCTGCAGCTGCTCTGGAAGCTCTTTTGCTTACAGATTTGCTGGTATTTCACATTTATTAAAGGTTCCCTGTCCAGTACAGTATTTCTGTCAAATGAAGTTTTTGTTTTATTTTCAAGTCTATCTCCTGAACCCAACAAAGCTTAATACTAATCTGAGATTTCCATCATATTTCAAAACCAGGCTTTTCCCCTGGCCCTTCACCTGACCAGCTAGACCTGTTCTCTACTGTTTCCTGTAGATTTGGGTTGAGTTCTTGAAGTTTTCGAAGCTGGAAGGAAGTATTATCTTGGATTCTCTGCCCTTTTTGAAAGTTTATTTTCTTCATTCCATTGAAGACAGTCTTGGAAAGAGAGGGATAATATGAAATATCTATTGCTGCCTCAGTTTACCTACATTGAGGATATCGTGTTCTTTGTAAGAACGCAGTTTTGTTTTTTGTTTTGTTTTGTTTTGTGAGGAAGATCAGCCCTGAGCTAACATCCCTGCTAATCCTCCTCTTTTTTTGCTGAGGAAGACCGGCTCTGAGCTAAGATCTATTGCCAATCCTCCTCCATTTTTTTTTTCCCCAAAGCCCCAGTAGATAGTTGTATGTCATAGTTGCACATCCTTCTAGTTGCTGTATGTGGGACATGGCCTCAGCATGGCCAGAGAAGCGGTGCGTGCCTAGGATCTGCACCTGGGCCGCCAGTAGCAGAGCGCTCACACTTAACCACTAAGCCACGGGGCCGGCCCTAGAATGCAGTTTTATTTTTTTATTTTTTATTTTTATTTTTCCTTTGTGAGGAAGGTCAGCCCTGAGCTAACATCCATGCCAATCCTCCTCTTTTTGCTGAGGAAGACTGGCCCTGAGCTAACATCCGTGCCCATCTTCCTCCACTTTATATGGGATGCCGCCACAGCATGGCCTGGCAAGTGGTGCGTTGGTGCACGCCTGGGGTTCCAAACCCGGGCCGCCAGCAGTGGAGTGCACGCACTTAACCACCAAGCCATGGGGCCGGCCCCTAGAACACAGTTTTAAAAGTCAAACACAGATAACTAGGTGCACATTGAACATTCAAAAGTAGAGTAAGGTGCCCTTGTTTCACTAGAGATTCAAGATGTGTGTGATGACATCCTCTCCATTTCATATACTGACCAGTGGTAAAATTTAGTGGTTGTAGCAACAGGAGCTTCAGTGTGCTTCTATTGACATCATTTCATTGCTCCTCACAACAAGTCTGAGACATCTAGCTAGATATCATTGTTACCACAGTTCAGGTGAAGACACTGAAAGTCAAAGATAAACTCAGACCAACTCAAACTGTGTAGGTAGGAAATGTCAGAGCTGAGCGGGGAACCCAGGTCTTCAACCTACTTCGGGAGGGAAACAATCTGAGTAGACTCAGGTGTAGCTGCCTGGCCCTGGAGGAGTTGTGTCCATGGGACCCTGGGAGCTATGGATGGGGGAGTGGTGGGCGAGGACCATCCCCAGGCCCACCAGCTAGCAGCTTTTGCAGGAAGGGGAGCTCACCCTTTGCTTGGCTCTTGCCTCTACTGCTAGAGTGTTTCAAGCACAAGGATACAGTAAAGCCAAGATCAAACTTTTAGTTGAGGCAACAAAGAGGCAGAAAGTTCGCAAACACTTAAGTCTTAAATTGACACATTGTGTTCAGGAACTAGGTCTCTGAGTTTGGAGGAAAAGGGATATGCCAAGGATCCAGGTCACAGACTGGACCAGGATGGTCAACTAATGTCAGGGAGAGCCCCTGGCAAGCTGGGCTGTCTGTTGTTATTCCACTGACCTCCATCTTTCTTCCCTGTAGAGTTCCATCATACATGGACTCTCCACAGGAAGCTCATGGTCCCCAGTAACCCCCAGACTCTAATGGCTTATTCCAGACTCCAACCCTTGGCTCATTCTTTTCCCATCCTCTCCACTTATCCAGAGCCCACCCATCTGTAAAATGATGTGAATATGGAACTCTTCTTTTCTTCGTACTTTTGGAAAAGCCTGCCAAGGGTAAAATCTTTGTAATAGATGATGCTAAATCCCCCATATGCCAATACTAGGTCCTAGAAAATCCAGGTCATGCTAAGAGAAAGCAAAACCTGTTCTGCCCATCACCCTCCTCCTTCCTATAGAGGAGTTGAGTTGAAGAGAGGAGGAGGGAGAATTTTTTTGGAGATAAATATCAGTGAGCTCTTTCTGTATCTTCTTCTTTTTTTTTTTTTTGCTTGACGAAGATTAGCCCTAGGCTAACATCTGTGCCAATCTTCCTCTATTTTGTATGTGGGACACTGCCAGAGCAGGGCTGATGAGTGGCATAGGTTTGTACCCAGGATCAAACCCGTGAACCTGGGCCGCCAAAGCAGAGTGCGATGAACCTGAACCACTACGCCATGGGGCCAGCCTCCTGTATCCTCTTGAAGTATATCAATCAGAGAGCTTGTGTCCCCTAGGTTGGGAGATGGGACAAAAGAATTATGTGAGAAACTGTAACTAGATTGGCCTTAGACAACAGGGAGGGAGAGAAGGCAGCACTTTCACTCTCAATGGAGGGGGAGAGGGAAGGGGGCAAAGGTCCGTGCTTCCCATGGACCAGATGTGCAGATAAGACTGGAGCCATATCTGAAAGAGACTCCACCCCAAAGGGCAGCCTGGAGTGGTGAAGGGACCCAGAAGAGGGGCAGAGGAAGGAATTCCAGAAGCCCAGGGTCTGAAGGGCTTTTAGGGGGCTCTGGGTGCACCACAGACATTGCAATTGAATTGCCCCAGAAAGGAAAATTCAGAGAGAGTCTGCTTTAAGCACAGCGAGCTCAGGGTCAGCCAGGTACAGCTGGGCTCTTTCCCCTAACCCAGGGTTTTTTTAAGCTATGCACTGTGAAAGCAAATTAGTGGATGATGATCAGCTTCAAAAATAATAATAAATTAGAATATGATGGAAAATATCATGTAATTTGGGTAAGTATTGTTTCCTGAAGCTTTTGCTTCAGGTTTATAAATTGGTGTTGGTGTAAATTTTATTTTTTTATTGTGGATCGCAGTCCAAAAATGTTTGAAAGTTCCTGTTTTTATTTGCTCTCCTTGTGCCTAGTTGTTCTGGAGAGATTAAGCCGCTGCAGTCAGGGAGATTAGGAACAGGCCTCTGGAGCCAGTTTGTGTGAAAACTGGGGCCAGTTATTTTACCTCTCTGTGGCTTGGTGTCTTATCCTTAAAACACAGACAACAACCCTGGCCACCTCACAGGGTTGTTATGACAGTTAAAGGCATTAAGCAAATTGATCAATGCCAAGTGCTTCTAAGAGTACCTGAAGAACAGTACGTACTTGATAAAAGCTAATCACTGTTGTAATGGTGGTTATTTCTTCCCGTGGCCCGAGATAACATTGTAACTTTAGGACACAGCAAATTCTCCCCTAGACTATATGCAGACAGCCCAGTTTTTTCAGCTGTAGACAATGATTTCTGTGAGCCAAGAGGCATGCCACAAATATTTATGGAGCAGCTATTGTTACTGAGCAAGGACTCGCCACCCAATGCACAAAGAAGCTGATACCGCGGTACACCAGTCTTCGAGAGAAGAAGCAGTTTATTATTCAATTGATTGGTAAGGAGGCAGAAGGACAGGCTCTCAGCTCTCTCTGCTGGATCCAGGGTATGGGGTAAAGTTTAAGGATCAGGGAGGGCAGGTATGTGGAAGTGCTGGCAGGATGAGTTTCAATTGGCAGATAGAAATTTTATCTTCTGCACATACTCCTGGCTGGCTTGCAGCCCCTGAAAAATAGCTGTAACATTCTGCCGTAAAGATGAGGTCAGCGCAGTAAACAAGAGTAAAGTTGTTATGTAGATTTAAGTCATTGCCCTCTCTATTGATGGGAGTGTCTAGAGATTTAGTCATCCACTCCTTCCTGGCACAGAGAGGAAGGCACCCTTACAAATGGAGATTTTACAAAAGGAAAAGAGAAAAATATTTCCTTAAATCTGGAAAAAAATGAAACATCAAAAAATCAGCAATATGTCAAATGAAAAGTCATAAAAATTATAATCATCCTAATCATTTCTTTTTTTTTTTAAATTGCTTGTTGTGTCTTTTTTTTTTTTTTTTAATTTTATTTTTCCCCCAAAGCCCCAGTAGATAGTTGTATGTCATAGCTGCACATCCTTCTAGCTGCTGTATGTGGGACGCGGCCCCAGCATGGCCGGAGAAGTGGTGCGTCAGTGCACGCCCGGGATCCGAACCCGGGCCGCCAGCAGTGGAGAGCACGCACTTAACCGCTAAGCCACGGGGCTGGCCCTCTAATCATTTCATTCAGTCCTGTATAATTGATTCTTGATCTTAATCTTCTGTTAATAGTTTCATGAAGTCATCAGTTTCTCCATTAGAGTTCTGTAATTTCTTACCCAGTTCAGTTTTATGATCTGAAACGTTATCAAAAACCTGTGTTCTAGAGTAAATGTCAGAGTCCTTTCCATGAATCTGTCTGCAGATGAAACATATTTGCAAAAGCATCCAAGTAAAACAGCAACAATCTGCAAATGACAAAAGAACTTAATATAGTAGGTCCCTATGAAACAACGCTTAGTTATCCACTTAACCATGGTGACAAGTAAAGATTTTCAGGCCAGTGCAGAAAATTAAATATCTGTAAGAAAAACCTTAGCACATGTGATTAAAGATCTGATAAAAACAATGCAGGAGATTTATTTTGCTAAAACATAAAATCCCTACCCTTCTGGTAGGCTACTCAAAGAAAAAAAGCTTTCATAATTTTTCTATCAAGAGCAGATTAAAAGTTCAAGAAAATGATCCTTTTAAGAGAGAGAAAACCAAATTCTAATTTTGTACCACCTTACTTTTGATGTTAAAACTCATTTACTTAATTTTCCTTCAATCTTAGACAACTTGACCATGCACAAAGCTCTTTTTTAGGGCTCCTCTTCCACAAACCTTCTATAACTTTCTTTTTACATTCAGAATTTGTCCATGCCTTCCGCCCCACCCCGTCCCCACGCCTCCCCCCCTCCCAGTATTTTAGGACAAATTTATCTTTCTTAGCAAAACAAACAAAAATATTTTCATTATTTATACCTTCTTTACTGAAAACATACATCTTACTTTCCTTGAATAGAAAGATGTTTTCCTTACTGATTTTTAGTAGCTTTAATTACATATATAAATTAGAATTTTTAACCTGTACAGATCTTAATTTTTAATGAAAACTAAAAGTAAGCAATTATGAACTGTCTTTTACATTAGTATTTTAAACATGCCTCATAAGTTCTAGAAACATGCTACTTCATAGTACAATCTTTTAATAAAATATGACATGTTTACTAATAGACCCAAACATTTTTTAGTTTCTCTGTAATTAGAAGCCAAAAATAGATAAACTTAGACATATTTAGCGATAATATTTCAGTATATCTTATTTGAGAATGACCCAGATATTCAATGAATTTTTTATCATTTAGTTTCACCTAGCAAAACTTCAAAGTTTTAAGTTACCAGAGAGATTTTGGAAGTTATCTTAAATATACATGCCATAACACATAAAAAGTTAACCCAGTATATTTTTTTTCTTTTTTTTTTCTTTTTTTTTTTTTTTGTGAGGAGATCAGCCCTGTGCTAACATCCGCCAATCCTCCTCTTTTTTTGCTGAGGAAGACGGCCCTGGGCTAACATCTGTGCCCATCTTCCTCCACTTTATATGGGACGCCGCCACAGCATGGCTTGCCAAGCAGTGCGTCGGTGCGCGCCCGGGATCCGAACCAGCGAACCCTGGGCCGCCGCAGCGGAGCGCGCGCACTTAACCGCTTGCGCCACCAGGCCGGCCCCTCAGTATATCTTTTTTCACATCTATTTAGTTTACTCATTACCAATAATTATTTAGATTGCCTATAAAACTTCATGAGACATTAGACAAAATTAGCCATCATTGTTTTTTGTTTTTTGTTTTTTTTCCTCCCCAAAGCCCCAGTACATAGTTGTATATTCTAGTTGTGGGTCCTTCTAGTTCTTCTATGTGGGACACCACCTCAGCATGGCTTGATGAGCGGTGAGTAGGTCTGCACCCAAGATCCAAACTGGTGAACCCCGGGCCGCCAAAGTGGAGCACATGAACTTAACTTCTACGCTACCGGGCTGGGCTACGTTATTTTTGCTAACCAGTTTTATAATAGAGATAACATCAGCTTATTTGTCCAATAAATGTAGCATAAAGGCTGCATGTCTGCCTCATATCCAATGCTGATAACTCTGAGGACATGTCCATTTTAATCAAACCAACAATCTTAAATAAGCTTTCAGTTACCAAAGATTAATTTATATCCCGTTAACTTGAAAGATATTTGGGTTAATTTCTATCATATTTAGAAATAATTTATATAATTGCTTACCTTAAGCCAATTGAATAGAGCTCTTTAGAAATTATACCATCTGGAGGTAAAATATCACACATATAACATATATATAGACACACATACACAGAGACTCCACAGCTATTGTTTTAAAATTACTGCCATGAATCAGGTACAGTAACACAAGGCTCCCTGTTATGAATCCAAATTTTGTTTTAAGCTTTTTCACTAATATTTGTGGAGAAGACACTCAAGATGCTAGATTTGTTTTTGGAATTTTATTTATTTTTTCCCCCAAAGCCCCAGTAGATAGTTGTATGTCATAGCTGCACATCCTTCTAGTTGCTGTATGTGGGATGTGGCCTCAGCATGGCCGGAGAAGTGGTGCGTCAGTGCGCGCCTGGGATCCAAACCCGGCCCGCCGGCAGTGGAGCATGCGCACTTAGCCACTAAGGCACAGGGCCGGCCCTCAAGATGCTAGATTTTTGGTGAGGACACTCTTATGGCTGTTTTTCTTTTTTTTTTTCCTTTTTTTTTTCTTCAGTCCTAGGAATTAGTGATAGGCTAGATAGTCCTTGGAAATTTTGCAAGCTTTTTGAGATAAGGGAAATGGGTGGAATCTGAACTGCCTCTAGAGCTGCATTTCCACTTTTGCAAGGATCTTTTTAAAGGACAGTTACTCTTGATTTCTCAGAAATAGGGTTGTAACTCAAATGACATTATAGGTTGATCTACCTGTCTAACTACATCACAAAGACACAGGAAAACCACTCAAGTTTTCTCCAAAATGGAGTTTCTGGGGCATATGCCTTATCAGTTTCTAACGTCCTGATATCTATGAGCATTTTGAGGGGAACAGGGGAGGCTTTGGGATTGGAAAAGGACAAGTGAACTTTGAACAGCCTTCTAGAGCCATACCTCCAGCCCTGCAGGGATTTTCAAGACAAAGATGGTTGTTTCCAATTCCCCAAAGAACTGGGAAGAGGTTGACCCACACTTTCAGCTAAATTTTTTTTCAATTTAGAAGTTTTTCCAATTTAAAGATCCATCCTCTGACCATTGGCGAGTAGGATCTTAAGAGCAACTCAGAAGATGGCAGCGTAAGCAGACTCTGAACTCACCTCCTCTCATGGACACAGCCAATGTACAACTACTTGTGGAAAAATTACCCCTGAGACAGAAGTGAAAACTGGATAAGAGGAACTCCAGCAACAAAAGACAATCCTAATTGAGCTGGAAGGGGCAGAAACTCCCTTTGGGAGAGGAAAAATGCCACCTTCACCAGCTACAGCGCCTCACAGCCGCCCGGGAGCAGTCCAAATGTACGCAGCCTCCCTGGAGGAGCAGGGCCCTGAGCCGGGGAGCGTCCCTGCTGGGGGCATTTTGTGGACCCAGCACAATCCAGACGAGTGGCATAATATCTGACTTTGCCTGCTACTAAAACATTGGGGAGTACCCCCAGAAAAGCTGGTTCACAAAGAAATTAAAACCGGCTCTTAAAGGGCCCATGCGTAAACTCACCTATTTCAGAAAGCAACCTAAAATCACCAGAAACAAAGGTGCACAGTACTTTGGTGAAAAGAGACTCATCTGATAGGCCATGAGTGCATCTCGGTGAGAGGTGAGACCTCTCCAGGGACTGGGACATTGGCGGCGGCCATTTTTGGGGCCTAGTGTGGGTGAGCTGACACAAACGCCATTGGAAATCTCCCAGGGGACTGCTAGCCCAGGTCTGCCCCACCCACTAGAGCACCAATTTAATCCAGCTCAGCCAGGGCAGGCAGCCCACCCTAGACACTGGCCCCAACCAACAACAAGCCCTCAGGCAACTTGTGGGCCTGCATAGATTGGTGACTGGATTCTCTGCAGCCTGGCAACTGAGCCCACTTCAGAGGGGCAGGGCATGCACAAGGAGCGGGTGGAGAGTGTGGGGTGGTGGTGGAATGTGTGGGGCAGCCACCGTGGAGAGATTGGGTCTACTTCAGGCGGTCGGGGCATGCACACGGGGCAGGACTGTGTTAACTGTGTGTGTGGACTGGTGGGTGGCAGGGCTTGTCAGCTGCAGAAGACTTGTGCTTCTCAAAGACGCACATAGGGGGTTTGCCCCACCTTCCAAAGCCTGAAACAATTGGGTGCTCCCATGCCTGAGGCCAACCCCACCCAGCTGCAATCCTCAGAGAGCTGGCAAGAGACCTAAAGGCTGGAGGTTTATAGCAATTGTAAGGCCCTGAGCCTAACAACCTGCCACGCTGGGGGCCTACGCACTTAAAAGAAATTCTGCAACACAAATGTGGTATTAGAACTTGCAGCCAACTGTGTTGGGGCTCCCACACCTGATAAAGAGACTGAAGGGCCCACAACAACTACAAGCAGCTGAGCATTACAACAGCTGGCCAGGAGCATAACTCAGCCTCCCTGGGTGCCTACAGGGGGAGCAAACAGGCCACAACAGAAGGACACACGTAGCCCACATAGGGGTTACCCCTGGAACATTGAGAACTGAGGGAAGCACACCGCAGGTCTCCTAAGGCATCACCTATATAAGGTCACCTATCCAAGAGCAGGAGACGTAGCTGACCTACATAATATGTAGACACAAGCACAGGGAAAGAGGCAAAATGAGGAGGCAAAGGAATATATTCCAAGTAAGGGAACAAGACAAAACCCCAGAAAAGGAACTAAGAGAAACAGAAATGAGCAACCTACCCAACAGAGAGTTCAAACAAAGAGTGTTAAGGATGCTCACTGATCTGGGGAGAAGAACAGATGAACTCAGGGAGAATGTCAACAAAGAAATGGAAGATATAAAAAAGAACCAATCAGAAATGAAGAATACAATACTAGAAATGAAAAATTCACTAGAGGGACTCAAAAGCAGAGTAGAGGATACAGAAGAACGGATCTGTGAGCTGGACGAAAGAATAGAAGAAATTACCCAAGGTGAACAGGTAAAAGAGAAAAGAATTAAAAGAATGAGGACAGTCTAAGGGACCTCTGGGACAACATCAAGTGCACTAACATCCTTGTTATAAGTGTCCCAGAAAGAGAAGAGCGAGACAAAGGGGAAGAGAATCTATTTCAAGAAATAATAGATGAAAACTTCCCTAACCTAAGGAAGGAAACAGACATCCAGGTACAGGAAGCACAGAGAGCCCCAAACAAGATAAACCCAAATAGGCCCACACCAAGACACATCATAATCAAAATGTCCAGAATTAAAGATAAAGAGAGAATCCTAAAAGCCGCAAGAGAAAGACAAGTTACATACAAAGGAAACCCCATAAGGCTATCAGCTGACTTCTCAGCAGAAACCTTACAGGCTAGAAGAGAGTGGCACGATATATTTAAAGTGCTAAAAGGAAAAAACTTACAACCAAGAATACTCTACCCAGCAAGGTTATCATTCAAAATGGAAGGAGAGATCAAAAATTTCCCAGACAAGCAAAAATTAAAGGAGTTTGTCACCAAGAAACCAGTGCTACAAGAAATGTTAAAGGGACTGATTTAAGGGGAAAAGAGAAGACCACAAATAGGAAAAATTATCTATTTCCATGATAAGAGGGTAATGGATACAAATGTACAAAAAAGAGGTTAGATATGATATCAAAAACATAAAAGGAGGGAGGAGGGGAGTTAAAGAGTAGAGCTTTCAGACAGAGGTCAAACTAAAGAGACCATCAATTCTGTATAGAAGGATAAAGGAACAGAGAAGGATTACTAAAATACTGAGAAAAAAAAAGTTTAAAAATGACAGTAAGTACATACTTATCAATAGCTACTTTAAATGTCAATGGACTAAATGCTCCAATTAAAAGGCATAGAGTGGCTGATTGGATAAAACAATAAGACCCATATATATGCTGCATACAAGAGACACACTTCAGACCTAAAGACACTCACAAACTGAAAGTGAAGGGATGGAAAAAGATACTCCACGCAAATGGCAATGAAAAGAAAGCTGGGGTAGCAGTACTCATATCAGACAAAATAGACTTTAAAACAAAAACTGTAAAAAGAGACAAAGAAGGGTATTACATAATGATCAAGGGAACAATCCACCAAGAGGATATAACACTTGTAAATATCTACGCACCCAACGTAGGTGCACCTAAATATATAAAGCAATTATTAACAGACATAAAAAGAGAAATAGATAGCAACATAATAATAATAGGAGACTTTAACACTCCACTTACACCAACGGATAGATCATCCAAACAGAAGATCAATAAGGAAACATCGGCCTTAAATGACACACTAGGACAGATGGACCTAGTAGATATATACAGAGCATTCCATCCAAAAACCGAAGAACACACATGGAACATTCTCCGGGATTGATCACATGTTAAGCCACAAAACAAGTCTCCATAAATTTAAGATTGAAATAATACCAAGCATCTTTTCTGACCACAACGGTATGAAACTAGAAATCAACTATAGGAAGAAAATCAGAAAAGCCACAAATACATGGAGATTAAACAAAATGCTACTGAACCATGACTGGGTCAATGAAGAAATCAAAGTAGAAATCAAAAAATACCTGGAGACAAATGAAAATGAAAATACGACATGCCAGATTTTATGGGATACAGCAAAAGCGGTTCTAAGAGGGAAGTTTATAGCAATACAGGCCTATCTCAACAAACAAGAAAAATCTCAAATAAACAGAGGGGTTATAAGGGACTCTTCATGGGACAATTGCTCACAAGGCTACCTCAACTCCAGTCAGAAAAGGCTGCCTTGAGAGCCTTTTGGAAACGTCACTACTGGAATTAAGGATCAGGGCTTTTGCCCGCTGAAATTTATGTTTTCCAATAGTAATCTGGAAATTACTGTTCAAGTTTTCAAAAGTAAGTGTACAGCATTAAAAAAATGTAGTTGTTAACTGGAAAAAAAAAAAAAAAAAAAGCAACTCAAACCAGAAGGATTTATGGCTTAACTATGGATGCAAGAGGTGTCCCTAAAAGAGATTGCAAAAGAAACAGCTCTCACAAGATCCAGAAAGTTCACTCCCAAAAATAGTCCAAGAAAGCAAAGACTTCCACTGTACTGGCAGATGACAAAGGCCCCTGATGGACTGGGACCCCTCATGGCTGAAGAGGTCACAAAGCCAAGCTCTCAAGACAGAGAAGAAGACAAAAGAAAGAAACCCTCATCTTATATGCACGTTAACAGCTTTAGCTATGCTTTGGGAATGTCTGAGCCAGACTAATACCCAGGGGGTACGCCACGGGGTTGGGGACTGTGTGTGCTTTACAGAGTACCTCGTCATTGCACAGACATTTTCTTGCGGTTGGCAGGGGACTTGTTGTCATCTACCCCATTCCTTGACAAACTTATCCTATCACCAGAGTCTTCTTGAGGTGACGAGCACTCTAATGGCTCTTACCTGCTCAACACATGCCCACCAATTTTTGTGGCCTTTTTTGGCTTCCAAGGTGTCCCTTAGCAATAGCTTCCACCTTATGTGTGTACTCCATATGCAGGCCCTGCAGCAAAGTTTACTTCAGGCCCACCTAGACAACAGGCTTATGGAGATGCCTACATCTTGCCCTATGGTTTTTTTCTTTTTTATGACAAATGACACACAAAAAAACAAAGACAAGGAAAAATAGTGACTTCTCTGGGAGGAGAAGGATCAATAAACCCATGAATACTCAGTAGGTTGTACTATGTACTCATAGCTAAAAGTCATCCAATTTGGGAAAATGCAGCCTAAGGGGCTACAGATGGGGATCGAGTTAGCGTTTCCTATTGTTTCAGAATTTAGACACGGCAGGTCAAAAGTATATTTGCGCTGCAGCTAGAACCAGATCGTGCAAATTTCAGGCATCCCTGAAATCAAGACCCTCACAAGGAAGGCCAAGCCAAAGTTTTCTTCTTATGGCCAATGTAATTTCTCCGAAGCTGACAGCAGTTCGGTAAGACCCTTAACCACAAACAGGAATAAAACCTGCATTTCTGCCCCACCATCTCTGACCACAAAATGGAGTGCAACTGCATTTTTGTCCCATAATAGTTTTGGCACCCCGCCCCACCTGACAATTATCAAGTCAAGCCCTCAGGATGCAAAACAAGCTTGGTAAAATTCTGCAGTTCTTTGTAAACATTTACAGCTCCTGGAACCTCTAGGTCAAAAGGTGAGCACTTGACTCTTTAAAGATATCTTTGTTTCTCAGTTCAAAAACTCAAAAGGAGCCCAAAGTAGCCACTGTAATTTTAAATTATCCTGGGTTATCTTGCCAGCTTTTTACAGTTATCCCCATTTTAGGGGGCTTTTCCCAAGGTGGCCGCAACAAACAAGGTAATTTCTAATTGTTACTGAGAAACTCAGTCCCCAAAACAGCCAATTCAATTCAGACAAACATTAACACACAATATAATTCTACATATAACACAGGCCAGAATACTAGCTAGTTTTCCAGGAGTAGTTCAGAACCAGTGCCAGGACTTGCCCAGATCCAGAAGCAACTTCATGAGTGAAACCTTTTTCCTGCCTCTAGTTACTTTGGGTGGTTCAGGCCCAAGGTTCAGGTCTCAGCCCTCAGGGATTCCCCAGAATACAAGCCAAACTTATATTTCCAGGAAATCAAACCAGAGAGACGAGGTAAAGATAGTCCCTTTCTTTAGTTATTTACCCAGAGCCCAGAGAAGTCTTGATCCAGAAGCTGTTTCTTCTCCCAAAGGGAAAAAAAACCACCTTGGGAGCTCCACCTGTGGAGCGCCACAGCAGGGAAATGGGAATCCAATCAGTTGAGCCTCTAGATGAAATTGTGTAGGGGGCTGCTTAGGGTCGATGAAAAGACCACACAACCTGTCACGGGTTCCAGAGCCTCAGGAAGGTGGCCACAGGACATTTGTCCCATCTGGGTCTCCAGTTGTTACTGCACAAAGTTGGGGTTCTCTGCCCGATGTGCATAAACAAGCCAATTAATTATGGCATCAGCCTTTGGGGGAGAAGTCAGCATTTATTCCGTGAGATAAATCTACTGGAAGACATAGGGCATGTGCCCTCAGATCTATCTCCCTGATTCAGGATTTGGAGTGAAATTTAAGAGGTTAGGGAGAATAGGCTGGCACATGGAAACGCTGGTGAGACAGGATTTTTTTTTTTTTTTTTTTGTGAGGAAGATCAGCCCTGAGCTAACATCCATGCCAATCCTCCTCTTTTGGCTGAGGAAGACCGTCTCTGAGCTAACATCTTTTGCCAGTCCTCCTTCTTTTTTCTCCAAAGCCCCAGTAGATAGTTGTATGTCATAGCTGCGCATCCTTCTAGTTGCTGTATGTGGGACGCCGCCTCAGCATGGCCAGACAAGCGATGCATCGGTGCGTGCCCAGGATCCGAACCTGGGCCACCAGTAGCGGAGTGCGCGCACTTAACCACTAAGCCACAGGGCTGGCCCCGAGACAGGTTCTGATTGGTGGGCTTCAAGCATTTATGGTAAGGTTTTAAACCCTTATGACAGGGTTCTAAACGTTTATAATGGGATTCTAAACATTTTTGATGAGGTGGGGAAGGAATTTTAACACCAGCTCTTCCTGAATGAGGGACCCCTCACTTCTGATAAGAGTCTGACTTTCAGGTTTCAATTGTGTCCCAGTCCTCGGGTTCTGTGAGAAGGAGGATCTTTGGTTCCCAGGTTGTTTCAGGTCACAATTTCTTCTTTTGCACATGCCCTGGCTATGTGACTTTGCAGACTTTCTGAAAGGCAATTGTTCATCACTCTGTTAATAAGAGATGGGGTCAGTTGAACTGGTACTAGAGGGCCTGGGGTTACATCACCCCCAGGCGGTGCCTCGTATATTTTAGGTCTCCAGGAGATATGTGTTGAACGCATTTCTGTGGCAAGAGTCATGAACTCTCTTTACTTCACCAGATGCAGTAACTAAGGGAGCATCATGTCCCCTCATTTTTTCCAGTACCTTCAAGATGAGGAAAGAACAGCAGCACAGGAGACTTTTATGCAAATGCCGAAAGTCACCAAAAGTCTACATTTGAGGAAAGATGAATTTGCTCTTGTAGACATCCTCTGGTGTCTATTTCATAACGTTTATTGAAAAATGTTTTCAGGAAAGAAATAAGAAAGGAAACAGATGGCGCCAAATGATAGAGAAGAACGTTATAAATGTCTTCTCTCTATGCTGCTTAGAGCAGCTGATGAGCCAGCAGGAAAAAAAGAGCAGGGGATGTGGTGCAGCCTCCTGAATCATCCTTGTGGTCCCCTCCCTCCATTCCAGTATTCCCAGTCCTTTAGCTATGCAAACAGAGCTCTGATGTCACAACCAAGGAAGATCAGGCTGGGTGAGTGTGGCCTTCCTCTCACCCCCTCCTCCATCCCTCAAAGCATGCAGGAGACCTCCAAGTAGGTTACATATGACATTAACAAACTGACAAGGTGATTTGTCTTTTGTTTTTAGCCCAGAAAGTGTAGAAACCAGAAAAAAAAAAAAAAAAAAAGACTGATTTGGGACAGTGTAAAGCCCTTCCCACCAATTGCCTTGGAAGCAGTGTAGAGCTGCACATAGGTGAGGCTCAGTGTCAGAATGTGTGTGTGTGTTTTCTAAAAGGCCCAAGAACTACCTTTAAAAATGGCAACAATAAAGTTTACACTTCAATTTCTGTACAGTTTACAAGTTTACAACACATAAGGCACAGCCACATGTGTTATCTCAAATAACTTGGCCAGTGTCCCACAGAACTAACATGGAAATGAAGATACCCTGGACTTGAAGACCAGCTCTCTTTCAATTCAGCTTTTTATTTTCAAAAGAAATTCTTCCTCTTCCATATCAAGCCGTCCTGCTCAGTGTTTTCCTTATATCTACGTGTTTTGTAGGTCTTAAACCTCTCTTCAGCCCTTTTCCCAAGAGCTACCACCAGGCCTCTCATTGATCTGAATATATTGACATCACGGTCAGCTTCATGGGCATGCCACCGGGGCAGTCTCACAGGACCTGATGCCTAGAAATTACTCTTGCTCAGTTTCAAAGCTCTGCTGCCACCATCTTGAGATTCTCAATAGTTTTTACACTGGGCCCCATGAATTATGTAGCTGCCTCTGATTGACCCGATTTGTTTTCTGAGAAACCACATCCAGATGCTTGGCCTGAGAGTATTGTTTGATTTCTCTCAGTTTCCACAGTATAGTGGTTGCCTGCCTAGGATAGGCAACAGGTGAACAGGGAAATTATAACATTGGGGTAGCACCTTACAGATTACAACAAACTTTCACATGTATTGTTTCCTTTACTCCTCACAAACAAATGTCAGAAGGAGAGCAGACTTAAGGCCATCAGAAATCCACCTACATGGGACAAAATTGATTGAACAGGCAAATGGCAAACAGCTCTTTAAAAGTGAAAATTAATAGAAATGTAGGACTGAGATATTATCCAGATGCTATGCAGCTGTGCTGCAAAGGAAGTTACAAAGACAATAAATGAGTTTGGCCAAAGGGATCATGGGGAATAAAAATCCCAATCCCAGGCGGAAAGAGACAGAGAGAGAGAAAAAGAGAGAGACCTTGTTCTCGGAGCATCCTGGAGCATCAGTCACAAAGATCATTCATGATCCTGAAGCTGGGTACCTGAGGGTTTACTGTAAATATTCAATAAGAACATGATTACCCTTTGACCTTGCTCCCAACACAGACACAGATGAGAAGAAGTTAATCTTGTTAATTTGCTATTTTCTTGTTTAACCTGAGGGGTGACTCAAGGGTCACGAGGATTTATGAGTCTGTTTTGCAGAAGAAAAAGAATGCCTTTAAGGAAGATATCACCAGATAGTCTGATTGTCCAAGGGCTTATCTGGAGTGAAAGAAACATGGATTTCCTCTTTGTTTCTCTGAAACTCCTCCTCCTAAGCTCCTTAGCTCTCTATAAAGACCCACTGCTTTCTTCTTTTGTTAAGATGGATTTGAGAGAACCTATTCTGTCTTCTTGTTTTGGCCAATTCAAATAAACCTTTCTGTAGCTCCAAGTGGTGTCTCAGTGATTGGCTTATTGTGCATTGGGCACACATAGAGGTTAAGAGGTTCAGTATTTATCCCTCACAGCCTGGGGGTATGTATCACAAAGTCGAGCTGAAAACTCTTTTGTCAAAGATTCTATCTTTGCCTAGTCACTTCTTGATTAGCAATTTGATTTGGTTTCTATGTCTCTTTATTCCAGGAACAGATCTATAATGAAAACACTGCTCAAGTCACCTTTATAAGCTTGCCGGCCTGAGATCTGGAATCTGGAACCCAGACCAGATACAAACTTTTGATAGTCCTGCAGCCCCCAGACTGTGGATTTTACTTGCTTCCAACCAATTGTCTGACTTGCTGATTTCCTGCCTCTGCTGGCCCTGTCTGCACAGCTCCAGTTCCAACCTGATGTGTGAAGTCCAGCCTGCTGCTACTTGCTGCCCGGTGTTGGCTGGCTGGATTCGAGTGGAGGGATACAATGAGCTGAAACGTTGTCCTCAACATACAGCCATTTGGGGGCCAAAGGTGTCAAAGGAGGCCTGGGTTTTCACCTCCACAGTTCAGACAGGCCCATTTCCCCGACTCTGTTCTCAGGTCTCTTTCAAATCCTGTATCCTAAGGGTTTCTCTACATGGATTCAAAGTAAAAGTGACCTAGAGAAAGACTGGATTGCTGCCTTCCTTCCTTCTCCTAAGATTACCTGTGGCTTCATAGTCAAACTCTAACATTTGAGTTTTTCAAGACTTGGGGAGAAAGGAGGGGTTTATCGCAGAGCATGGATTCTCTTGGACAATCAGGTATAAATAGGATTCTATTAAGAAATTAGGGGCCTGGCCGGGTGGCGCTAAGTGCGTGCGCTACGCTGCGGTGGCCCAGGGTTCACCGGTTCGGATCCCAGCGCACACTGACGCACCACTTGGCAAGCCATGCTGTGGCGGCGTCCCATATAAAGTGAAGGAAGATGGGCATGGATGTTAGCCCAGGGCCAGTCTTCCTCAGCAAAAAAAGGGGAGGATTGGCAGATGTTAGCACAGGGCTGATCTTCCTCACAAAAAAAAAAAAAAAAGAAATTATTCTGCTGAGGTGGAACTATGGTTGCTTTTTAGAGAGTGAAAAGCCGTGGAAGAGATAAACAGATCTGATTAGAGCTCAAGAACTTAGCCAGTGTGTTTACTGAATTTAAGGCCCTTTAACCAAAACTTTTATCACTTCAATGAAGAATGAATTTCATTTTCTCCTGGTTTTGGAACAAATCACTGTTCGAGTTTCTGAAAGAACAATCTCCTGTTTCTCTATCTACTGAGAAATCAAGCAAGAAAATCCAGTTAATGATCTGGTTACTTAAAACCACTCCTTCCAGTGCATTTGCTTGGCTGAGAGGAAGGCCTTGTTAACTTGCTCAGTGGGTGTGTCTTTGCTTCCAGATTAAGTGTAGAGAGCAAGTTAAGTCTGCTTTTCTCTCCCTCATGTGATCTTCACAAATCCTTTCAGAATAGTAGGTTCATGACAGAGAGACTATTTTTTTTTTAATTTTTTTTATTTATTTATTTATTTTCCCCCAAAGCCCCAGTAGATAGTTGTATGTCATAGCTGCACATCCTTCTAGTTGCTGTATGTGGGACGCGGCCTCAGCATGGCCGGAGAAGTGGTGCGTCAGTGCGCGCCTGGGATCTGAACCCAGGCCGCCAGCAGCGGAGCGCGTGCACTTAACCACTAAGCCACGGGGCTGGCCCCAGAGAGACTATTAATGAGCTTTCACTGCTACTAAAATGATATGGGAGCAAGTGGGGGGATGTTAGCACTTATAGAACCCCTTCTGTATACCAGGCCCATTGCACATACATAATCCCACTCATTCCTCACAGCAACCTTGGCAGGTCTGGAGTTCAAGTTTCCCATACATAGCAGGGAACAAGAGAAGCTCGGTAACTTGCCCAAGATTCCACACAAGAAAGAGTCAGAACTGGAATTCCATCCCACAAATCTTTAACCCCCAGACTCATGACATTTCTGTTATGCCAAACCATCTTTATAAAAATGGACACAGGAATGGTGCATTTAATCAAGGTATCCCCCAACAAGATATATATACCAAAAAAAAAAGAGCTTCATACTTAGGAATAGTCTGTGAACGCACAGAATGAGATGTAATTATTGAAACTGAAGTGAGGGCACAGTTCACCAAGCTGTCACTGAGCCAGTGTTTTTTGACATTTGTGGAACTTCCCCATTTCGTAGGCTCATTGGTGCCTTCAGAGACAAGAGCACAAGAAGGGGAAGTGACGTAGGCAGAGAAGGTAGGCCCACCAAAGACACATCCACTTGCTACACTTGTCTTGCTTCTATGAAGTTCAAGGGACCCAGGTTGTCCTGAGGACTAATGTCTTTTATCACATTTAGTGGAAATTGACCTGTGATTTCAAGTTCATGTGAAAAGTGCTTGTCATTTTACAGACCATAGGGAAGTTAAGATAGAGACTTGCTGTCCACTCATTGAGCTCTGCAGATTCTTTTTTTTTGGTGAGGAAGATTGGCCTTGAGCTAAGATCTGTTGCCAATCTTCCTCTTTTTGCTTGAGGAAGATTGTTGCTGAGCTAACATTGATTCTGAGCAATGGGTTTGCTCCGCTTGCCGCATCTGAGCCAATTATCGTAATGAGTTAGAGATTGAGAAATGAAGTTCAATTAGATTGGCCGGCAAATCGGAAGACAGGTGACTAATGTCTCAAAGACACATCTTCAAAGATTACAGAATCTTGAGGCAGTTATATAGGGAAAATGGGCAGTAAGGAGGGGATCCAGGGATGTTGGTCTCCAGGCACGATGGGCTCCAGGTGTCACATTGTTCCATTCTTCTGTCAGCTGTGTTGGAAACCTTGAAGGTGTGTTTCCTGCCTGTGATCAGTCTTTTCCTGGAGAGAAATTCATATAACAAAGTTTTAATTTATCAAGCTATTGGAGAATACATGCATAAGTGGAGGCCGTAAATCAGGAGAGCATGTGAATTTTTTGGAGTACGTGGAGAGCAGCGAGTAGTCACACAGAGGAAGGGCTGGGGCCATTTAGTGTAACAAGATGGCCTCACTTATGCTCACTTACAATTTTCCCCTGTATCAGTAGAAACCCATAATCTTATGGTCGAGGAGGAGACAGAGTGTTGTAATTTCTCTAGCTACTTCCTTCTGAATCAGGACATCATAGGGGGACCATAGCATGGAACTGTGAGAAGAAAGATTAGATAGAGCTCTCTAAGGGGTTCCACCACCCATTTTCCCCTTAGTATAGGTGGGATGCTTTCCTGTGATTTTGCGGCTGTCTTCGTCCGGGGGTAATGTATCCAGGAGTGGTGAGAAGAATCTTAAAGGGGCCCATCTATTTGAGTGACAACTGGTTTTTGGGTCCCTGGTCTTTCCAAGTTTTCAGCAAAACAGGATCACCAGGTCATAAGGCAGGTGGAAGGATGTCAGACGGTTATGTAGACCTACAAGAAGCAAACTCATGGACAGAAGTTAATATAGAGTTTAACGGTTTAACATAATTAGTAATCATAACATTCCTTAAAATGTGCAGAGATTTAGTCCCAGGAGAAGATGCCTGAAAGAGTCTCCTATATAGAATTTCAAAAGGACTCAATTTAAGTCCACTTTGGGGAGCTGCTCTAACCCGTAGCTGGGCAATGGGCAGTGTCTTATCCCAAGTTAGTTGTGTTTCCTGACAGATTTTGGCAATGGTTTTCTTTAAGGTGTGATTCATTTTTTTCCCCCATCTTTCCAGTTGATTGAGGTTTCCAAGCTAAATGTGGTATTCATCAGATATGTAAGCTGCTGGACAGTTTTTGGGTTATTTAGAAGGGAAAAGCTCGTCCATTATCTATCTGTAAGGTATTAGGCAGACCAAACCTAGGGGTGATTTTTTTAGCAATATGCGAGTGACTTTTGATGCTTTCCCAGTCCTAGTGGGAAAGGCTTTTACCCACCTGGTGAGAGTGTCCACAAACACTAACAAAAACCTGAAATTCCCAGTTGCCCAGGGCATCTGGGTAAAGTCTATTTGCCAGTCTTCAGTAGGCCAATTTCCTTTATGTTGGGTGCTCAGATGTGGGGGACCGGAAGCAGTCTTGGGGTTGTTCTTTGCACAGATTATGCAATTTTTGATCACCTGTTATATAGTCTTTTGTAGGTGAGGCCCTATGATGTATTTCTGAACCCATTGGAGGGTGGCATCTCTTTCGTAATGAGTATTCTCATGTACTTGTCTCAGATAGCATATAAGAGGGCCTCAGGTATTAGAATCATTCTGTGGGCACCCCCTTTCCAGCCTCATGGGTGTTCAATGTCATATCCATACTCTTTAGTTCATTCTTTATCCTTTTTAGAATATATCTGCTTGTAGGCAGTAAGGTCTATCTGTGGCAGTGGGGATCCCATCACAGCAGGGGTGTCTGTCTTAGCAGACCACTTGTTCAGCCAGTCTGTTTCCTTGGGCAATAGGGGTACTGTCCCTCTGGTGGCCAGGGCAATGCATAATAGCTACCCGAGCAGGCTCACTAACAGCATCAAGCAGTTCTAAAATTTCAGGGCCATGATTGATTTCCTTTTTCCCTGCTGTTAAGAGTCCCCATTCTTTCCAGATTGTCCCATGAGCATGAACTACAGCAAAGGCATAATGGGAATCTGTGTATATATTTACTCTTTTCTCTCGCATTAGATGTAGACCCCAAGTGAGGGTGATGATTTCTGCCTTTGAGTCACTGTCCCTGGGGGTAGGGCTTTAGCCTCTGAAGTCTCTTGTGAAGTTATGACCATGTACCCCATGCATTTCTTGCCTTGATCCATGAAGTTGTTGCCATCTGTGAAGAGTTCCAAGTCTGGTTCTTCCAGCAGACAGTCCAACAAATCAGGTCGGCTAGAATACACTGTCTCAATAACTTGTAAGAAATCATGTTCTAAAGCTTCTGATGTCTCATTAGGGGGCAAGGTGGCTGGGTTTAGGGAGGAAGGTACTTGCACCCGTACATTTGGATTGTCCAAAAAGATGGTCTGGTATTTGCCTATCCCTCCTGTAGTGAGCCAGTATCCCCACTTTTGTTCTAATAATATGAGTCCTTGATGTGGCAGATATACGGTGGTGAGTTGGCCCAGGGTGAATTTTTCAGCCTCCTGCAGGATGTTGCAGGTAGCAGTTATTGCCCTGAGGTGGGGGGGGCCAGTCCTTGACAGTCTGATCCAATTGCTTGAAAAAATAAGCCATTGGCCCAGGGGTTATGCCCAGTTTTTGAATTAAAACCCCCATGCTTATTCCTTGCCTTTCATTTACATATATGCTGAAGGGCTTGTCCAAGTTAGGAAGCCCCAAGGCTGGGGCTGAAGTTAGCTTTGTCTTAATGGTGTTAAACGCCATCTGACATTCCTTTGTCCATTCTAGTGGCTCCCACTCTAGGCCTTTTTAGAGCCTCATAGAGAGGTTTTTTTTTTTTAATTTTATTTATTTATTTTTTCCCCCAAAGCCCCAGTAGATAGTTGTATGTCATAGATGCACATCCTTCTGGTTGCTGTATGTGGGACGAGGTCTCAGCATGGCCGGAGAAGCTGTGCGTCGGTGCATGCCTGGGATCCGAACCCGGGCCGCCAGCAGCAGAGTGCACGCACTTAACCGCTAAGCCATGGGGCCGGACCTCATAGAGGGGTTTTACTATGAGCCCATAGTTAGGAATCCAGATGCGACAGAAACCAGCCGTATCCAAGAGTCCTCGTAGCTGTTGCAGGGTGGTGGCAGGGCTCAGGCATGCTATAGCCCTTTTTTTGGTCTGGCAGCAGTTCCCTCTGGCCTTTTGATGCTGTAAACCCTAAGTATGTAACTTTTTGTTCACAGATCTGTGCTTTCTTTTGTGAGACCTTGTACCCACATTCAGCCAAATGATTTAAGGTCTTTATTGTGTTGGCCAAACACTGCTCATAAGTGGGGCTCACTATCAGCAAGTCATCCATGTCCTGTAACAGCAATCCTTTTTGTGATTGTAAGTGGCTCAAGTTTTCAGCTAGGGCTTCCCCAAATAGCACAGGGGAGCTTTTGAAGCCCTGGGGGAGCACTGCCCAACAATATTGTTGAGTGGTCTGAGTGTCTGCATCACACCATTCAAAGGCAAAGAGTTGTTGTGATTCTTCTGTGAGCAGTATGCAGAAGAATGTATCTTTTAAGTCAAGTCCAAAACTGAAAACCAGCCGTATTCACCTGGAATGTTGGTTAGCAAGGTGCAAGGGCTGGGCACCACAGGGTGTAGGTCTTGAACCACCTCATTTATGGCACGAAGGTCCTAAACAAATTGATATTCCTCTGAATTGGGTTTTTTTGTGTTTTTTGGTTTTTTTGACTGGGAGAATAGGAGTATTATATGGCAACTGGCCAGGTCTGATTAATTCTGCCGCCAGGAATTTCTGCAGCACTGGCTGAATGCCCTTCTGAGCCTCCTGTTTTAGCAGATATTGTTTCAGGTTGGCTTTCTCTTTTGGGTTTTTAAGGGTATATGTATTGGCTGGACAGTCTTTGCTTTCCCAGGCTTCCCATCTGCCCACACGTCCAGTTTTACCTCCTTGAAGATCTCCAGCGGGAGAGGGTCTGGAGGTGGTGTTTAAACATCTAGCAGGACCATCTGGAACAGTAAAGATTGTTCCAGTGGCATTTGCACCTCTAGCTGGCCTGGAGCAAAAGTCACTTGAGCACTCAGTTTACATAGAAGGTTTCGTCCCAGAAGGAGAACAGGACATTCAGGCATATAAAATTTTTTCTTTTCTTTTTTTTTTTCTTTTGTGAGGAAGACTAGCCCTGAGCTAACATCTGATGCCAATCCTCCTCTTTTTTTAGCTGAGGAAGATTGGCCCTGGGTTAACACCCATGCCCATCTTCCTCTACTTTATATGGGATGCTGCCACAGCACGGCTTGACAAGTGGTGTGTCGGTGCACACCCGGGATCCGAACCTGTGAACCCCGGGCCACCAAAGCGGAGCATGTACACTTAACCGCTGCGCCACCAGGCCGGCCCCTAAAATTTTTTCAATTAAAAAGATCCAAGGTAGAGAAAGGAGAGTGCATCCAAATGAAGCCAGCCAGTTGCCCTTGTCCATTTATGCCTATGGGATATTGTCGCAGTGGAAATTGCCCCACTCTGGGAAGGGTCCCCTGACCAAATTGTGTCCCTTGCCGAGTTCAAGAAGGAGAGAGTCCCTCTCTTATACCTGGCAATCCTTCAGGCATTTCCCCTGGACAAACAGCAGGCCTGGGAAAAGGAGGAGCCGGGGACTCCTTGGCCCACCGTCCCCCCTTCCCTGATCTAAATACAGCAGCATAAAGGCTTAAACTTAGGGATTTTTATTTTCTTTTCTTTCCTTCTTGTAGAACAATTCTAGCTGCAAGATCATAGCACAATTGAATGACCTGTTTGAGGGCCACTTTTCTTCTGAGCCCAGTGTATACTGAGACCAGGCTACATTACAGTAAAAGACCATCCTTTTCTTTGTCATGGGCTCATAACTGAAATCAGCCCAAGTGGCCAGCATGCACCCTAGCGGGCCCTTTTTTTGGAATGGATGGAGTGGTGCCCATGGCAATAAACTTTATGTCTGACAATTAATGGACTGGGAAAAGGGTGCAGGGTTTGACTCTGGGCATCCAGAAAACTATGAAACTTATCCAAATCCCACTCTGCCCAAGCATACAGTTCTCACACCAGTGCTAAATGATCCAAAGAGGCAAGAGGTAAGATCTAATTTCCCAACACCTGTGTAGGAGGTCAGGTGCCTGGCAGAAAGTTTCTATTTTGCAGGAAGTCTAAATCCAGCTTACTTTAAGCCCAAATCTAACTTCCACATAATGACAGCAAAGAAGGTGCCGGACAAGACAAAGAGAGGGAAAAGAGGGTCGGGTCGTGCTCTTGATACCGAACCTCTTAATCTCAAGTTCGTGTGCCCAATGCCCAGCAAGCCAAATACTGAGACATCGGTGCTTGGAGATGAGAAAGGTTTATTCCAATTGGCCAAAACGAGTCGGTGGGAGCCTGGGTTGGTTCAAATCCACCTCCTCTAGAACAGAAAGCAGGGGGTGTTTTATAAGCTAAGGGACTTGGCAGGAGGGGCTTCAGGGAAACAAAGGGGTCACTCCTGATAAGCCTCTGGGCAATCTGACTTCTGGGCTTCAACAGCTGCTGAGGGCCTGCCATCTGGTGATCGGCCCTCAGGTGATCGCAATCTCCCCGAAGGCATCCTCTTTCTCCTGCAAAACAGGCTCACAAATCCTTGAGACACCTGAGTCACCCCTCAAGTTAAACAAGAAAAACAGCAAGTTGGTTTAATATCTACAGTACCCCTCAGATACCCGGCTTTACTCTCACGGCTTCCGCCCAAGGGTTAACACACAAACAGCAGTGCCCACCTTGAGACGTACAATTCTAGCTTAACACATGACAGAAAAGGTCGCAAACTTCATGTCCCCACAGATGATGTAACAAGCACTGGAAGTATGCTTCCAGTGGGGTTCTGACACAGAGAAAAGTGGCACACAGACTAGTGGAACAACACACACCCTCAACAGAAGAACAGACCATAGAGGCGTGTGCACCACAGAGAAATCAGAGACTAGTCTTCCAGATAATATACTGTATTTTCCTTTATCCCTAAACAACAGCCCCTAAACCAGATGGACTTTGGTCTGCCCAAGGCCCCAGACAAGGAAAAAGGAGTATAGCACCCGGGAGGTGCACTCCGGATGACTCATCTAGCTGCAGACGCAAGCTCATCATCTTATGGTCCAGTCCTTCGTTTCCCAATCACTGAAGCGATAGAGGCAGTTGGCAAGTGAGGAAGCCACAAAGGGAATTCCCCAGGCAGAAAAAAAAAAAGAAAAAGAAAAAGCCGCCAGGCAGCTATGGGGAAAAATTCCAGAAGAGCTTCCTCCAAGTCGACTAGCCACGGGCAGAGGCTAAGGTCCCTTCGTGGTGGCCAGAATTTGATACCAAGCAAGGGGCTTGCTCTGCTTGCCACGATCTGAGCCAATTATCATAACAAATTAGAGATCGATAAATGAAGTTTAATTAGATTGGCCAGCAAATCGGAAGACAGGTGACTAATGGCTCAAAGACCCATCTTCAAAGATTACAGAATCTTGAGGCAGTTGTATAGGGAGAATGGGGAGTAAGGAGGTGGTCCAGGGATGTTGTCTCCAGGCACAACGGGCTCTAGGCATCACATTGTTCCATTCTTCTGTCAGCTATGATGGATACCTTGTAGGTGTGTTTCCCGCCTATGGTCAGCCTTTTCCTGGAAAGAAATTCATAGAACAAAATTTTAATTTATCAAGCTATTGGGGAGTACATACGTAAGCAGAGGCCCAGTGCCCAGGATCTGAACCTGCAAACCCCGGGCCACCGAAGTAGAGCGTGTGAACTTACCCACCATGCCACTGGGCCAGCACCTCTGTAGATTCTTTTGTTCTCCTAAACTGTGCCTTCAACTTTTCTCCCAAAAAAAATGCATAGATGCATCGATCTGCTTTTTCTAACAGTCTCTGTGTTCCAACGGTTTTATTGGCTTTTTCCTCTGAATTATTGCACTGTTTGCATTCTTCCTCATTTTGTGGTTATTTGTGCACATATCTGGTTTTCCACCTCCATATTAAGCTCTTTGAGGCAGATGATGTTGTTTATCTTGCTTTCTACAGTTTAGCTTGCGTAATCCACATAGGTTTTTAATTTCAGAAACACACTTGAAATGGTAATGTACATAAACTTTTCTACCTTGGTTGTTACTATAGGTAACTATTATAGTATATTTTGTATAGTCTTTATAAACTTAATTTTAAAATGTTGTAAAGTAGCTTTAAACTATAGACAAAAATGAACTTTTTTTGTGGACACTTTGATTCTGTTTATATTTCCCAGCAAGGAATTGGTGAATTCAAATAGGACAAACATTGAAAAGACTGGACACATTTTGCTAAATTGATTTCCAAAAGAGTTTTACTGGCTGTAGTAGGCAGAATGCTAAAATAGCCCCTCAAGATTTCCCACCCAAGAATCCCCAGGACTGTGGATATGATGAGATACCACGCCTATGATTATGTCACATTATAGCCAAAGGGAGATTCTCCATGTGGGCCTAATCTAATCACAGGAGCCTTTTAAAAGTAGAGTTTTCTCCAGCTGGTAGCAAGAGGTAAAGTCAGAAAGAGTCAGAGCATGAGAAGGATTCAAGGCATGAATGTTGGCTATGAGGGAAAGGGGCAACCACAAGACCAGAGCGGCCTCTAGGAGCTGAGAGTGACCCCTGGCCGACAGCCAGAAAAGAAAGCAGGGACCTCAATCCTAGAGTCACAAGAAATTGAGTTCTGCCAGCAACCTGAACACCTTGGAAAACAATTCTTCTCCAGAGCCTGCAGGTAAGAGCCAGCCTGGCTGACACCTTGATTTTGGCCTTGTGAGACCCTAAGCAGAGAACACAGTCAAGCCCACCTGGACTTCTGATCTATGAAACTGTGAGATCATAAATGGATGTTATATTAAGCTGCTAAACGTGTGGTTCTTTGTTATGCCATAATAGAAAATGAATATACTGGCTTACTCTATGCCAAGTAATAAATGAAATTCTCCATGACACTACACGTAGCGGTGGACAGAAGTCCAGAATTGTATGCTATAATTAAAAGTCTTTGCTAAGACATTATTATTGATTAAATTTGTTTTTCTTTGATTGCTGGTGGAAATGAGAAAAAACATTCTGTTGCCTTCTGATAGTATTGGAGTGGGGGAACTAATAAAAAAAAAAAAAAACTGAGAGAAAGAAAACAATCACAGAGGAAAAGATTCTACCTGAAAAAGAGTGGTGTTGGAGCTGGCTTGTCCCACCTTATGAAAGCCAATTGTTAATTTTTCAGGAATCTTGTGAGTCTGTTGTTAGACATGGCTATTATTAAAAATTAGGTTAGGGGCCGGCCCTGTGGCTTAGCGGTTAAGTGCGCGTGCTCCGCTACTGGCGGCCTGGGTTCAGATCCCGGGCGCGCACCAATGCACCCCTTCTCCGGCCATGCTGACGCCACGTCCCACATACAGCAACTAGAAGGATGTGCAACTATGACATACAACTATCTACTGGGGCTTTGGGGTCAAAAATAGTAGGAGGATTGGCAATAGATGTTAGCTCAGAGCTGGTCTTCCTCCGCAAAAAGAGGAGGATTAGCATGGATGTTAGCTCAGGGCTGATCTTCCTCACACACACATGCAAAAAATTAAGTTATAACACTTACAATAAAGAAGTTATACTAAAAACATAGGTAACGAATACCCAAAACTCATCACTTCCTAATTATTTTACATTTTACTATTAGCGACACTCTTGAGGTTACTTATGTCTAATGCATCCGTATGGTAGAAATACTATAAAATGGTTTGCTTTTTTACATTTCTCCCCAATTCCACTTTAAGTGACATCAGTTTTGAAGCTTGAAATTGGCCATGATGGGAGTATTTATACCAGGGAAATTGACAGATGTCTTTTCTGAGCCAATGAGATATCATGAAAGCTTTTCTGATACTTGGATCAGAGGTAGGGCCTTTTTCCTGTTGGACATGGACCCAAGAGAAGGCAAAGTCTGGCACCACGGGCTGCCATCTTCCCAGGGTGAGGGGAGACAGATGAGGATGGAGCCAACATAGCAAAAGACAGAGGTGAGAGATAGAGATAAACCAGTACCTGGTGCTATGGTGTGAGCCCCATTTCCAGTAGTACAGATCACACCCCTAGCCCTAGACTTTTTGATTAAGTAAGCCAATAAATTCCTTTTGTATTGCTCATGCAAAATAACCAATAACCATTCTATAGATAAGGGAGTTAAGGTGAGTTTTACCTGAGCCAGGGTGAGGATTATAATGCGGGATGGCAGTTTCCACAAAGGAAGAAAGCCTTCCGGGGAAGCATGGTTTTCAGTACAGTCTTATACCTTTTTAGAACAAAGAACATACATTAAACAAGCCCAGGATACGTATTCATCAAAGTTTCAAGGAAGTATTCAGTTGCAAATTAGCAGGTCAACATGACCCTGAGGTCAGGAAAGGGACTAATATGGGGCATTACCAATAGGGCGCAGGAGGGGAAGTGTGCCTTCTTATTTTAAAAGTGCATTCTTTACTTTAATGGCTAAAGCAGATGTACAATGTGTGTCTGATAGTCCATAACTCAGGCTTCTTTAGTTCAAGCCGAATCAGTTTTGAATCCGAATAAGTACCCCATATACCTCAATATGTGAAAATCGTCAGTATTTAAGCCACTTTGGGTTGACTTTTCTATCATTTATAACTGAAAGCAGCCTAAAGGATACAGCAGAATTTGTATTAGGTCCAGAATCACACTCCTAGCCACTAGAGGCTTCACTGATAACAATCACTTAGTCAGAGAGATGGTAATCCTCCTGACCTCAATCATGTTCTGCTCTTGTATTAGTTATAATTCTGTTTTATAAACACATATTTGTTTCATTTAACAGTTTAATAAGACTTATATCATTTCCCTTGCAGGCTGGGACCAGTTCTTATCAATGAACACTTTTGTTAGAGTGAGAGGCATTCTTATCAGGCTATCTAACAGCTATCCTGCCCTAACCTGCCTCTTCCTTGATGATGGAAAATTTTTATTCTGGGTGGCAAAGCCCCAGAAGATGAGTCATGGTTGTTCCAAACCAGTCACAGTAATCTCATTACCCTTTACCAGGTATTTGCTTTCAAGCCTTCCTTACAGCTAGGTGTGACCATGAGACCTTGTTCTGGCTTCTACTCATAGCTCAGAAGGCACACATATGCAATGATTTTCATTCCTGTAATCACCCAACAGATATTTGCCTTTGCACCATGTAGCGTGTTGGTCACTAGGGCCACAGAAGTGAACAAAACAAACTTCATCCCTCTTATCTTTCTTCATCAATGAGAAATTAATAAGGGAAACCTCAAAAAAATTGGAGCCGGGAAGGTCTGTAGGGGGAGCTCTCATGCCCTATCATACATGTCAATTACACCAACCAGGAAGAAACTTAGGCTTCCATCTCCAACAGGGAGATATTTTCTACTTTACTACCCAGCAAGAGGAAGGATGATTTCTCTCCCCTCGGGGCAACAGATCAGCCAATGAGAGACTATAGCAACCCAACCAATGGGAAGCCTCAACACTTTGGAGTCCCAGTTTCCTCCAATGGATTTTTAAATTTGTTACAGACCCTCCAAACTCCCCCTTTTCCTCTATAAAAGCAAGCACCTTTTTTTGTTTCTCTGGATTTGCCTATGGTCTACCATGGACTGCATATCCTGAATTGAAATTCTTTTGGTTGTTCCCAAATAAACTCGTTTTGAGGGTAAAAGACCTGGCCAATTATTTTTTAAGTTGACACCTTCATGACTTTTTTTTTGGCCTATATTTGAGAACAATGCAAAGTAGACATAGGTGGCTTTATTCATTATGAGATGTTGTTGACGTGTGCTGATCAGGTAGATCCAAAGTCTGTGCCAAGCACACATTGATAGAACTCATATATTTCTCTTTGAAGCACAATCTACTTACACTTCTTACGTTTCCATGTGAAATGTGGACTACTATTTATTTCAGTTGATGGCATCTAAACTTGGTTCTTCAGCTGGGTAGTACACTGAGAGTTCCTTTTTTCATGAACTCTAAAGTAAACCTCCTTAACTCTGAACAGATCTTGAAAGATCTATTCCAATATCAAATGTATGTATCAAGCACCTAATGTCTTTATCTTCAGTTTTTCTGAATATCAATCTTTTATCCTCATTTGAAGCCACTTCTGAATCCAAATTTGGAAATTCTTAATTCTTGAGATTTTTTTCTGCTATACCTTAGAATCTCTTGTGAATACTTTTTAATAGGATGGCTTTATAGTTATATATAGTCAGTGTTCACAATTACCTGAAATTATTTCATCCTTGATCCTCAGCACTCTGGCTCCAGGTGAGATTACGCACCTGAACTGCAGGAGCCGTAGGGCTTCATTGGTGTCACCTGGTGCTTCATGATTACGGCAAATTCCATACAGCTAATACTAACCCCAATAGAAAGTCTGGGGATTTCTGATAGAGACTAGGATCCTTCTTTGGTTAGAAGCAGGGTGGTTGGGCAGAAAGACTATGGACTAAAGAGTCCTAGATTCAAATCTCAGTTGGACCACTCACAGACACTCTCACTAACAGCACTTTGAGCATCCTCACTGAGCCTCTGATTCCTCATTTGTAAAGAGGGATCATGTTACCCACTCCATAGCATTTGCGTTGTACAGATTAAATGAGATCATACGAGAAGTGCCTCAGACTGTGCCTGGCACACAGAAAGCATCAAATATGGTAGTTGTGTTGTTATTATTTCTTTTTTTCTCCCCAACTAGATTGCAAGTTCCTTAAGGCCCAAGATCTGGTTGATTCCACTGACTGTTGTGTCCCCAGTACCTAGAACAGTGCCTGGCACATGGTAAATTCTTCATACATACTTGGCGAATTAATATTATTACTATTATTATCATTTTTCTTTTTCAAATCAAGTTAAAGCACAAATCCTTTCCCCACGAAACCACCCCCAACCTGCTCTAATTTGCAGTTATCTCATACTTCTCGTACTTAACTGACACCACCTCTCCTCCCGCTTCCCACTTACCATTTACACTCGGGACCAAACAGGAATGGGCTGCATAACACAACATATGGTCTCTACAGTTGTCTAATTGTCTCATATATGTGAATCCTGTCTTCTTAAAATTCAATTCTGCCACTATTTCTTGACTGTGCTGGGCACTGTGGTAGGTTCTGGAAAGCAAATAGTAGCTGCCTCAAGGAGTACCCAGTCTTTCAGTGGCTATAGATATATAACCAATCAATTTCATCACGGTCATGTGAAAAACTATGTGCATGGAGTATGTAGGTAGCAGAGAGGTGAGAAAGTGTTTAACCTTTTCTAAGAAGATCAGAAAAGACCTCCCAGGAGGGAGGAACATGTTATAAGAGAACACGATTTTAAAGGATGGTCAGAAATATTCCAATTGGTCAATGTAGGGGAAGAATATTCCAAGGAGAGTGAACAATGTGTGCCCAAGGACATGAGATAAGAAGATGCTATCCTGGAGAACCTAGAAGCAATTCAGTCCTATTGGAGAATAAATGGGAAGCTGGGAAAGGAGGAGGGGCCAGGAACTCATGGTGATGAGATTGGAGGCAGACGCAGTGGCCATATCCTGCCAAGTTTTGAATGTCATAATCAGTGTAGGCGATGGGGATCCTGGAATGTGATGATCTGACAGACCTTAGACATGACCTTTGCTAGCAAGGTAGAGGATAAATCGGGAGAAAAAGAGACTGAAGTTCAGCAATAATTCAGGAGGAAGTAGGAAAGGTGCAGATGAGAGAGACTGAGGGCTTAGCTGAGTCAGTGATGATGGGGCTGAAAGAAAATTGGATTGATTTTTAGGGGGGAAAAGTCAAAATTGATATGACTAGCTTAATCAGTGGAGGTAGAAAGCTAAAAAGGAGAAAAAACAGCACTCTTTTTGTGTTTTGTGTGTCTTACTTGGTAAAGTCTTTTGTTGTTTTTAGTGCCATGGAGTCCATTCTGACTTCTAGCAGCCCTGTGTATAGCAGAGTAGAAGCCTGGCCAGTCTTTTTGCACCATCCTCTCACCTTCTCGCATTGTTTCAGACAATGGTCTGCTGCTCTTCATAGGGTTTACATGGGCAATTTTTTTGGAAGTAGGTGGCCAGGTCCTTCTTCCTAGTCTGGACGCTCCAGTGAAACCTGCCCACCATGGGTGACCTGCTAGTATTTGAAATACCGGTGGCATAGCTTTCAGCATCACAGCAACACACGGCTGTCACACACAGTATGACAACTGACAGATGGGTGGTGTGGTTCCCTGACTGGAAAATGAACCCATGGTGAGAGCCCCGAATCTTAACCACTAGACCACCAGGGCCGGCTTTTCCCTGGTTTACAGGTGGGGAAACAGAGGCACAGGAAGGGTATGTAAATTACTCAGGGATGCAGAGCTGAGAAACTGAAGAGCAAGGATTCCAAGCCAGGTGGTCCGTCTCCAGAACCAGTGCTTTAGCCGCTGTGCTGCCGCTTCCCTCATCACTAAAGGGAGCAAATTTACATGACGTTACAAGAGGGAAGCCGCAAATTAATGAAATGAATATGCCGTATTGGGAAGGAAAAGGGAGGAGAAGTAGTGGGAGTTTATCCTCCCCCGTATGTTAGGTGGTAAAGATGTTTTCTGAATGGATCTATCGTGATGCAGCAGAATCAGCATAATGTTTAGGATTATGGGAGTGACATCAAAGTAGTGAAAAACTGTCTCTGGAGAGGGAAATTGGGGTGAGAAGTGTTGAATTTCAGTATTACTCGAGTTGCTATCAGGTTGATGTATTATTTTCATAAAAAATAAAAGAATATTTCTATTTATTTAGAAATAGCTTAAACTGTGTAAGTGCATCAAAACATGAAATTCAAAATCATCTTTACATCTCTCACACATTTGTTAAACATTTGTCTTATCAGGATCATTATTTTTAGCTTGAAGGCCTTCTTTTTTTTTTTTTAAGTCAAGAAGTATGAGTTTTTAAAATTTGTCCCTGGTAATATTGCAGGCATGGCAGAGAGAGGGTGTGGGACTATTAGAGGCAAACTGGATTCCAGCCCTGCTTCTGAGAGGCAGTTCTGACTGCAGAGGGCAGGCGATTCTCTGAGCCAGGGAGCAGGGGCTTTGATCTCTGGACTGTGATACACAACTTAGAGGAAATGATCAGGCGGCAGGTGCCTGGAGGAGTCCAGCAGCCTCTCTGGGATGGCGATCTGTGTTCATACAGGGCTCATCTCATCAGTGGTGTACTAGGCTCAGTGCTGTGCGTCGTTAGGCGCAGTTATCATATTTCTCCATGTGTTTACTTCATAAAAGTAAGCACTTATATGCTCCCTTTAAAATGAGGATCTTCTTCTGCGGCCGGCCAGGTGGTGCAAGCGGTTAATTGTGCACGCTCTGCTGCGGCAGCTGGGGATCGGCGGTTCGGATCCCGGGCGCACACTGACGCACTGCCTGGCAAGCCATGCTGTGGCAGAGTCCCATATAAAGTGGAGGAAGATGGGCACGGATGTTAGCCCAGGGTTAGTCTTCCTCAGCAAAAAAAAGAAGAGGTTTGGCAGATGTTAGCACAGGGCTGATCTTCCTCACAAAAAAATAAAAATAAAAAAAATAAATAAAATGAGGATCTTCTATTTGGATTGCCTCATGAAGATAATCAAAGCACTATTGCTCAAGGAACTCATTAAGCATTTACATATATATGTACATACTCTATCTCCATCCATCATCTATGTATCTATGTATCTGTCATCTATCTATCTATCTCCCTCCCTCCCTACCTACCTACCTACCAGTCTATACTAGTCTGCTCAGGCTGCTGTAACAAAATATCATAGACTGGGGGGCTTAAACAACAGACATTTATGTCTCACAGTTCTGGAGTCTGGAAGTCCAAGATCAAGGCAGATTCAGTTCCTGCTGAGAGTCCTTTCTCTAGCTTGTAGATCGCTGCCTTCTTGCTGTGTGCTCACAGGGTGGAGAGAGAAAGCTCTAGGGTCTCTTTCTCTTCTTATAACAGCACTAACGCCATCATGGCAGCTCTGCCTCATGACCTTTTCTAAACCTGATGACCTCCCAAAGGCCCCACCTCCAAATACCATCGTACATTTTGGGGGGAGAAGGGGTTAGAGCTTCAACATATGATTTTTGGGGGAAAATAAAAATTCAGTCCACGACTCACTCACTCTGTCTATCATCTCTCTCTCTCTCTCTCTCCCCCTCTCTCTCTATCTATCTATCTAATCTATCATCTATGTGTCTGTCTATCTATCCTTATGTATAAAACAATGAGAACATGGCTTATAAGTCACCTCTCTACATTATTTTATTTTCTCCTTCCAAAACTCTTGCAAAGTAAACAGACCATAGATAAAGCACTGAGTTCACTCAGACACTTGAAGGTTGAGTCAACTGTTTGTGATCACACAACCAATAAGTGGTGGTGCAGGGAATTGAACCCACATCTTCTCTGTCCTCTCCTCCCGCCCTCCCACTTGCTGATTCTATTCCAGCCACATGAGTTTACTGACTGTTCCCTGAGGCACCAGGCATCCTTCCTCTGGGCCTTTGCAGGGATTATTCCCATGATCTGGAATGCTTTTCCCTCAGACATCTGACTCAGTCGCCTCCCCTAGACTGTTCAAATCCCACTTTCCAAGGGAAGCTTGTCCTGTCCACTGCTTAACTCGAAAGCCCTGCCTCTCTCTGCCCACAATCTCCATCCTCCATCTGCTGCATTATTCTCCATAGCATTGCTTACTGGCTGACCTACCGGATCATGTACGTCTGCTTGTTGTTTCTTTTCTCCCCTCCAACTGGTATGTAGGCTCCACAGAGTCAGGAATGTTGCCTTTATGAAGTCTAGTGGAGACCCAGCAAAACTCGAGCATCAGCCAGGACTGGGCATCACGGTGACTCGTGTGACTTGATATTTTAGCAATTTAGATCAGAGCCAGGCTGGGTACTAAAGAGGATCTTTTCTGATATTTTTAAACAGCACCATAAATTCTAAGTGAACTTAAATTTTCAATAATTACAGAGCAGGTGTGAGCTCTTTCTTCCTTTGTTCCTCCAGATGCAAGAACCTGGATGCCAAATCCATCCTCTCTGGGTGGAGTGGGAATGTGTGAGGATGACCAGTCTAAGTCTAAATTAAATACAAAGATGCACAAAAAAGACATTTAAACATTTTAAACACTGAAATCATAAAGAGTGGTGTTCTGTCCCACATCAGGGATTCTCTAGCCTCCAGGGAGGTCAGGGTGGTGGGAGAGGAGAGAGCAGCATGGAGGGAAGAGGTAGGGTGAGCCACCCCGTCTCTGCCTCCTCTGGACCTTCTTCCTCCTGGAGTGTCGCCCCTCACACTCAACATCCAGATGTCAGGGGTCAGCACATGCCATAATCGAGTGTGGCTGCTTCCATGTCCCAGTCACCAGGCACAGGAAATTTGCATAGTTAAGTCTGGCTTAACATGTCACCACTCGTATATGTCAATTCTTCCTCCACAGCTGAGCCCAAGAGCAAAGACACACGAGCAGAGGCAGATTAACAAGGACAAGGTTTATATATAAATATAAATATACACATGATCTGGGAAAGATAAGGGCCCATTGAGGCAAATGGATGGGGGGAGCCCCTATAAACAGCAGTGGACATCGTGCCAGTTCCCAGAGTAGAGAAAACTGGTCCAGAGCTTGGGTTGGCCACGTTAACAGTCACCCAGGGATGGCGTGGTTGATGCTACATACGGCTCTCTGCTGTTCTCCACACCGGAACTTCTCAAGTCTGGCGTAGTTCTGAAATGCGCTTGTGTGCCTCTCACCCTCCAACACACACACACTCCACACACACACATACACACTCCACACTACACATACATACACACACACACATCCTACACGTACCCATACAACACACACATACCCCATACATACACATGCATACACCCCCACACACACATACACACCCCACACCCCACACATATACACACACAACACACACACACACTCGTGAGGTGTGGTCCTCTGGCTGCTGTCGGAAGAGAGCAGGCTCAGTTTCATTTGAAGGAACTGAGCCCCTTTCCAGTGGAGCAAAGTCCATTCCTGGTTACACAGGAATTTGCAGAGGAAGATCTGCTCCTTATTTGTTGAAATTCGTGATAGAAGAAAGGAATTGGCTGATGGCTCCTACAAAGCCCTGGCAGGTGATGATGGTGCCCCAGAGGCAAGGCTACCGCTTGCTGTGCCCTGAGTTGCTCTGACCAGGAGCCTCCAAACACAGTGCGGCTCCTCCAAAGGCAGAGGGGGACCCTGACTCAGAGGGACACAGGTGTTTTGACTGAGGGTAGAGGTTTCTCTCTAAAAATGTTTGGTGCGGGCCGGCCCTGTGGCTTAGCGGTTAAGTGCGCGTGCTCCACTGCTGGCGGCCCGGGTTCGGATCCTGGGTGCGCACCGACGCACCACTTGTCCAGCCATGCTGAGGCCGCGTCCCACATACAGCAACTAGAAGGAGGTGCACCTATGACATACAACTATCTACTGGGGCTTTGGGGGAAAAAAATAAAATAAATAAAAATAAAAATGTTTGGTGCTGTCCCCCATGGCACCACCTGTGCTTTGCCCAGGGGGTCTGTGCTGTTCTGTAGGAACGGGGACCATAGTGTATCCAGTCACAGCAAGAACAGTGGTGCCTCCATCACCCCACCTGCACTCTGGGTAGATGGGCTCCAAGTGCTCTGATGGCAGGTGGTGACACAGGGGCCTCCCATCACAGGTAAGATGTTGTTCCCTCTGACTGCACCACCTGTGGTTTGGCCGGGTGGGCCCCAGCTGTCCCGATGGAAAGCGGGAATACGGGGTCCTCTGATCGTGGGAATGGTGTTGTCGCCTCCTGTGTTCTGGACAGGTGGCCCCATGTTCTTGGATTTAAGGTGTTGACAGTGGTGTCAAATGCAGAACCTGGCAATGTCAAACCTGTAAAACTTGATGGCCTTATGTGGCCTCTGGGTGGCTGGGCTGCAGGAGAAGTTAGACCCACAGCTTGTACTGGGGCTACCAGTTTTCCCACCAGGAAAGAGTTGTTAGGCTGCTGCCCATCACGGGCACCAAATGTGGGCTGAGAAGTGACCCCTGGGTCAGAGAGAAGGTTGAAAGTTGCCATCTGTTTGCTGACTGACTGTGCAGGTAGACGGCTGGAGACATGGGCTGAGGCAGTGCTGCCACTGGATGGTAGAACCACTGGGTGGTTCCTTAGAACCAGGAAGTGCCATGTAAAATGGGAAATGGTTTTCCCTGGAGACGGGAGACTGGAAGATGACAGTCTGGGAAGGAGGCGTGGGATCCATGGCTTCAGTGTCAAATGCAACCTTGAAGTCTGCAGCGGTGCTGCCTGTTGGAGTGTAGGTGCCTGCAGAAGTCATGTGGGGTAGGCTGGTGAGAACAGGAGCACTCGGGAGAGGGGATCTCTGCTGCTGCCCATCACGGGTCACACATGTGGGCTGAGGGGTGGTTTGGGGGCCAAAGGGATAGTTAAAAATTGGGGTGGGGAAGGGGACCATCAATGAAGGTGGGCTGGTGGAGACTGGTACATTTGCAGGGCGCCTCTGCTCCACACTGCAGTGAACTTGGGAAAATGGGAGAGATCTCACACTGGAGCCTGGGGGAGATCTGAAAATGCCAGCCTGGGAAGGGGGAATTGTGTCCATGTCAATGACACCAGGCTCTAAAGTAGGCTGGGAGGTCAGACCTGCAGATGCCCTGGCTGTGATGGTGGAGGGGACTGCCACAGGAGGGGTGGGCTGGCTGGTGAAAACAGGGGTCCTGGTGGAAGGGTCGGAAGAGGTGGGTATGAAAAAAGGAAGGGAAGCTACACACATAGGTACTGGGAATTCTTTTTGCAGGAGGGTGGCCGGAAGGAGGAGGTTGAGGTGCTGGGAGGTGTGGGGAGGCCAGAAATAGGAGCTGCTGTAGCTCTGACTGAGTGAAAAGGGCCTCCATTCTCATTCAGTGGAATTCCCAAAATAAGACTGGAACTAAAAGGAGGAAGAGAATCAGCAGGGACAGCAGGAGAAAGAGAGTTTGGGACTGTGCATCTTGTTTTCTGATTAGTAGTTGTGGTCCGCGAGGGTGGGGGGACAGATAGGATCAGGGTTCTGGCAGATAGTAGCCCAGTTGGTGAGAGGAACAGAAACCTGCACAGTGTGAGTGCCCAGGGGCAGGGAGTCTGCAGTCTCCGAGGCAGGTGGGGAGAGGGAAGGGGCAGGCTGAGTGGCACTGCAGTCTGCCACGACCCGCATTTGATCCTCCAAGATCTTGTTCTGCTGACACTCAGTGTTCTTCTCCAAGGTGCCCGGGTTTTTGGCAACTGCTACGCAAGGAAGCTTAGGAGGTGGGAGCAGCTCCCTTTGGCCCCACAGCAGTGGCAGTGGCAGTGGTAGTGGCAGGGACAGCACAAGTGGCATGGTGATTCTCCATTTGCAGGGCCTACTGCTGGGAGAGACCATGGAGAAGAGCTCCTTGACGGTCTATCTGAAGGTTTTTCATCCTACATCTCCTTCCCAGACATCACTGAGCTGGAGAGCTGGGCCGATGGTCCTCACCCAGCACCTCCTTTGTTGACCTCTCCGGCAGCAGGAGCAGCACGGGGTTGGGTCAGAGAGCACTGCTGCATCTGGATCAGGCTTCCCAGGAGGCAAGCCATCTCTAGCAGGGCTGTGTGAGGTGGTAACAATGTGGCTTTCCCAGGAGGACCTCATCAGAGACATCTGGGCCTTCTCACTCAAGCTGTCTTCTGGGTGCTTGGGATGGAGGTCCGGAGGCCCAGGACTGCACTCGAGGGAAGTGAGGACTCTGCTGGTCTATAGAGGACTAGATGTCAATGGTGTATCCCCACTGCTGTGGGGCCCCTGTTACCATCGTCCTGTCCTGTGGTCTCTACATGATCCTCCTCCTTTGGCATCCCTTTTCTGGGTTCTTCTTGGATCCTCACCTCAATCTCCTTTGGGAAAGGAAGTGAGAGGTGGCTGGATGGTACTGAGTTCATAGCCTTGACTGCTCAGGTGGTGAATGCAAGAGAGTAAATTTGCGCCCTGGAGGAGAGATCTTTGTGGTTCCTGAGTATCCAAACATCATGGAATTACAGCAGACAGCATGGGCTTTTTGGAGAGTCCCTCCAGCTCACCAAGGGAGGGTCCCCAGAGGGGAGCACATGGCCTGCTGGATTGGATGCTGCCTCTCCAGAGCGATGTAAAAGCCAGCTGGTAAAGGCACAGGATCCCAGTGGAACAACCTGTGACCAGAGCTGAGGGCAGGAGCAGGAGCAGTGGGCTGGGTTCGGCCAGGCAGGGCAGCATCACAGGCAGGGGAAACCAGCAGGTGACAGCCAGGTGGAGGACAGTGGCAGGGAAGGGGATGAAACTTACAAAGGAAATTGCCCATATAGAGCTGATTGTGCACCAAATGATCCCCAGAATAGAGTCTGAAACTGGAGAGCTTCTCCTTAGCTTCCGACTCCCCTGGAGGCCAAGTAGCACTGCACTGTTCAGCCTGCCACTTGAGACATCTCCTTGGAATATATCACAGAGAAGGGGCTGCCAGGGGTACGTGCCAGCCCAGTGCATGTAGAGATGGCGCCAAAGGGCAAAGGGCGAGGCCCCAACGGCCACCCCGTGGGACTTTCTAGCACCTGGGTCTTCCTGCTGCAGGTTGCAGGTGTTGGCACCAGATGGGTCACCAACTGCGGTGACAGTTCAGGAATGGGAGGCCCCATCCTCAGAGCTCACTTGCCTGGGCACCGGCTCTGCAGGTCCCTCAGCATCTGGGTGTGTCTCGCCAGTCCTTCTCCCAGGGTCCCCGAGGTCAGAGCCTGCTCAAAGCTGAGGGTTGGAGCCACCCACAACCTGCCAGGGTATGATCTGCTTCCCCAGTGGACCACCCACCCCCTCTGCCCAGCTTCTCTGCGAGGCCTGGAGCCAGGCAGGCCTTCTCCATGGCCACCCAGGCCACCAGCGTCACCAGCCAGGTGGGAAGTTTTCTGAGGAGGGGACCGGAGCCTGACCTCACTGGATGCTGCACCCACGACTTCCTTTCCTGGCAGGCAGGTTCTTTCTTCAATTCTGTTTAGAAACTTGGTAAAACATTTAAACTTTAGACCAGCCCAGACTTTCTCTTTGGTCTAGTCTGAAGTCTCCAAATATGTAACAATTCATTAGGAAGCTATAAATATTCAGATTCTCTAAGGACCTAACCCTGGTGGAGCCAGGGTTTGATTCCTGGTCAGGGAAGCTTACCACCCGTCTGTCCTCTGTCATACTGTGGCTGTAGACTGAGCGCATAAGAAGTGCTCAGAAATAGTCTGTTAATAAACAAGCCCCCATAAAATTATCTGATTTTCATTTGATCCTATTTCCAATTTTAAAATTACTTTCTATGAACTAGAACCTTCCAACCTCTTGCCCAGCCTCTTGGTGTATTTCCAATCTACAAGGATTCTCTTAATATTTGCAAGTTATTTACACACAGAAAACCAAAAAATGACTTTGTTTTCCAACCACATATTTATCTATTTAGACAGTTGTTAGCATAGTATTCAAAAGAAGTCTGAGAATAACGTGTCTATGAACAAAGAAGGAAAGATGTCAAACTATCCATACACAGCAGGAGCCTTCCTTTCAGGCCCACATAGAGTAACAGCAACACAATTTTTCTTAGTATTCAAGGTCATCGCAGCCTCATTTAATCTTTGTGTATCATAAACACAGATTTTTCTTGAAAAGTGATTTCCAGGCTACACAAAGAAATGTCAAATTCAGTCTATCAGAGCTTTAGAATTATCAAGGAAGATGAACACAGTATAAACAAAATTACTTCTTTCCATAGACTACATTCTGTAATTACAAAGCAAGAGATGAGAAATTCTTCAATTGATCCAATATATCCATTGATATAACGTCTATCTTACACGTATTTTTGTTTATTTCTAAGAATTGAAAGGGAAATATCAGGGCTTCAAATAGATTTTGATGAGATGATTTTATTTATTTATTTTGTTTTGAGGAAGATCAGCCCTGAGCTAACATCCATGCCAATCCTCCTCTTTTTGCTGAGGAAGACTGGCCCTGTGCTAACATCCATGCACACCTTCCTCCACTTTATGTGTGACGCCGCCACAGCATGGCCTGACAAGTGGTGCGTCAGTGCACGCCCGGGATCCGAACTGGGCTGCCAGCAGCGGAGCGCGTGCACTTAACCGCTACGCCACAGGGTAGCCCCTGAAGAGATGATTTTAAATGATTAAAAATTTGGGGAGCATATCATATGCATGTGTGATACACGTTGTCTCTTAGGAATTTTTTTTTTAAGATGAGGTCGGCAAATTACAGTCTGTTGGCCAGATCTGGCCCATTACTGTTTTTGTACTGCCCTGAGCTCAGAATGGTTTTTACATTTTTAAGTGATTGAAAAAAAATCAAAAGAAGAATAATATTTTATAATACATGAAAGTGATCTTAAATCCAAATTTCAGTGTCCATAAATAAAATTTTATTGGAGCACAGCCCACCCATTCGTTACGGATTGGCTGCATTCACGCCACAATGGCAGGACTGAGTAGTTGTGCAAAGCCTAAAGTATTTACTATCTGGCCTTTTCCAGAGAAAGTTTGCCAATCTTTGTTTTAAGAGCTTTCCCCTAAAGAAACACTGAGGCCTTCTGTAAACTGAAGACTTCTTTACAGAGATTTCCTGAGTTAGCGATACATTATTCTTTTTAAAAAAAGAAAATGCACAAATTTAGTAAAGATAATACAGTTGCCATATCATAAAATAAAATAAGAGGCATAATTTTATTAGATTTAGGATGCTTCTTTTTCGACTTTATGTCAGGGTAGCGTAGTTAGTAAGAACATGCTCTTCAGGGTCATTCTTTTTCCTTGAATCTTGACTAGCTTTCTGTGACCTTGAGCTAGTTAACCTCTCACAAGCCTCGGGTTTCCTATGAAAATAGGGTAATGATTGTGCCAACCTCATGAAGATATAGTGGTATTAAGAGTAGTGATTTTTTTAAACGAATTATTTAGCTCAGTACCTGGTACCCAGTAGGTGTGCAATAAACTTTTTTATTATTATCATCATCATCTGAAAATGTCACTTTCCAGTGGTCCACGCCTAGTACTGCCTAGCACTTCTGCTTTGACAAGGAAATCAGCAAAACCCTGCTTAGGGGATTTTGCACAGCAAGAGCCCCTCTCTCTCTATTATCTGCAGAAAAACTGTCCCAGGTGCACAAATCCAAGAGTGTACTTGACAGAGGGTGGAAAAAGGGAAGCCTTGGATGTCTAGAAACAAAGATCACAGAGATAGAGTGTTGGAAAGCTGGTTGGCAGCTGGAGCAAGCCTGTGAGCAGGACATTGGGATTTTCCATGTTAAACCCCATTCCAACTTTTTCTATGGAGAGTCCACAGTTCTGTGATGGGCAGTTGATGAAAGCTCTTTGATTTAGTAGCTAAAGTCTTTTTTTAGAATAGATGATTTTTGTCATTTTATTCTGTTTTATGTTAGGTTAACACTGCCATTTTTCTTTTATTACTTGATGTGTTTGATGACGTTTCCATCCAGAAACGCTCTTAGAAAATCATGAGGGTGTAATGTTGCAATTCTTGGAAACTTAGTGGTTTCTTTCCTACTGGGCTTGCTGCTGCCTACCTCCTGCCTGAACTTGCTCTATCTCTTGAATCAGATGACTCTGGATTACTGCAGAGGAACTAGAGCCTAGCGAACACATGGGCTCATCTCTAAACGGGTTGTGACCAGCCTCAGCAGAGGTGGTCTCTTCTGCTCAACAGGGGTGGTCTGGAATCAACTGATAAATAGCGTGAGGAACCTTCTTTAGTTGCTCCTAAAGAGAGCTAAAAGGGGAGAAAAATCCCCTAAGACAAACAACTCTTTCGTCTCCCCAACACTCCAAAATCATTTACAGAAATATCAGAATTCCAGAAGGCAGCAAATAGCTCCACCATGAAGCTGAGAAACAGAATTTCTCTAGGTCCATTTCCTTTTTTTTTAATCACATCAAAGTCTGTACAAATCTCACTTTTTTCACTTCCTGTGTTTTGTGTTTTGACATATTGTTTTGAGGAAAATCCGTCTGAATTTTATCCTTGTTCCTTAATTATAGTTGAACAATTATGGTTAATTGAGTTTAGCCACCCAAAAGAACAAAAAATTTTTTTCATTTTGAACATTTTTACATACTCTAGTTGGATTCATGGTTAAGAAGACAAACTCAAACACCCATACATCAGCCTGGTGTGTGGGGATAAAACCCCAAACTGTAATGTTCACACGCACGCCTGTGAGTGGAATGGGGTGAGGAGTGGCCTCTGTTTACTGGTAGGAGTAGCTCTCATCATCATATTCCAGTTCATCATCATCATCATTCAGCAGCCCATACTTAAACTTCCGGTAGACAGTGCCATCTTGGCCCATGTAAACAATGTCATCATCGTCATCCTCATCATAGTCCCGGTCCCTGTACTCAATCACCTGATCCTCTTCAAAGCTAGTGCTCTCGCGAGGGCTGCTCTTATAGGAGTAAGACTTGCTAGGGTCAGCCAGTTTTTCATAGCGGACCTTTTCTACTGGCTGGACTCGGCCCCGTGATTTCCTCCACACCATCACAGCTGCCCCGAGCAGAAGCACCAGCATAATGGAGGAGATGATGAGAAGGGCTGTCTTGGAATGCGCAGCTGTAGGCTTGATCTCACTTGCTCGAAGGATACACTCATCTGTTAGAAGACAACCCCAAAGGAAGGGCAGAGCAGAAGGATGGGAGAGAAGAAATGGAATGGAGACAATTAATGTCTGAGTTAGAGAACTTTGCCTTTATCTTTTAAATCTAAAATGGTGGAATCATTGTCTCTGATTTTCTTAGAGAGCACACCACTCTACAGAACTGCGGTGTGCACCCCACGTCTGTGTCAGATGATATCAACCAATCCTTCTAGGAGGAAGGTCAGTTTGAGATCCAAAGGGAGCCCCCTTATCCCCATACCTCATGGGTCAGTAGCCAAGTGTCCAACCTTACCAATAGATTCTTCTATTTCCTTCCTGAGAAAGATATTCCATCTTGGGCCATGCTTCAGTTATTACTAAATGCTCTATTTTCTATATCAACTCTGATTTTTTTAAGACTGAGTCCTCTCCCCAGCTACCTTTAAACCTGGTCCAACATGATTATCCCACTGTTCATGGGCAGGAGCAAATTATTTATAAAACCATTGACTCTAATTGCTGTATGGAGCCATAGAAATCACTTAGGTCAATCTGTTGCTTGACAGTTGAGGAAACTGAGGCCCACAGAGAGGAAGTGAATTGTCACATCGTCAGAGGTAAGAGCTTGTTTCTGGAGCAATCAGAATTTGAACCCAGGAATCCTTACTCCATGCTGCAGTCTGGAGACATTAAGGGAAAACACTCTGACAACTATTTTTCGACTTCTTGGCATTCTGGTAGGAGGAAAAGTACCACCTTTAAATTCTGACTACCAAGTTGAGTGATAAGATATTTCTTCTACTTAAGATTTCTGAACTTGAGAGCTCTGGCCCCTGTCATTCATCAACTTCTGTTTTGAGGCCTTAATTGAGAACATGGAGTAACCAAAACAGTGTCACAGAAGAAAGGATTAAACTATAACTTCAGTGATGAGCTCATTTTTCTTACTTTTCACTCACTTATTCAGGTAGTAGATTTGGGTAAGTTACTTAATTTTTTTTTCTATTCTTCAACCTACCAAATGGGAATGTGAAAGAGAGTATGAAAAAACTAGAGAAAAAAAACTAGCAGGCCATATTGGATGTACAAGTTGAAATACACAGTAAGTTTTTCATAAATATTTTTTGAACCACCTGGGTCTGGTCTCAGGATTCTTTTATGAGAGATTCTAGGTACATTATACACCCTAGCTTAATGGATATAATACTGCTGCCAACTATTTTAGGGGCAATTATTTACGCTTATTATATATTGGCCAATTACATCTCATTCATCACCATTATGTCTCTCTCTTTTTCCTGTAATAAACAAGTTTTCTATTTTATTGTAACTCATTCTCATGGGATTTTGCCCGTCAAGCAGAATTTCCTCTCCTAAAATAACAGCACTATCATTATGGCTTTTATCATTAATAATATCAGCACAGAATTTTTCCCTGGAGGAAATATTAAAACCCCATAGGGATGGATAAGCGATCTGTATGTGGTACTTGGAGATAAATACTGTCTGAGGCAAGAGAGTCAAGAAAAGACCTTTCGAGGTTGTTTCAAATACTAAGGTGCCATATGCAATCATGTCTTACTATTCTCCAGTCTTAGGTCTGCAGAATCAGGGTCAGCCTCTGCGATCTGGCTTCTTTGAAGGGGCAATTATCTCAGTAGAAAATGAGGAGGTAATCGAGAATATTTGGACTTTGGCAGTGTTGTCCCAGGTGGATCTTGAAGAGTCACAGAAAGCCCAGGAAAGCTGACTAAATAGTTCCTAGCTGGAAGATGCTTGTGAAACTCTGCACCCAACATGCACACACTTGTGGTTTCATTTAAAGCCATCGATGTAATGAGGGTTATTATTCTTAGCTGACACAGCATAGATATTAGGCAATCAGACTCTGAAGGTGGATGTGTATGAGGAGCTGGAAAAATCAGCTGCTTGTGGGGGTGGGAAAGCTGAAAGAAGGAAATAATTAGTTTCTGGGAAGATGTTATTTATAATTTAGTTGAAAAGGCTGATAAAAAAAAAATAAAACAGTTGGGGCCGGCCCCGTGGCGTAGTGGCAAAGTGCGCGCGCTCTGCTGCTGGCGGCCTGGGTTCGGATCCCGGGCGCGCACCAATGCACCACTTGTCAGGCCATGCTGCGGTGGCGTCCCATATGAAGTGGAGGAAGATGGGCACGGATGTTAGCCCAGGGCCAGTCTTCCTCAGCAGAAAAAGAGGAGGAATGGCATGGATGTTAGCTCAGGGCTAATCTTCCTCACAAAAATAAAAAAAAATAACACAGAAATGGCTAGTAGTAGTTATGGCTCTGGGATTTACTTCACTTACAAATGCACAGGCTCCCACAAATACAATGTCTCTTTTTGTCAGGCCATAATATGTCTCAACCCCAAGGAAATGATCTGCTTCAGGACTAGAGACTATTTTAAGAATTTATTTTTTCTTTTCAGAAGGACTCACTCCATTTGGGATCTTTTTAAGTTTGTGGCCAATGAAGACCAAGTACCCATATGGATGGGGTTAGAGGAGGAAGACAGTCGGGGGACTGGGAACTGGTAAAAGGGGTTTTGTTTCTTCTTAGCCTTCAATGAAAGTTTATTTCTAAAATGCCTTAAGTCTCTAATGGGAAGTCTAGATTCGGCTGACTTCAACAGAATCAAGACAATATTGGCATCAGCTTCCTTGATAGTTGATTTTTTCCTTTTTTCCCAGGAAGGAAGAATAAAAAAGAGAATAAAGTAAATTTATAAAGATGAAATTCTAGATGTACTTGAGCTCTAATCTTGGAGGCAGCATGGCAGTGGCAAGAATGTGGGCTTTGCAGTCCAAAGGACCCCTATTCTAATTCCAGATGAACCTCTTCACATCGGTATGGACTTGAGCATGCTTATCAAACCCTTTGAGCCTCAGTCTCCTCATCTGTAAAATGGGATTAATAATATCTACTTATATGAGATGATGGCTAGAAAGTTACAAGTACAGTAGGCACACAGCAGGCACTCAAAAAAGAGTTTTCCGGAACTTTCCATCCTCCTCCCCCCATGATCCCATCAGCTTCCTGAGGACACGCCCTTCCTCTGCAGGCTGCTCTTCCTCCCCCCTCACCCATGGTGTTGTGGCAGTCACAGCACTCCTGGGTATCGGTGGGATCGGAGGTGTTGCAGCAGCGCAGGCAGCGGCTGTCATCCATGTGCAGGACCAGGTTGGCGGGGCACACGGTGCAGTTCTTGGTGCCAGGTCCCTTGCATTCTATGCAGGTCTCATGGCATTTTTTGCAGTTAAATTTCTCCCCCTGTTAAGAACAATCAGGAGATTCCTTTTGAGTGTGGAGGAATTAACAAGGCACTGGAGTTCTCAGATGGGAGTTCCATCTTGTCTCCATAAGGGAAGGAGGCTTGTCGGGGATGGCAGCAAGGTGGTTTGTTCTGGGTCCATTTGAACTGCACAGGGTGAGAAACAGAACTGACTGCCCTTGGACGGAACCATTGCTGGGCTTTCCCTCTGAGGGATCTTTTTCCCTCTGAGATCTACTGGTAAAAATAATCAGAGAACAGGCTTCTAGAACAGCTCAGGTTACAAACTGATGGCTCATGTGCTGTTCCTGGTCAAGCACAAGTTTTGTCTGGCCCATACTAAATCGGCCTTCACAGTTTAAAAAATTTTCAATTCATTGCCGACATTTCAAAATTGGGATATTTCACATGTAAATCAGTTCCTAGTTTCTCTCTAAAAACTAGAAGACTTGTCAACACTGGATCCATCACTCCCACATGGCAAGGTCACAGACAGCACTGAGTGCAGTGGTCCCCTTTCTGTGCTCTCCTATTTGATACCATCCCCAGCACTAGCTCTGATGACACCAACGCACAGGTGAAACGTCAGATTCCACTTTTCATCAAGCTTGCACTGGGGTTTTCTTTGACTGATCAGCCTTCACTTATTGACATTACCTGCTTGGCTTCTATGGTTATCAGGTTCTTGTGGCTCTGCCCCAAAATAATATAAGTTGTGACTGTTTAGCTAAAGCAGTTAAATCTCAATGAGAAGAGAGTCGAGAGATGAGGAGAAAGTGGCTTCCCTGCTGACAAATTGCTCCTTCACTGGTGCTGGAAACGTAGATGAGGGAAGATACCTTCCTATTTTACTTCTGTACTTTGGAAGGATGGTATAACAGGAAAAGAAGGAATGGAAATTGCCTTTGTTGAGTATCTTGGCATGTTTCAGGTGCTGAAAAGGGGCTTTCTCAGCTGTTATTATCTCATCAGATTCTGGATTAGGAGTCAGAACCCCTGGGTTCAAGCCCAGCATTGTCACTTACTACCCATGTGATCTTTAGCAAATTATTTAATCTTTCTGAACCTCAGTTTCACCAAAGTGTAATGAGGGCTCTTGTCAGAATTTAAAGAGAACTCACACGTGAATACGCTCGGTCGTGTTAATTTCACCATGGAGAGATGTACTTAATTTCTAAAATTTGGAAACACAATCAAGAAGCTAGTGGACTCAGAAAATCCATTCTTTCATGGCAAGCAAATGAAAATCTCTCTCTCTTAATTCACTGAAGAGGTAGAAGAAATGAAAGAGCAACATCAGCTCTGTAGTTCTGACATTATTCAGATATTTCAGGTTAGACAGTAGAAAGGTACATTTCCTATTTCTGACATAATATTCCTTTGTAGACCTGAATCTTCTAAGGTCATGAGCAATGAATGTAGATTTATTACTGAGGCCCTCATGACTTCATTTCCCCATTATTTCTCTCAGATCTTCTCAGTTCCTTTGATTGAAATTAAGGCTACAGTTGGGTAGCACCATTATTCTACAATGCAATAGTAGAAGATTTTAAGATATTAAGCCTGAACTGTAGTGAGTGTAGGAATTTTAGGACTTTTTGATTTTGCCCAGAATGATATGCAGAAACTAGCTCATGTCCCTCTGTAGAAATGGCGGAAGGTGCACCATGCCCAGCTCTCAGTACCTCTCCCACTCTGTATTCCCCCACGAGACAGTCCGAGGCGCAGATTCCTCCCACTAGGTGGTAACTCCACACACAGGATAAGCAATTCAACGCTCCTTTTCCTGAAAGGAAAAAATGATTCTAAGTCATGAGATTGACCTTGGATTTCAACCTCTGTCTTGGTTCCAGAACTCTTAGGAGCAAGGTATATGTCAAGTAAATTGAAGGAGAAGGGTGAATTGATGGAGGATATGAATAAAAAAACGTCTACAAGACACTAAGTGAAGACCTAGAAATTATCTAATTAGTCCAATCAATGTAAACTCAGTTTGGAAACTGAGGATTTAGAGATGACAAATCTTTTATTATCATAAGAAGAAAGATTTTCAGAGAATGAGAAATCATGTAGAAAGTTTATAAAACCTTTATTTGTCATTCTGCTTATTGTTTAACTAGTTTAGAAGACAAGGATGATACCAGCTGATTTGGAGGGTCCCAGAACTTGGTGATTAAATCACGAGTAGGCAGTTCCTAATTGAGAAACATCACCAGGCTTGGAACTTAAAATACAAGGGCTAAAAGGATTTAGCAGATCATTTTGTCCAGTGGCTCTTAATTTTGGGGGTGGTGGTGATAGATTCCTTTGAAATTCTCTTGAAAACTATAAACTCTCTTCTCAGAAACTTGACTTCCTATTTATTTATTATTTTTTAAATAAATGAAAACTAAGGCCCAGACATATGAAGTCACTCATTCAAGCTTACACAGGTAATGGTCAAGTCAAGATTCCTATTCAGGTTTGTTGACTTACCACCCAGCACTCTTTCTATCATTCTCTGCCTTAATACATGAGCAACCAAGTAGGGGAGGTCTGAAGCTACAGACTCTGTTTCCTGTGGAGGTAATACCCCTCTCTCCTAATTCAGAGGCCTCAAGAATGGCTGACCCAAGCATTTCCTTCTATGCAGCTATCAAGGGATAACTTCTGGAAAGAGTTTAGGGACAGGAAACCAGAGCTCTAGTTTATTCCATTAGGGAGGCTTTGATGTTTTTCCTGAGAATTTCAAAACAGAAGCAGGGAGATAGACGGGGCCTGGAATGTGCCTGGTACTGTGAGTTGGAACTTGATATGGGTCTTCCCATCAGAAGAATATTGTAAAGGGTAGTTAGTTAAGCTTGAACTAGAACTGTGAGTCTCGTCCTTCACAATCACTATGGAGTTAAACTGACTTTTCATGTCTGAGCTGTGAGCTCAATCATTTATAATGTTTTTATGGAAAAATGAATTCTGAGCTCTGAACAACAGGTTAGAAAATAAACCTTTATTGCCCAACTGCTGCTTAGATTGGGGGCTGCCGGTAGTGATACAAATTCAAAGCCATTTTATTTTTATTTTATCTCTAGCTTCATACAGAATTTCCTACATGTTCTGGAACATAATTGTGGTCTCTGATGAAAGAATCAGTTTTCCTCTACTTCCTTCCTTCCCACCCTACATTTTTCTAAAATATAGCTTAGATGTCTTACTCCAATTTTAAAATATAAAAGCGTGGGGGGTTTTTGTTTTTGTTTTTCTCTATGCAGAGAAATTACGGGCAGGAAAAATTAAAAGAGGGAAAAAGGTGGTAAAAAGGTTAGGTCACAAAATTTGTGCCTCAAGGTTGGTTACATTTTCCAGAAGACCAGCAGCAATTTGGCTGAGGCCTAGATCCCAGGCAATCCCCAAAGGCACTACTTGTCACCTCTGGGTGACAAATCAGGACCCCATTTACATCTCCTACATTGATTCATTGCAAAATCTGCATACTTAGGGTTCCCAGAGTCTTTTGCAAAAGGCAGTTAGTTCCCAGAATGTTTTCTAGTGTTTTCAAGTTGAACGGCCTACATTTATTATTGCTTCTGAGGATCTGCAGGAGCCTTGGGACCTATAAAGACAGCTTTGGCATTTCCTTAAAATTCAGAACAGCTCACCATCTGCTGTCCCTTGGACTGACCCCACGGGGTGAATTCAACCATGCAGAGCAACTCCTGGGATCTGTCCATGGTGTCGTTCCACACAGAGAGAGGGAGGTTGCTTGGGAGAGTTAGAAGGCTTTGGTTTCCAGGCCTGGATTTTTATTTAAAACAACATTGTGAGGAGGATAAACAAAAAGTTAAATGTGCGAAGGCATGGAATGAGCTAATCCTGGAGGAACCCGTTGCATACAAAGATGCATATTAGGCCTTAATATGCTATCCTTCCCCTCAACCCCCTCAGTGCTTTTAAGTATGTTTTCAACGCCCTGATAATACTGGGCAGTCAAATGTGAATGAAATACAATCTGGTTGGTAAATTACTTATTTAGGTTGCTGCATTTTCCCTGTATCTTTCACACATGTTCATTTCTTTGTATGACAGCTAATGTTTTAAGAAGGAAGGAATTCATCCTTTTTTCCACCCAGTTTGTAACCCAAAAGAAAACCTGTCCCCAAATTTTGTAATCTGTCTGTTGCAAAACCAGAGGACAGCACAAAGATTCACTAACCAGCACAGGACGGGTGTGGTAGGTGAAGAAAGGACAGCAGAAGAAATGAGTGTCAGGGTTAGAAAGCTTCAACCAGGCACGTCCGTCCAGGGTTCAAGTCAAATACAGGAAGGGGAGGCACACACACTCACGATGGCCTCAAGACCCCTCCAAATATGCCCAATCATCCCTGGAATACAATCTCAGCAAGACTGTGCTGATCAGTTTTTTTTAAGACTTTATTTTTTTAGAGCAGTTTTAGGTTTACAACAAAACTGAGAGGAAGATACAGAGATTTCCCATATACCCCCTACCCCAACACATGCATAGCCTCCCTCATTATCAACATCACTCACCAGAACGGTACATTTTTTACCAGCGATGAACCTACATTGACACATCACAATCACCCAAAGTCCACAATTTGGGGGATTACCTCAGGGTTCACTCTTGGTGTTGTATACTCTATGGGCTGGGACAAATATATAATGATATATATCCATCCTTATAGTATCATACAGAATATTTTCACTGCCCTAAAAATCCTCTGTGCTCTGCCTGTTCATCTCTCCCCACCCCGACCCCCGGCAGCCACTGATCTTTTTACTGTCTCCATAGTTTTGCCTTTTCCAGAATGTCATGTAGTTGGAATCATACAATATGTAGCCTTTTCAGATTGGCTTCTTGCACTTAGTAATATGCATTTAAGTTTCCTCCATGTCTTTTTATGGCTTGATAGCTCAGATCTCTTTAGCACTGAATAGTATTCCATTGTTTGGATGTATTGATGAACTTCTAAGACTGGAAATGCTCAAAACCATCATCCCTAATCCAGCTGGGAAATCTCAAACCCAATTAAAGGAATTTATAGTTTTTTGAAATGTGCTTACAGTATCACTAATAATTTCTCCAATCTCCACAAAAATCTTAAAAAGCTGGTGTTGTCCTGTATTCATTGACTGATGTTAAGAGACAGTAACTTACCTAATAATGGCTACCTGATCTTGACTAGAAATCAAGGGTCCCTCTTCCCCAATAGCCCACTGCACTGCAGTAGGATGTTGGGACTAAGGTTTTCATATTTAGCAAATTAAAATACAGTATTTTATCTGGCAATCCTAGTTGGAATAAAGGCCCCACACATCTAATAATGGTGGCATCAGAGATACCTTCAATTTTCTAAAAACCTAATAGAAAGTTAACATTTACCATGATATGGCCAATGACAATGCAAACTTTCCACCACTCTCGCACCCCATCCCCAATTCAATGTATTCTCTCATTTATCTTATTCTGTTTAGAAGTTTTGAGTTTCAACTATATGTGCCTCTGGAATGAAAAAAAGAGAACACATTAATGATGACTTAAATGCAGTTTGTTTGGAAGGCTAATACTTTCAAAGATGAGACTCAATAGCGGATGGGCGAAGAGTGGGAACCGCTGTGTGCTGGAGTTTGCAAAGGACTGCCTGGAAGTGCGGGGGAGGGGCAAAGAGGGAGGCGTTAGATGGGGCTCTAAGATCCCTCCTCTGCTCCCATCTGAGCAGCTCTGCCCTGATCAATTTACATAATAGGATTCAGCCTAAGATTGCATCTGAAGAAAATAGCCAACTGCTAAAGTACTCTCTGATACCACTGTCCTAAATTAGAAATGTGCTGTCCAAGACAGTAACCACTAGCCACGTGTGGCTATTGAGCACTTGAAACGTGGCTGGTTCGACTTGAGTTGTGCTGTAAATGTAAAATAAACATCGGATTTCAAAGACTTAGTATAAAAAAAAGAATATATAATATCTCAATAATTTTTATATTACATGTTCAACATAAATGTTCATATGATAATATTTTGGATATATTAGTTAAATAAATATATTACTTATATATTTTAAAATTAACCTGTATTTTTATTTTTTTAAAGTGACTACCAAAAAATTTAAAATTATATGTATGGCTTGCATTATATTTCTACTGGATAGTGCTGAGGCACCATGCTGTGAGATACATAAAAGAAATTCTAGGACTGGTATGCATAGCACTCACAGGCTAGGTTAGAGTGTCCACTAGTCTGAGCATTTTCTAACTAAGAGTAATTTCATATTTATTTCACAGAGAGTCACGCTAAAACAATAAAAAATTGTTATTGTGCACTCTCCAAGTTTTTTTTTTTTTTTTAGTATATATTTTTTTGTTGGTATTAAGACTTATTTCTTTCGGTTATGGTTGCAACCAGCCGAGGAAAGGGGGGGCCGTGACACTGGCCCCAATTTTCAGAGAAAGGCACAGATCGCAGCCCAGAGCAGGAAGAGGCGGCTCCGTGCTGAGTATCAAGACCAGCCCCACCTGGTGGTACCATGGCCCTGCCCAGCAGCTCCCCAATTAGCCTGATGGACTGCAGGTTCCTCTGAGCCAGCAACAGCTTCTGCTCTTCCGTTTTGTTTTTGTTTGTCTGTTTGTTTTTTCTTGTAGCTTTTTCCGCTCCTCTGCTTATAGCTTCTCGAGCTTTTTCTGATTCCGACGGAATTCACAGTCTCTCTGTTTTTTTTCTTCTTGCAAAGCTTCTCCTCTCTTTTCCTTTCTCTCTCCAATTCTAGCTCTTTCTGTTTCCTTTCCTCTGCTCTCTGCCTCTCCTCTGCCTCTTAATTGTACATGAGCTTCATCCTACGCAAGACGTTGATGGCTTTGATGAAGCTCACGTTCCTGTGGTACTGGATGTATGTCCTCAAGTTCAAGTGTCCCCCAAAACTGAAGGGGTGGAAGTTATGGCCCATCATCTCCTCTTGTTACTGGTCCAGCATGGGGATGTCCATGTTCCATATCTCCCTAAACTTCTCAAACACTTTGACAGGAACCTCCTTGATGAGCTTCTCCAAGCCCGACTCCTCCAGGAGCAGCCCCTCCAGGTGAATGGTCTCTGGCCTCTCTCCTGGCAGCATTTGCTTCATATTCTTTGCCCGTGGAAGAAAGAGTCCCCGTGGTGGTGGGTGGGGAAATCGATTTTGAACTTGGCGGAGTGCATCTTGAGGATATTGGAGAAGCCATTGAGTTGGCTGGTATTGCCGTGGAGGCAGGCCAGGAAAGACTTGACCCAACTGTTGTTCTCTACCTTGCCCTCCAAGGGGATGAAGTCCATGGTACTCTTGGAAATGCAGAAGGTGGAGAACTGGTGATTGTGCACCATGTCCTTCAGCCTTTCCAGCACCTCCCAGTTGGAGATGGACTTCCCGGCTGCTTCAGCTGCAGAAGAGCCGGCTGTTGGTCACCTTTGTGATGGGCTTGAGGTAGAGGCCTACAGAAGGCAGAGCTCCACCGCCTCAGACATCGTGAACTATGGTAGGTGCTGCCATAGCTGGAGCATTGGGCCGGCATGGGACTCTGCTTTTGTCCCAGGCCACCGCTGCTCTGGCCAAGCTCACTGCCCACCCCCTGCCCAACGCTTCATGACCCCAGCAGGCACAGCCTCCCCACCAGGCATTGCCACTGTCAGCCCGAGCCTCCCCTGAAGCAACTGTTGCCTGTGCTGCTGGCCCTGTGATGGCACTAAGTGCTGGAGATACAAAGGTGAGAAAGACACATTAATTTGTGCCTTTGAGGACCTCAGTCTAGAGAGAGAGACAAAGAATAAGCAAATGGTTACAAATACGCCCTCTGGGCTGCAGGGACCTTGACTGTCTTGTTCACAGTTGTATCGACATTGTCTGGCCATACTGCTGGATAAATATTGTTGAACATTAAATGAATGAATGCAGAGTACTAAGGGAACACAGAATGGAGGGGTGAGGGAAGGCTTTCCAGAGGAAATGCTGACTAACGGATCAGAAAGAGGTAGCCAGGCAAAGCAGGCTGGAGACAGTATTCCAGCAGGAGAAAGGGCAAGGTTGGCTCAGGTTTACAGTAACTAATTACGCCTGGATTAGAGGCTGGTGCAGGAAGTGATGAGAGATGAGGCTGAATATGAAGAGAGTCCTATGATGGAGAGCCTCATATGCAAAGCTACTAAGTTAAGATTCTGTCCTAAGATCAATGGAGAGTCTTTTTTTTTTTTATTTTTCTTTTCTTTCTTTTTTTTTTTTTTTTGTGAGGAAGATCAGCCCTGATCTAACATCTGCCAATCTTCCTCTTTTTTTGCTGAGGAAGACTGGCCCTATGCTAACATCCATGTCCATCTTCCTCTACTTTATATGGGACGCCGCCACAGTATGACTTGACAAGTGGTGCGTTGGTGCGTGCCCGGGATCCAAACTGGCAAACCCCGGGCCACCGCAGCAGAGTGCACGCAGTTAACCACTTGCGCCACTGGGCCGGCCCCTGGAGAGTCATTTTTAAGCAGAGAAGCATGATTATGATATTTGTGATGTAGAAAGATCAATCTGAGGGCATATGGAGGACTGGTCATTTATAGAGTGGCTAATACTGGAGGCAAGAAGACCAGTTAGAGAATTGGTGAATAATTCAGGCAAGAGAAGATAACAGTCTGAACTAAGGCAGTGATACTAGAAACCCAAGAGAGGGGAGATGGAATTAGGAGATATCTGTGGTAGATTTGACAGGACTTGAGGACAAATTGAACGTGTGGGTTGAGAGAGGAGCAGAGGGTAATGGCCACATTATTGTCTCTGGGTAGGTGGTGGAGCCATTCATCAAGTTAGGGAGCATAGGAAAAAGTGGTCCAGGGATGGGGTGAGGTGAACTAGAGAATAATGCATTTATCAAGTCTGAGGTGTCTGTTGGGCAACCAGAGATATTAACAGGCAACGGGATGTTTGGAACTGTAGCTCAGGAAAACCATTTGGGAAAGAGAAGTAGATTTGAGGGCATCAAGACAGAGGTGATAATGGAAGCCACCTTCAATCTGGAGATGGCTATATTCATGTGTACTTGGGAAGCACTGGGAAGAAGTTATTTTAAAATATCATCAAGATAGTTCTCAGGAAGGTCAGTTTAGTGGCTAGACAGCAAGGGTGGTTGATGGTCTTCTCCCAGGGTGGGGAAGGAGCTGATTTCTCATCTTGTCATCCCCACTCCCTGACATTTTTATGTAGTCAACCTACTGCTCCAATATGAACCCTTTTGTACGGGAAAGAAAGCAAGATTAGAAGCAGGCTCTAACAGGTTGGCCTTTGCTTGTTTCATCCAAAAGTCTTAAGTACCAAAAAACAAACCAAAACAAAAAACCTACTCTAAAATACACCCACCCCCAGGTGTTTGGATTAGGAGAATGAGGCTGGGCAATAATTTAGGGCATGATGCTCTTCTAAGAATCTGATCATCCATTAGTAACACATATACCTCAAAAAATCACATGTAGAGCCAGCCCTGATGGCCTAGCAGTTAAAGTTTGGCACGTTCCGCTTTGGCGGCCCAGGTTCGGTACCTGGGCATGGAACCACACCTCTCGTTTGTCAGTAGCCATACTGTGGCAGTGGCTCATATAGAAGAACTAGAATTTACAACTATACACAACTATGTACTGGGGCTTTGGGGGGCAAAAAGGAAGAAAATGGAGGAAGATTGGCAACAGATGTTAGCTTAGGGCAGATATTCCCCTTCAAAAAAAAAATATCACATGTAAGTTCAGGTTATGACATGAACTTACCCCTTCACTCCAAACATACTGAAATGGTAGAATAAATATCAACAGAACCCCCAAAAAGAGATAGGTGGGCTCAAAAATAAGATGAAATCTCTTTGGACCAGAAAGGGAATATAAATGCAAAACAGTAGTCAGATTCAAGCCATCCGCCTGCTTTGCTCTGGGCCTAGATGTAGGCAGTGGTAGCTGTAGTTCAGCTTTTCTACCATAATAGGAACTAAAAGGGTTTCATATGAGACCTGGACCAAGATCCAGGCTTTGAGTTTAAAACAGGAGTCAGTGTAGACTCTCTGCTCTCATTGACGTCGCCTCTGACCAGGAACTCCCTGAGTTGTGGACTGGATCACTGACGGGATCTGCATTGTCATCAATATCACCTTTAGGATCACTGGAACATCCTGTTGCTGGACTGAGTTTCAGAGTGGGAGGCAGGGGTAGAGCTAACCGAGAAACTACTAGACTGTAAGGAGTAAGGATAAAGGGAGAGACAGAGGGAGTGAAGAACCAAAAACAAGTTCTCCCATTCAAAATTAGGGCTGGCCCGGTGGCTCAAGCGATTAAGTACACGTGCTCTGCTGCGGCCGACCAGGGTTCGCAGGTTCAGATCCCAGGCACGCACCGACGCACTGCTTGGTAAGCCATGCTGTGGCGGCGTCCCATATAAAGTGGAGGAAGATGGGCACGGATGTTAGCCCAGGGCCTGTCTTCCTCACAAAAAAAAAAAAAAACAAAACAGAAAGAAACTAAATGAGCTTAAGACCAAAATTCCAAAGTATGTGGATAAAACAAATGTTAAGAAAGATGACAAACACAATCAAGAATTAGAACATGAATTTAATTCAGGTAATATTTTATAGAAAATTTGATAAAGTTTTTAAAATCAGCATGTTTAAGATGCTCAAAAATTGTGAAGACAATATCCATAAAAATAACAAATTATGAAACACAAACGGAGATATGAAACAAAAATTGGTGGATATGGAAAAGAAACAATTAGAAATCTTAAAAATAAGCCATTTAAATGAAAAAAACAAATAATAGACGGGCTGCACGTTAGACAAAACACAGTCAGAGAACAAAGTAGGGAAATGGAAGAGAGCACTGAAAAATTAACCTAGTATAAACCATTAGAGAGTCAAAGAGATAAAAATATAAAAGAGCGGATAAGAGACATAGAGATCAAGATCAAGATCATAGGTCAAGAAACTCTGAATTACATTTAATAAGGAATTCCACAAAAGGAGAATGGAGGGAAGGAACACTTGAAGATCTAATAGCTGAAAATTTTCCAATTTGCAAAAAGACATTATGATTTCTGTTTTCTATTCATTCATTCATTCAGCAAACATTTAATGACCACTTACTGTGTGTTACACTCTAGACTAGGAACAGGGGATACAATGTGGATGTGGTACAATCCTTGCCCTGAGGGTCTCACAATTAGTAGAAGAGATGGACATGTTTAATTAAAATGTAATGTAAAAAGAGCTATGATAAAATAGTGTATTACAGAATCAAGAAGAAGGAAGAACATTTCTGAGAGGACTAAGAAAAGCTTCACAGAGGAGATGATGTTCAAGCTTGATCTTTAAATTGAGAGCTCCCTAGAACATTGTTCTCCAGAAAGAGGAAAGGCATGGACAAAAGTCATGGAGGCTTGAAAGAACATGACATATTTGTGGCTGCCAAGCGATTCTAGGTGATTCTGGGTTCTAGAGTACATGAAGGAGAGTTGAGACATGAGTTAAAAGGATTGACTGGGGAAAGAATTTGATCATCTTTGAAAAATGGAAAACTTTTATTGAAAGCTTGTTGAAGGACAACAAGTAAATATATACCATGGAGAGATATACCATGTTCATCTCTATGATAACTCAGGATCATAAAGATGGATTTTCTCCCTCAAATAAATTCAATGCAATGCTAATCAATAGCCAAAGGATTTTTTTAATTGAGGTCATAATAATTTATAACACTGTGAAATTTCAGTTGTACATTATTATTTGTCAGTCACCAGATATATGTGCCCCTTTGCCCTTTATGCCCAACCCCCAATTCCCTTCCCCTCTGGTAACCACTAATCCATTCTCTTTGTCTGTTTATCTTCCACATATGAGTGAAATCGTATGGTGTTTGTTTATCTTCCACATATGAGTGAAATCACATGGTGTTTGTCTTTCTCTGTCTGGCTTATTTTGCTTAACATAATACCCTCAAGGTCCATCCATGTTATTGCAAATGGAATGATTTTGTCTTTTTTTATCGCTGAGTAGTATTCCATTGTATATATATATACCACATCTTTTTTATCCATTCATCAGTCGATGGGCAGTTGGGTTGGTTCCATGTCTTGGCTATTGTGAATAACGCTGCAATGAACATTGGGGTGCATAAATCTCTTTAAATTGTTGATTTCAAGTTCTTTGGACACATACCCAGTAGCGGCATAGCTGGGTCATATGGTATTTCTATTTTTAATTTTTTGAGACATCTCCATACTGTTTTCCATAATAGCTGCACCAGTTTGCATTCCCAGCAGCAGTGTACAAGGGTTCCCTTTTCTCCACATTCTCTCCAACATTTGTTGTTTTTTTGTCTTGGTGATTATAGCCATTCTAACAGGTGTAAGGTGATATCTTAATGTAGTTTTGATTTGCATGTCCCTGATGATTAGTGATGAACATCTTTTCATGTACCTGTTGGCCATCTGTATGTCTTCTTTGAAAAAATGTCTGTTCATATCATACACCTACTTTTGGGTTGTTTGTTTTTTTGTTGTTGAGTTGTGTGAGTTCTTTATATATTTTGGAGATTAACCACTGTTGGATATATGATTTGCAAATAATTTCTCCCAGTGTGTGTGTTGTCTTTTTGTTTTGCTCCTGGTTTCCTTTGCCTTGCAGAAGCTCTTTAGTCTGATAAGGTCCCATTTGTTTATTTTTTCTTTGGTTTCCCTTGCCCAAGTAGACACGGTATTTGAAAAGATCCTTCTAAGACCAATGTCAAAAGGTGTACTGCCTATATTTTCTTCTAGGGATTTTATGATTTCATGTCTTACCTTCAAGTCTTTGATTCATTTTGAGTTAATTTTTGTGTGTGGCAAAAGATAATGGTCTACTTTCATTCTTCTGCATGTGGCTGTCCAGTTTTCCCAGCACCATTTATTAAAGAGACTTTCCTTTCTCCATGGTATGTTCTTAGCTACTTTGTCAAAGATTAGCTGTCCACAGATCTGTGGTTTTATTTCCGTTCTTTCAATTCTGTTCCATTGATCTGTGTGTCTGTTTTTGTGGCAGTACCATGCTGTTTTTATTACTATAGCTTTGTAGTATGTTTTGAAATCAGGGATTGTGATGCCTCCAGCTTTGTTCTTTTTTCTCAGCATTGTTTTAGTGATTCGGGGTCTTTTGTTGCCCCATATGAATTTTAGGATTCTTTGTTCTATTTCTGTGAAGAATATCATGGGGATTCTGATACAGATTGCACTGAATCTGTAGATTGCTTTTGGTAGTATGGATATTTTAACTATATTTATTCTCAATCCATTTGCGTGGAATATCTTTCCATCTCTTTATGTCATCATGGACTTCTTTCAATAATGTCTTATAGTTTTCGTTGTATAGGTCTTTCACATCCTTGGTTCAATTTATTCCTAGGTATTTTATTCTCTTTGTTGCAACTATAAATTGGGATTGTATTCTTGAGTTCTCCTTCTGTGAGTTCATTATTAGAGTGTAGAAATGCAACTGATTTTTGTAAGTTCATTTTGTACCCTGCAACTTTGCTGTAGCTGATTATTTCTAATAGTTTTCCAATGGATTATTTAGGGTTTTCTATACATAAAATCATGTCTTCTGCAAACAGGGAGCGTTTCACTTCTTCTTTGCCAATTTGGATATCTTTTATTTCTTTTTCTTGCCTCACTGCTCTCGCCAAAACCTCCAGTACTATGTTGAATAAGAGTGGCAAGAGTGGGCACCCTGGTCTTGTTCCTGTTCTCAGCGGGATGGCTTTCAGTTTTTCCCCACTGAGTATGTTGTTGGCTGTGAGTTTGTCATATATAGCCTTTATTATGTTGAAGTACTTTCCTTCTATACCCATTTTATTGAGATTTTTATCATAAATGGATGTTGGATCTTGTCAAATGCTTTCTCTGTGTCTACTGAGATGATCATGTGGTTTTTATTCCTCATCTTGTTAATGTTGTGTATCACACTGATTGATTTGCCAATGTTGAACCATCCCTGCATCCCTGGTATAAATCCCACTTGATCATGGTGTATGATCCTTTTAATGTATTGCTGTATTTGATTTGCCAATATTTTGTTGAGGATTTTTGTATCTATGTTCATCAGTGATAATGGGCTGTTATTTTTCTTCTTTCTGTTGTCCTTGTCTGGCTTTGGGATCAGGGTGATGTTGGCCTCATTAAATGTTTTAGGAAGTATTCCATATTCTTTAATTTTTTGGAGTAGTTTGAGTAGGATATGTATTAAATCTTCTTTGAATCTTTGGTAGAATTCTCCAGAGAAGCCATCTGGTCCTAGACTTTTGTTTTTTGGGAGTTTTTTGATTACTGTTTCAATCTCTTTGCTTGTAATTGGTCTATTCATATGCTCTATTTCTTCTTGATTCAGTTTTGGGAGGTTGTATGAGTCCAAGAATTTATCCATTTCTTCTAAGTTGTCCAATTCATTGGCATATAATTTTTCATGGTACTGTCTTACAATCCTTTGTATTTCTGTGGTATCCATTGTAATTTCTCCTCTTTTACTTCCAATTTTATTTATTTGAGGCTTCTCTCTTTTTTTCTTAGTGAGTCTGGCTAAGAGGTTGTCAATTTTGTTTATCTTCTCAAAGAACCAACTCTTGGTTTCATTGATCCTTTCCATTGTTTTTGTTTGTTTGTTTCAATTTCATTTATTTCTGCTCTAATTTTTATTATTTCTCTCCTCCTGCTGACTTTGGGCTTTATTTGTTCTTCTTTTTCTAGTTCTGTTAGGTGTAGTTTAAGATTGCTTATTTGGGATTTTTCTTGTTTGTTAAGGCAGGCCTGTATTGCTAAGAATTTTCCTCTGAGGATCGCTTTTGCTGCATCCCATATGAGTTGGTATGGTGTATTTTCATTTTCATTTGTCTCCAGATGTTTTATGATTTCTTCTTTAATTTCTTCAATGATCCATTGGTTGTTCAGTAGCATGTTGTTTAGTCTCCACATATTTGTCACTTTCCCAGCTTTTTTCTTGTAGTTGATTTCTAGTTTCATAGCGTTATGGTCAGAAAAGATGCTTGATATGATTTCAACCTTCTTAAATTTATAGAGGTTTGCCTTGTTTCCCAACATATGGTCTATCTTTGAGAATGTTCCATGTGCACTTGAGAAGAATGTGTATTCTGCTGTTTTTGGATGGAGTTTTATATATATATCTATTAAGTTCATCTGGTCTAGTTTTTCATTTAATCCCACTATTTCCTTGTTGACTTTCAGTCTGGATGATCTATCCATTGATGTAAGTGGAGTATTAAGGTCCCCTACTATTATTGTGTTGCTGTTAATATCTTCTTTTAGGTCTGCTAATAGTTGCTTTATGTGCATTTGTGTGCCTGTGTTAGGTGCATATATATTTATAAGTGTTATGTCTTCATGGTGGAGTGTCCCTTTTATCATTATACACTGCCCCTCTTTGTCTCTCATTACCTTTTTTATCTTGAAGTCTTCTTTGTCTGATATAAGTATGGCAACACCTGCTTTCTTCATCCCATGTATTTAAGACTGCCAGTTCAGTTTGGTGGCTCTCTATGATGGTTTTCTCAGCTTTCTCTTTTTTTATCATTTGTGTCTCTGTTCTGATTTTTTGTTTAGTGGTTACCATGTGGTTTGTATAAAAGATCTCATAGATGAGATAGTCCGTTTTCTGATAGCCTCTTATTTCCTTAGTCTAAGTAGGTTCCATCCCTCTCCTCTTCCCCATCCAAGTTATTGTTGTCACAACTTATTCCATTTTGTGTTGTGAGTATGTGGTTAAAATGCAGTGATTATAGTTATTTTTTGATGTTTTCGTTCCCTTTATCTTTAATGTTAAGTGTTTAACATTAAAGTGTTAAATAATTAAGTGTTTGCTAACCTGTTCTGATAGAGAGCTGCAATTTTCTGATTTTGTCTGCCTATTTGTCTCCTTGCTCAAGGCTTTGTAAACCTTTTCTTTTCTTTTTTTCAGGTATGAGGGCCTTCTTGATCATTTCTTGTAGGGAGGGGGGTCTTGTGGCAATGAACTCCCTCAGCTTTTGTTTATCTGGGAAAGTTTTTATTTCTCCCTCATAGCTGAAGGATATTTTCGCTGGATAGAGTATTCTTGGCTGAAAGTTTTTGTCTTTCAGAATTTTTAATATATCATCCCACTCTCTCCTATCCTGTAAGGTTTCTGCTGAGAAATCTGCTGAAAGCCTGATAAGGGGTTCCTTGTAGGTTATTTTCTTCTGCCTTGCTGCCCTTAATATTATTTCGTTGTCATTGACTTTTGCCATTTTTACTAATATATGCCTTGGAGAAGGTCTTTTTACATTTATGTAATTAAGAGTTCTATTAGCTTCTTTTACTTTTAATTCCAGCTCCTTCCCCAGGTTTGGGAGGTTCTCAGCTGTTATTTCTTTGAACAAGCTATCCGCTCCTTTCTCCTTCTCTTCTCCCTTTGGAATACCTGTAATCCTTATGTTGCATTTCCTAATTGAGTTAGATATTTCTCAGAGAATTTCTTCATTTCTTTTTACTCTTAGTTCTCTCTCTTCCTCCAGCTGAAGCATTTCTATATTTCTGTCCTCTAAATTGCTAATTCTGTCCTCCATAATATCAGCTCTATTATTTAAGGAATCCAGGTTTTTCTTTATCTCATTCATTGTGTTTTTCATCTCCAACATTTCTGATTGGTTTTTCTTTATAGTTTCAATCTCTTTTGTGAAGAATTGCCTCTGTTCGTTAATTTTATTCCTGATTTCATTAAACCATCTTTCTGAGTTTTCTTATAACTCGTTGAGTTTTTTTATGATAGCTATTTTGAATTCTCTGTAATATAGATTGTAAATTTCTGTACCTTCAGGATTGATTTCTGGGTGCTTGTCATTTCCCTTCTGGTCTGGAGTATTAACATACCTCTTCATACTATTTGATGGGGTGGATTTGTGCCTTTGCAAAGTGGTAGTATCTGGTCACAGATTCCACCTGCCACCACTGGGGGGTGGGTAGGAGCTGCATATTCTGAGCCTGCCATGATCCGTGGCAGCTGTGCCTGTCCTTTGGAAGCTATGCTGACAGAGCCCATCTGTGTTTGCCTGCTGGCTGCCTCTGCTTTACACATGTATGCACCAGCACTCTGGCAGGAGTCCCTTGCTCTGGCTGACTGGCTGAGCTGGTGTGCCAAGTGGGGGGAGGGGCGCTTTCTTTCATGTTCATGATCCTAGGGGCACTCTCACTTTCCCCTTGCTGTCTGCCCTTCTGAGCTGCTCGGCTTGGTGAATACCCCCCCATGATTGCTTAGCCTCCTTAGTGTGGAGCTTTCCCATGGGCTGGGAGGCAACTCTGAGAGGGAAGGTGTTCCCCTGGAGGGCTGCCCCCTTCTCCCTCTCCTCTCAGTGACTCTCCTACACCCTAGATTGCTGCCATTCAGGGAGGGAGAGGAGATCCCCTTACCTCCTTCCACTGCCTCCAGGGGGGTCTAGCACCTCCACCTTCAGATTTATGACTGTGTGGGTCTCTCAGACATCTGTTGTGTTGTGTGAATGTCCTCTGTTGGTTTATGAGTGTCCTTTTCATTGTATCTTAGCGGGGACAGTCTAAGGGAAGAGCTCACTCTGCCATAATGCTGACGTCACTCAATCCCAAAGGATTTTTTTAATGAAATGTGACTGATTATAAAATTTACATAGAAGAAGGGCTAGGAACAGCCAAGATTATTTTGAAAAGGATAATGGGAATTTACCCTACCAGCTATTAATATTAATCTAATAATTTTTAATAATTAAAACATTGTAGGAGGTCTTTCTTTATTAAATGTTGAGAAGGAGTCACCATGACCACCTTTCTATGGAAAGCTATGGAGGAAAATGAGCAGGTTTGAATTTTAGAAAGATCACTCTGGCATTATTGGACAAGATGACCTGGGTTGGTGGAGGGTGGCAAGACCAGAGTTGGGGTGATGTGCTGGCTACTTCAGAAAGTCTGCTAAGAGATGCTGAGAATGGAAAATGAGGGCAGTGAGGTTGGAGGAAGAGATCTGAGTGGAGAAATGTTTAAGAGAGAGAATCAACAGACCTTGAGTTTTCTTTTGTTGGAGCTACGTGGGTGGAGCAGGAGGCAAGGGAAAGAGAAGAGTTAAGGATAACGTCAAGGTATCAAACCTGGGCAATTGATTGGATGATGAACAGAAAGAGTGACTATCAGTGGAAACCCAGATTGTGTTGACTCTGGGGTATGTTGATTTTAGGGATCTCTGACAAACAAGTAGATATCTGGAAAATAAGAAAGGGGCTTGGGAGAGTTTGAGGCAGACATCTGAAGTAGTTGTTGAAGTAATGAGAATAAATTTTACTAGGCAGATTCCAAGTTCAAGAAGTAGAGAAGAAAGACAGAGTAGGTGGAAAACACTTCCTGGAGGATGATGCCTGTCTCTGGGCCTTGAAGGGTAGGAGGATCTGAAGAGGAAGCCGTGTGTGCAGGAGCAGCCAGGTTAGACGGCAGATGCAGAAGCTGAGGGAGAACAGAGGGTGCTGGAGAGGACTGGCTGTGAGGTTGGCAAGTGAGAGAAACCTCCATAGATGGTGAAGAGGACCAAGGGGCTCGGCAGGAAGGAAACTTTTCATGTTTCCATTCACACATGCAAAATGATAGACACGCCCTCACCTTTGCATTTATTGCAAGTCGGATGGCATCTCTCACAGGTCTGTGTGCTTTGCTCTGCAAAGTAATGCTCTGGGCAGGTGCGATGACACTCTCCCTCGGAGTGGAGCAGAAAGAAAAATGGATCACAAGACAGGCAGTCTGCAGGCCGTGGGCCCCGGCAGGTCTTGCAGCTCCTGTTGCACCTCTCACACCGTCCAGTGGCATTTTCTGCATAGTATCTGAAACCAAGGGAGGAAATGAAGACTGAATACTAAGCTTTGCTCCTAAGTTGAGTGTGGTGGAAATAACATAGTCAGACAGGGTTCATTTACAGGATAGGTGACTTTAGACTTTTTGCTCATTAGATTTATTACTAACTACATAATAAATCTAATGATTCTCAGTTTTCTGATTTGTAAATTGGGCATGACAATCTCTCCCCTGCTATTTGTGAGGATCAAGTCAGATAACACAAGTGAAAGGATCTAGTACTCACCTCACGTAGCAGCATCACGACAACTGTTCACTACCTCTGCCTTCTGTACACCCATGTGCTTCCCCCCTTTCACACGAGCTTTAAGTTGTGTGGAGTGGGATCAGGGGATAGAAGACATTTTAAATGTACCTCTGAGCGGTTCTTCTAATTTCTCAACTTAAAAAACATCTTCAAATAGGAGATGACATGAGTGATGTTGACATTTACATAATAATAGATGTAACTTCTTTTGAAAATATTTTTGGAGGCTAAATATAACAATAATCACTGTTCATTAAGTTTCTACTAAATACCTGATAGTCCACTAGGGACTTCATAAACATTATTTCATCTTATTGAACCTAAAAATGAGACACTAGAGCATGGTGGTTGGAAGCTTGCCCTCTGGAACAAGTCTGCATGGGTCAAAGCCCAGCCATACCACTGATGAGCTGTGTGACCTTGGGCAAGTCACACAACATCTCTGTGTCTCAGGTCTCTAATATGGGGCTAATGTTAGTAGCTAGAATTAAACAAGTTATTACTGAGAAAGTTGTTAGAACAGTGCCTGGTACATTATAAATAATTAATGTATATTAGTGATAATTACGAATTGTATGATTAATCCTCATAGGAAACCTTATGATTTAGAATTATTATCACTATTTTACATATGTAAAACTGAGGCTTAGAGAATTTAGACAACTTGCTTAAGGTCAAACAGCTAGTGAAGTGGGGCGATGTGATTTGAACTTCTCTGTTAAATACCACTATAATAAAACAGTGTATTATTTGTAGGTGAACAAAAAATTTTCAAGCAAGATAGAAAAGAGAAAAAGAATCATTGCCAAAGATGAACTTTTAGAGGTCATCAGACCCATCTCAGCATCTCTGGACATCAGCACACAAGTTGTACTAGAAACCCAAAGGCTCACCCTTGGTTTCTCTGGTGCAAAACTATTGGCCTCATTAGGTTTTTTAAAGTTTATTTCAGTTCCACTAACTTGTTGAAAACTAAAACCAGGGCTGGTTAATGCTGAGCCTTCCTCCACCTAGCTCCCTGTCAGTGATCTAAGTGAGGACACTCGTCCCTCAGTGGCCCAGCTTGCAGCAAGTCAAGCCTTGTCTCACCTCCCGCAGTCAGATGAGGAACAATGATGGCTCCATGTCAATTGAGAAGACTCTGAGGTATTTGAGAGACAGGATGATGAAAGAACAAAGAAAGAATCAACATGAACTAAATGGTTGACAAAGATCACACAAGACTCAAAAGGGAAAGCAACAGGGAAAAGTGAAAATCACAATTTTCCACAGAGGGAATACACAGGATTGAAGTTAGAAGATCTAATTTTTAGTCTTGGCTCCACCATGTATTAGTAGCTACACACAGTAGCTTTAGGCAAGTCACTTGACCTCTCTGATCCTCAGTTTCCTCATCTGTAAAATGGAGAGAATAATGTCAATCTTATAGGATTGTTGTAGAATCAAATCATAATGTAAGCATACACTGTGAGTGGAAATACTTTGTAAACTCTAAAGCAGCATAAACATTCTTTACCAATGTTGTTATTATAGATTGTTATTAAGATGAAAGGCATCAATAGGAACCGTGGGGAAGAAAGCTTATCAATACCAAACAGGTTTTAAAAATTATCCAAGAGTAATGCTAAAAGAAAGACAATGAAGAGTTTAGGGGATCAGATTAAAAGAAGAGGAAAGTACAACGCTGCTGCTTCCTTTGATGACTCTTGTGCATGAGGTGACTATGAAGAATAGTTTTTGTTTTTGTTTTTTGTTGTTGTTGTTGTTGAGGAAGATTCGCCCTGAGCTAACATCCGAGGAGGTGACTATGAAATCTCTTGAGCCTCAAAGGCTTGAAGGGGATCTCGTGCATAAGGACAAACAATAACTGGAGCCTTAAAGAACCTGCTCTGAGGTTAAACACCAAAATAGTTACGTGCACTGGGACAGGGTGCAGAGGGTCATATACCTGCTTTTCCAAGGCAGAGAGATTAACATACGAAGTTTATGCAACGTGTGTGGAACATCAATTCTACAAAGGAACCATTTTAGTTAAATATCTCCACTTATACCTCATTAATACTACATTTATTCTCCACTAGAGATTTATGGTAACTCTGCCTCTTCTCCCAGTGGGTAACTTCACACACCATGGAAAAATTGTCTTCTTAATTCCATGGTCTGCAATCTATTTAGATCACAGGATTATGTCCTTTTTGTTTGTATAAGATTATTTAACGACTTGATTTGGGGAAGATGGAGATTCTTTATATGGGATCCAGGTCTTTTCAGGCACTCATTGGGATGAAGATGAAGGGCTGAGCCAGGTAGCCCACCCATCTCTTGTCTGGCAGGGCCCTTTCTTCATTGACCTGTATGGCTGGTGTTTTCTGAGGGCTGCTAATGTGTGTGGCTCTGTGCTGAGTATTGTGGTAACATGTGTGAAAAATAAGAGGTGTTTTCCTTCTAGGAGCTTATAATTTTCTTGGGAAGAGATATATAAAAAGAATAAGCTCTTGAAGCTCGAGGTGTTTGTTTTACTCATGTTATACATACAAGGTGCTCTTCATTAAACATGTGTTGAATGAATGAATGAATGAGTGAATGAATGAGGTAAATCAAAACACAAGACAGTGTGTAGCACTACAATGAGTGCTAGAAGCAGTAATTGCTGTAGAACTGAAGAGATGAGAAGAGATGTGCTGACCCGGGCAAAAACATTGGGGGAAAGTCCAAGGTTACAGCCCTTCAATCCGGATGGGAAACTCTCAGTGCCTGAGGTTACTGACTGGGAAGGAGGAGTTGGCGACAGGTCTGTAGTCAGTCTTTCTCTTTACTAGGGATGCCTCAGGGAAGAAAGGCATGACCCAGTCAAATCCTCTTCCAGATATGCTGGTAACCAGACCTTCTGATAAACACACTAACTAACAGTTTTTCCTAGCAGAAAAATAACAGCGAGTTTTTATCAGTGAAATGCTTTTAGAGGGATACGTCTGTGTGTCTAGGTTGCTTATGGTAACAAAACTCGTAATTTGTGGATTTATGGGGGCATGGCAGGTTGGAGAACTAGTGGGGCATAAATGGAGATATTTAACTGAAATTGTTCCCTCTGTAAAATCAAAGTTCCACATACAGGGCTTAGACCTCGCATGTTAAATCTGATCAGAACAAATCCTAATGAAGAAGAGAAAGAACCTACATTCATGGTCTTAGACTTCTCTAGGGGAAGGATGCTTCACCTCTGCTTTGTGATTTCTTGTGTCCTTTGAATTGTTAGTGAAGTTTGGCATGTGAGTCTGACTTGACAATCTGCCCTTTGTGTTATCTCACTGGGTCACTCTGCCTCTCCTGTTTCCTCTTCCATTACCATGAACTGGCTGAAATCATTTAGAGATCATTAGACCTGGGTTGGACTCTCATCTTTGTTCCTTACTAGCAGGAGACTTCGATCTGGTCATGTAAGTGTTTTGAGACTTAGCTTCCTCATCTGTAAAATGGGTTTGCTAATAGTGATATCTGGAGTGGTTATGGGATTAAATGAGGGAAAAGTGTGTTGAGCACCTTACCCATCCCTGCACTGGGGCAGGCACTCCTTTCCCAGCTGGAACCAGCCTGGTTGGCAGGAAAGGCACTGCATGCTGTATCTCCCTTCACATGTCCTACAAGAGCTGTGGCAGGGGGCACACCGGTGGTTGTCCTCATCGGCGTAGTAGCCCTCGGGGCAGTCCTGCACGCAGGTTGTGTCTGCCAAGGGAGGAAAAGAGTCCACCTTGGTATCAAGTATGACACACGTCTCCCAAACCTCCTCTACATGCTCCCTACTGTGTACCATGGACAGTGAGTTTCTGTTTTGCCTAGGTATTTAAAAACCAGATTAAAACCTTAAATTCTCTGCTCTACACAGTAAGATGAGTTGGAGTTCAGTTGTTCACCCACACACCACCCCAGTCCTTCCTCCACCAACCCCAGTGGAGCCACTGATTCTTGCCTTCTTCCTTAAGAACATTTAGGGGTGGGAGGTGAGAGTGGGTTAAATAGAAAGTAACAAACTGAGATTTGCTAACGTTGCAGGTTAGCACACAGTCCTTAGAGGCAACTTCCTCCCCAGCTTCTGCTCAACCTCGTAGAATGGAAGCCAGGCTCACCTGCATTTCTAGTGTGAGCCACTGGTCAGCTCTAGACCAGAAGCCATAACTCTAGTCAGCATTAAGCACAGGCACTGGTGGAAAAGCTAAATAATATTAGAGTTGCCGTAAAAAGTGCTGTGGACTCAAACTCTGTGCTGGGAGACTCTCTGAGCTCCTTGAGGGCAGGGGCCATGTCATTCACTCTGAGTTTCCAGCACCTGGCACAGTGCCAGGTCTCCAGTAACTGCTTGACCCGTGGCTCTTGTGTTAAAGGTGGACGTTGACAATGGTTCATTGTCCCATTGATGTATCTGGTTAACTAGAGGGAAGCCCTAATCCCCTAAAGATGAAACACCTCTGTACTAGTTTCCTAGTGCTGTTGTAACAAATTACCACAAATTTAGTGGCTTTAAACAATACAAATTTCTTATCTTACAGTTCTGGAGGTCAGAAGTCTAAACTGGGTCTGTAAGACTATGTTCCATTTGGAGGATCTGGGGGAGAATCTGTTTCTTTGCCTTGTCCAGCTTCTGGAGATCACCTACATTCCTTCATTTGTGGCCTCCTCCATCTTCAAAGCCAGAGCACAGCATCTTCTGTCTCTGTGTTCCTCTGCTCTGTCGTCACATAGCCTTCAACTACTAACTCGGATCATCCTGCCGCCCTCTTGTAAGGACCCATCTGATAATCCAGGATAATCCTCCCAAATCAAGACCATTAATTTAATCACATCTGCAAAATCCTTTTTGCCATGCAAGATAACATTCACAGGGACTGGAGATTAGGATGTGAATATTTTTAGGGGCAGCATTATTCAGTCTACCACAACCTCCAGAGGAATTACCTAGTTTATAACTAGCTGACCCTGGTGGTAGTGGTGAGGTGCAGGGTGGGAGAATGTGAGAAGATCAGGCCTGAGTACATCCTGTGTCCAGCCCTTGGGGGCCTATGGCTCTGTGTTACACATCAGCACTAAAGTCTCAGTTCTAGTCTAATTCATATCCCTAGTTTAAGGGAAAACCACCTGGTAGTGGTAAGATGTCCTCCTGTCTGTATGAAGGCACTTGAGGTGATCACTGGTAGCTCTGTAGATTGGGGTAATTATAAAAGGAGGTCCTGGGGATTGGGATGAAGCGGGAGATCTGGAATGTTCTCATGAAGCAGGAACTGGGAAGGAAGGTCACTGAGATGTGTGTGAGAGGAGCTAAGATGGACAGATAGAGGAGACTGGTATCTTCAAGTGTTTTCTATTGGGAGGTGATCAGGAATGGTATGAGGATAGCTCTCCCTGTGTTGTAGCAGGGAAATGGTGCCCTAGCTGACGACACCTCAAGAAGAAGAGGAAAAATTGCCACACGTTTCTACTTCGAGGGTCTTGCTTCTCAGGTCTACTCTACTGGGTTGGGGAGAGGAACACTAACACTCTCCAGGTCCTCAGCATGTTCCTCCTTCCTTCTCTCTCTCCTATACCCTCCACTGCTCCTTCTCTCAGCTGAGTTGAGTTTTGTTTCATTTTCTTTCTCCCATACCTGTGCTAAGGCTAATGTTGGTATCCCTGGAAACCTGAGGGCACTGCTTCACATTAGCTGTAATCTTCACACGGATCTGCTGGAAGCGGCCAACCTCAGACAGCGCCACACTTTGTTCAGGAAGATTTATTAATCAACGGATGCTAAATCAAGGGGAAATTTTGATGAGGAACTGAATTCCTGCATGTCCATAAAGTGTCTCTCCACAGACCGCTTATTAATCACAAGGGAAAATATAACTATGCAGTGGAGAAATTGCACAGCATCCTGAACAGGTGACCAAAATTAACATCACTGACGAGAGGCAGGTAAACATCATGTGTGTCTCCAGAAAGACACAACATCACCTGTGAAGCGTTCTGGCTGAGAATGCATAATCTCCATCTAATCATGGGTAAACTTCACACAAACCCCAGTGGAGGGATAGGGACTGTGATCTTCTAAAATGTCAATACTATAAAAGACAAAGAGAGTCCGTGGAAATGTTTCAGATTAGAGGATGCTAAAGAGACAACTTAATGCAATACCTGACTCTAGACTGGACCCTGTCCTAAAGGGGAATTGACAAAATTATAATACAGATGGGATACTAAAGTATTGTAGCAATGTTAAATTTATGAGAGTTGACAACTGTGCTGTGGTTATGTAAGAAAGCATCCCTATTCTTAGGAAATACATAAAGTATTTGTGGGAAAGGGGTCATGATGTATGTAACATATCTGCAAATGGTTCAGAAACAAATATATCGTGGATTATGTCTGCATATACGTTGAGAGCGGAAGACCAAGAGCAAGCACGTGATAAAGCAGAGGGGGTCAGAGATGAACGGTGGGGTAGGGGGTAAAGGGCACATGTGACCATTCTTTGTACTGTTCTCACTCTTGTGTCTTTTCTGTAGGTTTGAAAGTTTCCCAAACACAAAGTAAACAATTAAAAAGAAAGACACCAAATCTACTGGGCACCAGGCGTCGTGCAAAGTAGTTTCTCAGCTGGAGGGAAAGACAAAGCCCTCCTCAGAGGAAAAGCAACTCACTGAGAAGAAGGCTGTCCCTCAGGCAGGTGTGACACTGGTCCTCTGAGGGGCCCGTGCAGTGGAAGCACTTAGCGTGACAGGGCTTGCATCCCACAGCCCCCTCATCCCAGTACTCAGAGGGGGCGCATTCCTGGTGAGGCACACAGTCCCCATGGTGGTTCAGCCTCAAGCCTTCCTGACAGGTCGTGCAGGTCCCAGATGACGAGCAGGTCTGACAGGACTTGTGGCAATCTGTGGGTGGGAGGGGGCAGCAGACAGAAAGTGAGAGAGGCCAGGGCGCCCCTCTAGGGAAGCAGTTCCCCTGGAAAGTGTGTTCACATTCCTTCCTCGTTTGTTCCAGAGATTTCCAAGGCTCTGTGCCAACGGTGTGGGACCATGAATTGAGTACAGCCCTTGGGCTCTGGGTGGAGCATTCTTCTTACAAAATGAGAAAAAAATGGCTGTTTCACATTCTCTGTAATATCTAGAGGGCCCTTCCTGCAACAGCCACCTCAGAAATATTAGTAAGAGTCACTATAATTACCCAAACTGCAACAAAATCGTAATAAGCAATTCTGCAGCAGCATGGTCACACACAGCTTGTGGCCTTTTCACCACCACAACTCCTGCGGTCCTCCACTGACCTCCCAGAACACCTTGAGCTTATCACTAATGTAATAATTGTCGAGATATGTTATAATTACCTGTTGACAAAGAAGGCCTTTTTTGTATTCATTTATGGACTCACAGTACCTATGGGAGGGCCTGGCACATGACAGGCACTCAGTGAATACTTGTTAGACAGACGAATAAGAACAACTCACTCCCCTTCGAGGTGTTAGCAGTTGCCATTCCCTCTGCCTAGAATTTTCTTCTCCCAGGTATAGCATAGTTTGTTCCCTCCCTTTCTCAACAACATCTTCCAGGCCGCCTTCTCTCTAATTTCAACTCCATCCTGCCCAACTTCCTGTCCCTCTTCCCTGCCTTATTTTTCCTTCCACAAGAAGACTTGTCTTCTTTAGGCTCTGTCTTCCCAAGTAGAATGCAAGCTCCATGAGGGCAGGATTTTGTCTGTATTATTCCCTGCTGTTCCCCAGGCCTGGAGGAGCATGTGGCACACAGCAGGCCCCCAGTAAGCACTCACTGGATGAATAGATGCCTGGTATTATCATTGTGATTATCATCATCTCATTTTATCTAGATCAGGAAGTTGAGGCTGGAGGAGCTCAGTCACTTGGTTGAAAGGGGCAGGGTCAGGAGTTGAACGCAAGACCCGAACAAGGGCTCTTGCTCTTTCTGCCCCAGTGCCTCGGGAAAGGTGTGGGGTCCTTAGAGGTGTCTATGTTGTCTCGTAGGGGATAATTTGGGGTGATCAGAATGGATCCCAAGTCCTCTTGTTTCTTAGAGGAGATCTGCTTGGAGATTGCTTGGTTCCAGATGCTTCTCTTTTTTTTTTTTTTTTCTTTTTTTAAATTTTTTTTTTAACTTTACTTATTTATTTTTTTCCCCCGAAGCCCCAGTAGATAGTTGTATGTCATAGCTGCACATCCTTCTAGTTGCTGTATGTGGGACGCGGCCTCAGCATGGCCGGAGAAGTGGTGCGTCGGTGCGTGCCCGGGATCCAAACCCGGGCCGCCAGCAGTGGATTGCGCACTTAACTGCTAAGCCACGGAGCCGGCCCTCCAGATGCTTCTCTATAGCCACTCAAATCTTAATTTTCACGTCAGGTCCTTTGCTGCTTCTCTCTGGTGGTCACCCTGTTTCTTACCTCAGCCTCCCTGTGCACCAGTGGGAGGTGCAATAGCATCGCAGGGACAGACCTCAAGTGACTTTCTAACAGTTGAGTTGGTCTGAGGTGAGCCCAGGCATCTGTAGTTTTTAAAGCTCCCCAGGTGATTCTAATGGGCAACCAGCCTTTCTCAATGAGAAAATTAAATCAAGTAAATTAAGTAAACATACTCTGAGACCTGTAAAGTTCTCTCTGTGGCAAATTACTTCTATTACTGAACACCAGAGAAAGGCCAGAAGTTGATCCTCAGTTCCTGCCCTAGTACAGGCAAGATGGCCCTGCAGGCCTTTGGCTGAGTGTCTGAACTTCTCGTGGAAACTGACCCCCAGCTCACAGCCTGCCTCCCAGGCTCACTCCCGCCCCTTCTGCTGCACAAGCAGAGCCGCCCGTCTTCAAGCCCATGTTCTTACACAACTAGTCAGGTGGGACATTGATACTAAAGAGCGCTTTACATAAACACACAAAAAGGAATATCCGGACCATAAGGCTAGAGCAGAAAGCTTTCAGGGGAAACTACATCTTCATGTCCTACCAAAACATTTCCCTGAGTACCTTCTAGGATGTGGGTGGCCCAAAGCTTCTCCTGCCACGGGAGTTCACCCTCAAGCTCTTGCTGTGGTTAGGGGGCCTGCCTCTGGATATCTATCTCATGTTTGCTTGGAGGCCACATAGGGGTTAAATTACCACGGGCTGCCTAGCTGGAGTGAATCCTGTGACTATAGTCAACAATACAGTATTGTACACAAGAAAGTTGCTAAGAGAGTAGATCTTAAACGGTCTTACCAAAAAAAACAGGTAACCGTGAAGTGATGGATGTGATCACTGATCTTTCTGTAGTCATCATTTCACAACGTATATGTATATCAAATCATCATGATGTACACTTTAAACGTACACAATGTTATATATTATCAATTTATCACAATAAAACTGGGGGAAAAAAGAAAAGTCCATTCCCCCTGGATGCTTCTCTCACTTGCTTGAGAATTCCTCTAGTAGTGGGCAATTTATTTAATTTTTCTGATCCCTGATAGCTAATAAGAGGCAAAGAACTCATGCCCAGTTAGAACGTAAGGAGGCATAAAGCAGAGCAGATCCTTCTGAATGTGTAGGGATTGAAGTGCCAAGTGGGATGGAATAGGGACCCAGAGCAGGAGGAGCTGAAGGTGATGAGGGGATGGAGGGGAGATTCAGGGAGGTAAACGGTGAAGGGAGACATGAGGCACTGAGAAAATCCTCTGTGGCACAGCTTTCCTTAGGCTGCTGTAAACCTGTAATGGCTTAAAATTTTAAGAAAAATCTTCCATTTTTGGTAACTTCAGAAGGCTCTTCATCTGTGTTGTAAATCTTCACATGGGAATCCTTTTTGATCAGCCACTTTTGTGAGGAGGGTCAGCACTATTCATTGCTAACAAAAGTTACATGATCAAAGCTGACAAATGGTTCATTCTAAAAATAAATAATAAATTAGAGCAGAGTCAAAACATACTTCCTTGAGCAGGAGGGAAAGGGGTGGGACAACAGCCCTGGGATGGAACCATGCAAACCCCAGAACCTACTTTGTCCTGGCATAAACACATAATCCTGTTAGGCTCCTTGGGATGCAGTGCTTAGCCATGCACCTGCAAGTCTTTACCTTTGCAATCCTTAGTCTTTCTTTCATAGTAAGTTCCTGCTGGACACTCATCCAAACATCGCCCATCGTAGAGAACCAAGGATGCCTCAGCACAGAGGTCGCAGTCGTCTGCTGAGGGGCCACTGCACTCCAGACAGTCTTCATGGCAGGGGACACACTGGTGTGCATCTTCATAGAAATGGTGGGGACAGGATTGATGGCATGTATCATTGTACAGGAAGGACCCAGGCATGCACTCTGGAGAAGGGGGAAGCAGCAAATTACCCCCAGGGGCACAGGAGAAAGGAATTCATTCCTTCTGCAGTGGGCTAGCCTGTCCACCACTTTGGCTCATTTGACCTGAGTGCACATGCATTTGCCCCATCCCCACCCTGCCAGAGAACATCCTCCATGTCTCACAAGCCCTGCCTTGGAAGAGGAGACCACATATGGTGGACCGATTGGATGGAGCTCGGTTTACATTCTGAAATGACCTGCCCCTTGGAGGTGCAAAAAATCATAATGCTGTGGCAGATGAGTGATGGCTGAGATATTGGAGGTATTTTTTGAAAAACCTGGAAGGCATTAACTGATTTTTAAAGTTGTAGTGAGCACCCCACGCTCTATTCAATACAGAAAGCAGTTTAGGAATTCTCGCATTAGTTAATTCTTCATTCACTGGTAGGGTTGACCAATGAAATATACATGGTTAATCAGTATGAAGAATGCATTGTGGGTTTATTTTATTTGTGTTCATTCTCTTATTTGCGGGGAATTCTGGAAAACACTTTAGGTTACACAAAGAGACTCCTTTAAATAGGACAGCACCAGTTAAATGAGTCTGTCTTATTCTGGAGAGGAAATTAGACAGTCTTTCTTGGGAGATAATTCCAGAGAAAAAATTCCTAGCCAGAGTGCTATTCTAGAGTCTAATAGTTGCCTGAACTTTTCTTTCGTATCGTTAAATAACAGTTGCAATTCTCTAGCTACCTTTGTGTTCCATTACTATCGGTCTCTCCTATAAGATTTTGTGCTCAAAGAGGCAGGAACTTTGGGTTCTTATTTGCATCTTTAGAACCTGGGATAATGCTTAGCACCCCCTAAGTGCTCAGTACATATGTGTGGAAGAAATTGTGCAAAAACAGGCTCTTGTCTTAACTTGCAGAATCCATAATGGAAAGGCTTTCTCTCACCCTCAATTTCCTCAGTGATGTGCACAGAGTTCTATACGTTTCAGTAAAGGTAGGGAGACTGGTTCCCCTAGTTCTGCTTGGACCCCACCCTCAGAGAGTTGGCCCTCAGCTGGGGTGGCTCAGTAGAGCCACGCTTTCTCCTGGGATGCTCCCAGGTACCTTTGCATGTTTTCTCATGGATGCAGTCCTGACACATCTCTGGGCAATGCTTGCACACTCCCTCCACAGCCACGTGCCTCTCGGAGCAGGTCTCCCGGCACTCTCCGTGGAGCAGGACAAGGTCTCCTTCACAAGAGTGGCAGTTGGTGGCATTTCCTTCACATGTCCTACAAGGAGGGCTACAGCGTTCACATGTGCCATCTCCTGCATAGAAGCCCCTGTGGGGAGAAGAGAGAGCAACTGACGGAGCTTTCCAACCAGGGAAATGACTCACACCTGGTGGCAAAGGAGTCAGGTCTGAAAACAGAAAGCCTGCTGTTGTTGTCGACCAAAATGAATCCATCAGATTCCTGAGGAAGAGTGGTAAAAAATGAAGTCTGGAAAAATAAAATGAAAGGGATAGGTATTATCCTCGTGAATTTGGTTTGTTTGAAAACAACTGTTGTTCATTGGTATATAGTTCAGTCATCTTCTGATTTCCCTATTTTATCTCTAATTTTCATGCTTTTGTCTTTCACTTTGTTAGAGCCTTACATTAGAGTAGAAAATGCTTTTTATTCAATTTAATACATTTTTAAAAAATTCAATAAGTAAAACTATTATTTTCAAAAAGCTCAAAAGGTTTAATGCTCTATAAAATTAGAATCACTTTATATGCACCTAACACAGGAGCACCAAAGTATATAAAGCAACTATTAACAGACATAAAGGGGAAAATTGACAGCAACACAATAATACTAGGGAACTTTAACACCCCACTTATGTCAATGGATAGATCATCCAGATAGAAAGTCAACAAGGAAACAGTGGCCTTAAATGAAACACTAGACCAGATGGGGGATTTAATAGATATATACAGAGAGAGAGAACATTCCATCCAAAAACAGCAGAATACACAGTCTTCTCAAGTGCACGCAGAACAGTCTCAAAGATAGACCCTATGTTGGGAAAAAAAAGCCAGCCTCAATAAACTTAAGAAGATTGGAGTCATATCAAGCATCTTTTCCAACTACAATGCTATGAAACTAGAAATCAACTACAAGAAAAAAGCTGGAAAAGTCACAGATATGTGGAGACTAAACAATACGCTATGGGACAACTATTGGACCAATGAAGAAATCAAAGGAAAATTTAAAAATATCTGGAGACAAATGAAAACAAAAGCACAACATACAAAACTTACGGGATGCAGCAAAAGCGGTACTAAGAAGGAAGTTTATAGCAATACAGGCCTACCTCAAGAAACAAGAAAAATCTCAAATAATCTTTTTCTCAAGGAATCTTGAGAAAAAAGAACAAAGTTGGAGGTATCACAGTCCTTGACTTCAAAATATACTACAAAGCTATAGTAATCAAAACAGCATGGTACTGGCAGAAAAACAGACACACACACAGATCAATGGAACAGAATTGAGAGCCCAGAAATAAAGCCACACATCTATGGACAGCTAATCTTTAACAAAGGAGCCAAGAACATACAATGGAGAAAGGAAAGTCTCTTCAACAAACGGTGTTGGGAAAACTGGACAGCCACATGCAAAAGAATGAAAGTAGACCATTATCTTACACCATACACAAAAATTAATACAAAATAGATTAAAGACTTGAATGTAAGACCTGAAACCATAAAACTCCTAGAAGAAAACATAAGCACTATGCTCTTTGACATGGGTCTTGGCAGCATCTTTTTGAATACCATATCTCACCAGGTGAGGGAAACAAAAGAAAAAAATAAACAAATGGGACTACATCAGACTAAAAAGCTTCTGCATGGAAAAGGAAACCATCAAAAAAATAAAAAGACAACCCACCAACTGGGAGAAAATATTTGCAAATCATATATCCAACAAGGGATTAATTTCCAAATATATAAAGAACTCATACAATGTCAACAATAAAAAAAAAGAATAACTGGATCAAAAAATGGGCAGAGGGTATGAACAGACATTTTTTCCAAAGAAGATGTACAGGTGGCCAACAGGCACATGAAAAGGTGTTCAACATCACTAATTATTAGGGAAATGCAAATCAAAACTACAATGAGATATCACCTCCCACCTGTCAGGATGGCTATGATTAACAAGACAAGAAATAACAAGTGTCGGAGAGGATGTGGAGAAAAGGGAACCCTCATACACTGCTGGTGGGAATGCAAACTGGTGCAGCCACTATGGAAAATAGTATGGAGATTTATCAAAAAATTAAGAATAAAAATACTGTATGATCCAGCTTTTCCACTTCTGGGTATTTATCCAATGAACATGAAATCACTAATTCAAAAAGATTTATACACCACTATGTTAAATGTAGCATTATTCACAATAGCCAAAACCTGGAAGCAGCCCATGTGCCCATCAACAGATGAACAGGCAAAGAAGATGTGGTATATATATACAATGGAATACTACTCAGCCATAAAAAAGACAAAATTGTGCCATTTGCAACAACATGGATGGAACTTAAGGGTATTATGCTAAGCGAAATAAGCCAGACAGAGAAAGACAAATATCATATGATTTCACTCATATGTGGAAGATAAATAAACAAACAAACACATAGATAAGGAGAACAGATTGGTGGTCACCAGAAGGGAAGGGAGTGGGGGGAGGGCAGAAGGGGTAAAAGGGCACATATGTATGGTGACAGATAAAAAGTAGACTATTGGTGGTGAACACAATGCAATCTATACAGAATCTGAAATATAATAATGTACACCTGAAATTTACATAATGTCATAAGCCAATATGACCTTAATAAAATAATTAATAAAAAATTAGAAACATTTTTGCCTTTGGATGCTCTCAGCCAACCTCTGATGGTTTCTTTCCAACACACACATGTAAACATTTGCACAGAGCATCAAACATATCTGGAGCACCTGTTATTGGAGTACGTGTTTGTGTGGTTGACCTTCTGGGTGGAATCTGATGACTGTATGTATATTGTAACTGAAGGATTAAACTATCACACCATAGAAATCATTCACTGGTATGTGAACACAGTAAATATGAAAAGCCCCAACCCTCTCAAATATAACTGGGAAATAAGGGAAGTATAGATGATGTTTGTTTGAAGGGAAAAGCTGAAGGGAAGAGCTGGAACTTGCAGAAGCAGGAAAATCCTAAACCAGTTTAGAGAAAATGGACTTCCAATGTCATAGGTACCTGTTCCAATTGTTTTCAATAATTATTCTGCTATTAGTCAGCTATTGCCGTAATAGCGCTCTGTAATGAAACACCCCCAAACTCGTCATTCATATATCTGTGTGTAGGCAGATCTCTGCTGAGCCTGCACTCAAAGAGGCACATGTTATTATAGAGGAAGAACTCAGGCATGCACTCTGGGGGGAGGAGGCCTGACTCCAAGCTGCATACTGGGTCCTAGTCTTCTTCACATCCCTATATCCTCCCTGGCACAGGGGACTACTAGGGCATGTTCTTCTCTTAGCCATGACAGAAGCACAAGAGGGCAAGTTCAACCAGGCAAACACATTTTAAGCCTCTGCTTCTTTCCTGCTAACATCCCATTGGCTAATTCAAATCAAATAACCCAGCCCAAAGTCAAAGTCAAGGGTCAGGGAAGTCCATTCTGCCTCTCATGGGAGTTGCTACAAAGTTACAGGAAGAAGAATTGCAGCAAATTACTCAATCTACTACAGTCCCTACTTTGGATCCTAAAGCCATACGGGACTCCTCCTATACAGCATCTTTACTTGATGTTTTAAATAATTAACTCATTCACATCCATTTTATCATTCTTTCAGCCATTAATTTCTTGTATTTATTTTGTAAACAAAAATGTATTGACTGTGTCAGGAAGAAATAGGACAGGGTGAATAAAAGTCACATTTCTAATATCGTTTTAAGAAAGAAAAATTGGAGAAGAAGCAGTTTAGGTAGAAGAGGTAAGAGAATACTATATACTATACTATATAGTATCCAGATGAAAGGTAAGACCAGGCTTCCTCACACATTAGCATCCTTAGCTTTTTGGACCATGATGGAGAACACTCAAACACATCGCTACTTTGTCCAACCAAGTCAATCTCCTAAAAATGAATTTGACAAGACAATGGATAGAAATGTATCATATACTCACTAAGAGTTTGACTGAATTTGAGAAATTTGAAATTAAGGAAATTTAGTGCATTCTCAAACGTATCACATCTTCCACCTGAATGAGAATTTGGTGGACTCACTGTTTTTATGTATGTACTGAGGAATTTGGCCTCACCCAAAGAGAGGTCGGGGTTCTCCCTAAATAACTCCTAAACTCTTGGAATTTTCCAAATGGTAGGAATGTCTTTGTTATTCATCATCGGCCCCTCCGATAGTTTATGCTCATGAAATGACTCAGGGTGGGGCCAGCCACACTTTGTAGTTTCAGGGCGGGGACTGGGATATCAGAAGGACTAACCCTGTGGTTAGAGGTTAGGGGTTTTGGGCTACCTGATATCAGCCCACCACTGGGGAATTTTCTGTGCTAGCCCTGGCCAAGGTCTTTACAGAATAGCTTCTGGACACTGAAGGTGAGCAATTCTAGTATAGAATTTTAAAAGATGCAGCACAAAGAAAGCTTTTTCAGATTCTTGTCATAGCAAGTCAGTGGATGTCGGATGAGAGGCTGAAATGAAAGGAGGGGATTCAAGAAAAAAAGAAAAAAAAAACTATTGAAGACTACTGCTAACTTAAAATTATGTGAATCTCAGACACTTGTCAGGAGGCAGCCAGAAGACAACATGAGAAGGTGTTTTTCAGAGAGCCACTTTGCTCAAAGCAGCCTTTTCCACACAGACCTGCCCAGTAATTTCTCCTCCTGTTTTCTCCCTGCATTTATGAAACTCTTTTGTTAATGCTTTACGTCATTATTATTTTTATTTAAGAAGATAAATATTTCTTTTGAGAAGCAAAGGCCACCTTCATTAAATTGTTAAATTTAGAGAACTTTATGTTGAAGTCTTTCTGCTCAGACAATTATATGTAATGCAGAAGCTGTGTGGTTCTGGAGCTTCGCCTATATCTTACACCCAAGACAGTGACAGCCAGTGCCTAAAGGAAGACGGTTTTTCTTCTACCAGAGCTTAAAATCTGTTCATATTTGGTGAATTCGAGCACACTTTAAGTTTTGCATTGCTTTTTAAACAATCTCTATAATGACATATGTTACTACTCAAGCTTTTCTCTTTCATGAACATATACCGTGTTTGAAAAAACAGTGGCTACTAACGCTGGCTTATAAATAATTCCGAATACCTGGATGCTGTTTCATTGCAGGTTGTGTTCCTGTTATAAATCTTATTGCTGTTTTAGGATGGACCACACCCAAAAAGGCAATTTCTCAGAAATAGCAACAAAGCTGCCAAGCCAAGCTGAATATAATATGTTCCTCAGACTGTATCTCCCCTGTTTTTTTGTAAACACAAAGACGAGGGACCCCACAGTGATCAGACCACCCTACTCAAACAGGAGGGCTCGTGTTGGAGTTGAATCACATGCTCGTGATTCCATAGTCCACAGGATTTTGAGACCATGTTAGTAGCTTCCCTACTGCTCAAAAAATACAAAATATCGTGGCTGCTGATGAAAATATTAATAATAATAAGTTTTCACATATTGAGGTATATGGGGAAGCCATTCTGGTTTAACCCTGATTTGGCCTAAAACTTGTTTTTCCCAGAACAGCCTGACTTATGGCCCACCAAAGGTGCATTATACATGTGCTTCAAACATCTTCCCAAAGCAAAGGATGCACTCTTTAAAGACAATGTCTCCCTTTCCCTGACGCCAATACCAATACTTCTTTGAAGATAACCTTTCTTTCTGATAACCAAGGTCAGGTTGACCTGCTGTGTGTGCTAAACTGCAGCAAAATATATCTTTGTGACTTTGGGGGCAAAAAATTGTATTCCTGTTATGCTTGATGTATGTTCTTTGTTCTGAAATGGTATATAACCGTGCTAAACTACCCTTCTCCAGAGTGCTTTCTTCCCTGGTATATAACTTCCAAGCTAGTCCTCAGCATAGGCTCGATAAATATCACTGTCTTTCTTATCTATAGATTGGTTAGCAATTACTTGTGTCAACACCGCCATGTAGCTGCATGGCGTCCCATGGCTGCATAAGAATGGCTCAACCCAGATTTAGAGGAAAGAAGTGTTGAGTGGTCTACTAATTAGAGGAAGGCAAAATGCATCTCTCTTTTCCTCACTTTAATGCATTGTCAACTCCTGGAACATTCAAAGAATCCAAGAGACAGTTGAGAAGGGGTGGTAATTACTAAATAAGTAAGGTGATAATAATGACAACCAGTTCACTTCTGCTATGGCAAAGGTCAATGAGGAAGCAATGATTGACTTTGGTAAGGAGATTTCTGACCTTCACCTTTGTTGTACAATAACATCTTTGCTAACTTTGCTGAGGCTGGAGCACGGTTGTTGGGGGAGGATGGCTGGGACTGTCCTAACTCGGTCTTGCCTCACACTCCCTTTTCCCCCTGGGTTCTCTGACCCTGACCCTTTCACCAGTAAGCCTCTTGTCAAATACCCACCTGGGCAGGAACTTTGAAAATATTATGCTGGATATAAGAAACCAGTCACAAAAGATCATATTTTGTATCATTCTATTTATATGAAATGTTTAAGAATAGGCAAATCTATAGACACAGAAAGTAAATTAGTGGTTGCTTAGGCTGGGGGAATTGGGAGTAACTACTAGAAGGGTATAGAGTTTTCTTTTAGGGGTGATGGAAATATTTTAAAATCTATTGTGGTGATGATTGCACAACTCTGAATATACTAAAAACCATTGAATTGTACACTTTATATAGGTGAATTGTGCAGTATGCGAATTGAATCTCAATAAAGCTGTTATAAAAAAAACCCAGTTGGATGAGAAGGTGGCCTTGTGCAGTGGTTAAGCACATGGACTTCAGTGCTAGAGAGATTTAGGTTGAAATCCCGACCATACCATGGATTAGCTGTGTGATATTGAGCATGCCACCCCTTTCCTCATCCTTAATATGAGCGAAATAGTAGTATCTGGATAAGAGGATCCTTGTGAGGATTAAGGGGATAGTACATTTGAAGCCCTTAGTGTAGTGCCCAGATATCGCAAGCACTCAAGTAGCTGTTTTTAAATGGTTTCTTTTCCCTTGGAGTCTCTTGGCTCTCTGTTTATTAAGGCTCTGACACACATGATATTGATTGATGTAAACCTTCCTACTGGATTGTAAGCCTTTTGCAAGCACAGACTTCCTTCAGTTGGTCTTAACTTAGCTTCTACCATCAATTCTTGTACTGAGTAGGTGCCAAATATGTATCTGTAGAATTGAATTGAATACACTTGGCTTTTACACTAGATTGGAAGCTTCTTGAGTGTAAGTACCACGATTTATGTTTGTACCCTACAGGATCTATCTCAGTAACGGACACAAATAGGTCATAGGAAATAGGCATTGTTTTTATCATCAAGTTTTTTTTTTTTTTAATTTTATTTATTTTTTTTCCCCCAAAGCCCCAATAGATAGTTGTATGTCATAGCTGCACATCCTTCTAGTTGCTGTATGTGAGATGCGGCCTCAGCACGGCTGGAGAAGCGGTGCATCGGTGCATGCCCAGGATCCGAACTCGGGCCACCAGCAGCAGAGCACACTCACTTAACCGCTAAGTCACGGGGCTGGCCCAGTCATCAAGTTCTTTTAATCATTGGGCAAATGAAATTTCAAATTCCTTAAAATGGATGTTGCTGGTTGCTTCCCCAAACTCATTTTTTGCCTCCCTCTCTTCACTCTTCCTGGCCATCAGTGTTCTGACTTTGTTTGGTGTTCAGGGGTGAATCTTGGTCAGCCTATACCAATCCTTATATTTGCATTCTCCTTGCCAGAGATAAGTTTAGGAAGGTGTTAAGTGATGCATTCTGGCTAATGAGATGTGAAGGGAAGTCTGAGGAAGTTTCCTTTCCTCTTAAAAGAGATAAACAACAGGAGACAGGCCCTTTTCTGTCTCTGTTGCAGCTTGGGGTGGTAATGCTCAGAGATAGAGCAGACAATGTGGCTCAATGTGGCTCAAGGGAGGACAAGCTAAGAAAGACACAAGAGAAAAATGGAAAGATTGTGGGTTTTTATGAAGTGTTGGCCACTGAAGTAGCCAAATGGATTTCCAAACTTGTTATGTGAGATAACAAAACCCATCTTTTCTCAGTCATTCTGCTTGGCATTTCTGTTGCTTGTGGCTAGAAGTTTCCTGATGTACTTTTCCATTTGCTCCTCCCACTTTCCTTTTAGGTAAATCCTGGGGGTGGGGCCATTGATAGGAAAAGTAAAGGAATTATAAACCACAGGGCTGAGGAAGCCATAAATAATTAATGAGGTATTACTCTCTATTTATTGTCTATGATTCATACCTCACCTACTTTCAACATGTAGAAGAAGTTCATGTGTTCCCCAGCCTATCACAGCCTAACTTTTGTGATGGGGAAAAAAAACAAAAGCTGACAACTACTCGATCAAGGTGGAAAAAGAATATATTTCACAAAAGTAAAAATAGATGCATATAATAGTCACAAGGGAGAAGTGTGTATCTGGCCTTAGGTAAGCTTTGGCTGCTGTGGCCAACAGCGATGTCAGACAGTGAAGAAGGGACACTTATATAGGCGCTCTAACCAGGGAGGAGAAGGGTTCTTGGGTGAATAGAAGGAATTGCCCCAGAGTACTGCAGAAGAATGGCCACGAGCAGAAGCAAAAGGAAGAGGGAAACTTACTTAGGGCACTTGGTGTAGCATCTGCCTTCGTGGAGGAAGAGAGGCTGGTCTGACTGAGTCCGGCACTCTTTGCAAAGCTTGGCTCCAGAGCAGGAGGCACAGTCCTCTGTGCAGTTCTCACAGCTGCCACTCCTCACTGAGGGCCACGTGCCTCGGGGGCAGGAGGAGACGCAGGCCTGAGCCAGCAGATATGCGCCTAGAAACCCAGGGAAGAAGGCAGATCAGAGGGTCATCATGTGTTTGATCTAACAGCACACACATCCACGCAGAGAACTGATGCTCGCAAGAGATTCTTTAACTGCTCCAAAGACCTGAGTATCTGGAAGCTTACCAAATATGTATTAGTGATGCTGTCTTCCAAGATGAGTTACATGTCTAGAAAGGAAATTGACAACAGGAGGCTTTTGCCCTATTTCTTTTACTTTCCTGCTGATATTGGTGCAGATCACCTTGGGGCATCCCTTTGCCCAGTTGTTCAGTCTAGTAACACCTTTGTCTGTCTTCCTGGTGTATACACACACAGCTCGATGGAGTCTATTCTTCTGCTTCCCGAAGACTGTCTTGTTAGGACACTAACATAGTAGCAACTTTTCCACCCACTCCACCTTTAATGGACAGTCCATCTATTTATTTTTCATTGAAAAGTCAGATAATATCCTTATTAAAGAACGCAATTTTAAAAATCACCCTGAACTCCAAAACTCCAAGAAAATTCCCTCAATTTTTGTATGTAAACTTTTATACTTTGCAGGAGTAGAATGAAGGTGCACCTATCATTTTAAATTCTGTTTTTACATTCCATCTCACTACATATTAACATTGCACATTTCAACATAATTATCACTTTAATAGGAATATAACATTCTTTTTTTTATTGAGTATAGTTGACATACAATATTGTATTAGTTTCAGATGTACAATATAGTGATTCAACACTCATATACATTACAAAATGATCACCCTGATGAGACTAGTAACCATCTGTCATCTACAAAGTTATTACAATATTGTTGACTGTATTCCCTATGCTGTATGTTACATCTCCACGACCTATTTATTTTATGACTGGAAGTCTGTACTGCTTAATCCCCTTCAGCTATTTCACCATTCCCTCTAGCCCCCTCCTCTCTGGCAGTTGCCAATTTGTCTCTGTATCTATGAGTCTGTTTGTGCCTTGTTTGTTCATTTGTTGTGTTTTCTACATTCCACGTATAAATGAAATCATATGGTATTTGTCTTTCTCTGTCTGACTTACTTCACTTAGCATAATACCCTCTAGATCCATCCATGTTGTTGCAAATGGTAGGATTTCATTCTTTTTTTTATGGCTGAGTAAACTTCCATTGTGTATATATACCACATGTTCTTTATCCACTCATCTACCGATGGGAACCTAGGTTGCTTCCATATCTTGGCTATTGTAAATAATGCTGCAATGAACATAGGGGTGCATATATCCTTTTGAATTAGTGTTTTCATTTTCTACAGACAAATACCCAGAAGTGGAACTGCTGGATCCTATGCTGGTTCTATTTTTAATTTTTTGAGGAACCTCTGTACTGTTTTCCATAGTGTCTGTACCAATTTACATTCCCACTGACAGTGTACAAGGGGTCCCTTTTCTCCACATCCTCACCAGCACTTGTTATTTCTTGTCTTTTTGATAATAGTCATTCTGAGACGTGTGAGGTGATATGTCATTGTGGTTTTGATTTGCATTTCCCTGATGATTAGTGAGATGTTGAGCATCTTTTCATGTGTCTGTTGGCCATCTGTATGTCTTCTTTGGAAAAATGTCTATTCAGGTCCTTTGCCCTTTTTTTTTTTTTTTGAGGAAGATTGGCCCTGAGCTAACATCTGTTGCCAATCTTCCTCTTTTTCTTTTTTCTCCCCAAAGCCCCAGTACACAGTTGTATATCCTAGTTATAGGTCCTTCTAGTTGTTCTATGTGGGATGCCACTTCAGCACGGCTTGATGAGTGGTGAGTAGGTCCGCGCTCAGGATCCGAACCAGCGAACCCTGGGCCGCCGAACCAGAATGTGAGAACCCAACTGCTAGGCCACAGGGCCAGTCCCTCCTCTGCCCATTTTTTAATCATTTTTTTTGATACTGAATTGTATGAATTCTTCATATATTTTGGATATTAACTCCTTATCAGATATATCATTTGCAAATATATTCTCCCATTCAGTAGGTTGTCTTTTCATTTTGTTGATGGTTTCTCTCGCTGTGCAAAAGCTTTTTAGTTTGATATAATCCCATTTGTTTATTTTCACTTTTGTTGCCCTTGCCTGAGGAGACATATCCAAAAAAATATTGCTAAGACTGATGTCAAAGAGTTTACTGCCTATGTTTTCTTCTAGGAGTTTTATGATTTCAGGTCTTCCATTCAAATATTTAATCCATTTTGAGTTTATTTTTGTATATGGTGTAAGAAAGTGGTCCAGTTTCATTCTTTTTCATGTATCTGTCCAGTTTTTCTAACACCATTTATTGAAGATACTGTCTTTTCCCCATTGTATATTCTTGCCTACTTTGTTATAGATTAATTGACCATAAAGGTGTGGATTTATTTCTGGGCTCTCTACGCTGTTCCATTGATTTATGTGTCTGCTTTTGTGCCAGTACTGTATTATTTTGATTACTATAGTTCTGTAGTGTAGTTTGAAATCAGGGAGCATGATACCTCCAACTTTCTTCTTTCTCAAGATTGCTTTGGCTATTCAAAGTCTTTTGTAGTTCCATGCAAATTTTAAGATTATTTATTCTAGTTCTGTGAAAAATGCCATTGGTATTTTAATAGAGATTGCATTGAACCTGTAGATTTCTTTGGACAGTATGGACATTTTTAACAATATTAATGCTTCCAATCCATGAGCACAGTATATCTTTCCATTTATTTGTGTCATCTTCGATTTCTTTCATTAATGTCTTAAAGTTTTCAGTGTACAGGCCTTTCACCTCCTTGGTTAAATTTATTCCTAAGTATTTTATTCTTTTCGATGTAATTGTAGAGAGGATTGTATTCTTAATTTCTCTTTCTGATAGTTTGTTGTTAGTGTATAGAAACACAACCGATTTCTGTATATTTATTTTGTATCCTGCTATTTACTGAATTCATTTATTAGTTCTAATAGTTTTTTGGTGGAGTCTTTAGGGTTTTCTATACAGTATCATGTCATCTACAAATAGTGACAGTTTTACTTCTTCCTTTCCAATTTGGATGCCTTTTATTTCTTTTTTCTTGGCTAATCTCTGGCCAAAACCTCCAGTACGATGCTGAATAGGAGTGGCAAGAGTGGGCACCCTTGTCTTGTTCCCGTTCTCAGAGGGGTGGCTTTCAGCTTTTCCTTATTGAGGATGATGTTAGCTGTGGGTTTGTTATATATGGCCTTTATTATGTTGAGAGATGTTCCATCTATACCCACTTTGTTGAGGATTTTTATCATAAATCAATGTTGAATTTTGTCAAATGCTTTTTCTGCATCTATTGAGATGACCAAGTGATTTTTATCCTTTATTTTGTTGATGTGGTGTGTCACATTGATTGACATTGAACCATCCTTGTGTCCCTGGAATAAATCCCACCTGATCATGGTGTATGATCCTTTTAATGTGTTGTTAAATTTGGTTTGCTAATATTTTGTTGAGGATTTTTGTATCTATTTTCATCATGGATATTGACCTGTAATTTTCCTTTTTTGTACTGTCTTTGTCTAGTTTTGATATCAGGGTAATGCTGGCCTTGTAGAGTGAGTTTGGGAGGAATCCTTCCTCTTCCATTTTTTAGAATAGTTTGAGAAGGAGAGGTATTAACTCTTCTTTAAATGTTTGGTAGAATTCACCTGTGAAGCTGTCCAGTCCTGGACTTTTGTTCGTTGGGAGTTCTTTGATTACTGATACAATTTCATTACCAGTAGTCGGTCTGTTCAGATTTTCTATTTCTTTGTGATTAGTTTTGGAAGATTGTAAGTTCCTAGGAATTTATCCATTTCTTCTAGGTTATCCAATTTGTTAGCGTATAATTATTCATAGTAATCTCTTATGGTCCTTTGTATTTCTGTGGTGTCAGTTGTAACTTCTCTTTCATTTCTGAAATTATTAATTTGAGCTGTCTTTCTTTTTTTCTTGATGAGTCTGGCTAATTGTTTATCAATTTTGTTTATCTTTTCAAAGAACTAACTCAAGTTTTTTTTTTTTTTTTTATCTTTTCTATTGTCTTTTTTTAAGTCTCTATTTCATTTATTTCCACTCTGGTCTTTATTATTTCCTTCCTTCTACTAACTTTGGGCTTTGTTTGTTCCTCTTTTTCTAGTTCCTTTAGATGTAAAGTTAGATTGTTTATTTGAGATTATTCTTGTTTCTTAAAATAGGCCTGTATCGCTATAAACTGCCTTCTTAGTACTGCTTTTGCTGTGTCCCATAGAATTTGGACCATTGTGTTTCCATTTTCATTTGTCTCAAGGTATTCTTTTATTTCCTCTTTGATCCCTTCATTGACCCACTGATTGTTTAGTAGCATGTTGTTTAGCCTCCATGTGTTTTGTGTTATTTCCAGTTTTTTTCTTGTAATTGATTTCTAGTTTCATACCATTGTGGTCAGAACATATGCTTGATATGATTTCAGTCTTAAATTTATTGAGGCTTGTTTTGGAGCCTAACGTGATCTATCCTGAAGAATGTTCCATGTGCATTCAAAAAGAAGGTGTATTCTGCTGTTTTTCGATGGAATATTCTATATATTTCTATTAAGTCTGTCTTATCTAATGTGTTGTTTAAGGCCAAGGTTTCCTTATCGATTTTCTGTAAGAATTGATGTAAGTGGGGTGTTAATGTCCCCTACTATTATTGTGTTACTGTCAATTTCTTCCTTGTGTCTGTTAATATTTGCTTTATGTATTTAGGTTCTCCTGTGTTGGGCACATAGATATTTACAAGTTATATCCTCTTGTTGGATTGTTTTCTTTATCATTATTTAGTGCCCTTCTTTGTCTCTTCTTAGGACTTTTGTTTTAAAGTCTATTTTGTCTGATATAAGTGTTGCTATCCCAGCTTTCTTTTGGTTTCCTTTTGCATGGAGTATCTTTTTCCATCCCTTCACTTTCAGTCTGTGAGTGTCTTTAGATCTGAAGTGTGTCTCTTATAGGCAGCATATATTCGGATCTTATTTTTTTATCCATTCAGTCACCCTGTGTCTTTTTTTTGTGTGTGTGTGAGGGAGATCAGCCCTGTGCTAACATCTGCCAATCCTCCTCTTTTTTTGCTGAGGAAGACCGGCCCTGGGCTAACATCTGTGCACATCTTCCTCCAATCTATATGGGACGCCACCACAGCATGGCTTGCCAAGCGGTGCATCGGTTCGCGCTCGGGATCCGAACCAGCGAACCCCAGGCCGCCGCAGCGGAGCACGTGCACTCAACTGCTTGCGCCACCGGGCTGGCCCCAATCACCCTGTGTCTTTTGATTGGAGCATTTAGTCCATTTACATTTAAAATAATATTGATAGGTATATACTTATTGCCATTTTGTTAATTGTTCTTTGGAAGTTTTTGTAGTTCTTCTCTATTCCTTTCTTCTTCTCTTACTCTCTTCCCTGTGGTTTGATGACTTTCTTTAGTGTTATGTTTGGATTCCTTTTTCTTGCTTTTTTGTGTATCTATTACAGGTTTTTGGTTTGTGGTTACCATGAGGTTCATATATAATAGCCTATGGATATAGCAGTCTATTTTAAGTTGATGGTCTCTTAAGTTCAAATGTATTCTAAAAACTCTACATTTTTACTGCTCCCTCCCACATTTTATGCTTTTGATGATAAATTTTACCTCTTTTAATTTTATGTATGCTTTAACTTCTGATTGTAGAAGGAATATAACTCTTAATTCGTAATGTTAATAAAATATCTTCCTAATTCAGGGAACTTGTTATTTCTAATATTTTGTTTTTATAGACAATAAAGCAATTAATTTGTTGAGCTATTAAGTTGTTGCACTTGTTTTTTTTTTCTTTCCTAAATTCAGTACCAGAAATGAAGACAGAAATAACAGGTTGACTATTTATCCCTACCTAGATTCTCTACCTTAAGTTCTCTTGTTTTGGCTAGTGCACTTTAAAAAAGCAATGAAACCTCTACAAATGTAAGGTACCCAGAGACCCTAGCAAGTTGTACGGCCAAGTCAATTGCTAACTTCATCAAGCTTTTAGATAAGAAACATTTCTTTTCTTTTTTGTTTTGGTGCCTTGAAAGCCAGTTTTTATTGCAATTCAGTGTTTGGGTCCCTGTGTTTCTCAGAGTAGCCACTGTGATAGAAACACGTGATGGGACTAATCAGTCCTGCAAACCCCGTACATAAAGATGCTCATATACATGAGTAACAATGAACTGGCTGGGTCACTGTCACCTCCTGTCACACTCCCCACTAACCTTTTGGACATGAAGTACACAGGGTTGCAGATCCACTGCAGGTTTTACAAGAAGAATCACAAGGCTGGTGTTTTCTCAAAATGTCTGCATAGGGAAAGAAAAAAGATGTCAGTCTCCTTTGAACAGGCTCCTAGTATTACAGTGTTGGAAAAGATCTCATGGGTAATCTTATCTCCCTTCCCGCCCAAAATAGAATCCCTTCACTTTTACATTAGCTAAATGCTGGCACCTGCCCATTGCCTACCATGTGGACTTCATTCTTTTATTTTTTTGTCTTACTCCTTCATTGACAATTGATCATCAAGACTTTCTTTGCGAACCTCCAGTGACAGACAACCTTAAATACTAATGGGATATTTGAACTAACAAATGTTACTTCTTTCATATTTTAAAAATGTATGGGAGTGGGTGTTTGTGTGCTTGTGTGTATGTGTGCATAAAAGAGTTTTCTCAAAGGTAATCACTTATTTTTCCAAGATTCTTAGATGACCACTTCTCTTCACTCCGAGATGATAATTGAGAATTCACTGTGCCTTTTGTGGAGAAACATACATATATATATATATATATATATTTGTTCTTTGGAACTAGATTTCATAATTGATCAATCTCTGTGTTCTTCAGAGTAGCCAATGTGGCATGCAACCTAAATTTATCTCATCTTAAATTTGTCCCAAATCATTGTTAAACATCAACATAATGGAGCCACCCTCAAACTTTCCGGTTGGTAAGGTGATAAGCAGGCCATCCCAGGTTAATAGACCAGTAACCTGGGAAACATTAGAGCTGTTTCCCCTCTCTCTTTCCCTCCAAGAGCATTCAATGGGCAGACTTTTCCAGGAAGTCAGCAACTCTACAGGAAGTTTTCAAAGACATACATAACAGCCTCAATGACGTCACTTAATCAATATGCATTGAAATCTTGACTAAATTTTAGTAATTTCTTGGGAATCAGCATGACTCAGGCGGGGAAAATTAAAAAAGAAGTTCTAGCTCAGAACCTGTGATGTGAATGACCCTGACACTCATGGTCAGTTATCATTGGCATCTTACCCCATTCCCTTCTATTCCTTCCTTCCTTCCTTCCTTCCTCCCTCCCTCCCTCCCTCCCTCTCTCTCTTGCCTTTCATTTCCTTCCTTCTCTCCCTGAGAGTCAGTCTGGCAGAGTTGGCTCTCTAGTTACACCTGCCTTCAGATCCCAGCTGTGCCGCTTACGGGTAGGGTAACCATGGATACAGTAATTAAACTCTCAGAGTCCTACTTTCCATGTCTCTAAAATGAGAGAAAATGATTCATCCCTTATAGGACTGTTGTGTAGACTGAATGAGATAATGTGTGTAAAGTGTGCACAGAGCGGCTCAGTAAATGGTAGTTCTTTCCGATTCCTTTCTCCTCTCTCCTGAATTCCTCATTTGTTACCATTTCCACCCCATTTTTGAGGCTTTTGTTTTACTTTTTTTGTGTGAGGAAGATCAGCCCTGAGCTAACATCTATGCCAATCCTCCTCTTTTTTTTTTGCTGAGGAAGACTGGCCCTGGGCTAACATCTGTGCCCATCTTCCTCCACTTTATATGGGACAATGCCACAGCATGGCCTGACAAGCGGTGCCTCGGTGTGCACCCGGGATCTGAACCCGGCCTGCCAGCAGTGGAGCGCGCGCACTTAACCGCTACACCACGGGGCCGGCCCTGAGGCTTTTGTTTTATTTCCCTCTCTTTCCTCTGCTCCACACCTGGAGTGGCACCAGGAAGCACTGCTTGGTTTCCATGATGGTGCTCATGGTTAATAAGCTGCAGAGACAAGTGGATTCAAAGGCGGGTAGGTAGATAGATAGATGGCTGGGTAGGTAGGTAGATATAGATATAGATACAAATATAGATATATGGTTATAGATATAGATGTATAGAGATAAATGACTGTCCATTCTGCCATGCTGAGTGGCAGTTTTTTTCCTAGTTCAGAGAGAAAAATCTGCCCTGGTTGTCCAGTAGACTGACTGACTGATGTACGCTCCCTGGGGGGATCTGTGAAGAGCACAGTTAGCCCTGTGCAGAGCAATGCTAGTCAGGGGGTTTTCACAAAAGTGGTCTGCATGCCTCTTTCTCTGAAGGACTTTTTAACCTGACAATCCCACTTCACCCGAGAGAAGGCAGCAGACAGATTAGCAGCAATTCTGTTGTTAACATCGGTCCTCACTAATCATCAGGGAAACGCAAGTCAAAACCACAATGAGTTATCACCTCACACCTGTTAGAATGGCTAGTATCAAAAAGACAAGAGATAACAAGTGTGGGGGAGGACATGGAGAAAAGGGAACCCTTGTGCACTGTTGGTGGGAATGTAAATTGATACAACCACTGTGGAAAACAGTATGGAGGTTTCTCAAAAACTAAAAATGGAACTACCATATGATCTAGCAATCCCACTTGTGGGTATATAACTGAGAGAAATGAAATCACTATGGACATCTGAGCCCCCATGTTCATTGCAGCATTTACAATAGCCAAGACATGGAACAACCTAAGTGTTCATCAATGGGTGAATGGATAAAGAAAATGTGGTATAGATATGCTATGGAATATTATTCACCCACAAAAAGGAAATTCTGCCTTTTTGCGACAAGACGGATGAAACTTGAGGGCATTGTGCTAAGTGAAATACGTGAGGCAGAGAAAGACAAATACTGTATGATCTGACTTATATGTGGAAACTAAAAAAAAAAAAATCATAGAAACAGAGTAGATTGGTGGTTGCCAGGATTGGGGTGGGGGGTTGGGTGGGGAATGGGTGAAGGTGGTTAAAGGGTACAAACTTCCAGTTGTAAGATGAATAAATTCTGGGGATGTGATGTATAGCATGGTGACTATGGTTAATAATACTGTATTGTATACTTGATAGTTGCTGAGAGAGTAGATCTTAAAAGTTCTCACCCACATACAAAAAAGATAACTATGGAGGTGACGGATGTGTTAACTAACCTTATCGTGGTAATCATTTTGCAGAATATAAAATTTATCAAATCATGTTATACACGTTAAACCTACACAACGTTATACGTCAATTATATCTCAATGAAGCTGGAAAAAAGATGCTTATTTAATGGTTGGGAGAAATTATTCAAAGAATAATAAAAAGATAATATTCATCAGACATTGAGCACCTTGACAATCTTTAATATTATATGTCCAGGCCATGGGTTGATTTTCTTTTGATTTTATCATTTTTATACTAAAATGTAGTATTTACAAAGATAAGAGTTTTCATAGTTTCCTCATATTTGTGTAAAATGTGTATCTCTAAACATATACACGTATGTATAATTACATACATCTCACATTCTGGCAATTTGATATTTTACTGCGATATACTGTAATGTGTATCGATACACTGAAAAATCTGTAATGTCCTCATGTCTCCACTAGAGGGTGCTCTGTACACGTAATTAACAGCAATTATACCTGGGCAATGGATAAGGTCGACCCCAGCCAGAGTTCTTTCTCATAAAAGATTGGTGGCTTAATCTCAACAAGTAAAGTCTGGCCTTGATCATAGTTTCTCTTTTTTTCTACTCCAGAAATTCTAGACTGGACAGGACCTCAAAAAAAATCACCTTGACCAAGAAATGTAGTGTCCTGTCCTTCAAAAATAACTATGGCTCAACCACATAAAACAATTCTTTTCTTACTAAATAAGCAATACTCACATGGCTCAAAATGTAGAAAAGGCCTATACCGTGAAGTCTCTTTCCCAATCCCTTCTCCACCATTTTCATACAAACTGTGTCTATTCACTGTTTATTACATTGCTTTTTTTTTTTTTTTTTTGCAACAATATATTTTGGAGAACACTCTTCATCAGTACATAAAGAACCTCCTGATTCTTTCAGATGGCTCCACAGTATCCCACTGTATGGATGTATCATGCTTCATTTTTCTACTCTCCTATTGGTAACCATTTAGTTTTTTCCAATCTCTGTTATTTCAAATAACGCTGCCGTGACTGGGAAGATAAAAGGTGCTTTTTCAGCCTGTTCTTAAAGATCGGAAGGACACAGGCTTTCCTTAATAGCCGCTGCCGGGCATAACCACTTAGCACCTCAGGAACGTCCTTACATGTTCTAGAAGCCTCCACGGCTGAATTTCCTGCCCGTCTTTCCCCTTTGAGCGCTCATTGATCTTTTGTGCTGGGGTCTCCTCCGCTCTCCATTTCTCTCTCACGACCTCTGCTGCCCCACTTACTCCTCGCCGCCCAGCTTCTCGGGTTGGTTTCTAATCACAGAGACTCCTGATTGGCTGTGATGCCTTTTCCTCCCTATCGCCCTGTTACCTCTTTTGATTTGAAACTTCCGCCTTCGTCGCTCCTGCAGCGGGCTCTTCACCAAAGATGGGCTTGCAGTGGGCACAGGTTCTTTTTTATTAAGAAAAATAAAGTGTTTTATTTTTTTAATGTGAAAAGGATAAAGAAGAAGATAAATTTTCGATAGATAATCTTACCACCCAGAAAAGTCTGCGGTGTGTGCTTTGGCACATAGATCTCCCATCTTTACGTTGAGTATATGAGTATGATTACATATGTCTATGTATGTGTAACCATTTACATCTTCCGCATATATAATACCGACCCTACATTTTGCATTTAATATTATAAACCTTATAGGCATTTTCTCTTGCTATTCAAATTCTTGTAAACATTGTTTTTAATGTTTTGTGTATTTATTTGCATGAACTACAATTCACTTAATTTTTCTGCTACATTTTCAGATTGCTCACCTCCCTTTTGTTGTTGTCGTTATTATAAATAAAGCTGCTATCAGCATCTTTGCGAGTACACATTCTTGGTTGAGTCAGGACTCGCCTGGCTATTGGGCATCCCAACTGGCCATTATTTGCTGCCTTCTCTCTGGGACTTTTTTCCAGATCAGTATTACTCTCTAGGCCCCCAAGACTGCTTTCTTTCGTGAGCTAGGGAAGGCTGTTTTGAAAGTGAACTAGTGTTTCATGTGTTAAAACTGGATCAGGTTAAAGGGTTAGGGAATGGATGGACTTTTATTGTGTCGTGTTATGTGCTGGGAGCTTTACATGTGTTCTCTCATTTAATTCTCAAAATGACCTTGTGTGAGGTAGTTTCATGTTCTCATTTTATAGATGAGGATGAGGCTTGGAGAGGATGAGTAACTTGTTTGGGGTCACACAGCTAGTAAAGAACAGAGCGGGGGTCACACAGCTAGTAAAGAACAGAGCCAGGATTTGAATTCAGATTTGCCTAACTCTGAAGCCTACATCCAGTAGAGAGATGTTTTAGTAATTAATTTGGATTTTAAAATAGTTTAGTAGAGGCCAAAGCAGTGGTGGACTGGTAAAATGGCTCTTTGGAAGACAAAACAAAACAAAACAACTTGATTTGTAGTGTTTGCCAATTTCCATGGTATAAATACTCCCACCATAGCTGATTTCAAACTGCCCGTGGTTTGACAATCCACTGATAAAATTCCTGGATATTTAACAATCAATGCAAGTGGATATATGTAGCTCCTTCACACCACTGGGCAAAGGTTTACGTACTTACGGAGAGACTTGTTTTCTGCACTCTGAGTTCTGATTGGTTAATTAAGTAAAAATGATGCCCTCATGTCTAAGTTGGGCAACTGTATACATCTACAAAATCCTTCTAAAAATCAGATTTTCGTGGCATCTTCAAAGTTCTCTAGAGTTCAGTTACTATTAGGCAACATACCTCCTCACTACTGAGAATTTTTTTTCCACACATGAGTCGTTTTCAGTGTTTCTGACTGACTCTGGGATTCCAGTCTTTCTCAGAGCATAGGAATTAAGATCAAAAGTCAGGCTAGTGATAAATTGTTAGGATGTGGTCAAAGATAAAAAGTTAATTCACTGTGTCTGCACTTCGTAGATTAGACTATCATCAGAATAGGTAATTAGAGCCTGCCACAAGCAGGGTTTTAATCAGTGATGGAAATAGGTGGGCAGGGGAAATGTGCAGGAATTATTCCTAGGACTCTCTAGCACTGCCAGGGGGAAAACCACTTGAGAAAATCCAAATGATTTAACAGTAATCGAGTAAACAGTTTCCATTCCCAGCAATGGTTTCAGGAAATCAGCTGAAGTCATTACCTTCTTTCAAGGTCCCGGGGCCTGCCACACCTGAACATTTCCACCCATGGTGGCTCTGTGTGATACCTGAGTCCCTGCTGAAGCCATCAGCAGCCTGTTTCGTATTGTTCTGTTACTGCCATGTAGGGACACCGGATTAAGTAATTGTCACAATATATTAGTGACTGGGGCAGGGGATCTGGGGATGATCTGTACTATTGTGCACTGGCTTTTTGGTGGTGGGAAGAGCAGAGAGTTGAACAGCCGTCTTTGGTGATTACTTCGTCTTGGCTGGAGGATTCTCAGGCATGGTCTGAGGTGTAGGGAAATCTCTGGACAGGGTAGGAGGAATTCCCACTCCACTGGTAGCTGACAGAATGATGGCCCTCTCATCATTGCCACTCTCACCGTGATTAGCCACCTTATTGAAAGAGGAGTTCAGTGAACTCTAGTTGGATTTTATTTCAAGAGTGATTCCCCAACACTTGCTGACTAGACTCACGGGGTGGGTCATGGTCTTCGGATGCAAGCATGATCTTTTTGTACTGTCCTTCACTGGGTGAAGGAATGGACTTCCCGTCTTACCTTTCCTACCTGGATCTGAATCTGTGTCTAGACAATGACAACAACACCTTGCTGGTAGCACCTAGACAGCTGCATTCTCTCATACACACTCTGTGATTTGTCTGGGCTCCCTCTAAGTTGACCCAGGATGACTGCAATCTGCTTTCCATCATCTTCAAGGTGTAGCTACTTAATGCTTGTTTTCTGGAATGCTCCACTCTCCCACTACACTCTCAACCTTGTTTTTTAAGGAAAAGAAGTCAGGAGAAAGATGTAGGGATGGGCTCAAATCCTCCCAGGGCCTGGTGGAGTGCATGTCCCGTTCACTGTCCATTTCAGTGATGCCTAAACTATGCTGGGGGAGCTGAGCTATGGCCTTACCTTGCTCAGTGATGAGACAGATTTTTCTCTTTGTTAATAGCCTGTGTGTCTTATTTCCCAGATCATAGAAGTGGAAAAGTGCACCCACGTCATTGACTTGATTGCTTTTGTCCAGCCCTGAGAAACATTGTCATCTGCTTCCCGAATCCCTTATTAGTGCTAAATCCCCAAATGGACTAATTCCTTCCTCTCTTCAAAAACATTACGTTTTGATAGTAGAAAATGTAGAGGGATGGGTGTGGTGCTTCGACAAAAGGGAACAATCAAAGCCTGATTTCTGCTTGCGAAGTGCGTAGTCCAGTTGAAAGGGACGTGTAATCATTTGGGGAATCAAGTCTGCTTGACTCTTGGCTCCCTGGACCTTTTCATCATCTGGACGCCAGATAAAATACAGATGTTCTGAGCTAGAAACACAGCATCAGACTATTTTCCTCTTGGCTTGCACTGCCTCTCAAATGCCTGAATGCCAGACAAACTCATTTTCAGCATTTTGGTTCAGCTATAATTCACGGAAGATATCCCAATCTGGATTGAATGATTTTCTTCCCAGCTATGTCTCAGAAATCTGCACCGTGTTCTCCATTGCTTTTGGCTGCTGCATTTGTGACAGTCTCTGAGCTGTTGTTCCTTTAGGTTGCAAGTGTGACACTATCATAATAGACAGCAGCCGTGGCCATCCTTCCTCTGAGACCCAGCAAGAGCCTTTTCTCCTGCCCCGGATCTATCACTCTCTCCAGCCCTTAGAAGACTCATCCTGAGCAGACCTTTCAGCTGCACTGAAATGACCTTTTTACCAAATCCTTGCCTCAAAATCAAACGGAGAGCATCTCTTGTTTTCATGAGCATCTCTGCATAGAATGTGAGTCCGATTTTTCCAGCAGGAAAGGGATTTTGTTTTTAACCACTTCAGATATGGAGAGGTCACCGAAAGTTTGTGATTACCTTGCAAGGAAGTCTGTAACGGAGGCTCCATGTAAGGAGGCCAATTGTGCAGACTCAGGTAGGAATGAATACGTGCAGGCCTTTACCGCTAGATTCCAGGCCCCCACACTTTTCCTCCCTCCTGCCTCCTCTCAAGCCCTCCCCTTGCCCCATCTGCAACTAGAGAGGGCAACTTTTAAAAGGCAAGCTTGCATGATGGCAAGTTCTAATAATCAAGCCAGAAAGAGCAGCTGTTTTAGCTTAAGTTCCAATACTTTAGAGTAGTTCTTCCTTGTCTACCTGGAAAAGCCTATTGTACTAGTAACATTTTCCTTTACCATAACAAAGGTAAAGGAATAATGTTCCTTTATGTTCCTAATGTTCATGTTCCTCATAATAAAGAGAAACATGAATGTGATAGAAGCTATTCTGAAATCTCTGAGAAAATAGTAGTCGGGCCATTTCCCTATTTGACTCTCTTTACGTGCTCCAAGGTCTCCACCCAGGCAGAAACTCAAGTGGCCAGACCAATGGTAAGTTTCCCTTTGGATTTTCCCTCCTGGCCAAATACCAGCCAACCACAGCCTCCTACCCTCTCCCACTGTGAGCATCAAAGAGGCCCCAGGAGTGACCCAAACTAGATTCTCACTCCAAACTTTTGTTTCACTGCCCAGCCTTCACCTCTTGGAGATCCCAAAAGCAAGACTTAAAGAGGGAGGAAGAGAGGGAGGCAGAGAAGGCAGCTAGACACCTGCCATCTCTCTCACGGGAGGCACGTACCACTCCAGAATTTTCCTTCCACCTGGATCTGGGTGGGACCCACACATGTCCCATGCCGCAGCTGCAGTCCTTCTCGGCAGCTGCTGCACTCGTCGTGGCCAAGGCCCGTGCAGGTTTTGCAGGCTCGGTGGCAGGGTTCACATTCTCCCATCTCTGGGTCACCGTGGAAGCCAGGGCCACAATTCCTCACACAACTGCCGCCTACATAAGAACACAGAGAGGACCCGTGAAGGCGGAACTCTGGCTGGCTTAGCTCAGTGCTCTATGCAAGGCCAAGTTCTATATAGGCCAAAGAGAATCGCAGGAACATTTTTGTTTGAGTTTATTTTTAAAGAAACCTAGATGGCATTAGCTTATTTCATCCAACAACTGTGTCTTAATAAACCCAACACTTTTAGTCCTCTTGTAACCGAAAATTTAAATTGGCTATCAGCTCAAAGGGTTAACAGCATAGAATAAAGAACTTTACATTCTCGAGGGCTTGAAAAACTACAAACAAAATGAATCTCTATATAGAGAGCCACTGGAGATCGTTATGAGCTGTCGGCCCCACTCTTTCTCCCACAAGCATTCAAGAGCACTGCGCTACTATTCTTCAATTGGACGACTTGCAGTATATTTCTTTCCTAACCATCTATTTCCATCAAAGTCAATGAATTGACCAAAACCTAAGACAAAAGATCTTGTTTAACTTTTACAGTGCTCAGGAATATGTAACATGGATTAAGTCTCAAGAAAAGAGTCATGGGTCTGAATATTCCAGGTGACTTCAATTCCAAAGCATTTATCTTCAGCATCGCCCCCCCATCCCCACCCTGCATTCAGTCTTGTTTCTAGTAGCTGGGAGATATTTGAAATTAATTAGTGAAATAGGAACTATGCTTCAGTAATAAAAGCAGAAGGAAGTAGTCCTGGCTAATGTTTATTTTCAAACCAAATTAAAATTCCTCCTTGGACAGGAGGCCCATGAAGACTCTGAAACCAATCAAACAAGTGCTCCCATTTCTGGGTAGAGCCATGGAGCCTTGTTCTCACTTTGTACAATGCTAGTCTCTTGCTTTTTTTTTTTTTTAATTTATTTTTTTCCCCCAAAGCCCCAGTAGATAGCTGTATGTCATAGCTGCACATCCTTCTAGTTGCTGCATGTGGGACGCGGCCTCAGCGTGGCTGGAGAAGCAGTGCGTTGGTGCACGCCTGGGATCCGAACCCGGGCCGCCAGCAGCGGAGCGCGCGCACTTAACCGCTAAGCCACGGGGCCGGCCCTATTCTCTTGCTTACCCAAGAGAAAGAAGCCCTCTTCACACCAATAGCACTCATTCTGGTCACAGCTGCCACAGTTGGTATCGCATGCTTTGCATTCAGATTCTTCACTGTAGGTCTTCTCGGGACAGGCTTTATAACAGTGGTGTTCAAACCTGGGGGAGAAGGTAGAGTTTCTCTCATAAGCTATGTTGACGTATTTCTCTTAACCACCATCATTTAATCTCCTTATATATGTCCACACATTGTTTTTAACAGGGGTTGATATTTGGGTTTCAGGGCAGAAAACCTCCTCTTGGTCTGTTGGTCTGTCTTGGCCTCTGGTCTTGTTGGCCCTCCAAACAAGTCATCAACCACCTGCCTCTGGATTCTGAGGACCCATTATCAGGACAGCTGTGAGGAGGTTGGAGAGGAGGACAGGAGTCCTGATATTTATTTATGGAGTACTGATCATGTGTCAAGTATTAACTCATTTAAACCTCTACACAATCCCACACGGTAGCTCTTATCTTTAATTTCTAAATAAAGGAACTGAGTCTGGAGATTAAGTGCTGAAAGTCTAATAGGTACTTAAAGTTGGGACTGAGATTTTAACGAAGATCTGTTAGAACAGACAGACAGAGCTCGTGTGTTTTTGCCACATGACACCTGCAAGGTCTGAAACAGCTCAGTGTTGAGTTCAAGTAGCTTACCAAAATGTCTGTCACCCAATTATTAATATTAACAGCAAAGTGCCTTAGCTTTTATGTATATGTATTTTTATGCATATTGTCCGTTATTCTCATTCTAACAGTAAAATGATGTAATTCAGACTCCACTGAATTACAGGCTCGTGTGAAGGTGGAGTGGAATGGAGTTGACCTTTGCCCTTTGATGAATTTCGTAGCATCAACAAGATATCAGAGGAAAGCTTTGCATTTCTTCACTAACAACTTCTATTGTCCAGTGTTTTATTAGCTGAATTCAAACTTACTAAATATTCTAAAGGGTTATAAATGTGTGTTTCTTGAAACGAATATCTCATGTTTTACCCTTAGTGATATTGGGCATCAGTGTATTTGTTTCTCATGGTTATTAGTGGGCGGTGGTAAGCTGGAGAAGCTGACAAGAATGGCTCCAAAATTTAACAGAGGACACTCTCAGGTGGCAGAGGAAGTAGGTGCAGGTCAAGGGGTGTGTTCTGGTGTCAAAATGAAGAAGGGTAGAGTTAGGCTGGGGGGACACAGAGTCGTAAGAGGGACAAAGAGGAGAATTCTTCACCCACCCCCTTCTGCATGGTCACTTTCTTTCCTTGAGTCTAAGTTCTCCTTCCTCGGTTCTTTGAGGAACATTTTGTGCCCTGTGCCCTCAGCAAGGAACACTTGCATTTCTGCTGTTCATCTCCTCTTTGGGTGTCTGTGGCAGGCCATATAAATGCCCACTATGAACATGCTGACAAATTACTTTCTGCTCATTTACTGTCATCCGGTCTACCTTACAATAATCCAGCCTGGGGGCTTCTTCTCACCCCTCCTCCCCTGTGTAAATGGAACAGTAATTTACATCAGTAGGTCAGGAGCGCTGTGATGTAGAGACACAGTCCATGTAGAGAATAATAGGCTACTCTAGAAAAGTTTAATTAAAACCATCAGGTTAAGTAATGATAAGGTTAACTGATAGTTTTTAGTACGTTCTAGCTTTATGGGTTTTCCTTTCCCTCCCATCCTTCTCACCCCTTTGAACATCTTCCCAACCATTACCACATTTTGAGCCCCTGGAATCTGATGGAGGTAAAAGGCAGTGTGATGACAGGACGAGTTGGCCCACCAAAGTTGAGGTGACCCAAATCTAGACCCCCCACTAGCTTGTGTTACAACACGACAGAACCCATAGCTTCTATGAGCTTCAGTTTTCTCTTTTGGAGAGTGACATTGATCCCGTGTCCCTGGAAATCTTCATGGAAAGGTGAAGAGAGGAAATGGACATGAGAATCTGTCATCACAAAACTCCTCAGTTTTTAGGATGACAGGGAAGACTGTGCAGTCTATGTGTTAACTGGGCCTCCCTTTTCTTTTCATCTCCCTTTCTTAGTTTTTCTTCCAAGATCAGCACCAATGTACTCTGGAATGGAGACTAGAATAGGAAAGGGAGGTGATGTTGAGACACCATCTTTGATTTGTAGATTTGTCTTAGAGAACTTTGGGGGTGATCGTTATCTGATGATCTGTGTCTCTCATTACCCAGGGGATGTTTACGAGCTAATGTAGCACCTGGCTTCATCCTGGATGGTCTGACTCCCATTAAGGACAAGGTCTCCACTCAGACATTTGGAAACAGCTTGCGTGGGGTCGGGTATATTATTAAGGTCTGTCCATAAACAGCAAGGTCTGAATCTCGGTAACCCATGGCAAGATTCCTAGACACCAGTGTCAGGTTGGGTGACTTCCAGGACCAAGAAAGAGAAGGCCTCCTTTCGAGGCAAGAAAACAGCTGGGCTCTTAATGCTAAATCCAAGAATTGTTCCTTAATAGCCTGACAGGGCAGAGTTGCTTCAGGCTGCAGGGCCTCTTTGCTTTAATCACTGGACTTTAGGATTAAATCAGTAATGCTTAAACTGCAGAAAAGTTAGTGCCATGAGAAAGAAATCCAGACTTACATGTAATACCCCATAGCGCATGATGTGCAGGTTCCCGGGTCATCTGGAAAAAAAATTACAATAATGAAAAATAACAATCATCAAGAGTTCATCATTTGGAAAAGTCGTGGCTTGAGACAAATAATCTTCTGGGATAGTTTCATGAAATGTGCTCTCCAGAAATGATATTTGAACAGATTGCACCATTTTTAATTAGTAACAAGATATGTGCTATGATTTATCTTTATCAAAGCTAGTAAAATAAGAGTTCTCATAAATATTTGGCCCTGACTTTCAAGGAGGAATAGGTCCAAGCTACTGGGTCTTCAAATTGCAGATCAACTCTCCACATTAAGAAACTCCTGGCACCAAGCATGTCCACACACACACATTGGAAGAGGCTGCAGGCTTCCGGCCCTGAATGGTGGGTTTTCTGTGAGTTACCCCATTGCCTGCCAATGTGATGGAGTGTCATCTGGGAGGCTCCTTAGAAATCTGGACAATTACTTTTTTCCAGTAGAATATCTACTTGGTGTTCTACACTTCACAACCCTCTTAAAAAAACTGTCCTGTTCTCATTAAGTATAATGATTCAGTGAGTCCCTATTGGCTCAGAGAAGGACTCTTTACTACAGCTTTCAGGGGACTTAATGAGAAAGAAAAGACTCTAAGAATCACTAACTCAGTTATTTCCCTCTCTCCTAACCCTCCCTGAAAGATACCAACTCCCAGATCCAATCATTAAGGGAATTCTGTGACTTCCTCTGGCCCACAGTTCTTGGGAATAACAGATTCACCTCCAGCAAGTTCTTTCTGTCATCTGACTTATACTCCAATCCTGCTCTTTTTGTTCTAATAGGAGATGGGAAACAATTACTCCTCTTTAAAACATTCCTCTTGGTACATGAAGATTTTATGTCACCTTTAACTTTATTTTAACTGAATAAAACTATGTCCTTTGATCTTTGTGCCTAGCTTTCCCTTCTAATCTATTCCACGCTCTATTCTGGTTTTCACAAACTCTGCTCCTTGTGGTAGCATCAGCCTCACCTGAATCTTTAGTCAAACATGCATCTTGGGTCCTGCTAGGGATGTTGCAAGATGACACTACTGTGTATTACACATAATACAACTCATGCATTGTTATAGTGGAAAAATTTCTAGAGGAGGCTCTGCTATTCAAGCAGGGATCCCCAGAACCTTCTGGAAATCATCTAGTGATGATGCAGTGGAGAGGGCACTGGCCTAGGAACTGGTCTACCTGTTTGTAGTTTGAAGTTTTAACCCTGGCTTAACTGTCTCATGAATTCGCATAAACGTCACTGTACTTTTAAAATCCTGGTTTCTACAGGTGTAAAATGAAATCGTTGAAGAAGATGGTTGTTAAGTCTCCCAAAAGCCAAAGATTCTGAAGCTCAGTCTAGCAGGAGCTGGCAAACTATGGCCTATCCTGGGGCCAAATCCAGCCATGCCCTTTCATTAACATATTGTGTATGAATGCTTTCATGCAAAGCATCAGAGTTGGGCAGTTGCAATGAGATAGTAAATATTTACCATCTGCCATTTTACAGAAAATGTTTGCTGGCCCCTGGCTATAGTCCTATTGGCTCCTGGCTTTGTGATGCTCACCTTTGTTAGGTAACACAGGTGTAAATGTTATCAGCTGGCCCCAGAGTTCCTCTTAGGGAGAAAACTGTGTATATTTAGAAAAATACCCTGTTAAACTACTTGTGGTAGAAGTTTAATCAGAAGGATTGAACAAGAGCCAAGACAACCAAGGAGATAGCCAGGCCCTTCTGCAGAGGCCATGATTTGCTGATGAGAGGGAAATGGTTTTTATGTCTGGCTCAACATGGTTTGTTATAGGATGACTAGAGCAGGACAGTGAAATGAACAAAAAACTAGGCTAATTAAGTGGAATCAGGAATCTGAAGCTAGAAGCGCCACGGAAAAGAAAAGCTCACTGGAATTCTTAGAATTCTTGGAGGGGCAAGGGGTGGCTTTATGCTTCCACAGTCCATGGATTGGGGATCTGAATCCATTTTACAGGAGTGCAAAGGCCCCATTGAACACTAGTGGTTCCACTGGGTAAGTTTATTTCTTGCTACAAGTCTGTTGGCATCCATATTGTTTACAATTCTGCACCTAAATAAGTTGATACTACTCAGCTCACATTTGAGCAAATTGCTTTTCCCTGCCTGTCCCCAGTGAACATATTTGACTCTGACAGTTTTGCTAATTTGGCAAGGGCTGGGGAAATTCTAATCCTGTTCTCTAATGTTCTGGCTATCCCTTCCATCCAGGAACTTAATGAGTTTGCTCTCTGCTCCTTTAAGCAGGTCACTGATGAAAATGTTAAACAGAACCAAGCTTTAGAAATGTGCATACCAGTGTAATCTTGAGTCCAGGGACTTTTCCAACCCAGTTGAACAGTGAATTTGGTACCTTTACAACAGTTTGCATAAATGAATAATGCATAGAACAGGAATTGTATCTTATAACAGCTTATGAATACCCCTTAGTCTTTCTCATTATTACCAGTTGTTCTAAAGAATAAGAATTATTTTTAAAAAATTTTCCACTCCAGAAAATCCACAAGTCAGACATAAGCTAAATGGATTTAGCTTGACCACTGAGAGGCAGCTGTTATGGGATTAAGGAAAGGTAACAATCCCAAACCTAGAAGTTGACTCTAAGTCATCTTGGCATTTGGATGGCTTAAGGAGAAAGATGAATTTTCCTGGCTTCTAATGTGTGTGTGTGTGTGTGTGTGTGTGTGGCGGGTGAGAGTCTAAACAAGCTAGAATTGTTAACTGTCTTAAAAGGTGTTATCCAAAGTAGGATGTTTAAATAGCTCTGGTTGTTTGATCTTGTCAAACTTCTGAGCTGAGAGACCATATTTTGAGGAGGGATGGGGCAAGTTCAGTCAGAATTCAGAGAGAAAGCCTCAGACGTTTGGAAAAATGCCTTCAGAAACAGTCACTGGCTTCCAGCTGCTCACATCCTGCTAAGGAGAATGTGTGAGCAGATGCCTTGTCAAGATGGGGATAGACCTTCCTTTCTTGAAAAAACTCATTTTTATTTGTCTTATTTTTATGGGGTGGGGTGGGCAAGACTACAATGTCCACTCTGTCTGGAGAGGTCTTCATGATCCTCTGTGTCACCTTTCCACTGTCTCCTCAGCAATCATCAGTGCTAGAACTCATCACAAACTCCCTGTCCTCAGGGAGACATTGACTCTTCTGTGAACGTCACCTTCAGTGGTCAACTTACATTCTCAGCCATTTTATTTTGTTCTCAGTAATACCTGTGGCCTTCACCATTGAATACGGGTGGATCATGGCCACATTAGGAGTTGTGTACAGTCATGCTTTGGTTAACGATAGGGTACCTTCTGAGAAATGTGTCGTTGTGCGAACATCTTAGAATATACTGAAGGGGAACAAAATTTGTCACCTGAAAATGTGTCTCTTTAACATGAGGATTATTTTAGGCTGCTCTCTTTTTTGTGTATGTGAGGAAGATTGGCCCTGAGCTAACATTTGTTGCCAATCTACCTCTTTTTGCTTGAGGAAGATGGTTGCTGGGCCAACATCTGTGGCCATCTTCCTCTATTTTATATGTGCGACACTGCTACAGCATGGCTTGATGAGTGGTGTGTAGGTCCGCGCCTGGGATCTGAACCCACGAACCCTGGGCCGCCTAAGCGGAGCACACGAACTTAACCACTATGCCACTGGGCCAGCCCCTAGGCTGCTTATTTTTAAGAAATAAAAGACTCAGAAAGTTTTTGTTGTTACCTCTCCCTTAACTGCCTAAAAGAATTCAAATAAAAAAACCTGTCTCAGGAAGCGAGCTATCACCTTAGCATAACATGAATTAGGTGGTAGACAGGGAGGAACCTGGAAAAGCCTGTTTACTGGGCTCCCCTCTGTGTTCTTCTGTTTCTGTGTGGCCAGCAACTTGTTTTCCAAACATTTGCTCCTTTTCATCTACCTGTGAATTGCCTTCCTTCCCTTTGAAGTCCCTGACTTCCCCTACCTCCAACATCTTGTTTTGTCTTTAGCTGAGGATGGTATTTAAGGTGAGGGCTTCATCCATTTTGGTGAGTTACTCAGTTTTTCTGGGTTTCTCCCATGTATAACATGTTATTATACCTTTGTTTGTTTTTCTCCTGTTAATCTCTCTCATGTCAATTTAATTTTTAGACCAGCTAGAAGAACCTAGAAGGATAGAGGAAAATTCCTTCCTCTCCTATAGTACTTTCACAAACCTAGATGGTATAGCCTACTACACACCTAAGCTATATGGTACTAATCTTATGGGACCAATGTCATATATGTGGTCTGTCGTTGACCGAAATGTCATTATGTGGCACATGGCTGTACATCTTATCTACAAAATGTATTGGAAAGGGGATATTTTAAACTTAAGATGGAACTGAACATTTAAAAATGTCCGTAGAAAAATAATTTATATTTATGGTTTATATAAACTTTGAGTCACATAATTAAAGATATATACAAGCTAAAATGACTCTAATTTGCTTTTTCTAATTTTATTGTTCTTATCATATGTTTATTTTTCATTTGGGGGACACAGAAGAAACTTGGTATCTTAAGAATAGCCCTTTATCTTATAATACCTATAATGTTAGGCAGAATTGACTCTCTGCAAAAATGTGGGGAAAAGTTAATTTCAAGGTGCTCCTAACTTAGCTTTGGCTAGTTCTTTCAAGATTTATTTTTGGGCTTCTAGGACTTTCATCCACACCCATGCTAGCCAAATCTCCCTCTACCACTGCTTATTGAAACCCATCTGTCCTGTGTCTCATTACAGCAAAGACCTACTAGGTTACTGCTTAGGATGGTAGATTAATGGGCATGTTAGACCTAGACTCTTGAGAGGCTCCTAGGCTCTCACCTACTTCAGTCTCTTCTCAGGTGTCCTAAATTCATTAGGCTCCTTTGATCTTGGCCTCTTTGGCCACATCAATAAATGTTCCATAAAATGGCACCCACCTTATTATAACTCAACATACCCTGGATGCTTGCTTTTCCCGGATGATCTCAAACTTTTAGCTCACTCACCTTCCCAGGTCCAATTACATATATCCTAGGCTCTACCAAACCTTGGGTTCTATTTGCCATCCCAGTGCCTCCTACACTTAGGCAAAGTATTAGACCAAAGTGATGCTCCATCCATAGGTTTCTAGCTTGAAAAACTCTCCAAGCTCCATCAATAACAGAAATCTAAGATAATAATCTCCATACATTTTTGATTGATCATCCCATTGGTTTAAAAAAAATTAGCACGTGCCTGTAATGAATATATGTGTGTGTATAAATTATATGTACTGCTGCATGGATATTTTACATATATTAAAAAGGTATGCTAAAGTAGAAAATTTAAGAGGATAACATAAAAATAATTGTGAATACAAGATCTATTTTTTTCTGCAGCCCAATGTATTGTCTTCTATACCTCTCTTTGGAAACCAGTGACTCAGGCCACACCTAACGAAATGCCACATCAGAGCTAATGAATTCACATATTAAACTTCCAAAAATATGTTTAACATTTGATCCCTTAAAGTTATAACTGGAAGGAATGGCTCTTTGATGGGTTCACTCATCTACGTGTACATAAGGACTCCCTGCATTTGGCTTCCAGCCCTTCCTTATTTATAGACAGAGTATATGAGTCTAATTAACTTGTTCCCCTAGCATTTTTGGGTTGGGAGATAAGTTGAAAGTATAGATATGAATGAACATGTTTGAATAATATGACTAGATTCTACTTTTCCCACATCCCCACTATCCTCTATGGCTTTAGTACATAAATTTGTTCCCCAGAACAAACTTTCTAGATGAAAATAACCAATGATCATGTCCCTGTGAAAGACAACCTAAAAGTTCATCTGTTGGAAAAAAAAATATGGTACATTTATACAAGGTGGGCTAGTAGATAGCCATCAAAATTCTGTTTCTCAAGAGTATTTAATGACATAGAAACATTTTCATGATAGATTATGTGAAAGGATGATAATCCATATCTAGATATGTATGTAATATGTATGTCTATCTATCTACATGTATAGATATGGCTTTATCCACAATCAGAAGGAAAAAAGCTAAAGTGTTAACAGTAGTTTTCTCTGTCTGATTTTATTTATGTATTTTTTAATAAAATTTATTTACATATTTATTTATGTTATGTTGCTATATTTTCTTAATAAATGTGTGTTACAGAATTAACTAGAACAAAAAATGCTATTAAGGAAAGATAGAAAGTGCTAAAGTTATGAGTCCTAGGGTCATTTGGGCCACATATTTGGAAATAGTCTCCTCCCATGGATCTCCCCAAGGGAGCTGGCCTTTTGGTTACGTTCCTCATTTTCTATCCCTTTCCTGACCACTTCTATTTTCTCAACTTTCCATTTTGTCTCTCAGCACTTCCTAATTCTACATCACCAGGACAAGACTGATGTTCTTCCATGGGGTGTGGTTAAAACGGTGGCAGATGTTTATACAAACTCCTTTTAAAACATTCACTTTTAATATGAATTGTTTTTCTGATAGGATTCTGTAAAGAAGGCAGATGACTAGGAAGTGGGGTTATTCTTGGCTCTGCCACAGACTCACTAACCAGGCTAAGGTCTGTCACTTGGGCCAAGCATTCTTAGACAATTTCCTTTTTGAGCACCTGCAGCCTTGTTGGAGCATCAGCAGAATGTCCACTCCCTACTGAGATGTACTGCTGCTCCTTTTGAGGAGAGAGAGAGCATTACAAGCAGCCAATACGTAAACTATTTTGGGAGATAATTAACCACATTGTCAATAATGCATATTCTCCCAGAGTAAATATGTACTTAGTCACTGGACGATGCTGTACAAATTTGCAGGAGAGTCACTGACGTTCTTCAATCCACCGGAGGATAATGAACTGGCTAAGAGATTTATATATGCCCAAAGAGTGCAACTAATTATAAGCCCCAAATTGCACTAGAAAGTACACAATTTAAATAGGCCTTGCACTTACAATTGCTTCAAATAATTAACACTCAAATACAAGATGGACCCTATGACAGCTTTGCCAAAGCAGAAGATTTTTCTGGAAGGTTCAATGGTGCTAGGATACAAAGTATTTGGTTAGGGAGACTGTTGATGATTTTCAATCATTTTGTCCTCATTGGTGTCCAAGGACAATGAATAAATATTTGAATTGGCAGTAATGCAAATGGTGCAGCTGACAGTGGGGCACAACCCCCTGGAGGGACACAGTAGTAGAAGAGACCTGAATAAATAATCTAAATCATTGTCTACAAATGTTGGCTAAAAGAGAGCTCAGTTCTCTATTGGACTCGAGTCTTTACCAAATCCTCTGATTCCAACAATGGAATGTCGAAATTGGCAAGCTGTTTCTGGATTTCCATCCTTCTCTAGGCCCACTAGCAGGTGGAAGTGATGGATAAATATACACAGCTGAGTTCCTATAAGGATCGCTCACTACAGCTGTACGTTCATTCACGTTATTCATTCTGGAGCTTACATTTTAGGGGGAAGATAGACAATAAAAGGAAAATTAGGTAATTATTAGAATGTAAATAAAATGTAAATCTTCAATAAATGCATGAGACAGCCACTAAAATGCAAGCTCCATGAGGACAGCTTGTTTTGTTTTGTTTTCTTGTACCTTAGCACTAAGAGTATTGCCTGGCACATAGTAGATGCTCCAGTAATATGCACTGAATGAAGAAGAAAAACACAAAAATAAGTACATAAATTCAGATAAAAAGGATTGGTGGAAGATGGCGGCATAGGAGGACTCAACTCACCTCATCCCATGGACACAACAAATTTACAACTATCCTTGGAAACATTACCCCTGAGAGAGAACTGAAAACTGGATAAAAAGAACCCCCACAACAAGAGACAGTGCTAACTGAGGCGGAAGAGGCAAATATTCCTTTCTGGAGAGGAAAAAGCCACAATCTAGCCGTCGTGCTTCAGGACCAGCCAGGAGCTATCTTAAGGTACGAAGCATTCCCTGGAGGAGTGGGGGATCTGAGTGAGAGAGCTTTGCTGCAATAAGCAGCTTTTGGACTCAGCACAACCAAGATGAGTGTCATAATATCTGGCTTTGCTGTTTGTTCACAACAATGGGGAATACCCCCAGAAAGGCTATCAGACATAAGGGAAAGAAAAAAAGCCTGCTCTTAAAAGGCCCATACACAAATTCACCCATTTTGGAAAGCAACCTAAAATCACCAGAAAGAAAGATACACAGTCCTTTGGTGAAAGGAGATTCACTTGACAGGCTCTGGGCGTATCTTGGTGAGAAGTGAGACCTCTCCAGGGACTGAGACATTGGCGGCAGCCATTGTTGTGACCTAGTACAGGCATGCTGACGCAGACTCTGGCAGATGCCATTGGAGATCTTCCCCTGGCCTCTTAGCGCAGGGGTCTGCCCCACCCACTAGAGCACTGATTTAATCCAGCTCAGCCAGGGCAGGCAGCCCACCCTAGGGACTGGCCCCACCCAACAGCAAGCCCTTGGGCAACTTGTGGACCCGCATAGGCGTGGTGTGTGGGACGTCTGCAGCAGGGCCAATGGGTCCGCCTCTGCGGAGCAGGGCATGTCAGAAGAGCAAGCCAACACTGGCCGAGTGTGTGGGGCCTCTGCAGTGGGGTGAGTGGGTCTGCTTCAGTGGATGGGGTGTGCACACGGGGCAGGACTGCATTGAAGGGGTGTGTGGCCCTGTGGGTGGTGGGGCTTGTCAGCTGCAGCAGACTTGTGCTTCTCAAACAGCTACATAGGGGATGGGTCCCACCTTCCAAAGCCTGAAACAATTGTGTGTTAACACACCTGGGGCTGACCCCACCCAGCTGCAGTCCTGAAAGAGCTGACAACAGCCTTGCAGGCTGGAGGCCTACAGCAATTGTAAGCCCCTGAGCCTAGCAACCAGCCACACTGGGGGCCTACTCAGTTAACAGAAAAACTGCAGCAGGAATGTGCTATTAGACCTTGCAGCCAACTGTGCTGGGGCTTCCCATGCCCGATAAAGTGACTGAAGGGTCTACAGCAGCCACATGCAGCTAAGCATTACAAGCAGCTGGCTAAGGGACAGCCTAGCCTCCCTGTGCCCCTACAGAAAGAGCAGCCCTGACACAAGAGAAGGACAGATGTAGCCCACACAGGGGACACTCCTGGAACATTGGGAACTGGTGATGAGAGGGAAGCACACTGCTGGGCTTCAGAAGGCATTTCTTAATAAGGCTACCTCTCCAAGATCGGGAGACATAGCTGACCTACCTAATACATAGATATAAGCACAGAGAAAGAGGCAAAATGAGGAGACGAAGGAATATGTTCCAAATAACGGAATAGGACAAAACCCCAGAAAAAGAACTAACCAAAGCAGAGATAAACAATCTACCTGATAAAGAGTACAAACTAATAGTCATAAGGATGCTCACTGATGTTGGGAGAAGAGTGGAAGAACTCAGTGAGAACTTCAAAAAAGAATTGGAAAATATAAAAAAGAACCAATCTGAAATGAAGACTACAACAATGGAAATGAAAAATGTGCTGGAGGGAATCAATAGCAGAGTAGATGATACCGAAGAGAGGATCAGATAAAGAGTTAGAGTGATGAGACCGGAGTGGAGAAGAGAGGTCTTAATGTAGATAGGCTAGTTAGGGAGAGAGCCTTTCAAGAATAGACATTTGAGTAGAGATCTGAATGATAACAAGGAGCCGGCCATGTGAAGTTCTGAGGGCAGAGTGTTCCAGACAGAGGCCAAGAAAAGCTTGATCTGTTCAAGGAACATCAAGAAGGCCAGTGGGGCTGGAGAGGATGAAGAGAAAGGGAGAGAGTCAGGAGATGAGGCCAAGGTCATGGGCAGGATCAGATCAAATATGGTCTTACAGGTCAGGGTAAGAGGTTTGCACTCTAATCTAAGAGTAGTGGAGAGACAGGAGAAGCTTTATAAAAAAGATCTGATGTGATCAGATTTACTTAAAAAGATCACCGTGGGTGCTGTGTAGAAAATGACTTATTTAACTGTAGAAATGGTTACATCAATTGCATCTTGCAAAACTAGGATCACATGTAACACATTTGAGAAACACTCTTTTAAGGAATATACCAGAGGAGACATGATTAGGGATAAACTAAGACCGTGGCTACAGTAATGAAGAAAAATCAGATTTGAGAGAAACTAAAAAGGTAAAATCAAGAAGATTAGATGATAAGACGTGGGAGTGAGGAAGTAGGATGACTCCCTGACTCTTTCTTGAGCAACTGGATGGATGGAAAATGAGGAACACTTAGCAGTGAAGTGGACTTAGGACCACTAATAACTTAACTGATCACGTACTATAGTCCATACACTGCTTTGCATGTTATAATGAGTATATACAGATAAGAAAGGCAGTCCCTACCCCCAAGGAGTTTGCAATCTGATGAGGGGACAGTAATTAACAAAGCTAATTAGAAAAGAAACCACAATGTGGTAAAATGTAGGGTAGATAAACCTCTAATCTAGTACACCACAGAAATATTTGTTTAGGGCCTGAAAGAAACCAAACTACAATTTTCCTTTTTCTCTCTTCCCACTTAATTAGGTTTTTATCTCTCTTTTTGGATGGAAAAATTCAAAGCATTCTTATTATAGTTAGAGTTGCCAGATAAAATACAAAACTGAAATGGGAACACAAGGACTACAGTTTCATTCTTAAGGATGAGTGAAAAATAAACTTGCCAGGAGAAGGGGACAGCAAAATAATCACCTTGGTCTTAGTCTTGGCATTGGGTAGATTACAAAACACCTCAACAACCAAAAACCTCCTCTGAGAGTTTATAACCATAAACTGGATCACCATTATGTTTATAATCAGAATTCATGTTATCTGTGTGTTCTGGAACATCTCAAAAGGAAAATTCAACTTAAAGTAGTGCCAGGTAGGTATCCAAGGCAATTGGTAGAAGCAAATGCAAATCCTCTCTAGAGAAATGTAATCTTAACCCAGATCTCAAAATATTCTCATAGGTAAATTTTCAAGGAAAATGGTCACAGTTTAAAAACATAAACCACACAAGGAAATCAGGCATTATGAAAGTCAGCAGAAATAATGGATAGCAGAATCAGACACACAGAGACTATAGATCTTTTTTTTTTTTCATTTTTTGTTTATTGCAGTAACATTGGTTTATGACATTGTAAAAATTTCAGGTGTACATCATTGTACTTCTATTTCTGCATAGATTACATCATGTTCACCACCAAAATACTAATTACAACCCATCACCACACACATGTACCGAATTAGCCCTTTCACCCTCCTCCCTCCCCCCTTCCCCTCTGGTAACCACCAATCCAATCTCTGTCTCTATGTGTTTGTTTATTGTTGTTGTTATCTACTACTTAATGAAGGAAATCATACGGTATTTGACCTTCTCCCTCTGACTTATTTCACTTTGCATTATACCCTCAATATCCATCCATGTTGTCACAAATGGCTGGATTTCATCGTTTCTTATGGCTGAGTAGTATTCCATTGTGTATATATACCACAGCTTCCTTATCCATTCGTCCCTTGATGGGCACTTAGGTTGCTTCCAAGTCTTGGCTATTGTGAATAACGCTGCAATGAACACAGGGGTGCATGTACCTTTACAAATTGGTGTTTTCAAGTTCTTTGGATAAATACCCAACAGTGGAATAGCTGGATCATATGGGAGTTCTATCCTTGATTTTTTGAGGAATCTCCATACCATTTTCCATAGTGGCTGCACCAGTTTGCACTCCCACCAGCAGTGTATGAGAGTTCCCTTCTCTCCACATCCTCTCCAACACATGTTGTTTCCTGTCTTGTTAATTATAGCCATTCTGACGGGCGTCAGGTGATATCTCATTGTAGTTTTGATTTGCATTTCCCTGATAGTTAGTGATTTTGAACATCTTTTCATGTGTCTGTTGGCCATCTGTATATCTTCTTTGGAGAAATGTCTGTTCAGGTCTTTTGCCCATTTTTTAATTGGGTTGGTAGTTTTTTTGTTGTTGAGATGCATGAGTTCTTTATATATTTTGGAGATTAAGCCCTTATCAGAAGTATGGTTTGCAAATATCTTCTCCCAGTTGTTAGGTTGTCTTTTCATTTTGTTGATGGTTTCCTTTGCTGTGCAGAAGCTTTTTAGTTTGATGTAGTCCCATTTGTTTATTTTTTCTATTGTTTCTCTTGCCCGGTCAGGCATGGTGTTTGAAAAGATGTTGCTAAGACCGATGTCGAAGAGCGTACTGCCTATGTTTTCTTCTAGAAGTTTCACAGTTTCAGGTCTTACATTCAACTCTTTAATCCATTTGGAGTTAATTTTTGTGCATGGTGTAAGGCAAGGGTCTACTTTCATTTTTTTGAATATGGCTATCCAGTTTTCCCAACACCATTTGTTGAAGAGACTTTCTTTTCCCCATTGTATGTTCTTGGCTCCTTTGTCAAAAATTAGCTGTCCACAGACGTGTGGGTTTATTTCTGGGCTTTCGATTCTATTCCATTGATCTGTGTGTCTGTTTTTGTGCCAGTACCATGCTGTTTTGGTTACTATAGCTTTGTAGTATATTTTGAAATCAGGGAGTGTGATACCTCCAGCTTTGTTCTTTTTTCTCAGGATTCCTTTAGCTATTGGGGGTCTTTTGTTGTTTCATATAAATTTTAGGATTCTTTGTTCTATTTCTGTGAAAAATGTTGTTGGAACTTTGATAGGGGTTGCATTGAATCTATAGATGGCTTTAGGAAGTATGGACATCTTAACTATGTTAATTCTTCCAATCCAAGAGCACGGAATATCTTTCCATTTCTTTGTGTCTTCTTCAATTTCTTTCAGAAATGTTTTATAGTTTTTGGTGTACAGATCTTTCACCTCTTTGCTTAAGTTTATTCCTAGGTATTTTATTCTTTTTGTTGCAATTGTAAATGGGATGGTATTCTTAATTTCTCTTTCTGCTACTGCGTTGTTAGTGTACAGAAATGCAACTGATTTTTGTATGTTGATTTTGTATCCTGCAACTTTACCATATTCGTTTATTACTTCTAAAAGTTTTCTGGTGGATTCTTTAGGGTTTTCTATATATAAAATCATGTCATCTGCAAATAGTGACAGTTTCACTTCTTCCTTTCCAATTTGGATCCCTTTTATTTCTTTCTCTTGCCTGATTGCTCTGGCTAGGACTTCCAGTACTATGTTAAATAGGAGTGGTGACAGTGGGCATCCTTGTCTGGTTCCTGTTCTTAGAGGGATGGCTTTCAGTTTTTCACCATTGAGGATGATATTAGCTGTGGGTTTCTCATATATGGTCTTTATTATGTTGAGATACTTTCCTTCTATACCCATTTTATTCAGAGTTTTTATCATAAATGGATGCTGTATCTTGTCAAATGCTTTCTCTGCATCTATTGAGATGATCATGTGATTTTTATTCTTCATTTTATTAATGTGGTGTATTATGTTGATTGATTTGCGAATGTTAAACCATCCCTGCACACCTGGAATAAATCCCACTTGATCATGGTGTATAATCTTTTTAACATATTGTTGTATGCGATTTGCTAGTATTTTGTTGAGGATTTTCGCATCGATGTTCATCAGTGATATTGGCCTGTAATTTTCTTTTTTTGTGTTGTCTTTGTCTGGTTTTGGTATCAGGGTAATGTCAGCTTCGTAGAATAAGTTAGGGAGCTTCCCACCCTCCTCAATTTTTTGGAAGAGTTTGAGAAGGATAGGTATTAAGTCTTCTTTGAATGTTTGGTAGAATTCCCCAGGGAAGCCGTCTGGCCCTGGACTTTTATTTTTGGGGAGGTTTGTGATTACTGTTTCGATCTCCTTACTGGTGATTGGTCTATTCAAATTCTCTACTTCTTCTTGATCCAGTTTTGGAAGGTTGTATGATTCTAAGAATTTATCCATTTCTTCCAGATTGTCGAATTTGTTGGCATATAGCTTTTCATAGTATTCTCTTATAATCTTTTGTATTTCCGAGGTGTCTGTTGTAACCTCTCCTCTTTCATTTCTGATTTTACTTATTTGTGCCTTCTCTCTTTTTGTCTTGGTGAGTCTAGCTAAAGATTTGTCAATTTTGTTGATCTTTTCAAAGAACCAGCTCTTGGTTTTATTAATTTTTTCTATTTTTTTTTGGTCTCTATTTCATTTATTTCTGCTCAGATTTTTATTATTTCCCTTCTTCTACTGATTTTGGGCTTGGTTTGTTCTTCTTTTTCCAGTAACTTTAGGTGCATTGTTAGATTGTTTATTTGAGATTTTTCTTGTTTGTTGAGATAGGCCTGTATCGCTATAAACTTCCCTCTTAGAACCGCTTTTGCTGTATCCCATAAATTCTGGCATGTCATATTTTCATTTTCATTTGTCTCCAGGTATTTTTTGATTTCTTCTTTGATTTCTTGTTAACCCAGTCGTTGTTCAGTAGCATTTTGTTTAATCTCCATGTATTTGTGGCTTTTCTGATTTTCTTCCTATAGTTGATTTCTAGTTTCATACCGTTGTGGTCAGAAAAGATGCTTGGTATTATTTCAATCTTCTTAAATTTATGGAGACTTGTTTTGTGGCCTAATATGTGATCAATCCTGGAGAATGTTCCATGTGCATTTGAAAAGAACGTGTATTCTTCTGTTTTTGGATGGAATGCTCTGTATATATCTACTAGGTCCATCTGTTCTAGTGTGTCATTTAAGGCCGATGTTTCCTTATTGATCTTCTGTTTGGATGATCTATCCGTTGGTGTAAGTGGAGTGTTAAAGTCCCCTACTATTATTTTGTTACTATCTATTTCTCTTTTTATGTCTGTTAATAATTGCTTTATATATTTAGGTGCACCTGCATTGGGTGCGTAGATATTTACAAGTGTTATATCCTCTTGTTGGATTGTTCCCTTGATCATTATGTAATGCCCTTCTTTGTCTCTTTTTACAGTTTTTGTTTTAAAGTCTATTTTGTCTGATATGAGTACTGCTACCCCAGCTTTCTTTTCGTTGCCATTTGCATGGAGTATCTTTTTCCATCCCTTCACTTTCAGTTTGTGAGTGTCTTTAGGTCTGAAGTGTGTCTCTTGCATGCAGCATATATGTGGGTCTTGTTTTTTTATCCAGTCAGCCACCCTATGCCTTTTAATTGGAGCATTTAGTCCATTGACGTTTAAAGTAGCTATTGATAAGTATGTACTTACTGCCATTTTTTAACTTTTTTTTTTTTCTCAGTGTTTTAGTAGTCCTTCTCTGTTCCTTTCTTCTTCTATACAGAATTGATGGTCACTTTAGTTTGACCTCTGTCTGAAAGCTGTACTCTTAACTCCCCTCCTCCCTCCTTTTATGTTTTTGATATCATATCTAACCTCTTTTTTGTGTATTTGTATCCATTACGTTCTAATCATGGAAATAGATAATTTTTCCTATTTGTGGTCTTCTCTTTTCCCCTTAAATCAGTCCCTTTAACATTTCTTGTAGTACTGGTTTCTTGGTGACAAACTCCTTTCATTTTTGCTTATCTGGGAAAATTTTGATCTCTCCTTCCATTTTGAATGATAACCTTGCTGGGTAGAGTATTCTTGGCTGTAAGTTTTTTCCTTTTAGCACTTTAAATATATCATGCCATTCTCTTCTAGCCTGTAAGGTTTCTGCTGAGAAATCAGCTGATAGCCTTATGGGGTTTCCTTTGTATGTAACTTGACATTCTCTTGCGGCTTTTAGGATTCTCTCTTTATCTTTAATTCCGGACATTTTGATTATGATGTGTCTTGGTGTGGGCCTATTTGGGTTTATCTTGTTTGGGGCTCTCTGTGCTTCCTGTACCTGGATGTCTGCTTCCTTCCTTAGGTTAGGGAAGTTTTCATCTATTATTTCTTGAAATAGATTCTCTGCCACCTTGTCTCGCTCTTCTCCTTCCAGGACACCTATAACACGGATGTTAGTGCGCTTGATGTTGTCCCAGAGGTCCCTTAGACTGTCCTCACTCTTTTTAATTCTTTTCTCCTTTATCTGTTCACCTTGGGTAATTTCTTCTATTCTTTCGTCCAGCTCACAGATCCGTTCTTCTGTATCCTCTACTCTGCTTTTGAGTCCCTCTAGTGAATTTTTCATTTCCAGTATTGTATTCTTCATTTCTGATTGGTTCTTTTTTATATCTTCCATTTCTTTGTTGACATTCTCCCTGAGTTCATCTATTCTTCTCCCCAGATCAGTGAGCATCCTTAACACTGTTAGTTTGTCTCTGTCGGGTAGGTTGCTCATTTCTGTTTCACTTAGTTCCTTTTCTGGGGTTTTGTCCTGTTCCCTTACTTGGAATGTATTCCTTTGCCTCCTCATTTTGCCTCTTTCCCTGTGCTTGTGTCTACGTATTAGGTAGGTCAGCTACGTCTCCTGCTCTTGGATAGGTGACCTTATGTATGTGATGCCTTAGGAGGCTTCCAGTGTGCTTCCCTCAGTTCTCAATGTTCCAGGGGTGACCTCTATGTGGGCTACGTGTGTCCTTCTGTTGTGGCCTGTTTGCTCTCCCTGTAGGTGCCCAGGGAGGCCGAGTTATGCTCCTGGCCAGCTGTTGTAATGCTCAGCTGCTTGTAGTTGTTGTGGGCCCTTCAGTCTCTTTATCAGGTGTGGGGAGCCCCAGCACAGTTGGCTGCAAGTTCTAATACCACATTTGTGTTGCAGTATTTCTTTTAAGTGAGTAGGTCCCCAGCATGGCAGGTTGTTAGGCTCAGGGCCTTACAATTGCTGTAAGCCTCTAGCCTATTAGGTCTCTTGTCAGCTCTCTGAGGATTGCAGTTGGGTGGGGCTGGCCTCAGGCACTGGAGCACCCAATCGTTTCAGGCTTTGGAAGGTGGGGCAAACCTCCTATGTGGGTCTTTGAGAAGCACAAGTCTTCTGCAGCTGACAAACCCTGCTGCCCACAGGTCCACACACACAGTCAACACAGTCCTGCCCCGTGTGCGCGCCCCGACCTCCCCAAGCGGACCCAGTCTCTCCATGGTGGGAGCCCCACACACTCCGCCACCGCCCCACACTCTCCACCCGGTCCTTGTGCACACCCTGCCCGGCTCAAGTCGGCTCAGTTGCCAGGCTGCAGAGAATCCAGTCACCAATCTATGCAGGACACAAGTTGCCTGAGGGCTTGTTGTTGGGTGGGGCCAGTCTCTAGGGTGGGCTGCCTGCCCTGGCTGAGCTGGATTAAATTGGTGCTCTAGCGGGTGGGGCAGACCCTGGGCTAGCAGGCCTCAGGGAGAACTCCAATGGTCTCTGTGTCAGCACGCCCACACCAGGCCACAACAATGGCCACCGCCAATGTCCCAGTCCCTGGAGAGATCTCACCCCTCACCGAGATGCACTCAGGGCCTATTAGGTGAGTCTCTTTTCACCACAGCACTGTGCATCTTTCTTTCTGGTGATTTTTGGATGCTTTCTGAAACGGGTGAGTTTGTGTGCGGGCCCTTTAAGAGCCGGTTTTAGTTTCTTTGTGAACCGGGTTTTCTGGGGATACTCCCCAATGTTTTAGTAGCAGGCAAAGTCAGATATTATGCCTCTGGTCTCGATTGTGCTGGGTCCACAAAATGCCCACAGCAGGGGTGCTCCCCCCGCTCAGGGCCCCGCGCCTCCAGGGATGCTGCGGACCTGTGTGCTGCTCCCGGCGGCCGTGAAGCTGGCGGCTTGTGAAGGCGGCGTTTTCCTCTCCAGAAGGGAGTTTCTGCCTCTTCTACCTCAGTTAGGATTGTCCGTTGTTGCAGGAGTTCCTCTTATCCAGTTTTCAATTCTGTCTCAGGGGTAATTTTTCCACTAGTAGTTGTAAATTAGCTGTGTCCACGGAGGAGGTGAGTTCAGAGTCTGCCTACGCCACCATCTTGACTCCTCTTTTTTTTAATTTTATTTATTTATTTATTTTTTCCCCCAAAGCCCCAGAAGATAGTTGTATGTCATAGTTGCACATCCTTCTAGTTGCTGTATGTGGGACGCGGCCTCAGCATGGCCGGAGAAGCGGTGCGTCGGTGCGCGCCTGGGATCCGAACCCCGGGCCGCCAGCAGCGGAGCGTGCGCACTCAACCGCTAAGCCACCGGGCCAGCCCCTATAGATCTTGAAATTATCTGACATAGTATATAAAAATAACAAATATTTAATATTTTTCAAAAAATAAAAGAGCATCTTGAAAACAGAAAAGTAATCAGTTTTGAAAAGAATCAAATATAACCTCTATAAGTGAAAAACATAAAAATTCAAATTTAAAACTCAATGGATAGATTAAACAGTAGATTAGGGATAGCAGAAAGAGAGTTAGTAAACTCAAAGATAGATACAAAGAAAAGATTGAAAATTTAGTCCAGAGAGACAAAAAGATAGAAAACAAGCAAGAGCAGTAAGACATATGGAGGTTAGAATAAGAAGGTCTAATATGGGTCAAAGTTTCAAAAAGAGATACTAGAGAGAACAGGAAAGAGGCAGTATTCAGAGAATAGAATACCTGGAATTTTCCAGAATTGTTAAAAGATACCAAACCAAGAAACAGCATAAGCATATATATTATTTTTTTTTTTAATGTACAAGAAGACCCATCATAGTAAAATTGCAGAATAACCAAGAAAACAAACAGCTCTTAATCTGTGGAGAATGATAAAGAGACAGTGTGTGAGAAGAAAGAAAATATCTTGAGAAGAGGACTTAAAAATTTGATGGATGAAAGAACATCAGTCATTTCAGAAAGACAGTGGCAGAAAGTTCTTTGAAATTTTGATGAAAGACTTGGAATCATAAAATACAGGAGCCAGAGGGAACTTAGCCTCAAGGCCCAGCTCAAATGTCATAAGAGTATGAAGGATTTTTGTTTGTTTCTTTTGAGTCCTCTAGTTTTCTGACAGAATGAGTCTTTTTTCTGAGCTTCCAATAAACTTTGTATTGAGGCTGCGGCTATCATCCACTCGGGATGCAGTGAATTGTTAATGATCTGCCATAGTCAGGGAGTAGATCTTACTCATCCCTGCAACCCTAGTGCCTAGTGTTAGGCCCAGCATTAATTCATTTCTTCCACAAGTATATTTTGGGGTTTTTTTGTGTGTGTGTTTTTTGTGAGGACTAGCCCTGAGCTAACATCCGTTGCCAATCCTCCTCTTTTTGCTGAGGAAGATTGGCCCTGGGCTAACGTCTGTGCCCATCTTCCTCTACTTTATATGGGACATGGCCACAGCATGGCTTGACAAGTGGTGCATCGGTCCTCGCCCGGGATCCAAACTTGTGAACCCCAGGCTGCCGAGGCAGAGTGCGCAAACTTAACTGCTACGCCACCGGACCAGCCCCTCCACAAGTACATTTTGAATCCTACTATGTGCTAGGGCTACCATGATGACTAATTCCTAGTACAATATGGAGCTCAGGGGAGAATGCAGCAAGTAAAAAGATATTGCATTAAATGCTGATCACTGTTACCAACAGGATTATGAACAATTTACTAAGAAGAAAATAGGGTGATACCTAAACCAGGGAAAAGGGGTATGGCAGGGGTGGGGGAGTGCAGTAATAGAAGTGTTTCTTGAAGAAATGAAGGCTTAGATAAGAACTGAAAAATGAGTTTGAAGAAGAAGGAAGGAGAGAGGGTGGAATCCTATCCATATGGAAAGGTGTAAAGGCAGAGAGAGCTAAATCTTTGGAGATAATTCCTTTAGTAAAAGGGCTCATGTGGTTCCTGTTGAAGAAACTGTAGAGGGATTGACAAGATCTCGTCAGAATACAACATAGTTGCCCTCACCTTAAAAACGTACAGATTTTTTAATAAAAGAATGGGAAAAGTGCAAAAGTGGATTGCAAAGAATTTGGGGTAGCTAGTGTAAAGAGTAGATATTGGACCTCTAGGAAGCAAGAAGAGACAGGAGAGACAAGACTGAAGAGACCAGTGGCTGGATCAGGAAGAAGCTTTATGCCATGCTTGGGAGTACAGACTTTATCTAGAGCTGCAGGAAACCATTTTAGATTTGTAGGCAGTTGTCACGATCAGGTTTAAATTTTGGAAAGAACACCATTATTGCAATACAGAGAATGGATATCGAACGTGAAAGAGTAGAAAAAGACTAGAATTAGGGAGACCAGTCAAAAGACTATTGCAATAGCCAGGTGAACCATGATGGTGGCCTGAGCTATAGTGTTGTAGAGGGATGGGCTGAAGTGGACAGAGTGAAACATATTTAGGAAGTAGAAATGACTGTTGTGGGTTGAATTATGTCCCCCAAACAATACGTTCAAGTCCTAACTGCTGGTATCTGTGAAGGTGACCTTACTGGGACATAGGGTCTTTGCAGATATAATCAAGTAAGGATGAGGTCATACTGGATTAGGGTGGGCCTCAATCCAATGACTGATGTCCGTATAAGAAGGCCACATGAAGACAGACACACAGACATCAGAAGGAAGATGGTCATGAGACCGTGGAGGCAGAGATTAGGGTGAAGTTGCTGTAAGCCAAGGAATGCCAAGGATTGCTGGCAACCACCAGAAGGCAGGAAGAGGCGAGGAGCGGTCCTCCCTCAGAGCCTCTAGGAGGAATCAATCCTGCTGACTCCTTGATTTCAGATATCCTGGCTCTAGGACTGTGAGAAAACACATTTCCCTTGTTTTAAGTCACTCAGTTTGTGCTTGTTACAGCAGCCCTAGGAAACTAATACAGTGTTATAGTGAGTGTGTAGGGGACACCATTTCCCCCTGTGTTTCTGCCTTTATCTTTACAATATTGGAAAGACAGCTACTAGTCCTTCTTTCTAATTCACCAACTTCTTCTTTTTTTTTTTTTGTGAGGAAGATTAGCCCTGAGCTAACATCCATTGCCAATCCTCCTTTTTTTGCTGAGGAAGATTGGCCCTGGGTTAACATCTGTGCCCATCTTCCTCTACATTATATAGGATGCCACCACAGCATGGCTTGATGAGCAGTGCATATGTCCATGCCCGGGATCCAAACCCATGAAACTTGGGCTACCGGAGTGGAGCAAGCGAACTTAACCACTCCGCCACCGGGCCAGCCCCCACCTACTTCTTTTTAATAAAAAGAGAATGCCTTATTGTATATGAGTGGTGAGTCTGAGAGAAGGAACTCAGCGTGCCTGAGAGAGGTGGGATTTTAATCAGGGTGGGGGAGTGTTAGGAAGCTCTCTTTTCATAGCTCTAATTCACACTCACCATTTTAGCCTCATAAGGAATCAAGTTGATGCTTTGATCTTTTTCTGTATGACCACCCTCACCTTCCCCAATCTTAATGCTCACTTGGTTCTGAATTGTGGAGAGAGGTATTTCTAATAAAATCCAGAGAGAGAGGGAGAAATAACTGTTTCCTAGTATTTTGGCTTGAGCAGCTGAGTGATGCTGTACTTGGAGCCATATTTCTCAGGAGTAGGGATTGTTGGGAACACAGGTGGGAGATGACAGCACGTAGGAGTTGCTCGAGATGTTTGCTGAATTCCAAATGGTCCAAACTCCTCATTTTAAGGATGAGTAAACCGATCCCCAAGGAACCTCAGTCACTTGTCCAAGGTCATACAGAACAAATGCAGACTTAGAAACTTTTGTTCCTATGAGTTCCAAGTGATTTTCTATCTCTTTCTCCACACAGCCTCTATTTAAGATTACACACCCTTGCGTAAAAATATTCACACACCCATTCTGAAAGACCATATTATGTAGCCTTGCTATGCTATTCAAGACCACTGACCCCTCTACTCGTTAGCAAAAGCCCACATCACGTTGTCAGCTACAGAAAGTCTGTCCAGGCCACAGGCCTGGGGACACTTCAAGTGGGCCTTGTACCAACAGTTTACCCAAATAATTCAATTAAGAGCCATCCACCCCCTACATAAGGGGTCTCCAGGATATTTCATCATTGCACTTTTCATTTCAAGACCTGCTTGGAATCTCCAGTCTATTCAGGATACTCTGCCAAAGCTGAACTGCCTGGAGCAAAACAGAACAATCCTTTGGATCCTGAAATAAGTGTCCGGCACTGCAGGAGCCAAGCTGGAGAAGGCGAAGGAACTGGGTGTGTATTCCCACCGAAATCATATTTTTTATTACCTCTTCATTCAGACAACAAGAGAAGGTTACAGAACACATAACCTTTCATTTCCTGACTCTGCTAGGTGCATTTCACATTCTCAGCATCCAAGGAAACTCTCCAACTAAATATATGGTTAGAAAAAAGGAAAGCCAAGACAACATACATTTATCTCCTTTGCTGCCTAAAGAGAAACAAAACTGCTGAAAAACAAAATGTATTCTCCAACAGACATATTTTCTGGTCATTACTTTTTGCCCGAATTGCTGGTTTGTGTAAACAAACTAAGGCTTGTATATACAAGTCCTGTTATCTGGGGGAAAAAAAATCTAAGAGAGTCATCCTGTGTGATATGCTTTAAAAAAAAGGAGCCTCTTACATTTTTAAAAAGATATTTTGAAAGACTCTGCCTATTCATCATCAGGAATATTTTAAAGAAGTGATGTTTTCTTTTGTGTATCTTCAAGTCGCTATAGCAACTGGATCACTTTCTACTCATTAATCAGGAGGCACCAGCCAGAGAATCCATCCTTCCCCCTAGGTTTGGAGTCTTTGCCTATTACTCTACCTTTTTAAAGCTTCACAGATTTTGGAAATAGTTTTCTTCAAAAATGTCTCCCTTGATCTGAGAGTTTCGCTGTGTTTAGTGTCTTATTCGTTGCTACACATTTTCTCTTCTGTGTGATTTGATGGCTTCTATGGACTACTAGGTACGTTTTGATTGCTCCTTTCTCTGGACTTCTGTGCTTTTATTTCTTACAGCTATGGGAGGTTTTGCTGAGTCTCCAGGGTTGTGTGGTAGATTATACAGAAATCCTTCTACTTCCTCTTCCTTATCTATACTGTCAGCCGGAAGTGCCATGTACAGCTAAAAATGGAGTTTTGTTTCCTTTAATGTTCTAATTTCCTCCTCCTTCTCAAAAGTCAGCAATCCCATCTTGATTTTCGTTAGTAACACTTGGACCTGCTGAAGCAGTGATGAACGATGAGCACAATTCATAATCATTTGATGGCCTAAGGGATGCAGTGACCATCTTTCTTGGAGTCCATACACTCTTCTGCATACTTGCCAATTGCTGGATGGTCATACAAACTAGGGAAGGAGGACCTTGGAGTGCCGGTAGTCCAGAAGCTGCTAACTGGAATATAGTTTGCAGAAATGTTTTATTGGCCAGCACAGTGTTGACCCATGCTATGTTCAAAAAAATCAGAGGATTTCTCATGAAAGACTGGATTACCTCAAGTTCTGCCTGCAACAATTGACAGGGGCTGAGCAGTGAATGACTCCTGTAAGTGGGTACACCCCTGTGGGCCTGAGTCCCCAGCTGGCCCACCTGACTGTGGTACCTGCCTGGCACCTGTAGGTATTTGAATTTAGGACCCTTGATCTTGTTCAATTTCCATCCCTCTCCCCAATTTTTACAGATAAGTAAACTGAGGCCTAGACTTTTCAGGACTTGACCAAAGCCAAAAGCTAATTAGTGGTCGCTTGAGAACTAAATCCAGATTTGCTGACCCCTAACCCAGTGCTTCAAGTTCTTTGAAGATCAAAACTACCTCTTATAGTGTTTCTCCTCAGAGTGGAGGACACACTAAGCCCTCAGGAAATACATTTTAAACCAACTATGACTAAGAACTATACAAATCCACACAGGTGATCACCGGGAAATGTTGCAACAACTCCTGTCACTGTTTTGAAAAACACTCTTTATGCTATTTAGAATAAGAAGGGAATTATTTTTCAGGTATAGAGAAATACGTTGCCAGGTACCAAGCATGTGTATGTGTATATGAATGGGATGGGATGGGCAAGAAGAAGGGAGAGACCCTCTGAGTATATTGTCCAAAAGTGGCAGCTGTTCAAGATTTTTCAAATGTAATGTAATAGATTCATCTGAGGGCTAGGAAGTATGAACAAGATGAAAGAATGTTAGAAGCAGCACCATGAGAACAACACTGATTTATCCAGAGAAGGTAGTAGAAGACTGGAAATCTTTTATGTTATTTGCTCATCCACCGATTAATGAATGGCACGTGTCCTGGTCTCCAGCACACAGTGAGTCTATCCACCCTTCCAATCCATATTTAGAATATTGCTATGCCTGTGGTGTAAGGTGGCCCCCCAACGTGTGTATGTGTGTATGTGTGCATCCACAAGCATGTATGTAGGTTTTGTGAGGGTGGGCAATGAATTACTGAGCAAAAAATAATTCTCTTCAATTTTTGAGAGTCCTTTCTCCTTGTATCCATTCCCAAAGAGAACAAAAATTAATAAACAAATACTGGTTGTTTTGATCCTGCAGTAAATACAGGGAAAAGTTGGCCATAAAAGAGAACTCAGGCTGTGCTAATACTTAATTCATGGGGAAATGAACCCATTATCATAATAAAAATAAAAGCTTAGCACCTGCCAATGAGGCAGGCCTCCAGCGAGACATTGTGCCTTGCCGGGCTTTGCAGGGCTGGAGATGCTCTGCGGTAGTGCCTACAATGGCCTTAACACAGGAGCTTTGTGATGATAGAGAAAAGATTCCATGGAACAGCCAAACACCCAGTCTGTGCAAAGGCAAGCTCTTCTTCCTAATGAACCTCCTGTGAGCACTCTAACAGCATTCCAGTGGCTCTTAAGTCTGAAAACAAGAGGGATTTCACAGTATGATTAAGTGGACACAATAACACATAAAGCGGGCTGACAATTATCTGCCGAATTTGGGGAGAGTTCTGTCCCACCATGGAATACCTTCGATTGGCTGTCTATCTAGTATGATTCTTTCAGATAATTGCTGGCTGTGTCTTCCCTTCTTTTCACGTTTTATGGGGCTGATTATTCTGTGAAAACTCTTCTATTTTCCTTCTCCATGGCATGGGAACACCCCAGGACTCATTTGCAGGGTTCACTTAGAAAAGAGCTCTGTTTTATAAGGCTGGCCGTTCGGCAGTCGGCTGATTCCTCTCTCAGACACTGCAAAGATTGTCTCTCCAGGGCCATTGTTCCTTCTGCCATTTCACAGCCCTCCAGGGGCCTTCATTCATATTGGCAGGTGATGAGCTATTTTCAAGTCATGGGTAATCATAGTAATTCAGCATTTTTCCTTATTAGCACCTCTCAATGGAGAAAGCGCACGGACTCTGCTCATCTATGCTGTCTCTTTTCTCTAGGTTTAAAGCTTTTATGTGCCAGATGGGCTATGTTGTTAGTCTAAAGGGATAAAATGAAAGAGCGTCGACCAATCTTTTTAATGGTCACAAATTACACGGATGAGAATGGTCAGCAATTCTTTCTTCGCTTTGAGAGAAGCCACCAACCTTGTAGGAAAGCCATTGTTATTTTCATTCTTGGTTCTTGAAACACTATTGAATGAGACATTATCAAATGATAGATGCACACGTGGGTGCCTAAATGTGTGAGTTTTCCTTCTTGGCGATGAGGCAATTTTCCAGAGCATTGGTATATTTTAGGAATCTCCAATATTTTCTAAAAATTTTGGTACTGATGGAAGGGCGGGTGAGCTTGACCATAGAAGGCTAAAGACTCATATATTTTGGTATGTCAATAGAAGGGAACAGGATTCAGTTTCCATAAAAACACCTCCACAAACACCAATGTTCTTTACCAGTGCTATAAAAGATGAAGGGGCTTATTCTGCAATGTGTATTAAACAGGCACACATTTCGAAATGTTTGGAGACACCTGTGATTTACCCAAGCCACCAGGATTCCTCCTTTAGGCCCATTATTATCAATTATGTCTACGTGTAGTAAGTATATACAATTACTTTTACGATGGACTATTTACTTCATTCATCTAACAGTTTTTCTGAGAGCTTGGCCACTTTTTTGAGAAAATATATTTATTTAGCCTACTATATTGATATTTCTAAGCACTCCGCTAGCATTTCAGTGTCTAAGGATTATCACATCTAAAAGTAGTGGATTATTTGAAAATTTTACTTTCTTTGACCAGAGTTTACATTTAATGCACCTAAAGGGAAGTTTGAGGAAATTTTCTGTCTTTATGCTAATTCTAAAAGTCTATCCATTCTAAAAGTCTAAAAAATGGGCAGTCATGATAGGTATCAGGCATAAGAAAATTACAAATCAGAAGGAAACATGAGGCTTGAAAGGGCACCAAGTGCTAGCAATTCCTTCTCTTTTACAGGATTGCAAACTTGAGTGGTTTTTCTTTTAACACTTTATGTGAAAATAACTTCAAACTTACAGAAAAGTTAAAAGAATAAAACCATTTACCCTTTACTCAGATTCACCTATTGTTAACATTCCACTCTATTTGCTGTATAATTTACTCACTTGTTTTCTGTGTGTGTGTATATATATACATATATATATTTTTTCCTGAACCATTGAAAGTAAGATGCATACATTGTGGTTCTTTATCTCTAAATATTTCAGTGTGCATCTCCTAAGAATAAGTACGTTCTCTTATATAACAACAGTACAGTCATCAACTTTAGGAAATTTAATGTTAATAAATACATTTATCTAATCTCCCAACTATATTCCAATTGCTTTCAATTGACCCAGCCTTGTCCCATAGAGATCCATTCTAGGATCTCATATTGCATTTAGTTGTCTTGTCTCTTTAGTCTCCTCTAACCTGGAACAACTCCTTGGCTCTTCTTTGTCTTTTGTGACACTGACATTTTTTAAAGGTAACAGTTCCTTTTTTAATAAGATGATTCTCATTTGGCATTTGCCTGATATTTCCTCTTGTTTAGATTCAGGTTAAGCATTTCCAGCCAAACTACTGCATAGGTCATGTGGTGACCTTCTCGAGATATCCAGTCTGGAAGAACCCAATATCCATCTGTCCCTCTTTAGTGATGTTAATTTGCGCTCTTGGTTTTGCATCTCAAGAAATTTCCTCTCAATTCAATCCAGCACAACACCCAGCCCCTGAAGCTGTTGAACAATTCTTTTAAGACAACTGAAAGAAAGTTATTCCAGGAAAGGTGGGAAGAGGAGTTTCAGAATTCAGAGCTCAGCATCAAGGCAGGAGGAGATTTCTGAGATAATAAAGCAATATTAATAATTATGCCCTTAATAATATTTTTAAGAAATGCTAACATTTCTTGAGCCCTCATCATGTGCCAAGCACTTCATTAACATACTTTAAATGGTGTATTAGTTTTCTATGGCTGTTGTAACAAATTACTACAAATTTAGCAGCTTAAAACATTTAGATTTGTTATTTTACAGTTCTGTGGGTCAGAAGTCCAGTATGGGTCTTACCAGGCTAAAATCAGAGTGGTCGCAAGGCTGGGTTCATTTTTGGCGGATCTAGGAGAGGATCTGTTTCCTTGCTCATTGAGTTATTGGCAGAATTCAGTTCCTTGCAGTTGTGGGACTGAGATCCATTTCCTCGCTGGCTATCAGGTGAGGATTGTATCTAGCTTTTAGAGGCCACCTGCCTTCCTTGGCTTGGGGGGTCCCTAAAACTAGTAATGATGGGTCTCTCCTCTCTCTTATCTCTCTCCGATGGCAGATGGAAAAGTTCTTCACTTTTTAAAGACTCCTGTGCTTAGATTTGGCCCACCTGGATAACCTAGGATAATATCCTCATCTTAAAATCTTGAACCTTCATCATATCTTCAAAGTTCCTTTTGCTGTGTAGGGCAACATATTCATAGTTTCCGGGGATTAGGGCCTGGACACCTTTGGGGGAGTCATTATTCTGTCTCCCACAGATGGATATCTCATTTAATACAATGATGCTGTGAGGTAGGTACTGAAATTATCCCCAGTATCCATGATGATACTGAAGTTTAGAAAAGTCAAATGAATTTCCCAGAATCACATAATGGGTAAGAGGCTGGGCCAGGATTAACTTCAGAAGGGTTTATCTAATCTGGAGGATTTAAAATTTTCTTTTAGCAGCAGAATTCTTTATCAAATGGAAACTTATAAAAAATCAAATGCATAAAAAAGATGAAAACAAAGCTGCCCGGGCTAAATTGGGAGTAGTGAGGGGCGGGGGAAGGGAAGGGCTAGAGGTACCAGACCACTGATCCTGCCCAGCCCTTCTGCTTCCAGATGAGGATGTGAGGTCCAGAGACAAGTGTGAAATGCCTTGCTGAAGTGAGCTCTGGGACTGGAGTCTCGCTCTTCCACTCTCCATAAGGGCTCTTTCAAAGGGTGAACCACAGATTTACCTGTTAGGAGTCTGCTCATTTATTTGTTCAAAAACTGTGTATGGAGCATGGATGGGATTCAAGGCAGGCCGCGCCAAGATGTGCTACTCTGGTATGTGGATTATTTCAAGCTGAAGACAATAAAGTCTCAGAAGAATCATGAAGGACATTTGACCTTCCCCCAAGCTACCTAAAAGAATTTAAGATAGAAGGCCTGTCCCTAGGATAGGCCATCACCATAGATAACTCTGGGTATCCATAGACTGGGAGGGTCCTTGCTAAGGCCATTCTTATCAAGGTTCTGTTTACCAAACATTTACATTTGTAAGGGAAATTTCCATTTGTAAAGATCTCACCCTCGCTGTACCAGTAAGAAGGGAGAATGACCTCATCTCTAGAAACTTATCAATGTGGAAGGTGAGGCCTTAAATCTGCATAATAACCTTACCCTTCTTTACTGTGCTTTTCTGGTAATCTCCCATAACTGACTCCCCCCACCCCCAACATCTTCCTTTGTCTTTAGCTAAAGATAGTATTTAAAATGAGAGATTCCACCATTTTGTCGAGTTACCCAGTTTTTCTGGGTCTCTCCCATGTATACATCTTATAAAGGTTTGTTTGATTTTCTCCTGTTATTCTCATGTCAATTTAATTCATATCCCAGCCAGAAAGGACCCAGACTGGGTAGAGGATAGTCTTTCTCCCTTTCAGCATCTACATGTGGTAGGCAGGATTCTAGATGCTGATGATTCAAGAGTAAATATAAAAGTCCCTGCCTGCCTGCAAGTTACATTTTAGTGAAGGAAGAGATACAGCAAACAAATTTTAAAAATAAATAAAAAATAAAAATATCAGATAATTGCATGTGATTTGCCAGAATTAAAATAAGGAGATTGATGTATGTATGTGTGTAGGGAGTAGGAGGAGGAAAAAGAGTGAGAAAGAGAAAGAGAGAGAGAGAGAGAGAGGCTGGCTTCTTTAGATTAGGTGCTGAGGGGAAGCCTCTTAGAGGTGATAGTTAAACTGAGATGTGATGATGGGAAGGAGCCAGCCACATTAATATCTCAGGAAAAGCATTCCAGGTAGAGGAAACAACAGCTAATGCAGGGCTTGGGAGGAAGAATGGGCCAGAAGCAATTAAGACCAGGACCCTCCAGTGTAGCTGGAGAGTGAGGAGAGGGGAGAGAGGTAGGTGATGAGGTCAGAGATGTGGAGGAGACTAAATTTAGTAAGCCTTTTTTGATTAAAATACACATCTGTCTGTTATCAAGCATTATCTACTAGTTCTACCTTGAGCCAAGCATAGAATTCCCAAGTAAAGGATCATTTGCTTCTTGGCAGAGCAAAAGCATCATGCCCCATCACTTGAGTTATTTGTTCATTGCACAAGGTTCCAATGCTTTTCTGCAGTTACTTGCTAAGTTCCCAAGTGGCCCATCATGTTAATGCACATTTGAGCACATGATGTGACAGTTGGACAATGGCTTTGGGTAACTGTCATTAGTCGTGCATACCATGGTAAAGTTAAGCTATTACTGACTTCATGGTTCTGATTTGCATTTTAACATTCAAGGGGGTAATTACTCTACCCAGTCCCAAGGAATAATTGACAGATTTTATGTCTGAAATCTCAGTAGGTCAAACTTCCCATTTGTAAAACTTTTCAGTTGCTCCTTTGCCGAGCACATAAAACGAATTTACTTCTGAACTGAGACCTTGTATGCCAAATTTTTATAGCCTTAAATATAGTATTTTATCACTACTCTAAATGGTTCTTGACTCACCTCCCACAGACCCTTCAGTGTTAAAGGCAAGAGGGCTCCCTAATTCACTTGTTTCAATTTATAGAAGACTTTTAAGTTGAAGCCAGGTCATTTGGATAATATTTCAGATGTACAGGCTGCATTTCTGCTAAACACAATAAATCTTCAATTTTACAATTGGCTTGGGCAGCTAGCATGATTGTACTAGACTTTCTAATAAGCACCCCTTCAAAACAACCTCCTTTGGGGCCTGCCCAGTGGTGCAAGCGGTTAAGTGTGTGCGCTCCGCTGCGGCGGCCCGGGGTTCGCCAGTTCGTACCCCGGGCACACACCGACGCACCACTTGTCAAGCCATGCTGTGGCGGCGTCCCATATAACTTGGAGGGAGATGGGCATGGATGTTAGCCCAGGGCCGTTCTTCCTCAGCAAAAAGAGGAGGATTGGCAAATGTTAGCTCAGGGCTGATCTTCCTCACACACACACACACAAAAACACATAAAAACCTCCTTCGTCTTCAAGACTCACCTCCAAACTTCACCCAAAGGCTTGATGTCGCCACTGAAATGTTGGGGACGTGGTAATATGCAGACTGCATTATCAGGTTGATTTATTTTTCTAGTGGAACATGCAGGTTTCTAGCAATTATTTTAGGGCATAAAGTTCCACTATGACAATAAATCAAGCTGTCGGCTCTTTCTGATCCTAATCAGAGGTTGAAGAGATTGAGAAACTTTTCTACTCTAATATTTTACCCTTTGCAGCTCCAGATTATATGTGTTACCCCTCTGGACATAATGCCATGTTTGTCCTAGGATTTGCTCTTGTCCTGGTGATCTGATTGGATGAGGACTACTCAGGCAGAAACGCTCCTCTCCCAGCGCTCTCATGGGCCTCCCAGTCCCTGGTGGCCATGGTAAAAGGGGCTGTGAGGTAGACATCCCTGGGTTGCCTGCCTGGTTCATACAAAACATTATTCGCTTGTCTCACCTAGTGGTGGATAGTTTATAGATAGTCAGAACACATTGTTTTTATGGAAAAGATTAAAAAAAAAAAAAGTTGACTGCTACAGATAGCTATAGGCACAGCTGGGAGGGAAAACGGTTCGATTGACCTGGTAACATCACCATGGAGAACATGACTGATGTTTGGAGATGTCAGCATGGATACCCCCTGCCTTCCAGTACTTCAACTTTAGGTACTTGGCCAAGGGGTGGTAATTGAGGCATGGCCCTGCCCGGGCCCTGTCACTCAGCCCACTGCCTTCTCCAGCTTGCTGTGCTGTTCCGTCCCCACTCTGTTTCTTCTGCCCTGGGCTCGCTCACTCTGCTGGAAGCTGAGCTGCAGGCTATTGGTAGGGCTGCAGCCAAGGCTTCTCTGGTGGGAGTTGCAGGGAGACTTTATGGAAAGGATGAGTCTGGACTCCTACCAAATTGCCCTCTTGTTGACTTTTGGAAGGTTGGAATTTCAGACTCTAGAGGTGCAGAGGAAATTTACTGACTCTTATTATTGGCCCAACTCTTACTTGGAGACCTGCCTTTTGAGCAGCTGGGTATCAACATGCAGATGCTCCCAGCCCACCCACACTCAGCTTCTCTCTATTCTGATGTCTGCTCTGTGACTTAAATCAATTTTTTTTTCTCCTCAACCAGTGGATCTTGAAGCTCTTCCTACCATCTGGTAAAGGACTGTGAAACGGCTATGTGGCAGTGGCATAGGGAGATGGAGTGTTGGAGGTGAGATAAGGACAGCTAACAATAGGCACAGATATTTACTGAGTGCCTACCTGGTGACAGTCACTATGCTAAGTGCTTATGACACAATGGCATACAAGTTAGACGTGGCCTCAGATATACCAACAGGCCTCTTGATGATGGCAGATTTGATAGGAAAGAAACAAGGCAGAAATGGAGAGAAAGCAAATTACATTTTACTTTGATGTTAATAATAGAACCTCTTGGTTTTTCTCTCTTAGAGATCCCAAGATATGTTCGTCTTTCTAGTTTTCATTATAATCTCTAGGGCAATATTAGGAGGTAAAAGGAAGGCAACTTATGGATGTTTTTCTTTATAAAACAGGATGGAATTAAGGAATGAAAATGTGTGGGACTTGCCCAAAGATTTTCATTGTGGTAGGGGAAGGATGGAGATAGTAAGATTTTGGACTCCATTTTCTGCAATCCCACAAAATCAAATAAGACCTAACCATCCAAAGATCTAGTCACTACTGCTGGTGTCACTTTTATTTTTGTTTTAAACCTGATGGGCAGACAGATCTGAGGTCTTGGTTGCTGAGGGATCTCAGAAAAATCAAAGATATTTCACTAAAGCAAAGTAATTTGGTAAGAATTTTCCAGCTTGTTATTCATATGCATGAAAAAGAGACATTCTCATTGGTTTCTAGACAGTTCTGTCAAGGTGAGATCCATCCCACCAGCCCAACTGCCCCTCACCCCCAGTCACTGGACGTTTAATGCTGCAGACCCCACATTGCTTTCAGGAATGGCAGCCGGTCTTTTGAACCCCTCCACCCTGTATGTTGTGCTCGAGCACACGCCGCGCTTTTGTTTAACTAGGTTTGTTTTAGACGTAATTGGCTCAGTTCTCTTTCTGCAAGCATACGTGATCCAGACAGCCTTGGCTTGCAGCTCGACTTCCCAGGTCAGTTACACAACAAGAAGGAGGAACTCTGATTATACCCAGCTCCGGGGGAAAATAGCGTAATAACATAAAGAGCCAAGATGATGAGATAATTGCTCTAGAATTGAACTTAGGATGCATCACCACTATTTTCTTCTCCCCCATAACCGTAAGAATGTGAACTTGAATGTAGGAGGAGTAAAGAGAAACTTCAGGGGACAGAGCTAAGGAGCATAAGAGTATAACCAAGAATGAAACAAATATGGCAGGCTGACCTCTCCATGTCTTACATTTACATTGTCTAGGAAAATGGTGTGTGAGTACAATCTGCTCTGGAAAAAGAGCAAATATCTGGATGTTCTGTGGGTTTGGAGCCAGACAGTCCTCAGTTTGAATTTGTCTCTAAAACTCGCTGCTCTGTGACTTGGGGCAAATTACATAAGCTCTCTGGGCCTTAGTTTTCTCATCTATAAAATGGGGATAAGGATTTTGAACAGAAAGGGTTGGATTGAGGATTAGAGATCATGTTTTTAAAGTGCCCACCTGGCTGAGCACCGAGCATGGAATGGACACTAAGTTGTAATTATTATAATATGATGTATCTGCCTCTGCTTCAGCTTCCATCCTCAACAAAGTATTTTTAATATGATATTGAAATTATCTGTTCATCTTAATCATCACCATCTTAATCAGTGGTTTATATACCCATCTTATTCAACTCTGATTGCACATTAGAATCAGTTGAGGAGTTTTTAAAAAACACTGATGCCTGAGCCTCACCCCAGACCAATTAAATCAGAAACGCTGGGAATAAGTCTCAGGGCTGCACTTTACATCTCCCCAGGTGTTTCTGATGCACACCTGGGCTGAGACTCACTGGTCTGTCCCATTTACATGTGAGCCCTTTGAGAGCAGAGGACATGTTTGATTCATCTTCATATCCCCATGCTTAGCCTGATGTAGATGCTCAGTAAATATTTCTTGAACCAAATACAAAAAAAGAGAGAAAGTTGTCCAAATTCCCAAGACTGCTTTCCTACAGGCACATTTCTTGGGTAGCAGATAAAGGCAAGAAATACCAGCATATTGTTATTCTCGTAAAAGGGATTTGAAAGAGTAGGGTAAAGAAAAGTCAAAGTCTATTCAGCTGACAGTTCACCCATTGACCACATGTCGTTTATCACTGGTTCTCTTTTTGACTCTTCAGTTGCCCAGGGATCAGAGAAGTGAGATAGCAGAATACATTGGGAGACTCTATCAGTTAAAAAAATATCAGCTTCTTCAGAAGAGCTCCTTTGAAAGAAGGAGAAAGTCAGACACTGCCAAGGGAAGATAATGGGCAAGGTCAGAGGGGCAGAAGAAACAATTCAGTGAAGCAGAGGGGACACATGTACAAACATATTCGATGTGAGACCTCGGAATATACCAGTAACAGTCCCAGTCATTACCATGGTGAGAATGTCATTAGGGTTCACAATATTAGTTTCTCTATTGCAGGCACATGGGAAGATTGCACCTACCCACTTTGTCATCTTAGGCATGACCATATGACTTGATTTGGCCAAAAATATGTAAGCAGGAGTTACAGGTGTCATATCCTGGAGAAAACTTTAAGAGCCACTGTACTTTCTTCTGCCACGACAAGGTAATGGCTGCTCCATCAACCTTGGTCCTGGATGGAGGACTGTGCAGAGCAGAGTTCTCAGCTGACTCATGATGGAGATGTAGCATGAATGAGAAATAAACCTTTGTTGTGTTAAGTTCTTGAGATTTGCAGTAGTCTGTTATCACAGCACAACCCTGCCTATCAGAGTGCACACATGACAAAGAGCTTCTGAGCCAACTCCTTCCTCTGTGAAAAGAGTAAACTAAGTTATGCACAAGGATGCTGGAAACTGTTTAACTACTCTATCACTTCCAAAATGCATAAAATTGATCAGGTTTCAACACTTCTCTAATCCTCAGTTTCTCCATCTGTAAAAATCATTGGGTTGTAGATGTGAACACACATCATCTACACTGAGTGTTTAGAATACTGCCTGCTTGATAAATAAAGATGATGATGATTATGCTTGATAAATATTGGTTGTAAAGTCCTATTATTTGTGGAATAAATTGAACAAATGACGGGAAATCAGAAAGCACAAAAATGTACAATAAGTATTTGCTAGATGAATTAATAAAGAAAGCCAGGATGAATTGGGACTATGAAACTGCAAAACTTCCACAAAATTTTCCAACATTGGGTTCTCTTCTCTCTACAGTTTCATTTCTTCTAAACCTCCGTCTTTGAAATGAGGTGTCATTTAGAAAATAGGGGAGAGGGAGGCTCTAATGAATGAAAAATAAAAACCATCAGTTTATGTTTTTTTAAGACAGCACTGTTGAATGGAGCTTGCTTGTTTCTCTTTTCTTCTGCAAACATGACAGTGCATTTAGATTCTGATTGTTCCTCTGAAGCTGGCTTGTGTTTGGCCTTTTAAAGAAAAGCAGCATCCTGAGCTGCCCTTCCCCATCTGTCGGTGGAGATGAGGGTAGCTAACCACCTGGGTCATGCACTAAGGTCGGCTGGACAGTGAGCGATTCACAGGTTACTGGAAAGAAGGTCCTTTATGAATGCTGAGTTTCACTTTTCAATCAGCAACTTCTTTCCAATTTAAAGGAGAGACCAGGCTTGTATAAATTTTATTCTGCAATGCCTTTGGTTTGGAAGGTACCAAAACTGTTTGATGTTGTTCTTATTCGCCTGAAAGTTTGTGGAAAAGGTCCAATGGGAGATCTGGATAAATAGTGATCTGTGACTACAATATTTGATTTGAAAAACCCTGTATGTCTGCCCCATTGGAAGACTAAAATGTGAACTTCATGTCTCAGATGTCTGAATATTTTTTTTCTTCTATGAACAAGGTCTCACTCCTTAATAGAAAGATAGAGTAACAAGAGTAAATGAGGTTGGTTCTCTAATTCCTGGAGCTGAAGCTTGAATTTAACATGGGTCAGGGTGGAGAGAGCTCACCTCATCTTCGCGTGGAGGAGAGAGCAGTGTCTCCTGCCAATCATGCCTTTATAATGGGACCCACTTTCCCAGAGAGCAAAAGAGTTCCTTGTGGAAGTGAATGAAATTGAAGGGAGGTGAAATGGCAGGGGGGATTCCAGAACTACTTGAAAACGTGCCTGTCTACTCTCTCAGTCTTGCTGTTAGGAGGATTCCCCTATTTGCTCTGTCTATGTCAGAACATTCCGGATGTAGGTCCTGAAGGTTGACAACTTCAGGTGAAGAGTCATGCAAATTGATTTGGCTGATTCAGTCATCCAAATCAATTTGCATGCCTATTACGAACAGTTTCACTGTTTGACTGGTAAATTCAGTTATGTCATCAGGCATAAAGTTGTAGCCAAATGAAGTATAGCGGTTATTGTGTGTAGGACTGAGGAAAGGAGCAGAAAATAAACTTTTATTTTATCATTTTTTTTCTTTTTTTATTATTTTTTTGTGTGTGTGAGGAAGATTAGCCGTGAGCTAACATCTGTTGCCAATCCTCTTCTTTTTTTGCTGAGGAAGATTGGCCCTGGGCTAACATCTGTGCCCATCTTCCTTTGCTTTATACGTGGGATGCTCGCCACAGCATGGCTTGACAAGCGGTGGGTCAGTCCACACCCGGGATCCAAACCTGAGAAGCCCAAGCCACCAAAGTGGAGCGTGCGAACTTAACCACTACGCCACCAGGCCTGCCCCTATTTTATCTTTTTATTATTGCATAAAGCATAATACTGTTTGCTCTAGAATTAGAAAAGAAGAACTTTGGGTGGTATAGATAGAATAGCCACAAAGCACATGGGTTTTGGTCTTGGGCTATCCAGAATCAAGTCCTGGTTCTAACAGTTATCAGCTCTGTGACCTTATGCAAGTTGCTTAACTGTTCTGAGTTTAATTTCTGTGTCTGCAAAATGAGAACAATAATTACATCTACTCCTTAGAGTTAAATGAAGTAATACACTTAAAGAACTTAGCACAACACCTGGAACATTAGTAAGTGTTCAATAAATGCTAGGATTAGGTTACTGTTATAGTTGTACTATATAGAGATGGGAAAGGGGCATTAATAGGTCCATTCTAATGTTGTATTTTTCTAAGTCAAATTTATTAAAATATAATTTTCATAGTGTAATATTTTTCCTTTTTAGGTGTACAATTCTATGAATTTTGACAAATGCATACAGTCACATAATCACCCCCAACAATCAAGATATAGGACATTTCTGATAAATAAATGAAAAGCAATAGGATATATTGGAGTATAGGAGGAAGCCATTTGGTGTAAAGCTAATTTGACCTGACCTTGTTTTTCCAAAAGGGCCTGATGTGGCCTGTTGAGCATGCATTGCACATCTGCTCTATACATTTACTATGCCCCAAAGACGAGAATCATGCCCTTAAAGATAGTGATGTAGTTTCCTCCCATATTGGCATTTCTTTAAGGATAAGCATCTCTTCCTGGAAACTAAGGATTAATTACTGACCTGCTGCACTCACCTTGTGACCACTGACCTGCTGTGCTAGCTGAGCATCTAGTGACAGCAGTAAAAGAGATATTCCTGTCATATCTGTATGTGCTCTTTGTTCTAAGACGGTATATAATCACTCTGTACACCCCACTTCTTCGGTGCCCTTCTTTCCTTGGGGAAGGAAAGCCCCCAGCTATACTCCTCAGACCTGGTTCATAAGAAACTCACCCCAATTTTGATTTATAGATTGATTGTGGATTATTTGCATTGACATCTCCAACACCCCAAAGAGTTCCTTCATGCTCTTTATTATTGTAATAACGTGATTATTATTATCTGAAGTCCGTAATGTATCAGATTTCCTGAGTTTTTACCTAGGGTCTTTTTTCTGTCCCAGGATCCCATCCAGGATACCACATTACATTTAGCTGTCAAGACTCCTTAGCCTCCTCTTGGCTGTGACAGTTTCTCATACTTCACTTGTTTGACAGCCTTGACAGTTTTGAGGAGTCTAATCAGGTATTTTATAAAATATCCCTCTATTGGGATTTGTCTGATGTTTTTCTGATGATTAGACTGGGGTTATGGGTTTTGGGGTGGAAGACCACAGAGGTAAAGTGCCTTTATCGTCAGATCACATCAAAGGTACAGGCTATTAATATGATTTATAACTGCTAATGTTGACCTTGATCCCCTGGAGGAGGTAGTGCTTGTCAGGTTTCTCCACTGTGAAGTTTTTCTCTGCTCCTCCCTTTCACACTGTGCTCTTGGAAGGAAGTCACTGTGTGCAACCTACACTTAAGGAGTAGGGAGTTATGCTCCACTCCCTGGAGGGAGGAGTGCTGAATAAGTGATTTGGAATTCTTTTGCACTGAAGATTTGTCTCTTCTCCCCAATTTACTTATTTATTCAACCATTTATTTATTTATATCTGTATGAACTCATGGATTTTTATTTTAAACTTTGGGTTATAAGCTAATACTGTTTTATTTACATTATTGCCCAAATTGTTCCATCTTTGGCTATTGGGACCTCTTTCAGTTGTCCCCTATGTCCCTTTAACCAGATTATTGTGGGGTTTTTTCCTTTGAGCACTTCCTTACTTTCTGTTACTATAAGATGCTACAGGTTTATCTTGTATATTTCCCACCCCAAGGATCCCTGGTATTGGAGAATCAGCCCGTTCTCCAGGGAGCCCTGGTATTAGAGAATGGTAATAGAAACCAAGATCTGGGCACTAGGTGTGCTTATTGCTACTGGGGTATTGTTGCTTCTAGGCCCTCTCAGCTGGCAGAGCATGAAGTATTTTTTTTCCTCCAACTTTAAAAAAATTTTCAAACCTCCAGAAGGGTTGAAATAGTACTGCAATGAACAACTTTGTGTGCTTCACCTAGATCCTTTGTGTTCTGAATCATTTGAAAGTAAGTTGTAGACATCACAACATTTCATCCCTAAATACTTTTTCATGCATCTTCTAAGCAAAGGACCTGCTCCTACTCAATACAACACAGTTACCACATCTGAGGGAACGTTAATTCAGCATTATTATCCAATTTTATTCAAATATTTCTAATTGTCCCAAAATATCTTTTAAAGCTTTTATAATCCAGGGTCTAGTAAATATTTACGCATTTTCCTGGTTGTTTTTGCTCTTTATTCTCTTTTACTTCTCCCCCTTACTTTTTTTTTCATTATATCAATTTTTTTTTAAGCGTACAGGTCAGTTGTCTTATAGATATCTTGCATTCTGGATTTATCTTATAATTGTCTTCAGACTAAATAAGGGTTTGTCAACCTCAGCATTGACATTTGGGACCAGGTAATTCTTTGTTGGGAGGGGCTGTCCTGTGCATTATAGGATGTAACAACCCCCAGTCATGACAATCAAAAATGTCTAAAACATTGACAAATGTCCCCTACTGTTATAATCACCTCCAGTTGAGAGTCATTGGTCTAGACACTTTTGTCAAGGATACTAGGTGAGGTTGTGTACTTGTTAATGTATCACATCAGGAAACACATGATATCACATTGTGTGGAATGAGTGATTGTAATGCTGATTGTATTAACTTGGTTAAATTGGTAACCAGAAAAATCTCTCCATTGTAATTAACTATTAGTTATGGAAGTACTTTGAGTCTGTGTGATTATCCTGTTCCTGAACAATTTTCCACCTCATTATTTTAGCATCCACTGATAATTCTCCCTGAGTCTATACACTAGAGGATGTAAAATGATGATTTTCTAATTCTTTCCTTGCATATACACCAGCTGAAAATTTTTTCTGTAAAGAACTTTTCCATTTATTCTATTTTCCCTCCCTCTTCTTTTCTCTCTTCTTTAAATATCACTATTGATACATGGATTATTTTTATTAATTAAATTGTAATTCTTCATCATCAATAATTTTTGATGTTCGCATTATCCCAAATTGGTCAGTTCCCACTGGAATTGGCCCATTCACACTAATTACTGTGTCATTTGTTATGAAAATGTAATCATTTATGTGGTTCAAATCAAAACTATGTAAAAAGATACACCTGGAGAGGTCTCACACCTATCTCCTTTACCCCTTTCATTATAGGAAACCATTTTCATTAGTTTCTGGTTTATCCTTTCTATATTAAAAAATAAGTAAAACATGTATACACACACGTATACTTTATTTCACCATTTTTCCTACCCAAAATGTAGCATACTATGCACATTTTTGAGCACCTCGCCTTCTACTTAACAGTATATCATAAAATCACTATCAGTTCACATAGACCCTCTTTGCTTTTTTTTTGCTTTTTTATGACTGCATAGTACTCCGTTGTGTATGTGTACTTACTTTATTCAACCAGTCTTCCATAAGTAAGCATTTAGGATGTTTTAAATAGTTTACTACCACAGATAATGCCACAATGAATAACACTGTGAATATGCTGTTTTGAATTTGTGTATGTGTATCCTCAGGATAAATTTCTAGAAGAGTTTTTGTGGGGTCAAAGGGTAAATACATATGTAATTGTGTTATATACCACCAAATTTCCTTCAACAGTGGTTGTACCATTTTGTCTTTCCACCAGTAATAAATAAGAGTGTTTGTTTTCCTACAGCCTTGACTGTAGAGTGTGCTATAAGCTTTTGAATTTTTGCCAGTCTGATAGGTGAGAAATGGTATGCCACTGTAGTTTTAACTTGCATTTCTCATATAATGAACAAGGTTAAACATCTTTTCTTATGCTTAAGGGCATTTTTTCCACTTGATTTTTAAAACCTAGCTCTTTCTTCATAATTTCCTGCCTGTTACCTTCGATCAGGCTCCTGTTACTTCACACTCAGATTTCTGAAATAGTCTTCTAGCTGGTTCCTTTGCCTACCCCCTCTCTTCCTTTCAATTACCCTGAACACAGTTAACACAGTAACCAAATTAGTCTTCTTAAAACACTTTCTCAAAACATTCTCTCTTTTTTTTTTTAAAGAACCATCAATTATTCCCTCTTAGCCACAGAATACTTTTAAACTCATGAGTCTAGAATTCAAGATATGGTTTTCAACCACTTCTCTAAACTTCCCTCTGCCCATTCCCTTAGATTTACTTCTTCCTTCTGCAATATTGGTACATTTAGTGTTCTGAAATCCAGGGCAGAAAGTGTCCCCTCCAGCCCTGTCTTCCTGCCACTGTCCAGATCAAAAGCCCCTCTGTGCTGCAGCCCTGCCCTCTCATCTGACTACATTCCATTCAAACTCCAAGGCTCGTCTCAAGTCCCATCTCTTGGAAGCCTCCCTTGACCACTTCGGTGCCCAAGGGTTCCTTCCTTTTCTAAATTCTGTTGGTATAAATGTTTGTCCCCTTATTTGACACAATTTTTATGGCATTTTTCTTTTATTGCAAGTACTTAGAAATTTTAAATCTGTGTATATTTTTCCTCAAGAGTAGGGATGATAGCCATTTTAATGAGCGAATATTAATAGATTTTTATCATCCACTTCTGAGCCAAGATAAAGGCACATTAACCTCTATTTTATTGACAAGGTGAGGAAGAGATCTTATGCAATTTGATTAAAATCAATTATTAAGTCAATGGCGATGTAAGTAAGGGCCCCAAATCTTAAGTTATAGTCAAATGTCATACCTGTTACTACATTCCCCAAACTAAAAACAAAAGTGCCTCAAAACATTAGATAAAAATGACTCCATTTATTTACTCTCTCAATTAATGAAGAAATATAATTTAGAACACTTAGATTTATCTTAGTTAAAATTTCCATTCAAGATATTGGTTAGAAGGACAAAGAATTTGGCATCAAATCCTCTTGGAACAAAACAGTATTATATAAAATGCTATCTGTTTGTTTTCAGCTTGATAAAGAAGAGAAATCTAACAGAGAATATGTTGGTGGCTGCCAGAGGCAGGGGATGCAGGAGTGGGCGAAATGGGTGGAGGTGGTCAAAAAGCACAAACTTCTAGTTATAAAATAAATCCTGAGGATGTAAAGTACAGTGTGATGATTATAGTTAATAACACTGTATTGCATATTTGAAAATTGCTGAGAGGATAGATCTTAAATGTTCTCATCACAAGAAAATTTGATAACTATGTGAGGTGATAGATATTAACTAGACTTATTGTGGTGATCATTTTGCAATATATACAAATATCAAATCATTATGTTGTACACTTGAAACTAATATAATGTTATATGTCAATTATACCCCAATAAAAAAAAGAAGAGGAGAAATCTAACCCCCTGTTGATAAAAACATCCCTGTTTCATCCGAGAATATAAAATTCAATATTTTCCTCATGATACAACAGTCACTTTTCAGTCATGTGTTTCCTTTTCTGTCCCCTTTCTGGTCATCTTTCCTTGGAATAACAAATAGCTCCCTCCAGGAACTAGACAAGATCAGAGTCAGTCTTGAATTTGAGTTCTTCCTTATTGGGGGTAAAAGATCTTAATCTATAGTTACACTAAATATCTGGAAAGGAATAAAAAACAGAAAAAAATCTCACTATTTCCAACAACTAATTATTACATGGTGTAGAGAAAATGTCTCAAAGTGACTGATATCACTTTTCTCTAACTCCTCGAGAAATCGTCTATCTCTGGTTCAAAGATGAATCTATGTCATTAAAATTGGATGAAGCTGAGTTCTCTCCAAAGGATGATGTCCCTTCTCACAAAAATAACCTCAGGAAAATCTATGATATATTATTCGTATTTTTTAAAATTTGTATTCATATCTTATTAAAATTATGAAATTTAATAAACTGTGTCCTCTTCAAATCTCCCTTATAGTTCTAATATTCCGCAAAAAATCATTTATCTCTGTATCATATGATTTCTTTTTCCTTCTTCTTCTCCCATAAACAACATTTCTACATTTATTGTGTGTTTATTATATCCTAGGCGTGCTGCTAGTTCTTGTGGGAGCAGCACATACGAGTCATAGAACTTTTCTCAAGTAGTTTAGTTTCTAGGCAGAAAGATGTGTACGCACCAGATATTACACAAATCAGCTGTAAAAAGTATTATCATTGGCCTACAAACAAGGGGAAACAAGAAAAGAGAGAATTAACTCTCCTGGAGAAATCAAAAAAGGCTTCAGAAATAAGATGATAATTGAGTTCAGCCAAGGCAATCCAAAAATACACAAGTCCAACATACAGAGATTTTATAAACCAAGAGAAATTTTAGAATTTAAAATTAGAAATTAGCAGCATTTAGAATGTTCTAGTCACCCTCTCCTGTGATCCCACAGAACTTTGTACCTCTCTCTACTCTGGCAGGTTGCCTTGTAAAAGATTTGATTCCAGGCTGTTACTTGTGACAGCCAGAGAGAGCCTTGCAGTGGGACCCACAGCCACGTCAACTTTGAATTCCCAGTGCCACAGTGAACACTCAATGCATTGTAGACAAAGTTTCTTAAAGGAGCGAATGAACTAAATATTTCAATAGCACTTTGTAAAGTGAATCAAACTTTCTAATTTATCTCTTTTTGCAAGTTGACTCCTTTGGATTTTGAGTCCCCAGATGGCCAAGGTCTGCTATGGAATTCATTTTCCAGTGGCTATACCTCAGTCTTATCTTTAGCTGGGTCAGCTAAGGAAAGGGTGGGCACAATGCAGATCCCTAGTGATCATGGTTGTCACTGTCCCCACCTCCAAGCCAAGAACCTCACTGATCCTGAATGAGTCCACACACATTCCTACACCCCTTTAAACCTGAGAGCCAAAATCTCAGGTTTGAGATTTTATAGACAGACACACACACAGACACACACACACACACACACATCTCCATGATGCACAAAGATGCTAGTGTGGACACACAACCCACAATAGCAAAGGTACAAATGGAGACCACAAAAATTAGCTGAGGTGTTACACCTAATGGGCAAATATGGTCTGAAATGAGCAAAAATGGAAATCAAGATTGTCAAAACATTTATCCTTGCTCCCTGCAAGAAAGACCACCCCCTATCACTTCACAAGAGATACTGGAATTTGCTTATCTTTTAAATTTTAGTGATTTTATTACTTATGTTTAGGTCTATTTTTGCTTTCCAGAAAATTAGCATTTTATCCTTAAATCTCTGACTCTAAATGTTACCCCTTTCTTAAGTCCAATTTCATTATTATATTTTATTTTCTGGTAATATATGCCTCAATTCATAGTAGAAGCCAATGGGGGAATAGTAGTCAAGTTCCTAAAAGTTCTGTTTTGTAGTTACAGATATTGTAGAAAATGTATCTTTTCCATATAGAGAGATAGAAAATATATCTATCTTTTGAGACAAAGAGAGATGGTGACAATCCTCAGATAAGTTATAATTCATGTGTAATATTTAAGAATTAAGAAAATCCATTAGGTAAGGCCAATAAAAAGTCTAATCAACCCTGGCACAATCTAACCACTTGCAACTTCATGAGTGCTTCACGAAGCATTGGCTTCACTGCCAGCTTGTTAGAAATGCAAATTCTCTGTCCCCACCCTAGACCAGTGAACTAGAATCTGCCTTTTAACAAATCCCACACATGATTTCTGTGCACATTAAAGTTTTAGAAGCATGAGTTAACCAATCACAGGGCTTCAAGAATACTCCATGAAGAGAAATTATTCCATCCCTCTTTAATTAGGTTGAGTTTCTTTTCAAAGATCCATAGACCCAAGTGCTAATTATTTTCAATATCTTGCCTAAATTTACATTAACATACATCCTTGGAACTTGGTAGCCTCCCTGTTTTTCATTTTACATCCAATCCAATGGTGCTGTATGGTACAGACTGCCCCTCTCACCCCCTCCACAGGAGAACCACAAGTGTGTGAGGGGAAGAAAGGAAGAGCCAATGATTTGAATTAGAGAATTAGGTGGAAGCCTGACAAGTGCTTTTCATTGTATGATAGGGATTTCAAACTCTACTGTCACCACGTTGCTTTCTTCTGACAGGATTGTCTTAGGTTCCAAGCAATAGAGTCATTTTTGCAAAGGAAGGTCTCTAAACTCCTGACAAGCTTTTGTGTTTCACATACTGAGTTAGAGTAACTAGACATTTCTTTGCTTGAGTTTATTTCTCTCCCATCATTGTTCATCTTCAAATTTGTCACCTTGAGAAGCTAAGGAGAGGCTGAGTCCCAGGCACCCTGAAACATGGTTGCTGTAGGTATCCCCTGCCAATTAGCTAACAACCAGAGGAAAAGATGCCACTGTGTTTTCCTAAATTTGAGTTTCACAAAGACACGTGACCTATCCATTGCCTCAAAAGGGAGCATCTCTCACTGTGACCCTGTTTGCATGGGAGTGAGCCTACTTAATGGATGTTGATGGTGACACTGATGGTGACACAATGATGAGTCCCTGCTGAAGCAATGACAGCATGAGGACGTGTGGAAAAGGACACAGCTATCTCAACTCTTTAAGTAATAAAGGAAGATGACATACCGAAGCTGCATCCCAGACATCCTTCTTCACAAGGCACGCATTCTTCATAGTCTGGGTCTTGGACTTCACCTACGCAGTGAGAGGAGTGAAAAACACAATCCATTTTAACTGAGTGGAGACACATGAATTGCTATGAAAATATGTGGGTGCATAGCTTATTTTCAAGGAAATCATAGAGCAATTATGAAACCCAAAACCATCCTTGAGCATATATGTATGTGTCACACTCATTTTTATCTCCTTCTGTTAATTGAATAGTTTGGATCAGCTTGATTGGGTACAAATAGAACAAAGTTGTACTATACACCAAGCAACTAGTTTTGAAGTCAAGCTGGTAGGTTTTATTTATTAAATGAATAAGTTCTGCTTCTGGGGATATGGGCTTGGGTATATAAATGATGAACCTCTGTCTCTTTTTATCAGTGCTCCTAAACACTTTTTTTTAAAGTTTTAGATCCTATAATACACTAGTAAACATTAAGGAGAAAAAGGAGTGGCTGTCTTAATTACTTTAGAAACATCTTGGAGCTCTCTTCAGCACCAGACCAGGCATAGTTCTTTTTGTTTTTTTGTGTGTGTGAGCAAGATCAGCCCTGAGCTAACATCGTGCTAATCCTCCTCTTTTTGCTGAGGAAGACCAGCTCTGAGCTAACATCTATTGCCAATCCTCCTCCTTTTTTTTTTTCCCCCAAAGCCCCAGTAGGTAGTTGTATGTCATAGTTGCATATCTTTCTAGTTGTTGTATGTGGGACGCGGCCTCAGCACGGCCGGAGAAGCGGTGCATTTGTGCGCACCCGGGATCCAAACCCAGGCCGCCAGCAGCAGAGCGTGCGCACTTAACTGCTAACAGGCATAATTCTTATACAGAGTAGAAAAAGTCAGCAAGATTCTCATATGGAAGAGAACAAAAGCTATAAGTGCTGCTTTTTAATCTCCCTCTTCCCATATAAGACAAGGAATTGGGCAATAACAATAACACATATGATTCACAGAGCATTTTATTATTTCCAAGAAGTTTTATTTAGGAGGGCTGATTTTAATTGGCTTCTCACAGCAACCGTCTTGGTGCTATGCTCCCCTTTTCACAAATGAAGAAACCAAGGCATGGAGAAATTAGATGAATTTTGCCCTGGTCTCATAGCTAGTAACTGGGAAAGAGAAAATAGTTGGCCAGGACTTTTGGATTCTAACTAATTTTCTCTCCACTATACCCTGCCCACAAACCCTGCACTCAAGATCACTTTCTGTGTGATTAGCTGCATTCCTGTGTCCTTGGATTGTGCCTTGGGAAACCTAGAGAAAAGTTGTGTGGGGCAAGAAAGAGGGGCAGCTATTACTGTCCCCACTTGACATATAGAGTCATGTAGAGTCATCTCCAGATGCTGACATTAAAGCCAGGAAGACAATTCCAGTCTCCAGGACATCCAGGAGTACAGCTCCTCATGCTGCCTCCTGGTACAGGGCAGTGACCCCAGAGCAGCCTTACCTTGTCCACACTCTAACTTCTGGCAGCTGTGGTTGGTGGGCACCATGAAGTAGCCACTCATGCATCGTGTGCAGACGTGTGCACTGTGGCAAAGCTCACAGTTGTCTGGGCAGGGCAGGCAGGCATGCCCCTCAGTAGGGTGGTGGCCCTCTGGGCAGCTCTCCCAACACTCCCCCTGGTACAGGTAGCGCTCTCGGCTGTGCTTATCTGAACAAAAAGAGGGAAAATGTACCAAATTAACCATGAAGCTAATATAATGCAAGATATTTTATTAAAAAATGATATAACCTAGTGCTTTGGCTCCTAGGGGACAAGGAGTATAAGAATGGAGTTAATGAAAAGTACAATATCTGTATACTTCCAGTTGAAAAGTTTTCCTTGTAGGAAATCATTTTCCAATATTTTATATATTTAAGTGAACAGCGATTACTATCCGGGATGTCACTGCAAAAGCACAATCCACACCCTGGGGATAACTCAAGTCAAAATGTGGTTAACTTTCCCAAGGGCTCCTTTCAGTATGTGTGGAAGCTCATAGATTCGGGGGCTACAGAGATCCCGTGAGACTAAACAAATGCCCACTGATAGACACATCTTTGTGACAGTGCAATCTTTTAGAATGATTTTGAATTCTGTTATCAAAATCACATGCTTGTGTTAACTGTCTAATTGGCACAGCTGCCAGTTCCTATAATGACAGCCTATTGAAGCGTGAGACCCAGCACACCTCTCTGACTCCTTTACAAAAATTCTAATCAATTACGAACTATCACAATTAATGAAAAAGGATTATAACAAGTTACAAAATATATATATATATATATATACGTATATATTTATTTGTATATATAGAATTAAAATAGATGCACCTAGAGGTCTCACACCCCCACACTCCCGGAGCTTTTGTTTGTGCCGAGTGTGTTTAGGGTATACATCTTCTCTGAATCAGGTCTCTCATATGCCCCTGCCTATGAAGAGCAGCCGATCTGTGTCACCCAAAATAACTGGGGTCTAGTTGTCACTCATCATGTGATCCACCACATGAAGATCCAGAACCACTGACCTTCAAGATGCAAGGCTGCTGAATTTACGGATAAAGATAGCACTAACCCCACGCGCAAGTGTAGAAACTGAAAGTCAGTATAATATTAGATTGAACCACATGAAATTGCCAACATTCGACTATTTTTTACCCTTAAAGTCGGCACTCTCAAATGGTCTAACTTAACGTTTCTTATTTAACTAAAGCCCTAGTTCAAATACAATTTAAAGATCGCACCCTTGGATTATAGTCTCTGAAGCTACCTCTTTTCTGTTTGTGATTTCATGCCCGAAGTCTGATGGTTCCCGTGGAACAGAGAAAATAAAGAGGGCTTCCATAGAGATGGTGGAAAAAAGTGTGTGCTGTCTCCAAGTTTGAGTTAGAAGGACCTTATCCTCTAAGGGAAGAGTGTTTGGGAGGATGTAATGTGTATTTGGTGATTCTACAGCTGTAGGTCAATGCTGTGGAGCACAAAACCCTGATCTGGTGGAACCTGGAATCTCAGGAGACCACAGTGGCGGAACCTTCCAAGCTATGTTCTTACAAGTGTTCTCAGGCACTTTGTGAAACCCTAGCAAATCCCATTTCCACCAAGACTCATTCAGAAAAGTCCAGTTTTTCAGAGAGCCAAACTTTTCGGATATAAGTAGGAAGACTTGAGGGAGAGCAATTGGAAGCCTCGCCTCTCCTCCATCCAGCAGTGGTGTACATCACCTACACCTTCACATGACATCAACTCAGGATCCAGAGGATGGGGGCAGCCTGGCATACAGTGAGTTCTAAATACATATTTAATGAATGATTGAATGAATGAGTGAGTGAGTGAATTAATATTTGGCAATATTCCTATTTTTCCAACATATCAAACTGGACCAATAATCTTAAAATAAAAATTAACAATGATGGGTTCAGATTTCAGAGGAAATGTTCTCCCATCCCAATTTTATTCTTCAGATATGGTTTTATTATTTGGATCCCTTTAGGTATTACAATTTGGATTTGAAGAACAAAGATTTGAAGGGTCTTGGCATTTATTTTATTTTATTATTTTTTGTGTCTGTGTGAGGAGGACTAGCCCTGAGCTAACATCCGATGCCAATCCTCCCTTTTTTTCTTGAGGAAGACTGGCCCTGGGCTAACATCCATGCCCATCCTCCTCTACTTTATATGGGACTCCGCCACAGCATGGCTTAGCAAGCGGTGCATCGTGTGCGCCCGGGATCTGAACCTGCGAACCCCTGCCACGGCAGCGGAGCGCTCGCACTTAACCGCTGCACCACCGGGCCGGCCCTGGGTCTTGGCATTTAAAATACACGGGCTCTTCAAAAGAAGGTCACTTAGATGCCTTGACCATGGCCAGCTTTTCCCACAGGTTTGGTCTAGGATTATACCAAGATTTGGTCATATTTCTAATAGCCTGAGTAGTATGGCAGCTCACTTAGTTTTGGCTGATAATTTGGATACCCCATTGGTTTAAATAACATGCATAAATTTTTGGCTACTTTCCCAGATCTCAGAATTTAAGTTATTATAATCTGCAAGAGAAGCTGGTTCTAGTAGTAGACAAGCTGATATTTTTATTAGGTGCCAACCCTTCCATGTGATAATATGAAACAAGAGTTAAAATGCAAGGAACTCCCTAAAGAGGTTCAGATTGGCTTTCATGTATACTAAAGAGTAATTAACTATTTCCAGAGCATTTCTTGGCTGCTGATTATGTTAGAAGAGAAGGGGGACTGATGTGAAGACAGTGGATGTCTGCAAGAGGAAAGGAAAGTTGAGGGTTGAAGACATGAGGGGAAAAGGATTGCTGGAAAGGATGAGAGAAAGAAAGTCTGAGGGACTCTGAAAATAAACTTGAAGTTTACTTCAACATTTTGCTTACTGTAGCTGTTGTGTGATTGGTAGAATTTAGCTTTGTGTCCAGTTTGGTAGAGGATAAATCTGGAAGAGAATTTAAAGTGAATCTTCACAAACACAGCTGGAGATCTGCATTTCTTTGAGGAGTCAGACCTAAATCTTGACATAATGACAACTAAGCAGGAGGGGAAATTTCTACAAACTGATCAGAGAGGCTTATGTGTGTAGATGGGACTCCTTAGCCAGAGGATTTCCAGCCTTTTATTAAAGCCTGTTGATATGGAACTGCATCACTTCAATCATCCATCTTCTTTAGCACTGTCTCATGTATTATAGCTGTGCTAATACATGACCTAGGGACATCGTGCTCTTAGGAGGAGAGAACCCTGCTAATCAGAGCTTCTCAACAATACTCTCTCCAGGAAACCTCCTCTGCTCAGCACAGCTGAAAGTGGTATTTCTTCTCTGACCTGCAGTGGGATCCCTACCATTCATTTGGTTTTTAATATTTTCTTGTTTTATAACACCCGAGGACACACCCCTTTGTCAGACTGTAAAATCCTCGAAGTTCAAGTATCATGCTATCCATGGCAACTATGTATGTATAGTAACTTGTACATGGAAGGGACACAATAAATTTTTGTGAAGATAATGGATTAAACGCATACTTTCCAACAGAAAATACAGTAGAAATGTCAAAGCATTTATGTGTGGATTGGTCCAAGGAGCTGTAGGATGCCTGGAACATTTTAGACATTTGTTTAGCATTCAAGCTACCCCTTATTTTGTACTGTATATGAAGATTGAGTGTGTTTTAAATGTGAAAGGGATTTTAGATGACATCTTGTCTATGCTCCCCTTTTTTGCAAACAAGGGGAGACTTACAGAGGTGAAGTGACAGGTTTAGTGTCTTCTGGTGCATTAGCGACAAAGTGGGAACTAGAACCCAGGTTTTCTGACTGCGGTCCTGATGTTCTTTCCACGGAACCATTCATACCTTCAGTTATAGTATGGACCTTCCATGTACCAGACGCTGCGCATGTGCTCACAACACGGCAGGAAACAGGTAGGAATCATTCGCTGCTCTTACAGGGCATGGAGTCTTAAGGACAAGACAGATAGCAAGTGGAGGAACCCTGTAAAGGGGGAAGTGCAGGGCTCCAAGTGTGTCCATATGAAGGGAGCCTAACTTAGACAAGGAGGCTAGGGCAGCTCTCACTGAGAGAATGACATTGAAACTGAGACCTAAAGGATGACTAGAAAGAGGTCAGGCAGACAAGAGCGGGGAACATCTCAAGTGAAGTCTTTGAGGCTAGAGAAACTCAAATGCCCACAGGAGTAAGCAGGTACAAACAATAACAGCAGCAGTAGTAAGAAGAAGAAAAAGAAGAGTTAATATTTATTGAGTGCTTCCTACGTGTCCAGCCCTGTTCTAAGTGCTTTATTATTTTATCTCATTTAATCTCATTTTATTTTCATAATAATCCAAAAAGGAGGCAACCATTAGCACCATTTTATAGATGAGGAAGAAAACAGAATGAACAGGCTAGAGTTAACATTTGACATAGATATACTTTCCTTACATAAGAAACACAAAGAAATAATTTTAATTTATACAAAGAAGGTGTTATCTCCCATTTTTCTGGAAATGCATGATACTCTCAATTTGTTCTTTCTTTTTCTCTGTTTTATTTCAAGCAAGAATTAAGATAAATAATTCTCTTCCACCAGAAAAACCGTGTAAGTATGACGGCAGTGGTAACTAACAGCCTCAGGATCAGTGAGACAACTGGGAGTGGTGGGGACTGCAGAGAAAAGGAAAGCAGCCCCCTCTGGTCTCCAGTTAACCATTTAGAGAATGTAGGCCCAGTGTTGCCAGATCTTCCAAATTTTCAAGAAAAACAAAAAACCCAGGTTTTTATTTGAAATTTCCCAATTTGTAAATTTGGTTTAAATTTTAAAAGTATTGTGTAGTTCAAATAAATATGAATCTGTCTCACATGAAGTCAAAGTAGGTAACAGGCACGAGAAGGGATGCTGGAGAGGAATCAAGGGTCAAACTGCAGAGCACCTTTGAGATCATGGAATATAATCCAATGACAGCAGAAACTTTTAGAGTTGTTAAAACTGGGACAGAAAAGGTCATATTTGTGTTTTGACATGAGGGCTCTGACAACTTCTAATTAGCAAAGATCAGAGCTGAGGAGACCCTGACACAGCCTCTATCAAGATATTTCTCTTAAAGACTGAATGTGTCTGCCTTAATTTCCTAGTTTTTCACATTTACCTCAACCAATCTTAGCTTTACTGTCTACCTCATGTCTGCATCATGTTTGCATGCCCTTTCTTTCTCCTTCTCTGGAAAGACATCTCTTAGCTTCTCTCTCACCTCCTCAGGGGCAGCGAGTCTGTGTCCACAACAATGTGAACTTGTGTCCTGACAACAGGCAGAAACTTCAAGGTTGTACATATTCTCTAACAAACAGCTGTCTAATCTCAAGCCCTCATCCCCAGAGATAAAGCTTCTGAGTCAAACCAAATAACGTCCAGCAGGAGAACAGGTTTGAAGCAAGGAAGAACAAGCGAGAAACCAGACTCCCTCACCTACTCCACAGGAGGTGCAGTTGGAAGGCTCATTTCCTTGGCATTCTCGACAGGTGTAATGGCATGGATGGCATTGGTTCTCATATTCAAATTTGCCTGAGGAACAGTTCAAAACACAGCGGCCATCATCAAAAATCCTAGAGGAAAAGCAAAAAGTTTGTGAAGGTGACTTTCTGGAATGGCCTTAAGTATTAGAACGTGTGGTGTTCGTGTTTCACTGCATAGACTTGGTTTCGTTTTTCCAGAGACAAGGGGGATGCCTGGGACTGATCATCTTAGAACATGTGGAATATTAGTCACATATCCATCCTTGGCCAAGGTTTGGACCCAAGAGTAGGCATGCCAGTAACTGACTGGGGATGCAATCCTGATTCTGGTTCCAAACAAGCTAACTGGTGCCTGCACGGATTAAACCCATTTTCTATGCCCCAGCCACACCCAGCCAACAGTCAGATGGAGGTCTTTGACTTTTCAAGACACTAAATGGGCTTTTGAATCCTGGGGCCTTGGAGAAAATACTCTTCCTTTAGTTATCAGCATGCCTGCACTTTGCAAGAGAAATGTCAACTCCAAGGGCTCTCAAAGGGTAGAACAAAGCACTACCCTGTAGCTCAGGTGCTACTTATAAATCTGGCCTGTGCATATGGCAAGTAATTAACAAACTCTGATTTTGAGTGTCATTTTTGCAAGTGTTTCCTGATGTATAGGATACCATGGTCTCTATTTTCTGACCACATTTGCAATCACCTACAAGGGCACTGCAGATAAGTCAGCACGTGGGCTTCTAAAACCTTTGGTTTTATACACATACAATATATATCATAATGTCATAGTTAATATTTTCATAGTTTTGCTTTTTTTCCCTTGCAAAGTAATTCCAAGAATAAATGTGATTAAGTAAATTGTATCCAAGAATTTTTCTCAGAAAAATACAAACTGTTTGCTAAGTGCAAGAGTCAGATAGGTAATGTGAGTTGAGGAAGTGAACTGAGAGGCTGCACCCCAGAGTTTCTAATTCAGTTGGTCTTGAGGGGAGAGAGCTGAGAATTTGTATTTTGGCAAGTTCCTGGGTGATGCTCATGCTGCTGTCTAGAGAACACACTTTGAGAACTGCTCCACCTCCTGCACACTGACAGTCTGGATTACTACAGCATTTGCTAAATGATTCCTAAGTAATACAGGTGGTCCAGATTGGTGTCTTGTAGAGCTTCCTTAGAGTAGCAGTTGTGTATCAGTTGTGAGGTTAACTGAGCACGTAGCACACACTGCCCTGACGGCATAATGCTGGCATCCGGGCCTGGGAGAGCTGAGGGCCTGCAGACAAAGGCTGCCTTCTCTCTCTCCTGCCTCTGTTACTCACGCTGAACATCGCACAGAAAGCCAGGTGTAGGCTTTGAGCAGTTTGTTTCTGGGGTGGCACTGGCTTATCTAAATCCCACTGTTTCCATAGCTAGAGCCAGCCCTACTGGGGAGAGGCATTTCAATCCCAGGTTTGGAGGGAAATGGGGTGGTGACAAGGCATCCTGAGTAGTGTGTTGCTTATAGTCTTCCATCTCCTTCCCACTCTGAAAGTCTGTGTCATTTGCATCTGCTTGGAAACAGAATGGGACTAAAGCCAACAACATAAGACTGACGGCCACCTCGTTCTTGGATTCTCAGCCCCTCAGGTTCTGGTCACCACACCCAGCACCCCTGGAGCTAACAATCCTTTTGGCCCACTGCAGAGTGTGGAGTCCCAGCCCTAAACAGACTCACGCCCATCTGGTTGTCCACGTCCAAACAGATCCCTGCACCATGATGTATAATGAGAAGACTGTGCTCCCAGCCCAGACTTTTAGCTGATGGCACTAATGCCAACCAGGAATATCCCGGCCCCACCCTGGCTCTGGTTTCTGAGCTAGAAGACTTTTCAAGGAATAATTGGGATGTGGCTAGTTAAAAAAACAAAAACAAAACAAAAACCTTTCTTTAAGAAAAACTGCGTAAGAGCTTTCTGAGGTTTTTAAACAAGGAAGCTACTCTATGCTCTGCTGAAAAGGAGAATGGGGCATGTTTATTTGTGAGAGTTTGTTTTCTTCCTAAATTCAGTTGGAAAAGGATGGAAAGTACCCCATCATTTTGTTCTTTATAGAAATAGATGACAGATTGGTTTAGAGGGAAATTATTTCTCTTGAGAAAAGCAATCTAATACCCTCAATGATGGGAACCATTTAAAACCATCCAGAAACTGGGGGTGTATAGGGTTGAAGCAGATGGTGTAATACTGCCATGTTTATATAGCGAAGGGGCTGCCTTTCTTACTCAAGTGTTTGATTTTAGGAAAGTACAAGCAAATAATTGTGCTTTGTTTAAACCACCTCCCTCCACCTCTACCCTAAGAAAAGCACGGGTGACGTACCCAGTTTTCGTATGAACATGATTCTTTCTAAGGATTGAAAGATAGGGAAACAGTCATGCTTAAGTGAAGGCACTGAATTACATCATCCGCTCCACCACTACCACCCCCCCCCCCAAGAAAAATTGCTAAGGAACTTGAAGAAAAGTACCATTTCAAGTGGCACAGATTTCCACCCATACCAACAAATCTTCCCTACTGGAGGAGAATACAACTCTGGGCTTCATAGGGCTGATGAAATTTTCTTTAAAGCAGACTCAAGCCATCTCTGGAACCACCAGTCATCCAATATGCGGATTTCTTTCTTTCTTTTTTTTTTGTGAGGAAGATTAGCCCTGGGCTAACATCCGTGCCCATCTTCCACTACTTTTTATGTGGGATGCCGCCACAGCATGGCTTGACAAGCAGTGCGTTGGTGCGTGCCCAGGATCTGAACCTGCGAACCCCGGGCCACTGGAGTGGAACACGTGCACTTAACTGCTGTGCCACCAGGATGGCCCCCAATATGTGGATTTCTGAGACACTCAGGCAAGCTAATCTCTACAGGGGAAGCACTTCTCTCCCTGAGTCACCCATGCTCTTGACTTTTTCATAAACAGTGAACCATTCCTGGTCCAATGGGGCTCATGCAAAGGAAGAAGGTGGCAGAACCAAGTGCTAAAGAGCTGGGCAGAGGTGATGTTCTCAACATTGGCACTGAATATTCCAGAAGCCCCAGTGTGTGTGTGTGTGTGTGTGTGTGTGTGTGTGTGTGTGATGTCATGTGAACTGGAACAGAAGAGATGGCAAATCAGGGTTAGCTGGTCCTCTGTGCTGATGCTTGGTTTGGCCTACCTAAAGCCATCACAAGGGCACTTAATGTAATTTCTTGGTACTTGAATGTTGTAACAGAATGAAATCTGGCAAAAAGTCTTTTTTCCTGAATTCATTGAAACAGATAAAATAAAACATTTGAGGGTGGGTCAGAATGGAGATATGTTTTAAATGTTTTTAATTAGTTCATTGACTCTGTAGCTCCTTCAGGATGAATTGGGAAATTATGAGGACCACAGCATTGCAGAGCTACACAAGTTAGCCATGCAAACTTGCTTCCTCCAAGTTTTCAATTGTCTTTAAGGAGCTAAACCCAAGGGTTTATGGAAATGTAAAAGGAAAACTAGAAATGAAGAGAGGGCTTTTTAATTTTTTATTTTATTTTATTTTTTTATTTTTTTCCCCCAAAGCCTCAGTAGATAGTTGTAGGTCATAGCTGCACATCCTTCTAGCTGCTGTATGTGGGACACGGCCTCAGCATGGCCAGAGAAGCGGTATGTCGGTGCGCACCCAGGATCCGAACCCAGGCCACCAGCAGCGGAGCGCACGCACCCAACCATCAAGCCACAGGGCCGGCCCAAGAGAGGGCTTTTTAAATTTTAATTTCTTATATAAAACAATTTCAGGGTTAATTTTTTTTTTATTTTATGATAGAAAAATTTAAACGTATATAAAATAAACATATATACAAGACATAGCAGTACCCACACCCCCCACACCCCGTATTCATCACTCAGCTTCAACAATTATCAACACATGGCCAATCTCATTTCAGCTGTATCCCCACTGATTCGCTTCACTGCCATATTGTTTTTTGGTTTTTGTGAAGAAGACCAGCCCTGAGCTAACATCCATGCCAATCCTCCTCTTTTTGCTGAGGAAGACTGGCCCTGGGCTAGCATCCGTGCCCATCTGCCTCCACTTTATGTGGGATGCCGCCACAGCATGGCCTGACAAGCAGTGTGTCGGTGTGCTCCCGGGATCCGAACCCCAGCCACCAGCAGCGGAGCACGCACACCTAACCACTACACAATGGGGCCAGCGCTCCTGCCATATTGTTTTGAGGCAAACCTGTAAGTTAAATGTTAACATTCCTCTCCCAGTAAAAACTTCTTTTATTTTTTTTATTACTATTTTAAGATTTTATTTATTTTTATTTCCCCTCAAAGCCCCAGTAGATAGTTGTATGTCATAGCTGCACATCCTTCTAGTTGCTGTATGTGGGACGGGGGCGGCCTCAGCATGGCGGGAGAAGCGGTGCGTCAGTGCACGCCCAGGATCCCAACCCGGGCCGCCAGCAGCGGAGCGCGGGCTCTTAACCGCTAAGCCACAGGCCAGCCCCTAAAAACTTCTTTTAGGGATGATCTTTATTCTACCAGGACTAGAAATATCCAAAAGTTTAAGAACAGGAAGAAACTCGGAGAGACCAACTGTCCTAGTTATTCTGTCTCTCCTTACCCCTTACCCCACCCCAGATCCATTTCTGCCATTCTCTGTCCTGCTGGGTCCTGGAAGTGTGCCCACTGGGGACTGCATCCCCGAGCTCACATCCCTCCCTTGTCAGTGGTGCTTCCCATTGGCCAGTAGTTAGTTTCAGACAAGGGGAAACACAGCAGGAGATCTGAGGTTGGGAGGAGAGAGACTGGAGTATTTACTCCTCGGGAGCCACAGATCTGCTTCCTCCCTCGATGGTTCTGGAGGGCTGTGTCCCCTATGGCTCCAGTTTCTGTCAGGCATCCAGTCTTCCACAGTTGGGGCTCTTGCTTCAGGCCTAGAGTGCTACAGCTGCCCCACTATTGCTTGTCCCTGAGGGCTTCACCATCCCTTGACTTTGACCTCCTGAGTCACCTATAAGAATTCACGTACCTTGCACGTAACTCAGACCTGACATAAAGCAGGTGCTTAAGACCGTCTTGATGGACCCGATTCCACTCAAGAAAATACTTTGGAAAATATTTAAGGAAAACTCTTTCCTGCCGTTTCAAGAACAAATAAGTCAACATCACCATCTTTCAAAATAGTTTCTTTTTCCTCATCTCCTCAACCCCCTTCCAGGAAAATGAGGATAAGAAAAGAAGTCAGGTAATTCATTGCCGTTACATAATGCCCTTTCTTGGACATATTTGCAAGTAATGGACATCAGGGAAGAGAGATGAGGAAAGAAATGGAGGGCTCAGGGACATGAGAAGAAAATTATTCTTGGGGAACAAGATTTCCTTAGGAGGACACTCTAGTTCAAGATCCATACACATGCTTTTCTTCCTTTAAAAGCTAAAGCATGGGCTACTTAAATAAGTTAAACTACCCAAATGGCCCAGGAGCACCAAGGGGCTTAGATTTTTTTAAATGGCCATTTATGGTAGTAAATTTTTTTTCTCACTGCTGGTGAGCCTGGGACAATCATGACTTCTGCAATGTACACTGAATGATGGAAGCTGCCTTATTAAGCAAATGCTAAAATATTCCCCTAGTTCAAAGATGTGCAAACATGCAGTGGGATTTGATTGTTGACATGGTGAGAAGTTAGAGGAGAAAGGGAACCCATTTTTGGAATCCTGCCTGTATCTAATGGTGTGTCCTGAAGCTGCTTTAAAGAAAATTCCATGTTTATTTATTTATTTTAATAATTTTATTTATCTTTTTTTCCCCCCAAAGCCCCAGTAGATAGTTGTATGTCATAGCTGCACATCCTTCTAGTTGCTGTATGTGGGACGCGGCCTCAGCATGGCTGGAGAAGCGGTGCGTCGGTGCGCGCCGGGGATCTCAACCTGGGCCGCCAGCAGCGGAGCGCACGCACTTAACCGCTAAGCCACGGGGCCGGCCCAGAAAATTCCATATTTAGAGGCATAGATAACTTAAAAAAACTCTTGGAAAATGTTATCACTTTTGCCATTAAGAATTCTTAAGACTTCCTTCCTTCCTTCGTTCCTTCCTTCGTTCCTTCATTCCTTCCTTCCTTCCTTCTTTCTTTCTCTTTTTGAGGGAGCCATTTGGAAAGCCAAGCCCGTGATATTGATAACATACCTTATCGAGTTCAATAAACACAAATTTATTGAATTATTACTATGTGTTGATCACTATGGGGGAATAAAGAAACAAATACACCACAGTTCCTTCTCAGGATATTCGTGAGAAAGATTTAGATGAAATGACTGTTGTGCAAGTCAGAGGGAATGTCCATCCTAGAGACTGACCTGCCACTGGAGCAGGCTTGTCACACTGGTCTGGGGAGAGACCCTGCTTCCTACACATTTAGCAGAGTGGTGTTGAAGGCATTCATTCAAACACTGTCAGCCAACAAACGTTAAGTGCTAGAATCAGAGGAGTGTTAACTAAAAAATACAACAGGCTCCCAACTCTCTTCATTAGAAATTCCCTGTATATTGGCAGAGACGCTCATCCCATTCAGATACTTGCTATTTCCTCATTCATTCAGCTATCAAACATTTACTGAGTGCCCACTATTTTCCTAGCGCTGTGATAGGAATGGAGATACAAAGATGAGTACTTCAAGGGGCTTACAGTCTAACAAAGAGAGAGATTTGTAAATGAATATCTTAAAATGTCACAGGTGCTCCTCTGGAAGTTTTTACAGAGCACAGGGGAACATAAAAAGGGGAGGTTAATTCCACTGGAAGAGGTCAAAAATGCCTTCATAGAACAGTTCACCCTTGCACTAACTCTAGAAATATGAGTAAATATTTTGTCAGCAGATGGAGATGAGGATTGAGAGATGGGTGTGCAGAAAGTGCTGAGATTCCAGGCATCAAAGTCACTACCATCTTCACAGATGAGAAAGCCCCTCCAGTCTCCAGGGAACTGATTCTTGCAGTGGGTACTGGGCATAGTGGGGAGAAAATGTTAAACTGGTGGGCTATGGCCACACCATGGAGGGTTTCTGTGTCATGGGAAGAAGTTTGATTCTTTTTCCTGCAGGCCCAGGGGGTGCCTCTAAGGTAGTAAACACCTTCTCTCTCCATCTTGCAACCCATGAGCTCCCAACCCCAGGAGATACTGAGAGGCCACTCACCTTGTGGCGGGGCAGCCAGTGCAGTCTTCCAGGGTTGGCCCCCAGCACTTGGCACACGAGTCTTCACAGATCTGGCAGTGGCCATGCTCATCGATGTATTCTCCTGGGGAACAAAATATAGCTTTTTATCTCATTTCTACATGGCAGTGCTGCCAGGGCTGTCAGTCTGAGAGCAGCCAGATCTCTCTGTGACTGCTTAAAAGGAATGGAGACAACAGAGAGAAGAGACCTTGAATGGCTTCAGTTGCCAGTCCTAAATCCTGACCTTATAATAACAACTACTCCTCTCCCAGCGGCCCTAGAAGTTGGAACCTCAAAAAGTTATGAGGTAATGACATAATTATGGATCTAGTCAACATGTGTTACAGATTTTATAAGGAGAGAGAGGCCAAGAGGGGCTTCCCACAGTACCCCTTTACTAAGCCCCTACTGACTTTCCTGTTAAAGGCTGAGGGCTCCTGGCCCACAGACACCCCAGGTATAGCCTTAGTTCAAGTCAAGCAACAAGCAGGACCCCCCCAGATCTCGTCCCCCCACTCTGCGGGATGGTGATTACTAGTCAGGAATGGGAGTTGAAGCTTGGCTGACATTTGACAGATGTGAGCTGCATCTCACCCTGAAAGAGTAACAATGAAGAGATGGCCAGAGAATTCTTCATTTAATTGGAAGGTTTATCTTTCCCAAGGACAAAACATATGAGGCTTTCCACAGAAGTAAGTCCAGCTTCACAAACTTTTTGTGAACATTTAAGAAATTACTCTGACAGCAAAGGTGATGGAGAGAGGCCAACCTCATTGAAGGTGATAATCCAACGATAGGTCTCTACTCCTTGAATTCAACCCTCTACTCACACTACACTCATCCTCTCCTTCCATTGTCTTAGAGGAAATCAACATGTTTCTTCAGTCCGATCCAAAGAGCCCCTTTGTATGGTTTGGAAACTGCTCAGAAAATATAGCTTCAGATTTCAGCAGAGTCACAACCTTCACTTGCCCCCCACCTCACCCAGCTTTCACAGCTCTGGAAGCATGTTTGAACATTGTCAATCTGAGATCCAGCCAGAGTGGTGAGGTAGCAGTTACTCGCCCATGGTTTAATCAAATGGTCTTACTGAGCCTCCAAGATTCACTGCCTGATTTATTGTAGTTGCATTGAAAAAAGCCCTGGAAGCATAGACTTTGGCTGGTGAGAAATGGAGGAAGTCCACCCCTCTGGCTTTTCCCATAGCTTGACTGAACTAGCACAGTTGAGTAAGGTAAACCTTATTTACATAAATCTTCCACTTGCTAGCAGTAAACCACAAAAATGAAAATTAAGAGGCAGCTAGAGTTTGTCCTTACATAGCATAAAAAGCCTTTCATGTAGAGTTATTCTATTAGTTTTGTTAACTAAAGGGGAAAGTACATATTAGAGCAATACACATATCTAACAGTGGCACACCCTGCACATCCTGGACTCTGTTCTTGTGTGTCTTCCAATTATTGCCAAGGTACAGTGTGGACCAGGAATCTGATCTGTAACTTTTAGAATGAGACTGTGGCTCTTAGCTCAGCAGTGACTCGCAGGAGCCCTAGGCTCAAAAGAGTGAGTAATTAGCAGGGGCAAGGAACACAAATGTGCAAGTTGTTCACTGCACAAGGCGCTGCCCAGACGGTCAAGTGGAAATCCAGCCCATGTTCATCTCACGAAGCCGTGCACTCTAGTGATAGCTGCCTCTGCGTCTGTAGGGGGCGTCCTTTACTAATTCACACAAAATTGTTAGAAATTAGTTGCATTCATGGCAATCAACAGTCCCGAGGCAGAAAAAAGCTGGGACTTCTGTCTAGTAGGAGAGATGATTTCAGGTTGGGACTGTCTCATTCAGTATAAGCATCATATTTATGCAGCCTTCTTTTTATTTATTCAGGCTCCCCCATTCCACCTCTTAATTATTGCCCTTGCTGTAATCTCTTCCACTCTTGCCACAAGAGACACAACCAGTTGAGCAGTGTGATTATCAGTCCAGGCACCAGCAAGATAAAGAGCAGAGGATCCAGTGCAGACCGCGTAGAAGACGATAGCTATGTATCTTTCAAAAGATATGTACTGAGTGGAACAGGAACGGGGGAGGGTTACAGAGACTTCTAAACCCAAAGAAAGGGTGTTCTAGAGAAATGTAAGATCATAGAGACCACAGGTTACACATTCATTCATTCCATGGATATTTTTTTTAACATCTACATGGTGATACGAGGTGAGATTTATAGACATACAAATTTAAAAAGCCCTGCTCTTGTGTTCTCAAAGATTTTTGAGAAGATGATTTGTAAAGAGAAGGTTATAATCCAAATGCTGCCAGGGGCCTTTGACTTCCTCAGACAGTCTAGATTAAAGTCTAAAACAGAAGATCAAGGGCATACACTGGACTCTGCTAGACCTAGAGGCCAAGACGGTTACTCTGCCTTGGCATCAGTGCCTATAGGAACTGACACAGTTGTTTGGTTCTCCCAACTCCTGATATCCAACCACCTTAATCTCCATGATGAATTAGAGTCAATGCTAGAGTAGGATTTTAAACTAAAGACACCTTGCTCAGCTAAATTGAATGCTACTGAGATGATTCCGAGAGTTATACCATATCCACACCCAGAGTCTCCTTTGTAAGTACAGATGGTGCTTGGCTTGGTCAAGTAAGGGTTATTCAGATATTACCACAAAAATTTTAAATTCTCCTCTGTATCTCTTGTTTCTGTAAGCCAATAGCTGGCACTGATACCTTGGCCTCATACTTTCTTGATCTGCTCAACTATAATGGCCTCTATCGGCACTCACAAAGTGCCATCTTAGATATAATCATCACTAGGAATTGCCCCATCTCCAAGATTTCAAATACCCACTCCAAACACAACCTTCCTCTGTCCCACTCTGAGTCTGGCTCACCCCAGGTGGTGCCATAGGCTGCTTGGTCATCCTTTCATACATCTTTCTAGTTCCCTCTTGCGTTCCTCACTTGAGCTAGTCCAAACCCTCCCAAGACCCAAGTTCCACTCATTCTTTCTCAGAAGGTGAACGCACTACCTAATTTGCTGATAAGATGCTGAGTTTCCCCAGCATCCTTCTTCTCAATGTCAAAATTCCTCTCTGTCTTCTTGACTATTCATTTGTCTTTTGTCTCTGAGGAAGGTAGTCTCTCCTGCTGGCCGTTGTCAACTCTCCATCTAATGCTCGTTTTTTGTTTTTTTTTTTTTATGTTTAAAGCTTGCTGTTTGTCTTCTCTTTTATTTTATTTTATTTTTTCATTGCATTAACATTGCTTTATAACATTGTATAAATTTCAGGTGTGCATCATTATACTTCTATTTCTGCATAGATTACATCGTGTTCACCACCAAAATACTAACTACAACCCATCACAACACACATGTCCCTAATCATCCATTTCGCCGTCCTCCCTCCCCCCTTGCCCTCTGGTAACCACCAATCCAATCTCTGTCTTTATGTGTTTGTTGTTGTTTTTATCTTCTACTTACGAGTGAGATCATACAGTATTTGACTTTCTCCCTCTGACTTATTTCACTTAGCATAATACCCTCAATGACCATCCATGTTGTCACAAATGGCTGGATTTCATCCTTTCTTATGGCTGAGTAGTATTTCATCGTGCATATATACCACATCTTCTTCATCCATTCATCCCTTGATGGGCACTTAGGTTGCCTGCAAGTCATGGCCATTGTGAATAATGCTGCAATGTACACAGGGGCACATATATCTTTACATATGCTTGTTTTCATGTTCTTTGGATAAACACCCAGCAGTGGAATAGCTGGATCGTATGGCAGTCCTATCCTTAATTTTTTGAGGAATCTCCATACTGTTTTCCATTGTGGCTCCACCAGTTTGCACTCCCACCAGCAGTGTATGAGAGTTCCCTTCTCTCCGCATCCTCTCCTACATTTGTTGTTTCCTGTGTTGTTAATTGTAGCCATTCTGACAGGCATGAAGTGATATCTCATTGTAGTTTTGATTTGCGTATCCCTGATAGTTAATGATGTTGAACATCTTTTCATGTGCCTGTTGGCCATCTGTATATCTTCTTTGGAGAAGTGTCTGTTCAGGTCTTTTGCCCATTTTTTAATTGGGTTGTTAGTTTTTTTGTTGTTGAAATGTATGAGTTCTTTATATATTTTGGAGATTAACCCCTTATCAGATATATGGTTTGCAAACATCTTCTCCCATTTGTTAGGTTGTCTTTTCGTTTTGTTGATGGTTTCCTTTGCTGTGCAGAAGATTTTTAGTTTGATGTAGTCCCATTTGTTTATTTTTTCTATTATTTCTCTTGTCTGGTCTTAGCAACATCTAATGCTCTTAATCTTTCCTCAGGATATTTCTCCCCCCATCTCTCTGTCCTCAATCTTTTCTTCACATCTCCTGTCATCATCTGATCTACAAAAGTTCTCCCCAACCTAAAACCTTCCCAAACACTTTTCTTCCCTGATAAGTGACTCTTAAAATATGTTTTTTCCTTCTAATATTTGGAAACAAAATGGAGAAAACTTCATAACCTTGAAGCTTATGTAAGAAAGTCAGCGTAGGACAGCTAAACTCTGCATCTCTCTCAAGTCTGCACGCCTCTTAACTTTAGAGCAAGCTCTGGCTTTAGAACAGATGAGAATAGAGGGACCTGCGCCGATGTTTGTATTTATGAAGATGTCCAATTAGTTACATAAACAACTGCCCCCAGCCCTTGCAGGCACAAGTTTTCCACTGCACATCAGAAACCAAAGAAACCAGATTCCAAAGACATAGTGAAGTTGTTTTTTTTTGGTTGTCGGAGCAGCAAATTCTTGTCATCTGTCTTCATTGCACAATGAAGCTAAATGTTTATGACAGGCGTGATATACAAAATTCTTAGAAAAAAATCACTTTTAGCACAGACTTCAGGGTCGATATTTTGTTCTCCACCTCATCCTACAAGCTCTTCTTTCTGTGTATTCAGCCATTATTATCACGTTCAAATTATCTTTCTCCTGTGATCAAAAATGTTTCATTCCCCTTTTAGTTTCTTTCTTATCTATCTCATCCTATAATAGTTCAGAGGACACTGAGGAAGTAGGGTCTCATGGGGAGGAATTATGTCTCAGCAGTTGAAGACATAGCTTAAAAATTAACACTTGTAAATTTAAAAATTTACAAGTAAGTTGTTTTCTCTGCTTGTTCCACCTCTAGATAACATTGCAGATTGTGTTTGTGTCAACAAGTCTGTTATAAATAAACTTTATGAAATCGTCCAGAACAGGTAGACATTTATTACACCATCCACAGCTACTAAACATGGTTGAGACTCACATAATATTTTTCAGGCTTACATGGCCAGAAGAGCTTCCTTTCTTCTGTAGAAATGCTATGCTTTCTTTGGTACTTCATAATATTTCTTTACTGATTAGAGCCAAACTTGTTGTAATATTTAAACAAACAAATAAATAAACAAATAAACTAGGTGAATTAATAAACATGTAAGTAGATAGATTATGATGTGGGTTCCAAATGACTTTTTAGCAAGGGTGATTAGTAAGAGAAGAGGAGAGGAACATTTGATGAGAAGTCAGCCATTTGGCTTTTGATCTGGTTATTTCTGTGAGCACCCTTGGGGTATTAAACTATCTGTAGAACTCTGTTTACGAGCGGTATCACTTAGATGCCAGGAATCATAGAGCGTGACTCTCTTGAATGTCTCTACAGTTATAGGTACTAATCAAACAATACTATCTCTTTACAAGGATGCCAATACCTAGTTTCCAACTTAAGATACCACTGTGTGAAGACAATTTTCAGGAAAAGAAATCCATATATTTATTACTTTCCACCAGTACAATAAATGCTCAGTAACACTTTCAACTAGTTATATACTAATGAAATAATTCTGTTCTTTGTGTGTGTGTGTGAGGAAGATCAACCCTGAGCTAACATCCATGCTAATCCTCTTCTTTTTTTTTTTTGCTGAGGAAGACCGGCTCTGAGCTAATATCTATTGCCAATCCTCCTTTTTTTTTCCCCAAAGCCCCAGTAGATAGTTGTACGTCATAGTTGCACATCCTTCTAGTTGCTGTATGTGGGACGCAGCCTCAGCATGGCCAGAGAAGCGGTGAGTCGGTGTGCACCCAGGATCCGAACCTGGGCCGCCAGTAGCGGAGTGCGTGCACTTAACCGCTAAGCTACGGGGCCGGCCCGAAATAATTCTGTTTTTTAAGGCCTCATTAAGTGGGAAGTGTTAAAGCGAGGCTCAAAATATAAGGCCATCAACTGAGACCTCAATATCTTCACTTAAAAGTCTACACAATTATTCATCCTTAAAAAGGAAGGAAATTCTGACACATACTACAACATGGATGAACCTTGAAGATATTATGCTAATAGAAGTAAACCAGTCACAAAAGAACAAATATTGTATGATTCTGTTTATATGAGGTACCTAGAATAGTCAAATTCAGCAGGACAGAAAGTAAAATGAAGGTTGTCAGGGGCTGGGGGAAGGGGGAAATGGGGAGTCATTGCTTAATGGGTATAGAGTTTCAGTTGGGGAAGATGAAGAAGTTCTGGAGATGGATGGTGGTGATGATTGCACTACAATGTGAATGTAATTAATGCCATAGAACTTTATGCTAATAATAGTTAAAATGGTAAATTTTATGTTATGTATATTTTGCCACACACACACAAAAACTATACACGATGAGTTTGTTCCTTAGCAGGCCAATACATAATTTTAACCAAAAACTCAGGATTGTCTGCCTTTGGAGTTGGGTCCAAAGAGCACCAACCATCTTGGGGAGGCAGTTTATTGAACTGAGGGTTGGGACATCTCCTGTGATAATGGAGATAAATGGATAAATGGATAAAGCTTGTGATAATGGAGACAGCTGGAAGATGGAACACTGTGTTTTATCTTTTCATCAGGATCTACAAAGGCAGAATGAACATCAAGCACCTAGCAGGACAGTTCTGCTTCTTCAGCCTGGAGGTTTCTGGGGGCCACCTTCTCTATCTGGTCCTCTCAATGACTTTTCCTCTTCCTCCCCAACAGGCTTTTCTGGTTGACAAGACTTATCCTTCCTGGTCCCATTGCTTTTTCATTCTCAGGCTCTGGCATTCATCTGTGTGGTTTGTACAGATGCTCTGAAATGCACTTTGGCTCCCCTATGGGTTGGCACTCCCGCAAAAAGGGTGGATCATAAATTGTGGATCCAACACACTTGCAAATGTTTAGCTTTCTTCAGCCTGCACGTTGTCCAAAGAGCAAGGAAATAAGAGGTGATCCTTTTAGTTTCCACCGTTGTTTGGGCCCCTCCACAGTCAGACTGCTAAAAAAATGTATCCCAAGTGAAGTCTTGGCCAACACACCTGCGTGCAGTGATGATGTAGCAACCACACAAGCTCCCATTCGTTGACACCTACCATATTACAAGTGCTGTTCTATGTAATGTTTAATTCAGACAACAGCCCCTTTTATAAATGAGAAACTGAGGCTCAGAGAGATCAAAAATCTTGCATAACTTCATTCAAATAGGTAAGTGACAGAGTTGGGCTCTGAGCCAGGTGTGTCTGAGCCTGCACCCATGCTCTTTCTGCAATGTTCCCCTGGTATGGATTCATTTCCCCTTTTGGTGTTCCAAGTAGCTTTGCTATTTATAAAAAGAAAGAACTGAGCACATGCCTCGTCTAAACCACGTGGTGAGGTAAGGATATCAAAAAGGAATTCACTGTGAAAACAAACGAACTTCGAGCAGGCGTATTGCACGAAGCAGATTTACTCAGCGATTGAATATACCTTCCAAATTTACTTTCTCTGATAAAATGGCCACCATTTATTAAAAGGCAATTCTATTTATCAAATTGAGATTTTAAAAGCAGTTTGTTCTGTCCACTAGGTTAAAAGCTCCTAAGAGGAACTCAAAAATGTTTTTTTGAATGAATAAAATAATCGGTTGGAGCTCTAGGTAGGGATTCTCTATAATGCTTAACTGCTGTCTGAAAACAAAATACACTGGCTCCTCAGAAATAGCTTATAACCAAAATGATAGTAACTTCTCTCTGGTCCCCCAATTTATATGAAAATCTAATATAGATGGATTGATTTATATGTATCTTTCCTCAACTGAGAGAATCTTGCATTGCCTCTACGTCAGTGAAAAGTCACTCTAAGTCTTAACTTAAGGATGCTAAAAATAAGAAGACACTGAACACTTGGTTGCAAGACCAGACACAAGGGAAGACAAAAGGCATGAGGTTATTCTTATCTGCAATTAAACAAAATAAATTCACAAAGTCTATTGTTGAATCTGTGGATGAGAAAAATCATGAACACTTTCCAGTAAGCAGAGTAGGGTAGATGGAAATCCATTTATTGCCCATCTGAAGTGTGTAAAATTTCTTGACAGTCTCTTTATTTGGTGCGCTGTCTTTGCTATTCTTGTAAGTGAGCCTAGAATTTCTGCAGGTTCTCTCTCTAGTGCACTCAATCCCCCTACTCCTCAGAGGTAAGATTTTATCCCTCAAAGTCCCCACCATTTGTGGCTGCAAAGGGATCGCTTTCATGGGGGAAATTGTACAGTACCTGATGCATTCACAGTGAGGGAATATGTGGGGCTCAATATATGGTGACAGAAGTAAGTGACCATAATTTGAGAGAATAACTCATTTACCTTTTGGAAAACATCACTGATTACCTGAGGCAGGTCATACTTGGGAGACACTTACTGAGAAAGCGAACAACTTGACAGAGCTTGCATGCGAAAAAAAATTTTCACATATTGAGGTACATGGGGTAACTATTTGGGTTCAAAACTGATTTGGCATGAAACTAAGAAGCCTGACTTATGGCCCATCAAACATACATTGTATATCTGCTTAACCATTAAAGAACGCACTCTTAAGATAAGAATACACATTTCCCCTCCTATCTCCTATTGGTAATGCCTGTCTGGATTAGTCCCTTTCCCGACATCGGGGTCAGGTTGACCTGCTAATTTACAACTAAATACCTCTTATGAAACTTTGATGAAAATGTATCCTGGGTGTGTTTAATGTATGTTCTGTGTTCTACAAAGATATAAGACTGTACTGAAAACTGTGAGTCTCTGGAATGCTTTCTTTTTTTGGGGGGAGGGAGATCAGCCCTGAGCTAACAACTGTGCTAATCCTCCTCTTTTTGCTGAGGAAGACCGGCTCTGAGCTAACATCTATTGCCAATCCTCGTCCTTTTTTCCTTCCCCAAAGCCCCAGTAGATAGTTGTACGTCATAGTTGCACATCCTTCTAGTTGCTGTATGTGGGATGTGGCCTCAGCATGGCCCGAGAAGCGGTGGGACGGTGCACGCCCGGGATCCTAATCCGGGCTGCCAGCAGCAGAGCACGCGCACTTAACCACTAAGCCACCGGGCCGGCCCCTGCACTGCTTTCTAAGGACTTATAATCTTCACTCTGGCTCAATTAAACTCACCTTATTTCTCTTATCTGTAGAATGGTTATTGGTTATTTTGCATTAACACATAAACCCATGGGCGAGTGTGGCGCTGTCAGGCCCTAGAGGCTGTATCATTTCCTTTCACTTTGGAGGTGATGAAGATGGCAGGTGGAACTATCAGGAGTGTGGCCCACTGAGCCTTCCTGACACTTTTGAACTAAACAAGGGTCCTTGTACACAGATGGGTTAAAGCCCAAAGTTCTTTCCAAGGAGCTTAAAATGATCAGAATGTTCCCTGTGATGGCATAAGACCTGAAACACAAGCACAAGGATGAGGCTTGCTATCGCCCTCTTTCATTTCTCTGGTGAGCAAAAGAGCCTCCCTAATTGCTTTTTATAACTTGCTCCTAAACCCTTCCAAGTACCCCTGCTGTCACTTCCCCCACTCCAGTGCCCCATGGGAGGGAACATCCTCAAATGACCCTCCCTCTCTTCCTCGGTATCAACACGCCAAAACTGCTGACCTCATCTTTCCTCTCCCACACTCCCTTTCCTCAAGCTCTGCCTGCCGGCGCTAAAACACTACAGCCTAATCGCCAATTAAGTGAAAAGAGAAGCTCCTGGAAAAAGAAGGAAGTTGCATTCCAAGGCCTAGGGCTCCATCTGCACTGTAGCTGGTAATTGACAACTTAGTCTCTCATGGGGTCATCATTAACACTGCTCACCACAGGCAGTAAACGCTGTCTTCTAAGAGATCCGCTGGCTTCTCCAGTGACAGGTCTGAATGGAGCATGGCACCCAGAATACCTCTGCCCCTTAGTGACCGGAGAAGCATCTGATTAGTCAGGTTGCCATACATTTTATTGGTAGTGACTAAATTGTGCTTCTTAAAGAGCCTAAGTGTAGAAATAAAGAAGGGAATCAAAGTTTGCTGTGTGCCTACTGTGCGCCAACGTAGTAGGAAACACTGTGCTGGGTAAATGCACCAATTTTGGAGTCTTCTCCACCTGGGTTTGATTTGTGCTTCCTTCTCCAGCTGTCCCACGTGAATCAAATCACGTATTTCCCTGACATTCCTCTCCTGTGTATTACGCATAATATTCTCTTTCTCATAGAATGTGGTGCGGATCAAGCAAGAAAACAGACGTAAAGCACCTAGCATAGTGGATGACAGAATGTTAGTTATCATTATCAGGTACTTTGAATATGTTATCTCATTAAACTTCCAATTAATAATGTAGGGTAGGGGCTGTCAGCTTCATTTGACCAAGTAAGGAACTTAAGCATCAAAATGTTAACTCGCTGAACATCATTCAAACCCTGGTCTGATTGGATACCAAACTGTGCTTTTTCTACCACCTCGAGGGGACTTGAAGAATGTATTGGCTGCATGTGTTGATGGCAATGAGCAACTGAAATTAATAACCCCATGGACAGAGAACAATGACCTCTCAAAGCAATTCAGCTGCAAGATGCAACCTACCAAGGTCATCTTTATAATTAGCAGCCCTTTGTAGCCAGCCTCCCTGTACCAGAGTGAAGGAGCTTTTCCTGCACTTCGCTGTGGAAAATTCCAGAGCCATGGCTATTCCCTTCTCAGGCTTCTGAAGTCAAAGTTTGTGAGAAATAGGTGAATGTGAGACAGGGCACACAAAACTCTTCTTTTCAGCAGAGTTTCACGGAGTCAGGTTCAGAATGCAAGATTCTTGTGGAGTGGGCGCTACGCATGGACCACCTACTTCTCCTATAGGTGAGTGGCCCTGGCCAGACTTTGCTTCCTTACGTGGCAGGTATCAGGATAAATTGCATTTTCCTCTCTATCTCAGTGAGGGTGGAACACATAAATAGATGAAAATGAAAGTGGGAGCAGTATTGTATGTTGTGAGTGTGTGTGTGTTTTGTGCGTGGGAGGGAACTGGGTGGGGGAGTTAGAGTTGTGAGGCAAGAGGCCTCAGGATCTCTGGGTGTCAGAGAGTGAAAGAGACTCAGGTGTCTTCCTGCCCACCAGGCTCCTTCTGCACAATTCGCATCCTATCAGGGCTTGAGACTCTGTCCAGAGCATGGAATCCGGGACTAGAACCTCATGTGGCTCCACCATAGAGAGAAGGCCACACCCCGCCTTTAAGATTCCTCTCATTCCCCTGAGTGCTTAGAAGACCATGAGCAGTCCTCTCCCCACTCAGAGGGGAGAGGCAGGTACAGGTGAAGTGCATGTACCCAGAACCAGATGTCCTAGATGTGAATCCCAGGGCTACCTTGTGGAGCTGTGTAAACTTGCACAAGTTATGTAACCTCCCTATGGCTCAGGCAACTCATCTCAAAATGGAAATAATCACAGCTGTGTCATAAAAGTGTCAGAAGGATTAAATTAGTTAACACATAAAATATATTTTAAAAGATACTAGCACACAATAAATGCTTAATAAGTGTTAGCTGTTGCTACTCCAGTGAGCAAAAGCAGGTCCCTTGTATAAGCAGCATGAGAGAGGGAGAAAACTTTTAGAGACACTCAAGTTAGAGACACTCACTTCTCAGTGTTTGGGTGGCTTTGAAAAATTTATTTCTCCTTTCGTTAACTTTATAAGTTAAGTTCAATTGCCCTAAACTTTGTAGTTCCCTGTTCTTTTCCTGTCTATTATCAGGCAATATCTTTTCTTATGCTGAGGTTGATTTAGAAATGTGTGGTTAATAGAAACAAAATATCTAGAAAAGATTTTCCTTCTCCACAACTGTTCAGAGACTGCTTAGAAGAATGGACTCCAAGTTTATTAACCATTTTATTAACTTTTAACAACTCAACAGGCATGGTCCTGTTCGATTGGCACCAAAGTGTAGTCAGTTGTATTCGGGAAAATGGCATCCCTCTGCCCTTTCACTGTACACCCTAAATCCACAATTCTAGAACTATTAACTTGCTAAAAAATTGTGGGCACCCCAAATCAATATGTGACAGAAAGGCAGGTCAGCTATTCTCCTATTGACCAATATTCTCCCTCTTGCTGCCTTGTGAGGGATAACAAAATTATTTGTGACTTTAACTGGTCTTTACTCAGCTCTTAACACAGGAATAGTCATGAGTTAATTTGTTCAACCTCAATATAAACTCTAGGAATGTCTCTTAGACACTAATAGTATGAGAGGATTCTGGCCCCATCACAACTTTCCAGAATGGTGTGACTCAACGTGCTCTTGTCTTACCTTGTACCTTAACGTCTCAAAATCTTGTTTAGATGGCCTACATACATCCCTCCACTCTGACTATGCCAGAGAGAGCCTGGTTCTGCAGTAAAATTGCAGCCTCTGCCTCCCTCTGCCATATAGACCTGAGAACTTGCTTCCCAACCTAGTCACAGAGAAGTCACGTAAAGAACAGAGGAAGACTTGGCAAAAATCTCTGCATTCACCGGAGACAAACATTATAGCTCTAGAAATCTACAGAGGCCTCAAGAACAATTCAGTTTCTCTGGGAGAAGAGCCAACTTGGCTGGAAGATAGGCAAGTCAGTATTCAAGATGAGTTCAAAATCTCCCTTGGGCCTGACCTACACTTTCCATTGCCAGGCCCACCCCAAGAAGGTCCTCGGCATCTCCACGGGGGGTGGGGGGGTGGGGTCACTGCACCTTCCTGCAACAGTTACATCATTGTCCCGGGGGGTGAGGGCTCTTCAGCATCATTTCTAGGGAATAGGCAACGAAGCAACAGTCTGGGCCCCAGTTTAGGGGGTCCTGGGGCTTCAGAGCACAGCCCATGGATTAGGTCTACAACCACCAGGCAGTGAGGCGGGGCTCAGTGTCCAGGACTTGGGAAGCCTGACACTCCGGAAACTTGGTTCTGTGATCCCCACAGGCAGAGCTGTGAGTCAGGCTCTCCTCCCCTTCCCAAACTCCCTCAGGCGGCTGTCTGACCTGCTTTGACTCCTTTTTGCTTTCAAGGCTGCTCTTGATAGTCATCTTAACCAGATTTTACATGGTGTGATGTGCCTGGGGCCCCAAACCCTCCCAGAGAGGGCTGATTCCTCTCTCTGCTGTTCACAGTTTGCCAAAATGGGCAGGGATGGGCTGTGGAAAAGCCGCCTGTGGGCTTGGGAACTTCAACGGTCTTTTACTTATGCAATCATCTAGTGTAATTTAGGTTGTATTTTCTAAAGATGAATTTGTAAGAGGCCAACACTTTTCTATGGGATAAAAACAAGTGCTTACTACGGTAGCATGAATGATGGGCGTGCAAAACTGTTACAAGGAGCAGAGACAGGAGAAAGATGTCCTTGTGGTGTTTGGAGATTAGAAGTCCAGGCCTTGGGTCAAAGATAAGGGAAACTTTTCTGGGAAAGCTGGGCACTTTCTCAATGCTTTCACACTTAATTCTCAGAGCCAGCTTATGGTGATGCACACTGCTCTCATTTTAAAGATGAGGAAACTGAGGCTCAGCAAATTTAATCTGTCCGAGGTCACTGAATTAGTGATAATTAGAATAGCTAGCACTTACTGAGTGGTGACCACGCATGCTAGGAATTGTCCTGAGAGCTTTACCTGTATTAACTCATTTAATCCTTACAATAATTATCCCATGGGAGGAAGGAGGGCACTGTGTACTGCTGTTTTTTATCATCCTCATTTTTCTGTTGAGAAAGTCGAGGCAATGAGATATTAAGTGATCTATTCAAGTTACCCAACTGGTGACAGAGCTGGGACTTAAACTCAGGAGGTCAGACTCCAAACTCGACTCCTTTAACCCAGATTTTGCTGCACTCCTTTTCCCAGAAAGTAATGGAAATTGGATTTTTATCCCAGGCCTGGCTGACTTCAAACGCCATGTGCCCCTTCCACTACACTTAAATAATTGGTTGACTGCATGTGTGTGTGCACATGCCTGTGCGTGTATGAGTGAATAAGGGGATAAGTTCAAAATACGCAATTCTAGACACCTCTGTTAGTCCACCTGTAACTATTGCTTGCCTACCATTTTCTGGTGGCTGTGTTGGAAGAAGGCTCAGTATCTACTGTTCATGAGACAGAGAATCAAGCTCACATAAAATACCAAGAACATCAGCCAATGTAGAAACAAGTACTCAAGATCTCATGGTTGCACAGGGCAGCTGGTTCTGATTATACCCGTTCCTGAGGACAGGGCCATTTCCTGTTCATTTTGGAGTCTCCCTGGCCTCGCAGTATGAGTGAAAGATTGTTCCTAGACTTGTTTTGTGTTTTTTGGTAGAAATTCATTGAAGTTTATTTGTTGTAGTGAAATAAGATTGACTTGTGCCTGAAAAAAAAGGAAAAATGGATATGGCTAGGAGGACAAAGGGGGAAGTGGAGACTATTTCAGGAGAAGGGAACAAAGAAAGCAAAGGCTTGGAGGCTGGAATAAGCATGATGTCTCTGATGCAGGCCAATGATTGGATTGACTGGAGCAGAAGCTGAGTTTGGGTAAATGAAAAACGAGTTTGGATGGAAGATGTAGACAGATCATGCAACATCACACAGAGGTGTATCAAATGGGTGTGGTTGGCCAAAGGGAGCCTTTGAAGATTTAGGGAGAAAGTCAATGATGGGAACAACTTTGGCGGAAGATCACCCTGGTCAAATGAGGAGTTGGAAGGGACAGTCCAAGAAGTCAGCTAGGAGATGGCTTCGGTAATCCAGGAGTGAGAGAATGGAGCTACTGCAACCAAAGTGGTGACAACCTGGTGGTTCCCAGAAAACAGTCCCAGGATCTCAGGGATGGATGGATCTTAGAGCTCATCTACTCTAGCTGCCTCCTCCCCCCCACCCCACCCCACCCCCACCCCCAGGGATCAGGGTTAGTTATCTCAATGATTTTCTAGTCCAGTGACTGCCCAGTGTTTGAATGAAAACTGAAAGGGATGGAAAACTCTTTACCTCCTTTTCTCTTTTTAGAAAACTCTATCAAAAATGTCTTTGTAGTTGGTAGGCCAAAATTGCCCTCCTTGTAGATTTCATACATTGGTCATTCAAAAGAAGAAACAGCTGCTCTGAGGAAAGAGCATGATATTTATGGGAATAATGAAAAAAGTTAGCAGCTCTGAGTCCGAGGTTCAGGGGTGGCTTGGAGCAAGTCAGGTAAACTCTGTCTTAGTCACTTCTGAGAAAGTGGGGATAAGACATGTCCTGCCTAGTTCTCTGGTCTATTTGGAGGACCAAATGATAGGCCTTGTGACAATGTTCCAGAAGCTTCAAAATGCCTCATAAAGGAGGGGAAGATATGATTGTTAATGCTCCAGTGCTCCACAGGAGGGACTATTGTTCCATTTTGTGACAGAGAAAGCTGGATCCAAATTCCAGCTCTGCCCCTTGCTTAGCTGTGTGATTTGGGGCTACTTCTGTAACCTTCATTTCCATAGCTACAAAATGGAATAAAAATAGGCCTATCTCAGAAAGTTGTTGTAACAACTAAATTTGATAAAGAACTTACAAGCACTTAGCACAGGGTCTGCCTGACATATAATAAATAATGAATAAATACTCTTACTATTATTGATAAATCATGTCTGCCTGCATACAAGAGGTGAGTGGAGAAAGAAGAATCAAATCCATGGACTTGAATGTGAGCGAGTAAAGAAATGATGGTCGTCTTGACAGGGCCTGAGAATGTGAGGGAAGCTGCTTGGGATGATCTGGCAGACGTTTTGAAACTGTGCAACCCCTGGCATGGCTCTGTATGTTTATACACGTGCCACAGGCAGTATTTTGACAGTGGCTGTTTTGGGGGCCTGCTCAACATCACGCCGCTGTGTTCTCTCTCTGACACACATATAACAAGAGTTGATGGAGTAAAATATAGTGCAGGCATTCACAGCCCATTCCGCTTAGAGCCATGCCATAAACAATCAGGAGCTCAATGCATTGTTACCAGATAGAATGTCATGTTTAGATGCCAAGATGGTGAAAGAAATGTCATCACCTACACATTCCTGTGGAGGGGCCATCTTGTTCTTGGCCAGGATGACTGTTTGGCAGAAAAGTCATACATCTGTAGACACTCAGATGTAAAAGCCACGCAGAAGGAAGGTACATTGTTAAAAAAGCTCTTATCACAGTGGTTTCAGCTGCTTACTTGAATTTTGCAATCATTCTAAAAGATGCTTTTCAGTGAGTAACTAAGTCTTAGGTGAAGGATGAACTAGCATTAGCCGGTTAAAGGGATGTGCTGGTGGAGGTGACGCTTGTGGGAGCTGCAGAGAGGAGTGTCCTTATACCAACCGGACTAAGTTCAGAGCATGAGTCGGAGATCTTTTGTGTTCAGGAGAGAGAGAGCTTTGGAAAGTCTGTATCTCTTAAGAAAGTTTCTTCAATTGACTATTAGACAAGCTGATCTCCACCTAGGAGGTCCCCTTTTTACAGATGAAGAAGCTACCAGTGAGGGTTTACTCAGCTTTCTCCCAGTCACGCAATTTGTCTTGTTTCCTCTCCATATCCAGATATTCCGGGGTGGTGGGGTGAGGAGAGATAATAATGTTGGGAAGATGTAGCAGAAATAAAGGCAAAGCAATACTCAGAGATGATAGAAACCATGTCATCTCTAGGTTGGCAAAGAACTTGATTCTAGAAGGATGTTGACAGTAATATTCAACTAACTCATGCCATGTTATAAACTTACAGTTATTTATCCTGTAATTTCTTCTGCTTCCCTACCTTTAAATATCTTCTATAAAGTGGTGATTCCTAAATAGCTCTTCCCAGTTCAGATCTGTCTCCTGAGTTCACTAATCCTATATCCATTGCCCACCAGACTCGACACCTGGACAATTTATAGGTATCTCCAAATCAACATCTTCAACAAGACTTACCATCTTACCCAGTACCTGTATCCCTCCTATACGCCCTATCTAGGTGAGTGCCACCACCTTCCAATCAGGAAGGCCAGCACAGGGAAGTCATCCTCAACCCCATCTCATCCCTCACAATTTCTGTCAACTCTATCTCCCAAACGTCTCTCAGTTCCGTCTCCTCATCCTCATCTCCAGCACCACCACATGACATCTCGCCCAATCTTTCCTGTCCCATGTGGTAGATTTATCTTCCTAATTGGTCTCCTGGACTTATTATTTGCTCTGCCCACCCTACCCCCATCCTGTCCACTCTGTAACCAGAATGGTCTTTCTCAAATTCAAATTTTATACACTCTTTTACTTAAAATCTTTTAATGCTGCTCCCTCAGTAGAGAATAAAGTCCCAAGAAATGACATGGAAGAGCCTTCAGAATGTAGCCCTTGCCTCAATTTCTAGCCTCATCCCTTGCTGCTCTCCTCACGAACTGTAGCAGACTCTTTTTGGTGCCTCATGCGCATCCCTTGGCCTTATCACATCAATGTGCTGAAACCAACTTCCAGGGGTGAGTATCTGCTTGTATTAGCATAGGCTTTCTCTAGTACCTCAGAGGGCTTCTCTGTCAGGCACACATGGCAGGCCAGAAGAACCAGGGAACTGATCCCCAGGAGTTGTCCCCAATCAATGATGGGGATTTGGTGTATGAAGACCACAGCTCCATTGCCCCTCCAATGAGATGACTCCGAGGCCTGTGTTCTGTAACATTTTCCACAGTTTCACCACAAGACTGAGCTCCAGTCACCCTGCATGGTAGCTGGCTTGATAACATGACCTTTATTGGCTGCCTTCTCTTCCCTCTCTTGCTTTCTCACTCCACCACTGGCATTTCCTTTCATCTCCCAAATAAATCACTTGCACTTGAATCTTTGTCTCAAGGTTGCCTTCTGGGGGGACCAACTAAGACACATCCCTATGCTCTGGCATTCCTAAGAGACTTCCAGTTCCCCAAGCCCATCATGTACTCTCCCACTTGAAATATCCATTTGGTCTGTGCCTATTCCCTTCTCTCTTCCCCCAGAAAACTTCTACTCATTCTTTACAACTCAAAGTTGCTTCCTCTATGAAACTTTCTCTGAATCTTTCCTACCACCATTATGCAGTTGAACTGACTTTCTTCTCTGCTCTGCAGTGTTTTGGACTTATTTTTAATTTATCCTACATATCAACTGGTATGTCCCATGATCTGGACCACTACTTGCCATGTGAAAAAGTGGTCAAAACATTTTGAAAAATAAATAGATTGACATGTTTGGAGGATACAAAAAAAGAGTCTCCTGATAGCTGAAAGCTCCATGGAAATGTATGGAGGGCAAGCAAATCAGGGAGCGCTGGTGAGGGGCAAGGATGGGAATGCAGGTGTGAGTAGAATATAATGGTATCCAGACACCATAGCAACAGAATCTAAGAAGAGGGTGTGTGCATTAGGCTGGAGTTGTTCCAAAAGTTAGTTGACAAGGTTAATTACCAACATGCAGTACAGTAATTTTGCTTCCAGTAGACTAGACATTTGTGGTTCAGAGTACACAGCCCTATTCTATCTAGGCTTGTAATACCCTTAGTTAAAAATGACTGCTTTCCTAGACATGTGGTCCCCAGGCAGAGTGTCTGCTGTGAATCCAAAATTTTTAATGCAAAATGTCTTTCCAGCACAGAAGTTCACTGCCAATTTATTGAAGTTCATGGAGAGAAGGATATGGGCTGAAAAAGCGTAATAGAGAGGGGTGCTAAGTTGCAGGAGGCAAAGTGGAGGGATGAAACAGACCAGGGCCTATGCATCCAGGAAAGCAGAAATTCTCTACTAAATTCATATCACAGTTACCATCAACCCACTTTTCAAAAAATCCACCCAGAGTGAAATAAAATACTGCATGAGCAATCAGAATTATTGTGCACTACCTAATTCACTAATAGTTAATAGAGCAAGTTTACCTTTTGAACATGCTCATTAAAAGAACTGCAAAGAGTAGGGGATTAAATGGGATCCAGGGGGTATAAGAATATTTTTAGGAGTAAATGATTTAAAAAGGAGATTGACAGAGATTCTAAGGGAGATGATGGCTCACTGTAACGGGAGGCTCTAAAAATAAAATTCTGAAAATATAAATCACAAAAGGTCTTGATGAGAAAGAAAAGGCAAGAGGCACTTAGAGAAACCAATACCACTTCACAGAGAACTCTCAGCTGAGTTTGATATTTAAACATCTGTAAGGCTGCCAGAGCTTTCAGGACTTCCTGCTAGGGGCCCGCCCTCACTGCAGGGGATGGGATATTGAGGAGGGCTGCTGAAACGTTTCAGTGGCTTCTTGGAGCACAAGATACAATCCAGATCCTTTGTGTGGCTCACAGGGCAATTCACAACTGGACCTGGTCAGCATTGTTAGTTCATCTCTCTCACACTGCCCTCCCAGCTCCTTACACCCAAGGCTGCAAAGGGGAGAAACTCCTGGTACTTTCCAGATGCTCCAGACTGTTTCACACCTTCCTGTCCCTTTCTAGCCCCTTTCTCCAGCTCTGTCTTTCCACTTCCACCTCCTGCCCAGAGGGCTGACAACCCACACCGTGATACCCCTGTAGAGAGTTTGTAAAGCATTTCCTCTCCAATTTATTTCTCTCCTGCTGGTGGCATATTGGTTAAGTTCACGCACTCTGCTTCAGAGGCCCAGGTTCACGAGTTCGGATCCTGGGCATGGACCTACACACCACTCATCAAACCATGCTGCGGTGGCGTCCCACATACAAAATAGAGGGACATTGGCACAGATGTTAGCTCAGGGACAATCTTTCTCAAGCAAAAAGAGGAAGGTTAGCAACAGATGTTAGCTCAGGGCAAATCTTCTTCACCAAAAAAAAACCAATTTCTTTTCATAGCGCATGTTGACACATCAGGGCATTGTCTCTCTAGCATTCATCTGTCTCTATTACAGTATAAAACCCATCCAGGCAGGATTCCTCATTATATTATATCCTGTGTGCCTAGCACAATACTTGGCACATAGTAAGTGTTTAATAAAAGGTGGGTAAATGAATAGAGTTAGTGAACTAATGTCAGATAAACACAAAAGAGAAGCAGGAAGCATTTAACAATCCAATGAACATTCCTTTAGCGATTTAAAGTGTACCGCACTATTCCACTGCTGGGTATTTATCCAAAGAACTTGAAAACACCAATGCATAAAGATACATGCACCCCTGTGTTCACTGCAGCGTTATTCACAATAGCCAAGACTTGGAAGCAACCTAAGTGCCCATCAAGGGACGAATGCATAAAGAAGATGTGGTATATATACACAATGGAATACTACTCAGCCATAAGAAACGATGAAATCCAGCCATTTGTGACAACATGGATGGACATTGAGGGTATTATGCAAAGTGAAATAAGTCAGAGGGAGAAGGTCAAATACCGTATGATTTCCTTCATTAAGTAGTAGATAATAACAACAATAAACAAACACATAGAGACAGAGATTGGATTGGTGGTTACCAGAGGGGAAGGGGGGAGGGAGGAGGGCGAAAGGGATAATTCGGCACAGGTGTGTGGTGATGAGTTGTAATTAGTATTTGGGTGGTGAACACGATGTAATCTATGCAGAAATAGAAGTATAATGATGTACACCTGAAATTTATACAATGTTATAAACCAACGTTACTGCAATAAACAAAAAATTTAAAAAAAAAGTGTACCGCACAGCAACACCCTCACGAGGGTATATTATTATTTCTATTTTACTGATGAAAAAATGGTGGCTAAGAGGGTTAGAGGACCTCTCCAAGTGTGGTAGACCGAATAATGGCTCCCAGGAGACACCCCTGGAACCTGTGAATGTTACCTTATATGACAAAAGAGATTTTGCAGGTGTGGTTAAATTAAAGATCTTGAGATGGGGAGATTATCCTGGATTATCAGGGTGGGCCCAAACATCTTTGTAAGAGAGAAATAGAGGGAGATTTTACTACAGAAGAAGGTAATACAATGAACTCAGCAGAGAGAGAGATTTAAAGATTCTACTGCTGGCCTTGAAGATGGAGGAAGGCACCATAAACCAAGGAATGCAAGAAATACAGCTCTAGACACCAGAAGAAAAGGAGACAGTTTCTCCCCCAGACTCTCTGGGAGGCTGACCCTAATGACACCTTGGTTTCTACCTAGTGAGACCCATTGCCAACTTCTGACCTCCAGAACTGTAAGAGAGTAAATATATAATGTTTTAAGCCACCAAGTTGTGGTCATTTGTTGCAGCAGCCATAGGAAACTAATACACCAAGATTCCAAATGCAAGTTAGAAATAGAAGAGTTAGCTGATGTGTTTGTCCTGACTCCAGAGTTCTACCGTTAAGGGCTGTGTGGTTTAGGATGAGTCATTTAACATCTTAGTCTCAGGGCAGAAAGCCACATGGGATGTCATTCTTGTGGGAGAAGTGTCAAGCAGTAGCCTTGTTCGTCCTCTGGGAGGTGGGCCGAGGAGCATTCTGACGCTCACCTTAACACTGCCCTTGTAGGCAGGACATTTCTGAAAAAAGGCAGCTTGAGGCCTGTGCCCTGCCCAACCCAACACCCAAATGTCCGACAGCAGCCCTGCCAGGAGAGTCACAGGGAACATCCTGTAGTTGTGGAAGAGTGGGGGAGGGGTGTGGGGCGGGGGAAGGGAGGGAGGAGTGGTGCTTTGTATGCACCCACATGTATCACTGTGTATCGTCATATTTAATCCTCCATATTTAATCCATGTTTAGCCATGGTGCTATTACTTCTTGTTTATAGATGAGGAAAGTGAGGGTTAGAGAGATAAAGTTGTTTATCCAAGGTTACATGGTGAATGGAAGAGCTGGGACTTGAACCCGGGTCTCTCTGGTCTAATTACTAGGTCTGTGCTACCATCAGTGCCAGTGGTTCTCGAGGTGGAGACGGCAGCATCAGTGTCGCCTGGGGATTTGTTAGACATGCAAATGCTCAGCTTCCGCCTGGAACCTGCTGAATCAGAGACTCTGGAGTCGGGGCGGGGGGAGGGTGGGGGTGTTTGGAACAAGCTCTCCAGGTGATTGTGAGGCCTGATCAAGGTTGAGAACCACTGCACTATGCTGTTCTTCTTAGAGTGCTTTGGAAGGACAATCGCCATCTTGGACCAGGCTCAGGATGTGTGTTACTCTGAGTTACCGCTCAGCACAACCGTTAGAAAGTGGCCAATGTGCACGGTGCAAGAACATTCCAGATTGCCATCCTGGACATCTTGGTGGCTATGGCATAAAGCCTTTCAATGGAGGGTATAGGAGAGAGGAGGAGGGGGCTCCAGCAGCATGAGAAATTCTGCTGACTGCCTAGAGAGTGAGTTTGAGATGAAACACTTAGTAAGATACGGATAAACATCATCTCTCTTCTGTTTTAGACTTGTCTGATAATTAGCCTGAAACAACAAAAGGAGACTGATGCTGTTTCTGTTGACATCATTAGCTGCATTTTTAGTGCATCTGCCTGTATCTGGAATTCTTGGTGCTATATGGTCCCTCTGTTCTTGGAGCTTACAAGACAGACAGAATGGTCAGAAGCCCAGGGAACACACACCACAGAATGGGGCAGGGCCTGAGCTAGGTTCTGGAGGAGGGTTTCAGGCCTCCATGTTCTCCTGGCCTCATGAGGATTTAGTGAGCTTGGACGTTCCTGGATGATATATCTATTAGTCAGCTTCCTTTCTGGCACAGATATCAGAGGTCAAGGTGCCCCAGTCCACCTCAAGAAGCCCTCCATGGTTTGTGAATGTCTCGCCACCTCCTCGTACTGTGTTCTGTGGGAACAGCATAGGTGGGTCTTCATTCTCCAATTCTGGATCATCATGTTTTACTCCCACAGAGCTGGAGTGGAGAAGTGAAGGTTGATTAAGGGCAAAGGACAGTAAGGTCTAACCTACTACTGGGATAGTAGCAAACTAAGGTGTGTATATTTTGGTGGGGAAAAAAACATCAAGAGAAAAGCTTTCTAGACAGTAGCCCTGAAGAAATAATAGATACTGAGTAGTGAGAATGAGGAAAGACCATTTTTCAGCTTCCAGTTTTTATATAACCCTTTAGACTTGTATATTTCAAGATGACACTGTTGCTGAAAGAACTTCCGGTTGCTCCTCTTTTGCTCATTCAGCTGCTTCCAACATAGATTGCAACGTGCGGGCAAGGGCTGCATCAACTCAACAGTTATCCAGTCAGTGACTTGAAGTTTTTGATCTTACATAATTTAATTTTCAAAACCAACAGAAGCAACAACACCTTACTTGTCCTGCCTTTACAATTGCGCCACAGTATTTTCGTTCATTCATTCTTTCATTCATTTAAAAACTATTTACTGAGCAAATATTACGTGCCAGTAACTGTGCTACGTATGGAGGATAGAATGCTGAGAAAAAGCAAATGCGGTTCCTGCCCTCATGGAACAAACGGTCTGGAGTGGGAGACAGACATCAAGCAAATAATCACAAAAGCCAATGTGAACTTGTAACTCCTGCAGGGCTGTGGGAGGAGTTAACTGGGCCTAGGGGGTGGGAGTGGGGGACACCACGTCTGCAAATGTTCCACATGACAGGAGGCTCAGTCAATGTGAGGGGCTGAAAGCAGGTCAGAGTGGACGGAAGGGAGACAGGGAGATGGGGAGAAAGAAAAGAACTGGAGGTGTTGGGGGAGAACTTGCAGAGTCTTGCAGACCTTAAAGCATCCTGTATTTATCTCCAAAATGACAGATTTCAGCAGGACAGTGTTGTGATCAGGTTTGCATTTTGAAAACATCACTTTGGCTTCTTTGTAAAGCAGGGACTGGAGAGGGTTCAGGAGAGTGGTTTGCAGATTGCTTTTGGCAAGTGATGATGATGATGGCAAGTAGCTAACCTAGTGTGTAATGGTGGGGATGGAGGGAACAGGACAGACTCAAGAGATATTCAAGAGGTAAATTAACTAGATTTGGGGATAGATCAGATATAGCGCAAGAAGGAAGGGTCAAAGATGGATCCAAAATTTCTGGCTCAGGTAAGAATAATAACCACCACAAAGTGTATCTAATGCGTACAGGCACTGTTCTAAGTGCTTTAATCATTTTAAGTCATTTAATCCTTACAAATCTCTAGAAGAGAGATACAATTATCATCATCCTTATTTTACAAATGGGGAAGCAGAGGCACAGACAGGTTAAGCATATTTCCTAAGATCACATAGCTAGTAAGTGACAGGGCTAAGATTTGAATCCAGGCAGCCTCCTTCCAGATTCTGTGATTTTAACTATGACATTGAGCTATCTCTTGGAAAGGATGGATAGAGACTCATTTAGGTTGAGATGGATAGAGACTTCTTTAGTAAAATATCATAGATTCAACTCAGTCTCCACTTGTAACTACATAAATGGGTGGGGGCGGGAGGGGATGCACTGCCTGGCTAGAAGGACTTAGAGGGCTGGGATGTGGAAAGAAGAGGAACAGTCAGGGGCAGCTCTGCTGTCCAAGGAAGAGTGCTGGACTTGGAGGGACAAAACTTGGCTGATTATATGACCTTGAGAGAGCAATTGACCGCTCTAATCTTCTGATTCCTTGGAATGGGGACAACCCCATTGCGGAGTAATGAACACAGAAGCCATTAGCGCAGTGCCTGACCTAAAGCTGGGGATCAGTAAGCCAATGATGAAGTTAAATCTGCAGTAAGGGAAGCAGAGAAGGATAAGCCTCACCTTTGTCCATCTGCCAAAAATAAGGCCGATCATGCAGCCCATTTAGGAGAACAGGCATGGAAAGTGGTCACAAGGACGGAAGAGAGTCCTCCATCTCAGCACAAATGGTACCCAGGCAGAGCGTACTGGTGAGCTGGCTGGGTTGTTCAAGCAGCTACAGACAGACTTTGTTGCCTGATAACTGCTGAGAGCCAGTGTTGGGGAGCCTGTACAAATCCCTAATTCACGTCTTCAGCCAAATAGCCTGGATCTATCAGGCTTGGGCTGGGGATCAGAACACTCAACTGCTCGTTAGTTATCTCTTTGATCTAAAGTGCTAACTTGCCTCAGCTCTGCTGGTTAATGGCCAGCCAAGGACTGGTATTCAGCTGGGTAATTTCTCAGTGAATATCCTTTAAGAACATGAACTTTGTAGTAGTGGCTCTCAAGAAATCAAGGGTAGGCTTCTCAAACTCAGGAAAGAAGTGTCCGTCCACAGCAGTGCTTCCTAAACTTTAATGTGCTCATAGTTCATCTTGGAATTGTGCAAAAGGGCATATTCTGATTGAGTAGGTCTGGTCTAATTGTATTGGTTTTCTTTTTTTTTTTAATTTTTAGAAATTTTCTATTTTATTTTCTTGAGGTATAATTGACATACCACATTAGTTTCAGGCATATAACATAATGATTTGATATTTGTGTATATTGCAAAATGATCACCACAATAAGTCTAGTTAATGTTTGTTACCATATTTTTTTCTTGTGATGAGAACTTGTAAGATCTACTCTCTTAGGAACTTTCAAATGTGCAATTCAGTGTTCTTAACTATAGTCACCATGCTGTCCATTACTTTCCCATGACTTATTTATTTTACAATTGGAAATTGTTACCCCTTGACCCCCTTCATCCAATTTCACCCACCCCTTGCCGCTGGCAACCACCAATCTATGAGCTGTGGTGTTTTTTTTTGGTTTTCCACATATAAGTGAGAGTATACTTTATTTGTCTTTCTCTGTCTGACTTATTTCACTTAGCAAATGCCCTCAAGGTACCAACATCTTGTTGCAGATGGCAATATTTACTTTTTTATGGCTGAATAATATTCCAGTGTGTTATATACCACATTTCTTTTATCATTCATCCATCAATGGATGCTTAGGTTGTTTCCATATCTTGGCTATAGAAAATAATGCTGCAATGAACATGGGGGTGCATAAGTCTCTTTGAGATAGTGATTTCATTTCCTTCAGTTATATACCCAGAAGTGGAATTGCTGGATCATATTGTAGTTCTGTTTATAATTTTTTGAGGAACCTACATACTGTTTTCCATAGTGGCTGCACCAATTTACATTCCCACCAACAGTGCATAATGGTTCCCTTTTCTCCACATCCTCGCCAACACTTGTTATTTCTTGTCTTTTTGATAACAACCATTCTAACAGGCATGAGGTTATATCTCATTAAGGTTTTGATTTGCATATCTCTGATGATTAGTGATGTTGAGCACCTCTTCATATACCTGTTGGCCATCTGTATGTCTTCTTTGGAAAAATGTCTATTCAGATCTTCTCTCATTTTTTAATTGGATTTTTGTTTTGGTTTTTTTGCCATTGAATTGTATGAGGTCTTTATATTTTTTTGGATATTAATCCTTTATCAGATATATGATTTGCAAATATTTTCTCCCATTTGGTAGGTTACCTTTTCATTCTGTTGATGGTTTCCTTTACTGTGCAGAAGCTTTTTAGTTTGATATAGTCCCACTTATTTATTTTCACTTTTGTTACCTTTGCTTTTGGTGTCAGATTTAAAAAATCACCACCAAGACCTGTGTCAAGGAGCTTACTGCCTATGTTTTCTTCTAGGAATTTTATGGCTCCAGGTCTTCATTCAACTCTTTAATCCTTTTTCACTTAGTTTTTGTGTAGGGTGTAAGATAGTGGTCCAGTTTCATTCTTTTGTTTGTGGCTGTCCAGTTTTCCCAACACCATTTATTGACGAGTTTTTCCTTTCTGCATTGTATATTCTTGGCTCCTTTGTCATAAATTAATTGACCACACATCTGTTGGTTTATTTTGGGGCTCTCTATTCTGTTCCATTGATCGTTAGTTATCTCTTTGATCTAAAGTGCTAACTTGATCGTTAGTTATCTCTTTGATCTAAAGTGCTAACTTGCCTCAGCTCTGCTGGTTAATGGCCAGCCAAGGACTGGTATTCAGCTTGTTTTTCTGAAGATTGCTTTGGCCATTTGGGGGTTTTTGTGGTTCCATACAAATTTTAGGATTTTTTTGTTCTATTTCTGTGGCAAATGCAATTGGAATTTTGCTAGGGATTGCACTGAACCTGTAGGTTGCTTTGGGTAGTATGGATATTTGAACAATATTCTTCTAATCCATGAGCATGGAATATCTTTCCATTTATTTGTTTCTTCTTCAATTTCTTTCATCAATGTCTTATAGTTTTCAGTGTACATGTCTTTCACCTCCTTGGTTAAATTTATTCCTAGGTATTTTATTCTTTTTGATACATTTTTAAATTGAATTGTTTTCTTAATTTCTTTTCCTGATAGTTAATTATTAGTGTATAGAAATGCAACAGATTTTTGTATATTGATTTTGTATCATGCAACTTTACTGAATTCATTTATTCTAACACCTTTTTGGTGGAGTCTTTTGGGTTTTCTATATATATAAAATCATGTCATCTGCAAATGTGACAGTTTTACTTCTTCCTTTCCAATTTGGATGCCTTTTATTTATTTTTCTTGCCTAATTGCTCTGGTTAGGACTTCCAATACTATGTTGACTAAAACTGGCAACAGTGGGAATTCTTGTTTTGTTCCCAATCTTAGAGGAAAAGCTTTCGGCTTTTCACCATTGTGTATGATGTTAGCTGTGGGCTTGTCATATATGGACTTTATCATGTTGAGGTACATTCCCTCTATACCCATTTTGTTGAGACTTTTTAGCATAAATGGATGTTGAATTTTGTCAAATGTTTTTTTCTGTATCTATTGAGATGATCATATGATTTTGATCATTTTGTTAATGTAGTGTATCACATTGATTGATTTGTGGATGTTGAACCATCCTTGTATCCCTGGTATAAATCCCACTTGACCATGATGTATCATCCTTTTAATGTATTGTTGAATTTGGTTTGCTAATATTGCATTAATATTCATCAGGGATATTGGTGTGTAATTTTATATTCTTAAGGTGTCCTTGTCTGGTTTTGGTATCAGGGTAATGCTAGCCTCATAAAATGAGTTTGGAAGTACTCCCTCCTCTTCTGTTTTTTGGAAGAGTTTGAGAAGGATTAGTATTAATTCTTCTTTAAATGTTTGGAAGAATTCACCAGTGAAGCCATCTGATCCTGGAGTTTTCTTTGTGGGGAGGTTTTGATTACTGATTCAATCTCTTTACTAGTAATCAATCTGTTCAGATTTTCTATTTCTTCATAATTCAGTCATGGTAGGTTGTATATTCCTAGGAATTTATCCATTTCTTCTAGATTATCCAATCTGTTGGCATATAATTGTTCATAGTAGTCTCTCATGATCCTTGTTTTTCTGTGGTATCGGTTGTAATGTTTCCTCTCTCATTTCTGATTTTATGTATTTGAGTCCTCTTTGTTTCTTGATAAGTCTAGCTAAAGGTTTGTCAATTTTGTTTATCTTTTTAAAGAACCAGCTGTCAGTTTTATTGATCTTTTCTATCGTATTTTTAGTCTCTAGTTCATTTATTTGTGCTCTGATTTTTATTTTCTTCCTTCTGCTAACTTTGGGCTACATTTTTTCTTTTTCTGGTTCCTTTAGATGTAAAGTTAGGTTGTTTATTTGAGATTTTTCTTCTTTCTTGGTGTAGGTATTTGTTGCTGTGAACTTCCCTCTTGGAACTTCTTTTGCTGCATCCCATAAGTTTTGGTATGTTGTGTTTCCATTTTCATTTCTCTCAAGGTATTTTTGATTTCTCCTATGATTTCTTCTTTGATCCATTGGTTGTTCAGTAGAATGTTGTTTAATCTCCACATATTTGTGAATTTTCCACTTTTCTTCTTGTAAATGATTTCTAATTTTACACCATTGTGTTTGGAAAAGATGGTTGATATGATTTCAATCTTTATTAAGACTTGTTTTGTGGCATAACATATGATCTGTCCTAGACTATGCACCATGTGCACTTGAGAAAAATGTGTATTCTGTTGTTTTTAGATGGAATGTTCTGTATGTCTGTGAAGTCCATCTGGTCTAACACGTCATGTAAGGTTGTTTCCTTATTGATTTTCTGCCTAGATGATCTATCCATTGATGTAAGTGGAGTATTAAAGTCCCCTACTATTATTGTATTGCTGTCTGTTTCTTTCTTTAGGTCTGTTAATATTTGCTTTGTTGGGTGCATAAATATTTGCAAATATTACATCCTCTTGTTAGATTGACCCATTTATCATTATGTAATGGCCTTCTTTGTCTCTTATTACTGTTTTCGTTTTAAAGTCTATTTTGTCTGATATAAGTAAAGCTATCACAGCTTTCTCTTGGTTTCCATTTACGTGCCTTCACTTTCAGTTCATGTGTGTCCTTAAATCTGAAGTGAGTTTCATGTAGGCAGCAGATAGATGGGTCTTTTTTATTTATCCATTCAGTCACTCTATGTCTTTTGATTGAAGAATTTAGTCCATATACATTTAAAGTGATTTTTGATAGGTATGTACTTATTGCCATTTTGTTAATTATTCTCTGGATCTTTTGTAGTTCCTCCATTTCTTTCTTTATTTTTTAATTTGTGTGTGTGTGTGTGTGTGTGAGGAAGATCAGCCCTGAGCTAACATCCGTGCTAATCCTCCTCTCTTTTTGCTGAGAAAGACCAGCTCTGAGCTAACATCTCTTGCCAATCCTCCTCCTTTTTTTTCCCCAAAGCCCCAGTAGATAGCTATATGTCATAATTGCACATCCTTCTAGTTGCTGTATGTGGGACGCAGCCTCAGCATGGCTGGACAAGCAGTGCATTGGTGCACACCTGGGATCCGAACCCAGACTGCCAGTAGCAGAGCACGTGCACCTAACCACCAAACCACAGGGCTGGCCCTAAATTTTTTTTTAATTCTTTTTTTCTTTGAGGAAGATTAGCCCTGAGCTAACATCTGTTGCCAATCCTCCTCTTTTTGCTGAGGAAGATTGGCCCTGGGCTAACATCTGTGCCCATCTTCCTCTACTTTATATGTGGGACGCCTGCCACAGCATGGCTTGATGAGTGATGAGTAGGTCCGCACCCGGGATCTGAACCTGTGAACCCCGGGCCACTGATGTGGAGCACACGAACTTAACTGCTACACCACTGGACGGGCCCCTGAAGTTCCTCCATTTCTTTCTTTTTCCCTTGGTCTCTTCCTTTGTGATTTTATGATTTTCTGTAGTGGTATTCTTAGATTCCTTTCTTTTTATCTTTTCTGTATCTACTATAGGTTTTTGCTTTGTGGTTATCATGAGGCTTACCTATAACAACTTATATTTATAGTAGCCTATTTTAAGTTGATAACAACTTACATTTGAATACATTCTAAACCTCTATATTTTTACTCCCCCCTACAATTTTACATTTTTGATGTCACAATTTATATCTTTTATCTTGTGTATCCCTTAACAAGTTATTTAGTTATACCTATTTTTACTTCTTTTGTCTTTTAACCTTCATACTAGCTTTATAAGTGATTAATTCACTGTCTTTACAACATTAGATTATTCTAAATTTTACTATATTTTTCTCTTTACCAGTGAGATTTATACTTTCATAGGTTTTCCTGTTACTAATTAACACCATTTCTTTTCAGCTTAAAGAAGTCCTTTTAACATTTCTTATAAGGCTAGTCTAGTGGTGATGAACATCTTTAGCTTTTGTTTGTCTGGAAAACTCTTTATCTCTCCTTCAATTCTGAATGACAACTTTGCCAGGTAGGGTATTCTTGGTTGAAAATTTTTTCTTTCAGCATTTTAAATATTTCATTTCACTCCCTTCTGGCGGGAAAGTTTATGCTAAAAGATCTGCTGATAGTCTTATGGGGGTTCTATTGTACATAACAAGTTATTTTTCTCTTGCTGCTTTTAAGATTCTCTCCTTGTCTTTAACTTTTGACCTGTTAATTGTAATGTGTCTTGGTGTGGGTCTCTTTGGGTTCATGTTGTTTGGAATTCTGTGGGCTTCCTGGATCTGGATGTCTGTTTCCTTCCCCAAGTTAGGGAATTTTTCAATCATTATTCTTCAGGTAAGTTCTCTGCCCCTTTCTCCCTCTCTTCTTATTTTGGGACCTCTATAATGTGAATTTTGGTCTGCTTGATGCTGTCTCATAAGGTCCTTAAGCTATCTTCACTTTTTGCATTCTTTCTTCTTTTTGCTTCTCTAATTGGGTGAGTTCCCCTGCTTTGTCTTTGAGTTCACTGACCCTTTCTTCCGCTTCACCTAGTCTGCTGTTGAACCCTTTTGGTGTATTTTTTAGTTTAGCTATAGTATTCTTCACTCTGTGACTTCTATTTGGTACTCTCTTATATTTTCTGTCTCTTTGTTGAAGTTCTCGTTGTGTTCATCCATTCTTTTCCCAAGTTTGGTGAACATATTTATGACCATTATGTTAACTCTTTATCAGGTAAACTTATCTCCATTTCATTAAGGACTTTTTCTGAGGTTTGATCTTGTTCTTTCATTTGGAACATATTTCCTCCATTTTTTCATTTTCCTTGACTCCCTGTGTTGGTTTCTATGCATAAGATAATACAGCCACCTCTCCTAGTTTCGAAGGAGTGACTTTGTGTAGGAGATGAAACTTATCGTTCAACCCTGCCCTCACTCTTGGTTGTCTCTCAAACCTCTGTGATTGTCCAAGCAGCCTATTTTATTTTTAAGTGGATCCCAGCAGTTGAGGGCACACCAAGACCTGTCAGTGTCCCAAAGGGGAGGATCTCAGACAGCAGCTAGATTCAGGCTGATTGGAAGCTAGACCCTTAGGCAGCAGCTTTTGAAGTATGCAAATATATACAGTCCTGTGGGACTATAGGCATAAGTCCCACTGGCTACCAGAGCCAGGCAATCTAGACGTGTCCCTTGGGTGGTAGTCACAAAAAATCAGGATGCCAGATAGTATATAAGTTCCTTTCTGGGAAATACGGGCCACTTGGAGTGAGGCAGCCGGAGAGCAAGAAGATGACATCCACCAGCCTCTGTCCCAGGAGTGCATCTAGGTAGGTCCCTAGGTGTGTGCCATACCAGAAGCCTGCTCCTCAGGTCGAAGCTCCAAGCAAATGTATAGGCTTCTTTCACAGAAAGACTGGGGATGTGTTTCAGTCTGCTCTCTGCACAGGTGCCCTGGGGGTGGTAGCCTGCTAAGAAATGTCTCGCTATTTGTTATAGTCCCATGTGACCCAAGAATGCAAGCCCTGCTAGCCACCAGAGCTAGCCGATCAAGGGGCGTCCCTTGGGCTGCAGCTACAAAAATCAGGGCACCAGACACATGTAAAAGCTCCTTTCTGGGAGATACTGGTGCTCCAGAGTCCCGTAGAGTGAGAGCACAAAGATAGTGCCCACCTTCTGAGGTATTTGGAGACGATTACGTGGGCCCAGATATGTGTTTAATTAGAAGCCTGCCCCTCAGGCCTTAGTTGTCCCAGAGTCTGGGCCAGGGTTATTTCCTCCCTGTCATTTACTCAATTATTCACTTAATTATTCATTCTTTGACTTATTCATCTATTGATCCAAGAGTTATCGAGTACCTACTCTATGAGAGACATTTTGCTAGATTCATGAGATATAAGGCATTTAGCTGTCCCCCATGGAACAAACTTTGTGGTGAGAATTGCATCAAACAAATACTCCTACAATTAACTAAATATTTATAATATAATTGGTATGAAGGAAAAATAGAGGCTTCCATGAGAGCTCATAATAAAAAGATCTAACCTTGGGGCCAGCCCTGTGGCGTAGTGGTTAAGTGCGCACACTCCGCTTTGGTGGCCCAGGGTTTGCAGGTTCATATCCCAGGCGCAGACCTACCCACTGCTTATTAAGCTGTGGCAGGCATCCCATATACAAAGTAGAGGAAGATGGGCACGAGTGTTAGCCCAGGGCCAATCTTCCTCAGCAAAGAGAGGAGGATTGGCAACGGATGTTGGCTCAGGGCTAATCTTCCTCACCAAAAGAAAAAGATCTAACCTTGTCTAGAAGGATCAGGAAATGAAGAAGTGCCATTTAAACTGAGGCCCAGATAACAAGTAAGTGTTAGCCAGGTGTAGAGGATTAGAGATGGGCTAGCATTGAAGTTGAGGGATGGCATGTGGGAAAGTTCCAAGGCACAAAGCTGAATAGAGGAATCAGGGAAAGTCAGTGTGGCTGGAAAATATGAAGAGAGGGAGAGAATGGCCTGAGATGAATTTAGAGAGATTGGGGTGGGTCAGATTGACTATGGCTGTGATGGCCATTGAAAGGAATTTTGACTTTATCCTAGGATAAATGGGAAGCCACAGGAGGGCTTTAAACGGTAGAGTCTCATATTAGCTTTGAATTTTTAAAAAGAGCCTTCTGACCGCTGTGTAGACTGGATTAGAGGAAGAAGGTGAGGACATGTGGAGTGTGGACACAAGTGTGTTCAGTGAGGCTAGTTAGGAGGTGTTGCAACAGCTAATGTGGGGAGTAGCCTCACCCAGGGTGGTGTGGACTAGGACAGGGGCAGTAGAGGTGAAGAACAGAAATTGGATCTTAGATATATTTTGGAGGTAGAATTGTCTTGACTTGCTGACGGATCAGATGTGGGAGTGGGAGAGAATATGGCCAAGATGACTCCTGGTTTCTCTCAGATTTGTGGCTCTTCTCATGACACAATTAAAAATCACATTCCTATACATAGTAAAAAGCACTGTATTTTCTCGATAGTTTAGCTTTTATTATATTGTAATAGCTATGATTCAGGTGGCAAGAAAATCCTGTTTAATACCACCTGGAAAGAATTTATGTCTTACCAGATTTGTCAAAGGAGCTCACAGAATTTATATTATATGATGATGTCAGCATCATAATGTTTCTCCGTGTTGCCCGTATCTCCATTCTATTTCTTCCTCATTTCACCGGGAGCTAGAGAATGCAAATGGCTTCCCAGACAAAGAAAAATTAGCATGAAAGGAGGCATCACCTTCTCATTTCTTAACAGCTACTGCCTCATTTCCCTTGGGTCCATTCTGATTTCTTTTGCCCACATGGCCCATTGGTCACTACTAATTCTCGTGATTATATTGATATCTACTCCTGGCTGGTCACACAAAGCGCTGTGTGGCCATAGTGTGCAGTCCTGGGTGGGGGGTTGCTCTATTCACAAGAGACAACATGGATCCTGGGCCAGACACCGCCAGCTAAAATATGTAATCTTGATGCAAGCTCGGTGGTCATGGCCTGAAGGTTGTTTTGACAGACATCTTCCTTATCTCTTGTATTTCTCCTTCTGGAGACTCTGATATCAGATTGTCTGGGTTTAAATTAATCCCAGGTCTTTCATTTACCACTGGGGTACCTTAGGTATTTACCTTATCTGCTTCCTTTAAAAAGAGGATAAAATCAGTCTATTGAGACTATTGAATGAAATAACCCATATAAAGTATTTAGCACAATGCTTAGCACACAGGAACTACTCTGTATATGGGAGTTATTATTATTATCATTGTTCTCACTGTTAGGGAAGGGAAGTACTAGCACATACTTGCTTTCCATTTGCTCCTCTCTGGTAATGACAGTTTAGAGGGCAAAGGGTTTTCTCTTAGAAGGAAAAGAAGATTCTCAGCAGGCTCTTGTCCCCAAGTCTAGTCTTGCCAATAGTTCTTGCCTGTTTGTTGCTCTGGCCATGGACGTCACAGTGAAGAGGGGCTCTGGGCTGCCTCCTCTCATGTGAGCTCACCTGACAGCTCAGCTCTGCTTAGTACCCTGTCCTTTCATTTAGCTGGCTCAATGTGGCCATCAATCCCCTGGGGACTGAAGCAAATACAGCCTCCTCAGCGTCCTGTCTGAATGAATGCTTCCTGAATATGTTGGCCGGAAGCCACGAGTTGACTTGATGGGGTCCTTGAGTAAGCCAATTAGCCTCTCTGAAAAGAGGGTTGATGACTCTGGTGACAAGGAGGTGGAGGAAGGGCAACAGCCCATCCAAGGCCCTTTACAAGTTGGCCTCAGTGGTCTTTTCATCCCCTCCCTCCAGCTGCCGATGCTGCCCACTTGCTGCCATCACAGTCCACAAGCCCTTTGAGGGTGTTGTGTCTTTGTACCTGTTCTGTCTCACATATTCTTCTTAAACATCCTCGCCATCTTTGATTCACAAATTCCTGCTCATCCTTCAAGACTCAGGTCAAATTCCATTTCTCTCTGAAATCTTTTTATTCGTTCATCCCACAAATATTTATTAAGCAAGGCACTGTGTTAGACATATAAGACAGAGCTGTGAACAGGATGGACAAAACACCAGCTCTCATGGTGCTGACGTTCCAGTGGGAGAGACTGACGATAAACAAGTAAATGAACCATAGAATGTCATGTTGTGATAAGTGCTACGAAGGACCAAAATAGGTGGTCAGGTGTGGGGTGAAGGGTGGAGTGAGCTGCTTTCTGAGGAAGCTATTTTTGAACTAAGACCTGTAGGAGGAGCAGAAACTAGCTATGTGTGAAGAGCAGGGGTCTTGATGCACAAACAAGCTAGTTTTGTTTGAAGAACAAAGAGAAATTTGGTGTAACTAGAACATGATGAGCAATGGGGAAGGAGGCATGAGAAGAGATGAGAAAGATCTCAGGTAAGGAGTTCAGCTTTTATTCTGAGTGAGTAGGGATTAGGGGACGAAATCTGATTTTGTATTTGTAATAGCACTCTGCTATCTGTGGAGAATGGATGGGGGACAAGAGAAAAAAGAGAAAAGAGAAAGGAGGGGAAACAAGTAGGGAGCCTAGTTAGGAGGTTCCTGCAGTCCAGGATGGAGATGATGGTGCTTTGACCCAGGATTACAGCCTTGGGCTGGGTAGCAGACCATTGAGAGATGTACTGTGGAGGTGTGGTTAATGGGACCTTGTTGATGGATTGGATTTAGGGGCGAAAAAAGAGGAATCCTAGGTTTTGGGTTTGAGCAGCTGGGTGGATGGATGGTACTGTAATGCCGTTTATTGAGAAGGGAGAGATTTGGTGGTAATAATGTTTAGGGGACTGGGGACACTGAAGTCTATTTTGGACATGTTAATTTTGAGATGACAGACTTCTGAAGGGAAATGTCAGTAGCTATTTGGATCTACAGGTGTGATTCTTGAGGGAAGAGATTAGGAATATACATATAAATATAGTGCCCCCAGCCCCCAGCATGAATAGTGAATTTCTCCCTCCTTTGCAGGGTTATATTAAGATCCCAAGAGATCCTAGGTTCTCCTACCTTTGTACATCCCACATCATATCAAACATATTAAAATTCACGTTTATCCTACATTAAATTTAACTATATGCGATTCCTTAAGAGTTGAGTTGCAATTGACTAGTTTGACATATTGCATTTTGTATTTAATTAAAATAACATGTTATTTCGCACATTTTAGAGGTAACTATTTTTAATGTTTCACACTATGTATTTCTGGATACATAGTGTCCTACGTTTCCAGTGTCCCTTGGAAAGCTTGTAGTGTAAGGGCATGGGACCTTAATTGGTAAAATGAGCTTGCTCCTCTGGATTCCCAACAATATTTTTAATGCCTTTTTTAAGGCACTTAAATAGCTTCATATTATAACCATGTGTTTTTGTGTCTGTTTCCCTCCTTAGACTATAAGCTTGAAGAGTGCAAGAAGGACCTCAGAGCTTGGTATATGACAAGAACTCAAAGCAATTAATTTGAGCTCATAAGGAGAAAAAGCCAAGTCCAGGGATACAGTGCACTTTCTATCTGCACTTGGGAAAAGGCTCTTACCCTTGCCTTGCAACAAATGTAATATGGACTTGTTTCTTCTCCGGCACTCTTAAAAAGGAGGCAGTGTTGTGCAGAAGGTTGATGCTGTGGGCTTGAATCCCAGCCACACCCCTTACTAGCTGTGAATCTTGCATCAGAAAGTTAATCGCTATAGGCCTCTGATTTTTGTGTAGGCCAAATTAAATAAAGCCGTTTTAGTAAAACTCTGTCAGCCTTAAAACATTGTGTTCTTAAAATAATGTATTCTTTTCTAAAATGAAAAAAGATCTTAGAATTCAGGCCTCAGGGAATGTTTCTGAAAATTTCTAGAAGTGGGGATGCAAAATATCTTTTGTTGCCTGACAGCTGGCCCTGAAAAAGCAAAAAGTGCCCCCAAACAATTGCCCTTTAGAGAGTAGACCTTGTAAGAAAATCCTTCAGTAATAAGACAGTCAAACATCCTTCTAAGTCCCTTGCAGGTACTGAGTAGGAAGGAGCTGCTGGCACTCCCAGGTCCCAGACTGGCCCTCTGATACTTAGTGATGCTGCTTAACTGCATCTTTCTTGCCCAAGAATTGACTCTGGGCCAGATCTTCTCCTCTCATGATGGAGAGAAGACATGATTATATGGATTACAGACCCATTTCTAGGTGCCAAGTAGCTCCAAGGAGCCACAGTGAAATTAAGTCCATCTTGGCTATGCCCTGCTAAATTTGTCAATGGCTCCAAAGTATTCTGCTGAGAACTTCAGATTTTATGAGTTTGCAACAAAAATAACATTTGGAAATGGACGTCGACCAGGGAAGAGAAGCAGGTTTATATTTTGTGTCATAGACAGACACATATTGAGTTGGGGCCCAGGGCCCAGCTTGGGCAGGTGAGGTCAAACTGCAGCTGGCCTCTGTGCTCCCTCTGCCATGTTGCATTAGAGGATGGAAGGAGGGGGTGTTGAACTGGCCAGGCCAGAGTTTAAAATTGCCTCCAATTTTCTCCAGACTCCTCATGCTGCTGTCATTGTCCCTTGTGTGAAGCTGAACGACAATATGAAAGCAAGTAAGAATGCATGCCTACTAATATTTTAGTTGCATGATATTCTTTCTACATGAGAGGAATAAGGTGTTAAGTATTTCCAGGCTCAGATGTGCCTAAAGTTTTGATCACTTGACTGAGAAATTTTAACTTAGTAGTTACTACAACAGTCACCTCCCCTTCTCTACCAAGTACTCAGTTTGCAAGTTTCTTAAAACGAAGGGTAGATTGTTGAGTGGAATACGATGAAACTGATAGAAGAGATCAGCAGTGTGATGATAAGCCCCTGATACTGGAAAGTGAGAAAATTTTGATCAATCCACAGATGGATACTGATGATTAGCAAGGTCTTCCATGGGTGTGGGAGTTGAAGAGGATGGGCACAGTATTTGTCTTCTGGAAAATGTAAAAATGTAGATTCTTCCTGACTCATCCCTCAAATAAATGTTGACCCATTGTCCTTTGTAGCAATGGACTAATTAGATTAAATCCATTAAAACAATTCACTGCTCCCCTGAACATCCCTTATGCAGCAAGTTCGCTGGTAATGTTTGTCCCGTTTTTGTCCCATCTGCTTTAGTAAAGCCTTAGCCATCCTCCAGAACCCAATTCTGGTTCCACCCACTCTAGGAAATTCGCCCTGACCAGTCCAATTCAAAGGAATTTCTGCCTGTCTGAACGTAACAACTTAGTGTCCCATTCGAGATTTAGAATTCACTACTTGGTATTAATTTTCTTACTGTTAAATTTTGTTTTTATTATTCTGAGTTGGATTATGTAATCCCAATCAATTGATTTCAAGTCTATATGCCTCCGCTTTCTCATTTGTAAACAGAGGATGATACGTGTACCTCTGCTCCAGAGTTCTTACGAGAATTGAGAGGCTATCTTTACATCAGTAGTATATATTCTATATTCTCATATTGTGCAGGACATAGTAAGTAGTCAAAATTAGTTTCTTCCCCATCCCCGTAACAGGACTTCATGATAGCAGATGCTCTCTTGCACTCTTTTATATCCCCAGATCTTTAAACCTAATTCTAACTCTATTTGTTGCTTTTGCTGAATTCCCATTTCTTTTCCTAGAGGGCAGGGCATTGAGCCTTCAAGGCTAGAGATTGCAACTCAAGCAGCGTTCAAAAACATCTATAATCCATTGTTCTCTTTTTCTGCTAACTATTCAGTCCTACTTGGTGGCATGGACTAGAGAGAGATTTATTTTAGACAAAGTCATCTTCTCGGCATCCAGGGATACAGCCACTGTCAATATTACACAGGATATCAGCAAAGCCAACAAGGCCTCTTCTCTTTACACAGCCTTTCACACTCACCACCAAACAGTGCCCAGTCCCTTGGTCTCCACTCCTCCACACACCCACTGGTGAAAGTGCAGGAGTCCATGCCTTGGGGGAAAAGAGAAAGAGCCCAGATGGCCCTCACACTGGAGATTGCATCTGCACAATTTGATGGAAACTACACCAAACTTTCATAGATTTTTTTCACAACCTGCTTTCTAAAAACGAGATTTGACGTACATCCATGACCAAATCTAACCTGTTCCTTTCTCATATTGTTCTGATACTTTCTCCCTCCTTTTCAATTCCCATCTCTGCTCATCCTTTCTTTTCCATCTTTATTTAGATGCTTCATTCATCTCCACCCTTTCCTTCATATTCAGTTGCTATGTGGAAACAGAGAAGTTTCTCATCACCTCACCCATTCAGAGATGTTTACCCATGGGTATGAACAGATCAAATAAACAGGAACTTAGGTTAATTTAATAGAAAAAATAAAATATGGAATAACATTGATTTTGGCCAGTATCAATTACAACCATTCTACTATATTTTACAAAAAAACAACTGAACATTTTACACATGTACAGTATTTTTCAGTAAAAGTGGATTTGGATTTAACAATGGATCACTAATCAAAAATAAAAGACAAAACAAAACAGAAGATAGGACTTTTGTCTCTAGAAGGTTAGAGCATTTGTTAAGTCTCCAAACTTTGTACTATCCATTACATATATCTCATTATGAATATATATATTTATACATAATATATAACATTAACTTAAACTTTGAAAGCATTATGTTCTAGTTAATAATATTCTGTAGATAAACGAGGCAGTAACACACTAGTAGTTAAACCAGTATTTCCACGATGTGCGCCTGCATGGTCAGTGGGAAACGGAACACACATTGGTGGACCCCAATGAATCTGGCTGTCATACTGATTATTGGTTATTTGTCTAAGAACACAGACATTTTTATGTTTCCTAGCATAGTAACTTTGTGTCTCAAATATTATGGGCCGGTTCAGTTAAATGGATTTCTTTGCAGGCAAATCTGGTTTCGCCATCTGCTTGACCTTGGTTTAGGCTCGTGCTTACATGTGTCCATTTAGAGACTGTGCCCTTCAATTTAAGACTCCACATGCTGTACCCAGGATTAACCTGCTTTCTTTGGGTCAGAAGGGCCTGCAGTGTTATGAAGAGGAAAATTACTCAGCAAAATCAGTTGATTCCCCAGTTACTTATGAATCATTATGTGACTCAGCATCACTACAGTGCTATTAAGAGGGTCATTAGACTATTGACTTATTATTCACCTTGAGTTGGGTGTTAACTTTGATGTCTAGGAATGAATATTTTCAAGGTAGGCTTTTAACTAGCTTGTTACTTGGATGGGGACCTTAGCATCCACTTCCCAGCTCCTTCCCAGAATAATCTATATTAATGTCATTCCTCTTCTCAGTTGTGAGGACAGTGACATCTTGGCAGTGAGGCTCTCAGAAGCATAAAGCTTGCAAGATGGCTGGGCACTCCCAAAGCAAATGAGGTCACCAATGGAGCTTTGATATGAAAAATGAAGAAACTTGATATCAGTCTATTCTCCTCTAAACAGAGAAATTCAGAATTGCTAAAAAGATCTATCAGGCTTCCTTATTTCTGACCACCCATCCAAAAGAGTTTTCAAATAATTCAGTTTGCTAGATTCCAAGATGTGTTTAGGGAGTCATAGAAAACCAATGAAGATACTTCCAAGAAAACAGATCATCTCAATGACATTCAGTGGACAGGTATAACATAGCACAGTTACAGAGGGACAGAGGAGTGGGGAAATAACAGAACCAGGAGGGTACGATCATGCCGCTCATATTCAATTTCCAGTTTTATTTTCTTAAAATGACAAGATGAAAAAATTTCTAATAAGCACCATTGAAAAACGTTGCCTGGGCAACTTGGGCACGAGCTTAAATATTACTTAAATAAATTCCATTTTTTAAAAACTACAGGACCTTTTAGAAACTTTTGACTCCAGGAAGAAATTTCCTGCATTATATCTAAAATGCTTCCCATCACAAATGGAATTTCTGATGGCCTTTAAAAAAATGCTATGGGGATAATGGCTAGATAGCACCAAGAGATTGTGCAGGGTCTAAAGAGTGAACACTCTGGATTTTGGGGGAGCTGGATCAGTCTCAGCTATTTTATGTAACTTTGCACTCTTGTCCATCACCAAGTTGACTATGCAGAGCAATCCCATTTGACTACCTGTGTGTAAAAAAAAAAAAACAATAAAAACAACCCAATCTACAATGGAAAAGCCACTAGCAGCAAGTCTATCTGATGAAACCAGTGGAGCAGACTTATCAAGTGGGTATAATGCCAAAACCAGCGCATAATGCATGAAGAAAATTGTGTGTGGAAAGTATCAACGTTCAACTGTGAGAAACTAAGACAAACAACACTGAACACAACTCTGCGGGATGATCTTAATGCCCAATGGTCCAGTTTTCTGCCATTTCCCCCAACGGTGGACTGACTTAAGCATGAAAAATGACTGATGCAAGAGCTTTCTGTTTCACTTTGATCTATGTCTGCTCTTGTGATATTTTTGAAAGGTATTTTTAGGCGTCTCAAAGGGGAAACAAGCAAGTAAATGCAAAAGGAAAAAAAATGGACCTTCAAAACCAGGGCAGGAAATCAAATCTTTACTTTAACGTCAAATTTTGGCATCAAATGCTTTGGTCATACAATACTGTCTCTGTGGTTCTGGCTGTTTAGCACTAAACACCCAGTTATAAAAGGTAGGCTTGTTGTAGGTTTATTTTTTTTTTTCCATTTAAGTTCTGACAAAACAGTTCACCATCTCCCTGCACAAATTTGAGAGAGAGAGAAAAAAAGAGCAAGAAAGAGAGAGGTGGCTTGCTTTTTTTTTGCTTTTTTTTTTTTTTTCCTTTTTAATAATAATATGGAGTAATCTATAAGTCTACAGGAACAAAGACATCTAGGATGGCAGCTCAGCCTTGGAATGTACATGTTTTGCAGCAAAGTTGTTGAAGAACCTTCCGTTGGCACAGATTGTTCTTTTTCACTAGCATACAGAAGCCTCCTTCGGCCCAGGACTCTTCGGTTGCTTTTCCAGGAAGTCAGCAAGAGAGAGGGGGAGTTGAGGACGTGAGCAGCATGATGGACACACACGGGAGAAGGTTTTGATTGGCCAGAGAGGGAGATTGAGGGATTGGAAGAGATCATTCAGGAGCAGTCAACAAGGAGGAAATTGGGTCCACCCAAAGCGATTTCAGTCAACAGCATTGTTTTTCAAGGAGAGACATTGTAGTCCAATGGTAAATGTTATTGGTATCCATTTATGGAAGGAAAAAAAGATTAGAAAAAGAATAAATTAGCAATCAATAATATAAGCAAGGAAGTTTTATTTTTAGAATTATCTAGAGCAGAGAGTATAGTCATTTATACTATATTTCATTGAATCCAAGACACTGGATTACGATGCACCACTCTTTTACGTGCTATCAAGGAAAAAATGCTTCTTATTAAACGGTGACACAATATTCACTTATCAATTAGAATTTTAATTTAATGCTTATTGAAAGGATTTGTTAAACTTATAAAACATACTGTTTTCTTTCTCCGTATATGCAATAACTCTTTCTTTGAACAGTGAACAACAGGTTAAATTTTTGAAGCTATGCTGAACTGCAATTAAATTCAATACAAGAAGTGGTAACCATGTGCCTAACTCAGTTGACTACACGGCTCTGTGACGAAGTCACAGGCAATGACAACTATGTCATATCAACTTGCTGGTCAAAAGCAGCTCTAAGCTGCCATGAACTATAAGATGCATCTGATTTCAGAGATGTTAAAATGTAAAGAAAGTATGTCTTAGAATCACTGAAATACGACAGCTGAAAGAATAAATAGCACATCTCTAAACGCAATTGCCATGTGATTTGAAAAGCCTGGTGAGCCATCAATGATCTTTTTCTTTAACTCATCTGAAAATGGACTCATCTCACAAATTATGGCTCCTTTTCCACTTTTGCCCACCATCCTGACACTCCACCTTTACCAAAGTGCCATTTGGCATAATTTATCCCATGCTTACCATGGTGTAGGGAAAGCAGTTAAAGCATCACAAACCTTGAAAAGCCCGGTACCAAGTACTATGGGTGAAAATTTCAAGCCACAGTGGATTTCCTGGGTCAGTCACTTACAAATCTTCCTCCGTTTTCAGGTTACCAACTTAGGAAAATTCTGGTCATATTCAGATACAGGGGAACCCTGTTTTTAAGTAAGGGTGAAGAGCACTTGCTGATAACTAAAAAGTGATACTTCCATGGTCCTGGGGGTGCCATCACCCAGTCCTCTCACCCCAGTGTTGTGTGGTGAGAATCAGCCCTGGCCCAGAAAACCTTGAACACAGAGCCTGAGTGGGTCTGCCCATCCCTGCCAGACCCATCATACATCAGAAAAGCTATGAAGACGCAAAGTCACCTATGACGCTCCGTGGAAATGAGACCACAAATGATGTTCTGTCAGTGCCATCGCGTGCCCACTTCTTTTTGAGATTCCTAATAGTGAGTTGTAGATAACCATGTGAGGTCAGTAGTAATATCCGCCTCATTTTTTAAAGAGGAGGGAAGTGAGACCCAGAGAAATTCATAACCTGCACAAGGTCTGGAGATGAGATATGAATGACAGCATTCTAACTCCTGAATCCACATTCTCCCAACCACATCACTATTCTGCCTCTTGTGAAATTTCTAGAAGAGGAGCCATTCAAAAGAAGACAAAGAATAAACCCAGGGGAATGATCTTGTCTGGGAAAACTGTTCCAAATGCTCACTTTCTTTTTTATTTCTCTATTTTTATAACAATCCAAAGATGTTTAGAACAACAATGGTTCAAAACAATTTCTTTCTAGATCTTTGAGATGTATTGTTTACAGAAAACGTAGGCACAAATTTTAGGACGAATTATAATACAAGTCAAAGTTCACAAAATGTTGCAGTTGGAATAATTCATTTGTTTTACAGATGGGGGAACTGAGGTTTAGAGAAGTAAGGGAACTTGGCATTTGCCAAATTATCAGGGGGAATGGAGTAGTAGAGGGTCCCAAACCTGGCTGCAGATTAGGAGCACTTAGGAAGCTTCTAAAACCACCCAAGCCCAGGCTGCTTTCCCCAAGACCAATTCAATCTTTGGGAAGGTGTGGGGTCCTGGCATTTTGGTTAAGAATCTCTGGTGCAAAGAAAAGAAAAATGGACCAACATTCAGGAGTCTTAAATTCTATACCTGGTTCTATCATTACTTCCTAGCCTCACAGGCTTAATTCAGATACCACTTAATTGTTATTTACATATCAAAATTATAAACAATCTACATAATAGAGTGGCAATAAACTGTGGCATCGCCACATGAATTTTATACTGTTATTAAAAGTGAAGTTTCTGAAGACTTTGTAAAAACATAGGATTATGTTTATATCTAGTGCTTAGTGCAAAAAGCAGGATACAGAATTCCATGTACATGGTATTTAAAAAATTTGGTAAAAAGTACATATCGCAAAAGACTGGAAAAGAAATACATCAAAAACTAACTGGAAAAGGCTACATATTGTATGATTCCAATACAGTCATGCACCGCATAACAATGTTTTGGTCAACAACGGACCGCACAGACAACCATGGTCCCATAAAATTAGTACCATGTAGCCTAGGTGTGAAGTAGGATGTACTATCTAGGTTTGTGTAAGTACACTCGATGATGTTTACACAACGATGAAATCGCCTAATGACGCATTTCTCAGAATGTATCCCCATCGTTAAGCGACACATGACTGTATATGACATTCTGGAAAAGGTAAATCTACGGAAAAGAAAAAATTATTGTTTTCCAGGGGATGGGGAGGAAGGATGGACAGGCGAAGCACAGAGAATTTTTAGGGCAGTGAAACTGTTCTGTATGACACTATAATGGTCGATAACGTGTCATTGTACATTCTATGGGTTTGGACAAACATATAACACCAAGAGGGAACACTAAGGTACACTATGGACTGTGGGTGATAATGATGTGTCACTGTGGGTTCATCGATTGTAACAAATGTACCATTCTGGTGCTAGATGCTGACAGTGGAGGAGGCTGTGCCAGTGTGTGGGGTCAGGGGATTATATAGGAACTTGCTGTACTTTCTGCTCAATTTTGCTGTTAATCTAGAACTCTAACGTTTTAAAAAACAAAGTTTATTAATTAAGAAAACTTAACTGGCGCTGTCTTGGCCAGTAGGACTATACGTGATTTATTTCTTCTTGCAATTAAAAATACCCCAAAAAACAAAAACTAAAACCCATTGAGGGCATACATTCAAGATAAATGAATGCCAACAAGATATCGGGCACGTCCTATCTGACGCGCGCTCGACAGTTCCTTTTTTAAGTGGAAATATGTTAGACCTGAAGGTAGAAAGAGCACACTTAGCTCAGAAGATCAAAATGAGCAGCTGTACTCACCGTCCTTGCAGATGGCTCCCATCTGACACATTCCTAAGTCTAAGAGATACCCACTGGGGCAGCTCGTACAGTTCCTGAACCCTGGACCACTGCACGTCAAACAGCTGGCGTCACATCTAGGGGGAAATGTACAATTTATCCTCCTTTCACACATCAGGCACAGGAAAAGATGTGTTCACCATCAACCTCTTAATGTCTTAAACTTAACTCTCCCTTTGAAGATAACACAAAAATCTTTTCTTACAATAATTGCTAAGTTTGACAACATTAAAGAAAACCTAGCAGGTAGACAGTGTGATTTTAAAGGGGGGATAGCATGTTCTTGAAAGAGAAATATTACTTTCAAGGTTTTAAAGTGCTCCTGAAGCAAAAAAACAAAAATATCAAAGACAAGCTGGGTTAAGGCTGCAGGGCAGTGTCCTAGGTAAGTGTTTGAACCTTACTTTATCACTAATAATTCTAAGCTTCGTATTATTTATGAAGGCAGTCAAATAAGGAACCCAGTAACCAAATGCTAGGGCTTAAGGGGCGGCTCCACCTACCTCTTGCAGGATTTGTATCCATTCTCTGACGAGTGGTCAAAGTAATAGCTGATACTACAGCTCTGCACGCATCGCCCATCCTCCATGAAGTAGCCCTCCGTGCAGTTAATACACCCATCAGCGCCTGCCCCTGAAAAGCAAGACGAACGCAGGAAGCAGAAACAAAACCTCAGAAGAGGTTGCACAATGAGCTGCTCCTTGCGTAGTTTGTGAAAATGGCCTTAATATGTCGTAATTTTAAGAGTCATAATTTATCATCTGTGCTTTATCTTACATTCTTTGGAAAAAACATTTCCATTTTAAATTGAACCCATTTGCCCAAAACATCAAATCTCTTTGGAAAGAGGAGATGTCACCGGGATATTTAAGTTTCTCCATGAGAACAGGATGCTGATGACTGACTTTTGACGTGAATACATGCATGATTATAGGAAGAGAAGTATTTTTAAAGTCAATGCTGGAGAAACATATCAAGTGAGTTTGCAGGAGAGATGGCTAAAAACACATAAAAGCCAAACCAGAGCCAGAGCGATAAACGAAAGGACGGGAGGGAGACGGTACCAGCACAAGTGGCGCAGAAGCGGTGGCAGGGCAGACAGTCCTGGCCATTGAAGTATCGTCCGTCCTCACAGGCGACGGAACACCGGGACCCCTGTAGGCTGAAGACACAGACACAGAATGCCGTGATCAAGGGCAAGAGGTAATGACTCCTCAGGTCCATAGGTGACAGATATAGTCCCCCAGAGACCAGCAGATGTGGCAAAGCTTCAAAGCAGGGGAAATAGCCCTTGTACTCTTTTTTTTTAATCCCGATGTCTATAATGCTTCTCTGTGCCTACGATGATGTCTGTAGCCTATACACGTGCTGCAAGCTTGGGGGACGTTCCTCTTAATTGTTAGACTGGCTGACACATTCCTTCTTTGTTCAACATCTTATAACTTAGAGGTTTTTACAAGTATTTCATTGAAAAAAAAATCACATTACCTAACAATATGCCTAACAGTTCCCTGATATCCAGTATTTATAAAGAAGTGTACCCACATAATAAATTTAAAAGCTGTGTCATAATAAGAAATGCAGTAGGAATATATGGTAAAATGAACTACAATGAATAAACGGGCAGAACCAACCCTGCCCACCCCCAGCCCAAACTCCCAGGAGCAGCCTTTTTTGTTTTTAAGTGTTTCTGATTTTAGTTCTTCTATTGGTCCCCATCAAAACAATAGAATTTGAATATATTTGTCTCTATTTCTTGATTTGTTCATTTTAAACTCTAATGAAGAATTTAACAAAATCAACTACCTAGACTACTGCTTCTCCGAGCATCTCAACTTTTCTTAGTTGTCTTATTATTTAGTGTTTCTAGGCATTATCTGTACCATATTTTCTCTACCTAACACTCTTAGACATTATCTCATGAGTTGCTAGAATGTCAAATGAGGAATGTATGTTTTTTTCTCTCTCCTAATTTCCACCAGCTATGATATTTTTCATGGTCTACAGATTGATTCTTAAAATTAAAAACAAATACATAGAATTTACAACATTTAATATACAAATATTACTCACTGAATAACTAAATAGAGCGACTGGAACCACAGAGAAGAACATGTAATCCTGTGTCACCAAATAGATGATACTAGAAGACGGGTATCTAAGCAACAGAGTCCAGTGGTTTCTATTTACCTTCACTCTTTATATTGCACTAATGCACATCTTACATGACTGTGCTTTGTATATGAATCACACTAACTTTAAAAAGTTAAAGTTGTTTTTCTCAATGCTCATTAAAGAAATTTGGAAAGAACAAAAGCAAAGTAGATAAAAAAGAATCCCAAACAGTCCTGTTAACATTTTAATCCATTTTCTTCCAGTATTTTATGAGTATTTGTCTGTGTTTATTCTTAGCCACTACCGAAAAATTTACAGGCCTCTTGGGGCAAAATGGTCAACCCCAGAAGCCCCTGAGGAAAGTGCAAGGAGCCTCAAGGAGACAGAGGGCAGCGTAACAGCAAGTGTTCTCCATTCACACATCTCACTGGCCAAAGACAGCTGTCATTTAAAAAGCCAATAAAAGAAAATCCCTTCCCTTTCTGTAGAGCTGGAAAAAAGGAACTTTCATCAAATGGATCCTTTTGTGGGAGGAAATAGGACCACCAAAAACTTATCAAAGTTTTTAAAAAGCTGCCTAGTTTTTCTAATAAAGAACATTACTTCTGAGTCTGGCATTTATTCAGCAGGAGACAGAGGCTGCACTGTGAGCAATGAAAGAACTGAGTGGGACGTGCATCAGAGAGCTGTGACCAGGAGCCCTGATGCTTTCTGCTGCTTCCAGAACACAGGCACGGCAGGGCTAATGAAGCTGGTCCTCTCAACACCTGGGTTCTCTCTGTGATAAAGCGGAGAGGGGAGACCTGTGCTGTCCCACAGCGCCCCGGGCTCTTGAGCACTTGAAATGTAGTTAGTGTGGCCAAGTGAGAGAATTTTAAATTTTATTTAATTTTAATTAATTTCAGTCTTAATTTTACAAATTGCCTCTTGATTCAGTTGTTGGCAAGATTTTGAGTAAGTTTGGAACAACTTGGCTATCTAAAATCTACTGCAACTAAATTTTATAAAATCTAAATACAGATCAAGTGTTTCTCATAAAAAATTGTCCGAACTGAGATGTGCTTTGGGGTAAAACACACACCAGATTTTGAAGACTTGGTATAAAACCAAACAAGAATGTAAAATATCTAAGTGTCTTTTACAATGATTACGTGTTGAAATGATAATATTTCAGATATATTTGGTTAAATAAAAAATATTTTATTAAAATAAAGTTCACCTGTATCTTTTTACTTCTTTTAGTGGCTACTGGCATATTTAAAACTAATATATATGGCTCTCATATTTCTACTGGAGAGTGCTAGTTAACTTACTCTAAAAATGTTTCCTAAGAACTATAGCAAATAATCTTAATCTTTTATTTCTCACGGACCAATTATGGGTCAGATATTGGAATAAGCACCTTGTAAATGTTATCACAGTTAATCCTTATCATAATCCAGCAACATAGGAGTTATTATCACCATTTTATAGATGAGAAAACTGAAGCTCAGAGTGGCTAAGTGACTTGGCCAAAATCACTCAGCTGATAAACAGCAAAGGAAGTTTGAGCCCATGGCTATCTTCCTTTTTTTAATGATATCAAGCTGCTCCTTCTCCAACAAGAATTAGGAGGCTGACTAGACTGATATTTATCAAGACTGAAGTCTTGAGACGAAGGGGGCTAAGCAAACACTAAATGCATTTATGTAAAACAAAAAGAAAGCCACAGATAATCAATAAATCTAAATAAAAATGATGTTCCAGTATTAATCAATGTGAAGAATTACTTGGTTGGAAATTGCCTGGACCCTGCCCTATTTCATTTCTGATGAAAGGTGGAAATAAATGTACAATCAATACTTAAAAGGGATCGAGTGCAGCAGAATTCTAGCTCCACGTAAACCCAGAGTCCAACTCCTCAATCAGTGCAGGATGTGTGACCTTCTCTATGGATAGCAAGAGGCTACTTAGTTTATTTGAGCTGCATGTTGTTCTCTCCCGGTCTATCAACTATCTGGCTTTAGCAATGAGCAAGTCATCCTTTCAAGGAAAACATCTCCAGGTGTTAAATCTATGTGCATACCATAGTATAATGGAACCAAGCCTGAGGCACTTCAGATAAGAGAATGACCGGCTATATGGAGAGAAATAATAAAGATAAGAGAATAGTTTTCAACCATCAAAGGAATGAGTCAGGGGGATTAACTATAATTCACTGGTATTACCTACATAGTAATCCTTGACTGGCACAATGCCAGTCAAAAAGCTTGAAGAAAGCCTCTCAAATGGCCATTTTCATTTACTTGTATCTGAGCCATCTTTTCTAAGGAGAATTATATTTGGTTTATAAACCTTCCTTAGCCAAGATGGCATCCAATTTTTCATATATAATGGGAGAGATAATGCAAATAGCAATCAAGTGTTTAAATGGCAGTCAAACCAAGGGTAGATGGTAAGAGAGTTATTTATTTACACGTGTTTTTTTTCCCTTCATTTTATCTATACAGTCATGCATCGCTTAAGGATGGGGATATGTTCTGAGAAATGTGTCATGAGACCATTTTGTCAATGTGCGAACATCATAGACTGTACTGACACCAACCTAAATGGCATAGCCTACTACACACCTAGGCGATATGGTAACTAATCTTATGGGACTGCTGTGGTATATGTGGTCCATGGTCGACCGAAACATCGTTATGTGGTACATGACTGTATTGAGAAGCTCCTTGGGCTATGTCACTTGATGAAATCCTTCACTCTCTTACCTTAACCCGTCCCTACATTCTGTACAGTTGTAGGATTCAGTACACGTCTTGCAATTTTCACTGCATTTCCGGCAAAGATTTTTCTCTGTTTAAAAAAAAAACTTAAAGTTATAAATCAACTGAATTGGTCTACTAGATTCCATAAAAGAATATGGAAATTTCTAATGTTTGCTAACGTATGCTATAGAACACATGGCCTTGAGTAGAAAACTGCAGGAAAAGCCCCAGATTCAACATTTGTTATCACTTCATAGCAAACCAAAATATCTTAGAGATAATGACCATTTTGCAGACAAGAAAACTACAGCCACCTAATTCCTAGTTGAATGATTTATTGGCTTTTTCGCTCTTCTTCCCATTCTCTCTCCCAAACAGGCTTTCCCAACTTCCCACAATGAAAATCTCACTAATGAAGCTAGGCAGCGCCCTACATCAGGGTTGGGAAGCATTGCTTGCGGCCATGGAATGAATGGTAGACCTGCATGCTCACAGCTTTTAGAACTACTCTGATGAACTGCACTAGAAAAGGGAAACTACATTTAAGATTGCAAGGTAAGGGTTGCTTATTTATTTCTTGCATTGTCTAGAATAGTGTTTTGTACTTTACAGCTGCTGTGGAATTGATATAAATGTTATATTTCAGACAATATCTGTATTCTGGAGAATAGAAGTGTGTTTGATTAAACAAATATACTGCGAATACTGGCTTTCCTGTTTAATACCAAACACAGGTCCCCATTGGCAAAAAACGGCAAATGTATGACTGTTCTATAGTGAAAAATGGTGATTTGTTACATTATGTAAGGCATTTTACCTTAGGTGAAATTTTTCTGGAGACTTGATACATTCTGAGATGCAAGTGGATTATAACCACATATCTCTGTAGAATTGTATGAAGCTTTGTTCACAGGTTTCTCTTCCTCTATCGACTCTCTAAATGTTGGTGTTCTTCAGGGTTCCACAGAGAAACACTGCTTTAATGGATCCCTAAAAGGACTCCTGGAGGTCCATCTCCTTTCTCAAGTCTGAGCCCCTCGGCATGAAAATGAAGTTCTTTACAATCTTCTGGTAGTTATCTCATGGTCTCCCCCTCCCTGTGTCATTGAGACTACCGGACATGGTGTAGGATCTGAGGTTAGAGAACGTAGATTTGTGTTCTGCTTTTAGCTTTTAGTTCTGTTCTCTCACTTGTTAAACAGAGATTACGATGATGCCTACTTCTCAGCTTGTCTTCAGGAGTTAATGAAATTATTCAAGGAAATTGTGTGAACTACAAAGCACTGTAAATGTGTTGGCAGTAATTATTAATACTCATGATCATGCATGGTCACTATGTTTTATGTAAATCCACTTATTGAAGGGGAAAACTAACAAAAGGCAATGATATAGAAGGGGAGAGAGGCAAAGACCACTCGTATTAGCAAAGTAATTGTTTGAACAGCCTTCCTTAATTATCCACCTCTCAGGTTCTGGAAGAACAACTGACTCCCTCAATTATCTTGGTCCTATCATACACCATCTAGAACCAAATTTCTTTTCCAAGGCTTAGCCTTCTTGATAGAACTTTGAATATTTTTTTTTCAAGGAATACTGCTTATTTCTATGGATCCTGTATGCCCCCTCCCAACTCCCATTTTCTCCTTTCCCCATCAAGTTTTAGCTCACGTTCCAACTTTTGGGGAAAATAAAGAACTATAGAGAAATCCCTACCCATTGCTCTAAAGGTAAAAGACTCCACCTGACTCATAGAAAAATGCCTGCCTTTGAGTCAAGAGAGAATTTGACTTCTTCAGGAACAAGAGTTTCCACTTCAAAATTCTTACCTGATTTTTTAAAACAACTCTTGTTCCTTTAAACTTGGGTTTTTTTCTTTTTTAGGTTGTGCAGAAACATGAAATCTCAGTGTCATCATACACCATGGTGTGACACCCTTGTTAAGAAAAATTATGGAGAACTCAGAAATAAAGCAAAAGCTACCTTCGGCCCTTATCAGGGCCATACCAGAGCACTGTCTAACAGGTAGGTGTACCCAAGGATGATTTAATTTTCTAGGGAATGTACCTTTGTCTGTTTAATGATGGTTGATTAGGGCCTAAACTGTGAAGTTACATGCTAATTTACATATTTTAATTTGGTAAAGTTGCAAATGATTTCTGTCCATTTGAAAAAATAACCCCCCAAATTCCAATTGTACTGCCATGTAAGAAATTATTCCATTTTGTCTCTAACTTGGCAAATGGATTTCATTTTGTCTTTCCTGGTGCACTATAATACCTGATAGTCTCTGAACTTATTTATCACCTTGTAGATTCCCTCATTAACAGGTTAAATAAGTCTTTGACACAGGTTCACTCTACATTTACATGACAGTTTTCTTTTTAAAAATTCTTGAAAAGTACACTTTGATATCGTACAGGCCTGGTTCCTTTGATGGGCGTGCAGAAAAGAGCAGGCCTGGCTGCTATTCTCTGAAGGCCTGCTTGTCAGGTTGGCCTGTGGCTAGTATCTGGGCACTAGGATTTTGGGAGGGTTCCCACCACTCTAACTGATAAGAGTGGCTCATGATGCCTAAACTGTCTGTACAAACAATACAGCTGACGCTGTGCAGCTGCTTCCCTCCTAGGAGTCTGGAATTGTGGTTTGTGCCAGGCAGAGGCTGCCTTCATGACCGGACCCCAACAACAACCCTGGGCGCTGAGACTTTCTGGAGGTTCCCCGTAGACTACCTTTCACACATATTGTCACAAATTGTTGCTGGGGGAATTAATGCATCCCGTGTGACTCCACTGGGAGAAAACTCTTGGAATCTCACGCCTGCTTTCCTCCCGACTTTGTCCCGTGCGCCTTCTCCCTTTGCTGATTTGACTTTGTATCCCTTTGTTGGAACAAGTCATAACTGTGAGCACATGAGTACTACATACTGAGTCTTGTGGGCCCTCCTAGCAAATCACTGAATTTGGGGATGACCTTGAGGGCCCGCTGACACGATTAGTTACTAATTCTTTTTTACAAAACAATTATAAATTGTTCTCTTAAAAAAGCTGGCTAGATCTTGTTTGATATTAAGCAAGGCCTAGACTTCATGGAGGAGGAATATCCCTCCCGAGGTCACTCAAATGAAAACCTTACATTTCCTCCCTAAAACCCAAATATTTGAAATTCACTCACTGGTGTCCTGATATGACCCGTCAGGGCAGTGAGTAACACAGCTGCTGGTTTCTTCATTCAGGAAGTATCCATATTTACAGGACAGGCACTGGTCGCCATGGCTCCCAAAGCAGGACTCACAGTTGGGGGCACACTTTCTGCATCGCTTCTTGTCGGCATGGTAGTGGCCAGGGGGGCAGCTGGACACACAGATCCTGTGTTGTGGAATGATAAGAAAGAAGGGCAGTGTCACCAGAGACTCAGTCCTCAGCATTCTCTTGGAGGTGCTGAGCAAATAGCTGTTCTCAGTCTCAAAATCCTTTTTAAACCGTGATGGTTAACACCACATCCAAAGGGCCAAACGGTGTTGGTTAAAGCTTTTTCTTGCGTAGGGTGCTGAAGCAGCAATGTAGTTACATAATACTGAGTCCACCAAGGAGAGCACATCTTGGTCCAAACCAGCTTCCCGTTCGAGTCTAGCTCTTTAAAGGAGATGATGGTTAGAAACTGAGTCTCAGGGGGAAAACTGTGGTGCTGGGTTAAAGGGAAAACGTGTGGGAACCCTGATTTTATGCAAAAAGATCACTAATAAGGGGTTACTTCTATATCTGTGTCTTCTTTGTCATATTGGTCCTGTGTGTGGTTGTGGTGGTGGTTGTATGCTATTGTCTAAATTAATATAAATATATTTAAATTTATGTTGCTTATGATTAACTTAAGAAAATAACTTCTGTTTGCCCATAATTGAAGGACAGGGCTTTATTTATTCATTCAACAAATATTTACTGAATACCAATTAAGTGTTAGTCATTTTGCTAGACTAGGAGATAATGAGAGGTGCTGAGGTAGCCAAGGGCCTTTCCTTCAAGGAATTTAAATTCCAGCATGGACATAAACAGGAACTGAACATGTCTGGGTCTGTCTGGGTGACTGGAGTGTGGCTTCACCACAAGTCTGCTCCCCATAGTGAGGTTTTGCCTGAAGGAGGAGGGAGAAGGTGGCAGAGCCATGAGAGACATGCCTGGAGGCATGGCCTCTGCTGGGGCAGTCACTGTTCCACAGCCTTCCCTGTGGACACATATCCGCACAGCCTGAGGCAGAAGCCAGGGCCTCAGAGGCACAGAGTCCAAGCAGGTCCGCCTTGGTGCTCAGAGCGGCAGAGGGAGGACGAGCAGGAAGCAGCACCTTTGCTACATCAAGGGCTTGTACACTGGGGAATCCGGGAAAGCATCTGTTTGGCTGGTGCACAGGCATTTTCATGAAGGGCAAAGGCAGCTATGGCAACAAATATCATTGGGAGGGAAACGTCTGGAGGGAAGACCGGGTATGTGCGTAGCTTGTCCCTTCCCATCACCCTTCGAAATGTGGGAAAAGACATTTGCGGTTTTACAGCATGCAGGTACATTTTGTCTTTTGTAATTCAGTATTGGTTTCACCATTTTGAGTTACATGAGGAGGCAGCGGGCTTGCGCAGCAGCGTCTTCTGTGCTTACGTCCTGGTGGGAGGATATCGGAAGACGCTGCCCAAGTGCACCCCGTGGTGACCCCGTGGGAACCCCCAGGGGGATCTGACTTGGCCTCTCTCTTACCTGGTGTTGTTTTTCAGCTTGTAGTAGTAGTGCAAACAGTCATTGCAGTGGTCTGGTCCCGGCCCATCACAGCCAACCTCGCTGCACTCAGGGTCACAGGGCCCTTCCCAAAAGAAATCAGAACAACACTTGGAAAAGATGATTTTAAAGCAGGTCGGTTTTACCTTGAATTTAGCATAAAATAAGACTTTTTTTCCCCTAATGCAGTGAGAGCTTCTTTAAGATGAAGAAATAATGTTCAATGTGGCTGTAAGCCCAGAGATGAACTCTTGACTTTTTTGGGGAAAACCTCAATTACCTAAGTATCAAGAATGTAAATCCTAGTCATGGTCTGGTCTTCAAAGCACATATGGCTGCCTTGTGGGAGATAACAAATATTTCAGAATTCAAATGAACAATGGCACTGTAGCAACTCAGAAAAAACCAACTGCAATTAAATATGCATAATGATAAAAATGTCGGATTTACGGAAAAATGAGACGTTAAGCTGTTGACAGAAAAGAAGAAAAGGGTATTATTCAATGCCTGTACCAGATTGCCTGTTTCATCCAAGGTCATTAAAGCCACTGAATACCTCTGAGATACTGTAGCCAGCAAGAAACATCATTATGGCATCTGTCACGAGCTTATCAGCATCTAGTCTTGGATTACAAAGCAGGTACTTCAGGCACAGATAACAGATTTAAAATTGCATCCTACCGATAGGCCAACGGGCAACTCAACAAAAGAAAACTACACATAAATTTTAAAAATGTGAGCAAGCTTAAAGAACTCCAGACCCGGGATGAAGGTTCCTAATCTCTCTTGTTACGTATTCTTTGCTATAGAGGTAGAGAGAATGCACAGTCAGAAAAAAAAATGCCAGAAAGCTGGAGCTATTTTGTGATTGATGAAATTCTTTCTAATGACATGGGCTAGTTATAGAAGTTTTGCTTGCTTGAACTAATGCCCTTTTTCCTTTTTCTTCATATTTGGGGACATTTGGTCTCATAATCTTCAAGCTCTTTCCCACTGAAAAATTCATACGATTTTAACTAGCAATAAACACACTGCACAAAATGTACAAACAGTAAGTCAAAGGTGCCAGAAATGGTTTGAACCATAGTTATTTTAATCAAAAGGATTTACTGTTGAACCTTGGTCTCCTTTAGTCATTAAGGACTATGTTGTACAATTACTGAATCACATAAAATGGTAGAACTGGTGGAAGGACTCAGAGAAAAATCTAGTAGTCAAACACTCTCATTTTACCGAAGAGAAAACAAATGTTCCAAGAGTTACAATGGCTTGCCCAGCATCATACAGCTACGAGATTTGGGATCAATATATGTCCTGATTCTTAGTCTAGGTCTCCTACTTAAAGGTAGTAAATCACATACTAGAGATGACCTTTCGATCTGAATGGAAATGAGTCATTTCAAAATGCTGCAGACTTGAAATATATTTCTGATTAATTGCAAGAATCATTTGACAGAACTGTTTATCTCTATTTTCCCCAAAGCCTTAAAATTGATCTCTAAATTAAATTCCAGTTAGTACAACTTGGGACATTTTAGCTGTCTACTACGGTACACGAGGAGGTGGGGGTCAATGCTGTGTTGAAGTTCAGCCTGCTATGGGTCCCACCGTCCCTGGAATATGATGAAACAGGACAGGGATCTGGTTATGATAACGCCATCTGTGCTTCTAGACAGGCTGACTTCTTAATGAAGGTGAAAAATCACAGCTCCAAAGAAAAGGAGTCATGGGTGGCCCTAAATTTTCACCAGACAATTTCTACAATTAAAAAAAGCCAAAAAACATTTATTTTCAATATGTGCCAAAGGGCTCTATATGGCAAATTCACATACTGTGCTGTTTCTTTTATAATATTAAACTGTCCCAGATGCAGTTTAGCATTTTAGGTTGCAGGGTGATGACAATAATAATTGTCTTTCTTCTCTCCCAAGTACCAATGTGGACATTTTGGAGATGTAATGAGAAAAACCACGAGGATGTACAACTGTTTGCTGAGAATTTTAACATTACCAAAATTTGAATTGGAAACATACCATAAGGCACATAATAATAGGTTACTATTCTGGTCCATTTATGGTTTTGGATATACTTTCTCCTATCAGAGAAGGCAAATGATTTGCTAGTTATAACACAAATAGTAACGTTACAAGCTCAAAGCAAAATAAGACAAAATCTGACACAATCTCGCTCTGGTTAGTTCAACTGGTCTGAATTATCCAAACTTTTTATTGACTCTGAGATACTACCTGTTTAGAATAAAAGGAACAATATGCATATTTAAGATATTCTCTGATGATGATTAATGAAGTAGTTTTATCTTCAGTATCTAGAAAAAGAATCTCAGAGAGCTGCAGGAAAAAAAATTTTCATCTAAAGATACATTAAACTGCTATTTACAAACAGTTCTCCATTATGAGAAGCTTTATTCATGAGTGTTATATATTATATCCCAGAAGGGTTGAATGCTCCTGGAAGTAGTAGCCAATGCAACAAGACAGGAATAAGAAATACACTGGGAAGGGGAAAAAAAATTTGCAGATGATATGGTTACAGTACCTAAACTGCCCCCTCAAATCAACTCTAAAACATATAAATTAATAAGATAGTTAAGCAAAATGGCCAGATATAAGATAAACATGCAACAGCCAATAACTTTCCTAGATACCAGCATATACTGATTAGGAAATATGGACTATTTTCCACTACAGTAGCAATAAGACCCAAAATACTTAGGAATAATACTACAAAAAATTAAAAGATTTCAGTAAAATAGGACATGGTCTATGTTTTGGATGGAAAGATTGTATATTGTAAAAACAATTCTTCCCATGAGATTGCATGTAAATTCAAATTAAATTCTAATAGGATTTTTAAATGGGGACTTAAGAATTGCTATGAAAACAAAAAGCAGATGTTCAACAGATATTAAAATACATCATGAAATGAAAATAAATAAAACAGTGGGTGCTACTGGTTTAAGAATTATTAGATTGATAAACCAGAAAAGGTGGTACTAGAAGAGACCCTGGTATAAGAACTTACTACACTGTTATAAAGGAATTTCCTAAACTAACAAAAGAAGGATGGTAACTCAGCTAATGATGTTTGTCTATTTGGAAAATAATTAAAAACAGAACTTCATTTTACACTATACATCATAAAACAAAATAAGCTCCAGATGAATTAATGGCCAAATGTAAAATCAAGATTACAAAACAAATGCATGTGAATATTGGGGTCGGCCCAGTGGCTTTGTGGTTAAGTTTGCACACTCCCCTCTGGCGGCCCACGGTTCGCAGGCCCAGATCCTGGGTGCGGACCTATGCACCGCTTACCAAGCCATGCGTGGCAGGCGTCCCACATAAAATAGAGGAAGATAGGCACAGATGTTAGCTCAGGGCCAATCTTCCTCAGCAAAAAGAAGAGGATTGGCAATGGATGTTAGCTCCAGGCTAGCCTTCCTCACCAAAAAAAAAAAAAAAAAAAAAAAAAAAAATGCATGTGAGTATTTAGCTGATTTTAAAGGATAAAACTTTTGTAAAAAAAAAAAGAAATCACAAATGTTATTATCTGAAACTACAAATCCTACCCTCTAATTTTCTTTTTCTGTCAAAATAACACACACAAAGCAAAAACTACATTCCAGAAACAAGTGATAACTGAGAAAATGTTTTCAACAAATATGAGACAATGTGAGAGACAATAACATACAAGGAGTTCTTATAAACAGATAAGAAAATTGCTGCCACTTTGAATATCAAATGGGTCAAAGACAGATTTAATTCAGAGAAGAACTACAGAGAAAGAATGTTTAGATTTACTAGCAATCAAAGCTATAAAAATTTCAAAGTATTCTTTTCTTTCCTTTTTTACTTTTCTTTTTTCTTTCCACTCAATGCTGGCAGGAGTGAGTGCAGTAAACACACAGCTGGTCACAGTGTAGACTGGTACATCTCGTCTGGAAACAATGTGACAAAATGTATCCAGGTCCTAAAACTGATTATTCCCATTGATGCAGTAATTCTCAGAGCAGAACACTATCCTAAAGAAATAATTAAAGACCTAGACAAAGACTGAAATACAATAATGTTCACCCAAACCTTGTTTAAAATAGTGTAAAACTCTAAGCAAACCACACACCCCAGCTTACAGATTAAATATATTACAGTCCAGTCATAGGATGGACTATTATGTTGCCTTTTAAATATGCGTTCTAAGGATATTTGACAATAGGTAAATATGCTTATAATATCTTTAATGGAAATAAAAAGGATATGAAAACCATAGTATGGTTTTAGCTTTCTAGAAAAGACATGGGTATTTGATTATATGAATAGATGAATACCACACACACAAATATTTGGGGGGGATAGAAAAGAAGATGGAAGAAAATAGATCAAAATGTAAGTAGAAGTTTATCTCTGCATGGTGGGATGACACACGAGCTTTGTTGCCTTAGCCGTAGCCCTGTTGGAAGCCAGCTCACCTGCATAATCCTCTGTACCATAGTCATCAGTGGGGTCTTCGACTCGGCTATAGCGGACACGTTCCACTTTAGGAAACTCGTTGGTTGGTGAGTATGGCTGCACAGAGGTGCCATAGAGGACCAAAGACCATTCTTTCAATTTACCTTAGGAAACAATAATAAAACCACAGCATGACTAAACCATTCACTCTTCAGCTACATAATTTCTTTAATTCCTTCTCACCTAAGAAAAAGCAACAGTAAAAGAAGTGTGGGAATCAGATTCATATGAATCACTGTATCAGATACAGGGCTAGAAATGCACATTTTCCACTGTCTGCAGAATTAACCATTTAATAATTCACACACCAGGTATTTACTGAGCACCGACTACAGCACAGTCCTTGTTTTATTAATATTATTATTAGCATTTATAGGAAGACTGAGAAACAAACGCATGTCCAATTGCTGGATCAAGGGTTGAATTTCAAATTATGGATATTTAAGAGAATCCCAGAATTTTACAGAGGATTTTGTTTTTCTAGGTATCAAAGTCTTATTTGAGGTTGTTTTTTTTTTTTTTTTTTGTAATTTTAGGAATTATCTGACATGTTTATCAATAAATAGACCAAAACAACTACTTTGTTCCACCTGATTCCTGAATCAGTCATTCAATCTTAAGAATACATCACTATGTATATTATCCAAAAGACCTGTGCAGTCCAATGGTAGCCATTAGACACATCTGGCTATGTAAATTTAAATTAACTAAAATTTAAAAATTCAGTTCCTCAGACACACTAATCACATTTTAAGTGCTCAACAGCCATGTGTGGCTAGTGGCCACTACAATGGAAGCACAGATACAGAACACTTCCATCATTGCAGAATGTTCTACCGGACAGTGCTTCAATAGAGCATTTTCTGGTCAAGGGTACCTTGAGACATGAGGCAAGTGTTTTACCTCCTTTGGATGGCATGCTCACAAGGAACATTTTGCTTTAGTTTAGTTCTTAGTTATTCATTTATTTCTTAGCTTTATAAAACTAACATCTTTAATACAAAAAGTAAACCAAAAAAACTGCCTCTAGCCCATTAAGTTTAATAAGATTCATATAAAAAAGAAACAATTATAAGCAAAAGTGACTAAGACAAAACTATTAAAAACATGGAAATATACTGGTAGGAAGGCAGGACCACCCCCTCCACCATTAGAACCCCTCCCCATCTTGGCCTAATACTTAGAATCCAAACATGGTCAAGATTAGGGCTCTGCCACAACCCATAGAGTAGTGAACTTCATCTGTCAGCTAATTAATCTAATAGTTCTATAATCACCATCAAATTGATGCTTATTGTTTCTAAGTGCTTACTATATGCTAAGTAAGTTTTATCCCAATTCAATGTTCACAATAATTGGGAGGTAGGTACTTGTATTCCCAATTTATTTGACGAGGAAACTGAGGCACAGAGGTTGAGAACCTTCCCAACAGCAGTAAGAACACAGACTAATATTAAAATCCATTCTGGGGGTTCCAGTTTAAGATGGCAATGTAGGAAGATCCTGAACTCACCTCCTCCCATGGGCACAACAAATCTACAGCTACAAATGGAACAATTTCCTCTGAAAACAACCCAAAACTAGCTGAGCAACTCCTACACATTGGGCAAAAGAGAAAAAGCCCAAATCAAAGCCGGTAGGAGTGGCTGAGACACAATCTCCCCACAAACTCCCCAGTGAGGTGACCCACAAGCAGGAGGGAACTCAAAACCTGAAGCTTCTTCCTGAGGAGTAAAGGGTTTGAAACCAATATTGATCACTCTAACTTTTAAGACTGGTACCTAAAAGACAAGTCCCCCAAACATTTAGCTTTGAAAGCCAACAGGACTTGTGTCCACGAGACACATAAGGCTACAGCAAACTGAGAAATAGTTCTTAAAGGGCTTGTGCACACAGACTCACCCACCCCAGGTCCCAGAGCAAAGGCAACTGACTGAAAAGCACCCAGATATAGGTGAAAGAGGCTTTTTGTTTATCTTAGAGCATTGGCCTGAGGGGCGGGCATGTAATTTGACACATGTCTAGGGGCCTACTGAAATACTCTCCAAAGATGGAGGCCACCGGCTGACATTTTTGTCCTCTTCCTCTGCCTCACTCAAGTTCACTGGTATCTCCTACAAAGGAGCTTGTACACACATCTGACGCCTCGATTTTTATGGTTGTCACCCAGGGAACACCTCTACAGCACGTGGCTCTGGTGGCTAGTGGGACTAATGCCTGCAGTCCCAGAGGAGTGTATATATTGGCATGTTTCATAAGCTGCTGCCTGACGGTCTGTCTTCTAATCAGCCTGAATCTAGGTGGTAACTAAGATCTTCCCCTCTGGGACACTGACAGATCTTGGAATGCCCTCAACCACTGGGAGCCACTAAAAATAAAATAGGCTGCTTGGACAATCTCAGAGGTTTGAGAGACAACCAAGAGCTAGGGCAAGGTTGAAAGATAAGGTTCATCTCCTACATGAGGCCACTCCTTCAAGACTGGGAGAGGTAGCGGTTTTATCTAATGCATAGAAATCAACACAGGGAGTCAAGGAAAATGAAGAAACAAAGGAATATGTTCCAAATGAAAGAATAAGATAAAACCTCAGGAAAAGACCTTAATGAAACAAAGATAAGTGACTTACCTGGTAAAGACTTCAAAATAATGCTCAAAAGATACTTGCTGAGCTTGGGAGAAGAATGAATGAACAAAGTGAGAACTTCAACAAGGAGATAGCTAATACAAGAAAGTACCAGACAGAAGTTACACAGCAAAGATGTTCAAATACACTAGAGGGGTTCAACAGTAGACTAGATGAAGCAGAAGAAAAAAACAGTGAACTCAAAGACAGGGCAGTGGAATTCACCCAATCAGAGCAACAAAAAGAAAAAAAGAATTTAAAAAAGTGAAGATAGCTCAAGAGACTCATGGGACAACATCAGATGGACCAACATTCACATTACAGAGGTCCCAGAAGGAGAAGGGAGAGAGAAAGGGGCAGAAAACTTATTGGAAGAAATAATAGTTGAAAACTTCCCTAACCTGGGAAAGGAAACAGAAATCCAGATCCAGAAAGCCCAAAAAGTTCCAAATAAGATGAATCCAAAGAGACCCACACCAAACTCATTATAATTAAAGTGTCAAAAGTTAAAAACAAGGAGAGAATCTTAAAAGCAGAAAAAGAAAAATAACTTGTTATGTACAAGAGAACCCCCATAAGACTATCAGCAGATCTTTCACAAGAAACTTTGCAGGTCAGAGGGGAGTGGCATGAAATATTCAAAATGCTGAAAGGAAAAAACTGCCAACCAAGAATACTCTACCTGGCAAAGTTGTCATTCAGAAATGAAAGAGAGATAAAGAGTTTTCCAAACAAACAAAAGCTAAAGATGTTCATCAACACTACATGGGCCTTACAAGAAATGTAAATGGGACTTCTTTAAGCTGAAATGAAAGGGTGTGAATAAATAACAGGAAAACATCTGAAAGTATAAATCTCACTGGTAAAGGTAAATATACAGTAAAATTTTAAATAATCTAATGTTGTAAAGGTGGTAGGTTAATCACTTATAAAGCTAGAATGAAGTTTAAAAGACAAAAGTAGTAAAAATAGGTATAACTACAATAATTTGTTAAGGGATACATAAGATAAAAAGATGTAAATTGTGGGGGCTGGCCCCGTGGTGTAGCACTTAAGTGCATGTGCTCTGCTGCTGGCGGCCCGGGTCCGGATCCCAGGCACGCACCAATGCACCACTTGTCAGGCCATGCTGTGGCGCCATGCCATAAAAAGTAGAGGAAGATGGGCACAGATGTTAGCCCAGGTCCAGTCTTCCTCAGCAAAAAGAGGAGGATTGGCATGGATGTTAGCTCAGGGCTGATCTTCCTCACAAAAAAAAAAAAAAAAGATGTAAATTGTGCATTCAAAAACATAAATGGGGGGGCGGAGAGTAAAAATGTGGAACTTTAGAATGCATTCAAACCTAAGTTATTTTCAACTTAAAATAGGCCGTTATAAATACAAGCTGTTGTATGTAAGCCTCATGGTAAACATGAAGCAAAAACCTATACTGGATACACAAAAGAGAAAGAGAAAGAAATCTCAGCATACCACTGCAGAAAATCATCAGATCACAAAGGAAGAGACCAAGAAAAGAAGGAAGGAAGAGAGGAACTAAAAAACAGCCAGAAAATAATTAACAAAATGGCAACAAGTACCTAACAATAATTACTTTAAGTGTATATGGACTAACTTCTCCAATCAAAAGACATAGAGTGGCTGAATGGATAAAAAAACAAGACCCATCTACCCATCTATATTCTGCATACAAGAGACTCATTTTGGATGTAAGGACACACACAGACTGAAAGTGAAGGGATGGCAAAAAATATTCCATGCAAATGGGAACCAAAAGAAAGGTGGAGTAGCTATACTTGTATCAAACAAAATAGACTTTAAGACAAAGACTGTAATCAAAGACAAAGAAGATCACTACATAACAATAAAGGGGTCAATTCAACAAGAGGATATAACATTTGTAAATACTGATGCACCCAACAAAGGCGCACCTGAACACATAAAGAAAATATTAACAGACCTAAAGGGAGAAATAGACAGCAATACAATAATAGTAGGAGATTTTATTATCCCATTTACATCAATGGATAGATCATCCATACATAAAAAAAAAATATCAATAAGGAAACATTGGTCCTAAATGACACATTAGACCAAATGGACTTAACAGACATATACAGAACATTCCATCTGAAAGCAACAGAACACATTCTTCTCAAGCACACATGGTACATTCTCTAGGACAGATCATATGTTAGGCCACAAAACAAGTATTAATAAATTTAAGACGATTGAAATCATGCCAAACATCTTTTCTGACTGTAATGATATGACTAGAAATCAATTATAAAAAGAAAACTGGAAAATTCACAAATATGTGGAGATTAAACAACATGCTATTGAACAACCAATGGATCCAAGAAGAAATCAAAAGAGAAATCAAAAAATACCTTGAGATAAATGAAAATGAAAACAGAACAAACTGAAACTTATGGGAAGCAGCAAAAGCAGTTCTAAGAGGGAAGTTCATAATGATAAATGTTTACATCAAGAAATGAGAAAAGTCTCAAATAACCTAACTTTGCACCTCAAGGAACTAGAAAAAGAAGGACAAATGAAGCCCAAAGTTAGTAGAAGGAAGGAAATAACAAAGATCAGAGAGGAAATAAATGAAATGGAGACTAAAAAGACAATAGAAAAGATCAATGAAAATAAGAGCTGGTTTTTTTAAAAAGATAAAAAAAAAATGACAAACCTTTAGTTAGACTCACCAACAAGAAAAGAGAGAAAATTCAAATATATAAAATCAGAAATGAAAGAGGAGACGTTATAACTGATACCACAGAAAAACACAAAGGATCATAAGAGACTAAAATAAATAATTATATATCAAGAAATCGGACCACCTATAAGAAATGGATAAACTCCTAGAAACATACAATCTACCAAGACTGAATTATAAAAAAAATAGAAAATATGAACAGACCAATTACTAGTAAAAAGATCGAATCAGTAATCAAAAACCCCCAAACAAACAAAAGGGCAGGACCAGATGGCTTCGCTGGTGAATTCTAACAAACATTTAAAGAAGAATTAATAGTATCCTTCTCAAATGCTTCCAAAAAACAGAAGAGGAGGGAACACTTCCAAACTCATTTTATGAGGCCAGCAGCACGCTGATACTAAAACCAGACAAGGATGCCACAAGGAAAGAAAATTAGAGGCCAACATCCCTGAAGAACATTAACGCAATATAAACCAATAAACCAAATAAAACCAATAAACCAAATTCAACAATATATTAAAAGGATCATACACCATGATCAAGTGGGATTTGTTCCAGGGACACAAGGATGGGTCAACACGCACAAATCAATCAATGTGATACACCGCATTAACAAAATGAAGGATAAAAATCATATGATCATCTCCATAGTTGCAGAAAAAACATTTGATGAAATTTAACATCGATTTATGGTAAAAACTGTCAACAAAGTCAGCATAGAGGCAATGTACCTCAACATAGTAAAGACCATATATGACAAGGCTGCAGCTAACAAGATACTAAATGGTGAAAAGCTGAAAGCATTTCCTCTAAGTTCAGGAAGAAGACAAAGATGCCCACTCTTGCCACATTTATTCAACAAAGTATTGGAAGTCCTAGCCAGAGCAATTAGGCAAGAAAAAGAAATAGAAGCCATCTAAATTGCAAAGGAAGAAGTAAAACTCTATTTGCAGATGACATGGTATTATATATAGAAAACTCTAAAGACTCCACCAAAAAACTGTTAGAACTGATACACAAATGGAAAGATACTCCCTGCTCATGGACTGGGAGAAATAATATCGTTCAAATGTCCATACTATCAAAAGCAACCTAGAGGGGCCAGCCCCGTGGCGTAGCAGTTAAGTGAGCGCACTGTGCTGCTGGCAGCCCGGGTTTGGATCCCAGGGCCAGTCTTCCTCAGCAGAAAAGAGGAAGATAGGCATGGATGTTAGCTCAGAGCCGATCTTCCTCACACACACCAAAAAAAAAAAAGCAACCTACAGATTTAATGCAATCCCTAGCAAAATTCCAATGGCGTTTTTCACAGAAATAGAACAAACAATCCTAAAATTTGTATGGAAACATAAAAGACCTCAAATAGCCAAAGCAATCTTGAGAATGAAAAACAAAGCTGGAGGCACCATGCTCCCTGATTTCAAACTATATTTCAAAGCTATAGTAATCAGAACAGTATGGAATTCACATAAAAACAGACACATAGATCAATGGAAGAGAATAGAGAGCCCCCAAATAAACCAATGCATGTATGGTCAATTAATTTACGACAAAGGAGCCAAGAATATATAACGGGGAAAGGACAAACTCTTCAATAAAAATTGTTGGGAAAACTGGGCAGCTACATGCAAAAGAATGAAACTAGACCACTATCTAAAACCATACACAAAAACTAACTCAAAATAGGTTAAAGACTCAAAACCATAAAACTCCTAGAAAACATAGGTGGTAAGCTCCTTGACATTGGTCTTGGCCGTAATTTTTTGGATTTGACACCAACAGCAAATGCAACAAAAGCAAAACAAACAAGTGAGAATACAACAAACTAAAAAGCTTCTGTACAGCAAAGGAAACCATCAACAAAATGAAAAGGCAACCTACCAAATGGGACAATATTTGCAAATCATATATCTGATAAGGTGTTAATATCCAAAATACATAAAGAACTCATACAACTCTAGGGCAAAAAAATAATCCAATTAGAAAATGGGCAGAGGATCTGAATAGACATTTTTCCAAAAAAAAAAATGCAGATGGCCAAAAGGAACATGAAGTGGTGCTCAACATCACCAATCATCAGGGAAATGCCAACCAAAACCACAACAAGGTATCATCTCACACCAGTTTGAGTGGCTATTATGAAAAAGACAAGAAATAAGTGTTGGTGAGGATGTGGAGAAAAGGGAACGCTCGTGCACTGTTGCTGGGAATGTAAGTTGGTGCAGTCATGATGGAAAACATATGGAGTTTCCTCAAAAATTAAAAATAGAACCACCATATGATGCAGTAATTCCACTTGTAGGTATTTATCTGAAGAAAACGAAAATACTACCTTGAAAAGACATGCTCTCCCATGTTCATTGCAGCATTATTTACAATAGCCAAGATATGGAAGCAACCTTAGTGTCCATCAATGTATGAATGGATAAAGAAATGTGGTATATATACACAATGGAATGTTATTCAGCCATAAAAAAGAATGAAATCTTGCCATTTGCAAGAACATGGATGGACCCTGATGGCATCATGTTAAGTGAAATAAGTCAGACAGAGAAAGACAAATATTGTATGATTCCACTTACACGTGAAATCTAACAACAGAAAAACAAAAAACAAGGGCTGGCCCGGTGGCGTAGTGGTTAAGTTTGCACGCTCTGCTTCAGCGGCCCGGGGTTTGCAGGTTCGGATCCTGGCGCGGACCGATGCACCGCTTGTCAAGCCATGCTGTGGTGGCATTCCATATAAAGTAGAGGAAGATGGGCACAGATGTCAGCTCAGGGCTAATCTTCCTCACAAAAAAAATAAAACAAAAAACAACAAAACCCCCAAAAACTGAGCTCATAGATACAGAGAACAGACTGGAGATTGTCAGAGGTAGGGGCTGGGGAGTGGGTGAAATGGGTGAAGGGAATCAAAAGGTACAAACTTCTAGTCATAAAATAAATAAGACATGGGGATGTAATGTACAGCCTGGTGGCTATAGTTAATAATATTGTATTGCATATTTGAAAGTTGCTAAAAGAGTAGGTCTTAAAAGTACTCATCACAAGAAAAAAAATTTTATAACTATGTGAGGTGATGGATGTTAACTAGACTTATTATGGTGATCACTTTGCAATATATACAAATATTGAATCATTATGTTGTACACCTGAAACTAATATAATGTTATATGTAAATTATACTCAATTAAAAAAAAAACCCATTCTGAATCCAAATCTGTGTTCTTAACCCATTGCATAATACTGCCTTCCTGTTCATTTCCAGGAGTTTAGGAACCCGATGTTTAAAAATGAACATATTCTGTGCAGCATTCACTGTTTGCTGACATTTGCTCTGGGCCCGCACATTGGTTTTATGTGGTCTGCCTTGTGTCAGCTTTTCTTTGGACACACCTGTTAATGACTATGCTTTTCATAATGAGGGTGCTGTTCAGTCTCAGAATTCCAAGCGGTATACATTAAGTGGGAGCAAGAGATGAATGACCACTGGAAATTGATGACCTCTCTGATTGCCTTTAGGTAGTAATGCAAAAGAGAACCTCTTTTCCTTACAGCATCTCTCAGGTATACAAATGGGGCATATAATACATGGCCACTCTAGGAAATCCAATCCATCAGTTGCCCTAAAACCTGGTTCATTTACCTTAAGATCATTTTGGATCTAAAAGTTTACTCTTGTAAAGTGCTTTGAAGAGTGTTGACTCATAATTGATTATTTTTCCCTTCATGCCATTCCTGACGTACATCATAAGCCCACTAGGGATATCCTGGCTGGGCAATTAATCTCTTTATATTTCACTTATTATGTAATATTATTTCCTTAGAATCACTGCCACAATTCATGTCAAATACTGCCATATTGGGGCCATCATTCTTTTTTCTCCCCTACCACTTTTTCCGTTTGCTAAATTCTATAGGAGATTTTACAGTTGATACTGCAAAATTCTATTACAAAATAGCTGTGTAAACACAGAATGAGAAAAGTCCATTCTACTTGCTAACACATAAATGCAATCTGCCCAAGATAGAAAACTGGAGATAGGTTTAATGTGCAAAAATACAAAACAAAAACCCCTCCAAAAATCCTTAATATGCGTTTTAATAATCAAGGGAGAAGAAAACAATAAACAAATATAAACTCAGTTTGGAGCAAGGAACCTCTAAACATATTTGGGAATGATTCTATTGTTTTATTGGGCTAGAAAATTCCACATCTCCAAATGAATTTCTAATAGCTTACTAAAGAAATCCTTCATTAATTAGCGAGAAAACTTTTATAGGACTGTACACCACAGAAACAATGATAGAGACGCGCACACACACAGAGAAAAGTGAATGTCCATTTCCAAAGTTGTAACTAATCCTGAAACAAAAGGTTGGCTGCAGGAAGGATACCCAAAGACCATGTGTTTCTATTAAAGCCTCCTGACCCCAGGGCAGTAATAGCATTAGGGTCTCTCTCTTCTGGCATAAAAGAACATCTCTAAAATGACTGGAGGTGACTGCAGTTAAATGTGAACATTTAAATAGTATAAGGAGAAGCCAATGCTGTGAAATAGACAACTCTAGATTATCTGAGCTACTGCGAGAGCTTTTAATACAGATAATCACAGTAAACTCTGGATAGACTGAACTCCTCAGGGCAGAGAGATTTATATTCATAGTCTTGACCCTTGCACATAAATGCCAGGCAAACTAGTATGTGCCCCCTGAGGGGCAGTCTGCTTCTGTGGGGAGGAGCATTTTACCACTGATATTCTTTAGAATTGCTGGTGCATGGTGATAATAAAGAGCAGAGTCACTTTTAGTCAGTTTTATAACTGTCTTAAATTCTCAACCGATAATACACCCCTTACGTCTGCACCCCTTAGTCTGCACGCCTCTTGGTACACAAATACCAGATTTAACAGTGTTTATTTCTCTGGGATCTCTTGACACATAAGAGCCAGGTAGTGACACCTGCTGATGGATCAACTCTGGTCAGGGCAGCACAGCCCAGTCCCCATTTTTCCATTGCCCCTGAGTCCACGATCCTGTGTGTCTCCATGGCAAGGGCAATGAGCACAGCCTGAAGAGAAGAGGGAAGGAGAGAGGAAGGTCCTGGGAACTCAGTAGATTATGAACAAGTGAAAGTATCTAGAAACCAGGGTCTACTTTATCTGAATGTTTTCTATCAACTCTACCTTGTTGACCAACATTTGATTTCTGGATAAAACCCTGGCAACCATTATATTCATGGTGCATGCTGGACTGGGATGCTCTTTAACAAAACTGTTATCCTGATTCATTGTGACCTTGCCACCATGCTGGATATACCTCCCTGATTACCGGACCACTGTGGCAACGTAGATGAATGACATCACAGAATTAGGGAAAAGAGACCAAACTATGTGGTCAAAAATGGATCTCCCAGAATGTGTAACTTTCCCTGACTGGTGGGCAAATTCTGGCAAATGTACACTTTATCCCTGCCTTCTGCAGTGCGCCTCCTTTGCCCTAGGCTGCCCTCAGTACTTAAATGGTACATACCCTTACAATTAATTACAGAATGTCTGGGTTAATTTATTCAACCATCAGGAGACGGTTAGAAATGGACGTTAGTCCTAGACTTTCCCTCAGGCCTGGTTCTTCTGCAGATGGACAGGACATTGAGAAAGATGACTTTATCAGAAGATCGAAGATGTATCCATGGCTGGGCAGGAAGCTGGGGTGGTTATCAAACAGATCTTTCGTTACTGAGTCAAGTACTCTGTAGGGCTCCATCATGGCTACACAGGCTACTGCAAAGCTGTTCAGTGTCCCAGTCCATGCTGCATTTGTACTCTCCCTTATTTTATGTTACAAACAAGCTTCCTATGTTAGCATGAAGAGGGAAACAGGCCATGTTGGCAAGAGAATCTGAGACCACCTGAAAAGACCTTTGTTAACATCGTAATTGCTATGTTTTACATATCAAAAACGTTTTCTTTTTCCTTAGCTCTTGGCCTCACCCGGGGCCGGGCGAATATCATCATTCATTTTCTTTAGTGGTAACCAGTTTAGCTGGCACAGGCCAAGCTCAATGTCTTGCCTGCACTGAAAATTAAATTTAAAGTAAACTCAGAAAAAAGATAACTAAGGAAACCTGTCTCCTCTTATGACCATGCAATTTAACCCACTGCACGTGGACAAGGCTGGCTTATTTATGGCCAAAGGAAGTAAGGGAAGCTGGTTAGAGATGTGGATCCTATATTTTGAAACATCAATCAATAGGTGTCATGTTTTACTTTGTATTTACATCTAAATATTTATTCTTTATTTTTTATCCTTAAATTATTACCTCTCAAATGGCCATCTTGAGAACTGGAATACATGTAGACAACTCAAAGCATAGAATGACAGGAAAAAGAACGATGTGGATATATGAGTGTGAAATACTCTTTGGCCAAAATATACCCCATCATATTGTTTACACAGCAACTCAAATTACAGAAAGAAAGTTCTCACCTGGAGTCTTGAAGTTCCTCAGTTGAGAGGGAGTGTCATAAACTTCAAGGATCCAGTCACCAGCAGCTCGTTCTCCCCAGCAATGAATGGTCATGAACTCCCAGTTTTTAAATCCTTCCATGGAATGATCAAAAAGCCTGAGAGAGAACCATAAACCATTGTTTTGTATGGTATTTAAAATCCAGTGAGGTCAAGTCAAAGGCCATGATCAAAGATCTTTTTGTAACCATCATCACGTTCAGCTCATGTTCATGTTCACTGGAGGCTGTATTCATTCTGGACATCACGAATTGGTAGATCCAAACATGTATCATTGTTCTACCATTGGGAATCAGGCATGGGGCTGGCCATGCAGTAGCAAATCTAGAAGGGATAACCATTTGGGTATCAGGGAAACTAGGTTAAGACTCTACCCACAAGACTGATAGTACCAAGTGTTGAAGATGTGGTGCAACTACAACTAATCACGCTGCTGATGGGAATGCAAGATGGTACAGCTGCTCTGGAAAACAGTCTGACAGATCTTACCACACAACTCAACAATCCCTTCCTAGATACTTACCCAAAAGAAGTGAAGACATATGTCCACACAACGAACTCCACAAGATTGTTCACAGCAGCCTTATTTATAATTGTCAAAAACTGTTAATAACTCAAATGTCTTTCAATAGGTGAATGGGTAAACAAATTATGGTATATTCACACAATGAAATACTACCCAGTAATAAAAACCAATGAACTACTAATAAACACAACATGAATGAATTTCAAAAGCATTAAGCTGAGTGAAAGAAGTCAGACACAAGAGACTATGTGCTATATGATTCAATTTATATGACATTCTAGAAAAGACACAGAAACAGACCAGTGGTCATCAGGGACTATGAGGGAAGGGCACAATGGAAATTTTAGGGTGATGGAACTTTTCATATATTGAAAGTAATGGTGTATGGTTATACAACTACATGGAGTTGTCAAAACTCATTAAATTATTCACAATAAAAAGTGAATTGTATTGTATGTAAATTATACCTTAGTAAAAAGTCTCTGCCCACTAATCTTATCCAGTTCAGGGAGTTATGCCTGGAACTCCAGCCTAGATTCTTCTCTTCCAGCCCTTCCAGTGATTTTCTAAGTTCCTAATTCTCTATATGAAATTTCTTTCTGCTGAAAATAGCTAGAAGTATTTGTTCCCTGTGATGTAATCCTGAGGGCTACAAAATATGAAGGGAAAAAAAATAAGGAAACAGAATCCTCATCAAGAATAAAGAGATATCAACAGATAATGTATAAAACCAGCCCATAAACATATAAGCATATCATCTATATAGGCATATAATGTAGATTTGACTACCTGAAGAAATACCCAAAAAATCTCTGTAGAGATGGGACCTAGAGAGCGGAAAACGAAAGATGGGGCAAGAGACAGATATTTTTTTAGTACTTTTCTTTTTTAAATTACATGCATCTATTATTTTTATTGAAAAAATAATAAAATAACAAAAAGAATTTGAGAGCCAAAGAGGCAAACAGAAGGAAAAAATATCTCTAGCATTGTCTTAGGAGCAACCATGTCCAGTTACTGGGACATATCTGTCCTTCAGTGGAGAAAAATGCAAAGGTGGTGGCAAATGGGTGTTGATGGCTAGTCAGAACATGCAATCAACTCTCCTATCTTTAATTTCATGTTCACTAAGCAAATTGGTGGTTATTATTTGACCTTCTATGCAGATCTTCCCATTGCAAGAAAACGTGCCCTTCTAAAAAAAAAAAACAACCAGTTTAATCTCCTTGTAACTTAATATATACATATTCTGATTTTTTAAAAAAATGTTCTATCAGTGTGTTTGAGGCTCTGTCTAAAATGCCAGCTGGGTTCTAACGCTGAAGGGTTGGGTGGCACAATTGTGGATGCGTTAGGTAAATGACTAACACTCAGCAGTATTCCCGAGAGAAAAATGATAAACAGGAAAATCACCTGCTACATGTTCCTGAGCCCTGGAAAGAAGAAAAATGAAAATTATTTATCAACATTCTCAAAGCGTCCCAAGATCAGAAAATATGGGAAATGCTGAGTTAAAGTTGAGCAGATTCCTTCACTGGAGAACATCTCAGATCTTTGGAATATTCAAATATGTTTTGGTAATCTCCATAATGGGGTTAATGGTAGGCAATGATTTTCAAACCTTATATGGACAGGAAGCTCTTTTCCTTTTTTGAGAATATCTGTATACTATCTGTAAAGGTTACCTCTGAACAGAGGGGTGTGACATTTCGATGAGGACCATACTGGATCTGGGGCCTTCCCCCATGATAACAGGGATGGAAATAGTGGTTCCTTATATGAATGTTTCCCCACCACAACTGATCTTCAATAGAGTAAGGATGGTACATTTTTTGGAGATCCTACAATCCACTACCACAATACGGCTCATTTCACGTTTATGGCTTAAACTGGACTTGGCCAGGAAGAAATTGCCGGGACATTATATAGTTGACTTACATACACAGTCCTTCACGTAAAACCCAGAAAGTACGTATGCTGGGTAAAAAGGAGACACAGAGATGCAAGAAAAAGAGCTTTTTCAAATTGCCCTTCCTGCCAGAGACATGTTACTGAAGACAATATGTTGACATAGAAATGGATGGAGGTGGGAAACCAGTCTAGAACCACTTCTTAGCCCACACTTCTAATTTAGGCTCTAATTCATTGAGGCCATTGTGCCATCTGAGGGCACTGAAGCAGTAACTTGTCACTTAATACCTTTCCAAGAGTGCCAAACTTAAAAGCAATTCCCAAACAGTTTAGACAGAACATTTGGCTCATTGCCTCATGTCCAAAAACTACAAAGGAGACTTGAGGCTGCCATCACATGAGGGGCAGTCCTGTTTCCACAACCTCAGCCAACTTTTAATTACTCATGGGTCAATTATTTGACTGCTGGATTAGCAGACCCTATGTTTCTTCCCTTCCACCCTTTCCTGTCCACCTTTGAAAATCATTCCATTGCTATCAATCACTTTTAAATCACATTTGGAGCAAAACTTAAACATAAACTGGGTGCCAAGAAGAAATATTCATAAAGCAGCATTTATGATTTCAAAGCCCGAATATAAATGGGCTTTGTCTATCTGGCTAACCAGTTTCCCACCCTGGCCTCTTCACTTGATGTAGTGCTGGAATGCTCATTAATTTCATGTGGACATAAAAGTTGAAGAGAGGACTTAAAATGCAGCCAAACACAATCATTACATTTTGCTAAAAGAGTTGATGGGGAAAGAAATAGACACTGCGTGGTAGTGTTGTTTCAACTAGCTACGCATTCACTTTTCTAATCTCACTCTGCCCTTTATTTTAATTCTGATTCAATACTTCAACTATTCCCTATTTTTAGCACTGTAATATTTAAAAATACTGCATCATCCGCATATAACAAGGTTACATTGCTAGTAGACTAGATTTGTGTTGCAAAGAACATATTTAGTAAAGACAATCAAGTATCAAACCACTGGACACCCGCGAAGGAGATTCTAATTGTGTGGTCTCTATTTATCGACTAAAAAGTCCAAGGCCCGGTTTGAACGTCTGTGCTGTGCCAACAGTGAAGAAACCAGACACATGCCAACATTATTAGTGCGGATAAAATGTCAATAAAGCAGGGCAGTGTGCTGAAAGCTGGAGCAGATTAACTCCATGCCCGTATCCACATCTCCTGTGGCAGTGAAACCCTGTTCTGTCAAAGTCAACTTCATAATCATGTGCTCAATGAAATGATATACACATGCGGTGGCACAAATTATGCATCCAGTTATTAAAATGGTGCCCCACTGCCCTATCCCCGTGAGTGGTTTTCAAATAAATTACTTTGGATGAAGCCTGGTAGAAAAGACTGCCATTGAGTAGTACATCCTTTTGAGGAATTAACTCAGGAAATAATTCACATAATTACTGTAAGCGTTTTTTCCCCCCTTTCACTTAAAGAGTCTAGCCAATGTGTCAAGGCTACAACATTCTTCTGTGATATTACAGCAACTAAATAACAAGACATTTTATAAATACTGACAGCTCTGTGTTATCATATAATTATTTCTAAAATTGTAAATGGATCTTAATTTCAGAATCATCCACTACTACCCAAACAGTATTTATGTTCGCCACAGATTTAGACATTAGGCCAATATTTTTGGAAGTTTTCTCTCTCTCTTTTTTAATTTTAATTTTTTTATTTAATTTATTTTTTAGTGCTTCACCACAATTTAAGGTAGAGCTTATAGAATGCTTGAAGCACTCATTTGGCTCAATTGTAATAAGTTTTTGATTTTCTTTAGATATTTGGCTTTTGTAAGTTTTAAATAATTTGCTTCTGAAATAGGGTATATAAAACCCACTATTTGGTTTTCCTATATCCCCTAATTTAAATCACTTATTTAAGAAAGGTTGAGAGAAAGGTACTGGGGTTCTAGATGTTTGGAATACCTAAAAAGATGAGGGTTTTTTTCAAACTTTCAATATGCATACTATTACTAACTTACTCACCAACCCCAAAATGCATTCTGTCTGGTGGGTATATGATGTTAAGTACTTAATCTTGAAGATTTACTCCATTTCATAGTAGATGGCTTTAATCTAAGTATCTGTTTTATATTATAAACTCCTTCGTAAATTACTTGCATAGTATCCAGCAGCATACCACTCACAAGTCTTTTGATGACATGAAAATAACAACGTGTATGAAAAAGCTGCATGAGCTCTTAAACTGGTGCTATTTAACGTGTGGTCTGTGGACAGGCAGCTTCCACATCACCTAGGAGCTTACTAGAAATGCAGATTCATGGACCTCACCCAGACCAACAGAATCAGACTCTCTAATAGAGGGCCCAAACACCTATGTCTGATAGAATCATTCACCAGGTGCTTTGAAAAGCACTGTGTCAATAAAGGTTAGCACTTACTAAGTGCTTACTATGTTAGGAGCTGTGCTAAGGACTTGCTGTATATCTTACTTAATACTTGTAACAATCCTGTGTGGCAAATACTATTATGTCTATTTTCTAGATGAAAGAATCACTTTTCCAAAGTCAAACATAAAAACTGGTAAAATCAAGACAAACCCAGCTCTGTCTAACTCCAAAGGCGGTCCCTTCTTCTGAATGGACGAAGAGGGTTCTTACGGTGAGGCCTTACTGGCATGTACAACTTTCACTGCAAAAGTGTAATTTTTACTGCAAGCCACAAATACATTTATATAGCATGACACTTTACAAATGTCAGTAGTCTGTCGTTGGGCATTTGGGTAGGGCAGCGACAAAAATGATTCAAATAGAAACACTACATTTTAAGCATAGTTAATTATAGAACCCTATAGGTTTTGCAGACTAGAAAGTGTACCTTCTCTCTACTTACGACCATAATTAGAAGCAGAGATATTCATCTGTAATCAAATTTAGAAAGGGAGGCAAAGTTTCAGCTTTCAGTCAGAGGCCAAAATTTGGAACAGAGAGCCACTACAGCTAAACTAAATCTAAACCTCAATGAGTTGGGGGAGGGAGAGAGTTAGGGGCAAAAAAAGGAAGACAGCTTTTCATAATTCTAACAAACACAGCTGAAGGAAGAATCTGATGGGACAAGCTTTTGTTTGAAAATTTTTACATCGACAGAATTTGAATATGTCATAGAATAAAGGCTTACATCTAAAGTTGTTTTCGTCTAAAAACATTTTAAAGGGATGCAAGCCCACCTAGCTTTCCCCGACATGCCACACCACCATGTTCTCCCCAGACGTAAACCATTTGGGCTGATTATTCAGTTTAGCATTTTGTTAGGCAGAGTGTTCAGGCCAAGAGGAAGCCAGAAAGGGTGGGAGGGTAGGTGAAAACAAAGGGAAGAGAAGGAACTAACCATTTGTCCATTCCCAGGACTGCTCTGTTTACTCAGGGCTCCCACCCACTACATTATCAACCTGGCTGGCCAGGGGTGCTTGCTTGCTGGGTGAATGGCGCACGAAGCTCACGCTGGACTAGTTCTGAATGCGGCTGCGTGCCTTCCAGGGCTCAGCACCTGCAGATGCTTGGGTAAACTGCTCTTCCTCCAACAGCTGTTCTCCACAGGAGTTCCAGCAAGTGCCCATCAACCGGGACAGGGAGGCACTGAGGGGCTCCAGACGGCCCACAAAGACAGAGTGTTCAGCGACTTGGTGGAAAATCGATTCTTAAGGAACTGCTGTGGTGAGGGGATCAACAATACTGAAGAAATTCCTTACTGACATGTCTAGGAAAATAAAGACTTCTGGAAAGCTGACCATGGCCCCTTTATTTCCTTTGGGAATTTACTCTTATGGAGAGTATTTTCAAGTGCAAGACTAGGACACATATTTTGTCAATACTGAAAAGGAGAACAGTCACAGATAATAAGGGAGGGGCACTTGCTGTCATCTCAGGTCTCCTTCCTGATTTATCCTCATGTCTGTGTCTAGTTTTTGCATCATAAAGAGGAGATGACACTGGGTGAGCCTTGGATCCTGAGTCTGAGGTGGATCTCAGCATCCTTCCTTCTCACAGCAGCCAAAGCACAGACCACAGTGAAGAGAGTCACGCTTCATGGAGGAATAAGAGAGATCGAATGGGGACGACTCTTTGTCACCACAGCTCTACCACCTCATCTCAAATGACCCCCACTAGGGAAACTTTATGTTTTAAACATTTCAGAACTCCTATTTTTTAACTGCACAGTGTTCTTTGCTTTACATGGTCCTCCTTAGAAATCTTGACTTCTCTGAAAGAAAGATAAGTGTCCAACAGGGGAACTATTTATTGCTCTCAATAATCTCTGACACACAAATTCCCTCTAAAACCTGACCTAGTCGTATTTTCCTTGCGGAAAAGTATCATTGCCTGGCAGGCCAACATGGACACCAGGGGCAAAGCAGGCCTTCCTGTCACCCCTCCCACCTCTTCTCTAAGCTTCTTGCCCTCGGCTCCCGATCCTGGGAATGTGCTTTGAAACAGAGCTGAGGTGAGAGGACACAAGGATTCCTTGCCACTAGGTCAAAGACTGAGAGATTTCGAGTAGAGATTTCCTCTCATAAAACTAAAGCATCAGAATATGCCAGAAGGAAAAAATGCCAAAAGAAACCATCTTTCCTCAGCTGCCTTGGTAGGAGGGATGCTACTAGCACCACAAGGACAGGGGCGCCAGGCCCTGGAAGGTGGCCAGAAGTGGTTTTGGGACCCGGTGCAGCTGTTTCACATTTAAAGGATCAGCCACTCAGAGCAATGTTTGGGGGGAGCTGATGAATTCCTAACAACCTTTACATCTCTCAGTGCCTCCACCCCCTTCCTCCACTTCAATCTGTCTACCTCTTCTTGGTGGCTTCTTATTATCAGCCCTGAGATGGCAAATATACAAAAGAGCAGTATTTAACAAGATGCTCCAGACTGAGAAGATGTACTTGAGTGCAAATCTTTTTCCCAGGGGGTCTTGGTGGGGAGATGGAGATAAACCTCGTGACCACCGAGTGTCTGGAATGCCTGTTTCTTTTCTCTGACACAAGTCATACAGTGTTCTTCGGTTCAGCACTTTGCAAAGAGCAAAGCAGATGTCCACTGTTGAAGAATGCATGCGAGACTGAAGCCAGTGACACTGTAATCCACCAAATGCCTTTGATGGAATCCATAGCTCCTCTGCTCACAAGTTTCCTCACTGAAGTCATTTCGGGGGAAGCCAACAAGAAATACCGAAATATGCAGGAAGAGCCCAGTAAGGATGAAGAGACTCAGTTTTCCAAGCAAACAGCAACTGCAGAGGGACTGTTTTTCTACAACAGAGGGGCTCGAGGGGTAATAACTGCACATGTGTGAAGCAAACTTTGGTACTTCATGGTGTTTCACCAGGTTATTCTTTCAAGTTCCATGCAGATGAATGACGGTTACAGGTTCTGGTCACCAATTCTGACATGTAGGTGTTGTGTGTGTAGGGGGGTGGTTCTCCACACTGACAAGCAACTCTCCGACACAAGGGTGCCCTACGATTTCACTCAATTCTGACACTATCTACTTTGAGATAGCGTCAGATCCCAGACGTTAAGGGTTCAGCCCTACAAGATCGCCACCTCCCCTCTTCTTAAGACCCCAGTCGCAAGTCCAGTGCTTCCAATCAACCAGCTGTAGATTGGAGGTTCCAACAACCCCCTCCTTGGGTTCAATTAATTTGCTAGAGGGACTCACAGAACTCAGAGAAACATTTTACTTACTAAATTACCCATTTATTATAACAAGACGTAACTCAGGAACAGCCAGATGGAAGAGATGCAGAGGGCAAAGTACAGGGAAAGAATGCAGAGCTTCCATGCCCTCTCCAGGGCACCATTCTCCCCAAATCTCCACGTGTTCATCAACTCAGAACCTCTCCAAACCATGTCCTTTTGGGTTTTTATAGAGGCTTTATTACATAGGCACAATTGATTATATCATCGGCCACTGGTGACCGAACTCAATCTCCAGCCCCTCTCCCCTCCCTTGAGGTCAGGGTTGGGGGTGAGAGGATGGGGGCGTGGAACTGAAAGTTTCAACCCTCTAATCACACAGTTGGCTTCACTGGCAACCAGCCCGTCTTTAGGTGCTTTCCAAAAGTCACCTCTTTAACATAACAAAAGACACCTTTGTTGCTCTCATCACTTAGGAAATTCCAAGGGTTTTAGGAGCTCTGTGCTGCAAACAGGGACTCAGACCAAATATATATTTCTTATTATAAATCACAATATCACATGGTAAAGAAAAGGAAAAAAAAAACAGCAGAAAAAAGGCTTTCCCTGGCTTCAGTAACAACAGCTGGTGTGACCTCCACTAATCTTGTAATTGCGCATCTGAAGGCCTTGTTTGCTGGAAAGAAGCATCAGGCAGGTAGTGGCAATTACCTGGCAGGTGGCAGCTGAGACCTCTGTCTGCAGAGGGAGGAGGGCCTGCCCAGCCATCTGATGCCAAAGCAGCCTTCCGTTCTTTGCACCTGCATATACTTATTCTGGCAAAGCTGTGTTTCATAAAGCACTAAGCCCAGGTTTCCCCATGCCCTAATGCAAAACATTAGGTTTTAAAGAAGAACACAAGTTTACAAGGCACAGAAGTAAAAGGCACTTGAAGATTTCAGATTCTGTACTCGTAGTCACCGTCACCTGGAAATGCTACTGCTCTCTCTTTTTTCACTGTCCTACAGCAGATGAAGTTTGGGGATTTTAAAAGCAAATGGCAGTGGACCCAATGGAGCAAAAGAAAACTAGTGCTAGAACATTCTGGCCTTTGAGCAGGATCTCGGCAATACAGTTACCTGCTGGAGAAATGTTTGGAGAGAGTGAGGAGAAGGGAAGAGGCTAAGAAGAGAAACTGAGTGCCCTCTTGGGCAATAAAGACTAAAGGGCCAACCTTTGAAACAGGAGTCAGCAAACTACAGTCCTCAAGCCAAATCCGGCCCGCTGCCTGTTTCTGTAAATAAAGTTTTATTGAAACACAGCCATGCCCATTCATTTATGCTGTCTGCCGTGGCTCTTGCACTCTAACGGCAGAGTTGAATAGCTGCGACAGAGACATGGCCTGCAAAGCTCAAAACGTTTACTAACTGGCTCTTTGCAGAAAAAAAATTGCCAACGCCTATTTTAAAACAAAGAGAATTTCCTTTAACTTTGGAAAAGGCTTGGGCAAGAGAATTCAGCTAATCTGTAACAAATGCCAGCAGACACTTAAGGGGAGCAGAGAGAATCTCAGAGGCCTAAGGAGTTAGTGTTCTGCATTTCCTTTTTAGGATAAATAACAACAGGTGGCCTTCAATTTTTCTGCAGCATCCTTTCAATATAACCCAACTATTAAATGTCATACTGTTCCATGCCTACAGATTCCAGGCAGCTTCATACCCTCTACTTATGTATGAACAGCAAGAGCTATGACTGTCCCATCATGACATCTAAGTGTCCCCTCAGTTCTGAGGGTGGTAAGTAGGAGCAGCTGACCCTTTCTTCCCCAAAGGATAGCCGAGTGTGGGTTGCCCCTGCACTCTGCTGGGCAGAGGCCATCACTGTACCTGTTGGCCAAAAGCTGGGACCTGGTTCCTGAGGGTGAAGTCAGGTAGATGGCCAGGTCTCCCCTCCTGGGGTGGGTGATGGTTATGCGCACGACTACATGTTCTAGGTAGTTGACATGGTGGTTCGGGTTATCGGAGCAGCCCGAAGCTTTGTAGATGGAGCGCACTGCACTGTTGGGGCGAATTGTCCTGCAAAAGACAGAGAAGGAGTTTGAGCAAAGTACATGACAGAGCTCGGCTGAGTGACCCTGCAGGCCTGGAATGATAATACGATGTAATGCAAGGAGCTGGTCGCTGGATACTAAACAACACAGTGCTGCCACCCAAATGACTGGGTCACTTAAAGGATTAACACTGGTTACGCAGTGGGAAAGAGGCAAGTGACAGGAAAGGGGGAATTAAGGTTCTTGTACCTTCATGCAGGTAGGGATATCAAACTTGAGAGTATCACTTTGTTAAACTGCAGATTGCTGGGCCCTGGCCAGCCCCAGAGTGTCTGATTCAGTAAGGCTGGGGTGGATCCCAGGAATGTGCATTGCTAACAAGTTCCCAGGTGACAGGTTGCTGATCTATGGAATACACTTTGGGAACCACTGATACAGGGTACTGTGGTCCCTTGGAGGCCCAGGGATTAGCACGACCTTGGTTCAAATCCCTGGTCTACCATTTCCTTGCTCTATAACCCATGGGCATACTCTTCCCTCTTGCCTACAGGTTTCTGTCTTCTTTGCTAGCTTCCTCCTGTGCCACTGTCCCCCTTGAACACCAGGCTCCAGATACACTGGCATCCGTTCAAGTTCTGGGATAAGTCAAGTTTTCCACCTCAGAGACTCTGCGTACACTACTCTGACTGAAGGACTTTTTTGCTGCTGTTCATATGGCTGACTCTCCCTCTTCCTTCGTGATCAAAGCTTAAATTTCACTATCTGAGACCATCACTGAACAACAGGAAAAAGATGCCCCCCACTTCTTATTTTCCACCTTTTTTATTTCCAACATTCACTTATTATAATTTGTAATTATTATTATTTTTTGGCTTAACTCCCACTAGACTGTAAGTTCTACATGGGCAGGAAGCATTTCTCATGCCCCTTTGTATCCTTCATATCTAGCTCAGTGCTGAATAGTCAGTAAGTGCAAGAAAAACAGTTACCGAATTGGTAAACAAATCTGTGAATGAGTAAACAAAAATTCCCTCTGATCCCATTTCCTTATTTGTCAAACGGGAATAACACCCAAATTGTTATAAAGTTTTAATAAGAAAGCACACATGGAGTTTCTAGCACTTAGGTTGGCCCATAATAAGTGCTCAATAAATACTGGTTAACTCTTCACTCCTTTATTTTTTTTTCTCATTCTTTGCCACAAAAAAGTAGAATGGAAAAAACTCCCAAAACTTTAGTCCACTTATTTCTGCTTCCTAACAAATGTCCTCAAGAATTATAATGGCTCTAGTCTCATCACAAACCAAAGTTGTTAAGTATTTTTCTGAGAGCTAACTCTCTAAAAAGAAAGCCAAAAGCAAAATACTGATAAAATCACTAAGATGAATCCTATTCTTTGGATTCAGCACCTAGGAGAGACTTCACACTATTGCTTGGTAAACCCTGTCAGCACAGCCTCTGAGTTTGTGCAGCTGAAACAGGGGAATGGGCCCTGAAATCGCTGAGCAAACTGCAATCTCATTTACTGTGCATTGTGCACTCTTTGAAGAACTACATGGTATGTAGTTAAGATTCCAGAATATAAGGTTTGGTTTTTTGGAGTACACTGCCTTATAGAGAATACTCATACCATCAAAAAGAAATACTGACAGAGTAGAAACCTTAAGAATGCCCATCTGTAAGGGTTTCCTCAAATCTCCTTTTAAGAGATGTCTTCTTTTAAGGATCCTTGGGTTACACTAGTGTAGATTTAATAGCTTAGAATCCTAGACATTCTATTAGAATTTTATAATTACAGTAGGAAAAAACTACACAAGTTTTTAGCTTCCATGTGCAACAAAGGGCTGTCTCGAGCACTCGTGCTGGCCTGCTCTCTTCCAGGGCATTGTCATGCTGTCTGCTTGGAGAAAACATTACTTGATTTGTCGGTCTGTGCTCTCCACACACACGTGCTGCTGGGGAACAGTGGTCCACTTCTCCGCCTCCATCACCATGGCTTCTGCATCCATCAGTCCAAATCCATAGAGATGGCTCACTACGGAAGGCAAGAGGCGGTCAGCTTCACCGCGGTGAGCAGCAACTTATGCTATATATGTTTAGTTATAATTTTACTCAGCAGAGAACCCACACACATCCCTATGGGATCCTAGCTTTCTTTTTACCCATAATTTAAAAAACAAATAAAACAAAGTAAGTATACAATCATAGCAAGAAAATAAGATGGATATATATTATGCATTGATTACGTATTATTACTAGTAACACAACTACCAGTTATGAATTACTACTACATGACAGGCACTAGTCCGTATTTTAACATTTAATCTTCCCAATAATCTTAAGATGTTAGTGCTTTTATCATCATCATTCATGGAGGAGAAAACTGAGGAACAGAGAGAAACTTGGCTAAGATTGACTAGCAATTCAGTGGTTGAGCTGGATTGTAACCCACGTAGTTTTGCTCCAAGGCCTTACTATTAACCCTTGTATTCAGGTGATGACATCATCGATTTTGTAAGATAAAATAATTAATAGTTTTAAAGAGAAGTGACGATATATACAACTTCTCCTAGTGCAATAAGAACTTACATGCAAGAATTACCAATTTTCTGACATATCTAGTACTTAGATTAAATATCCCAGAAGACATAAATTATTACCTTTTGTCTAGCTTATGAAAAATTTATTAAACCTTATGCGTGAAATATTTGGAGGCCTCTAGACTTTTATGCCAGCTTCTTATCCTCAAATGTTGTAATCTTTTAGTTCTCAATGAGAATACCTATTGATCTAAAGCTGAATTTGACATAACTGTCTCAGAAACTTCAATTACATATGGGACTATTTTAATGATGATACAGCAAGATCTACATGTGCAGTTCTTTCTAAGAATACTTTAAAATCCCAGCTGAATACTTAAAATCTCCACTTTCTACTAAACTGTCTCGATATCTTTATAAACACAAAGTCATACATGTACCAGATTTGTTGCTTAAAACATTTTTCCTTGTAACGTCAATTACTTTATGCAAAAATGTCTATAGCTGCTCATGCTTATGGATTATTTAAATACTTCAGCTTGAAATACAAGATTTTCTATGATAAAGTCCAATTCCACTTTCAAAACAACCTCCTCACCAAACCTTTTGCTTTAGCAAGGTCACTCCTTTACAGCTCCCAGTCATATCTTGCTTTCTGCCTCACTACCTTTGCTCATGCTGAGCCCTTGGCCTGGAATTCCCTCTCTTTCACTCTGCAGAATTAAACTCTACTCTTACAAGTTCCTAAAGGCCTAGTTAGTCTATCTTCTCCTTCTTGAAATATTCTGTGACCAATAAAAGTCAACAGACATCTATCTACTGAAATTCAACCATCTGAGACCAGTGAACTTTTCTCCTTTCTAGTCCTGTATCTCTAATTAATTTGTCAGTATATCTGCCCTTCTGCTCATCCCTTCATCCATCCACCCATCTACCCATCCATCCAACCATCTATCCATCCACCCACCTATCTATCCCATCCAACCAGCCAGCCAGCCAGCATTTCTTGAGTGCCTTCCATGTGACAAGCACTGTATTACTCACTGCACTTGCTATCTGTGCCATCAGTTGAATTGCTAATAATTAACTCTCTGTCAGCATATGTCTTTTTACCCTAACTGTATTATAAACTGCTTGATGGTAGGAACTAGGACTTATATTTCTTTATGTGTTCCACAGGACTTAGGAGAACTTTATACATATGGGAGGAAAAAGAAATTATAGCATATAAAAAAGGAAAATTGTGCTAGGATTCAGAAATACTGCTCTATTTCTGCTATTTACTAATCACACAATTCTTGGCAAACAGGATAAAATATCTAACCCACAATTTCCTTCATTTGGGATATTGTCTATCCCATCACCATTACTAAGTATTATTATATGTCCCATGTGAGAAAATCTGTGTAAAAAACGATACAGTGCAAGGGCTCATTATTATAACATCAGGTACTCAGCCAGACAGGACATACTGAATAAAAGTGAATAAATCTACTTAGGTATGGTGAGGATATACGTAGGATTTTTATATGTGTACATTTGTAATTTTTATTATAAATGATTTTTTCTTTTTATTCAAAAAGTAATGCACGTTCATTGTAAAAACTTGTAAATACATCCAGAAAAGAATAAAGAAAATAAAACTCATCAATAACCTCATCACAAATTGGAAAATGCTATTAACAATTCTGTATATTTGGTTTTAGTTACATAATAAGATGTGAGGCAATTTTGCCTCTTTTATTAAAAGACACAGAGTGATCTACATGATACAGGAGAAATATCAAGTTTGGGCTTAAGGAAACCAAATTGTGGAGATCTTTTATTAAAGTTCTTGTAAATTCTATGTTCTCACTTACCACTTAACCATAGCCTATATCATTTCATCATGAACATTCTAACGTATTTTCTTTCCCTGGAGGAATTGAAATTATTGCCAAAGATGCTATGCCAGGCTCTCTAACTCTGCACAGTACCCCAAAATCTCCATGCAAGTATCAAGTGGTTTTAAACCAGCACAACTTATCATTTTGTCTCAGTTTAGGGAAATAAGATGAAAGATTTGATTGGTATGTGCGGGTGGGGAAGAGAGTGGGTAAGGGCCTGGGGAGGGCAAGGGCTTTCAATAGTCTGCAAAACTGGGGCTGCCCAGCCTCCAGCTCAGCTGCACTGGCTGCTGCTCTCCCCACCCCATCCCCAATAACTGTCAACCCAATAGCCATTAGGACATAAATTAACACATAGAGTCATCAAATACAACAAACACTTCATGCCTGTTAAACAACCACTTGAGTTAAGTAGAAAAGCACCTTTGAGTCTTTATGAAGGCCATAAATTTGTTTCCTTTTCCGATTCCATTCCTATCCTCCAGAGACAATGTCTATTCATGCAACATTCAAAGTAGATGTTCAGAAAAGAGGCTGACCAGCTCCAGTTAAACTACAGGCTGGCAGGTCAACAAAAACACATTTATATTAATGGCATATTAATAAATGAAGGAATTAGATTACATCAGTGAAGGGCATTGAGTCAGTAATGGAAATTTTTAGTATTTTAAAATACTGGAGGGCCGGCCCGTGGCTTAGCAGTTAAGTGCGCGTGCTCTGCTACTGGCGGCCCGGGTTCGGGATCCCGGGCGCGCACCGAGGTACCGCTTCTCCGGCCATGCTGAGGCCGCGTCCCACATACAGCAACTAGAAGGATGTGCAACTATAACATACAACTATCTCCTGGGGCTTTGGGGGAAAAAAAAGGAGGAGGATTGGCAATAGATGTTAGCTCAGAGCCGGTCTTCCTCAGCAAAAAGAGGAGGATTAGCATGGATATTAGCTCAGGGCTGATCTTCCTCACAAAAAATAAATAAATAAAAATTAAAATACTGGAAATTGTGTATTTGTCCTCAATCATGATAAACAGCCTAAGAAAATAATGAAACAGATTTCTTTCTTTTTTGGGGTGGAGGGTGCTGGCAATATATCAACTCCATGTATTCTGATTGGAAGTTATTTATTTGGTTTTTGGTAAATACTAATGAGAAAATAATTACACAATGAGTAATTACACAATGAATGTGTTGGGAAGATAAACTCCTTCAAAACATGGTGTCAACAGGGGAAATAGCCATTAAATAGTTTGGAAGCATTAATATTTTTTTTTACATATAATTATAATTGACCTATAATAATTTTTTATATAGTTTTCATACTCTAAAATGACCTATAAATTCAGAAACACTGATCTTTCTTTTGGTGACCATTTGAGTCAAGTCTGTCTTGCCTCTCACACTGTTACCATGATGGGCCACAGGCAGTATTTCTCTCCTGTGGCTGCAGAGCACCTGGCTTAGAAGAGAGCTTCCAGAAATATTTCTGAAGTGAATGAATGCAACGGGTAGAAAAAATTTTATTTAATTCACCAAGTAACATAAAGTGTTCCCAAGAGAATTGTAAGGGGAATTAGGAGGTCTGTTCTTTTTATTACTGACTCCTATAAAGTCATCATTAACACTCAAAATTTATTCAAGTATAGAGCCAATATTCACATTCTAAAAATTTACGATTATAACAAATATGCCATGCAAACAACTGGTTGTGACACGGCCATTCCAAAACTAAAGTAGTTTTATTTACGCACATTGCTCATGCCAAGCTCAGGGCAAAATTTGAGCCTGAAAATAACTTTATGACGATCAAGTGGAACACTTTCTGTGCAAGCACTGTGTAAAATGTAAAATGCTATGAAGTTAGAGTACTATGATGTTGGTGTCAACAGAAATCTAAACCAGTTCAAACAGAATTTTTCATTCCTATAAATGTGGGCAGCAGATATTCAATTCATAGTTTGATTAGTTAAGATTCAAAAATCAACATTTAGAAAGACATTGAGGAATACGGCATGTATACAGAGTAATTAAAGTTCGTGAAGCAAAGTTATGAGGTATATTTCAGAAAGTAAATCTATTTCTTGGTAGAATGATGTTGGATAAGCTTAATAAAGGGACTCTGAAAAACCTGCATAACATTCTACTTGTTCCATTAAGGCTGCATGACTATGCAGATAAGCTCACAAAAATGGAATTGTCTTGTGTCAGAAGTATAGCTAGTTTTTATTCCAAGTTATCCAAAGGCTTCCCTGCTTGGACCAGTCAGAGAGACACGAGAAGGCAGGAAAATAGATAATGTTCTCCAATAGGTATATTTTCATTTTCTGATGAGACCAGAAGTATTAAAAGGAGCTAATTGTTAAGCGCACAAGTAAATGATTGCATAGTTTGAAAGCAGACACAGTTCATGTAAACAACCGTTCCAGCTAGTAGGCCTAAAAAGTTCAATTCTAAAGGAAAGCTATAAAGCTCAGCAGAAAGAAAAAATGCAGAAGTTTCTGAGCATAGGAAGCTATACTCAGGGACACTTGGTCTACTTCCATCTCTTTTAGTGGACTATCCTCACTGGAGCCAGCTATTTTAAATCTTTTTTTTAATATTACACTGAATGGATATTTTATGATGACTCTAAAATGACTATCAGGAAAGCACTGTATATATAATAAAGGACTTGGTAGTTAAAAAAAGGGTTTTTTTTTGTTTTGTTTTTAAGGTTTTGAGCTTCCTGAAGGAAGGCTACTCTGCTACCAGCTGTCAGATGTACAGACACTATTATGCAGCACCAGCGTAAAACAGGACAAACAACAAAAACTCTCTACAAGTAGCCTATGAGAAATTAAAAAAATTTTTTTTTCTCTGAGGAAGTTTGCCCTGAGCTAACATCTGTTTCCAATCTTCCTCTTTTTTCTTGAGAAAGATTCACCCTGAGCTAACATCCATGCCAATCTGTCTCTATTTTGTATGTGGGTCACCACCACAGCATGGCTGCCAATGAGTGGTGTAGGTCCGTGCCCAGGATCCACACAGGGGCCGCCAAAGCGGAGCGAGCCACACTTAACCACTAGGCCATGGGGCTGGCCCCCGAGAAATTTAAAATTTCGCCTATAACCGAAAAATAATGAAACTGACAGCTAGCCGTTACTGAGTATTTAATATAAAAGTACAGCCAATTTCTTGCATTAAGGAAATAATTTCTTATGACTAGTATGACTGAATGTCTGCCTTTCTCCAGAATTGTCCCGGTTTTAGCACTAACAGTCCTCTGTCCCAGGAAACTCCTGGTTCATGGGGGAACCAGGAGAGTGGCCACCCTATGTGGAACTGAGATGGTAATGCAATGCTATTGCAGAGTGGCACAGAGCTCTCACATCTTTTAATATCAATGATCTAGTAACTGGAGAGTATATAGGCATCTGAACTTATATTTATATTTGTTAACATGCCTATCATCACCAAAATGTGAAATATAATCGATAAATTAGGTTAAATTATTTGATTATTAGAAAGTGTCAATTTGAATACACTTCAGAAATATGAGCTAATAATTTATCCCCCTAATTATTATATCACTCGTGGGTCATGGAGCACCTACTATGTATTCAACACAGTGAGGGTCCAAAAGAAACAGAAAGTGATCTGTGTTCTCAGTCAGGCAGGGGGTGAGTCAAGAATAACTGTACGATTTCACTAAGAAACAATTAAAAGCACTAACAGTGTCATCACTGTAAGTGTAAAAAGACTCCAAAAGAGTAAGAAATCATTAAAAAAGACAATGGATATGAAGGAAGCTAATAGAGCAGGGTGTATAGAAAGTACTCCATAAATGTTCACTGAAATTTAGAGTCAGGTAAGATGACCCAAGAGGGAAAGTCAGATTTGAATTGTGCTTTGGTGCCCACGTAGGGTTCCGTGAGGTGGAGATGCAGGGAGGACATTCCAGGGGCCAGGACGGAGCCTCTCGGTTAACTAATCATCAGGTCTGCATGTGGTTCATTGAGGCAGCGAGGAAACCAGCAGCCCTGGAGTGGGCGGCGTGTGGGGTGAGTGGTCAGCAGGGCATGGGCATTAGTGGTAAACGTGGCAGGAAATAAGGGGGTGAGAGGAGACAGTGGGAGAACTGAAAGTTAACCACGATTGTTGGGTGTCCTCTGCCATCAGCTGGGCTGTTGTTATTCTCATCTACCTAAGAGTAAACCACCAGGATAAAAGGCAGTTACGCAAATTCCTGTTTTGAGGGGGGTTGCTTGCTCTGGGGAGTGGGTAGAAACTCCGACCCTGAGATCAAAGAGCTCCTGCAGCTGTTGGAGTCCTCGCACCTTTGGGTTCTTTGATCCTCAATGTGCTGAACCACCTGCTCTGAAATAACTGCTCCCACCAGGGACCCTGCACCTCCTGCACCTATTAATCAGACCAGGCCAAATGTGCGGAATAGGAGGAGGGGGCGAAACCTGAGAGGTCCTGTGACACTTTCCTGAGGTCACCTCATGCCACGTGCGTAATGTAAATGCTTAAGTACTGCCATTTTAAAGTAAGAATAAACAGCTAAATATGAAAACATGAAATGCAAGATTCATAAGGATGAAAAAGTGGAAAGTAATGCTCTTCAGTCTCCTATGTCAGAAGTTCTACATCTAAACATCTCGACAGATGAAAGCCAGGATGCCTCCAGAATTACCCATTTCTTTCCTTTCCTTATTCTCTTTCTCCGACACCTCTCTCTCCATTATGTACCATTTTAGATCTCAGTGTGAAAGGCACATAAGCTTCTTAGAGAGAATCAGAACTATAGTTGCAGTGCTTTCTTCTGCCTCACAATGCAAAAGGCAGACTCCCTTGGGGTAGGAAAACATAGCAGCCAGCACCTGCCTTCTTCAGCATGGTTTGTTTTTATTTTTCCCTTGCTCTTCCTAAAATCTCAGGCTCCAGTAACAGCTCCAGCCAGATCCAAACATGCCAGCCGTCACCAGAGCTACTGAGGACTTGCATGTGGAAAGTTTCCAGACACTGATACTTGGCTGTCTGCAGGGTCTGCACTTCAAAGCCCCCATCGGGATGGGTTTGGTCAGCAGCTGTAGGTTGTCAGATAGACTTGTTAATACAGACAGCAGGTAAGAAGAGTTTAGGAAAACACTGCTGAGTTCTTCTTCTCCATGTACAATGTATTTCATTAGCCATGGATGTGTAGATAACACAATTTATTATATTATACATACGTATGTATAAATACATATTTATTATACTTTTTAAAAATTTACAGAATTAAGACAAGGAAATATGTTGGCCTTCTCTCAAGGGTCTCCTTCAATTTTAGGGAAAGAAAAAATGTCAAATTATTTTCTTCTTTTCTCTGGCCATTCCTCTTTTATTTTCTTCTAACATGGTTATAATAAGCATGAAATTTACTTAAGGTAATGGACTAGTATTTCTTGAATGGAAGTAGGAAATCTATTTTACCAGCTGGCAGAGATGCAGCCAGGTAGTCCAGGGCATATGCAGATCACAACTGCGCTTGTTTTTAGGAAACTAACATTGTCTGGACAGAGATGAGAACAAGATTTAAAAAATGTACTATGAGGCCCTTTGGGTAAAAGCTAATTGAAGATTAGATTGGCCATATGTCCACTCCCCAGCCTAGACCTTCTTGGTGTATAACTTGAGCAAACAATTACCAGACTGGGCTCTTGATGAGCCAGCAGACAAAATTCTTATTAGTGAATTATTCACATATTATTTTTAGATAACTCACTTAATTTTCCTTTACTTTTGTTTTTTCCTTAAATTCTCATAAGAGAAAAGAATAGAAAATCTAGTTGATATTCATTTCAAGTGAGTGCATTTTCACACTCAATGGTTAACAGTGGCTGCAAAGATATGGTTATTTCATCCATCCACACATCCATGGCTCACCTGATATGGAGCCAACACCCACTGTGAGATGAGAATTGCGAAGCACAAAGAAGAGTGACAACATAGAAAGAATTATTCCTTGCAACTGGGAATGCCATCATCTCATTGGGAAGAAAGCTAACACTTATCCTTCCAAGTTTCAAGTACTATGTAAAGCTTCTCATGAACATTCCTTTTCATTTACATAAAACTTAAATAATCTTTACCCTTAAGGGACAGTAATAAATTTTTGTAAAATCTCATAAAATAGACCACTCATGAGGATTGTATATTCTCTTAGAAGAAATAAGACTTGAGATGGATCTTAAATCCTTGAGTAAGATTTGGATTCACGGAGGTATAACTGGGGAAAAGTAATGAGACCAGGATATTTGGAATGGTGGCTTCCTCAAGAAAGCTGTGTGAGCCTAGAATCACACAGACGGATTTAATCCAGAGCAATGAGTAGCCAATGATCAAGGAAATGACATAATTTAATTGATATTCTAGAAAGATTGACCCGGCATTGGTAAATGGGATACAAAAGGGTGGAAGGACTGAAGCAGGGAACTAGTCACTTCAATGGTGCAGGCATGGGAGATCATAAACCAGGTTATGGAAATGGTGAATGAACTAAGAGATTAGATAAGAAAGGAGCCATGAAGTTTCACAACTCACACAGTGTAGGAGACTAAGGCGAAGGAAGAGTCAAAGTGAACAGCGTGATCTAGAGAAGGGTATCCCTGACGACAGAGGTACGTTTTAGGGAGCTGTTGTTTCGTAAAAGATGATGGATAGATTCTGTTTTGGAAGTTTTGAGTTTTAAACGACATAGGGAAAGCCTTGTGCAGAGATTCTGCATTCATAGTGAATGAAGTCAATGTTGAAGATGTAGAAATGAAAATGACTAATAAGGAGGTGAAACTTGTAATTGAAAGGCAGACAGGGATGTGAAAGAAAAGCAGTGCAATAAAGAGGATGTGAGAGGGAGCGAGGGAGGAAGAGAGAGGCAGAGGAAGAGAAAGAGAGAGAGCGAAAGACAAAGAGAGAGCGCCCTCCCTCCAGAGCTCTCTAAGCAACAGACCTTGGGGAATGGCCAAGGTGAAAGGAAGGGAGGGAAAGGAATCAGTCAAGTGACAAAGAAGAAGAAGGGCTGTATCTTTGCATTGCAAAAGACAATGAAGGATCTGGACTGGGCAGATGGAAAGAATGAAATCCTACAGAAAAACGAGAGGCCTCTGATTTGGCAAGCAGGAGATGGCTGAAAGTCTCCAAGAGTAATTTCATACTTTGAAGGTGGAAGTAGAAACAAGATTGCAGGGAATTACAGAGGGGCCAACAGTAAGGAAATGGCAGCAGCTAATTCAGACTACTGGTTGGGAATTTTTGGTTGTGTAAGGAAGGACAGAACTAAGGCAGTAGGATAATGGAAACGTTCTCCCTCCAAGATGTGGGATACAAAGTTTGAAAACAGAGGGTTATGGTCCAATTGACAAAAAGGAGAATGAATGCAGCTGGGAGCAAATGGCTAAGGGACTGACAAGGGGTGAGATTTTTTGAGAGCACCTCTCACAAATGGGATTCCTTATCCAAACTACAGGAAAAAAAAAACTGATCTGAGAGACTATTTCTCCATTTCTTCTAAGGATGGTACTTCACTAGCACCATTCAAACGCACAGGAGAGAAGTTAACTCATTACATAGAGTGGATGACTTGGGTCAGTGGTTCCCAAACTGCATGCACATCAGAATCACACAGAGGACTTATTAAAGCACAGACTGATTGATTGCTCGGTCCCACTGATGAGTAATTTTGAGGTAAGGCCCAGAATTTGCATTTCTAACAAGTAGTCAGTTGATGATGTTGATATTGTTGGTCCAAGGACCCCACTTTGAGGACCACTGCCTGAGGGAATTAGGGCTAGCATCTCCCTTGGAACCCCAGTTGATAAAGCCTGGTTAATTAGGCTGACGTCTCCAACATGGGGCCTGAGCCTCTGTCGGCATGATTCACAAATATCCTTCCCTTATGTCAGTAGCATAAGAACTGAAAGTTGGCTATACAGTACATCATGCCAATTATCTTTTCATATGGGTTACCACACACATTTTTGCTTTTCCTATGAAAATATTTTAAGATAAATCTATGGATGAATCTAATTCATCTATGGATGCATATCCCTCCCTCTTCAAGCACAGATTGGTCAAGATATTTCCTTCTTTGGATACACATCACTCAAGGAGTTAAGTTTCATGAATTGTTAGGATAGAATCAGAGTTTGAGTTGAGATACAAAATCATGCTCAATTACAATGCTGAAAATAGTAAATGCACTGAAGTGTCTATTTATTAATCTTACTGCCTCTACAATTGAAGTGCATTTAATACATCAAGCATGCTTCCCAAAATAACATACCTAGAAGAAATTTTATATGGGAGGTAAAAATAATATCTTATGTATGCATTTTTTAACATATTAGCTAATGAAATCTTTACAACAATTCTATTAGTAAGATACTATTATTCACATTTTACAGCTGAAAATACTGAGACTCATGAACATTAAAAGAACTCGCCCAAAGTCACAGGGACTCGACCCCAAGTGTTCAAAATCTCTATGGATTATATATGCACCCATCGATTAGTGTTGTCCATAAGACACACAGCAGGGGCTGGCCTGGTGGTGTAGTGGTTAAGTTTGTGCACTCCGCTTTGGTGGCCCAGGGTTCGTGGGTCAGATCCTGAGCGCGGACCTACTCATTGCTCATCAACCCATGCTAAAGCAGCGTCCCACATAGAAGAGCTAGAGGGACCTACAACTAGGATGTACAACTATGTACTGGGGCTTTGGGGAGAAAAAAGAAAAAGAGGAAGATTGGCAACAGATGTTAGCTCAGGGCCAATCTTCCTCAAAAAAAAAAGAGGCTCTCCTTTAACAAAAAAAGACACATAGCCTTTCTTTCAACTAAGGTACTCAAATCAATCATAATCCTCAGAATAACAAGGTAGCAAAGCGGGGGAAGTATTTTGGGAATTTATCTATATATCACAAATGAACACTGGAAGATTTTTATCCTCTTTGCCTTTTGCAAATCAGCTGCATAAAACCTACTCTCTTCTTCAAAAGTCATTAAAATATCATGTGCAGAAAAAGAAATACGTGGGGCTTGGAAGGAAAGTTAACATCTGGTCCATAACCCTTTCCCCTATTGTTGCTGAGAAGTGACCTTCTTCAGTCATTTCTATCAGGGATTTTCCCTGAGTGTGAAGATATTATTAATATGGAAAAGATACTTTATTTTATATGCATGCTTAGGCCATTTTTTTTTATTAGCACTAACCAGGCATGGAAAGATGGAAGAACGGCATTGAATGGCAAAGAGCAACTTCTCATTTGCTAACATCCAGCAGAGATCACAATACTCTTCTTTTTGGCTCTTTCAAAGATGACTCTGGAAACTTCAGGGCATACCGTGTCTTCTGGTATAACACCATAAAATGAAGCCTGTTGAAACCATTATTGGGATGTGTGATAGACGTTTAATTGCTTTGAAATGCCTAAGGCCAGCAAGATGTGAACATGTGTAAAGAGTTTGAACTGAGATTCTAAGAAAAAAAAAATGTCTGGATCTATTTATTTCACAGAAGATGAAGCCAGATGGATTCTGCAAAGTGATCGCCTGGCGTGTAACTGTACCTTGCTGGATGCAGTGGCCTTACGAAGAAACGCATAGAACTAGGGCAGGATTAATTTTCAGGGTTTCTTTTTGAATCTTTAGGTCTAGTTTATAATGCAGACCCTGGCACCAATATAAAGATCTCTTTGGATAGTAAAAAAGGGTGGGTTAAGCCCTCTTTACTAAAATTGTACTTTAAAAGATGTAATCATAAGGCCCCTTTGCCTCTTGTTCATTTGGGCGATCTTACTGATCCTGAATCAGTCTTCACAGCTGGAGCAGTGCCCGTTTACCACGGTCTCAGCATGGCCATGGCAAGTTAGAGCCCTCTGTGCCCGATGGGGGACAGAGAACTGGTGCTGTAGTCTGTGCTAGGAATACTGACGTCAGCGTCCAAACTGATATGCATATACTAAACTTCAGTGACAGAGTTTCTCCTATGCACCTCAATCACATTTTTCCCTTTCAAATTTAAAGCTCTATTCCTCAGTGGAAAACATGGCCTGTTGGGTATACCTTCATAGGACAGCTTGAGGATAATCACGGAAGCTTCAAATAAAGCCTTTTCACCACTGTCTTATGTCTGTGGTCCTGGATCCTGCATACGTCAATATTTATAAGGACTTTTCACCCCAAATATGAATCTTCTCCTATTGGCTCCAAATGAAATAATTATACATTTGAATTTGAGAAGCTTGAATCATTTTTGGACACAAAATAATGGAGAACATAAAAAGAATATGAAAAGAAAAATAGATTTGTGCTTAGCACTCACACTCCAATTTTATTTCAAAATTTATCTAGAGAGCTGGCAATAAAGATAGTGATGAAATAGTCACAGATATTGAAAAACTCTATTTGACTCCAGTAATGCTGAGCTACTTTGCTAATGAAGGTTCTGTGAATGTCACGGTTGAAGCAACAGGTGAAGGTGAAAATGAATAAAACCATCTCTGGATAGACATCTTTTAAAAGATACCCATGCCTTTGATAATTGTGGGGGAAATTACAACAGAATTGCATGCAGCAGGGCTGCCTATGTGGGACCTACATGGATTAGAGAAAGGTGACTCTTTCTTTAAGGTGGACATCATCCCCCTCTGGGGCACATGGCTTGGTGAGTGGATCACAGGCCGGATTTCAACCTCCACTCAACCCTTCTGTTTGGCTCTCTTGTGCAGTTAATAACTTTTGCAACCAACTATGGTAGCTGTATCATACAATCAGAGACATTTCTTGCTTTTTGAGCTATCTCCTCTGATTCTTTAGTCATATGTGGCTAGAATTCAGTGGGAGTCTTAGCCTTCTAAGATACACAATATTGAACTCGGGAACAAAGCTGGACACATATCTTCTGCCTTGGCTCTGAAGATACGTCTGAGGGTAAAACATGAAAAGAAGCAAACGATTTACAGACAAAACTATCCCACACGGTATATTAAGAAAGCAAATATACTGTAGTCTCTGGCACGTTCAAAAAAAGCATCTAGGACTATAGATGATTCTAAGTTTGCTTCGTGGCCAAAAAAAGAATATTAATATAAAACCTAAGAAAAAGTCATTTATACACTATAAATGCTTCTGTCCGTCTACCTGCAGTGGTGTTAACAGCAATTCAAGAGGCACATGGGAATTATGTGACTTGCTTTCTCTAAATCTCTGCAGTCACATGGCAAATAAAAAGATTACAACTGTATATGAAAAAAATTCAAATGTTTGAAGTTAAGTGGCTTTTTGAAGGTCATGGTGAATAATAATAAGCAGTGAAAAGACTTTGGTCAAAGGAAATTAGTGAAGGCTTCTCCAAATACAATTTCTGCCTGACATTTCTGAAGAAGCAATCTTGTCACCACACCCTTTGCCCTGGGTTTATTAAAGAGCCACTTCAAAAAGCATTTCTTTCTCTTCTTTTTTTAAAAAAGGAATTTAGCAAAGATGATTCTATATCCCAACTCTATCACTCTCCTCATTTAGAAGGAGGCCAGGAGATGATAACAATTTTTGCTGAATGTCACAGTCCTTAAGATCAGGAATATACAATTGCATACTAAGATAAAATAAAATGATCACTGCAGGAGAACTTTCATCCATTTTAGCAAGTCAATTTCTTATATCCATGTCATTTTGTATGACATATCATAGGACCAATGGATTTATACCATCAGTTTAAGAAATAAAACTCTTTCTGACATCAGACCAGCAACTAGAATCAACTTGCTTGAAAGTCATTACTATTATCCAACTCACTTTCTCAAATCACTGCGGTGGCTCCAAAATGTTTTTCAAATCAAATGAGAACTCCTAACTCTAGGATTCAAGCAGCTTTGCTGTCAGTTTCCTTTAAATTACTTTCCTCATCACACCACAGTTGCCCTTTTTGCACACTGGGCCCAATCTCTTCTCCCTTAGCCTGACCGTGTCATCATAGCTGTCTCATCCAGTTTTAATCCTCAATCCTCCAGGAAATGCAAATAAACAAAATAATGCATCTGCTTAAGCTGACTAACCAGTCTAGAAACTATTTCTATTTCAGACAAGCTTCAGTTCCCAACAGTTAACTCTAAAGTTCTCAAACATCTTCCACCCTCTTATTATATTTATTTATGCTTCTGATCTACGTAATTTATGTGATATTAATATAATTCATTACTATCAGCAGATTAAGCTCTTTTCAATACTTTCAAGCCCATTTATTGTTTATTGAAATCCAAGTAATCTTATAGAAAAACACAAATAAGGAAGTTAACTATTTATCCAGAATCATCAACTAAAATCATTGACAAATGAAAACAATAACCCAAATTAGACAAAACAGACTAAAAAGATGAGAATAGAAGTGTTAAAAGAAATATGTGAATATCAAGTAGCGAGTCTAAGATTTGAAAGTGATAATGAAACTAGTTTCATTTCTAAGCTACACACAGCATTTTTTTTTTATAATTTTTTTTTTTTTTAACTTTTCCCCCAAAGCCCCAGTAGACAGGTGTAAGTCATAGTTGCACATCTTTCTAGTTGCTGTACATGGGACTAGGCCTCAGGATGGCGGGAGAAGCGGTGCGTCGGTGCGCGCCTGGGATCTGAACCTGGGCCGCCAGCAGCGGAGGGCGCGCACCTAACCGCTAAGCCACGGGGCCGGCCCTACACACAGCATTTTAATGGCCACGGCTCTATGCACCTCTATACATATATATGCTTAATTTTTATCATACAAAAATCTTAACAGATTATTAACTGTTGATTCATTTGATATTAACTGTTGTATGAGGGTGATACAAGAGATACAGATGATAATTTTACCTGAGTGCATACTATGAATGAAGAACTATGCTAAATTCCGTATATGATACTGTTTTCCTCATTCTTCCCTTTGCCACACACTCCAGCTATGATGGCCTCCTAGCTTGTCCCTAACCCAGTCTTTGTATATGCTGTATGCCTTGCCTGAAATGCTCTACATCTGGTTACCCATTTAGATTGCTCCTTCACTCCTCAGGGTCTCTGTTTAAATTAGAGAGGCCTTTTCTGACTGTCTAATGTTTAAAACGTTATAATTTGTCCACACACAGACTTGTACATGAATATTCATACCAGCTTTACTCACAACTGGAAACAATAAAATCATCCATGAAAAAATGAATGAGTATACCAATCACAGTATATTCCTACAGTGGAATACTACTTAGCAAGAAAAAGGAATGAACTCCTCATAAACTAATGACATGGATGAACCTCAAAAATATTATATGCATGGACAAAAAGAAGCCAGTTTCAAATAATTCTATTTAAACAAAAGTCTACAGAAGACAGTCAAATCTACAGTGACAGAAAGCATATCTGGTTGCATAGGGTCAGGGGGCGGGTAAGGGATGAGAAAGGAGCACAAAAGAACTTTTTGGGGTGATGGAAACACTCTATAACTTGATTGTGGTGATGGTTATGTGGATGTAGACATCTGTACACTTAAAATGGTGCTTTTTATTATATGTAAACTTACTCCAATAAAGTTGCTTAAGAATGTATGCAGATTACCAGATATACCATTTATTTGTTTATAAAGCTGGGATTCAATGCCAGGTTGTTTGACTTGGAGCCCATGCTCTGAACCACTATGTTGAGTGAGTTTTTTGTTTTAAATAAACACAAAACCTCAAATAAGAAAATGACTGCTGAATTTTAAAAGCCTCTCTAAGAGAATGTGTCTGTATGTATCCTGATAAAATTGTCTTGGCTTAAATTCTTTGGGGTTTCTTATTTTGGAACTGTATTCAGAATTCAATTATTAGTGATTCAAAGAAATCCATGTCATTACTTTATTACACACTTTTGGCCTGAAAACAGTATTGGCCCTGGTTGATCACCATTTGTAATCACCAGGTTTAGTTAGGGCTTGATGATTTTTGTCTTTGCCTAACATATCAGCTGTAAGCACAAAACATCAAGATTTGCTACTATTAAGGATAGCCAAACTCATGTGCTAAAAGAAGAGTTTTAAAAATACCTGGGGAAGTCCAGCCTCATGAGAATTAGTGAAATTGAGTTTCATCAGTTGATTACACCAAAAGAGATGTCAACTTTCTCTTAAGTGTACAAGATTTTGCATATTGTTAAAAAATCATATTTTGGGGCCAGCCCGGTGGCGTTTGCGGGTTCAGATCCTGGGTGCAGACATACACACCGCTCATCAAACTATGCTGTGGCGGCGTCCCATATACAAAATAGAGGAAGACTGGCATAAATGTTAGCTCAGGGACCATCTTCCTCATCAACAACAACAAAAAGTCATATTTTGTGCTCACAGCTTATATACCGTAAATTAATGACTAAAGAGTTAATAGGACATTGATAGCTACAATTAGCTCAGATTTCTATCATTAATTCCTATGTTGAAGCAATTAATTACAACTTTTAAGATTTAGTATGTTGAAGTTAAGTTGGTATTTAAATATTAAAATTAATTTGCAAAACAGAATTTCAATATAGTTGCATTTCATATACGATTATAGTATAGCAATTGATGTGCAATTATGGGATAAAAAGTATGAAGACGTATTAGTGATACTTTTATTACAAAGTCTTTAATACATTTTCTCTCACCCACTCAACGTAATTTTATTAATTTCAACACCAAAACAGCATCCTAATTAACAACATAGTTCCATATCCTTATTCTCATTTCAGGGAGTAGGAAGCTGTGATGTATGAAAATATACTTTTATGACTTTTTTTTTAAGACTCTCTTTATGTTTGTTATTTTTCATTTTCAAAGCACTTTTCATTCAACTCAGCCTTCTCATTATGTTTGGTATTTACCCACATTATAGAAAACCAAGATACAAAAACTTTAATTGGCTTCCTCAAAGGCCAAAGAAAATATCAATAACAGACTCTCTACTAGAATTTAAAGGTTCTTAAGGTTGTGGCAAAACCACAAAACTACGCAAAACATAATTCCCTTCATTAACTATTATATCTAGTATAGAGATAATAGTCATATAGTGCAACCATCATTTTAATTCTGTTTTGAAGATTAATTTTAAGTGTGAAACCACAGGCATTTAAAACTTATGTACTTATGGATGAAAAAACAAAACAAAACACCCTCAAAGTCTAACAAACTTAATGCTACCATTCAGTCAAACACCAGCATGAAGAACACAACATTTTTCATTTGTAGAAAATATTTTTAAATCTCACATATTTAGTAGACATGAGTGGAACACTCTGATGGGACAAGTGGACATTTTGGATACAAGATTCGAGATTAAGCAATGATCAAGCAGTTCACTGTCAAGGCTTCTATATTACTGTTCCCATGTAGATATTTAGGTAAATCATCCACCAGACAAAAGAATAAAGGTAAAAATCCCTAAATTATGTATGATTCACATCTTTTTTGTAAATGAGCAAGAAGATAAGCTCATATATTCAACGGTCAATAAATACAAAAATGAAAGGTTTGAATACATATTAAATGAATATGGGTTCATAGAGTACAATGGTATAAAACACAGAATCTTGAAAGAAAATCAAGTGGCATTTCCAATGAGCAAATTTTATTAGGTAGAATCAAATGTATTTAGCAACACCCCCCAAGCCCCCCAACCTTTCTTTGCATTTTAAGAGAAGAGAAGAACTAAAGGTTTTATTTCTGCAAAGAAGATTGGCACTGGAGTCAAGCATCTGATTCTAATACCATCTCTGACACTGGCCAATGAATAACATTTCACTTTGACCTCTCTTCAAACACACGATGCGCAGATTACCAATTAAGGTGCACTATGTAGCTTTAATCATAGCTACCAACACATCACACCAGCACGCTAGGTGGCAAAGATGAAATACTATTTGTACAGTGAAATAATAAAATATAGCTTTACCTTTTCAAATGGTAACGTCAGCTATCACTTTATACACTCAAAAAAACCCACATTTCAAAACCTTTAGTTTCAATTTAACACATGGCATGCTTAACGGTTTCAGCACTTCTAATTCTTTTAAGTAAGTGTTACAAACTGAAAGCAAGGCAGGTAGGTATTAAAAATATATTGGAACATCTTAAAATTACCAGCCTTACCAGTGGAAATAAAATGATGGCAATTAAAAGTAATAAAGGTTATTAAAAGTTAAGGCCTCAGAGGCTAAGAAGTCATGTTAGACTGTCAATTGTTTTCCCCACGGTGGGAAATCAGTTAGAAATTAAAAAAAAAAAATCTAGTAGTTTAGTTGTGGTCAAAGAAAGAGTCAGTGGGGATGGGGAGGTTTCAGCAACATGCTGGTAGAAAAAAAGAGACTTACATAGTCTGGGAGGGCAGTGAAATGGAAGGCGTGGTAACCTCGCTCACTTAGTTGTCATTTTTGATTTTCAATGACATTTTTTTCATTCTTTCGCCTAGTAAAGATGACAGAAGGTCCTAATTTATTATCTGATGTCTATTCCTCTTCCTAGATTTAAGAGTTTAACTGTATACAGTCATATAATCCAAATACAGACACTTTGAAAAAAACTAAAGCACCGATGTTGCATGCATTCAATTATACTTATAGCTGCATCCACAAACCAGAGATAACGGCTGGGGGGAAAGAATCAGCCAACACAGCCCAGGTGACCGGGGAGAGAGGGGTGGTGGATTTGCAGGTTCCTCAGATTAAAGCAGTAGAAGGGAGGGGATGATAAAGAGCTAAGCTCTTCTTGAAATGATCTGAGCCACAGAGTCTAGAAGAATGCAGAATTACAGTCCTGAGCATGGCAATGTAGAATTACAGTGCTGAGCACGGCTCTGTGGTCCACATATTCTATATGCACACACAGAGCTGGTCAAAATACACGTGACACACCACAATAGACATTCTCTCCATTAGATGCCTTCTGCTGCCAAGCTTAGGCTGTATTTTAGATGATGAGAGAAGTATCACTGACACTTTTATAAACATGACCTAGCAGATGGTTTGGGCTTGACTGAAGGGAAAAAAAAGGTGCAGGGTAAATTTCTGTTTTGTATGTAAATCATACCGTGGCCAGATCAACCTAGGCAATGCCATGGGGCCCCTGACATTTCCTTCCACTTCCACTTTTTGGGTGCACTTCAACATCTACTGGGCTGGCATGCTGAAGGCGCTCAGGAAATATTTGTGAATAAACAAATGAAGAGACTGCATAAATTAAATTCCGCGAAGAAAACCACCCAGATGGCAAAAGCCCTCACTTCCACAGCTGATTTGTACATTTTAAGGAGCATGAGGGGATAGTAAAAAGACTAGAAAAGGAAAAAATAGAAAAGACTTTTCATGAGAAGTAAGGGAAGGGATCAAAGGAGAAAGAAATAATACTGAAAAAACCCCAAATAATTTAATGCCAAAGTCGTCTCCTGGCATTGCAAATGCTGGTCAGCAGTAAAATATTGGAATTTGGATTTTACTTCTCTAAAGGCAAATACCTCATCTGTTCATCTGGTCTCATACGAATACTTTCCTATTCTCATGCATAATCTTAAGTAGATGGTTTGATAGGTGCATGATATTTATTCTCCTTATTTTTAAAGAAACTATCTGTGGAGGAAGTTTAAAGTTAAAAGGTGTTGTCTGAAATTTAGCCAGGATTATTCACACAAAGAACAATCAAAATAATGTTTAGTCAGTTTCCATAGGTATGTATTCATTGGACTACGTTTATTTTGAAAAATGAATCTTCTGCAAAAGACATTTTAACTATACTATAAGAGATTACTATTATTATTATTTAAGAAGCAGCAGGATAGAATAATCTTAGTTCAATTAATATTGTTAAAAATTAAGGAACTATTAGCATAAAAATGTTGAGGAAAGCTTCCAGCTTTGGGGCTCCCTTCACTGTGAGCTGATCTCACTATATGATCGTTTATAAAGTTCTACTATAATGAGAGCAGAGAAAGAAGAAAGTTCTCTGCACCCAGCTCATTAGTATGCAACTCCAGGGTAATCCTACTCTCAGAGAAACACAGAGATGAGTCAGTAGAGAGCCACATTCTTTAGTTTTTCCAGGCCAACCTCCTAGCCTGAATGAAAGCCGGTCCATGCCAGTCAACAGGAAGCCAGCAACTGCTTCTGGAGGGAATCTCTTCCATTTTTCAGTCCGTAACACATGTGGGTAAGAGTGGTCAAGTCTGCCTTGAAGAGAGGCCCATCCCAGTCTAGTTTATACATCATCTGGCTCTGTTCTCTGCCTAGGATGTACTATATATGGGTATGTCTGAAGAAATGTAAGGACGTTGTGTGAAATGGAGTTTGCAGGGTTTGGTGAGAGACTGTTCTTTAGGGTGTTGGCTTCTCTGAAGTTATCAGTGATAACTAAGACTATCGAGTCTGTTGATGCTGAGACCCCTAAACTGAATGGGTTGCTACTCTGAGCTGCTTCTGCTTTACCTGATGAGAAAGAAATTATCCCCACTGCAGAAGAGTACGTACTAAGCAATTCGTGAAATCATTCTCTCTTTTTTTAAAAATAATCTTCAAACAAGTTAACGTTGCTCAACATTAGGGCACAAAAGCAAGCCCAGGGAAGTACAGGTGTTTTCAGATTCCTTTCACGCGTCCATCTCACTCAGCATTAAGACCGAGGCGCCTGGGAAGAGAGCACCCGGAGCTACATGCTTCTGTTTGCAGGCAACTTCCGTTTTCTCCCGTCTAAGGAGAAACGTTTGGCCATGTGTTCCTGCTAAGCAAGGCCTGCAAAAGCTGGCTGACCTAATTTAAAATACGAGCTCTCGCTGAGCTCTCATTGCATGAACCTCTTCCAAACATTAGCTATTTTTTGTTCGTTCGGTTCTTATTTCATAAAAAGTCAGCCCGTCCTTCTCACAGTCCCAGTGACCTGCTTCCTCTCCTTCCCCAAAGCACATCGCTTCTCCTGCTAGCCTCTGCCTTAATCACTTTTATTTGTGGGACACTAGGGAGGGGATGGTAATGCTTAGAGTAGGGAAGAAAACTCTTTTTTAAAAAATTCTTCTTATTATGATCATGTTTAGATGAAATATGGGGCTTGCCATCGACAAAATTACAAAACAATTCCACTGGGAGTCCAGACGGTTCAGGGTAATTCATCTATGAAAAAGCGAACTTTAATTGTTACTCTTGGCAGCAATCTAAGAGAAGAGTGAAATATTATACTAAATATTGCCACGTGCAATAGTAAAATGCTCTTTCCCCCTTGCCAGAAGCAGTGTACAGCCCCCTTCGGACTCAGGTTTGGATCTGGCGATTTAGTTTAAATCCTCTGTTCCCCCCTCTCCAAAACCAACAGAGGTTTTCAAAAGAGTTGCGTTTTTTATTAGAACCATTTGCTCTTTTCAAGTTGCCAAAAGGGAATAAGTAAAACTAAGACTTTTATTTGGGTTAAAGTTGATTCCTCAACTTCATGGAGGTCAATGTACTTAGTCTGTGAACATTCTACTAAGAAGTTCATTGCAGTGTTGAACCGGCCAAGGTTATGTTTTGTTCCCTTCCTCCCCTCCCCCCAAACCCCAAAGCCTCATGGGAGGAGGTGGGGAGCATATGCAAACTAATCAAAATGAAACATACATATGGCAAATTACATCCTAGATTTTCTAGAACTGAAATTTCAAGTATTTTTGATGCCACACATAACAATTGCTATTTTGGGATCAAGTGTCTTGATTTGGGCTTCAGAAAATGTGATCCCAACAGGTATTTACAATTGTTTCGATTAAAAGCTCATTGAACACTGCTGCATTATATAGTTCATGAGCATGGAAAGGTGTTGATAATACCCAAAAGCAGAGGGATATTTGCATGAAATGAAGTCTTTAGTGAAGATGTTAATCAAAGAACTATTTTATATGGTGCTGGTTACCTGGTATATTTATAGCTTTTGGCTAAGCATGAGACTATAATAAGCTATTTGCAAATAATTTTTTATATTACATTTTACATTTCCCATATGAATATTTACATACATTGGATATAATTCACTAAGGATATATTAAAATCATATGTAAGATATCATATGTAGATAATATTACTCAGCTTCTAAAATGTTTAAGTTGGGGAACTTAAGGCCCATAAAAAATGCACGACTTGCCCAGGATCATTCAGCATGTTACCAATGATCTGAGAGCCAGAACCTCAATTTTTAAGTAGATATTCCCTATGCTCTGGGATACTGGTTTTCATCCATGGGGATATATGATGATACTAAGATTATTTGAGAGTAAATTTAACTCCGCAGATATGACAAAAAAGTAATCTTAGTTGTAACTTAAATTAATAGACATATGAAATCTGAGTAAATATACTACCTTTAGGACATCTGCTTTATATATTTATTTTCTTTTTATTATCACATATGTTATGGATGGCAACAAACAAAATGGCTACTGTTAGTAAGACAGTCTGAGGGAACTATAATCTCTCTCAGCCATGGGAAATATAGTTGGCACTTACTATATACTGTGCACAATGGCATAAAGACTGCGCATTACAAAGGTTCATAAGAACTTAGTTTATATCAAGTAATGTCTTAGAATTATGCCTGTTTTTCTGTTTGTGGAAGTTTAAAAAAAAAAACAAAAACCAAAATGTATAGAAAGCATGGCCTAGCAACTGACAGCGCTATACTCAAGTGAAAAAAATATACCGATTATTTAAGTGGAAGGAATCACTATAGAAGGTGAGGAATTTTTAAATGCATTGTTACAAATACCACTCAGATAATCAATGACAGCACATAGTAAACTAATTAGGACGCCCATAGGTCGGCTACACTTGGAGGTTGGTTACCTTTTAAGAAATTGACCTATGATACGGGAAGCCAAGGAAATCTGCCTTATATGTGTTGTTTTAATTTAAAAAAAAGAATCTGCCTTTTATTTACTAAAAGATCAAGCTCTTCGTGTGTGAGCACAAAATCTAAAGTTTCTTTTGAGGGCTTCTATTTCCTGCTCTCCATTTAAAATGGGGGAAAAATAAAAATATTTTGCCTGTGACAGAATATGAAAGAAGTTCTCACCCTTAAAACCAGCAGCATTGGTTTTCCAGTCATTAGCGTTCAAATGTCCTGCACGGGAAGTCCTGACAATAACATGCTGCACGTCTCTCCAGGTCAGAAACGGACTGGGGAAAGACAAGGTAAGAATCATTGTACCAAAAAAAAAAAGATGGGGGAAGCAGAGAGTCACAAGCAAATTAAAAAAGCGAAAGCAAAATGGCAAAGTACTAAAAACATAGGGTCAGCGATTTGGGTTTGGGATAAACAAATGCCAAATGCCGCTCTTGTTCTCAACGTGGAGAAGTGACATTAGTCTGAGGGAGGCAGAAAATGTGACCTTAAATTTAAGAAATCATGTGATATTAGTCAGTGTAACTTAGTTTTTAAAAGGGTGAAGATTTCCAGTTTCCTCAACAAGATGGCTCCCAATTCTGGCTCTGTCGACCTTTGCGTAAAAGCTCACGTCACTGTTGGAAAATTACAATAAGCTAAAGTCAACACCGAAGGCCTCTGGAATATTCCTTGTTCAGTTGTATAGCCAGGCAACTGATTTGTAATTTAACAAAGAACTTAGCAATGTTTAGCATTCTGCATGTATGTGTAGGATATGGAAAAAGTCTCAACTGAAACCGAGGCCCCATCTTTCCCATTTTAGGAAAAGAATATGGCAGAGAGCCCAAAGCTGGGCTCCAAGGTACAGACAGCTATGGGAGTTTTCTTAACTTGCAGTAAGTAGCTTTTATATTAAATTATTAGATACCTATTTCTTGTGGCTGTTAGCACTGAAGAGCACAAAGAAACTACTGAACACGAGATATTTTCATTGAACAACTGCAATACTAATCATAAGCATACAGAAACAAATTCAAATACATATACAGACTTTTGTTCTCTTTCAAAGAATACGTATATACCGGAAGGCATTTGACTCAGGACGTGCAGGAAATTCTAATCAGGATACTTATTCAATTCAGTCTTGAATGTATGGTGTGAGTCTGACTTAACTAGGAAATATGGCAGTTATCATGCAGTTTGTGCAGTTATTTTCTTTGTTTCTCTGCTGCCATGTTTATTTTAGAAAGACAATTGCAAAGGAGGGGTCAGAACACTTGGAGGAGGGGAGACAATGACTTGCTACCTTCCAAGGCGCGACAGGGGCATGTGGTAGTTCTTGTGTCCCCTCATATGCGCACATATGGACACTTGCATCTCCCAGGCAGAGTGAGAGCCTGGTACCTTAATTGTAGCTAATTTTCAATGATGGAGCTGCACATTGCTTCACTTTATACTACATCTTCCCATCACACTCGCCACATACGTGTTTTTGAGGGTGGTCTCCTAACGAGAGGGGGCCCAGTGATCAGAATCTGGCTCCTTCATTTTCTACCTATGTGAAATTGACTTCTCAAAGTCACAGTTTCCCCACTTAGAATGTGGATGCTAATATCTACTTTACTTCCTTGTACCGCATGAATCAAAGTAATGCCAAGTACTTAACCTAGTTCCTCGTACAAAATAAACCATTAAGAAGTGGTAGGCAGTACAACATTTTGCTAAATTACGAGCCGCAGCTCCTATTTGGTGGCTTGGAAACGAAGAAGATGGGGAGAGAAAAGTGCTACAGAGTTCTGATACTTTTTTGTTATGCCTGCAGATTAAAAATAAAAGGAGAGACATTACTACCATTTTCAAAGTTTTCAGAGGGAGCAAGATTGGATTTAGACTATTTCGTACGATTGCATTAACAAAAGAACTTATACTAAGGAAATTAAAACCCAACCACATGAATTTTAAAAATATGAAAACAGAATTATTTTTGTTTTGATATAACACGCGTTAGGAACCAATGTCTGAGAAGGCATGAAACCCTGAAGAAAGGGAGGGAGGTTGTGTGATGGATCCCAGGAGGCAGGGAAGTTTTGCTTCTAAGACAAATAGCATGATTTAGCCCTTGGCTGACTAATACTGAATCCACATAATAATTCAGTAAACTCAATGCACTATGGTCAGGAAAATTAGGAAACAAGTCAAGCGACAATTCTGAATGTTTATTTCAATACAAGATGTTCTAGCTCTGCCTGAGCTGTGAATCTAATCTCTTTTCTCTTTCCCACTGTAGTTTTTTGGGTGAAAGGCAAAAGCAACCACAAAAATCTTAGTCTGGAAAGACATTCCAGCCACTTTTTTAGGGTAAAGCAGAATCCTCTCAAATGAACATACATGTTTTTGTTTTTTCATGAACAAACAGCAAGATACCTAAAAGTACACTTAGATTTGATAAATATGTCTACATCAACCTAGTGATTTTTAAAATAACATTTAACACAGTTAAAACTTTCACGTTTTAAATATTACCCTTTAGGGGAAAAAAAGACAAGAAATGAAACAAGTTTCTCATGTTATCTATCACCAAGGCAAAATTCCTTCAGAAATATCCAGCACAAGGTTCTGACCACCGGGAGACCATTTCTCTAGTGAACCTTAGCACTATAAATATAATAATAATAACAGAATAGAGGACATTTATCTTGTACCTTAAGCTGTTGTATTCAGGCAGATTCAGGATGCGTCCTGCATTCAACCCAGCCCGAAGAAATAAGAGTTACTTGCTCTCATGCTGAGTTAGTTGCAAAAACTAGTTCTTTGAGTGTTTAGGAGCAATTAGGAGGAAGAAATTAACTTCAGGAAATTGGAACTACACATGGAAGGAGGGAGGCATTCAGATAATTTTACTCTGACGTTTGATAATGCACAACTTTAGAAATGATTTAATTTCAAAATTTCCTGAATTTCACCAAAATAAAGTGAGGTAGATTTTGAATCAGTGATGTTTCTACCTGTGGGAAGGTAACTCAGGAAACAGCCATAGGTTAATCTGTTAATGTCCTGAAGGACTTTTGCTTATGGGGAAGTCTGATTCACATTTTACAACCTATTTTTATTTATGCTCACAGAGATGACATACAAGAAGTCCAACGATCAAACATCTGGTAAACCATACACAGCGTGTAAGTAGAGAAGGGAAGACTGAGTGTCCTGTGTTGGAACTCCACAGTCCACAGCGGTAATGTAGGACCCCCTAAAACTTACCCTCTCCTGCCAAATACCCTGGACCCACACTTCAATAGCCTCTGAAAACCAGGACCCATCTCACCTCCAAGCACAGGAAGACTGAGCACCAAGAGCTTTGGGGCAAATGATAAACAAAAGGCCAAAAGTCTAACCGACCTGGAGAAGAATAGTAGTTTCTCTCAACTCTGAGCCTGGTGACCACTGATCTCGTAATAAGCCACAGAGACGTATGCCACACATCCCTCAGGTTTCTTCCCGAACTACTGACCATTACACCCTTGAACAACAATATACATTAACAGGGTAACATTTATAAATGCCTGCAAGATGATGGCTAGCTATCTATGACCTTTCAAGGCAACAAAATACACATGCTTCTGTATATGTCATCTTTTCTTGTTAGGAAGTTTTGCATTCTTTAATGACTTTGTAGTAACAACCAATGTTCAGTGAGCACTTGGCCAGAACCAGGCACTGCATGTTGTACATGCGTTATGACTGTGTAATCTTAAAATTCGTAAGATATGAGTAATATCTTTATTCCCATTTCATAGATGACAAAACTGAGGCTTTGAGTTACACACAAGAACTCAAGTACGTACAGGTGGTTAGTGGTAGAGCTACAATTCAAACCGGTTGCACTTGGCTGCAGAACATATGCTATCACTGTTTACACCATCTCCTGATGGACCCACAAAGGTGAGACGGACATACACACAGCGGTTTGTCAGGGGGTTCTTTGACAACTGGATCAGGAAGCCAAGTGTGGCATGTCATGTCCTCATGGTCACACAATTTGTGTACACACACTGTCTCTCAACTCAGTTGGCTGATTTTTGTTTACCACAGAATGCAGGAGATTCTTGAGTCTTAATTTGGTTCCAAAGGCCTAACTTCAGCATACTCTATCAAAGGTAAGTGGAAAGATATCAAACTAGGAAAATCATATTATTTTTAATAATATTTTATACTTATACTATTAATTATTATATTATTTCATAACTTTATTGTTACGAGTTTGTCACCTGCCTGACATGCTCACATTTTGATGTGGTTTACACCCTGGTTAGGTAACTCTGCTCCAGTCAGGAAACCTCAGCTGGACCTCATCCTAAAAGGTCTAGTTTCCAGCTGCAAAAACAGGATAATTAATGACACTACCACTACCTGGTGTTCGTATTACATTTTTGTTCTGAACAGTTCAAAGTATTTCATGGGCCCAACAGTAGGTTTAGAAGAAGTAGGATCTATCCCGAGAGAGACATTTCGTCTAGTGCTTCTTATTGGGATTCTAAGTGCAAATGCTAGCACTTAAAATTAAAAGAAAAAAATTTCTCCCCAAGAGTTCTCCCAGATAATTCTGTACACATGTGAATGTCTGAAATATATCTGTACTTGGTGGTCCTTAAAAACAAGGACCAATGTTGAATCTTCAGTGACTGACTCACCTGCATTTATTAAAAAGAAAAAAGAGAGCCGCCACCCCTGATGGCCTAGTGGTTAAAGCTTGGCACTCTCACTGCTTCGGCGGCCTGGGTTCGTTTCCTGGTCATGGAACCACACCACCCGTCCGTCAGTTGCCATGCTGTGGTGGCAGCTCACACAGAAGAACTAGAAGGCCTTACAACTAGGATATACAATCATTCACTGGGGCTCTAACCCTCCAGATGGACCAATCATCACAGGCAGTTTAGTGGCAACTGATAAAAGGGACAACAGATACACATCTTATTACAGAAACAGAATTTATCAAGAATAAGAGCAACAGCAAAGCCAGATAATGAAAACTGTTCCCTAAACAGGGCAATCTTCCTTAAATACAAGAGTGACCCCATCTAATACAATGATGAGCGATTACATGGACCAGACCTATGGGGAAATTACGTGACCAATCAGCAATCATCCAAACATCCAACTTACTAAAGAGTCAACAAAAAATCCAAGACAAAACCAGGGTCCTTTTCTGTTTCTTAAGATTGCGTAAAATAGAAATGATAATAAGTAGCCACAAAATTAATGTCATTGTACAGATATTAAATAAGTCAGCAATTATGGGAAAGGATTCACTGTGAGCTGGAACACCAAAGATGAGGCAGAAAGTTGAATGGTAAAAACATTCCTCTAATTGTAGCCAGTGCATGCCAATGATGATTCAGGAATAAAATACCAACCATCCACCAAAGGAAACCAATTTTCTTTGTCAGGTAATAACACTCTGAAAAGATCATCAGATTGTCAGTCCCACTGCGAGCAGTACAGTCGGTCCTCTGGATCCACGGATGCAGAACCCATGGATATGAAGAGCCGACTAAGGGATTTGAGCATCTGAGGATTTTGGTATCCACGGTGGGTCCTGGAACCAATCCCCCCAGCGGATACTGAGGGAGATTGTATATCGATAATGGGAGTGCATTTGTTTTGTTTTGTGTTCTACATTAATTCAAAAGTTCCAGGCCTAAATTGGGTTGTAATAATAGAAAACACAGTTAATAATACCTCCAGATTTAGAAATGTGACTTGTATTGGTATCACCTCAACAACTACTTATGATCCATTACACCTGAACCAAAGCAGGAAAGAAAAAAGAAAAGAGAAAATTGGTTTGGGACCACCCAAGTCAAATTTTTATTACACTCTCTTGTGAAACCACTCACGGATTCCCTGACTTTAGTATAAACCAAAGGCACAGAAATTAGTCTCTAAACACACTTAAGAAGATAGCTCCTACTTGACAAAGAAAAATCCTGGCTTATTTGCAGGATTTGTCATTACACCTAAAAGACATCAACCAACTTTTCCGCAGCCTTACAAACAAATGATATTTTGTTTGCAAGCTCAACAACCATTTCCTTGAGATACTTTGCTACATAAACTCTTTTTTGTTGTCCATTCCGACCCCGTGTATAACAGAGCAGAACCCTGCCTGGTCTTTTTTCCCAGCAATCAGAAAGACCACCCTCTGAATTTATACTAGCATATATAATTCTGCTTAGTGAAATAATAATGCTCTAAGATCTGTCGAAAAGATCCGGCTTCAACAAGCTGATGGTGTAATCAGCAAGCTGACTGGCTGAGGCAGGAACTGTTTGTACCTCTGTGATTGTAACAAATCCTCTCTCTCCATTTGTGGAAGATCCTCCCTTTCGATGGGTGGTCATTGATGGGATGTTGCAGAGGATAGTGAAATGTTCTTTGGTTTGCTATCGGAGTGATTTATAGTACCAAATGTTAGAACGGAGGCTGCGAGCACACTTATTCACTTAACCAAACCACCAGACTGAAGTGTTTTTGAAACTTGTCTACACTGTTCAGGGATTTGCAGAGTTCTCACCTCAAAAGCCAGCAGTTGAACCTTGGACAGGTAACAAAAATGGTTGTGTCTCTATTATTACTATTATTCTAAATTATACATTTTTCTCTGATTATTCTTTTCCTGTTAAATACAAAGAATTAAAATGATGCTTTTCTACATGCTTATCAAAGAAGTATATTTTAAACAAGGATTTTCAATGTTCAGCCTTAATTTTAAAATTTAATGAAAATCATTAAGCATTTTGGATTCTAGAATGTTAAATGTTATTCCATTTTAGAAACTCCTGGTTTATTATGCCAACTCCTAGCAGTCTAATTATTACACATAAGTAGTAACAAAAAATATTTTTCAAAAACCTTACACCCTGCACACAGACACAAGAAAGATCAACTAAGACTAACAGAAATCTATTAGAAAAATTTTGGAGGTATTTCAAATAACTCTATAGCCGGTGTGACTGGAATGAGAAAAATAATTTTTAACTTTCCCATACTTCATATTAAGAAAGCAAAGCTGGCTTATCACCTAAAGGAACGTAGGGGGGAAAAAGTAACAAAAAAACCCCCAAACCTAAGCCTTATTTCCCCATATATCTCCTGAATTAAAGACCCAAGATATTCATGGGCTAAAGAAGTAGGCACATAATTCTCTACTAGGCAAATTCTCCTTTTTATTTTCCAGGTAGCCCAAGTATTAACTTTGATATCTCTCCTGTCCCTATTTTCAGTCTCAACTTCCAGAAACTATGGCAGGAAATAGGGGGTAAATTCCAACTTTCTTTTCATTGCCTCCCCTACTCTATATGTTGGGATGTCAAAATTGTGTCTCCCAGACTCCCTAATAGTGAAAGGTGCACATGAGATAGAGTTCTGACTAATGAGGAGAGAATGTACTGGGCATTTCTGAGAAAGCCTTTGCTTTCCTGCTATAGGCATTCCCTATTCCTCTTTCATTCCATCCTTCCTACTTTTATTTCATTGTGGATATGATGGCTGGAGCTGCAGCAGCCATTAAGAAAAGACCAAGAGAACCACATCTTTGGCCTTGGTAGCCTTGAGCTTCTGAACAAACATCTTGACTTGTGGATTTCCTGTTGTACCAGCCACACTTTCTTGCTACTGAATATAATTCCTGAAAGATGTATCTCCAAAAGTACAGAGTGTTAGCCAACATTTATTGAGTGCTCACTGTGTGCCAGGGACACTGTGAAAAGTGCTCCATATTCATTATTTTCATTGATATCTCATGAAAATCCTGGGAGACAGGTACTATTATTACTTTCATTACCAAAATAAGGACATCAAAGCACAGAAAGGTGAATGATGCTGCTCGGGGTCACATGATTAGCAAGAACTAAAACAGGCCGCAGGGAGTCTGACCCCAAAGCCCTGACTCTGACCCACTCCAGCACCACATCTTGGACTGGAGGAAGGGCCACGAGGGGAAGTCAGGTCAGCAGTGCTCATAGAGACTGGCCGGCAGCCCCCAGTTGCTACAGAAGGATTAGAAAGATCCTGTCCTCACCCAGCATACTCACTTTGGAAGGATATCTGCCCAGATCTCAGAGTTGATGGGGGGTTTGCCCATCACTCCACCCTTCAATGGCAGATTGGAGCAGGTCTGTGCTAGGATGTGAGCAGGAACAGCATCACCCCCTTTCTGAAGCCAGAGTTTCTCATTGAGGATGAATAATTTAAAAAAAAAAAAGCCAAGAATGGAAAACAAAGGAAGAAAAAGAGGAAGGAAAAAGAAAAAACAGTAAAAGAAACATAAGAGGAAAGTACAAGAGAAAAAAAGGGATGAGAAAGGAAAAGAGAAGAGAGCAGAGAAGAAAAACAACAATAATACGGAATCACGGGAAAGACAGTGCAGAAAAAAGGAACATACAGTAGAATCAGCCAAAGGAAGTCTGCATTGGAGGGAGTCAATCAAAAAGGATATTGTGGAATTAATCTTGTGGAAAACTGAGCTAACGATGCTGAATACGAATGTGAGAACTTCCTGTATATTTTTTAGCAAAATAATGAAGAGATGATGAGGAAAGACAAGATGCTCAATTTGGAGGATAGAAAACAGAAACCCACTTGAGGATACCAGCTTTGCCTTCCTCTGAGGACTACCGTTTACTGGGTCTTCTCCATCTACTCACCAGGTGCTCTACTGTGCTTCACGCACATTACTGCACTCAATGCACATGACGCAACCCCACGAGGGAGACCACATTATTACCCCCTTTATAGACGCGGACACTGAAGCTGAGAAAGGTTAAATATCTTTCCCAAAGTCGCAGAACAGTGAGAACCAGAAGGGGCTTTGAAGCTACATCTCTCAGACTCCAGGGCCCAAGCTTGGAAGTCTCATGGTAGATTTTGCCAGGAATCAAAATCACATTTGACTAAAAATGTCCAAGGTAGGCTGGAAGGACTCAATGTGTTTCAGGAAATATTAAGAGTTGCACCTCCTAAACTCATCCTTAAATATATATATTTTCATTACAAATACAAAGAAAAAATATTCTAAAAGCCGGTATTCAGGATTTAAAAAAACAAAACATGATTTCTGTCTAAAGACCTCCTCTGCAAAGCTAATTTCAGCAGACAATGGAGAACAGTTAAAGCTGTTGAAAAACGAACTCAAGAATTTTATACTAAGCTCCTGTCCTCCATGAGTAAATGCAGAAGACAAACACACAAAACTAAAAACCTTAGAATGTGTAGTTGTTAACAAAAGACCTATTGATGGCTCTAAAATAAACATAGATTTAAGACTTAATAATTGTTTTAACACAATTCTTCTGAAAAGAAAAAAAAGAAAAATAATGCTAAGAAACAAGTTAACTAAAATAGTCTGTTGCGCAAATCTTGATTATGGTATTAAAGATGGAGACATGAGTATAGAGGAAAGCAGTAAAATAAATGTAAGCCAAGTTTCTACAGCAAGGAGTCAAAGGGGATAACTCCCTTATTATAAGATATATTTATTTTTAAATCTCGGCTTTGTTTACTTAAAAAAATGAACATTTGAAAATTATTAAAATTATTTAAAAATGAACTTTTTACCTAAAAACATGACATACAAAAACTAAAAATTAAAGAACGTGCAGAGATTTTTCTCTGGCAAAATTACTTGCAAACAATGTAACATCTTAGACATTTTAAACAAAAAATACTGAAGAGGACAAAGAAGTACTGTTTAGCTGAAAGATAAGATGCTGTCTATAATAAATATCTCACAGCATGAAACTTGTGCATCAAAATGTATGGACCAAGGACTTTAAGAAAAAGAAGTAACTGATGAAACCACACTAGTATCCAGATAATTTAATCCATTTATTTTAGGAGAAAGAAGATTTGTTTATATAACATATATAATTTAATAATATCAAAATATATGCCCTACAAAGAGTAATTTTTTTCTTAAGAATTCATGGATCAAGAGTTTTGAAAGAAAAGGCGAAGATACATGGGTCCAAAAAGAAATCTCAACAATTGCCCTAGGGAAAAACAATACCTCACAAACCACTAGTGTGGGTGATTATCTGACCTTATTATCTCACCAAAATGCAGTGAAAAAAAAAAGTTAATAATATATCTCATTAGAGACAAAGTTTGTTAAACACTTAAAAGTATGATTCTCAATCATCATTCTATCCAAGAAGCCAGACATCATTAGAAAATCATGACAGGGGCCGGCCCCGTGGCTTAGCAGTTAAGTGCGCATGCTCCCCTACTGGCGGCCCGGGTTCGGATCCCAGGCATGCACTGACGCACTGCTTGTCCGGCCATGCTGAGGTGGTGTCCCACATACAGCAACTAGAAGGATGTGCAACTACGACATACAACTATCTACTGGTGCTTTGGGGAGAAAAAGGGAGAAAAAAGCAGGAGGATTGGCAATAGATGTTAGCTTAGGGCTGGTCTTCCTCACAAAAAAAAAAAAAAAGAAAGAAAATCATGACAGTCAGCCAAAAGTGTGTTCAGAGGTAAATGTGCACCTTTAAAAAACTGTATTAACATAAAAGGAAAAATAAATGAACCATGACTCAACCAATAAGATTTATAAAAAAACAAAGAGTGAGCCTCAGGAAAGCAGGAAGGATATTAATGAAATAAAAAAAGGACAAAGGAAAAACAGCAATACTGAGCAACAAATCCAAGAACTGGCCTTTTGGGAAAAAAATCCAACAAAATCTAATAAAGAAAATAAAAAGAAAATACTAGTAAAATAAATGCTAAATAATAAGGCAATACAAGGGATTTTTATAGTATTAGGAAACCTATATCTAATCTATATCTATATAACTACATAATAATTGTATTATATACAATTATATTACAGTTATATATATAACTACATTACAGTTATATATATAACTATATATAATAACTGGCCAATAAATTTGAAAATCTTATGAACTAGACATGGTTCTGGAGAATATAAATGAAAAAAATTAAAAATTTATCAAAGAATTACCCCCAGACGGTTTCCTTCAAACTTACAAGGACAGTGATTCCAAGTGTCTCCAGAGAAAAGAAAAGCTGCAAATTTTCACAATTTATTTTGTGAATTTAACCGTCACTTGATACCAAAACTGGCAGCGACAGAGGCTAATTTCAAGGTGAAACCAATCTGAGTTAGAAAGTCTGACTCTTCATTTATTACCTGTGCTACCTTATATCTGAGGAATAAATGAAATAAATCATAAAGAAGAATTTAAAAGATTCTGTTTATCTGCCGTAAGTACACACTTAATGTTAGCTAGCTGCTGTAACAATAATATAGAACAAACACACACATGTTCACATTCAGTGAAAGAAACTATAAATCGCACTCAATAAAAATAAACACAAAGGCATAAATAAAATATTCTAAAACTAAACCAATAGCATATTAAAGAAATAAATTTAATTCATGACTATAAGCAGAGAATATTAAGAGATCTATTATTCTAATAAATCATATCAACGATTCTAGTATGAGAAACTATATATTAATCTCAACAGATACTGACAAACACCCAAATCCCGTTCTCAACAAAACCTTTATAAAACCAAAAATGCTGCATAGCCTCAATGAAGAAAAGCAAACATTAACAAAGAGTGAAACAAAAGATAAAAAAAAAAAGAATCCAGAGAAAATCAGGACCTAGACGTGAAACCTCACTGTCATTTTTGATATTTAATAGTTTAGAATGGTTAGCTAATATCATAGAAATAATATTAATTGTGATGATATCAGCTTCCATATTTTTAATACATTCCATATGTCCAAATTTATTTAATCCTAGCAACAATTGTTGATCTAGGTTATTACCCCAAATTTCAGATGAAGAAACTGAAACTCAACAAGATTAAGAAACATAATTTCACTTGTTCAAGGCCACCCACGTAGGAATGGTGTAGAGACAGGATGGAAACTGAAGTCAGCCTGACTCCAAAACCTGAACTTATAATGACCAATTTGTACCACCCTCCAATAAGAACAAACAAGAAAAATACTCAGATAAACAGAGACAAGTGTTACTATTGTCAGGTGCCATGTATAGATTCCAAAAAACAAACAAGGTAATGAGTTATAACACAACATGAGTTAAAGAGGCTAGAGATAAGAAAAACATACAAAAACCACAGCTCTGTTATAAATGCGCAATAACCAGTTAAAGGTACAATGGTAACCGCAAAATAAACAGATATTTACTATTCCAAAAAATAAATTGAAATCAAAAAGTTTTGAACTAAAGACACACCTAAAGCTTTATTTTGACAATAAAAGGAAGATCTGAATAATTCAGAGACAGATTTTCTTGAATGGAAAAACCAACTGTTATATAAAGAAGCCAAGATTCATACAAGTGTCATAAATTATCAATGGGATTGGTTTTGGAACACGGCAAAATGGTTCTAAATTTTATCTGGAAAAACTAACAGGTAAGAATGTTTAAGAAAATGTTTGAAAAATGGAGTGATACCGTAATGTTAAAACAATGGACAGAATAATAGTACAGAAAACTCTAAAGAGACCTTCATAAATGCAACAACTTAAAGAATGCAAAACAAATTATTTTGGGAGGAGATGGATCACTTAAATGACATTGGGCAAATGGGACCCCCATAAAAATTCGATTTAGACCCTCACACTGAACCAAAATAAATTCTAGTTGGTTAGACATTAACAATAAAATATGAAACAAGAAAACGCTAGATGAAAATATAAATTGGTAATTAATAGATTTTGAGATAGGAAAGGACTTTCTAATCTGGGGTCCATGGATTACTCTACGGTACAGCAAATCCCTGCCATATGTGTATTCGGGCTCATTTTAGGGGGAAGCACACAGAGCTTTCATCAGCATTCATAAAATTCTCCAGGAGGTCCCAGAAGATGAGGTATGACTAAATGAAGAACTTAAAAAGGACATGTATATTTGACTAAATAATTTAAAAATAAAGAAAAATCTCTCTGTCAAAACAGTATGAAGAAAACTTGAAAGCAAATGACAAATTGATAAAAGATTTTAATAACCATGGTCAAGAAGTAATATATTGAGCATTTAATATCCCAATAAGGAAAATATTAACAACATACAAGATTCACAGGCGCTTTGCAGAGCAGTCACAGCAGCACTACCCTTTTGAGTGACTTGGCAACACGTTTCTGAAACTCAATTTGAATAATACTTCTTACAATTCAGGAATTTCAACACACAATTTCCACCAAGTGAACAGAGATGGCAGCCACAAAGACCTGAAACCTCCCTTAATCTAAGTTCTCTTGGTTGCAGATCAGATAAAGCATTATTTGGTTAAAAAGTATGATAAAAAATTAATGGGAGAAGGATGATAAAACAAATGACAGGATCTGAAGGGAAAGCAACATGCAGACTAAAGACAATAAAGTAGGAAATATTTTCACGATAAATACATCGTATATGTTAAGAATACTTGGAACCGCCATCACAGCATCAGGAGTTATTGCACAGAATGTTCAAGCATAAAACAGTCGCTGAAAGTTGGTTGTGCAGGGAGACTTTCAATTTTTTATATATTTCTGCATGATTTATATATATAGTTTTTACAAAATCTATGTATTATTCCAGTGATAATCTAATTTTAAAAATGGTTCTAGGGCAGACCCTGTGGTGTAGTGGTTAAAAGTTCAGCATGCCCGCTTCAGCAGCCTGGGTTCATGGGTTTGGATCCCAGGCACGGACCTACACCACTCGTTGGCCATGCTGTGGTGGCAACCCACATATAAAGTAGAGGAAGATTGGCACAGATGTTAGCTCAGGGCTAACCTCCCTCAGCCAAAAAAAAAAAAAAAAAGCTTCTATTGCTAACAATATTGGTGGCAATGGGATTGCTCTTCCTAGGATCTTTCAGTGTTAAAATGCATTCACTTCCAAAAAGTTAGTGACAAACGGAATCAGTGGGTTGTTTGCAAGCACCACTAGGATAAAAAAGGCTCTTAAACTTCTGGTTTTCAAAGACTAGCACATTGCTTTTTAATTTAGAAATCAGTAGATGATCGGTAGCTTTTAACTTATCCAAAAAAGGACAGCATCATTTCATACAATGAAGAAAATTTTATACCAAAATAATATATAATTTCCAAATAAGTCACTTAAAAAATTTTTTTAAACTACAAAATATCCTTTAGTTTTAAAATAACCTACATCACATTACCATTATTATTTCCCTTTGCCTGGTGATCCTTGAACACTCTCACTAAACAGCATCTCTACAGACCAGATGGTCTCTGGGCAACCTTCCAACGTTATGGTTTCTCAGACAAACTGATAACAATTATTTCATATTCCAGGTAAGGTATCACATGTAATTCAGAGTTTTAGCACAATGAAAATTATAAAATTGAATACATCTGCTACATAAAATGAGGCTATTCGATGTCAACTCCAACGGCACCTAAATTCAAAGCAACGAATCAGAATTCAGCCTAATACAATCACTCCCATATCATGCTCTCTCCTGGAAGCTCTCCACAACATTCTTTCAAGTCAGCTGTAAAGGTTTCCAGAAGTAAATAACCAGCAGGCTCCTCTGAGAGCCTATCTTAAATTTCACTCTAATTCTCTTTCCTCCTCTCCTGGCTGTTTACCGAGTTTTTCAGATAAACTAGATTGCCCACTAAAGATAGAAAAATAAGGTTTCTATTGTATCCTGTCTGAGTGGATGAACAATTTTCATCTTTGAGGTGATGCCCAACCAGATTTCAATCATATATGGGCACATTTCTAAATCTGTCATAGGAATAAAAAAACAAACTATGGATCATTCAGGCTTTCCTCCTTCTCATTTGGCCTTCTATTACCTAAGGCTTGGTCATAATTGCAAGCACTACTGGATGAAAAAAGTGAAACTTGGTTAATGTAGTGATCAAACAATAACTCAGTAAAAACTTAAGAACCAAGTATAAGTTGGACTACTTCTATGACTCCAGTCTCAGCAAAAAAGCTATCCTCTCACTGATGGGCTGGCCTCATCCTTTCCTTATTTGCTATTATTCACCTTTTTCTACCTTTCCCTACCATCCCTTTCTATCACAATATCATCCTTTGTTTTCTCTTTTCTTTCATAGCACGTGACACCAGGTGTAATTATCTTCAGTCTACGCCTCCCTTAACTGGCATGTGTGCTCTATCAGAGCCAGATTCAAACATCACACACATTTGTGCTTAACCTGGTCTACCACTCCTGGCAGCTCTGGCATGGAACATGCATGTTTTGCTCATAGATGTATTCTAGATCTTAATGCCAGGCACATACTGAATTACATCAAAACTATGACGCTAAAGATGGCAACTATGACTGTCAGATGTATTACAATTTCAGAGATGTGAAAAAAAATGTCTATTTCAAAATAAAGAAATGATGGTAACAAGCAAGACAATAATTATTTCTTGAATAAATCAATCAACACTTAGAGTTAAGACTAAAGTTGTTGGCACTATAGCTTACTCACCACAGACACCTGAATAGATAACTCTCCATTCTTTCGAATAACCAAAGGGAGAGTTCCTTCTCTCCATTCATTCATTACACAAATATCTGATTGCCTGCTATGTGCCAAACATTGCTCTTGGGGCTGCGGCTACTGAAGCATAGTCACTTTCAAGACAGTTTACCGTCTAGTGTTTGTTTTTTTAAAAATTGTGATCTATGGGCCATTTGCAATTGAATCACCCAAATTCTTTTGAGGGCTTCGAAATCTGCATTTTTAATCAAGATTTTGTATGACTCCTATGCACATTAAAGCTGAAAAAATAATCTTGAAAGTATAGCTCAAATCCCTCTTCTCTGTAAAATCTTCCTAAATCATCCTGTTCAAAGTCTTGTCACCCTTCTCCATACTCAAAGCCCTTATACTTCTACTTCATAGCATTTGTAGTTAACCACATCTGGTTAAAGCTCTTAAAACAGAAAGACAGGGGCCTGCCCCATGGCCTAGTGGTTAAGTTCGGCATGCTCTGCTTTAGCGGCTGGGGTTTGCAGGTTCATATCCCAGGCATGGACCTACACCACTTGTCAGCCACGCTGTGGTGGCGGCCCACATACAAAACAGAGGAAGACTGGCACAGATGTTAGCCCAGGGCTAATCTTCCTCACACACACACACACACACACACACACACACAAAAAACCCCCAAAAATACCAGAAAGATGATGCAGAGTGATGGTTGGCTCTGGCATTACACTGCCTTGAGTTCAGCTTCAGATCTATCCCTTACAACCTGTGCAAATTTCTCAGCCTCACTTTCCACACCCGAAATATGGCAATAATGCCCACCTTATAGTGCTGCTTTGAGGATAAAATGAGATAACCGAGGAAAGCACTCAGCTCGGTTCTGGCATAGAGTAAGCAGTCAATGAACACTGAGACTGCTGTTTTTATCTTTCATCATTTTATTCTTTATTTTACCTTTTTGCACTCTTATGCGCTATTTCCACACTCAACTGGGGCCAACGACAAGAAGATTCTTTTGTCTCATACACAGTATGTCGCAGTCAGATGCGTTATGATCTTGACTGGTGAGAATGACACTACCAGGCTTTGCAGAGTCATTGTTTTTCTGGATATGCAAAGAACATAAAACTTTACTTCACCTTAGTTACACATATGGTTGCTCAATAAGATTCAGGATCATCACGAATAGAGAAAAGATGGTGAGAAACAAGCCCATCTTCTCAACACAAAATGTCTTTCTTTTGGGGTTGTATGTTCTATTCCAGGTATCACAGTTTATCTCACTATGAATATGTTGCTTTGAGCTTTTGACACATCAACTGACTTGTTGACGTCAGGATGAATAAATCTTATCTGCTAACGAAATGACATGCTTTTCAATCTGTCATTCATATTTCTCTTATTTACTTTTCTTGCCTACTGATGGCAAAACGTATTACAATTAAAATTATTTAAAAAGAGAGAGGGAAAAGAATGCTGGAATCAGCTAAGTACAAATACTAGGTACTAGTGTTAACAGGAACAATTATGCTCTTCTAAACAATTGACAGAAAAATGTCCTAGAAGTAAAAAATTATAGGTCAAGACAATGTGGGCATAGGCAAGATTGATTCAAAACTCAGCCCAAGAACATTTGGCATAAAAATAAGCTTGAATTTTAACTGGGTTTCAATATACAGCTTAGGAATATATCTGAGAATCTTCCCATACAAAAATAGTGATATTTGATGAAGCCATATAAGAAGTCATTTTGCAGAATGTACTGAAATATTTTTTGATTAAAGTGACTAAGTAGCAGACCATGGTATGAAACTATAATGGACCATGAAAAAAAAGTCAGCTTCTCTTATTCCTAGCAAGGAAAATTATATTTGATAGTATTTGGGGTGTTACCATAGACACTATCAAGAACAAAAATTTCCTGGCAATGAATAAAATCCACAAACCCTCAAGAGACTAAATTTAAATACTAAATTTTACATACTTCTTGTAAATCCACTAATATATTAGTACATTTTCTAAGCAATCTTATGGGGTAACTGTATAAAAGTTAATTTGCTATGAACACCCTATTTAAATTAAAGGACATGGCAATAGATGAGCAATTTATAATGTAAATAAATCCATATTCTTTATTCTCTCTTTTTAAAAATGTAAATTGTCTCAGTCATTTATAGCAATCATGATCTCAGTGAAAAGCATTTTCTAAGGATCAATTAATAAACTGCTAGGGGAGCTCATGCACCAAAGCACAGACAGTAATTGCGGGAGAAAATTGCTACAGGTCTTGTTGCAAGACCTGTAGGCCCAGGGATCTTATTCCACTGGGTATTTGTGCTTCTTCTAATTCTCTGGATCCCATGGGAAAAATAAAGGGTATTTATTTCAATAAATGGTACACAATCCACTCAAGAGCTCAGCTAAGAAACTAGAACTCAGCCTTGAGGTTTTCCTTTCCCCCAGAACACATCATCTAATTCATTCCCTGTTTGCTCTACCTACAAAATGCACATCAGATATAACCCCTTCTCTCTATTCCCATTACCATCACCTTGACCAGGCTGCCCTAATCTCTCCTGAACTACGGTAACAGCTGCCAAATGGTTTACCTGCCTTGCTCCCACACCAGCACTTCTCCAAGGAGAAGCTGAAATGCTCTTTAAAAAAATTAATCAAATCATGTCTCCCTCCTTAAAAGACTCCCTAGTTCTCAATCATGCTTACTTACCATGATGCCCTCTGTGACCTGGACTTTTCCAACCCCTCAACTCACACCAGCCACACATATCTACCTATTTCTCAAACCCAGTAACCTTGTTCCAACTACATGGTCTCCCCAACCTGCTCCTCCCTCTCCCTGGGAGGCTCAGTCCAGTTCTCTACAAGGCAGGCTCCTTCTCATAGGTCAGGTCTCAGCAAAAATGTCATCTCCTCCAAGAGGTCCTTCCTTTACTGCTCTATATAAAACAGTTCCTACATCAAATTTCTTTCCATTACTCTACTCTATTTATGTTGTTCTTAGTACTTATCATTTGTTTTTTTATAGATTGCCTTGCCAAATAGGATGAAAGTTCCATGTCTGTCAATCCACCCTTCAATTCACAATGCCTAGCACAGGAACTGACAATTAGTAGACCATTAATACAAGTCTGTTGGATGAACAAATGCTTCCATCTAAGGTCTATGTTAGCAACACCCATATTCTCTTTATACACCTTTCAGAGATGAGAAAAATGAGATGAGATTCGAAGTTTCCTTGCAAAATGCCTTCAGAAGAACACTTATTTATTTTATTTATTTTTTCTGGGCTTACACTGGGAGAAGCTTCCTACCTTGTATTATCTGAGTGGTATCATTGTTTATCGAATTCTCAGGCAGAGTGTCCTCTGAGACAAGATTCTTGTCAATGTGGTGGAGAGGATGGCATATCACAGATAATGATATAATTGCTCTGAAATTAGTCAAATCCCAGAAGATACTGTAAAGGCCTTCCCTACTCTCAAGCTTTAAGTGTTACTGCTTAGGTCAAATCACAAATTGGATATACATAACATGAGACATTTCTAACATATGACACTTGAAAATGATACTTGATCTCTTCTTAAGAAACAATCTTTATTATTACAGTAATAAGAGTAAAATACGTTCAGTGAATAATCCATCTTTAAAAATACAGCTAAGCAGAAGAGGCAGGTTAACAATCACCTAATAACTTCTCTCTCCTCAGTTCAGTCTCTGGGCAACTCAACTATCCATCAAGCTTCTTAGTTTCCTCATCTCAGGAAGGGGATGGAAAATCTCAAGATAATATAAGGTGAATGATGCTGTTGACCAGGGCTTTTCCAGGAATAAAGGACACCTTTGGAAGCTGCATGGTTTTAAACAATTAACCACTAGTTAAGGTACAAAACTGAGTCCAGTGAAAGTTGGCTTCTACATAATTTGAACTTGAAAAGTGCTAGAGGACACAGTGTATTGTCTGTGTGTATGCAGACATAACAAAGCTATTTTCATGCACAGTCCTGGCAGAAGGCCCGTGGTAACTGCTCTGTGGGTCTGGTTACAATTATTTCACTATAGGGAATAATGCAGGACAGTACATCCCTTCTCTGTCCGCTCGGCCTCCAGTGGAAATGTGTGCTGTTTTTACCTCACAAACCTTCTTTTCAGCTCTCCTCCCTGATTACATTTTAATTCTTCTCACCCTCCTCGTGCTGTACATCCCAACCATTCATGCCAGGAATCTCAGCAAAATTCTAAGCCCAAACTACACCATTACAATACACAAGAAACTTGACAAGTGTGTGAACGGAAGGGTCTGTGAGATAGCTCCTTCTTTACCCCTGTAATTATACAGAATCTGGGCACATATGCCTGTATTCTCACTATTTGTGCATGTGCTTTCTAAGCTCTAATTGAAATAAACAAAACTCTCCTAAAAGGAAAGAGTTGCTATGACCTCTGCTATTTTACCTCCATAACCAAATGCACTTGTGCCCCCGCCCACCGCAACATTTCATACAGCTGAACGTAGCCCTTGGTAGATGTTATAATGGAACATTTTATACTGAAATGTGTTCTTAATTAAAACAAAACAAAGAAGATAAGAATAGTTTACAAATATCAGGACTAAGATGCTGACCCCAATATTTAGAATTCTTTATGTCTATCAAATCCTTCTTATGTGGCCCTTCCTTCAAGATGGTCAGTTCTAGAACTTTAAAGCCCCTCAATTAAGTTACTTTAACTCAGCTTGCAAAAAACCCAAGACTGTCCTGTCCTAGGTATTCACTTCTCACAATAATTGTATCCCAAATATTTTGGATATTTCCCTGTATTTCTCCTGCATTGGAAATATACATAGGTAAAACAGAGATTATAATAAAAGGTGAAGTAAGACATAAAGTGGTTGATCAATGAGAAATGTATAAAATTTACATACATGGACTTTTTAGATTTATAAGAAATGCAGATGGTAAGTTTAATTTCCTGAAGGAAGAATTTTCAGGATGGTTTTTTGAAATCAACAGCATATGGTGTGAATCATCCTGTGGCTCAACATGTCTTTAATTCTTCACACGTTGACCTTTCCATGTCCCACAGTATCCCTTCCACGAAAGATCAAAGGTAGGGGGACTTCTCTCAGAAGCTAAGGGAGGGAAAAACACCACGTCCTTATTTCACCCAGGTTAAACCCAGTCCTGAGGAATGAGAAGTAAACTGGGTAAGAGATGAGTTGAGACAGCAGGGGAGAAGCCACTAATCAATGTCAACTGGAGGAACTGAAAGATAAAAATAATTAATATATAAAATCGAGCAATTCTGTTAACCTCATTTCCCTTGTACAAAAAATAAGAAGTTTGGACTAGACGGATCAATTTAATGTTTGTTTAGAATTGACCTTGTTCAAAACATTGTGTTTAGGTGTCATGGAAGATATAAAAGTGCCATTGCACACATGTTCCAATTTGGATTATCAAGGCTGACCATTTCTATTTTCATCCAAGTCCTGCACCCGTCACAACCTTTCTCCCAAAACTATTTCTTTGAGTTTTTAAAAATAATTTGTGTATACATGTTAGTGTACATTTGCCTCCTTAAGGAGAATATAAAATCCTTTGAAGGCAAGTGACATCATCTACAAATATTTGAATTATGCCCTGACTAATCACTTAGCTCCTAGAATGATGTTTTAAAAAAATTTTTTTAGTGTGCAACAGATATTTGTTATATACACAAATAAAGACTGTAAGGGACAATACCTAGTCTCAAGAAGTTTAAGCCTTGTTTGGAAGATAATACATACAAAAATATCCATAGTATGATAATAAATTGTCTAACTTCCCTAGAACTATACTGTCTCTCTATATATTCTATAATCTATGTTCTACACAAGCCTATATGGTATATTCTAGAAACCAGTGGTAACAGGACAATTGAAATAGGAGAGAAGAGATAGCTTATAGGAAGAAAGCAGAGGAGCCTACCGAGAAATGTGTACACGTCTGCATATATATAGCACACCAGAGGCAGCTAAATGTTTACTACATACCAGGTGTATTTCTAGTACAGAAAAACAGCTGCCACCCCAATTTGTTTATTTCTAAATTTAGATCTAGATGTATTAGGTGATCTCCAAGGAAGGCATCCCTGTGTCCCCTGAGATATGATATTTGAGGACAAGCTTTCTGGGTCACTTAAAACAAGGATTTGTGGAAGCTTCTTTATGTCAATACCCTCCTTCTAGCTCCTAAATAATTTCAGAGTTTCGACCCAACTCAGTCCCTTTTATTTACCATTCACCATGCAACATTTCTTGATTGCTGAACATAGACTGTTCAATTTTCCAATGAGAGACCATTTGCAATTCACGGCAAAAAGGTTTCTTTGGTGAACTTAAATTTTGAATTTCCTGAGCTAACACTGATAATTTAACATACAAAATAATGCACTAAAACAGCTTCTCTTTGCTAATATTTCAGACTCAGGTCAGGAAAACTTTCAGTAAAACACAGTTTATGATTCTGAACATATATTTTTATGAATGTCAGTTATTTCAACTTTATCTTATAAACCATTTTATATGAAACATCATTTTTTTCTTTCCACGGGTCCGGTAATACACACTAGCATGAGAATGCAAAGCGCCTTACAAACATGACTTGGTGTTCTCCTCGGTTGCTCACCTAAGACTATTAGTCATGTTTCACTACTTTCTTCATTTAAGAAACTCACTCCCGGGGCACTCATTTTATTTGAACTTTTTGAGTTATGCTACATAAAAAGACATCATTTTACCTAGCCGTGGCCCAAATGGTAATTAGCCCACTTGTAATCACTGATTACCTATTCCCTATTCACTCAGCTGGAAAACCAGAAAATTACCCCCAAATCCACAAAACCCAAATAATTGAAACATTATAAACCTCTGAACCAATACATACATGATGAGGGTACCCCAACACAAAAAGAGTTTTCTCCCTTCTCTTTGAAGATGATAGCATTTTCTTTTATTCTGAACTTGCTCATGATTCTTAGAAGAATAAAGGATTGAGAGCTTTCTGCACCCAGGAAACATCTTTGGGAGCAGGGGGAAGTCGCCTACTTTACTAGAGAGGCAAAGTTCACGACTAGTCTGTCAGGGGCGGCGGTAGGGCTTAAAGAGGCTCAAACCCAGGAAAAAAAGGAGAGGAGACAGGTTTTTAGCAGAACTGAGAATCCTTCCAGTCTTGGGCGTGTACACTTTCACCCGAGGATCTAGGGGTGTGTTATAGTGGAATCTGTCGCAACACATGTTGTTCCACACCCACCCACAGGAAGAGGACGGCCTGGGAGTCCTGTGAGCCGTCACAGCAGCGCTAACTCATGACCAGGCTTGTTGAGCTCGGATAAGAGATCTGGACACTTGCAGCTTATCTGTTTCTATGTTTTGTGTTTGTTTTCTTTTCTCTTAGTTTCCCAAGAAGGTTTTTTTGGGAAAGCTCTTGCTCCCTTTTGGGAAGCAAAAAGAATCAGAATGGCAGAGGCCAAGGGCTGAAGCAGCTCCAGAGTAGCACCCACAGTCCTACCGATCCAGCAAATCGGCTGATGCAGGCAAGGAGCTGGGGACGCAGAGAAAGCAGGCTGCGGGGAGCCTAGGATGGGGGGTTTCCCCAAGTAAACACTGTAATCCAGCGACATTAAGAGAAATGATGCATTTCTCTCTATAGGACAGGGATAGCTGGGACATGCAGGTAAACAGGGACATGCAGCCCCAGCTCGCAGCCTCAGCTCGCAGCCTCAACCAGTTACTCGTCTGACCGAGCAGGGGGTACACACCTGAAGCGCTGGCAGTGTCCTGGGCCATCATTCTGCCGAGCTGTGGCTTCCTCTCCTCTCCTTACAAGGGAGTACCTTGTAGATCAGGCTCTTCACCTTGTGAGAGTAAAGGCTGAACCTTGCAGGACCAAGGTTCAAGTGTTGTTGAGAAGTTCTGTGTAAGAGACGGCCAGGGCTGGGGGCAGGGGGCACGGAGGAGGAACGTGTGCAAGGGTCAGGCTTAGCTTTTGAACAACTGCATCCTCGGTGCACTAATATCTGAGCACCTCGCTACAGTTTCTTAGTTCTAGATACTTTTTACTCATGTAGGAGGCCCACTGCTTATGGCTCCTAGTTTAACATCTATGTCTGACCCACTCTTTTAATACTCAGACCTCTTTCTCCTAACTTCCAGCTTCTCTTACAGGCAAAGATTGGCCTGTAGGACAAACTCATGGAGTTACAAGGAAAGGCTTCTTCTTTCTCATTTTATCATATTGTTTACCATCTACTTTGGCCCCATGATGAAACTCTACTACTTAAAATCTTAAAATATAGTGGATTTTCCAAGTAAGGTGTATCTTGCGACCTTCCTTTCAACCATCACAGTTTTGGCAAAAATCAATCATAAAAAATGCTCACAACGCAAAGGTAAAGAAAACAGGAGCAGCCTTTCAGTGTTCTCCTCTGCCCCAAAGCAACCCTATCCAACAGAGTGGGCTGTTTGAGGCATAAAAGTAAGGATTTTTCATTTGAGCTTAAATAGTGGTTAAAAGAATTGTTGAAAATATCAGTGTTCTAGTAATATCTCAAGGAACCGAGCATCACGTGGGCCTACAGCCTCAGTCATGGCACTTGCTTGCCAAGTGTGAGATTCTATCCTTTTTAGGCAGAATGGGAGGTACAGGAAGAATTCCTGTTTTTTTTTTCCTTTCAGTATTTTGTGGACAAGAAAATATTTCAGAGAAACAATCTAGAGTTTCAGAATGAAGACAATATATTTTTCAAAAATGCAATTTACAGTCACCAAATTAAAAACACAGATACTTAATCAAGATTTCTGCTGTCATAACTGTCCAATGAGAAGTTGTAAAGTGAGAATTTAATAGGATAAGTGCCAGTTCCTTGCTAAATCCAATTTTTAACACCTTAAAAGATACGATCTGTTGAAATGATTTAATATTTAACCTTGTTAAAAAGAAAGAACTACAAACATTTATGGGAACTTGGATATCTTTCAACGTCAATGCTTAGGCAGGAGGCCACCAAAAGATATGGCACCTGCTGTGGTCTGATTGTTTCTGTCCCAACAAAATTCATATGTTGAAACCTAATGCCCAGTGTGATGGTATCAGGAGGTAGGGCCTGTGGGAGGTGATTAGGTCATGAGGGTGGAGCCCCATAAATGGGATTAGTGCCCCTATAAGAGACCCCAGAGAGCTCCCTTGCCCCTTCCTTCTGCCATGTGAGCTGTCTAGGAAGTGGGCCTCGGCCAGACACTGAATCTACCAGCACCTTGATCTTGGACTTCCCAGCCCCCAGAACTGTGAGAAATAGGTGTTTGTTGTTTACAAGCTACTCAGTTTAAGGTATTTTGTTATAGCAGCCCAAACGCACTGAGACAGCCCATATCCAGAGCCTTGTTCTTCTGCTTGTCTCAGTCCGAGGCTTTACATGGCTCAGTAGTTTGCTGTATCCACACTACATTAAGGCCCAACCACCTTAACGCAAGCTCTGCCTGAAAGAGGGGTAGCTGCAAATGGTGGGAAGCACCTGTGCAACGAGTGAGGTGCTACCGTTCTTACGGAAATACCTGAGTCTCGGCACGATTCTTGCATTCTTTTCCTGTCACTTGCTATTGCTCTACATGAGGGCACAACTAGATGAAAGAATCCTTCCATTCCTCCCCAGGGCAGGGGTACAAGGCTATTTTTGGAAAGACACTTACATCATCACTTCAGTTCCTTTTTGTCACGATCCTCTTGTAGGATGGCCTCAGAGTGCCGAATCACAAGCCCTTTTCTAGAACCTTAGATCACATGTGTTTGGAATTCAAAATTGTTTCAGATATGGTGTCCCGAGCATATATTACACAAACCTCCAGTGGGGTTTGAGCCAGCACCTCATAATCAGATACATTAATATTTCTGCAGTGAAATGTATGAATTTTCGCAATAAATATAGACTGTAAGTAGCCTCAAATCTGTTCAGGGCAAGCTTTGCCATCAAATGAGTTTGTGTGTCAAATTTGCAAAAGAACTTGCAGTTCTCTGGGCATTTGGGATTTTGAAACTGAGGGTAAGAGAGTATAGACCTGATTAGGTTTTCAAAGAGTTAAGACAAATTATTTCAAAGAGTTAAGACAAATTTATGTTTGTTAAGACAACAAAATCTATTGGTGCTTAGAGGAAGAAGACACGGGATCTATTGCAAATAACCTAAGGGGGACTTTCAAAGGGATCTTTTAGACACAGAATTGGACTATGCTAAACAGGATTTAAGGTAAGTGGGTTGTACTTGTTCCTGGGCTTCTGTCATATGACCTTGACATATTCTGTCCCACAGGGTGAGTCTGTGACAGTGCTGTTGTCACGGAATCTGAGTTGCCTCACTGTTCTTCAGGGAAAGGGCCCAAAAGTGGGCAGGCCTAATTGCTCTGAGACTCACAGGAACATTCCTAGACTAGAATAAAAACCTCAACAAGGCAAGAGTGTGGGAGCCAACTGGCATGCTTGCACTATGACTCCATAATAAAGTAATTACACAGTTTGATTTTTTAAGGATATAAAAACCAAAAAAAAAAAAAAATGCCTTTTTATTTAATATAAGGAAAATTTCTTTTTAAAGCCCTAATCTTTGAGGTTTTAAAGGTGGGATTGGGAAGCTTATAATCTGGGTTGTTGTGTTGGGGATTATATACTAGGGAAAGGCTAAAGTGTCCTTCAGATGAGGGGTGGTCACCAATGGAGAGACATATGGAGATAAAGGCTTACTTGGCTTCCAGGGCCAGTGCGATGATGCCTGCAGCCATGGGTGCTGAGGCCGATGTCCCAGTGTGGTTGTCCGTGCAACGCTGCCTCAGATCTGTAGTGATCTAGAAGACACAAGCGAAAATTTAGGGCTCTGGGGCCAATGTGGGTCACATGCAAAGAGAAAGAAATTTACTCATATAAGTGGAATGGAGGGGTGTTGAAACAGTTGTTTTAAATTCCTTGTTCCTACGCTCCTGTGACCATATCGCTTCCAGAAAATTGGCTGTGTAAATCAACTTTGAAAAGGGAAGGGTTTGGAAACTGGACTTCACTTCTGTTACAACCAGGGTCAGGACTAGGCTGAGTCTTTGGCTTGAAACATAAGGGTTGTGGAAGGGTCTCCTTAAATTTTACACCCTAGACACCTCCCTTGCCTCACCTAGCTCCAGCTCTAGTGAAAACTAACGCTCTTTCACCAGCCCGCCATTGTTAATAACCAGACACAGCGAACCAACAACCAGACACTCAGCCGGGCATTGAAGCATAAGGAATAAAAGCACACGGTCTGTTCCCTGCCCTCCCACAACTGTTACCTTGGGAGAGCTGCAGGTTTTAAGCAAAAGGCATGCTCTACCATATAAGGAACATTTGCTTACAGACTTGTTTTTAGAATTCACAGGAAAGCCGCCTGAATGAACAAGACTTCCTGAAAGATTTAACATGATACTAAAAACAAAGTTGAACCCAGTGCGCTTGATATGAAATTTCAGCACTAAGTGCATGCTTTTATATTATAGAAGGAGATTAGCCATGTGTCCATCCATTTCTTTTTTTTTAATCAAAAGGTGAGAACTAGATCATTTTTCCTCTTGGTTTGAATCCAGTTCACTTCAGCTGTGGCTGAATAACATTCCCCTCAGCAAGGGCAGTATTTCTCAACCCGTTTCATGATCACGATCATTTCACTAATGGAAAAAAAAACTAAATTCAGATTCTCCTTAACAAGAGAAATCAAACACTATGGGGTGAGATTTTGCAAATCACTGTAACATCTAAGATTTTTAAAATCCTCCCTCCCTGACAAGCATCCATCTTTGCCCCCTTGGGGCTGATTGCACTCCCGTTGGGAATGCACAGGGCTTGTGAGATGAGCTGCTGCTCTCAATGCAGTTACTGGAAGACACTGGAAAGCTGTCTTTGGCATCAAGACAAGTGTATTACCCACATTTTACAGGTAAGAAAACGGAAGTGAAAGGTCATTAGAAAGGTATGGAAGGATAGAGGCAGCTGAAAACAAAGGCCTGTGGTTCTAAGATGCATCCTTCAACAGGAGTGTGAAGATTAGTGGATTTGGAAAGAAATGTGCTCTTCACAGGAAGAAAGTGCTGCATAACTCCTTAGAAATGCGTGCTCCCCGAAGTTTCCTCAGTGTCACAGGAGAATGTCTGAGTGGGCTCTTATTCTGTTAGGGATCTAGATTAACATCCCGGCTGGCTTAGTTTCACACAAGGCCAACAGTTCTCACTGTCTTTTCTTTGTTCCTTTCGACACCTCTAATGTTACCAGATTATCCGTATCAGATAGGTACTGACACACAGTGGGAGAATGAACAAAAATACACAGAACCACACAGATATGGTGGTGGGAGAGAGAAGACAAGCCTTACACTCTGTTCCTCAATAACTGAATGGTGTGCAGGAGCCCTGACAGCATGTTTGGCAAGCAGGGAAGGTGGTTTCTTGATTAACAGACTGGATTAACTAGCCATCTTCCGAACCTCCACACTAGATGCAAGATGTCTGGGTAAATACAGTCCAAACCACTTCTACATTAAGAAACTTTCTGGATTTTTTTTTTTTTTTTTTTTTTTTGTGAGGAAGCTCGGCCCTGAACTAACATCTGCCAATACTCCTCTTTTTGCTGAGGAAGATTGGCCCTGGGCTAACATCCATCTTCCTCTACTTTATATGGGACGCTGCCACAGCATGGCTTGACAAGTCGTGCGTCGGTGAGCGCCCAGGATCCAAACCAGCCGCAGCGGAGTGCGCGCACTTAACCACTTGCACCACTGGGTGGCCCCATGGATTTTCAACTGTTGACTTTAAAAAGGTATTTCTTTTCTTTTTTTTTTTTTTGTTGTGGTAAAAACCACGTAACACAAATTTACCCTTTTAACAACTTTTTATTGTTAACTATATGCACTCTGGTGTACAATAAATCTTTAGAACATTTTTATCTTGCATGACTGAAACTCTACCCATCAAACAACTCCCCATTCCCACCCCCTGCTCCAGCCCCTAGTAACCACGATTGTTACTTCCTGCTTCTGTGAGTCTGATTACTCTAGGTACCTCATGTAAATGGAAATACACAGTATCTCTCTTTTTTTGTGACTGGCTTATTTCACTTAGAATAACATCCTCAAGGCTCATTTATGTTGTAGCATATGGCAGGACTGCCTTCATTTTAGGCTGCATAATATTCGACTGGATGTATATACCCCATTTTCTTTCTTCATTCATCCATCAATGGACATCTGGGTTGCTTTCACCTCTTGGTGATTGTGAATAATGCTGCAATGAACATGGATGTGCAAATATCTCTTCAAAATCCTCTTTTCAATTCTTTTGGATATATACCCAGAAGTGGGATTGCTGGATCGTTAAAAAGGTATTTCTACCTCATTTGAAATTATGAGTGAATCTGCAGCCTTATTTTCCAAAGGCCAGGTCCCTAAGTCAATGCATAAACACCCCAGAAGCAGCCTGTTTCCGGGTCTCCAGATGCGCAGTTGTTGAAGATGGCCTTGCCTGCATTCTTCTCATTTTACCTCACCCTCATGCTTACGTGCCTTTGCCAAGTTTTATTTTTTTTCAATGACTTGTGCCTGGATTCAAGATTTTTCATGATGTTTTCCCACTTGGCTCACTTTGCTTATTCTTCAGCTGCACCAGACACTTTCAGTGCACAGAAACAAATCCAGAAAAAACACTCCAAGTGTGTGCAGCATTTTTGAGTCTAATAAATAACCACCTCCAGCCAACCTCAAACATGAACAATAAAAATTTTATGATGCCAGGTTTGTAACAGGAATATGCCCCACCCATACACAGTCACCAGGTATATACACATATACTGTATGCTTAAATAAAAAGCTACTCAGGACTTCTATATACAAACACCAATGGAGTGTTACATGCTATTAATATAGGTAAGCTTGTGGAATTCCAAATCAGCATTGTGCTTTTATTGTTTTTTTCAATCACTTTAACTAAATGAATCTTGAGTACTAGTGAGTAGGGGTGCAAAGGAAGCGGAGCAGGAAGGTGATGGAGAGAAAAGAAACAAAAACACGCTCACTCCTTCTCATGCTGCTTTAAATGGAAATTCCAGCTGGGTCATTTCAAGGGGAAGTTACTGTCAGTGGAGGAGATATTTAGGTGTAAATTACCAGAAAGATCTAAGGTAGGGTTTTCATCATTAAGAGAAGCCACAGAGAATTTTTACCTCTATCTTTAGAAAGCAAAGGCAAAGACCAACAAGGAGCATGCAATCTTGAAAAAAAATGATGTTCCAAAAACTGGAACCACATGGGGTAACCCTATTAATCACAACACATGCATATGAGATCTTACAGTACAACTTAAAGGAGAAGTTGCATTCAATAGTCAGCCCACATCATGGGGCAGGGTGTCCAGAGATTCTACATGTGAAAACAGAACAATAAAGCACTTTAAGTTTAGAATGTATTCTAAGGAATGTCTCAGAATTTGGTTTCAATCCCGACGGCACATCTTTCACGCTCCAAATTCCTTCAATTCACTACCCAAATCAGAAACAGAGTTTTTCTTCACGGAACTTCTCAGATTGCTCAAGAAAATACCATTTCTGTCCATCAGAGTGAAGGAAAGAGGAGATGACACCAGGCCCTGAGCCAGATCAAAGCTGTCCTGATCAGCAAATTAGATTTTTGCCCTGTCTCAGGAGGAACAGCGGATGGATTTCTGGACTCCACAAAGTCCAGGACGCCATCTTTATTTGGTGAGAAGGGCTGGGTACTGTTCATGTCCAGTCAGGCTTCCTTTGAGAAGAAGCATCATTTTTCTCCTCCTAAGCTCTTATTTCCTAATATTTCACATTTCATTACTTGAGCTGATTGGATCCTTTATTCCAGCCTGTTGATGGAATTCTCCAGGGACTCTCAGCTCAGACTGAATTTGGCCATAAGGAACAAGCCTTTATAGCAACCCCACGGTTAAAAGTTTCTGTCTCTCTGGTATCTTGTGATCTGTTTTATTTTGAAGGTGCCATATTGTCTCATATCTGTTAAAAGAGCAACTGAAGAGATATTTTTAAAACATAAAATGATTTCACTGTCGGTTAGGTTGAATTTGTTTCTGGTGTTGGTTTTGATTTGAATTAGAAATGTGCCCAAAAACCTGTTTCAGACACAGCTATGGGGGATAAGGGCAGAAACTAAATCTTAAATGTGTCAATAAATAAAAAAGGAGGAGCTGATTTATTAAGCACAGCAAAATAAAAAGAAACTGAGGACCAATTAATGCTTTCTGTGTTTATGGAAGTCACAGTGACTGGTGTAAAATTCAATCACAACTGACAAGTCCACACAAATTCCACTCCCATGCTGCTACGAGAATCTGTACGTGTGAAGCGCAAACGTGAGGTTTAAGAAGGACCCCATCTTATATCATTTTTGCATCTCCAGAATGTTTGGCTCAGTGTGCTGGGTACGGAGCAGAGGCACAGTGTTTATTTGCTAAGTTCAATTGCTAACATCAGGTTCCTTCACACTCATTTTGTTCTATTCTTTAAACTCTCCCACTTATTAGGAAAGACTTCAAGGTCACTTCTTGATCTACTCGTCACACAAAACTCATGTAAACTTATAAGCAACCTGTAAAAATTATTTGTGTATGTGTAGATCTACACTCCTGGGGCTAAAGTACAGCTGTTCCTCTCACAGCTCCTGTTGCTACCACAAGCCGACTGCTTCCAAAACTACCACCATGAGCAACTTGCGGCGAGTGAGCAATGTGCAATAGGTGTGTATGTGTGCGTGCTCATGTGTGTGTATAAATTACATTTAAACCTGCAGTGCAAGGAAGATACACTATTTATTAACTAAGGAAATGGAGGCTCAGAGAGTCTAACTTGCCCAAGGACAGGCAGCTACTAAGAGCTGGTAAGTGGTGAAGTACTGAATCGTGAAATGGCAGCAAAAGAAAAAGCTGTTACGGAGTGTAGTCATCCGTGAGGACAAAGACCTCCACCAGCACAGAGGGCAGAACTGCCTGGAGAGCCAGCCCAAGTCAGCAAGCGGGTAACGCGATGCTCCTTCAGGCCACATCAAAATCAGAACTTTTCAGGAACAACCTTTCCTTTCCTCTTGTTAACATTCTCAAGAGAATACGTATAAACTTCCAAACACACTAAACATCTGGATTTGCTAGTCTTTCACTCACGAAAAATTATGACCTTTCCCAAATCAAAAGGAGAAACAGAGCAATGACAAGAGAGTCATCCCAGTGCAACTAGTGACTGTATGTGAATAATGAATTGGGTAGTAGGGGAGGGCATGGGGAGGGAGCAGGACGTTTCTGCAAAAAAGGAAATGTGTAGCTGCTCAGGAACAGTAAAAGCACTAAGAGAATTCCCCACATGGGACTGGTGGTTCAGGCAAACCCTGAGATACCCCAGGCAGCAAGTTTGTTTTGAACACAAATAAATAAAATGATATCAGGAGAGGGCTGAACGGAGCATATACTCTCTAAACCTTCGCTCACAAAACCCTTCCCAGGAGGAATATGTGTCCCCCATATTCCAATCACTAAGACAAATTACTAGAGGAAAAAAGGGCAAAGGCCGAACTAGTCACAACAGGAAGAGATAACTTAATGATGGGAGTGGTTGGGGAGAGAGAGGAGCTTTATCTCCAAAACACAACATGAGAGAAATTTCAGAAGGGAGTGAAGGGTTACAGATGGGATTTTTAAGGCTCTTTGACACCAGGAAAGGTTCTACTTACAGCTTTATCAGGCAGCAGGATTCCTGCTGGCAATTTTCGATGCACATATTGTCAAATACTCTTTGTCTTTCACCAACCCACCAGTAGAAGGAGTTTTTCAAGAAACAGAGCACCTTCCTGTCTTCCTTGGCTACATAAACAACTCGAGAAACTTCCATCCTTCCCAATGTCTGATAGTCATTTATGCCCAAATAGCTATTAAGTTCAGGCTCTGGGAAGGAACAAAACAAAGCCTTCAACCTCAAGTAGGTTCCAATCTAGAGTGAAAAACAGGGAGTTGATAAGAAAATGTATAACATCATGGTAAGTAGCTCTAAGGACACTAGAAAAATTGATTTTCATTTCCCTAATAATTAGTGGTGTTGAACATCTTTTCATGTGCCTGTTGGCCATATGTATATCTTCTTTGGAAAAACATCTATTCGGATCCTCTGCCCATTTTTTAATCAGATTGTTTTGTTGTTGTTGTTGAGTTGTATGAGTTCTTTATATATTTTGTATATTAACCCCTTATCACATATATGATTTAAAATATCTTCTCCCAATTTGTAGGTTGTCTTTTCATTTTATTGATGGTTTCTTTTGCCACGTAGAAGCTTTTTTTTACGTGCCTATTGATGAATGAATGCATAAAGAAGATGTGGTATATATATATAATGGAATACTAAGCCATAAAAAAGACAAAATCTTGCCATTTGCAACAACGTGGATGGACCTTGAGGGTATTATGCTAAGGGAAACAATCAGATGGAGAAAGCCAAATATCATATGATTTCACTCATATGTGGAAGATAAAACAACAACAACAAAACAAACACATGGATACAGAGAAGTGACTGGTGTTTACCAGAGGGGAAGGAGGTGGGGGGAAGGGCAAAACGAGTAAAGGGGCACATTTCCGTGGTGACGGAGGGCAACTAGACTTTTGATGAACACAATGTAGTCTATATAGATGTCAAAAGATAATGAGGTACACCTGAAATTTATATAATGTTATAAACCAATGTTATCTCAACAAAAAAAAAAAAGAGGAAAAAAAGAAAATTGAAGAGGACAAAGAACAGAGCACAGCGGACGCAGTGTGGCTATTTTAGGGGAAGCAAGGAAGAACATCCTCTCTGAGGTGAAATTTGAGAACAGACGTAAATGAAGTGGTGTCTGGGGAAGAGTGTCCCTGACAGACGTCATGTCTCACAGGAGGGAGCCCTGGTTTAAGGTCACACAAAGGCATGACCCCGGGATCCCCGTGCTAACGCTGTGCCACAGGAACTAGCAGCTCAGACTGGCAAAGAGCTTTAGTTTTTTGCAAGAGGACTGATTGTCTGAGGGGGTCATGAGAAGGTCCTATGGCATGAAATTCAAAATAAGTGGGTCAAGTAGTGAAAACCAATGGACACCTATATATTCTATCACTTTTTTTAATCACTGTGAAAAGAGCCCACGATAGGCAAGAAAAGTACCATTCTTTCCTACAGCCCCATACCGCACGTCCCTGGCTACCCTGAAGAGTAGCCAGGGCACGACAGCACACTCGTCACAAGATGGCTCAGGGACTATCCTGACTTGGGCTGGAATCCAGGCTCTATAACTCACTGGCTGTGTTTCTCCTAACCTTTCAAGCTTTTGGTTTCTCATCTGTAAAGCGGGAACAACACCTGATCCTCCTGCACAGGGTTCTGAGGATACTGTGAGATATTGCATTCGATGTGCTTAGCCGAGTGCTGGGCAGATATCAGAAGGGCAAAAAACTTCATATTTATGACATGTTAATGTAACTATAAACGTATTACATGTCTGACACGGAATAAGATGTATACCATGGCTTTATTATAACGAGGCATTTCAACTGATTTCTACTTAGCTTACAGAGGAGCTTCTTACCATAGTGATCTCAATATTCTGGATGCTTCATTTGCTGTAAGAAGAGAAAAGGCTATCCCTGATCTGAACCTATTAAAGCATGAACGGAATACGAGGGTCCACAACTGTACTCATCGTAGTGGCAGGAAACCAAGAGATGGAGACCTGGCTATGTTTTGAAACCCAGGGCAAGGTTTCCTGCTTGCATACCAGGAAAAGGCATTCTGTTGAGGACAAGTAAAGTTTATTTAACAAAAATGCATTGCCAGAAGCAAAAAGGAGATCTTTCCTGTCTCCTGGATCCTCAGCATCTGCCCCAATTCAAATCACAAAGGTGCTCTATAATTGAGGAATGACAACTGTGTGCTTCTGGAGAAGCTGCCAGTGACAAAAGGAAATGAATGGCCGTGGGAAGGGAGCCCCCAGTACAAAGGGAGACACTGCCATTCCTGTAACACTCAATCACGGAGGCCACTCACAGCATGCAGGCATCTCCGAAGGACCACAGGTGTCTCGTTCAAAGCCTGGTGAAGAAAAGGTCCCAGGAGCAATGCAGGATTATCTGTCATTCTGACATCTAGAAGGAAAAGGGGTCAGCTGGACCACAAAAGGCTGATGTTCCAGCTCCACTCATGTTCCAACTGTTAACATGTTCACCATCAAAGTGCCTTTCTTTATAGGGTGGGTGAACAGATCGCAGTATTCTATAGACTGGAAGAAATGGAGGTACAAGAAGAACCTCTGTTAACAACAGCTGGAAACACGACCAGCTTAACCTCCCAGGACGCAGAAGCTGCACTGACTTAGGGAACAGTGGTACTGGCCACTAACTGAACGGCTCCGTTGGGCCAGGCGCCATGTAAGGACCTTACAGCCGGTATCTTATTATCTTCAAGAAAATCCATGAGGTTGGTGCAGTTTTACCTCCATTTTACAGATGAGGAAACCAAGACCCCGTGAGCGTGGCTTACCCACTGGGTGGTCTGCCTGAAGCTAGAGACTGTAACTTGAAACAGCTACCAAATTGCCTCTCCACTTGATGGTAATCTGGAGATTCAGGGAAAATAAGAGAATCTAAGAACTGGATAGAGAAAAATTACTAATAAATTGCTGCTATGAAAATAGGAGAAAGAGACTAAACAAAAGGTGGAAACAAGTAAAAGTTAAATATAATGTGAGTCAGTAGAAGTTTTGATACCAGAAGCAGCAACTGGGGCAAAGTAAAATATACAACCTGAATAAAGGGTATTAACATTAAGTCATGGGGTCTACTTTCCCTCTCAAGCCCTATCCCTGACCCCCGGATGGATCAGTCTGTCTGTCCTGGGAGACTCCTCAATGCCCACCCTGTCACGGGGGTCAGAGTAGCAGCTAAACAATTACAGCAAATGGTCACCAAGGGTCCAGGACATCATGTCTAGGGAGTCAATCTCACTGTGGTGACTGTGAGGTCCCTCTGTCCACTTTGTGCTCTCCCATCTGGGATCCAGGCAACCCTTCCTTCTTCTCTGATATTTTGCCCACTGGATTAGAAGCTTCTCTTAGGGAAGGCATTTATGGAACTTAACAATACCCTTCCCCCAGCAAAAACCCGCACCCCACAGGAAACAAGATGACTAGACGGACATATTTACTTTGAAGCAATGGCAGGTTTGCCTTAAGATGACCTTCAGACTTGAGAGGCACAAGAAGAGAACTCTTACTCCACAGAGTTTTCATCAGGACTTGCATGATGCAGAACTGACCAATGCCACTCACTCCTGGTGGACATTGACTATGAGTTCTGAGAGACAAGGTCTTCATATTTGAAAGCAAAAAGGACATTCCTAGATTATAATATTTCCACAATGAAGGTAAAATATCAAGGAGCACCACTTTCCCATTAAGAAAGCCAAGAAACTTCAAAACTTGTCATCTCTGCATTTTCTCCTTTTCGATTTCACTTTGTACTGTGGAGTTATGTTCATTGATGGATGATGGAGGTAACTAAAGACGGAACCATGTACATATTTTTTAACCCAGTTGTTGTGGAGGAATTATGGAAAGATCGGGGTAGATGGGATACATATAGGGGAGGCAGTTTTTATTTAAATCAGTCTGCAAAATGTAACTAAAGAAGCTAATAAAAATAGCTGAGAAATCAAACATAAAAATCACGTAATAACCAGGAATCAAGAGGAATCACACGGATGTGGATAAAGAATTACACGAAGGAGGTGGTGTCCTGTTACCTGTGCTTCCAGCACCGTGAAAAGTCACGTGAGCATTAGCAGCAACACAAACTGCATGAATCTACACGATCTGAAAGCAGGGTCTGGGCTAAATGCTCAAGTGTCAGATATAGCAGCTTGGCTCCACTTTAGGAAGACAACTCCCGAGACAGTTTACAAAATCACGATCAGGAAAAGAGGAAGGTGCAAAGGTAAGTGAAATATAGGATCAGCAGCCCACGGCTAGGCACCCCAAAGTCAGACCTTTCTTGAGCACCAGTGGGTGAGGTAGTGTACAAAGCACTTTTTGTTTACTTCCTTGTAATCTTTGTAATAGCCCCATGAGCTATGTAACATTAAATGTCCCCATTTTATAGGTAAGGATGTTAATTTAATTTTTAAAAAATCCCCCCCCCCCAAAGCCCCAGTAGATAGTTGCATGTCATAGCTGCACATCCTTCTAGTTGCTGTATGTGGGACATGGCCTCAGCATGGCCGGAGAAGCGGTGCGTCGGTGCGTGCCCAGGATCTGAACCCGGGCCGCCAGCAGCGGAGCATGCGCACTTAACCGCTAAGCCACGGGGCCGGCCCCCTATAGGTAAGGATGTTGAAACAGAAAAATTAAGTAATGTGTCCAAAGTTACCCAGTCTGTAAACAGTTCAACAGCAAACAAAACCCACACAGGCTGGTCCTGCAACCTGAACTCTTAACCATTGTGCTGCCGGCATGGACTGCAGGGCATGGTGGTAAGCAGATCACAGAGAACTCTGTGCTCCTCGTTCAGGCAAACTTTGTACTGCAGGATTAGAAAAGCACCTTTTGTATGGGGTTAGTTCACACTGCATTAGTTGGACCAACTTTGAAACCAAAGCATTGAAGCTAAGGTTCAAAGGCAGATGGGGACAGAGTGATAAGGGATCTGGCTGAGAGTCAGACCCAGATGCTAGTCTCTTCTCTGCCACTAACTCACCAGGTGAACGTGGACCATTCATTTGTTCTCAATAAAAATGAAGTTTAATCTTATCTAAGGCCACATTAAATGCTGGAACGTAAACATCCAGACAGGCTTTTTCAATGAATTGGTAAAAGAATTTGTAACATTTACAACTACTTGTGTTCAGAGTCAGCTAATCCATCTTTCTATTGCCATATATTACTTGTGCATATACATTTATGCTTCTTCCTTTGTATTTCAAAGTGAAAGATACATAAATCATGACAGACATGAAATTTCACGTACTATTTTCTTATCGTAGGACTCTCCACTGCTGTAGGTTGTGGCCAGCGTGGACGAACACTCTTCCAGGTACCAAGGCTTCTTTCCACTTTCCGCTGTGCTGCTGATGGAGATGGTATAGATGCTGTTGGTGTAGCCATCACAGGAGCAGTGGTCTTTGCTCCTTCCACCATTTCCCGATGCCCAGACAAAAACAGAGCCAAGGCCTCTCCGCCCCTATTCACAAAGAGAAGAAGTGAAATGATGGAAGACGAGGATCACAGACTAAATGAAGAGACGATCAAAATCAACAGAGTAGAATCAAATATTTGCAGGAGGGGGGGATGCTATTTTACTAAGATGCTGGATTTAAGCTGTTTTTTCAGGTAAGAGGAGTTGCTTTTAGAAACTAAAATAATCCAGTGTAATGTACAGCACGGTGACTATAGTTAATAATACTGTATTGTACATTTGAGGGTTGCTAAGAGAGTAGATCTTAAAAGTTCTCATCACAAGAAAAAAAAATTTGTAATTATGTGCAGTGATGGAAGTTAACTAGACTCACTGTGGTGATCATTTCACAACATATACAAATATTGAATCTTAATGTTGTACACTTGAAACTAATATAATGTTATATGTCAATTATATTCTAGTAAAAAAAAGAAACTAAAATAACTCCTTTCACATGATACAGTCATAGAAGTAACAAGAACACCAATGTGATGATGATAATAGCGGCTAGCATTTATCAGGTACTTACTATACCCCGAACCAAGCACAATTCTAAATGTTTTACAAGAATTGGACTGAATACTTCCAAAAACCCTTTGAGAATGGTACAATTTTGTCCCCATCATACAGATGAAGAACTGAGGGACAGAAGTTAAGTAACATTCCTAAGGTCATATGGGTAGTAAGAAGATGGACAAAATTTGAACCCAGACAGCCAGACCCCAGAGTTGTAACATTATTAGTTGAAATCGCAGAGTCATATAATATTGCTTTAAATCTTTACATCCCCCACGAAGTGGGTGCTCTTATGTACCCTCATCTGACATGAAGACCACGAGGTGTAGAGAGGTTAGTATGCATCCTGAGATCACATCGTCAGTGGTGGGCAGAATCAGGTAGTATAACCTTCCTTCTAGAGGTGAGCCTCTCCTGTGCATGGTGGGGACACTAATTATCGAGCGATGTTAATGGATACTACCAGAAATAAAAGGCTTTCAAGATCAAATATGTTTGAGAAACTCCAAATTAAGCAAAATTAAACAGATTCCTTTACTGCAGAATTTTTCAGAGTCTTTAATAAGCAATTGTTCATTACAAAACTCTAAGACAGGGACAAAATCCTAAGTAATTTTCAAACATACTTGACCACAGATACCTTCTTCAGGCACGTCCATGAAGTTGTTTTTACATGGCTAGGAGATGGAGTCACATTCTCTGTGCCAAAACTTGGCATAAACTAAAAGATCTTCTTGAGGTCATAAAAAAATCAAGAAGAAGCAAAGTAGAACACAGATATATTGCAACATAGTAACTATTTGGTTCTATAAGAGGAGGTCTTTGGGAGAAAAGAGAGAAATAAGCCAAAGTGAAGACTATCTTCTGGGATGTTATAGCTGAATCTCTGAGAAATTTTACCATTTTAAAACTAGAAAGTACACTGGAGGACACCTAGGCCAAATCTATCATTTTGTAGTCAGGAAATGAGAACCAAAGTCACATAGCTAGTGGTAGCTGAACCTCCTTCTTCCTTCCAGGTCCTAACTTTCTGGTCTCAGGTGGAGGGAAACGTATTTGAGATGTTATCTTGGAATTTCTGGAAAAAGAGCCAAGAAAAGAGAGACGACAAAGAATCTGGACTATCCGTGATAAACTCTCTCTGACCTTGAATCCTCAAGGAACAGAATATTTATGACATGATTTGACTGACCTGAGCATAGATTTCCTTTTGTCCTTCAACATGGAAAAATGCAATATAATGTCACAGGAATGGGAAAAATTCATGAAGAGAGAGGGAGAGAAACTTCTGGAAGCTACTGCCACTAGAGAGCTGGACCTGGTTTATCATCCCTCAGTTTCCGATCAAAATATTCACGAAACATAGAGAAAGATGCAAAAATCACCAAGCCATCATAAACTAAAGATTTTGTTCAATACTTTGTCAATTGTAATTACTCTTCACTATGGTGTGGGTGACCACTTGAAGAACTCTAGTGACTAACTCATATCTAGACCTCAGAAACAGTACATCATAGCCAGAGAAGAAGGAAGAAGGTTCTAATTCATCACTAATGTGTGCCCTCTCTATCACATACTGAGGAGCTGTATTATGGGCAAAAAGCCTGGTCACATCAGAGCCTTACCTAACAGGTCAACAGAACAAATGAGATGATGCAAAAACCAACCTGGTTTAAACAGCACCGTAACAGATAATAGATTAAGAACCACAAAACAATGAAAAAGCACACATGGCACAATTACATTTACATACTTATGTAAAATTATGACTCTGTGCCTATGTATAAAATTCAATGAAAAGATCTTTAAAAACTAATTCAGTTTTTAAAGAATATTCAGTAAGAAAATATTCAGAAGGCACTTTTATGTTCATGATGTAGTTATAAATATAGGATACAAAATGACATAGCAGGGCCGGCCAGGTGGCGTAGCGGTTAAGTTCACACGCTCTGCTTTGGCAGCCCGGGGTTCCCAAGTTCAGATCCCAGGCACGGACATATGCACCACTCATCAAGCCATGCTGTGGTGGCGTTCCATATACAAAATAGAGGAAGATGGGCACAGATGTTAGCTCAGGGCTAATTTTTCTCAGCAAAAAGAGGAGGATTGGCAATAGATGTTAGCTCAGAGCCAGTCTTCCTCACACACACACACACACACACACACAAAATGACACATAGCATGGCCTCAGTTTAGAAAAAAATGTGTTTGTGTGTGTATAAAGAAGTTAATGTGCGTAAAGTTACACGCGTAAAGCTACCATCAAGTGACAATGTAACAGAACTTATCTTGTTTGGTAAGATTAGGAAAGATTTTTATTTTCTTTTTCATACCATCCTTCCATGACCATGTATGATTTTTATAAACAAAAACAAACACATTTATTCCTCTATTAAGAAGGAAAACAAGGGCCAATTTTTAAGAAATAATGTTTACTTTATGATCAAGAGGAGTTTTACACATAGAAGGTCCATTGTGCACTAAAAACAACAGAAGCTAACATTTATAGAAACCTGCTAAGTACTATTCAAACATTACTCTGCACAATTCGAGTCTAGATCATCATCATGTTACAGAACAGCAAACTGGGGCTCAGAAATGCTCACTAATGCCCAAGCTTGAAATCCAGCTGGAGCTAAAGCTGCACCCTTAACCCTCACAATAGTCTTCTTTTGGGCAAAAAGAGGGTTCATGATTGCTCTACTGTTTTAGCCAAATCTCCGGTGTCTTCACTGAAGCTTGGCATTAGGATCTAAGAGCAGAACAGCCTGCAAGTTCTCTCTAGACTTGGTGGCAGAATTAGAATGGTAAAGAAAGGATGCATGCATGTTCCTGAGCGTCCTCATGGGGAAGGACATAGGTTCTGAGGCAAAATTCCCCCTTGAAATCCCAACCTGACAAAGTCTCCTTCAGAAGCAAGACCACAAATCATTCTATTCTGGCAGCATCCACAGATGACATGACTGCAGAGGAATAATGACATTGCCTTGAGGTTCTTTGGAGATCCACTGGGTTGAAAGAACGGTTGGTTGACAGGACAGTAGGTTACCGCTGCCCTGGAAATGTCCCTTCCAGACAGAGGTGACATCCTTCTATCAAATAGATAATCTGAGGGAATTATTTTACAACTGGGCATGGTGAAGGAAACTCCAAAGGGCAGTAAGGGATCAATAACCACTCCCACCCCCCAAGCCTGATGTGAGACAAAGAGAGGGGAGTCACTGGAACTGGAGACAGAGGGGCTAACAAGAGTTGAGAACTGGTCAGGGGACACATCAACCCATGTTAGTCCTGCAGGGAGGGGGCCAGGGAAATATGTACTGAGTGAGACCCCAGTTTCCTCTTCCCTCTCTCCCATTTCTTGCCAGTGTATCCCACTGGCTGAACTCTGCCAGAAGCCAGAGGACCTGGGAGCCCAGAGATCAGTTTCTGAGCACCGAGCTTGTGGAGAGAACGGGAGAGGGGATCTGGAGGGTTGAATGGGAGACATTGGCATCATCCTTAAGGTGTGTTATGGACTGAATTGTGTCCCCCGCCAATCTCATATGTTGATGCCCTAACCTCCAATGTGACTGTGTTTGAAGATAGGGCCTTTAAGGGGTAATTAAGGTCAAATGAGGCCATAAGAGTGAGGCCCTAATCTGATAGGACTGTTTCTATAAGAAGAGGAAGAGACACTGGGAGTGTGTGCACAGAGGAAAGGCCATGTGAAGACACAGCAAGAAGGCGGCTGTTTGCAAGCTGAGGAGAGAGGCCTCACCAGAACCCAACTCTGCTGGCACCTTGATCGTGGACTTCCAGACTTCTAGCCTCCATACTAGGAGAAAATGCATTTGTGTTGTTTAAGCCACCCAGTCTGCAGTATTCTGTTACGGCAGCCTGAGCTGACTAATACAAGGTGAGAGGAGGAGATAAAGGATGACCTGCCCCTCATGGAGGCTACAGAATATACAGACGCTGCCACCACTCTGCCCACGAGGCAATCTTACCTTTATGTATATGTGTATGGTTTATGATTCAAGTCCCAGAAATAAACAGACTGAATTTGTGGGCTGAAAATGTTATAAAGATAGCTGCTAAAGATCTATGGGGGTAATCTGAAACAATGAACAATTCAAAGATTTATTTATTTATTACAGATGCACAGAGGATTTTCATTAGTGTGCAATATTTGGATGAGGAAAAAAAAAATCCTTCAATTTAACTGAGTGCTAAGTTTAAAGTCAGTAAACTTAAGGCAAAGTATACTGTGAAATCCACACAGGACTCATTCTACCAAACTCTAAAAATACTCTTTTGTTGTGTATCTAATTGTGTACGTGTTTCTTCTCACGTACGCCCTACAAAAATCAATTTATAATACCCCATAAGCATTATTATTAAAGGCTAGAAAGGAAGTGGATTTTCTTGTGGTTCAGAAGGTCAGAAAAAGCTACTTTACGCTGGATTACCAATTAAATCGTACACCCCAAGCCAGGTTTTGAGAGCCATAGAGTTTGATGGAACTTTTTCTTTAAAATAGTATCTTTCTTTAAAATAGTGTGATACTTTTTCAGCCAATGCAGTTAGATTTTATTTGGTATTTTAATATTACTTTCTTCTCCCATATTGCTTAGAAAGTATTCATAAGGGGGCATGAATAAGTGACCAGAGACTTCTTACAACACAAAACAATGTGGCTGGACACTGTGCTATGTGCTTTCACATATATTAGTTAATGTAGAGCAATACCAGCAAGTTAGATATGCATTTTTACAGATTAGAAAACTGAGTAACATTAAGCAACATGCATGCTATCATAAAACGAGAATGTGGTGGAGACAGGAGGTGGAGACCCCAACAAGTCTCATCAGAACTTACCTATCTGTATGTGTCGACATGAAGAGACACAATAAAACAACTTTAGGATGAGGAGCTTTCATCTATCTGTGATGTCTTCTAAGCACAGCTTAAATACCCAATTTATCAAAGCCCCTCACCGTGGCACCTCTCCCCACCTTTTTTTTTTAATATTCCTCCTCTCAGTGAGAAGAGAGCACAGCCTTCTATGGAAGCTCTTCCATACACGGTTCACAAAGAGGCTTCAGGCTGAAGAGGTTGGAGAAAGACCAGGACACCTATAACTGGTAGCCAAGATGTAAAGAGAGAACTGTTCATCTTTTTAAAGCTCAAGGATATTCTGACTGGCATTTCCAAAATAAATCTTGTTCTTTTACAGAGCAAGGGTCATTGAAAGAAATAGTTCTAGTTTAGAAACGTAATATAAAGGCAAAACAACAACAAACTTTGGAAAGGTATGTGTAGTGCTCACACAAAATGTTTGTTCCAGAATTCTAAAATACATATTGCTTTTTAAAGCAAGACTTAATAAATCTTTGAAGCATTATCATCAATAGGACAGATGATATTCACATGAAAATGAAGCCTTCTTAAAGGTAACCTGAGAAGTAATCTGAAAAGAAATATAATCCACAACAGAAAAAAAATCAGGAGCAGATGGTCACACTGCTCCCAATGCCTTGGAGATGACACTGGTGTAACTTGGTGGGAGAAAGTCTTCTTTGGGAATGCACCAAGAGAATGTAGTCATGGTACAGACGTCATAAACCGTCTTTGGGAAAGACCAAAGCCTAGACTTATTTCTTCAACCAGTTCATTTGGGCAAGATGGGGATAGGGGTGGGGAAATTCATTATATGAGACAGAATCGGACCCAGGGAATAAAGGGTCCCTGGTGGGGGACCTGGTGGGGCAACGCCTCACCAAAACCCAAGGGAATCGAATGGCACAGATATGAGACATTTTTAAAGGAGTAAAAGAAGGAGGTGGGGCCTCTGAGGGTTAAGAATCTGGAGCTTAAGTGTTGTGTTTTTCAGGAAAAATCTTATGGCAAAATGCTAACTTTGTTGGGCCACAGTACCCTCATCTGGCAAGTAAGCATGCACAACTATTATTTTTATAATCTACTCTAAAAGTTATAAAGTCTAAAGTAAAGAGTACAGTCGGCCTTCCATATCTGCGGTCGCGGAACCCCCGGATACCAAGGACTGACTGCATTCAGTGTACTACGCCATTTTATACGTAGGGGACTTGAGCATCCGAGGATTTTGGCATCCGCGGGGGTTCCTGGAACCAATCGCCTATGGATACTGAGGGATGATTGTGTATAGGTTTCACTTGATTCCACTTCTACTCTCAGAATATTTAATTTTGTGCTCTCAGAATTACTAAGGTAAACAGAGGAACTACTTTAAGTATTGTAAAATCAAACTGTCATTAATTATGGTTTATTTGGTGATTTGAGTGCAGCCGACAGCTCGGTAATTCCACTTCTTTCCAAGCAAAAATTCTAGGATTGAAAATGCTTAACAATGGAAAGCCACAGCTTCCCAAACACAATTTCAAAAGGTAGCTGACAAACACAAGAGTGTCTCCACCAACACCTGCTGATGTTCCCCCTTCCCGAGGCCCCAGCACCTACCCCTCCTGCTCTTCTCGATCTTTCTGTAGCACCTGCCCCTCCTGCTGTTCTCGATCTTTCCGTACCTGTATTTGGGTGTCTGCCCCCAGAACTGCCCATGTAGCATGAAATCAGATTTAAAGAAAAGATTGTCTAAACATTCAAAGACTGACTTACAAAAAATACTTTATGGGAATGTCTTGACCATGCTACTTAGCCTGTCAAAGGATGGTTGATGAGAGAAAAAGACTGAAAATACAAGTGCAGTTGTTTTTTTAAGTACTAAAAAAGAAGAGACAAAGAAGGCTTTTGTGAATGGTAACCTATTTCTCCACATTTTTGTCTTCCTGTCTTTTTTCATGTGATATGACTTCACTTCCTCCTCTTCTCCCCCATCTCAACCTCACCCATCTTTTCCAGCCCACATCAGGTTTTCTATATTCTGATTTGCTGTGTACACAATAGGTCGCTAAGCCATGATATTAAGCAATTTTTTATATTCTGTGGACTTTTTAATAATACAGTGAAAATATTAGATGCAGTTATTAGCGATCATATTAATTTTACCACAAACAAATGAAAATCCATTCTACATGCTTCCCAAGCATACCAAATGCAGCTGACTTCACTTTTAAAGGAACAGAGAGCCCAATACTGATTTAGTATTGGGGCTCCCATAATCCCATTGGGTTATGGGATCAGCTGCTGGTGATGAGAGTTGCAAGCATTTCTGGTAACACGATAAATTTTTAAATGCCACTAATAACCTACATTAGGGTCTTTTCATGAAATTGTTCATGTTCTAGTACGTGAATAGGCAGCATGATACACTGAATTCAGGCAAACTAAATCAGTGTCCTAAAAGGACATTTGGAGTAATGTGGCCAAAGACTAGCAAATCCTAGTAATGAATCTATGTAGTAAATCAATGCTGCAAACACAGAACTCCCCCAGACTTGGGTTCCTGATAAAAAGCTACTTTTATGTTTATTGTGTGAATAGGAAGAAAAAAAATCCAAATGGAGTTGCTTATTCACCATATCTGCCAGAACATCAATTCAGCAGATCAACTCAGCAAAGGCTTGGGAGAATCACTCCTGTCAGAAGAACTGCCTTTTCTTTGGAAGGGTTGACATGAGGCTTGCACATATAATACACCTTCTTACACTTTATCACCAAAGTGCTCAGTGGTGTGACCCTTTGCTCCTGACAGCAGTATTACAAGAGCAGAGATTTCTTCCACTTGTTTATTTTTAAAGTATCACTAGAAGAAGAAAATCAGTCTTTTATGGAGAAAGGGTAGTAGAATATCTAGGGGGAAATAAAAACCAGGTGTGTTTACTAACGGAAATAAATACACTTTCAAGCAAAGAATTTTATTCCTATTAACCTTTAGATGTTCTGTACATTTAGAAACTTCACATAATAAAAACTTAAAGCCAAATAACATGCTATGGATATTATTTAAAGCTGGACACATAAGAGGTTCATACAGTGAAATTTTAAATTTCTACAAGAGGAAACTAAGGAAATGAAGTTAGTAGAGCCAGTTAGTGGAGGGCAAGGACTAGATGGACGCAATCTCACCGCAACCAAGGCTGATCCCCACTAACTAGTACTGACACTGGGTGTTCCTAAAAATGCTTAACAACATGGTGTAGGGAAACACTGCTTAACCATAGTGGATTAGAGAAAACAAAACACCCCAAACTCCCCCACCCCCGCCTTATCTCATTTACCAAATCAACAATTCCAAAATAACTGTCCACTTTTAAAGTTCCACCTATGATCAATTCATATCCCCCATTTTTTCTCAGACCTAGTCTTCCTCATCTGACTCACTGAAGCCTCAGCAAGACTCAGGTTTTTATTTACTTCTGGGCCCTCCCACAGTCCTCCAAGCTTTGAGCCCTGTCCAAGGTGTTTTCCCATGGCCTGGGGACTGCTAACACTGGTTTGGAGGAGGCGCATGTAGATTAGGTTTCTCAATTCCTCATTCCAAGCAGCTAAAAAGGTACATGTGGATCTCACATGCTCTCTGCAGTAATCACAATCAATAATTAACAGCACCAACACAACATTAATCACCTATTTTGAAACTGCCCAGAAAGACGCTATCACATCTTTAAATTTATATTGAGGGAGTGGAATTTGGAAAATTCCTTTCATAGAGAATAAAAACATTTATTATTAACAGGAGTATGAAAAGAATTTATTGTAAATGTTTGGGAAGGCATTTGGAAAGGTGGATAGAGGGATACTCCGGCAAGAATGAAGAGTTTACACTCTCTAAGTTAGCTCTGGGTTACAGAATGTCTCACCGTGGACTGGTTCCAACTGCCAGCTCAACTCTGAAAGGGGAAGCCAGCCACCCCCCTCTGAAGCCCACCATGGGGCTTGAATGTCACAGGCCTCCACTCCATGAAGCAATAACCTTGACCTTTTGTGGAGAAGCTCATAACATTTCTCAAATAGAATAAATAAACCCTCTACATTTTCTTCCCATAAACACAGTCCTGACTTAAAGCAAATCATACTTTTGAAAAAATTACAGTGCTATTAGGCTTATATTATTTACAATACTCTGTGGTGGATACTGAGGCGTCCTTAAAGATGCATTGCATGTGGCCCTTCCTCAGAGGAGGAGATCAGCAGTTGGGCTGAGCACTTTCTGTGTAAGATCTCAGTCAGTCTTCATGATGGCTCCATAAAGTAAGTATTACCATAGGCTTTTCTCAGGGAAATCGAAGTTCTAATAACTTAGCAACTTGTCCCAGGTCAAAAAGCTAGAGAGAAATCAAACTGAGATTTCAACCCAGGTCTCTGTGACTCTAAGTCCAGTTCTCTCTATATCATCACAGGCTGCATCCAGGGATGAAGAGAAAAAGAAAATGTAAAGTTCAGAATATGCCTAATCAGGTGCCTAGATGATAAGTTCTCCAGGAGTTCAGAGAAAAGAGAGGTCCCTGTTGCAGTGGTCACTTTCATGACCATCATTACTGGTTGACTGAGAGCTAAGTGTGCACAGACAGGCCCATATTATGCATTTAACAGAAGCTAATACCACAGAGCCTGGTGGCAAACAGCACAGGCTTTGCAAGAAGACAAACCAGAGTCTGAACTACAGTCACGCTTCTTAATGGCCAGGTTACCTACTTTGCCAAGATTTAGTTTCCAAGTCTATAGACTGAGTGAGGTCCTATGGGGATCATCCCTATGCGTAACTCAAGTGGCTATCAGAATTAATAATCACAATCATGTTTATAATCCTGAATATTAAGTTTGATTGTTTTCATCTTAAACAGGAGGACTGTAGGCTCAGGTTAAATGAAAAAAATCTGCTATGAAAGCCACACAGACTTTTAAATCATTTGATATTATCAACTCAGTTCAATTTACCCTTGTTTATTACACAGAGGGCTTTCTTTTCCGGTGACTGCCATATTTTGTTGAAGGAAATTGATATGTCTATCCCCCTCGTCGGCTTTCTCAAATCTATGCTTAGACTCACAGAAACTCAGGATTGGTATGGACCTCAACCTGACCTAATCCAATCTCTGTATGCTTTTGTATCTTCCCTATAACAGGGAATCCAGACTATACTAGAATGACTCCTGTGATAAGGACTTTATTTACCCCCTGGTGGCCCAGCAGTCACTATAAATAGAACAAAATAAACTAAAAGAAAAGAGGACTGTTATTGATATCCGGTTAATTCATAAGTAGAATAAAGGGAAGTAGAATGGAATTTGCAAAAGTTAATATAAACTACTCATAGGGTTAACAATGAATCTCTAAACCAAAACTGAAAACAAAGTGACAATAAATATTTGACATATGCACCTGTACAAGGCTAGAACAGATTTGTGCTCCTCCCCATAAAAGTGCATCATAATTCACAATAACACAGTAATCTAAATCTGACACTTGGATATCAGATAACTCTGTGACGATTAAAGAATGTGAGACTGCATATGTATTTGTTAAAGGCATATATTTCTTTGTTTCCAAAATGGATAATGTTATATTGGGTCTACTTGGCAAGTCACTTCTTAGCTTTGTTAAAACTCTAAAGACACAGAGTTCTACCAGGATATAGTTAGATCCTAAGGGAGGATTTTTAAAACAAACCTCAGTTAAAGTCAATTTTCATTAAGTGGAACCAATATTAAATAAGCTCCCTTGTCTATCTTTGCCTACCCATATATCGTTCCAAAGTTTTACAACATTTGCCAACTAATTTAACAGCAATCTGTCATTTATTAAAATGCAAACTGCTACCAATCCTGCTACAGCTGGGTAACATATCAGATAAAAACTATCCCTCCCGAGTGGAATCGGTTAATTTTATTATGATTATTACTACTGCTTTTATTATATAAGCTCATTATCCCTCTTCTCTCCCCTCCTAGTGAACATATGCCTTTAATGTAAGGGTAGAGACATGTGTGTGTGTGCACGTGTTTGTACATAAGAGACAATGTGTGGTTGTAAAGCAACCTGGTGCTTTCAGCAAATATTCCAAATATCCCATCAGTTGTAAAATCTGGCAAATTGAAAAGGAAACTGATGATGAGAAGGGATATACTAATCAGAGACTTCATAAGAGATTCAACAGCCAGGCCTGTGCCCATAGATGTTCATGAAATGTTCTGGTTTCCATCTGGACCCCTGAACAGAAGAGCAGAGGAGGCTGGGATGAAGGCCACGGTTCCAACAGGCAGATTGAGGCCCAATGATTCTGATTTCACCAACTTCTTGTTTCCCATCCTTGACATTGGTTCTGTCATAAACTCATTGAAATGCCTTAATCGATGGTCCCAAAACCTAAAAAGCTCAAAGAAAAACAGTCTGGAATTCAAAGTTTACTTGTAGATAAAAAGGCAAAGCAAACTCTATAAGCTCTGCTCCTACAGTAACTACAATGAGCTACACGATTTCTTCAGGTAAAGATGAAGATAAATGCCAAACCAGTGCTTGGTATGTAGTGGGGACTTAAGAATTATTTCTTGAGTAAGATAATAAAGGAAGTATTGGTAACCCTAATATAGGGTTTTCTGATTATGGAAAAAGGAAAAGATTTGATTCCAAGTTTTTTGCTCATTTTCTAAAGGATATTTTTAAACACACTTGTCAGGAAATTGTGAAATGTATTAGATGCCTGCTGATGAATATCAAATGCACCAAGTATATAAAAGTTTAATAATCCAAATGGAGCAAAAAAGATGATTCCAAGGCAACCAGACTGAACACAGTGAGTCTGTTATTGTGTGCTGTTTAGTCTGTCCTTCTTATCGCCTACCAGATTCTGTTCACTGAAGGGACTTGGGGAGTTTGCTGGCACTTTATTTAGAAAGTTTATTCATCATTATGTGGTGACTTCCTTAAAGACAAGTACTGAGTATTATTCATCTTTCACTACCACCTAGCAAAGTGCCTAGAATATAACCATCCAGCAAATGTCTCCTGAATGCAATCAAGAATAAATGAATGAATAAAGAGTCTATCAAAGAAAACTTTGTCAGTCTATCAAAACTGACACCAAACCTCGGGTCACCTATATCTGAAAAACTATCAACTGACTCAGTTTACGAAATCATTTTCCTGTTTAGAGCTGCCTGGGTAGATGAAGCCAAGAGCTTCCCCAGAGGCAAGTTTTTGCCAGTCATACCAAGGAGCCAGGTCAAAGGATCATCATGGAAAGTGGAGTCATGTCAGTTTGAATGACAGCAACTTTTAAACTGTCCTTCCCTAAGACGACATGTAAGATTTCGATTCTGAGACCCCTGGCAAAATTGTGAGAGATCCTATGTGTTCTCCTAAGAAGCTTAGAATGTTCCCCGTTGGTTATAGGGAGCAGTGATGAGCTTTAAAGAGAAGACAAATGACAAGATTTACATATAAAAAATACTTCTTTGGCTGCAGTGTTCATGCTGAATTGAAAGTTGAAGCTCGAGCTGGAAGTCTTGGAAGTATGCTATTGCTGAAGTCTGGATGAGAGATGTCAGTTCTAGTTGAGAGGACAGGAGGGCAGATTCCATAGACTTTTAGGAAGCAGTACAGGAAAGAAAGACTTACTGGATGACTAGGGTCAGGAAAAGAAGAAATCATAGGTTAGAGGAAGGGAGACTGGGTGAATGGTAGTGACATCATCAAGTAAATATATACATAAACATTGGCAAAAAGGACTCAACCACTAAAATTATTTCCACTTCTAACATTCTGATTTTAAAGGTTGAAGGAGTTTAGCTGAATTTTCATGAAGTATTTCCAAAGAATTTAAAATGAAATTAAATTGAACAGTAATTCAAAAAAGGGAAAATAAAAGCTTCTGTGTGAGTACAAGTTTAAAACATTAAAGTTAAATACATCTCTTTACTGCAGGACTTCTCAGAGCCTTTACCATGCTTTTAAATTTCCAAAGGGAATATATAATAAATGATGTTTCTCAAGCGTATTTGACAGCAAAATCCCTCTACCCCTCTCCTTTTTAAAGCACTTTATTAATTATTGTTTTATGAAATAAACTTTAGAAAATACTCTCTTGGATATTTTGTCCCATTTATTTTGGCAATTCCTTAACAATAATCTTAAGATTATATATTTAGCTTCCTTAGGGATCATTTAGCAATATAAAATTGATTAAACCCAGAGATTTTGAACAATCAGACTTTCTACAGTATTTTGCATGATTAATCAGTATTTCACTTTTATTACTCTTGCTTTTTCAGTGGTGATAATGATTAAGATTCATAACATAATTAGAGACTTTACTATGTTCCAGGAATTCTGTTGAGTATTTTATAGGCATTAATCACATAATCCTCACAATAGTCCTATAAAGTAATTACTAGCATTTAGCTCCATTTTATAGAGGAACAGACTGATCCTCAGAGAGGCTAATTAACTTGAACAAGGAAAGAAAGTATTGGATCCCACTGGACAGTCTGAATCCAGAGTCTGGGTACATTAGTCACCAGACTATATCATGTATGTTATTAATTCATTTCCAAACTATTAAGCAAAGACAATGTAAGTGTGATCCTTCAGTAAATTCACTCAGTATGTGCAGCAAATTGGCATGGATGTCATTCACACATTCATTCATACATTTGTTCACTCATTCACTAAACAGACACTGTTTGGGGTACTTGGGATACAGTAGAGAACAAAACTGCGAAACTCTGGGCCTTTATGGAGGATACAATTAATCAACAAGATAAGTACAGTCATGTGTTGCTAATCAACAGGGATACCTTCTGAGAAATGCGTTGTTAGGTGATTTCATCATTGTGCAAAGATCATAGAGTGTACTTACAAACCTAGACGGTATAGCCTAATACACACCTAGGCTACATGGTACTAATCTTACGGGACCACCATCGTATATGCAGTTCATCGTCGACTAAAATGTCATTATGCAGTGCATGACTGTAAATATAATAAATAGAAGGAGGGATAATAATTGCCAAGTAGGGGTTCTGAAGGTTTGGAGTGCATGTGTGTTATACTGTTTATGGGAAGAACCAAGCAGGCTTCCTTGTTAGGACAAGTTAGATGAGAGCTCAGAGAAAAGCACTGGGTTTCACATAGGGAAGTCACCGTGACACTGACAAGAACAACTTCAGTGGAGTGATGGGGCAGAGTCCTGATGTGATGGCTTCAAGAGACAACGGGAAAAATGAGCTTGTAGAGGGCAAGTATGGACAACGGTTTCAAGGAATTTTGTTCTAAAGGGAAAATGAGAAATGAGGCAGTAATTGGAAGGAGATAAGGAGACAAGACAGGGATTCTTCTCTCTAATTTTTGAGATAGGAGAATTAACAGCACGAGCATATGTGGATGACAGTACCACAGTTGAGAGGGAAATTCTGATGATGAAAGAAAAGAGAATTGATTGAGCCATGTCTTTGATGAGGTGAGAAGGGATGGGGTCCAGCGAAGAAACGGAGGAGGGGAGAAGGTGGACTTAGGTAGATGAGCAATAAACTCACCATAGTAACAGGAGAAAAGCTAGAGTACGTGGTCACAGACGAAGGTAGGAGGTCAGATGTGCCAAATAAAACAGAAATGACCACACGTAAAAGAATTAATTAGATTTCTTTGAGGTTCACATTCTAACTTCTTTAGCTATGCTGAATATCTATTTTCTGTAAAATCGGGGAGAACAGTATCAGTCTTATGAGATTACTGTGAAGATTAAAAGTTATCTATTTTAGGGCTTAGAAGAGTGACTATAGTATAATAGACTGGCAAATGTTAAATGTTGTATCATCATCATCACCATTATCACTATTACTTGTATGCAGCCCAAATTCTACCCCTAATTCTTGCATTTAATTTTATAGCTCCTTAGCATCAAATAAAATGCAATCTTTGATAGAAAGAGCAAGTTGTCAATTGTGACATGGTTTGTACAACATAGTTCCTCTAATGCAATTTTTGCACATTAATTCTTAAGAGGCCATAAATTGAATTAATTCTGACTTTGTTAAAACAGTGTCACAGTCTACTGAGCCAAATCCTTATCTTACAGTAAACAAATAGGGAGCATTTTGAAAGCCAATATTTGCTACGTTTTTTGATTAGTAACCAGAAGGAATGGATGCAATCAATACTTAGACTCCCTGAGCAAAATTTCTTTCTTTCCTCTGTGAAAATCTTTCTTGATACTTAGGCTTTCTCTCTCTTGCCACCAATCTCTCTAGCTGTCGTGACATCGCTGCCCTCCTAGTCCAACTCATTACCCACTCTTTCCTGGACCATTTCAATCTTCCACTCTTGCCTCCTCATTACTCACCCCACATACAGTCCATTCTCCACACAGCAGTGACCTTTTAAAACTGTGTATCCCATCAGGCCACTACTCTGCTGAAAACCTCCAATGGCTTTCTGTAACAGATCAAAATGCAAACAACCCCCATGGTTGAGAAAGTCCTGCTGAGCTGGCCCCACCTCCCTCTCCAGCCCATCTCCTATTGCCTGCTTTCTGCTCACACTGCTCCCGCCCAAATCAGCATTCTGTTCTGGGAACACACCCAGAGCATGTCCTCTCAGGATGCTTTCCTCTTGCTGCTCCTTTTGCACAGAACACTCCTTCCACATTTCTTCACCTAACTGGCTTCTTATCATTTATGTCTCCATTCACGCATCGCCGCCTCAAAAAAGATTCCCTGTCCTCCCTAAGGCAATTCTGTCCTCCCCCAGTCCTTAGTTCTATTTCATTCATAACACTTATCCTTAGCTCAAACAGTCTTGTTCCTACGCTTATTTGTTTTCTCTCTTGTTGCCAGAAAGTAGAGACTTTTATGTATTGCATATAAAACTTAGAGGTCGTCTTCACTCCTTTATCTACAGTATGTAGAAAGTGGGAGTTCACTAAATTTAATAGAAAGAATAAATTCCAATTCCTGTATTTTTGCAGATGATGTAAGTAAAAACCCAATGAGCCAAAGAGACTTTAGGCTGCCACATAGATTTTCACCCAGCTACCTGAAGGAACTATTTTATTAGTCATTTATTCCTTCATTCTTTAAATCACTCGGCCAATAAATCATAAATCAGTTATTTATTTCTTTATTGCACTCTATAATCTAACTTATATTCTATATATTTGACAATATATATTATATAAAGAAGACAAATCAGAATAACCTCAAAGAATACAAAATTTACTGTCTCATTTGATGCCTGAAAACAGAGGAGTGAAAGGTTTCCTTTTCCTGAAAAAGACTATTGAATATACTGCTTTAAAAATATTAAATTATATATTCATAGATATTTAGAGAAACATCCCTTGGGAAAATATAAATTAAATTCAAGACTACAAACATGGATAACAGAAATGAATTTGTATATTGAGAGGTTATCTTGATGAAACTGAAGATGTGCTTTAAGGGCAAGTGAAATTGAAGGTGAGTAGAGACAAAGGAAGAACAAAGTAAATGACATCACAGAACCATATTTTACCATATTATTTTTAATCTACTGCTACAGGTAACCCAGTGGAATTCTCTAGAACTCCACAGTGTGCAAATGGTATAGTAGAGAAGGATGGGGGACTGAGGAAAAATTTAAAGTTTTTAGGAGGGACACAATCTCTTAGAAAAAAAATACATATATGTATGTATATAAAACTTATTTATGGGGCACTCATTATGTTCTAGATATTGTGTCAACTGCTCTATACACATTATCATCTCATTTAACACACATAACATCTCTGTAAGTAAGTACTATTATCACCCTACTTTAGATGAGGAAATGGAAGTAGAGAGGTAATTTGATCAATATCAGTTCAGAAAGCAGTAAATGACAGATCCTGGACTCAACCCTACCCTAAGTCTGAAGCCTATGTGTATTAAACACATAAAAACCCTATCTTGTTGATCTTACTACATTTAAATGGGTCAGACTGTGTTTCCATAATTGGGCGTGCAACACTAGGAGCCAGAGAATAATTTGTTCTTCTTAAGAGTTATCGCTTTTGTTACTACCTTACCCGTAAAGTAAATGGTTTGTAAACTAAAGTCCCTTTTTTTCCAGATTAAAACCTTGATAGATCCTCAATGGAATGCTGAATAAATTATGGTATCTCCATACCCCCAAATTTTGAAACATTAAAATAAATGAGTTCTATCCTTACGGATTGTCCTGGAAGGATGCCCTTGATATACTGTTAGGTAAAAACAGCAACATGCAGAGGGATGTGACGACCATTTGGTATATGCATGTGCACAGGAGTATGCAAAGATGTAGTCCATACTCTTAACTGTGGTTATCTAGTTGGTGGGAAATCTATTTTTAATTTCATCTTTATAGTACGATTCGTTATACTAAGTATAGGATACCTTTGTTGTTAATAATGAGTTTAGAGTAAATTTCTTCAAAATTATTTATTTCTAAGTATAATCTTCTTATAAGTTTGAACAGCTTTCTCAGATTATGTTTCTAATCTTAACCATTTTTTCCTTCAAAGTACATTTTTGTTTTACATATTGAGTTTCCATTTAAGATTTCCACTGAATGAAAGATTCTCTAGCAAAAATAAATTTGAAAACCACTGGTTTATATCTGATTAAATGACAGCTACTGAATATGGGCATTCTCTCTATATATGTACACCCATGAGGCTATGTGCATTACTAATATATACATATTCATATTAATGGGAAATTCCAGATTGCTCTTTGTTATATTAAGAGTCATACATATACAATTCAAAAATTAAATATGAACTAAGCTTGATTTATTTAACTTGAATGACCATTCTACTGATGGCATAGAGAGAGAATAGTAATCCGTAGTCCAGGGCTTTAGTAATGAAATCACCAGGTTACTTGGAGTACATTCATTTGGTGTTCAGGTACCCTGAAAGGAAAATTCTAGGCAATGATTTAAAACATTATCCTATCATTTAAAAGGGCTCTAACGTAGCTGAAAATTGACAGAGGTAGAAAGTATGTCTTAACCAAATCTGAACTATCGTTTACTCAGAAAGTGCATACAGAACAGGTGCATAAGTGGTCCCCTCCAGTCTATTTCAGAATAACCAGGAGGCAGCTTAGCTCGGTCTTCTGATTAAAACTCCACACCAATCCCACAAAAGCAGAAGAATCATTATTATTTGTACTCCAGCTGCAATGTTACATTAATCAACTGCATGCATGCCACTGCTCCAAATCTGGGCTGAATATATAAGCACCCTATGGTTAGCGTAATTCATAGTAAATTAAATTAAATTCAACAAACATTTATTGAGTACTCACTAGAGTTCAACATACTCTTTGCAAAGCCCATAAAGATGGGGAGAGCACAGGCTCTGCTCTCTAGGAACTTAGAATTTAGTGAGGAAGATACATGCAAAGCTAACACTGATATAAAGCACAATATGACGAAGACTCTACGGAACACCAGTAAGAATATAAAGTAGAGGAGGGACAGGGTAGGGACTGCATATTCTTAATTCTAGTTTGGGCAGTGAGAAGCCTTCTGGGAAAAGGTAACATTTTAGCTGAGGCTTGATGGTCAAATAGGATTTTGCTGTACAGTAGGGCATGGGAATGGGACAGGGACTTGCAGGGAAAGCAGTATGTGCTAATGGATAGTTAGAGTGGAGTATGCTCACATTGCAAACAAATAAAAAGAGATGAGGAAGAAAGGGAGGTTTGGCCCAGATCGTAATTAAGATGTATGCTTTAAATCACGCAAAGTTTCATTCACGAGTAAGAAAGAGAAAGGAGTTGCTTCTGGTGGAGCTCTCCTCCTTTCCACGATTACAAGCATATAGCATCCTTATTTTTTATTTAATTAAAATAAGACAGAATTTTTTAAGATCTGTAATTTGAAACAGACATTTTATTACACTAGATTATGTGGTTAGTATTTTGGGGAAGAGTGATCAGTGAATTTTTTAGTGAAATCAAGGAAAATGATGATGTGTGAAGCTGCCTGGTTAGGGAACTTGGGAGCCAGCATAAAAATAATATTGTCCTGGGATAGAAGGGGAACTAGGGAAGGAACTACAAAAAGGAGATGCCCAGAAGGGCATTGTGGGATGATGTATCCACAGCAAGTGGAGAGTTTCAATATCTCCACTTCTCCTCAATCTCACACTCCCAAGAATTTACTTCTCCAAATGCAAGATTAACACATTAACGAATATACTTCCTTTGAACAAATCGAAGCATCCAAATATCTCTGTTCTCATCAGGGGAAACTCTCGAGCTCTTAGCTCATTTGCAGAACACATAAAACACCCAATCCCAAAGGTTCCACACCTCTTTCCATTAACCTGTCTCCTGGCTCAGCCTATGAGCTCCATCCATTCCTCCAGACTGGAGGACTGGAACCCACAGTTTCAGACAGCTTCATATGAGAATCAGCACCAACGGGCATAGTATGAGCTCAGGTGCTTTTCAAACCTACCATTCTAACGCCGTTTTCAAAGGCTTGCCGCGTGAGGGGAGCTGGTCCGTCTACGGTCTTGCCATCATCATCTGGGCCCCAGCTCGCACTGTAGATGTGCACGTGCTGGGGATTGAAGCTAACGGATTTCGCTTCAACCATGTCCGTCACATCTCCATCCAGCATTCGAACTCCTTCAAGACAGAAGGGAAGTAGCTCGATTAGAGGCTTTGCTATAATATAACTCCTAAAAAGCCCAAGACATATTCCAGCTTAGCATTTTGGGGGGAAAGAATAAACTTTTACTCAACACTTAAGTGAGTATACTTTCCCCAGAAAAAGATAATGCAGACTTTTCTGAAGTTTTCCTGGGGAGAAAGGAAGTTACATTGCATGTAAAAGAGCACAACTTTAAAATCTTTTTTCTCTATTCTTCCCTTTTCCAAGTTTCCACAATCTCTCCTCCCTTCTCTTTAATCCTGTCTTAAAGTGACTTGAGAAAGATAGCCTTGAGCAATCTATCTTCCCTAAATTTCTCTTCATTAGATAACTTGTGCTCATAATTGGTATGAAACATTCCGACCTTTGCAGTCTTACAAAATTCGGAAAGCTGCCAAGTTCAGTTGGTCTAATTTCCCCCATATTTAATATTATCTCCTAATCTGTAAGACTGATGTGAACTTATTATATTACTTTTTTGCCAAGTTATTTATAAGTCAAATAATAAATGAGAACACTCTCTGCACATATAACACATCAAATAATTCTCAAAAGGTTTTAGCAATGTTTAGTCATTATTCTTCATTTAAGTATATTTCCGCTAGACAGATAGGAATTTATTATTAACCTTAATTTGCAAAAATAGACAGTAAGATACTCAAAAATAAATTATATGTCAAATGCTAGGCTTTGCTTTTTTCCTTTTATTTTGGAGACTCACAATAACAACAAAACATCTAATTGTTAAGTAAACATCTCTCTCCCTCAGCTTAAGCTAAATACTGTCACTGAGACATAGTATTATTGTAAAATTATATCTTTATAGACCAAACTTACTCCTTAGGAAAACTCTGTTATCTAGTAGGATTTCAAGTTTTTACTGGTCACCAATAAATGGGGTTAAATAATAAAATCCCAAATCAGGCAACTTTAGATACTATGTGGTTTGAGGTAGGAATTCTAGTAGAAAATAAAAACATTCTTGAAAGAACTATATCTTCTTTGTGCTTTTAAAAAAATATTTAACTTTTAATTATAAAACTTATAAACACAGAAAAATAGAAAGAATGACAATGAACTGATATAGCCAGTACTCAACAACTGTTAACATTGTGCCAAATTTTCTCCATTCGAAAATATAAATATTAGGCTAAAACATTTTAAATTCCATGACAGTTATGACACTCTATCCTTTAATATTTTTTCCAAAAAAAATAACGGAAATAAACACTCAGTCAACACTAAGTTTCCCCAAAGCATCCCTGAAGACATTGTATTTGGTTGTCATAGCTCTTGACCATCTTTTCCTCTAGACTTCTGGATTTTTAAAGGAGATGTATATAAACGGCTGAGGTGGAGAACAAAGGTTGTGAACAAGTCCCTTTAAAAATCATGGAATGAAACTATACTTAGAAACTTGTCAACAGTTTGTTTGATGGGAGTAGAATACCCAGCATGACACTCTGCGTGTCCTGGATCCTGAGCAGCCATTGGTTTGTTTTCCTTTCACATGAATATTCAAAATTCATTTGCAAGATTTTTACCAAAGAAAGATAACTACTTCATATTCTCACTTTCTACTTAAAAGCATAAAATGGAACTATTTTACCGGTACAGGGAGGTCTGAAATAAACACTGGACTATACAATCGCCCAAAATAATCTAACCAGTAATCTCTAACGCCAACACACAGGAGTATCTACATAATACCTGAATTCAGTTTCTGCATCATGCGATTTATGTGAAGTCCATGAAAAAAATGCTTGATAAAACCATACCTAGAGGGTAATATTAATTTTAATAAGAATTTCCTTTCCTCAAGTTTAAACTGAAAGGCTGCTTTTTCTTCATTTAACTACAAGCCTCCATTCCTTGGGTCTGAGGGTTAAATTTATACTTCAGAATGTTCTCATTTTTAAGATGACAGAACATTTGTGAGTCATTGCCATACATTCATGTTTTTACTGAGGTCCTGTTCAGTCAGCTAGGTCAGCAGTTTATCTATGAGGTTCACAAGTTCATCCCTTCTTTCCCTCAAGGTCACTGAGTGCTGGGTTAGCACTGGAGAGTAATGACGGGGACATGATGTGTGTGTGGGTATGTGAGAGACTGTGTGTGCCAGACAGCAAGAAGGTTGATCAGACGGCCACCAGTCACCGGATTCTCTTGAGAAGAGCAGGGGCCTCCAGCACCCTCATCATTCTTCAGGGTGAAGTCTTTGTCTGCTTGCCTTAGCTCCTCCATAAATATTCCCCTTGACACAAGTAGATGCTCTCAGAGTGCAGCTAATTACTGGTTAACAAGTTGCCATCCTCTAAGAATTCAGGGTAAAATAAAGGAAAGAGGCCACCTTCACTGAGGACTGACATTCAAGGTAGTCTCAGAAAATCTTTTCTTAGCACCATTATTATATACCCCAAATATTTCATGTTACAAGATCTCTACATTTACCCTAGAAAAGACAGTCATTTTTATTTTTTAGATCCAACTCTATTTACCATTTGGAAACAAATAATGCTTTGGAAACAAGGATGTCAGCCTGGTTCCAGGAACTTCATTTATCTTATGACACCCTTTAGGAAACCTCCAGGGGACACCTTCAAAGCCACTGAGATCTATACCATCTCTTCTAATGTTTTCTTCTTTTGTGTGTGGCTGTGGCACCAGGTTATACTAACAAAGCTGATTACAAATGGGAAAGTAAGAGTTTGCTTCTATTAATATCTGGATTTATACTGCTTTGGTGGGGCCTTGTAGTAGTATATGTATATTTGAGTTTGTGCGCATGTATGTGTGTATAATCTGGAATTTTTAATGGTAACAGTCTCACTACATTATGGGACTACAAAAATAGATTTTACCATTTACCATTTTAACTGCAGTTAAAAGGAACGTTTTGTAACGCCTGAGAAGAGAAAAAAAAAAGATTTTCTGCTTTAATGGAATTTCAAAATGCTTCTTTCCATAGAGATAGTATGGCCTAGTGTTTACATTATTAGTTCTTTCTGACCCAAGCACCAATTGTATAGTTTGGTACAGATGTCAGCGACCCCATTTTCACTACTGGACAATCTTTTTGCATGCCTGTTTAAAGAAAGAAATGTCTGTGTGTGCAATACCTTAGGGGTACTGCTTCAGAAATTGTTAACTGTATTTAATAATACACGTTAACACGGCCATTGTGCTGTCAGCAATAGTTGAATACTATTATGCAAACATATGCCTGTCTTTAGTTCAAAAGGGTTCTGAAAACCAGTTAGCACAAGAGCTCTTGGCTCATTTCTTCATATCCACCTAAGTTTGTTTCCCATACCTCCGATCTTGGCATTGAAAGCAATTCCGACTGTGCAGTGAGAGTTGTTTGCTGCGGCTGCCACTTCGCCAGCACAGCGGGTCCCATGCCTGCAGGGAGAACACATACACTTTCTAAAGTAAGACACTCCATTCTCACAAACTCAACACATCATTGCCACTACTCAGACTTCAAAGTAGTGAAGAATGTATCAAGCTGTGGGTGTTTCTGGAACTTCCTACCCAAGTAGCACTTAGTCTGTCCATGGTAAACTTTTAGCACTTCATTATATTCTGTTTTGGCTAATATTCTTGGTACATTTATTTTTGATATCTTGCTTCCCCAACTAGAAAATCTCCTTGAAGGCTAAAACTGAATTGTATGTTTCTTTGTATTCTCTAAGCTTTTGCTGTCCAGTATGGTAACCATTAGCCATAGGTGGCTACTGGGTACTTGAAATGTGGCTAGTGTGACTTTATCTCAATTTTAATTTTATTTAATTTTAATTAAATTTAAAAACTAGTACTCAATTCAATTATTAAAAAATTTAAGTTAATTTTTATGACGTGGAGAAAGGGAACACTCACACTGCTGGTGGGAATGCAAACTGGTGCAGCCACTATGGAAAACAGTGTGAAGATTCATCAAAAGATTAAAAATAGAAATACCATATGAACCAGCTATTTCACTTTTCAGTATTTATCCAAAGAACATGAAAACGCTAAGTCAAAAAGATATATGCACCCCTATGGTCACTGCAGCATTATTCACAATAGCCAAGACTCGGAAGCAACCCAAGTGCCCATCAATGGATGAATGGATAAAAAAGATGTGGTATATATACACAATGGACTACTACTCAGCCATAAAGAAGACAAAATCATGCCATTTGTGACAACATGGATGGACCTTGAGGGTATTATGCTAAGCGAAGTAAGTCAGACAGAGAAAGACAAATACTGTATGATTTCACTCATATGTGGAAGATAAACAAACACATAGATAAGGAGAACAGATTGGTGGTTACCAGAGGGGAGGGGGGTGGGCAGAGGGTGAAAGGGGTAAAGCGGCATATGTGTATGGTGACAGATAAAAACTAGACTACTGGTGGTGAACATGATGCAGTCTATACAGAAGCTGAAATATAATAACGTACACCTGATATTTTCACAATGTTATAAACCAATGTGACTTCAATAAAATAATTTTAAAAAGATTTAAGAATGTAGGTCTATGAGAATCTACTTCTTAAACTGTAAATTTAAATACAGATCAAGTATCTCCAATGAAAATCTACCACCTAAAATGGGATGTGCTGTAAATACAAACTGTATTTCAAAGATTTTATATGAAAAAACCAGAATGTGAAATATCCCATAAATAATTGTTTTATACCAATTACATGTTGAACTATTTTATTAAAATATCAAAATTTATTTCACCTGTTTCTTTTTACTGATTTTTTTTAAATGTGGCTACTACAAAAGTAAAAAATTATTCTGAAAGATATTCCCTGTTATTCCTTGATCAGAAAAGTCTTTTAGCTGAAAAGACTTCTAAGATCATCTTATATAAGGATGGCAAAGTTGTTTCAAGCGCAAAGGACAATCTGTTTAGAAATGGTGGCCCAAGAGAGTGTGTTGAGAAGGCTAAGCCCAGAGAAAGATGACTAGGACTAATGACTAATGTCTGCCCGGATGCAGAAGAGGGATGTGACAGCCATCACGGTGTATTTGTCATTGCTACTGAAGTGCAATGCTCACCACCCTTCCCTCATTTTTAGAGATGAGGGAGCTTAAGGAGGCCCCGAGACGTAACGAGATCTATCAAAAGCAGCCAAAGAGTAACTAAAACTCAGGCTCCCAAAGTTCCATTTTTTTTAGTGCTTTTTATTTTACAGCACAGGTGCCTCAGACCACACTTGTCATGGGATATGATTATGGTCTGTGCAACTATAAACAAGTTACTGCTTCCAACTGATAGGTACAGACACAAGTTTACACAAAAGAGATATATCCTGCTTTTTCCACTTAGTAATGTCATGCATAACTTTCTACGTTAATGTTAATCTATATATCATTTAAATGGTTACTATTATTCTACATAATCTTTGAAATGGCATATAAATATATATTCTGCAAGTATACACACACACACCATAGTATCTTTAACAAGTCCTCTACTCCTATAAATTTACCCATTTTTTCACTAATGTTAACAAGGCTACAACGAACAATTTTGAGTATATAATTTTATACTTTGGGGCAAATTCCTAGAAGTGGAATTACTGGATCAAAGAATACAGAATATATCGTCAAATTGTTCACAGCAGATGAAAGTAATACAACTAAACCTAAAAATTGCAAGATTAATAAATATTACTATAAACATCAAATTTTTGTGCATGACAAAAAAAAGAAAGACCATAAGCTTGAATGACAATATGAAGTTGAATGACAATATGAAGAACAGAGAAAATATTTGGATAAACCCTTGTGTACATAAATCCCTATGTATGAGTTTTTCAATCTTTTTCATCCTCACCAATCTGGCATAAAAAGATGTTATCTCATTGTTGCTTCCCTTTTTATCCCCTTTGATTACATTTGATGTTATACATCTTTTCACATATTTATTAGCTATTTCTATTTCTTGCTTTGTGAATAACCTTTTCATGCTTTTTGCCCCAACTTCTTATTGCCTTTCCATCATATCTGTGGCATATACATTTCCAAATTTGTTCTCTAGAACATAATGATCTTATTTATGGCAATTTTAGGTTGTTATACACAGTATTTAATTTTGATATACTCATAATTATCTTACCTTCCTGATATTTGGTTGTGCCACTTTAATCACCAAAAAATGATCAATTTTTAAGATAAAAAATATTTCTTTTGCAAGCCCCAAGCTAAACTATTAATTTTCCCATGAATCTAGCAATTATTTATGATTCTTCATTAGGCTCCTATTGCATGTTACTTCATGGTGTAAGTTATTTTTACTCAAACGTCAAATTCTCTTTATGAGTCTGTTGTTCTTATATTTCATTGTATCTATTATTAATTAATGCAAGTGTTACTGTATCATAAGATCTGTTTTTAATGATGCTCTGGTTTATTCTTTGGCTCATGGGTTATTTAGAAGTACGATTTACAATTTTCAAATGCATGTAGGTGTTTAGTTACATTTTTGATATCAATCAATAACTTGATTAATTTGTGATAAAAGAATATAATTTTTATGAACCAATTGTTTGAATTTTGTGAGACTCACTCAATGGCCAAGTATGTGATCAATTTTCAAAAATGTTCTATGTGCTCGAAAGGATGTATATTTTCCAGTCGTTCTTTATAAGTCCATTATGTCATGCTTGTTCATTGTATTGTGGACTTGTTAATGTTCTTTGCCATTCTATCTATTTTTATTTTATTTAGAATGGAATTATTAAATCTTTCTAGTGAAACAAACCATTTATGAATATGTGGTAACATTCTGGTTCTTGCAGTAAAAAAAAAAAAAAAAATTAAAGGGGCCAGCCCAGTGGCATAGCAGTTAAGTGCACGCACTCCACTTCGGTGGCCCAGGGTTCACAGGTTGGGATTCTGGGCGTACATCAATGCACCGCTTGTCAAGCCATGCTGTGGCGGCGTCCCATATAAAGTGGAGGAAGATGGGCACAGATGTTAGCCCAGGGCCAGTCTTCTTCAGCAAAAAGAGGAGGATTGGCAACAGATGCTAGCTCAGGGCTGGTATTCCTCACACACACACACAAAAATTTAAAGATATCTGGTTAATATTTAGATTATATACCTTTTTGTTCCTTTTACTTTCAAACATTGTATTCATATTACTTATGTCTCATAAATAGAATATAACATTGTTTTGAAGCTAGGCTAACTATCATTGTCTTTAACTCAACAGTCCATTTACAGTGACTGTATCTATTGATATATTCATGTTCATTTCCATATTTTTTCCCCTGTGCTAGTTTGGATGTTATACATAGTATTATTCAGTGGTTATCCTAGGTATTTAATCATGGATATATAACATCACAAAGTCTAAAGTTATTAATACTTTTTTCAGTTTTTCTTAAACAATACAGACTTTAGAATGTTTTAACTCCAGTTACTCAATTCTTGACACACATGAGCTCCCCATGATTACAGTTACAGATTGGATTTTTTAACTCTAGAAATTACTCGTTACAATTACTACTCAACAATCAATGTTTGTTTAGATTTACTAATACGTTCTTTGCTCTATTTCTTTTTGTAGTTCATACTTCCTTCTGGGATCACTGATTTCTTTCTGAAGAACATTCTATAAAAGTACCCTTCAGAGAGTCTTTTGGTAGCCTCAGAAAATGACTTTATTTTACTGCAGTTCTTGAAAAATAATCATTGGATATAGAATTCTAGAGTCACAGCACTTCCAAGACGCCATTCCACTGTCTTCTAGCTTCCATTGTTTCTGGTGAGAAATAGCCATCTGGTAATCTAGTTTTCTCTGGATGCTTTTCAGATCTTCTCTTTGTCTTCTCTATTCTGCAGGTTCATTAAAATGTTATATGTATGAATTTTTAAAAATTCTTTCTTGGAATTCCTAAACCTATAGTTAATGTCTAAATCTTCAGAAGTCTCAGCTAGTACCTTTGAAAACTGCCTTTACATCATTCTCTAGTTCATCCTATTAGAATCCCAATTAAGAATACAGGAGACCTTTTCATACTATCTTAATCTTTAATCTCACCTTTAGGCTTCTGATATCCTTCTCTCAGGGCTGCATTCTGTATAACTTGCTCAGTTCTGTATTTCAATTATCTTCAGCCATGACTAATCTGCTGTTTAATCCATTCACTGCATTACTCTTTTCAACTATTATATGTTCTATTTCTTGAAGTTCTTTTTCAAATCCAGCTGGTTAATTGGGATAGTCTTTTTTTCTTCAAAATACTTTTCAATATTCATTTCTTGATACATATAAATAATATATAATAAATCTAAAATATGTGAATTGAATTCTGCTATTTGTTTTTGCTGCTGGCTTATTTTCATGGTGATGTTTTCCTCATATCATAGGTGAACTGTCCATTTAGGAAGTCATGTTGTTTTGGCTTCTATCCTTGTGAATTCTTTGAGGCTGGTATGGAAAGCCCATTGTTCTAAAGAAGATTTAAATTTGCTTCTACCACATATCTGGGGCTACACCAACCAGGATCTGTTCAACTAAATTTAAAATTTGAGCCATACAAGTAATATGAATTACAGGTGCAAATCCCATGAGTGCAGTCAGTAATTCTTAAAGGTAGTTTTTCTTTTTATCCTCTTATCCCATCTATTACCTAGGTTGAGAAAGTCAAATATGTCCTCTGTCTCTCTTTGCAGGTTTTCTTTTTCTATAGTTAATATAGTCAAGAGGGTGTCTCAGGGGTTCTGTTTTATGCAGAAGTCTCTTCTTACTCCACTGGACCAAGACCTTGTTTCCTGCCATCCCTGGGCTTTTTAAAATCAGGCTTCAGGCTCACTGGGATTGGTTGTTCACCCTGGAAAATACCTTGTGTTCACCTATTGCCCATCTAGTTTGCAGATTTGAGCTTTTTCAGAGAAATACTTTTGGTGTCCCATTAGCTCAAACATACACTAAAAGTTCTTTAATATTTTCCCAGGAGTTTTAGACATACTGTGGTAGGAGAGATTAAATTGAATATCTATTATACCATATTATTAAAAAATAGAAGAACTAACTTGGTTCTGTATTCCTAAATTGCAATAAGTCCCTGCACATATTACATGCATCATTAATGTACAGCGAATACTCCTAAGTGAAGAACAGAGTGACTATTTCCTTATAAAAACATTTCTTGTAAAGATTTCTGTACATTGCTCCACATCATGATGTATGAACCATCTTTGGGAGACAGGGAAGTTATACTCTACTGCTGACTCATATATTTTAAATATCAGTTAAATAATATATTGCAGTGTACTGTAATTGAGGGTCCAAATTGCTAGCTCAACTACATTTAAACAGCCCACTCTCTTCAGATGACAATGATCATTATTCCAAGTAAAGTACCAGTCATCTTTTTTATTTTTATATCTTAGCTGGACTCAGTGTTTTGACATGGATTTAAAATAGATCATTGAACAATGGATATCATCATGACCTGTTAAGGTATGTGAACAAGATTCAATTTCTTCTTTCTCTCAAAGAACATGGGTGGTCAGCAGTAAGTACATTCATGATGTCAGTTAAATATAAAAGTCACAAAACAGACAAAAGTCTGTGTTTCAGTGTATTTTTCTCCAGAGACAACAGAGTATTTCCAGCATAAGGAGGAAATTGTAGTAGATTTCAGTCCAGAAAACAATATACTCATTATGTTATGCTCTGACACACATGCACCTAAATATGAACTTTACTAGCCAGTTCCTACATAATGCCCCTTGGAAAATTAGTCACCTGTTTAGCTTTCTTGCATATGTTCACAATATTACTAAGACATATATTTTCTAAGACTTCCAGAAGATAACCCAATTTTGTAAATTATGAGGATATATAGGCCAATGATTTTAAAATAAAGTGGATATAGACAAACTAGGAATTAAAAAAGCATTACTTGGGGCCAACCACAGTGGCCTAGTGGTTAAGCTTGCATGCGCCGCTTTGGCGGCCCAGGGTTTGCGGGTTCGGATCCCAGGCACGGACCTATACATCGCTCATCAAGCCATGCTGTGGCGGGGTCCCACATACAAAATAGAAGAAGATTGGCACAGATATCAGCTCAGTGACAATCTTCCTCAAGCCAAAAGAGGAAGATTGGCAACAGATGTTAGCTCAGGGCCAATCTTCCTCACCAAAAAAAAAAAAAAAGAAGAAGAAGAAGAAGAAGAAGAAAAAAGTATCACTTCTCTGATTCTCTTAAGGATATTGTCATTGCTGCCAGGGCCCTAGTAAGTATAAAATGTTTTATTACATAATTTGTACTTGAATAAACTATTTTGGCTCTTAAAGAGCATCTTGATTTAAAAGTCATGCCAGTCTTTGTTCTACTGCTTTTTATTAATTGGGGATGAAAAAAAGAAACCAAGTTTTCTCATCTGCTATATTACCTATTCTCAACAATACACCAAGTTGGGCTATCTGATTGAAAAGATGGAAAATCAGATCAGAGAGTGCCTGTAATTCATTTCTATAATATTGTGAACACATATAAGTTAGGTGAAGTGACTCTAGAATATGAATTCATGGGTCCATTATATCTTGCCAGGTGGTAAAATACTGCCTTCACTCCTTCTTTTGCTTTCTCCCAGTCCTCTAGTCACACGCTTTGTGAAGTTCTTCTTCCATATGAGTTAGCGGGGACGGAAATATTAACTTATTTGAGCTTTACTATAGATCTGAAGACGAGATGCGAGTAAGCCCAGCAATGGGCTCTTCGAGACATCAGAACTCACGCAGGAGGGTCTCCCTTTACAGCTCCACTGCATGCTTGAAAGTCTACATGACACTTGTAGGGACTCAAGCAATGTCAAGTTGGAGAAAAACTACTTTGTATTTCATTTCTTTCTTGGAATAAACATCTGCAGCTGTTCAGGGATTCTGTCTACCCTCTCACCGTTTTTATTCCCTTTTGACATCCGGCGTGCCCATTCTCTTCGGCACATATTGATTTTGCTTAAATCTGAGCAAAAACCTTCCATTTAAGTCTATTTCAAAAGCCCCCTTAGTGAGGGAGAGGAGAGCAAGAAATCATGATGTGCTTGACATGTTCTCCAATATATCACTTAGAACTAATGTTTCTGACTGCTCATGTTTTTCTTGATAATATTACCACTTTATGTTTTTATCATACTCTCTGCCCCTCAAAGCATTTTAACCTCATCTGAATACTTCAACCCTATGAAGTAAGCAAAACAGATATTACTTCTCTTATTTTACAGATGAGAAAATTCAGTCAGTCAGATGTCAATTGGAAGGTATAAAATGTGGCAGGGAAAAGACTAGATCTGGGTGTCCTGTGTCCTTACAGAATACCTTTCACTATCCTAGCAAGACTCACAGGGACCCACATTCCTAAGTCTTTGAATGCCTGCCAAGATTTCATGACTTCTTTGCCTGCTACCCTACCTAATTTGTGAGGTAGAGGCAACTTTATTCCTTCATCACTATTGATGACAGGATATTTGACAGTATATTTTATAGAATCTCCATGATAAATTATTCAACTTGAGTTAGAAGGAGGAAATGCTGGGAATCTTAAAAATGAGAACTTAAGAAGAACGGAAAATAGCTGAAAATGGATTTTCGCCTTGTCTTCAGTGAAAAGCTTACTGAGTGAAGTTCAAGAAACACATTAGGGAAAAAAAGGTAAATTAAAACTTCTGAAAAGCAAAAAAGAAATCACACAGTCCATTTTTTGGTGATTAGTTTTTGTGAGACAATTAAGATAATAGCCTCTGAAATGACTGTAATTATACATAGTCCCTAAGGCTTCAATAATATTAAATTTTTTAAATTATACATGGAAGAAATTCAGGAAAACTCATTCAAAATAACCGCTATGTACTGAATGTTTGTACCTTCCCCCTCAATTCATATGTTAAACCCTAATCCCAGTGTGATGGTATGTGGAGATGGGCCTTGGGGAGGTAATTAGGTCATGAGGGTGGAGCCCTCATGATGGGATTAGTGCCCTTATAAGAAGAGATAGGAGAGAGCTTGCTTCCTTCCTCTCCTCTCTGCTGAGTGAGGATACAGTAAGAAGGCAGCTATCCACAAACCAGGAAAAGAGCCCTCATCAAAAAACAAATCTGCCAGTACCTTCAGCTTAGACTTCCCAGCCTCAGAACTGTGAAAAATAAATGTTCGTTGTTTAAGCCACCCAGTCTATGGTATTCTGTTACAGCAGCCTGAACTAAGATGATAATAAATAAGTAGATATATATAAAATAAGATTATATTCAGGGACCCTTTGACAGACTAAGACTGAAAGAATCCTAAGCATAAACTTTAATCTATGACAGTTTTTATACTTAGCAACAGACATTGTGAATTCTCCTTTCGGCCTTCAAGAATAGATACACAATATTTAAAGAAATTAATAAAAGTTAGCATTTCTCAACTGCTCTACTATCTAACAGGTATGTTGTAGGCAAGGAAAGAAAATTAAAAATATATTTTATAGTGTTAAGTAGCAATAGGTCACCACTGAGAATCAGCATTCAGAACATAGTGAATATAGCAACAATCCTGTATTATTTGCTAAGAGACTAGATCTTAATTGTTCTTACCACAAAAAAGAAATGATAATTATGTGACATGATAGAGGTGTTGGCTAATGCTGCAGTGGTCATCACATTGTAATATATGAATGTATGAAACCAACACGTACACCTTAAACTCACACAATGTTATGTGTCAATTACATCTCAATTTTTTAAAAAAGAAAACCTAGTTCTTTACCTCACTTCTGTTGCTTTCTCAAATATAATGTTGCATCGAATGAAGAAGCAGAGCAAATCCCACGACAGGCATTTATGTGTGTATGTATATAGTCCTGACCAAGACAGTAACCACCTCCTTATCAACCTAACTCTCTTCCTAGCTGTATCTTAGGGATCAACAACAATGTCAAGGCAATAGGGTGTGAGAGATCCCTGTTGATGAAATATACTAATCATGATGATGGAATGAGGCCCTTTTTCTTAGCTTACTAGTTAATACTCTAGCTTTACCCATCATGCTTCTTGGCTTCTCTTTTTGCTTTTAACGATTAGTTTTCCATGTATTACTTGAGCTTGTTTCTATGAATTCCAATTGCCCATGCCTGTCTACATCCCGTAGTGATTCCATGATGCTGTTCATCCCCCATCATGTCTAGTAAGAGTCCAGAACCCTGCTCTTCAAGCTTCCTAACCTCTATTACAGGGTTCTGTTTAGTCTTTGAAACTTAGATCTACTAGTTTTTACTCCATGTAGTTAGAGCTTTGGGAACAGCCTGATCTCATTTTCCACCACAAATGGAGGACTGAGAAATTGTCTCCCTTACCCCTTGACTATGAATAGAGAGAAATTAGTCATTCTTGCTGATTCATTTTAGGTCTGTTCTTAGTGAGCTGGGAGTCAAGTGTTTTCTCTTAAAAGTTCATAAATGTAAATCTGGAGGATCCAACTCTTCCCTGGAATTGGAGGGTACACCATGACGCCCATCTTTTCCATTGGACATCTGTCTGCTTTACTGGGATAAGTATACCTACAACTCCAGAAAATAGAAATATAACACTTTCTTTTTAAGTAAGCAATGACTTCTGTCAGAAATGCTGTTATTTTCTTGAAAATTATTAAGTACCACCCAAGAAATATTGTAGATAACAATATTAGTCCTTTCCTTCCTCCTGCCTTCCCTCCCTCCCTCCTTCCTTTCTCAAGGCCAGATAATTCACATCCTATGTCCTAAGCATCTTCTAAGTCCTAAGCAACTTCTAAAGTTGAATAATCCGAGGCTGTGGTGCTCACAATCTTGTTGGGGAAGATTCTGAGTAAAGGATTAACAAAACCTTTGTTCCTTACCTATGGAAAAATTACTTTGGTTTAACTATCTAGCTCTGTTCTCTTTGGTATCTGATAAACGTGGGATGTTAGCTACCAAGCAACACTGCTTACAATAAAAGTGAACCCTAGTTGGTGAGTTACCATGAACTGGGAGGTCTGTGGCCAGGACTATAAGTACATGGTGAGAAGTCTTGGATTTGGGCTTCTGAGATTAGACACTGGGAATTGGGTGTTCCCTTTCTTGTGTGGCCCTGGAAGCTATATTATAGGCTATTGTGAGAAATACTGTTCCTAAGAGCATGGGGCTTCTAAGGCAAAGTGACTCTCACACTCACCCATGTGGCTCTTTCTTACACAGCTGAGGTGTCATTTGGGTGGTGGCGACGGGACAGGGAAAGAGCAGAAAATAGTCCTGGGACTGGTGAGCACTCTTGCTGAAGAACTGCAGCTGATATTGCCCTACTGGTAAATTATATTTCCACCTTTCTAATCACCACTTGTGGCCTAATGAGTTCTATGAGTTCAACTGACTGACTGAACCTAAGACCACTGACAGGGGTATTGTAAGATTTATGCAAATAATTACCAAGTATTGAGGTACATGCTAATCAAGGTTTATGTAAGAAGTGTTATAGGAATTTCTGCTCCAAGAGTTCTGGCTTCGGGTTGGTGTTTGCAAAAATGCTTGGTATGCAATCTAAACAAATTTCTCTCCCTTACACCTGAACTGATTTTCCTGTAATTTCCCATCATCATAATGAGAAGAAAATTTCATAATTAGAACTCACTAAAGCATGAAATATTAAGTATATACTGAGTCTATATGCTGAGAGACTGGGAAAAGATCTATAAAGATAATGAAAGAAATAATGACCTGTATCAAATTATAATTTTGATTTTTTGTGGTCTATTTCTTTCCATACATATTTCTCTTCTCCAAATGAATACTGAAAGCCACCTCATATAAATAATTTTAAGGTAGCAAAAACAAGAGACCAGGATGCTAGAATGTATCCTACATAGACAATATTTCAAAGTTATCTGTACCCCTGTATATAGGTAAACTCCTATTTTACGAATATTATTATAATGACCTAGTTAGCTATACATAATGAGACTACTCCCATGTCCTGGCTCATAATTAATTAACTTTTCTGAATCATTCACTCACCAAATATTTATTGAGTACCTACCACATGTTGAGGAATGTATTAGTCACTAAGGATTCAATAGTGAGAAAAATAGACATGATATTATATAATTTCAACAAACTCCATTGGCCTGGAAATCCTGAATAATAGGCAATAATTCACAAGTCTATGTTCATTTAGCAGTAATCTATTTAATGGTTCTGCTTCTATTTGCTTTTGCTGAAATATTGAGGGAAAGAGATTATTCAATACCTGCACACTGTAAAATCAGCTAAAAATATTTGTTGTTTTGCTCAAAATCTGTTAATGACTGACTGATGAAGAAAGGTGATTATAAATGTTTGACTTCACTTTGCTTAAGACTGCTTCCAGATAATGAACAAACTGTCAAAACACTTCTTGAAGACTTGAGTCTTACTTTGCAAGGAGTAAGGACCTAAAATAGGTGACTCTTACATAGACCCATTTGTGTGAAATACAGGTAAACTGTGGCCACAGAATTCTGATCCAAGAGCTCCCTTGGTGTTCCTTCTGTAATACACTTCGGGGTCTGAGAAGTTGGGTGGCAATTGGTCCCAGGGTCTCTTTGCACTCTGAGAAAGAGACCCTAAAGTATACAAAAGTAGTTTCAATATCTTATATTCACCAAGCTATCATCATTTCAGCTTAGCTGCACCAAGCAACGGTCAGCCTGTCCGTTTATTGATAGCTATTCCTGGTTCTCTTTGCAGAGTTCATCAGAGCCATTTCCTCACACATTGGAAGGTTCTCAAAATTACGGAAGTATGAAACCAATAATTAAGGAATGCCTCCCTCCAAAACATATAATTTATCATACCCCTAATTATCAATTCAACATTTTAGCATAAACATCATATTTCATTCAGAAATAACATAAGAGATGGGTTTTTATTATATTAGTATTTGAATGAGTTTATGAGTAGGGGTTGACAAACATTTTATGTAATGGGCCAAACAGTAAATCTTTTGGGCTTTACAGGGCCACATACAGTCTCTGTCACATACCCCACCCCCAATTTTTAACCTTTTGAAATCATAAAAACCATTCTCAGCTAGAGAGAAACTGCGCAGATTTGAACTTGAGTCCGTACTTTGTCTACCTCTGATTTTTTAGGCATGAAGGGCAAAGACAGTCATAGTCATTTATGCCTTCTTGGGAACCCAAAAATGCACGCTTCTGCCTTTTCTACCTCCACTACCTATGATTTGATACTGATACTGAATGCTGTTTTATGTAAATTAATCAACTCAACAAATATAATGTATCATTCATATTCACTGATATAATAATTTCCATTTAAAAGAATGCTTAATACAACGTGCAGTTTAGACATCCAATCATGAAGGTGGTAAGGATCACTTATTTATTATTTGCCAGCAAGTTTCAGCTACGTTCTCATATTTAATTTAATTTGATCTCTCCAATAATCTTGCACTACTATACTATCCCCATTTTAAAGGTAAGGAGGCTGAGATTCTTATGGCTTAAGTTGAACTCACCAAGGTAATATGGCCAGTTTTTGCCAAAGAACTTCAACCCAGAGCTCCTGACACCAAGTTCTAGTGTTGCAACAACAGTAAATACACACTATATTTATGAAGAACACGCATCCACCCTCAGGCACACGTACTTAGCAGGGCCAGAACATAGTCATGATGACTTGAGACCTTTCCTGAGAGAAATGCTCAGAAGTTGCATCTTTGAAACTATTTGGATCACTAGAACCCACAGGTTCTACTTAACAGCATACCATGATTATTAGGTTTCCTAAATAAGCAAATAAAAAGATATTTACGAATAATCCTAACACCAATGAAATTACTGCCGCCTCAAGCATCCCTGTCCTTTTCAGTGCCAGAATCTTCTATGTCTGTGTAAACATAAAACGCAAACAAACAATACAAAGCAAATCAAGCCAATCAACTGCCTAATGAACTTTCAAAAGATACAGGATTTCATAAAATCAATGAAAGTAATATTTGAGAACAGCTTCAATCACACTGAAAGCCATTGTTGAAAGAGGATCCAGAAGAGTGAGACTTAGTAAAAATGGAACAAGGCTGGCGACGTGACAGTGGCTTTAAATGAGAATGATTTGTCAATAAAATGATTCCAAATGGCCCTTGGAAAAACCAATAAAGATTTTTATAAACTGAGTCTGTTTATGACTCTACTAAAATTCAAATTTCATAATATTACAGAAGAACTACAACTTTAAACATGATTCATTTGTGTTTGATGTAAGAATGGCTATTGCTGCATGTTCTGTTAGGTAATAAACTACATGTATTTTCATCATTTTAGTTTAATTGTTTAAAATAAAACACCATTTGCATCGTTCATTACAAGACTCTGGCCTCGATTTAAGTGGATTCATTTTTAATGTTTTTCTCCCCTCGACATCCATTTATTCCAATAATGAGTCCCTCCTGTACCGCTTCTCCAAACCAGGAAGGTTGTGGATTAAGTAAGAGAACAAGGACTTGCTCCCCTCCCTTGAGAGAGCAGAGGCAGCCACAGAGGTTGAGTCGCCGCCATGTCCAGAACTGGCTTGCTACCCCGACCTTCCATGTATTTTCTCTGCTAGTCCCTTCCATATCCTAGACGCTTCTTTCTCAAGTCACTGGAATGCATAAGCTGTTTACACCAAAACAGTCATCAGAGTGATATTCCCTCACGAATACTATGTGATAATAGAAAATGTCAGACCCTGAACTGCATGCTCAGCATCAGTAAGATTTCCCTGAAAGTATTCATGCAGTTTCCTAGTCTGGGGTAAGATCTTATTTCCTTAGTCGACACATTACTTGCCTTGGCTAGGTGTGAGACCACACTTAGAGACACAAGGGCAGCCCATGGCTGGAAGCCATTACGTCTGGTTTTCTTTATTAAAGTTAGACATTATACATAGAGAAACTCCTTTATGCCCCAAGAGGAAAAGCGTGTTCATAGAACTGCTCTGGGTTATATTTAAGAACTAGAGTCACATTTCTTCTTGATCTAGCATCTAAACATCTTAAAATATAAAAGAAAACATTATGTATTAATGTTAAACTACTAAAGTTTTATTTTAGCATTCAGTTTGATTCAACTTTTCAGACTCCAAAAAACAAAAGAAAACAACTGTAATGATACTTAAACATTTTATGTTAAAGCATTTATAGTATTCTTCATTATCTTCCCTATGGAATACTTCCAGAAAATGGAGTCATTATATAGGCGATAATTTCAGAAGTGGAAAATTCTTATGGCAAAATTAACTAACATTCTCTCATGAGTGAGAATTTTCCAACTCATTCCCCACACACTTCCTTTATCAACATTATTTTTTCCTTTCAGGTGGCAGATCATTGAGATCACCAAATCGTCTCCTTCCAACATCTGACGACTTTCTAGCTCAGTGCCCATCACTGGGACAGCAGGTGGACAACCAGGAAGGCAATTAGAGGCCAGCTGAATGGCAATGAGGTAAGGAACTTTGTGAAGGGTGGAAAAGAGATTTAAATTGATTAGTCAGAAGAGGCGCTGCTGGACGTTGTATGTGTCCGATAACCGTCAGTCAATATCTCAGACAATCATAAAACTGTATTCTTTTCAAAGGGAGAAGAGTGAAACGACTTGGCAAACGTTTTCTTTTCCTCTCCCTCTGCCACTTTAAAATGGAAGAATTCTGGATCCTTGCTGTTAACCAAATGGCATTTACAGCTCTCAGTTGGCATGGGGCAGCTGAGAATCTAAATCAAGGAATGCTTATTCCATTTCCATTTCCATGGAAACCAGTCACCAACTGGTGAAAACAAGGTAGATCAAATTTTTGAACAAGAATGTTGAAATAATCACTGTTTTAAAACTTTTCTCTTGCATCAGGATGGAGAGCATAGGGTAATCTCAGGAACATACAGAGGTGTCTGTGTGGATAAGCAATTCACCACCGCTTTACTGTCACAGCTCTTTTCATAACCACCATAATTACTGTATTTGCATGAGTTTCTTTGGTCATTCTGTGAAGGACAAATTGCTATAAATCCAATAAAAAAAATCATATAATAAAATGTGAAAATTAAATGAGGTTTTAAGGACTTTTTGTCAAGAAAACCTTGGCGTAATCAAGCAAACCTAAGAACTTTCAAAATTTATGATCATGTTCTTTTTCTTCTATGTCCTCTTTGGAAATGCAAGAGGAGAGAAAAGTGGTGATTTCCAGAGAATGAGTGAACTATGATCAGTCTTCTTGAAGAGATTTAGAAGGACTATTCCATTTTGAAACTCTTCTATGAAAATCCGACTTTGATAAGACATTGAAATAACCAACTGCTACAGAGCGTACATGATCTCTGTACCTCTTAGATCCGTTTAGCCTTTCCAAGAGAATTTCAGATTCACACCCTCCCCTGCCAAAAAAAATCTGATACCACTCCCACCGTTTGCACACTTAGAACATCAATGTTCCACATTGGGTGGAAACAATTTCCCCCAGAGAAATAACAGGATGAAAGTGTCAATGATTCATTTCACTGCAGCTCTGTCACTAGGCATTCCTGATGACAAAACCTCTCAGTTCGCCCCCAAAACATGAGTTATTACATAGGCTAGGAGGGTCTGTAGTATCCTGAACATTCAGAATGCATTGTCTGTAATTCTCACAGCATATTGTAATAGCTATTTTTGTCTCCATTTTACACACAGGAGACAATTAAGTCTCCCAGTGGCAAAAAGACTTGTCCCAAGTTATTCCTACACTTAGCTTGTTTCCCCATATCAGACTTTCATATTCACAGTCGTCCTGCACAGACATGCTTCCCTATTTCTAGCTTGTAACCCCAATTCAAAAATATCACCATGTCTACTTCCCGTCTCATTAATTTTAATCTCCCCATATTAGGAAAAGATAATACATGTGGAAATGTCTGACCTCAACCACTGCTATTTTTTGAGTATGCACAACTCATTAGGATTATTACTTCAAATTTTTCAACTAAATTCTAAATCTGAAGTTGTTCCTTAAGTTGGTCCAATTATTTCTCAATTGTTTCTTTCCCACTTAAGCTAAATATTTAAGAGGTTTGACCTTAATTTTTAAGATCAACATTATAGTTAGGAAATAAGAATACAATTATAATAAGAAAGATGTGTGTGTGTGTGTGTCTGTGTGTGTGTGTGTGTAATGAGACAGAGAACGGGAGTGATTTTCACTCTCAAGGAATTATCTCAAAAGTTTTGCTAATCAGTAAATATATGTGCATGGCCCATTTTCACCTTTTCATCCTAAAATTACTTAGTGAAAACATTTTTTTGAAGCTTACACTACTTGATTTACCTCCTTATTTCAAGAAAGGCCAGCACATAACACCTGAAAGAAAAAAAAACCCTAAACCAAAGGTTAATTAATTTATAATTTCCTTTCTGATGCTAAGAATCAGAATCAGTTGATGTTAATGAACACAGCCCTAGGGAACTGGCAATAGTTTCTTTCCATGCAAATTGCACTCTGTTCCTCAGAGTCTAAACGGAAGCTTCTTAATTTTAGCTATGGAAAATACATGCAACAAGTATTCAGTTTAAACAGAAGGTTTTTTTCTGTTACTGAAACAGTTAGTTATTTATATTCATTTAAGACAAATAAAAACAAAATCAAAAATGGTAGTTAGAGCAATTTTACAAAATAATTTGGAATATTAAAATAACAACAAATTAAAATTCATTTAAAACTTTTATTTCTGACTAGGTTTAGTTTCTCCATGTATAAAATTTGAATATTTTGCATTTCTTGGTCTTTTTTCCTTCCCTGGTTTTCTCAAGTCAAAAAAAAACGCAATCACCCCACCACAGAGCAGGGATGTAGCGACATTCAGCTTCCAAATGGATTAAATTAGTAATAATCATAACACACATCGAGATAACATCATATATTTAACAATCTCAAAGCACGGTAAATTGATGACAATGTAACTACTTACAGAGTGCCTACTATTTACCAGTCTCCAGTACAAATGAAGCATGCTATTTTCAGAGACCTGTAAAAAAATGAGTTAAAACTAGAGCATAATGCAAGTATGAGTTAAGTGGTGAGGCTAAAAGATAGTGGATATATCATAAATTCTTTGCGTACATCTAAAGAGTTTGGACTTGGTCATAAAGGGTTTGAAGATAGAGGAAAAATATGTTTAGATTTGAGTTTTAGATAAAGGAGACGCATACTAGGGAAACAGGACTCCCCTTCACAAAAAAGAAAAAAACAAAATGGCTAAACAAGAAGATGCCTTTTATTCCAAAGCTTGTGAGGAGCTCACTAATAATAGGAAGACACTGTCAGCTATTACAAACTTTCTCTCAGTAGTAATGATTAGTCTCTTCCATTAGCCATTTTCCAAGACCCAGGTCAAATGCTACCACCTCCAGAAGCCTTTCCGACAATTTCTGCCTATCTTCAGCAACAACTTGTCTAAACCCTATTCCTATGGTCTGTAGCGTTGGTTTACAATGGTTTATTTTGTTTTGTAGAAACAGAACTTTTTACTTTAAATATAATTTTAGGAGAAATACCACCATCTAAAATAGATTTTAATGTAGATTTTTAAAAGGGGAGTGGTTTAGTTGAAAAAGAGAGGGCTACACCCATTCCACACAGCCTCCTGAGTAAGGCTTGGGCAGCCTGTCACATCCAACAACAGATTCTAGGGTTCCATGAAACACTTTTGGAAACCCAATGGTCTCCAAATCACATCCTGCCTAATGGTTTGTTTTAATTGTTGTATTAGTTAAGTGACAGATCGACATTAAATTTCTACATACTGTGAGTATATCACTAGTTTGATTTTTAAGATATAAACAAAGCACAATGCTACTCTCCCAGTAAGAAGTCTTTTCTGAATGAAACCATATGCCATAAAATAAGCACTAAACTCTCATAAACTAACTACAATTATTTCCATGAATTAAAAAGTGTCTATTGCTTATGAACACTATATTCAAAAAAAGAGCATCTAAGAGTGTATTATGTGATACAAAGAGCATGAGTTTAGAAACTAGATTCATTTTTACAAGCTTCGTGAACCTGCCTTGAATTTTACTTACTTCCTCTGGAAAGAGGGGGCACTGATAATGACATTTAATTTCAGGTTCTTTGCTGTAATTAACTGAGTTAAGCAGACAAGTAGTTTATTAAAAGGATATTGGAAAGTTCAGAATTGTTGGGAGCACTAAATGACCACAGTGGAGACTAAGGATCAAGAAAAACACATAGCTGCTCCATGAGGAAAGACCCACTGAGAGAAGAGCAGGAGAAGGACACAGGTAAGTGAGTGACAGCTTACCTGGCATCTGGGTCACCTGCCTGCACAGGTGCTACTGAGTTTTAGAATCTAGGCCACATGGCCTGTGTCCTAGACTTGAGCAAGGGAGGCTGAGCAAGTTAACAGTATCTGGCATTTTTGGCCACCATACTGGAAAGAACTCTTGGCTCCCCACCAAGAGTCATAATACAGAAAATTTCTTCTACACAAAAAAGAATTCAGGGGCTGGCCTCGTGGCCTAGTGGTTAAATTTGGCGCACTCCACTTTGGCGGCCCAGGTTTGGTTCTTGGGCACAGACCTACACCACTTGTCAGAGGCCATGCCGTGACAGTGACCCACATACAAAATAGAGGAAGACTGGCACAGATGTTAGCTCAGGGCGAATCTTCCTCAGCAAAAAAAAAAAAAAAAAAAAAAAAGAAGAATTCCAGATACTGGGGCACCAAAACAATTACCTAAAATGCTTTGCAATCTGTAAAGTTCTAGATAAATTATTCTTAGGATATGACGCCTCTGTATTTGAGAAGGTGAGATCTGAGATGGCTTGAAGGGCTAATGCTAGTCAAGGGAGCCAGAAAAGCTGTTCTTTCTTCTCCTTCTCTCATGGAGAACACATACTGACCCTGCTGAACTCTATTTAGACTTTGCTGAGTTTATAGCCCAAGGCAAAAACAGCCAAGGTTTCTCTGGGGCACAAAGTTTTCTCCACTCCCTCACCTAAATCACGTACCAAGCTTCTCAAAGCCAGAGAACTGCTCACAGGAAAACCGAATAAGCAGCTCACGTACACTGAGTTTTATCTATTATTAAAATGACATAGCAATAACTTTTCAAGCATGAACAACATGTAGTGTTTCTCCATGTATCAGCACAGACATGCTTTTATAGGGTATTGCTCCAAACATCCTCTCAGTGTATAAAAGGATTATTCAATGTTATTAAACAATTTATTTAGCAAACAGTTACTTGGGCCTCCCTCCTCCATACACATTTTCCTGTTTCACTCCAAATACACGTCTTGGAAATCTATATGCGTTAATATTCATAGAGATTTCAGAAACCGATGAATCTTATAAGAAAAACGTGAATTTAAGATATGAGTACCATCCTTAACAAAGTTTACTTTCTTAGCATAAGAAGAAACAGCATCTCCCTAATCAAAGACATGGAAAAAACATAATGCATAAGAAGTTATGACTATTTTATTTCAACCAGGATGAATTAAACATGATTTAGCATCCCTTATAATTTACATAAGTTTTACAATGGAGATTCTAACAGAAGCTCATAGAAACACAATGAGAAAATTAGATAATGATAAATGGAATGAATTGATGTCGAAACAGTAGGTATGATCATAAATATGAAAGAAAAATATTCATATAACTTGCAATGGCTTATCTGAATACCTTCTCATATTTGCATTTGAGCTGCAAAGATTTCAACAAGTACAAATTAACACTTCTACAAATACACCAGTGAAGCTCTCTGTCATCCAGCTTCCCCTAATACTCCCGATGCGATGCACGAGATGGGTCGATAAGAGATGGAGAAAAATAATCAAGTGTTTTTGTTTCAAATATTTCCCACTCCTTTGAAAAGTATTAAAGAGACGTGTGAGTCCTTTAGAAAGCAAATAAATAAATTTTATGAAAGAGTCAGACATCTGATAAAATTAACAACATAGGTCACAATTAAAACTGCTGAACAACTCAAGTTCTGGCCAGATCACCTAGTACAAACTATGTGAACTACTGCCAGGACTAGGCAATTGTTAGAGACAAATGTGTGCTTCTCTCTCTGCATGACAACATTATGCTAGAGCCTATGGGAAGATCAAGGTATCAGGATGGTGGAAAAAGAAAGGCATCTGTGACAACCTGATACAGGTGAGGCTGGATGGTTGGAGAGAAAATAAGAGTCTATATTTGGTAATTGGGACAGGTGTGGGAGGTGGTGTGATCCTGTGAGGATGAACCTCAGAAAGAGGAAAAACCAACCAAGAGCAAAAAGGTCATACAAAATCTTTAGCAGTCAGCTAATCTCAGCCCAGGATGTCACCACAAGGTATTTCATCTGCAATTCATGCAAATTCAAATGCATTTACTAGCATATGTAAATTATATGCAGATGGTGTAGGGATATCTAAAAATAGGAGGAGGTAAACTCTTCTCACAAAGGTCAGTCTTTTCTAAAATTCATGAGATGGCAGCTTATGATGAGACCATGCGACAGAGAAAGTGGAGATTCAGGGAAATGTGCTGGAAAATCACAAGTAGTCTGCTGTTCTTCTCAATTCCTTCGAGCTATTTTAGGTGTTCTATAGGCAAGGGAATTCTCTTCAATTCTCCAAAGGAGGACACATCCTCAAGACTCCATCCCCTTCTTAGGCTAGGAGAAGGTTTCTGATTCCCACAGGCTCCCCTTGGGCTCAGTCTTTTCTCCTACAGAGAATCTTTCTTGCACAGCCCACAATTCTAGAGCACTCTGAAGGGTTGTCATTGAAGTGCAAACACATTGGGAAAACATCTCTTAGTTTATGTGATTCCAACTTCAAATAGTCCATATTTCCATTTAGAGAAATGTGAAAACTACCTACCTGCCCTCTGAGAATTAGACTAAAACTTTCCCTATCACTTAATTATTATCCCCTTTGAAAATAATAGTAAGGGCACTTTTATGTAGTTTCCCAAAACATTTACTTACATAATGACCACCTGGTACTCACTCAAATTTAATTTAAGAAAAAAAGCTATTAATATATACTAGTAGAATTGTTTGAGAACAGAGACCCAAGCTCTGGCTTCCCCAAGCCAACCTCTGATCAGACCATACCTGAAGCCTTCCTTTTTTTTTTTTTTTTTACTATAAAGCTTTCCCAGTTCTGTGTTTGCCCTTGAGTCTCTTCAAGTGACTCCCTTCCTATAGCAAGCTCTGAATCAACAGCTTCTAGTCTCATTTAGGTGGCCTTCCTTTACATCCACAGAACAAATACCATTGTGAAGCCCAATCTATATAATCATTTTGTAATAAATGATCTTTGTTACTTGTTCAAAGTCACATGTACATAAAGTGTTTGCAATTATTGTGGACCAATCCCCTCTCTCTGGGGAAACAGGGCTCTGAATACCAGCACTTGGTAGAGCCAGGCTATTAAGTATTTACTGAACACAGTGGTGTAACATTCTGGTGATTACAGCTCTCCCAAGGTAGTAAACTTACTGAACCATGTGCTCAACACAGAAATTAATTTCTCATCTACTCGACCACAGATTAATTTAGCTATGCAGGTAAACAGATGAAGTGGGAACAAATGAGCTCAAAGTCTGACTCCACCACTTGGTGACATGAGGCACTTTATCTCACCTCTCTAGACTTTCTCTCTGAATGTGGGTTGTTGTGAGCAGTGAATGAGGCAACATGCAGATGTGCTAATTTTATCAGCAGTTGCTTCCACTGCATTCAAATATAGTCAAAGAGACTTACAGATCTTTTGATCATTTCTTTAAGTTAAATAGAGACGGTGAGATACTGATGTGGCAAGGCAGGCTCTGACAAGAATGCTTCTCCAAGGCCAGAGACATAGTGAACAACATGGTGGGGATGGTACCCAGGTCGCATCTGAAAGCAGAATATTTTTTACTATATCACCTTGCCTTCTTTGGTGACCTATTCTCTGAGAACTAATCAAATAAGTCCTGATCTAAAGGACATATTTTCTACCTTTCCACCCTTTATTAAGGACTGTAATTAAAGTGCACACCTGCCACTGATATTAAACACACACACACTTAAGTATAGTGGAACAACAGGCTTCTATTGTAATTAACTGAATTGCTAAGACATAAAAATTATATCTTTTTTACCTTGTAAAAACAAAATTCTAACTTTAGTCCCTTAACTAAGAAGAAAGTTGATTTGAATAGGAAGGCAATCAATATCTAAATATCTTGATAACATTAAAATGAGCAATCAGCCGGCTTGCCGTTTGATTATTTTTTAAGCATGTTCTTCTCGTTACTGTACAGGGAGTGCGAGAAACCAAACAAGGGCTCCTTCTCTCCTCAGTTTGCCTTCTTGTTCAGAACTAAGATGAGCGTCCACCGGCTGATCCCATTTCAAAGTTCTTGGATGCTTCTCTGATGCTCTGTAACGATACAAATAATACACTGCGAGCACCAACCTCTCAAGGTCTTCATGCTCCACAGTTTCCATATCTCTGGATATATAAGGACACAGAAGAAAACAGAAGGATCCAAGGTGGAGGTTAGAGGAGAAGATTAAAAGAGAAAGATAAATAAATATACCCATCTGGAAACTCTGCTCAAATGCTTAATCCATTATTTAAAAAGGATACTTATCTCTTTCCCTTACTGCAATTTCCATCTTCTTCAGAGGCCTCAGGAATTTGTGAGTTTGTTTTTTAAATAAGAAATTTAAATCGAAGCAACTATCAATTATTCATGTCAATAGTGCATGGGGTTAGCATAAATTATACCCAAATCTCATTTTAACCTATAGCATCAATCAGACCCTTTATCAAAACTGTCAGACCCTTTATCAAAACTGTTACTGAGAGCCCCAAGGGACTAAGTCCCCAAATGCTTGAGGAGAACACACTAAAATTGACAAAGGGAAGAACACAGGGGTCCGAAAACTGCATTATCATGATTATAATCCCTAGAATAATTGATGCACTGTTTTATAAAAATGAGTATTTACACTTCAGGTGACAGGTATATAGAAATTCAAAGTTAGATAACCATTTTCTGTATTTATTCTCATTAAAGAATAAACAGCCACTTAGAAAAATCCTATGAATATAATTATTTTCTTTCTTAGAAGTGTCTGAACATTTGCCCTTTTACTCTACCAAAGATACCAAGCTAAAGGACTAACATACCTGTGTCCGTTGAGAGCCAATCAGGAAACACTGGGCTCTTATATACTCGGTAGCATGAGAAAAATTTATTCAAGGGACTCACATAAAGATGCAGGCAGGGTTTGGGGAACCAGTAGGGAATAGAGCAGTGTTCTGAACTAGCAACACTGGGAAACCCCTAGCTCTAAGGAGCCTTGAGGAGGAAGTGATTATTGATACCCACAGAGGGCAGCTCCTATGAGGTCAGCTTTAGGGCCACCTCACAGAAGTTATGATCTTCAGGGATGCAGCAAACCCCCAATGGCCCAGCGAGGAAGGGGCAGAGAAGAAATACCTCTTCTTCACCCTCCTGCACCCCACTGATCTCCTGGTCGAGACTTCTGTTAGCCAAACCCAATGGGAAGTCAGAGGGCAAGGGAGCCCATTAACACAGTCCCTACAGATCTGCTTTCTGGGGTACAGAGCAGGGTGGAGGGTCAGAAAAAATATATCTGGTACAAAGGTCCACTATATGTAACACCATTTAATAGTTACTACTTTGTGACACATTTTGCTAATTCATGTAGATGAGCCAATCAAGGCTGACATTCTTGTAATTATTTAAGTAGGACCAAACAGACATTTTATATCCCTAACTAAAGTGGAAATCATCCCTGTATCTGTTCTTGCCTCTCTATTCTTTTCTTTGGTAAATGTGACCCCATCTACAATAGGAAAGGTTTTCTAAAAGAAGTAAGTTCACAGGGGCTGTGAAAACTCACTGGAGGGCACCCAGCTCAGACCAGGGAGGTGAGAGAAAGCATCGCAAGGAAGGGACGTTGAGTTTAAACGGGAAGAAGAATTATGCAGGGGCAGATAGTGGAAGGCTGAACAGTTGTGGCACACTCAGGGAACTCCACAAGTCCTGTAGGGCTGATAGATAAAGTGGGAGGAGGAGCGGACACAGAGAGCAGAGCAGACTTAATGAGGGAGGAGTGCGGTCATGAAGGGCCTTATATTTTTAACAAAATGTCAAGACACTAAACGATTTTATTGTTCTTATTTTGGTTCAGAAATATCACTCGGGTAGCAGGATGGGATGAGACTGGAGACAGGGAAACCATTTAAGAGATTTTACAAGGATGCAGGTGAGAAGGGGGATAGACTAACAGAAGGCTACTGTAGAGGGATGAATGGGGGTGTGTAAGTTTTTGGAGAGCTATTCAAGAGGAGGACTTACATGGTGAGAACTGTCAGGACTTGGTGACTAACCAGTGTTGAGGAGAAGGAGAGGGATGGCTGGCTTCTGGTCTGAGAGAGGCCTTTTCCTATCGTACTACAACTTTCTGTGAGAACCCAGACCCAGACCACTTCCCAGAACCTAAAAGATGATCAAAAATGTTACTTATTTCAATGTATTGCATCATGAACCCATATGATAGAAGTGAATTTTCTAAAATATTCATTGCAGGTTCTTTCAGGGACATAAAAATCTATGGCTCTATATGAAAAGTGTCAGATATTTTTCACAACTGACTGTTTTGTATACATTAAGTGTCAAGTACATACCTTTGCAGCCAATGTTACATAAATTCATTTGATAACCACTGACTGAGGAACTGCTGTGTAGTATGTTATAGATGTTATTTTGCAAAAGGATTAGAGGAAAAATTTTGAAAATATTTGGAAAAACAAATCAGCCTCTGATAATGGCCCTATTTTTCTTTTGTAGGTTTTGTCTGACCTGCTTAGCTATAGGATAATTTATCTTAACATATTTAACTAAATCCTGTGTATGAAGAAATAATGCTTCTACATTAGAAGCATTAAGGTCATAGATATAAAGTTGACAGATCTAAAGCGTTAAGGTTATAGATCTCAAGTGTGGTTTTTTCCTCTAATATTGAGTTAAATATTTTCTATATAATCAGAAAACACTGACTACATTCATTGGCTTTGCTTTGGAACACCAGCTCCTGACAAGAGTCCTCATCTGCAAGAATAAGAGAAAGCCGCACACACTCCAGTTTCTGCAACATGACAACATTCTTACAACCAGAAATTATGAATGAATGGAGACCAAAGAACCAGAAGAAATGTGCTTCCATCCACCCTGGTTAAATCTTCCTGGAAATAGAGATAAGGAACAAAATGAAAAATCCATTCCTTTTGGAAAATGAGTCTTTAACCTACAGGTTGGTTTATTTGGACAAGGAATTAGATTCTAGGCCCACATATCACACATTCAAAATATAATGCCGTGGTCTCACCTCTCACTAAATATGTTGCTATGACTTTTAAGCAGAGGGAACATTTAACAAGAAGCAACCTAGGGAGGGGACAATCTAACTCAGACATCAATAATTCATTTATTAGAAATAGGAGCAGTGGTACGAAATGCCAGGAGACTGTTTCATTCAGGGGAAGATATTTTCTATTTTAAGCCTAGAACAATGCAGGCAGCTTTATTCGGCAAGCTAATATGAATGGAGGCAAAGCTGAATGGGAGGACAGGTTTTCTGGTCTCCTCTAATAATGGCATTTCTTTAGCATCAGTTATTTAGGTCCACATACCACTTGGGGACTTGAAGAAGTGACAAGAAAGAGATTTTTATAACTTTTGTACTTCAGAGGCTATTACCTTCACCCCAAAGCTTTGGCACTGGAAATGTAACCACGTTAGGTCTAAGAGAGATGATTTGCAGCAAGCTGTGAGGGTACATTCTCTCTTAGTATGAAAACCCTTCAGGTGTTACAGCTCCTTACTAAGTCATCTACCAATTCAGCCCATTACTTAGTAGCCTATATTATTTCATCATTGTATCCCCCGAGCATTTAGCACAGAGCCATTCACAAAACAAGGTCTCAGTGACTATCTGTTGAATGAATAAACAAATGCAGCCAAGTATGAAATAATTCCAGAAATGCTCTGAAGCCTACTGGTCAGATTGTACAATGAGGAGGCACTTGCATAGCATATGCCTCAACTTCCTCATTCTGACGATGATTAGAAATTCCTCCCCTTCACTATCTCACGTCAAATTTGCAGACACATGCTCCACTGAGGGAGATGGGGAAACGGAATTAAAGAAAGCAGATTTATTGTAGACTGAATGATTCACAGCTCCCAGTTCCTAAAGAAGCAGGAAGACCTATCCAAATCTCTAACGCTGGAAATAAACGAAGACCTCCAAGTCTGAATTTAAATTTGAAATGTCCATATGCATATATATTTTGAGATAATTGTAATTTTTAACTGATTATTTATCAAGAACTGGATATGGGAATAGAACACATAATTATAATTACAGCTATAATTATCTAGCATCTATTACATAGTCAGCAGTATGTTCAGTGTTTCACATATTTTATTGCTACTCTTTAGAAGTACTTTTATGTCCATTTTAGAGATTAAAAGAAAGTACTAAAGCTCAGAGTAGTTAGGCCCAAAGACCATAAAGCTAATCAAGGAGAACCACAGCTAAAAGTCAACTCTTCTGAACTACAAACCCACTCTTATTTCCTGATGCCAAGTGACATCTATTCAAACAGATTTTATCTGTCTCTCGATCCACGCTTAAAGACAGATCCATCAATCATATCTATAATTATGGTCTAGTGAGCAGAGAAGATATTTTAACCCTAAATGCCTGAACACATGCCAAAAAAAAATCAGGCAGCACTACTGAGAGGAGATAATGGGACAGCTGATGTCCCAGGTATCTGGTATGGAGCGCTGGTGTTACACCTCTGAAAATGCCATCTTTCACTGTCAAGACTACAAACCCAAGCAAACATCTAGAACAACACCTGTGTCCTCCAATAATCAATCAAACCCACACTGTACTCAATGACCATGGACAGCGCTTAGAATGGGTCAAAACAGGACACACTAGAATACCCCAGAGTGAGCGAGACCACGGTGATTCTTCTTGAACAAAGGTCTTGAGGAGCAGCCAAGTTTAAAGGGAATCCTCACAAAGAATACAGTTTTAAAAGTCAGCCTGTAAGAAGTCCTCAAAGGCAACACTCAAAACATTGTCTTTACACACAGACTTTGTGGTTAGCAACGTTAGTCACAGGTCAGACACACCCTTGGAGAACAGCCACCATCACCACGAAGTTTCAGTGCAAAATCGCCACAAGTAGATTCAGGTAGAACTGGCTACAGGGCACAATACATTTTCAGTTTCAACCCATAACCCCTCTTCGCTTGTCCCTCTGCACCCTGCACAAGGATAGTTTGGATGTTAACATGATCTAGACTTTTCCTATAGCTTTCCTGTTTCTCTTTTCTCTATATAAATGTCGATGGGATAAATTAAGCCAATGGACATAGTACAGTCAGTTCTCCTATAATGTTTGCCTTGGAAACACAAATTTTTTCCAATACCATTGACATATTAGAGAAGAATTTGAGCATAATGTGAAATTTGCATTTGTTTATGCACAATTTTGTCCCCAAAACTCTAGGCGAATGTTTAGAAAACACACCTAGCCGCACTGAGCCCGGGAGGAATACACAAAACACACAGGGTTACTATCATCCTCAGGGGCACAATTGTCCACACTTGTCCACATCTGGTGCGCCTACTTCCTCTTAGATTTCAGGTAACCTCCTTCTAGTTCACAATTAACTGCAAGCTACCACGCTTCTGAAGGCCACCCTGGGGGGTGTCCTCCATTCTGCTTAATTTTTCTCTTTCCTCTTAACCTATTTTGGAATTTTCCTCTCTATTTTGTGTTCTTTAAGATTTTAATCGTTCTCTTTTCCTCTTGCACACAGAATGTCAGGTATTTGAGTAGGAGTAGATGTAATGGGCACACACTTCCACAAGCAAACTTCAGGTCTTTTTCAAGATAAAGTGCTACAGTTATTATAATTTTATATATTTCTTAACCACTTAACATGGGTAAAACTGGACTATTGTTTTTAATAGGTCCCTGTGATCTTTGTGTGTGTGTCAGTGGTGAAGTTTTTGAGTCTTGAACTCCAACTTCATTTTCTTATCACTCTGTGGTTTTAGATTTTGCAGAGTGCGAGTGTATTTAGCAACGTATGTGTCGCATTATTGCAGAATGGACTATATATTGAAATTTATCAGCAGTGACTTTTTAAGTATTGAAGCTTCAAGTTTCTTCTTCAGTGTTTCAAGCTAGTTGGCAAATTAGGTTAAATACAGTAGCTCACATTATCCCAAATTATAACCTTTTGTGTGAAATTCACTATAACTTTAAACCATGTAATCTAGACAGTAATGACCAGGCCTGAAAGAAAACTATCCAGTTTAATTTAGGTCCCTTTCTATTTTTGGTTAGAAAGTTCTGGAAAATTCTATCTACATTAATTTGTATATTAATGCTTTCACCACTAAATCTGATCTGTAATATTTACTCAGTTATTAATACTAACAAACAGCATACTTTCCACAGCAACTTTTTTGAGGCCTCCTTGTAGATGGTAAAAAGAGAAAAAAACCTGTGTACAGTCACAATTATCTAGGTCGTATGGTTTTACCTAAATTTATTGACTTACTTAATCAAATAATACTAGCTGAGAAATTTTTCCCTAAAGAATGCAGGCTGGAAATAGTATATAATAAACAGGCAAAACAGCTCTCTTTGCAACTTCTGTGATCCCAAACTAAAACATGTAAACAAAAATTCAAATGAGAGTATCTAATTCACAGCATTATCCTAGAGGAGGTTTGCAATAAAAGGAAAAAAGTTAATGTGATCTAGAGATTAGAAATATCTACTAATCTTTTGGAGAATCTGGGTCATCATAAGCCAGGACAAACATTCCCATTTACTTTCTGAGGAATGGTGGGTTTTCTATGTTATCAAATGGATGTGCATTTTCATTTGCTTTCACACAAGCTCCTGTACTAACTGGAAGGTGTAAATGTGGTTAAATGGGTTTCTACAGCTCTTGACTGTAGAGATAAGAAAGGTAATGTGTTCCACACATGGCAAACCTCATAGGTATTTCAGATGTATTAGTGGGAAACACATTAACTACAGAGGAGAGGAGAGGAAAGAAGCAGCAAAAATAGGAAACTCCTTGGCAGAGACCTCACGCACAGTATGCAATCAAATTTGTTGAATTTAACAGAATAAAGTAACTCTTTTGGAGGGTACTTTGTTTAGCCTCTTCCTTTAGCACCCCATTCCTAAACAAATGGGTCACAGGCCAATTACCACGTGAGGGGCTTTATTCCCCAGCTGCAGCCTCAAGATCTGGAAATGCTGAGTCATTCCCCAGTGATCTCTCTCTGCAACCATTCTTATTATGTAGACCACCCCTTTTTATTACCCAGAAGCTTCAGTGGAAAGAGACTTGTTTATCTTGGAGCAAATTAGGGATCATTGTTACGAAGAATTTTCAAGAAAAAAAAAATACTTCCCTCAGCAAGAGCAGAAAACAAAGCTCCTTGCCGGCCACACGCCAGCCACCCCTCACTTGGGCCTTACTTGTTCTCGTTGCTTGCATCATAACGAGGCATTGGATCCAAGTCATTCCCATTCACGTCACAACTCGCCAGAGCATCCTGTGGCCACAGAGGAGAGAGAAAGAGAAAGCAGATGGATGTTTATTAATTAGCCATTAACCCAAAGGCTCATGCATTCTTAATCACATTTCTGCAAGAGAGTAATTAGGTTAAATGGTACACTCATGGTTCGGTGTCAAGATGCCATGTTCAGTAGTAATCCGTGTCGTATTTTGTATTTTTGCCCCTTAAGATAAAGAAATACTGTCCACAGACCAAAGAAGTGTCCAGTCCATTCTTGCCAGTACTTTTTCCCTCACGCAGAGAATGGACTCCCTATCCAATTCCTTCTAAGATGTCCTCAATTACCACCTTTTCTGGGAAGTACTCCTGGACTACCCAGCAGCAAAGTGGTTTATTCTCCATGGACTCTCTCTCTATGCCTCACTTCATTTCTTGAGTGTGCAAATTCCTTATCATAACACAAAGATTTTTTTGAAGACAAAAATCATTCACAAAAAATTGGCAAGCCAATTAAAAACCAGTATTAGAAATTCATTATATCAGGTATCTTGGGACCTGTATTAGACAATACTTGTCTCATTTCAGATGTTTTATCTACCATAAAAGAGTCTACAATTCAGACTTTTTACTAATACCCAACGGCCTCCTGCCCCAACCAAATTAATGAATAAAGTTTTATTATATGTCAAGGTTTCAAAACAAGGCCAAAGTATCTCTGAAGCCAAAGTTGGGTTTATTTGTTTGCTTTTAAAAATGATTGTGAAAATTGCCAAATATCTAAAAAGAATTTACTAGATTGTTCTGTCATTCAAATTTATATCACTAGATACTAATTTAGGATGTTTTGAATTTTCTGATGCTTTATGATAATTCCTGATCAGTTTTAGTGAAAGTAAATGCTATCTTTGTTGTCTATCTTTGTCAAAGGCTCTTGTTTCTGGAAATAATTTATAGTACATAAAGTCTGAAATGTTTGGGGGAATTAAGCAAAATACACATTACATATAAAGGTGGTAAAGCTCTGCTTCCCATACAAAGGGGGCCCTGCACCTGCCCTTAGTAGTCATTACAGCACGAAGGGCATGTATCTAGTGTAACTTAACAAATTTCATAGATTGATGGTTACCAGAAGGGAAGGGGGAAGGGGGAGGGAAAAAGGGGTAAAGGGGAATACATATGGTGAAGGATGGCAACTAGACTTTTAGTAGTGAACACCATGTAGTCTACACAGAAGTAGAAATATCATGATGTACACCTGAAAAATCAATGTTATCTCAATAAAAAATTAAATTAAAAAAAGAGTATATAAAAAAAAGGAAACAGAGGCTCAAGACTGGAACTTGGCCAAAGGCATGAAACAAACTGCCTGTGGGACCAAGACCGCAACCCAGGTCATCTGACACCCCACCCAATGTGCTTCTCTCTACTCTTCATAGGCTCCTGCATTAGGAGAACCGAGAGGGCATCAGTACCACTCACTACACAGATCAATTCTGGAGAATTTTCTTTCAAGGGGGAAAAATGGTGAAGAATGCAATCACAATTAGGTTAAAGCTATTTGTATTTAATCAAATACATTCCTATGTAGTGGGAGGCAGGAACACCCTATAAAAACCTCTTCACACATGACAAGAAAGACTTCTTTGCTAGGAGATAGGTAACCATAGTTCTGTAGCTTTATGTGACTTCATATAGCTTTATATAACTAACTTTATAGGTTTCTATAACCTGGCTAACTCACTTTAGTCTTCAGGCCTCAGTATCTACCCTATCAAATGAGGATACTAAGCTAAAGTTCCTTTTTAGCTCTAAAAGTCTATGCTGTGAAGAGACACAAGTTTATCCGAGTGTGCTTGGAGGCAGGGTGAGAGCAGCCACTCGAATGTTTTGTTCAAATGAGAACTAAATGAATTTGCAGTTCCTTTTAACCTTAGGGAAAATCACCTAATTTAGGGAAAATTGTTTCAATATTTCATTGTAAAAAATTAATTTTTGAAGTTTCTTGGCTGAATTTTTGAAACAAAAAGAGCAACAGAATAGAATATTGGAAGGAAAAGTAGTTGAAGATGATGAAAGTATATGACGATACTGGGTATGACTGTGTGAAGGAGGTCTTCATAGGTCAGAAATATGGGTGACTGTGTGGGCCAGTGGTAGTTTCTGACATGCCAAGGAAGTGACTTTGGAAGTATTTTATTTGCAAAGATAAAATGGAGTCTTTTCAGGTTCGAGTGACAAAAGGAAAATTAATTTAACAGAGATTAAGTGTCATGAAATAAGTGAGATTGAGCAAATGAGAAAGAAACACTAGCAAGAATATACGGCAATTTCCACCCCAACAGTTTCATGAGAAGCTGCAGCAGCAGGTAAGAGAGAGACCAGAGGAGAGATGGTCACAGAGACAGACACACACAGTGATCCCCACTGTGCAGAGAAACCAGGCCTTCCCATGCCAAAGATAATCAGTGAAAGAGAGAGAGAGAAAGAGAGAAGACAGAGAGAGAGAGATCAGATTTCAAGAGGACGTGATGTCCTTCTCTCTGAATCTCAGCCTTAAGGAAAAGGCCATCTCCACTGAGTGAGGCCAGGACAACGTCCCCCAGGGCCACTGCTGTATCCACCAGTTAATGAGGAGCCAACAGGACAGAGTGGCAGCAGGCATGCAAAGATGGCCAGTCCTCTGTGCTGATGGGCAGAGGGAAGCAATGGGCAAGGCCCATCTCAGAATTCTCTGCCGGCTCAGGGCACAGTGGGATGCGATGGGATGAGCTTGCTAAAGTCGCTCTCTTAACAACCATGAACTGGAATAGAGAAAAGAAAAATCTGAGGAGATGTGTCTTCTCAGTTATAGCCTAGGATTCTCTGTGGGGCCCCTCCTTAAATAAAGGGTGAAGCTTCCCACCCTAGCCCATGATTTTCCTCGTTAAGGGTCAAAGTGGACTTCAACATCATTTAGAGCTGCTTGTCTTTTCAAGAATACCAGAGAAACTTGTAAGGTGATAGAACATTGCCAATTTAAGAGAAATTTTTTTCAATACCAACATGAAATACAATTTAGGAAAGCTCACACAGCCAAAATTTGCGCATTAAAAGGAAGCATAAAGGAATAGAGAGGGACGTGGGTAAAAGTGAGTGAAGTTTAAGTGGGTATGTAGCGATATCAGTGTTCCTGGGTGGAAATAGTTGTCAATAGAAAAGAGGTTAGAGGAGGAGAAGTCAGGAGACATGAGTGTGTGTGGGATCCACTGGGAGTTTCTGTTGAGCTCCGATGGGAATCAGAGAGCTGTTATCTGCAGACAACAGGGAGTCACTGCAGGCTCTTTAGTAAGAAAAGAAATATTTTAGAGAGAACACCATGGTGTCAGGAAACAAATATTTGCAGCAGAGAATGGCATATTGGGAGATAATTATGATGCTTTTAACCAAACTTAGGGAAGAGAAGCCAACGGAAGGGATAAGTTTGGAGAGTAGAGGGCAGAAGGGTCATTGACACATTTCTAGGCAGTGAATATCAAAGTGGTAGAAGGGACCCGGAGGCCCTAGGGGCAGAAAATGACCCCTGTGTCCAGGAATAGGCCACCACCACACTGGGCATTGCGTATCAAGACCACAGTTTTCAATGAAAGTACTGAGTTTCAGCACTTTCACTTGCTCTGTGATCTTGGGCTCATCTTATGTTCTAAGCCCTGGAATTGTGGTTCCTTCTTAAGAAAGGGAATTGACTGATTTTTCCTAAGGACTACTGGGAGGTTCATTGTTACTGTCCTTTAAAAAAGGAGAGGCAGAGGGGCCAGCCCCATGGCCTAGTGGTTAAGTTTGGCATGCTAAGCTTCAGCAGTCTGGGTTCAGGTCTGGGCGCAGACCTACACCACTTGTTGGTGGCCATGCTGTGGCAGTGACCCACATACAAAATAGAGGAAGACTGGCACAGATGTTAGCTCAGGGTGAATCTTCCACAGCAAAGAAAAAAAAAAAGGAGAGGCAGAGAAAGAAAAAGAACAGCAGAATAACGTGACAAAAGTTCTGAGTACACTTTTCTCCATAAAAGAAACAAAGAGTGTTGCCTGGCTGTGTGGATGAACTGTGGAGAGGAGCAGTTGTTGTCAGTAGCAGATGGTGGTGGGGTTTCTGCTACCCGATCACCTGCTTTTCTTCATCAGAACATCAGAAGCACTGAGAATTGAAAGCGTAATCTCACGCTTCCCATACTCCGAGAGCACGTCTTTTACAAGATGGGAGCAGTACGCAGAGCCTATTGTACCTGTTAGTTGCATTTTTCAGTTTTCCCCCTTTTTGATAACCCTAACATGAATTCCCTTGCTTCCGAAGAGGGAAGGTGTTCTGAGCACAGCAAACACTCACATAGTTCTGCATCAGATCCGGATGGGTTCTCTCAATGCCGTCGTCCAGGATGGTGACCACAATGTTCTTTCCCGTGTAGCCTCTCTTCCAGGCGCCTTCAATATTCATGTCCGATTGGCAGGGATGCGTGTTGTCACTGCAGTGCTAAATGAGGAAGAGGGAGAAATGGACATTGCAGATTACTCAATAGTCAGGAGATGGGAGAATTACCTACTTGTTAAGATAATGCATTAAATTAACAAAAATTTGGTGGATTGCCTGGTTGAGTAGAAGAACAGATCTCCAGCATGATCACAGGGGAAGGCAGGAAGGATAGATGTGGGGAAGGCAAGTGAAACAGAAATCTCTTCTGCTAGCTCTGCTGTGTTCTAATACCATAGATCCTTTGGGAAAATATAATAAAATAAAGTATATCTCAACAGCAGAATAATGGTTGTATCATTTTATTGTTAGTGTGTATTAATGACACATAAAAGGCGTTGTGTAGCATTTCCTTTATAAATCCAGATAAGGTAACTGAAGAACATATACTTTATAATTTCTTAACCAGGCACCTAGAAGCCGATCCAGCTACAAATGAGAACTCAGGCAGCTTTTGTACAGTGTCAGCCAGAGGTGTGCTACTGTGAGATACCCATGAATGAGAAATAATAACACTTTCTTCAAACTTCTTTCAGTAGATTAACAATAGCTGTTGTACCATAGTTTGTAGGGGGCAGACACTCATTCAGTGCTACTCTGAGAAGGGAAAGAAGAATAGTGCAAAGTACAGAAAGGTGACATACACAGAAAAATGCATGTGAGGGCTTCAACGTTTATAGAAACATCGAACCTTAGCTCATTATGTGCAGTCATTTCATTCTCCAATGGCTACAACACACAAACATATTGAGAAATGAATTAAACCAGCAGCTTTTCCTGATATAATTTACTAGCCTTTGTCCAACCCACACAATTGTTCCTTCAAAGTCCATCTCTTTGAAATATCCCTCTGAGTGGTGTTGTTTTCCAGGTTCTTAAGACTCAGGAGAGGAACAAAGGAAAAGCAATGTGCTGTAACATAATGCCATAGCAACTGAGACACCCCAGGTCTTTCACCATTCACTATTTCCTTCCTGCTTTGTAATAGTTTAGCACTTCAGGAGGGGAAGAGAATGCGAGCTTGTACGCACTAAGCATAATGGAGACCCCAAGGCCACTGATTCACCCAACACGCACTTTATTGAGCACCTACTACATGCTGGGATATGGCAGTGAACAAGGTCCCTGACCGAAGGACCCCTCTAAAGGTGAGGTATAGATAATAAATAAATAAACAAATGAGATCATTCAGAGCACTCGTATGTTTTACAGAATTACAGAGGGTGACACGATGGTGAATGCCAAGGGGTCTAAGTATACCACTTTAGGTGGGATGGTCAGAAGGACTCCAGTCTCTGAGAAAGTGAAATGTGGGCTGAGACATGACCGATGAGAAAGAGCTGGTGTGCCCAAGAACCTAAACACAAGTGTCTTGGTAGAGGACACAGCAATACAAAGACTGTAAGGCAGGAAAGAGCTTAGCACACCAAAGACAGAAAGAAGGTAGGGTATGGCTGAAGCTTAGTGAACAAGAGAGAATGGCACAGAAGGCAGCAAATTAGAAGGGGAAGTGAGATCAGATCATTTGGGGCTTTGCAGCCATGACTTGGCTTTTATTCTAAGTACAACCTAAATGGAAGCTCATCTCTTTCCAAACTTCATCCCTCAAAATCAGATGCTAACTAGTGACAGATACCTCTAACGCCCCCTGACATGAATTTGTTGATTAATTTATTCCCCAAATGAGACTGCCTTTGTTGAATGTTATAAACACACTTGAGTAGTTTTAGGAAAAGTAGTAGTTTTAAGAAAGGGTGCACCCATTTTTCATCACAGATAATATCAATTTCATAGGGAATAGGGGCTTCTATATTTTATGAAGATTTGCATCTTCTCCTCACCTTCTTGACTTCTTTCTGGCACTTGAAGCCCTGCACACACACACTCTACTACCATAGTCTGTACTCTGCTGATCCAAATTCTACTCTCCCCGTCTCTCCTCAGTTTTCCAGGCACAGCGCAGGTCCTACCTCCTCCTATAAATTCTTCTTGAGTTCTTCAGCCTACTGTCTGTCTCTTCCCCTTCCCTGAACTTAGGCACACACATACACGCATACAAAGACACACAACACACACACTGTTCTTCACAATTCAACCCCTACTCACTGAATTCTGCTGAACTGTTGAATCTTCTGTGTGAATTTTGTCTCCTTGATTATGAGACCAAGTCTAGAACCAAGTCTAACCTAGGATTTCATTAAATATTGGTTAATTAATTACACAGCAGAAATGAGAGCATATCTTCACTATGTTTCCAAGTTCAAATCTGCCATTATGTTTATTGTTCCGACCTCTCCAGAAGTATATACCCAGCTAATGCTTGGTTAACGGAGACAATCATGAAAGAAAGAGCGTAGATTTCTGAAAATTCTACGTTTTTCAGAAGTCTCATTCTAGCCAAGAGTCTGGGCCTCTCCTGACCAAATATTTTAATTTAACACAAAGCAACCTTGATAGGTTTCCATTTCATTTTTTCTCTTTCAAAATCTGCTCTGGCCACCTGTGGTATTGTTTGTGACATGAAGTAATGTTAATGTGGCCACGAGGTGGGCTGGAGGAAGGAAATGCACAGGAAATCGGTAACCCACAAATGGGACAACCGTCCTGGAGTAGTGGGATGCGGCCTGAAATTGTAATTATGAAAATTGAAGAAAACCAGCTGTCTATGGAAAACATGTGTGTTAAAAGTGGAGCAATTAGGTTTCTTCCTTCTACCTCTGCTTCTATTCAATCTGACTTTACCATTAAATATTTTCGTACCACCTTTTTTCTCTTCATCCACCAACATGGTATTAGTGGAAGGGGAAGGAGAAGAAACATCCAATTGATACTTTCATTTGGATAATCTAATATAGTGAGTAGCCAAGATGTCAAAAGGAAAAAAAAGATGAGCAGAGCCTGGGGTGTTTCTCATAAGTTAATAATAATGTCAGAGGACCCTTAATTCAGAACCCTAAATCCTGAATGTGAACCTTAGATTTTTTATTTTTTTAAATTTTAGCTTTTTTTTTTTTTTTTTTGTGAGGAAGATCAGCCCTGAGCTAACATCCGTGCTAATCCTCCTCTTTTTGCTGAGGAAGACCGGCTCTGAGCTAACATCTATTGCCAATCCTCCTCCTTTTTTTTCCCCAAAGCCCCAGTAGATAGTTGTATGTCCTAGTTGCACATCCTTCTACTTGCTGTATGTGGGACGCGGCCTCAGCATGTCTGGAGAAGCGGTGCGTCGGTGCGCGCCCGGGATCCGAACCCGGGCCGCCAGTAGTGGAGCACGTGCACTTAACCGCTAAGCCATGGCGCCTGCCCGAACCTTAGATTTTTAACACATATTTCAAGTGGTCCATGCTTCCAAATATTTTTCTAATATAGTTGTTTCTAGTATAGTTGTTTGGAATACCCAAGTTGTCCAAAGAGCAAAGACTATGGAAAATATTGATGCCAGTCAACACTGACCAAAGAAGAGAATGAGTTTATCACTTCTTCACCTGCCTGATCAAAATGGTCTTTAAACTAAGCTCTATTTACTTGACAGGAATCTGTGTTACAGTAGGACTCAAAGGCAAAAGGAACACATATTAGCCATGATTCCCTCATATACTGTCAACCATGTTGGGAAGATCTCTGCCAGAGCTAGAGCTAGAGACTAGTTTCTGGAATTGTGTTACCACATATTCAGTCCATAGCCTGGTATTCAAAAAAGGGGCCAGTCAGAAACTTCTAGCATATTTGAAGCTGATAAAAACCACATATGTGCACAGTGTTTGCAAGATAAATATTTATAGTAAATGTATGTACCTTCAGTTCCGAATAATGTACTATATTTCAATGATGGTCTATGCACAAATGATTAAGTATTTAGAAACAACACAAAATGGAAAATATCTGCAGAAACAATGGTTACCACCTAGGACTCCCACTTCCTTATCCATAAAAGCTTTCATTCTTTTTAGGAATGAAATTTTAAAAAGATTGTTCAGTGAGTTCTAGAAACAGCATTTTCCATACCAGGGTTATGAGCTATTCTCCTATAAACCACTCTGGGTGTGTCCACTTCTCTTGTGTCTTCATAAACATATCACAGTGTTTGCTTAATGAAAGTACAGTTTATACCCAAAATAAACACCTTTGTTATGTTCTCACCATCATTTTCTTCAGACTAGGGGGGGAAAACCCTCAATATCATTCTTCTTAAACTTCTCCAAGTTCTGAGGGTCTCCAATGATCTGCCAATTTATAAGCTGCCACAATAGCCCGCTAACACTGAAAACATCTGTTGTTCATTGTTATTGATACAGCCCCTTAGGTGGAAATGTAACTGACATCTACTAGCTCCTCACATGGCCAAGCGCTATACTAATCACTTTATATGGACTAGCTTCATTTAAGACTCAGAACAACAATTTGAGAGAGGTACTTTTACTTTTATCATCTGCTTTTAACAGATAAAGAAAATGAGATTTATCAGCGTAGGTGACTTTCCAGAGTTCAAACAGCTGGTCAATAGAAGAATTAGGATTCAAAACCAAGCACTCTGACACCAGCCCATACGGCTATGGAAACTCCTCAACTGTTAAAAACTGAAACGGAGGGCCGGCCCCGTGGCTTGGTGGTTGAGTGCACGCGCTCCGCTGCTGGTGGCCCGGGTTCGGATCCCGGGCGCGCACCGATGTACCGCTTCTCCGGCCATGCGGAGGTCAAGTCCCACGTACAGCAACTGGAAGGATGTGTATCTATGACATACAACTATCTACTAGGGCTTTGGGGGACAAAAAAAAAAAAAAAACTGAAACGGAAAGGGCTTAGAGGAGGGCAAAAGACATGCAAATTAAGATAAGGAGTAGATAAGGGGTGAATGTTAGACAAGATAGCACCAGTAAAGAAATTCAAATAATGGAAATTTCACTGACCTTAGCACTGTGATCTGTGCATTCAGGTGATAAGGTGAAATATAGTTGGATAAGACCTAATTTTTCCTCATTCCACTTATTGCAACACATCTTTTAGGAAATCACCAAGTTTCTATTTGAATAGTTTCAATGACAGGGAGCTCACTTCTTACTAAATAACCAACGATGTGCTGGTAAATCAGTTCTTTAAAAAAAACAAACCATTATTTGTAGTGTTTGCCAATTTCCATGGTGTAAATACTCACATCATGGCCAGTTTTAAACTACCACACTCATAAAATGCCTGAATCTGTAACAAGAAGCTTTCATGAGCAGTTAGAAGGCTGCTCCAGCATACCACTGGAAACAGCTCACTCCACTGTTAGTCGTGCTCTGTTTCTGATGAAGTCATCCCTTCCTATGGGTCTGACATCTGCTTCTCAGGACTCGGGAATTACTAGGAAGTACCCAGGAGTAGTTCTCCCCTTCACAGTTTCAGACAACAGATTTATGTCCTCTTGCATTTATTTGGAGAAGATCTTCTTTCTTTAACCTTTATTTCTCTAAGATACCTAAAGAAACCGGACTTTGGACTTTTGTGAGGCCATAAGCTAATGGGCTCTCCTTGGGATATACGAAGTAGAGATTCTGTGACTCCAAAATTGAAGATACCTTCACAGATTTTTGAAAATTAAGCTAGGGAAGTTCTAACACATTTACTACTATATTTATGAGCTGATTTGATGGACTTCAAATCCTGTGTTATCGCACAGATGCAAAAAAAAATTTCCCTTGGCCGAAATAGATTCAATGTCCAATTATTCAAGGATGATTATTCAATTTGTGAATTTTCCAGAAATCCCAAGGAAGCCCAGTATGTTTCAACAACATCAAACTCAGCATAGCAGCTAAGGACTCTAGCTGGGCGAATCAGGAAGAGTTAAGGTTGAATTCCACCTCTGCCACTGTCCAGCTATATGACTTTGTCAAGTTACCTAAATTCTTAAAACCTAATCTGTAGTTGGAAAGCAGAGAATTGCTTTAAAAATTAAAGAAGATAAAGTATACAACAAATGGCTGCTGTTATTATGATCAAGTTGTTGTTGATGACAGCACAATCATAGGAGGTATCAGTGTTCCTAATAGTTTAGAGAAGACGACCTTGGTTTTAAAAAAAAGAGAGATGGATTACTACAAAATAATGAGATGATGGTTCCCTTCATTGTCTGGAGAAGTGGGTTAGGCAAACTTGAACAAGCAATTGATCATTTGTAAGGATAGCTGAGATGACCTGAATATTTTACATTTGGGGCTAAGGGCCTTGGCTGGGGGATGGAGACTGGGGGTGAAGTGCAGGAGGAAAGAACAGCATCCAATTATTTTCTGGTACATTGGTCAAATGGCCTCCTATGAATCATCATGTTTTATTCCACACATTTTTAACAGTATTCCAAGTCCACTAGAACCATGGTTCACATCTACTATAATATAAATTTGACAGAGGATCATTTTTCCCTTACAAAATTTTAAGGACATCCCATATAATACAAAAAAAAATCAGAAAATAGTGGATGTTAGAAGAAAGACTGTGGTGTACAAAATACGTCTATATAGAAGAACATGAGAATAAATCCAGTTCCTGAAATTCTACTTACAAGTGAGGATCAAGAAATTAAGGCAGTACATGGGGCCAGCCTTGTGGCATAGTGGTTAAGTTCAGCATACTCTGCTTCAGCAGCCTGGGTTCGCAGGTTCGGATCCCAGGCGCAGACCTATACCACTCATCATCCATGCTGTGGCAGTGACCCACATACAAAATAGAGGAAGACTGGCACAGATGTTAGCTCAGGGCTAATCTTCCTCAAGCAAAAAAAGAGGAAGACTGGCACAGATGTTAGCTCAGGGCTAATCTTCCTCAAGCAAAAAAAGAGGAAGACTGGCAACAGATGTTAGCTAAGGGCGAATCTTCCTCAGCACAAAAAAAAAAGAAAGAAAGAAAGAAAGAAATTAAGGCAGTACAATTAACTGATCTTTGACAAAAGAGCAAAGGTAATACAATGGACCAAAGATAGTCTTTTCAACAAATGGTGCTGGAACACCCACATGTAAAAAAATGAATTTAGACACAGATGTTATACTCTTCACAAAAATTAACTCAAAATGGATTATAGACCTAAATGTAAAATGCAAAATTAAAACTCCTGGAAGATAACATAGGAGAAAACCTACACGACTTTGGGTAGGGCGATGACTTTTTAGATAAAACACCAAAGGCATAATCTGTGAAAGAAATAATTGAAAAGCTGGACTTCATTAAAATTAAAAACTCCAGCTCCGGGAAAGACAATGTCAAGAGAAATGAGATGACAAACCACAGACTGTGAGAAAATATTTGCAAAAGGCACATCTGATACAGGACTGTTATCCAAAATATACGAAGTACTCTAAAACTCAACAACAAGAAAACAAAAAATCTGATTAAAAAATCGGCCAAAGACCTTAACAGACACCTCACCAAAGATACACAGATGACAAACAAGCATATGAGAAGATACTCAAAACATCACATGTCCTTAGGGAAATGCAAATTAAAACAAGATACCACTACACACCTATTAGAATGGCCAAAATCCAGAACAGTGACAACACCAAAGCTGGCGAGGATGTGGAGGAACAGGAACTCTCATTCACTGCTGGTGGGAAGGTGAAGTGGTAGAGTCGCTTTGGAAGAGTTTGATGGTTTCTTACAAAACTAAATATACTCTTACCACGCGATCCAGCAATTGCACTCCTTGGTATTTACTCAAAGGAGTTGAAAACTTATGTCCACACAAAAACCTGCACATGGATATTTATAGCAGCTTTATTCATAATTGCCAAAACTTGAGAGCAATCTACACGTGCTTCAGTAGGTAAACGGATAAATCAACTGTGGTGCATCCAGACAATGGAATATTATTCAGCACTAAAAAAAATAAGCTATCAAGCCATGAAAAGACATGGAGGAAACTTAAATGCACATTACTAAGTGAAAGAAGCCAATCTGAAAAGTCTACACACTGTATCATTCCAACTATATGATATTCTGGAAGAGGCCAAACCATGGAGACAGTAGAAAAATCAGTGGTTGCCAGGGATTGGGGATCAGGGGATGAATAGGCAGAGCACAGAGGATTTTTAGGGCAGTAGAAATACTCTTGCATGATAGTACAATGATGGATACATGGCATTATACATTTGTCCAAACCCATAGAATGTAAACCACCAAGAGTGAACCCAAATGTAAATGATGGATTTTATTGGGTGATTATGATGTGGCAAGGTAGGTTCATCAATTGTAAGACATATACTCTGGTAGGGGTTGTTGATAATGGGGGACGCTCTGCATGACTGAGGGCAGGAGGTATATAGGAAATCTCTGTACTTTCCCTTCAATTTTGCTGCGAAGTTAAAACTGCTCTAAAAAAATAAAGTCTTTTGAAAAAAAGAAAAAAAAGGAAATTGAGCAGAGCAGCCAAAGGATAACTGGATGGCCCATGGATTTAGTTAAGTGGACAACATTTCCCTCATTTTTAAATTTTGTCATCCTCTTGGAATCTTCCCACACCTGACACATCTTGAAATAGAAACTTTCAGTCCTAAAAATACTTAAAGCAAAAACCAATAAGCCAACAAACAAATCATACGTCCTTTAAGGGATCTCTACATGTCTTAGTGTTTGGAGAACTGGTTGCAGCTATCTTACCTGGTCTTGTTGCTAAAGGGTAACCAGGGTCTCTAAAACTTTCTGGATATTTCTGAGACACTAAGACCAAGCCTGCTTTGACATGTATAGCCCACTGCACCTTCCAGGGTTCACACTATTCTCAAATACCTCAGGTCCAAAAATTGAGTCAGGTTTTGGAATTCTGGGTCTGAAACCACTGCTTCCTTCTCTTTTGTTCCTATAGTTATTCCATAAATCCTTCAATTTTTCATAGCACCTTGCAATTCAGGCCACGGCCCTGATCTACTGCTTTTAACCTTTCTAACCCATCTTATGCTTCCAATCTATCCCCCTTTCATTCAAAAAAATTTTTTTGTCAAGCACTTAACTACATTCTGGTCACTATACTGACCATGACACTGTCCCTATGCTCAAGTCCTTGAAGTCTAGTCTATGTGACAGACAGATAAGGAATTTTATAAAAATACAAGTTAAGTATTACAACGGGGGTTCTCAGGGTACTGTGGGAATGTGGAGCCTAGTCAGGAGAAAGCGCGGGAAGGCTGAGAGCACGTCCCAGAGAAAATGACATTTAAACTGAGCCCCCAAATATGAGTTGACTAGCCAGAGGGCAAGCAGGGCATGAAGAGGATGTTTATTTTTGGTAGGGGTATAGAATAATCAGAGAGAGACTGGAGTGTTAAAGGAACTGAAGGAAATTCAGTACAGCTGGAGAATACATATGTGAGAGGCGGTGGGAGATGAGAAAAATGGAAAGAGATGAGACTGGAGAGGTAAGCAGAGGCCAGAAGTCTGTACATATTCTTATAGGCCATGTTTTTTTACAAAATTTGAGCTTTATCGTAATTTGATGTAAAATCATTTAAGGTTTTTAAGATAGGGATTGACATCGTTTGGATGTCTAAAATGCATCTCAAACTTAATTCCAAAGAAAAACATGATCTTTCCCCTCTGACTCCTACAATGCTGCTCCCGCTCAGGGCTCTCCATCTCCCCCACGCCAGTACGTGGCATCTGTGGCTCCTCTCCTTCTCTAACGTCCATCAGCACATCTTTCACAACAGATCTTAAACCTAACCTCTTCCTACCATCTTCATGGCTCCACACTGATTCAAGCTACTATCATCGCTTATTCCTCTACAGTCTATTCTCCACACTGTAGTAAAAGTGATCATTGTAAATTATGTCAGATTTATTCTCAATAAATATTCCCAATAATTCCCAAGCTCCGATGACTTTCCCTCACGCTTTCAGTAATATCCCAAGTCCGTTCCGTGTCCTATAAAGTGCTTCATGACCTGATTTGAAGCTGTCTCCCTGACCTCTTGACCTCCCCTTTTGTCCTTACTCTATTCCACTACGCTGTCCTCTTCCATCCCAACCCCACTCCCACCTCAAAGCCTTTAAACTTGCTATTTTCTCACACTAGAATGTTCCTCAGATAACCTTATGACTCCCGCTTTTATGCTCAAATATCACTCCCCAAGAGAGGCTTTCCCTATTCAATCTATCTGAAATAGCATTCCATGTCATTCGTACCCTTGACTCTGACTTTCTTTTCTTCATAGCGCTCAAATACTATATTATATATCAATCTGTCTCTATTGTATGCTTCCCAAACTAGATTGTAAACTCCATGAAGGCAGCCACTTTGCCTTATTTATTTCTGTATCTATGGTGTCTAAGGTATAGTAGAAGTTCAAAATTATAGCCAATTGAATGAACAGATTGAGTTTTAAAAAGTCACTTTGGGTCCTATAGAACACAAAGGAAAGCATGGAGACTAATTAATTGGGAGAGAGCTCTAGTGATAAAAGATGACAGTGGCCTAGCTTAGTGGGAACAGCAGAAAACTACAGAATTTGATACATAGTAGGCATTCTAAATATGTGTTGTTAATGACAATGAATGAGTATGGTGAGAGAGGAATCAAGAACGATCAAATATCTGGCTTGGACTACAAAGCAAATGGTGGGATCACTTACTAAGCAAAGACACACTGGAGCAGGAGAAAATTTGGTTGGAGAATGAAAACATTGCATTCAGTTTTAGAAATATGGAAACTGAAGTAACATCCAAATAGAAGTAGCCTGTAGCAACTGGATATGTGGATCTAAAGTGTCTTTCTGCCCAGATCCACAACTGAATTCTTCCTAAAATTTTGGCATCATGCTATTTCCCATCGCAAATCTTTCTCATGTCTATAAAGCACGAACATCTTAGCCTTCAAGTTGCTCCACAATCTGGCAATGAACATTCATTGTCTGGTGCCATTTGTTGCCTCTAAGTTAAAAAATCCCTGAGGGCAGCATAGAGTGTGTACATTTGATGCACTTAGCAAAATTTGGGGTAATTACCAGATATAGCTAATAGCAAAAATGGGCACAATTCTCTAGCGCTCCCTGTACCTATGGCACTTGCAATTCCTCCCCTTAAGCAATGAGGTTATTTCTTCATTCTTTGATGAGCTGGCCTGGTGACTTGCTTTGGCCAAAAGATTGTAGCAGAAGTGACAATTACCCTTTCACCCAGTTTCACCCTTTCTCTTGTAATCCTTCTTGGCTGCCATGTGAACAAGCCAAGGCAGCCTGCTAGAAGGTGAGAGACCACATGCAACAGACAAAAGCTGTCCCAGCTAAGACCATGCTAGACTAACTAGCCCCCAGCTGACCCAGAATGACTCACAGATGCATTAGTGAGCCCACATGAAACCAGAGAACTGTCCAGCTGAGCTCAGCCCAAACTGCAGACATGCAGCATCATAAATAAATCACTGTTGTTTTAAGCCACAAAATCTTGGGGGCAGTTTTTATACAGCAAACGCTAATTAACATACGAGGTTATCAGTCTAAGGGAAGTAAGTCAAACCAGAAAGACAGGAGAAAATTGGTGCATCAAGTTGAAGCAGTTTATCTAGAAGAAAGGAAGAGTTGGCTGTATAATTGGGGGGAAGAGCATTGAGGACACCTAAATGTATCAAATATATGATTTTAAAGCAAATTCTAAGATCTCTGCACGTTCGTTCCAGCCTTCTCTTCATGGGAAACCCAGTGTTGTTCTGCTCACCCCATCCAACACTCATATCAGCAATCTCTGATTATATACGGGTCTTATCTTCCCAATAAAATTACAAGCCACTTGTGGTAATGGAGTCTATATTATGTATCTTTATAATCTCTGCGCTTCATAGTAAAAATACCCAATAATTCATGAATTGATATTTATTTAAGGGAAAAGGCAGAAGTAAATTCTGGGATAAAATGCAGAAGAAGATAATTTACATAGTTAAGACGTAATGCAGGTAATAGAAATGGTTCAAATAAGATCTAGAAATCTTTGTCTTCCACACACTGGCTCATAAGAGGGCACCTGCCTATTCAACTTTACCAGTGAAAAGATTCAAGAAATAATATAGGAAAAGTGCAGGGATGGAAGCCTCCATACGGAATTATATAAGAAGAGAAGAAGACAATCATTTAGGGGTGCCTATTATGCTAATGTTCCACTAATGATGTTCAACACTCCTTGCAGAAGAAGTCAGAAGAGATGCAACATAGTGACAGGTGAGTTATTATCCCCTTACAGGCCTGGTGGGAAACTTCTCCCGTCTGGAGAGGAGCTCAGATGCAGGTCTATTTCCTTTGGAACAACACAGGGCTTGGTAGAAATGAACACTTCTTGACTCTTCTCTGGTTTTTGGTCAATGGCTCAATTTTAATCTTCTCTTTCCTTCTAGGTCATGCAGTAAATTCTTCCATGAGTTGAGGAGAGACTCAGTTTTACTAAATGACTTTCTTCCTGGATGACTATGAATCAAGAACCAAGTATTCATAATATACTACTTTTTGCCAAATTGTGCAATTAGTAAATTAGTAAGTTGTGTTTGCTTAGGGATGATCTCAATTAAAACGTTTTCCTTAAGTGCCTATAAAGCCAAGAAACAATTCCTATGTTGTAGCTCATGAAAATGAATTTTAGAAGCAACAGAGCTGCATTACTTAATAATTATGTGAACATTACCAAGAAGCAAACCTCATTCTTTTCCAAAATGTAATTTCTTGGTTTACATTATTCACAAGATTCTGCTTGCATAGAACTCTTCACCCTCTTGGCCTCCTCTATGCACAAATCTGGCTCAGAAACTCCTGTCTCCTCTTTTTTACCCAGGATCTCAGGAAGAAGAGCTAAGAGATTAGTGGACTCTTCCCATTCTTTAAAATGAGTAAGACACAGCGTGATTTGAATAAGCATAACCAACTGGCTTCAGAACTGAACTGCCCCACTACTTGTATTTTTTCAAAATCACAAAATAAATTTTGAGAAAAATGATAGAAAACAGTTTTCTAATATCGGAGACATTTAAGGTCAGGGAGGAAGAATCTGAATATCATTTGTAGACATTTGAATATAATCTTACTAATCCGTCAAGTTTTGCATTTATATTATTTCATGAATGGCAATATTCTCATGAAACATTATGGTAGAGACTGTTATTTTTCAGGTGAGAAGAAAATTTATTTTTTAGTTGAAAAAATAATGAAGAACAGGAACAAACTTATATAAGATACTCCCAAACCCTCAATCCTTTTGCCACCAGGTTTTTATCACATAATCATTTTCTCTTAAATAGATGGGTAGATGGGTAGTTGGGTGGGTGGATGGATGGATGGACAGACAAACAGACAGAGGGATGAAGGGACAAATGGATGGACAAAGGATGAATGGATGGACAAGTAAACCAATAGACAATACAAGTCCTATCACATTTTGATTTTTCTCAAATTTTTATTGAAAGATGTGCTCCTTTCCGGAACCCTGCAGAACTTATGAACAGGAAAAGCCACTTCAACTTCCTTAAGTCAACCCCTCAAACTCCCATAGATTAAATGCTCCCAAAGGATATTTTCAATCAAGACCAAATCACAAAAATGACACATATATAGAAGTAAGAGGATACAGAGAGATGGAAGAGGAGAGAGGATCAAATGCACATAACAGTGAAGCCACGCATAGTCAAGTGATGTCCAAAACTATTAGATAACTCATCCTTTTTCAGAATAAGAACCACTTGAGGTTTCCTAAATAGAACATATTTAACTTATTTAAAGTTAACATATAATGTTTAAGAAATTTGGTCTTAAACATTAACAGTGGCTCCCCTAATTTTTGTCTCAAAAAAGGCATTAAAGTAGATGCCCTTAAAGGACAAAAAAGATTTGTTAGTCTGTTGGAATTATAAACACAAATTAAAGGGATGCGGAATTTCAAATAGTCTTTTCAGATTTTAACTTTGTTTCTCTCTGGATATGAGATTACTGACAACTTTCTGAATATTCTGAAGGTTCTCAAGGGTTTTCGCCCTGCCCTCTAAGAAGTCATTAACTCAAATACTTCTGTTTCTACAAGAAACCTGTAATAATCATGGTATCAAAACTCTGCAAAGGGGGAATAATATTATCAGTGTGTCAAAATTCTTATTCTTAAAATTAAGTGACATCAGAGAAATAGGATGGTCAAAATTCACATGGCCATAACTAGTGGCAGACAAAAATCTGAATTCACCTCTGCCTTCCTGTCAACACAACAGCCCACTCTGACAGCCACAAATCTTTTCTTTTTCCTAGTAACATGAATTCTTCAGGTATAATCGAGTCTATACGTTTTTATATAATCAAAAAATAGGCCTGCTATATATAGTGGAACAAAAACAAGTGTGCTGTTTAGAAAAAGAGAAAAATTCCTTAGTATCAAATAAATGCAGTTTATATTGTCAACTTTTTCTTTTTCCTACATAGGACAGACCAACCATCCCAAAACTAAATGGCTGAAAACAATACTTATTACAGCTCAAAGTTCTATGGTTGACAAGGCTTAGGGTGGGTGGTTCTCACCCGGGGCCTCCCATGTAGTTCCCATCAGAAGTCCACTGGGGCTGGAGGCACGAAGGCTTGACTGACATGGAAGTTTAAGATGGTTTCTTCATTCACACGAACAGCTGGAGAATTTTCAACTTTATATGTAAGATTTAGTTATTAATGTATACTTGTCCTAGTTGAGTTATCTGTAAGTCCTTCTAAAGGACATATATCTATTGTATAATGATCTTATCCCAGAATACCTAGAGGAATGGCAGTTACATTACCGTTTCTCTACATCTGTTAACTGTCAAAACATTTCATTCATTCACTTATGTTTTACGAGTTTGTTTTTAATTTTACAACCAATACTAATTAAATGCTTTCTAGATACTGAGTCTACTTCAGAGAATGAGAAAACACATGGTCTGGCCTTCACAAGTTTACATTCAAGTTGGAGTAGACACATAATAGACAAATAAGGCAAAGAATATACTTAGAGATTATGGTAATAGTTATGAAGGAAATAAAAAAGATACCTTAGATAACATCAAGGGAAATGTGTTATTAAATTTATACCTCGAGTTCTTTACAATTTTGCTATTATTGAGCTGACCTTTATTCAATGACTATAGAAATTTCATTTTGAAAAGAGATGTTTATAAGTTATCAGGCAATAAACCCCAGCCTTAGAAGAGCAAGTCAAAGCAAAATTGAGGTTCCAGACCTATTGCCATTTAAAATTAAAAAACAAAGCAAAACAAAAAAACATTTTCACATTTCAAATAAAAGCTTAAAAACAAAAAATTTCCTAAGTCAAAAAACTCATAGCAATAAAGAATGTGATATGTGCTATTACTGTGATGTATCCACAGAAAAATAAATCTATTTATACTGCAAAGCAGAAACAATACCACCTCTCACAATCAGCAAAATCAATTCAGATAGCTACTAAAAAGCCCGCTTCAATATTGTTCCTTCTAGACTGAATAAAAACAATTGCCTGAATCTACCCGACATCTTTGCTTTCATTGTTCACTTGAAGATATAAACTAGTATAAAATCTACAAAGTTGCTTGAAAGAAAATGAAACATTTTTCCTGGATAGGCCAATAATATGTCTAGTGCTTCTTCTACTGTGGCAAATAGTAGATGCTTCAGAAAAGATGAAGGATCCCATAATACATTTGATTAGCTACTCAATAAAGGAAACTCCAGAGAAGGTTGCCTCTTCGACCTGGTGAGATTCTCTCCAGACCCTGAAGTTAATGAGCAAGAAGACAAAGTCATTTTTATCCTACACTAGGCAAGTCTAATCGCAAATGTTTTCCTTATTAATAAAAAACGTCGAAACCTTTCAAGAATCTAACCAAGCAACTTGCTTTAATAGCATCCTACAGAATTTCTTCGGTTAGAGAAAAATAATAATTCAGAAAAGTAACTATACAGACATAGTGGCACATCTCCATTTACAGGGTATGGACATTGAACTTTCTCTATAGCAGCTCTTATAATGGCATATTCAGGGTAAACTGGAACACTGCTCCTGTAACCCAAGTCACATTTCTTTTCCATTCACTAATGAAAGGAATAAGGTTAACACAATTAAATTCAACACCAGTGTTGCAGCCGTCCACAGCCACGCTCACCAGGACTACATACATATTTCAGAACACAGTTTTCCAAGCATCTGTTATCATTTCTACCCATCTAATTAGCAAGCTTTCCATGGGTAACTAATATAAATACTTCACAGACAATCATGGTCCAAAATATCCCAATGTCTAACAGTAGTATGTTTTCACCCTTGATTTAGGACAGGGATTTCCAATGTAGAAAAAGTAGAAAAAGATGTTGAACGATGCTGAATTGGAGTTGAAAGATCCAAATAGCTGCTCAACTACATGGCAGAAAATCATACCCCTTTTCATTTCATTGTGCAACATCTTATTTTCAGTGGAAGGGAAGAAAGGGCACAATGAACAATCAAGTGACAGATCACTGTACCCCAAAGAAGGTTCCCCCCAAAATTAAAAATAGAACTACCATAAGATTCAATGATTCCACTTCTGGGTATTCATCTGAAGGAAAGAAAAACACTAACTCGAAAAAATATCTGCACCCCCATGTTCATAGCAGCATTATTTATGATAGCCAAGACATAGAAATAACCTGTGTCTAGCAACAGATGAATGGATGAAGAAGTTGTGGTATATACATACAATGGAATTTTATTCAGCCATAAAAAAATGAGGAAATTCTGCCATTTATGACACCATGGAAGAGCTCTGACGGCATTATGCTAAGTGAAATAAGTCAAACAGAGAAAGACAAATACTGTATATGATCTTATTTATATGTGGAATCTGAAAAAAAAAACCAACTTCATAGAAAAAGAGATTAGACTTGTGGGTACCGGAATTGGGAGGAAGATGGTCAAAAGGTATGAACTTCCAGTTGTAGGATAAATAAGTACTAGGGATATAATGTACAACATGATGACTATAGCTAACACTGCTGTATGGTATACATGAAAGCTATTCAGAGAGTAAATCCTAAGAGTTCTTATTGCAAGGGAGAAAATTCTTTGCTTTTTCTTTTTATTGTATCTATACGAGCTGATGGATGCTAACTGTACTTAGTGCAGTAATCATTTCACAATATATGAGGGTCAAACCATTATGCTGTATACTTCAAACTTTTATAGTGGTGTATGTCAATCATATCTCAAAACTGGGGGGAAAAAAATCAGAGAAAGAACCCGTGCTATTGGATTGGAATTGGAAGTGACACTATGAACTCCAGATGTATATCCCTAGGCTCTGTCCACTAAAAAAGAGCCTAGAACCAAGGACAGCCTTACCACCAAAGTTACATACCATTCCTCAATAAAATAAATCACCTACTTGGAGAAATGGCCATTTCTAGGTCTGGGGCAGAGAAGATACAAAGTGAACACTTTGTTGTAACATAAAAGAGGACGTGCTAAAAAACTGTTTGCGGACTTCTCAAAAGGACCCAGGAGTCAACTTGAAAGGCTACCCACTCATGAAACTTGGGACAGTTGAGGAACCAAAAAGGAATAATGTCACTTATGAATCACGACATTTAAAAAGAATCCATGACTTCATAACGACATTAAAAAGGAAGAGGAATGAAGAAGGAATTACAAAATTAGAAAATCATTCATCTTTCAACCACTGATCTAATGATTAATTTAGGCAGGAATCATCAATAGATGCTAAAATCTTGGGAAAAGGTTGACAGGGAATAAGATATTCACAAGTCTCAAAATGTTACCCTTCAAATTTCATATTAATTAGAAAGACAACGTGTACCTTTACAATGAAGAAATCTAGCAGATACCTCAACCAACCAAGTAATAAATTTAACATCGCCAAAAATGGGACTTCTAACATTTTACCTCCTCACATGAAGCACGGGAAAGGGTACAGTCTCACCTGGGTAGTTTCATATCAAACATGCCTCCTATAGCCCTGAAAAAACCATCAATCAAATTCAAAGTCTGAGTTATTCTACATACCACCAGCCTGAACTCAGCAAAATCATCAACGTGAAAGACCACTCCCTAACACTCCCCTACCCAGCCCCCACAAAGGTAGGGGAACCCTTCTAGATTAAAGGAGATAACGTATGATTCTAGGTTCTAGACCAAAAGGGATAGATCTGTTGAAAATACTTCTGTGATAATGGGGAAATTTCAATATAGACAGTAAATTAGATAAAATCACTGTTAACTTTCTTAGAAGTGAGAATGGTATTTTGGTTATATACGAAAATATCATTCTGGATACTGGAGATAGGAGAGGCATATCCCGAAATATTTAGGGGTGCATTTTTACAATGTCTGCAACGTACTTTCAAAATTCAAAAAAAAAAAAAAAGTGTGTGTGTGTGTGTGTAAAGAAAGACAGAATATTAATTTCTGGTATATCCAAGTGAATGGAATGTATGTGTTCATATTATTCTTTCAGCTTGTCTGCAGATTTCAAATTTATCAAAACAAAACATGGGGGGGGGACATTACAGGCACAATTTTTTAAAAATTATCAAAAGGCCCCAAAGGCACAGAGCATAGAGCTCATGCCATAATGACAGACTTCAGGATGACCGAGGGAGAGGCAGTTGGCATCCAGCAGCACCGGGAGCCAAGTGGACACCACGCCAGCGCCTGTAGACCACCCACCGCCCTTTCCATGGACACCGTGCACTGCCCTTGCTGGGGTGGCACACCAGCTGTCTCTTCTTTAAGGCTGTCTGGTGATGCTTTTCATCAACAGCTGTCTTCACTCTGCCCAAGGAACACGCATGACAAGGATGTCCATCCATGCCCCAAGATTTCTGCCGGGGTGGGGTGACCTCCTTTCCCAAGCCTCACGTTTCTCTGTGGTTCTCTGTGAACTCTTGCTATCTCTTACTCATGATTCTCCCTCTAAGTCACTTTGTCCCAAAGGTATTAGACAAGGCAGATGAGGCTCTGTGGTCAGAAAATAAGAACAGAATAGGGAAGGAAGTGAGGAGAGATGGAAAAGAAAGCTAGTACCACCAAGAATTTTTCTCAGAATACCAAAGCAAAGGCTCTCATTTTTCCCATTAGATTTGAACTAGGAACTACTAACAGCGTCTTGCAACCACCAGCAAAAAGCTTGTTTGAGACTGAAACCAACAATTGGAGAGATCAGAGCTACAGTGAATGGCAGAAAGAACTGGGGTCCTGGGGACCTGATTTACTTCCTGGATCAAGTGAGGTGTGCCAGTCTGCACTTCTATGAGCCAATACATTCCCTCCCTTCTTCCACTATTTTTTTTTCCTTCCCCTAGTTTGGACTGAATTTTCTGATCATTTACAACTCAACTGAAACAACATTTCATAAAAAATGTATTCTCTTAGAGAAGTAAGTTAGGGAACAACTACTTGTTAACGTTTATATCCCCTTCTCATCAATTCACAAACATATCAGGATAATAAGGCTCTGAAAAGTCTTGCAGTAAAGGAACCTTTTTAAGTCTGTTCAAACCAGTATGTCCCAAACCACTAGACTTTGGAGATGCCTACTAACAATCCGTAGAAGTAGTGTTCCATGGGAAACAATTTTTCTAATAACTGCATGGAAATTATTCAACTGCCTGCAAAGAAATCCTGTCATGTATCATCAGTTAATTTCAATTATTACTTAATTTCCACATTAGGAATTCAAGGTCCAGGTAATCACACCAAAGATTGTAACTCAATAACGAAAAGCTTAAATATACTTGCAGGGGTCTCACAGCCCTTTTGCCATGCCTGTACTATACTCTCAGATATTACAGAAATGCAGCCCTTTCCCAGCTTGCCTATGACTTGGCTAGTGAGCAGAGCACATGACCTTTTCATATATGTATCCCCAGCAGGTTGAATTCTGCCTGACACATAGGAGGAGCTCAATAAGTGAATAGAAGGAATAAAATCATTACCAATTTACTTTTTTCTGTGGGAATTACATTTCTGATTGCTTTCTTTCATTTTGCCTCCTGTTACACACTGAATTAATGCTTTTATCGAGCAGGCTGTGGTACCTCCCAGTTCTTAAGTCCTGGGAGGACAGAAGGAACTCAATGCTCATTAGTATGTACAACTAGTTTAAATGATTTGTTCACTGCACATTCTGTCTTATTGGTCCAGAATCAATCGGGTTTGATCATTACGGATCTCTTTAATCTTTCATTTTCTTGGATGAACTTCTACAATTAGAAATGTTTCTAATCCTATTTTACCTCATCTTTCAGACTAATAAAGAATAGCAAGTTTAACGCACTCTTTTCTGAAGTAGGCACATTAGGGGACATAATTATATGCTATCATGCATAGACCTAGTGGAGTTAATCTCACCCTTCAAAATAGAATATTAATTTCCAGGACACTGGGTTGCTGGAACAGATGGTTTTGCTCCTCTCCATCTACTGCCTGTACAAGTTTGAGCAATGCCTGTCTTTGTAATATTTTCTATCCTTCCAATTACAGCACAGAACATGAAATACACTAAGACATGCTGATAAAAAACAAGTAGTTAGTAGAATAGACTTAAAACCATGTAATATGTAATACACAGATTTTATTTTGAAGGAAAGGAGGATGGTTAATCTTGAGAAAATTCTGGGGCAGCATGAGAGCCATTGAGAAATGTTTGTAGAAGAGAAATATTCCAAAGTAATTTCAAACAAGTAATCTGACCATGCAACGCATGTGGGATATATATTTTAAGACAAAAAGAACTACATACAATTTGAATTGCTTGCAGTTGTCATCATGCTGGTGGTAGTACTGTTATCCTGAAATAGCATTTCATGTAGTAGGAGATAAAACCCATGAGGAATGCTGTTGGTGTCACTGAGAACAGGTTTTTCAGCATAGGAAAAAGATACAGATGTAAGACTGATGAGGGCAAATAAACTCTGTAGAACTGATTTTAAATGGAAATATCTGTATAAACTCATGGTATATTTTGAATATAAAAAAATGCTATTTCTAACTCTGTTCACTAAAAAGGCCTAAAGACTAACTCAATAGTAATGAGAATCTCAGCACTCATATTGTAGTCTCTAAATATCAACTTCAAATAAAAAAAGGAACAAGGGGTCTTTGAAGAAATGGTCTTTGAAGAAATTCCATGTCTGGAACAGGAAATATACAAAATGAGTATAGAACAGCTTGCCATGCCAGGAATAATGAATCCTGGAGTCATACCAAAAAGGACGAGGAGCTAATTTGAATGGGCTCTCACTGACCAAAGATAGGGCAATTTAAGCAAGAATAAGGTTTATGATTTCAGTGAAATAAAAAACATCAAATATATTTAAATCCATGAGTTTGTAAAGAAACTAGAAAAAAAACCTCATTGGTAGCTTTTGGTGAAATAACCCCTAATACATGAAAAGAAAGAACTGAGCATTAATCTTGCCTTTCCTATAGGAACTGTACCTCATCATACCAAATAACCGATGAGAAGTTCCTCTTCATTAAAGTACTCTAGCCAGTAAAGGAAGAAGGAATCGCAGAAAGAGAAGATCACTATTTTGTAAACTCTAAAGACTAATTAAAGGATCTACACAATGGCGGCTGCTAATATCACAAAAGGAAACAAGCAGCCATGCTGTGTCTCCTGATGGAAGTATACACACCAACTAGGTAGGAAGTAGTCTCACTCCCACCCTCTCAAAAATAAAAATTGAACTTGAATCTGATCAAGCCTTTAACTCTTACTTTCTACCAATGTATTGATAATATTGGAGATAGAAGAACATACTAAATGACCCCATGAGAATGCGGTCAGCAAAATCTAGACCACATGACACTCTCAAGAACCTAGATTCTTCAACCAAAAATTTTCAAAGGAAAAAAAAAACTGAGGTGATCTATGGAACAAAAGAAATTTAAGAGATATACCAATCAATCACATAGTTTGGATCTTGACTCAAACTTAAGTTACAAAGAAAAAATTATGAGACAATAGGGAAAATCTGAACAGAGACTGGATATTTGATAATATAAAGAAATTATTAATTTTTTTACAAGTGATGATATTACAGTTTTATTGTGAAAAAATGATCCTTATCTTAGTGAGATACATACTATAACATTCAGGGATGAAATGAAATGTAGTGGATGAATTGCTTTAAGATAATCAGAGTGGAGGGGGCAATAAATAAAAGAATATTGGCCTTGAGTTGATAATTATTGAAGTTGGTGATGGGGACATGGGTGTTCATTACATTATTCTCCCTACATTTGCTTTAAATTTCCAAAAAGTTTCTGTAATGTTTGCAGTGAAAACTGGTGAAATAGGGATCAGATGTGATCTTCAACCTGGAATTTAGACCAAGAGGAGTGTGTGGAGTGACAGCAATATAAGTTTCTGATAAAGTACAAGGAAGCGTTTTTGACCTGAATTATTCATTATGGAAAGAAAGGGCTATCTGAATAGAGTATACTTCTGGTTACTGAAAATATACAAGGTGGGTATTGAGCATGAGCTGAGGGCTTGAATTAAGTTATTTTTCAGGCCCATTCCAATTTGGTGGTCTATGAACTTTTATTCAATATCTTCTTAGCACTAATTGCAAAAACAAATTCAAAGTACTAATTGCAAAAACAGGCACAGTAGTGGTTTCTGTGTGCTTGTGTGGTGTGCCTGGAAGTGAAGCAGAAGGGCCTGGGATACAGAGCACAGGCACGAAAGAAAAATGAGAATGGGCATATAAGACATTACAGCAGAACAGGAATGGGCTAAAAAAAATATTAGGTAGATCTGCTATGTTTAACTCACTATTGCTGAGAGTCCTGCTGAATTTTTCAGTTCTCTGAAAGTTAAAGAGGGTTTCTCTATCACTAAGTAACAAACCCAAACACCAACTTTTAAAGACACTGATTTAACTAAGTTTCAGGAAACCATGCAAAGAGATCATTAGCAGAACACAGGCCTATGCTATCTGGGCATAATTGTCTTTTCTTTGCTTCAGACATGCTAATTTAGTATGTCTGGATCAGAACTTCCATCCCACTAGGCTTTTTTCAAGGGTGAAAATTTAACTCCCCAGGAAACTAAAAGAGAAAAAAGAATGACAAAAAAGCTACATTTCTCCCAAGTAGTCTTTAAGATTATTCTGTAGATCTTATACCAAATATTTGAATAGACACCATACAAACTGGTTTTTTGGTTTTTTTTTTCCTTAGCATATAGGAAGAAATTAGGTTTCTTATCAGGCTCTTTTCCTTTTAATCAAGGAAAAAACAATCAGTGAATGCATTTTTTATTTTGTCCACATCATCTACCATCAAGAATAGCACTTTTGCATTATGAACCCAGTTTTGATTCTGACCTATGCAATTAAGTAATCAAAGGTTGTTTCTGGAATTTATAGCTTTCTTCTTGTCTCACTATAATTTGACTTTATCTGGTGAGCAGCAGCTCTTTTGGCTTGTACCATTTGCATATTGGATTATCCATTGCTAGCCTAGGATCCCATCCCCAGGCTGAGACAGTCTACCAAAGATTTTTTTTTTTACATTTGAGAAACTGGAAAAATCACATTGATGTGCATGTGCATTCTACTTGAAGATGGTTATTACTTTCTCCTCCCCAGGCAATTTAGGCGTTTTCTTCTTTCTGATTCTTCTCATCACTGGATTGCTAAGAATCATTTCTTTTGCTCCATTAATTTCCTAGCCAAGTTCACTGCCAACCAAAATTAAGGAAAAACAACATTCCAGATGCCTCCATCTCAGATAATTTTAGAATTTGAATTCTCAACACAGGACATCTGAAGGCATCATCATATTTCAGGAATCGCCAAACTCAGTTCTGTGAATGTGGAAAGCGATGAAGACTAAATGACCTACTCTCTCCTCCCTACTTATCAACAAACATTTAGCGAGTGCTTACTAAGAGAACCCTACTTATTGGCAGAGAAACAGGTTAAACAAAAATGTGCCTTGATCACTAGAACTAACCCCAATACTAGGTGAAAAGTAAATGAGAAATGAGGAATTCAGAGAAACTGTTTGATAACAGAACTTGAATCAACATGTTAAGAAGACAACCACAGATTAAGTGAGCTCAAGGGTCAATGCTATCCGCTCTCTAACAGAAAATGAGTTACTAATTAAAGAAAAATCCTGACTAAAACTCTTCATCATATTAGAGTCAAGCCCAAAGAGCCAGACTACCCATATATTTTTATTCTTTGAAAGTAAAGCTGAGAAGATAAATGACGAGTATGGAATAAGTTATGTCTTGCTCAAGGAAAATCATACAGGTTGTAATAATTTGCACCAGGCAAGAATGATTATGCTCTGAAATGATTTTTCTAAGTGGATCATTAATTACTGACCTCTTCTAGAAGCACTTTGACTAGTTAATTACAGGTTAACTTAACATTCCTAATATACTGACTTCCACCACAACCATCATGTGGGATAATGAAATCATCACAATCATCATGAGTTAATCAGCAAGTTCCAATTAGCATTCTGCTACAGCACTCTCAGTGGATTACCATCAACTGATTAGGCAAACTGACTAAAATTACCCAAACTTCTGCCCATAAAATGCTCCACTTACTCTTCATTAAAAAAGGCACCATTTACTATTTTATCCTTGGTATCAGGAACATTGTAAGTGCTGGGGAAAAAATAAATCTCTGCTAAATATGAATGAAGGAATACATATGTGCATGCATGAATAAACAGCTGCCTCACAGGAACTCTGATTCAGTTGGGATTTTCCAGGCTGTAAAACAAATATGCACCATACTTGGGATTCAAGTTTGCTTTTTGTTGGAGTTATCACTTATGAGTATTTTTCTTTGGTGTTAATTTATTCATTCAGTGAACACAAAGTTTTAATAAAGGAGAAGCTATTATTTCAACTCAGCCACTCATATGTTTGGTCCTCTAAATACCCTTGGCCGGCATCTGGGAACTTGGACTTGGGGAGGGTTCGTCCCATTCCCTCCTAAGAATGTCTCATTGTGCCTTGAACTGTTTATGCAAACAATATGGTTTCTGCTGTATACCTTCTGAGAGTGTTGAATTTTGATACATGGTAGGCACTGGGTATCTATATGACCATCTCCCAATAAAAACCCTGAGCACTGAGTGCCTAGTGAGTTTCCCTGCTAGACAACATTTCACACATGTTATCACAATTCATTGCTGGAGGAATTAAGTGCTTTCTCTTTGACTCCACTAAGAGAAGTCTCTTGGAAGCTTAAGCCTGGCTCCCTCTGGGCTTCACCCCATGTGGCTTTTCTTTTGCTGATTTTACATTGTATCCTTTCACAGAAATAAATCATAGCCATGAAGATGACTATAGGCTGATTCATGTGAGTCCTCCCAGTGAATCACCAAACCTAGGGGTGGTCTTGGGGACCCGTAACACAGGAGATATATTGAGTTTGAAGTAGTAATCAAACAAAAGCATGGTATACTGCAGTTGGGAGCTCATGGGGTGGGTCTGAGCTGGAAATCAAGACATGGGACCATTGGTGGTATGTATTCTCCCTAGACTCAACAAGTGGAAGTAGTGGAAGTTCAAGCAGGAATGAACTTAAGAAAGTATCTAGTCCACATTGCTCATTTTTTCAGATGAGCTCAGGTTGAAAGAGCGAAAATACCTTTCTGCAGGACACAGAGCTAGTTCGAAGCAAATACCAGGACACCAAAACTGCGTCTCAACCCCCAGGAGTTTCTACCAGTAAGTCATCTGCTGCCTGGCTGGGTCTGTCCTTTCTCAGAAGGCCTCTCGCTTGCATCAAGACATGCCATGCGGTTACAGATTTGCACCATGTTGCCTTTTCAATTAAAACAGCTAAATGGGGTCTTTTAAAAGGATGATTTCCAAGCTGCCAGGACAATAACGCTACAAACTCCACCAGATTTTATTGGAGTCAAATGACAGTATAAATTATTAGAAAAATGTGTGCCAACCACAGAAACAGCAATGCCTCAAACTCTTGGAGTACTGAACACCATCCAGCTGGCTTAGGAAGAACCATGTGGCTTAAAATCATTTTTCACAATTACTATCCTAGCTAGTTCATAGTTTTTAGCAGATATGCCTCACACGCATAGCCAAACGCAGCTAATTTTCACTCTGCTGATCGACAAATATGATTTTTTTTCCTCAGAAAAACCAGCAAGAGAGCTTTCATGAAATCTGAGGTAGTGCATCAAAGAGTAAGCCCATTTGTTACAGCCTGGCTTTTAATAATGCATATTGAATAGGCCACCCAATATTCATTACCAAAAATTCTACTGTGCTAAGATGATGAGTTAAGAATACCAGTCATACTACTAGTATCTAAGAGTCAGAGAGCAAGATTTCATGAGCCCTTCCTTACTTTTTTCTCTTTTGAATGGAGCTTGTCTTCCATAAGGCAGGAAAAAAAAATTTAAGTTATTTACTATGCGTTTCCCCAAAATCATTATTAGTTCTTAACAGTTAAACAAGAAATACCAGGGGCCGGGCCGGTGGCGTAGCGGTTAGGTGCGCGCGCTCCGCTGCTGGCGGCCCGGGTTCGGATCCCGGGCACGCACCGAGGCACCGCTTGTCAGGCCATGCTGTGGCGGCGTCCCACATAAAGTTGAGGAAGATTGGCATGGATGTTAGCTCAGGGCCAGCCTTCCTCAGCAAAAAGAGGAGGATTGGCATGGATGTTAGCTCAGGGCTGATCTTCCTCACAAAAAAAAAAAAACCAGAAAGAAATACCATACACGCTACAGCAATTTCCTTAACGCAAATTTACATGACTAAAGGAACAAAATAGCTATTCTACTAAACTTAAATTTTCATCCCAGTTTCATTTCCAGATTGTCTTCTTGGGACTGTTCATTAATAGAGTATGAATTTCATGTATGAATATATGCTTTATGATGACTTCAAAAAAGTAAATCTCCTGTAAAGGGAATAACCCCTTCTACAAAGAGAAGCGTCCTGCCCACAAGGGGGAACGCCCCCACTGTGTTTCAGATTCAGCCTCTGCGCTAACTCTGTAGGATTGACTCACAGGGGGCTTCAACTACACAGATAATGTTCTATTCCTTGGCTTGGCAGTAGGTGAACAGGTGTTTATGGTATTCTTTAAATTTTTTGTGTGTCTTAAATATTTTATAATAATTTTTAAAATATTTGACTCCCTGACTTTGCTCACTGGCATTCCCAGACCCTTTGAGGAGGAGCCTTACTTAGCCTTGCTGTCTCTAGAGTCAAATTGAATTTTCTTTAGTAGGCTCAAAACGGTCCATGAAAACCATTTCTATTACACCGAGTTCCCAAAGACTTGGCCAAATCTTCACAACCATTCTTATCAGACATTCTTTGTCTGTGGAAGCATCTTACAAGAATATGTAAGCAAAGGGTATTTTCAATCAGTGCAAGTAAAGCAAAATATCTTCTCTTATTAAAGCCACCAGCTTCCCAAACAGAAAATTTTGTCAGTAAGAAAAAGGTATGAGATCAAGAAAAACAAATTAAATTGACCAAGTGTGCTTTAAAATGCCCCATAAGTTTATAAGTCCTTTTCCCCCTAGCTGATAATGGGAAGATGGAACCCAGCCATGTTCACATAAACCTCGTGTTTAAAGAATGGTAGAGCAGTGAGATCTCAAAGGGGTCCCCAGACTCCAGCATCAGCATCAGTTGGGAACTTGATAGAAATGCAAATTCCCAGATCTTCACTGGGGGGCATGAGAGGGGTGGGCAGCAATCCCTCCAGATGACTCTGATGCCTGCTAGTTTGAGAACCACACGTGTAGACATTGGAAGTCTAGCCTCTGGGGTCAGAGTGACTGGGGTTTGAATACAGAGTCTGCCCTCGGTAAATGGTATGACTTCTGACAAGTGATTTAACTTGTCTATGCTTTAATTTCCTCATCTGGAAAATAAAGATGATAATAGTTCCTAACTCACTGGAACACTGGCAATAAGATAATACATGTAAAAGTTTGGCAAAATGTTTGACACATACTAAGCACTCAACAAATGTGAGCAATTATTTTCTCTACTATGGAGATTATCACAGATTTGCTTTTATTCCAGTTTACTCACCTATTTATTCGATTACCATTTATTGAGCATTTACCACATACCAGACTCGGGCAGTGAATAACCCAGGATTCCCAGCTGTAGCGCTTCTCAGTCCTGGATGGGCATTAGAATCACCCAGGGACTGCTGATGAGATCCCACTGCCTGAGCCCCACCCCCTCACTAAAACATAAAGAATCTCTGACGGCAGGGCCCAAGCTTGGGTATGTTTTTAAAAGTTACTCAGGAGATTCTAAGGGAAGAAGCAAACCTGCAAGCAAGAATTACAGCCCCAAGTCCAAGGAGCAATGGCTGGACATGAGTACGAGATCCTGGAGAAACTTTTAGGGAGGAGTCATTGCCCAGCAAGCTCTCGTTGTTGCTTATATATTCCTCTCCTGCCTTACTGATCTTCTTAGGAAGCACAAGTCATGTTTTCCTAACTCCCCAGTGCTTGCCACCATGCCAGACAAAGAGTAATGCAGGAAAAGTTTGTCGATGCAACACGAAGTGAGCTCTATTTCTAGGATTGGGCCCTCCAAACTCCTGGAAGCCTGAGCACAGTGTTTCAGGACAGAGGAGTAATTATATAGCCATCATCTCCGTAACAAACTCTCGTAAATGCACATTCCCCTGAATATATCGCCCAGGCCTCAAGGCTTGACATAATGGTTTCACACACCAGTTTCCAAGGGGAGGAACGACAGGGGCAAAGCTTTTAAATTAATTAAAAGAGACACTCAGGCACACTTCATGCCACTCTTTAATCTCCATTCTCCTGTGATAAATACAGAATGACAGGACTGGACCCAGGATAACGAGCTGAAGGCAGGACCGGTGGAGGCTTGCCAAGCAGCCCTCAAAAACACTGCAGCAGGGCCCAGGGCTCAGAAAAAGACAGGAGGAGGAAATGAGCACTTGACTCAGCTGTATCACTGATGTGTCACCAGAGTGCTCTGAAGAATGCCCACTGGACACACGGTCTCACTCTTCCTGGACTAGCAGCAATTTAAACAACAGGTAAAAAGGAAATAGCATGTATTGTAATTAAGAAGTCAGAGAATAATGATAATTCAGATTTATTGAGGGATTTTTAGTGTTAGGCACTGTGATAAAGGCTTCTCATGCAGTATTTCATTTAATTGTGGTAACGAGCTTCCCAACAATCCTTACCTCCTAGTATACATACTCTTGTGTAGTCCCCCTTGCACACTGAATCAGAGTTGGCACATGTCACCAATAGAAAATTCCAGAAGTAACTGTCTGTAACTTCTGAGTTTAGAGGATAAAAGACATCACCACTTCTAACAAGACCTCTTGGATCATTTGCCCCAGGGGAAGCCAGCGCCATCTCAAGTGGACACTCACGCAGCCCTGTGGCAAGGCCCACACAGAGAGAAACCGGCCGTGGGACCAGGCCACCTTGGAAGTGGATCCTCCAGCTCAAGTAAAGCCTTTGAGTCTTCCAGCTGAAGCTCCAGACTTCACAAATCAGAGAAGTCATCACTACTAGGCCCTGACTGAATGCCTGACCCACAGAACCCATGAGATAATTGTTGTGTTAAAACTAAGTTCTGTGATATGTTATGCAGCAATAGCTAACTCATACACAAGAGCTATATACTCTTATTTTATAGTCGAGGAGAGTTGAAGTGATTCAGTCATGGGCATATTAAGTGAAGCAAAGGGGATTTGAATCCAGGTTTGCAGATTTGAAGTTCTGGCTCTCATTCTGTCATACTACTCCTAACAGATGAATGTAAGGCATATAACTTATTTCCCATCCCTCTTGTTAAGGGAAATGTAATTATTTAATAGTAAGCTTTGAAGCACTCTGGTTGTCCCAAGATACTCTGTTCATCCTTGATGGCACCCATCATTCTACCTTGTATTTTAGCCATTTCTCTAGAAGTTCCTAGAGGGCTAGAGTAGCGTCTTCCTTATGATGGCGCTTGTAAATAGTAGAAGAGTGGGAACAGGATGCCGGGTTAACCCTGTGGATTCGCATCCACAGCTGGTTTGGCAGCTCTGCTCTACCACTTTCAGGCTGAGTATATTTAGGCAAATGACCTAAATTTTATGAGCATCAGATTCCTCACTCTTATAACAGGGCCAATATTCATACAGACACTTTTTGTTCGCACTTCATTGCAAAAATAGTCATGAAGTATTTAGCACACTGCCTGCACATAGTAAGTGCTCCATAAATGTTACCTATTTGAATTATTATTACCAAATATGTGTTGAAAAACATCCAGCATTTTGAATGGCCAAACAAAAGCTCTTCCCTCAACCTGTCTTTGTATCAAAAGAGACTTTCCAGAGAAATAGCAGTGGTTCTTGAGAGTGAAGAGATCTTGCTCTACAGGCACTGACCCTTTGGAGTCACCTTGGCCATGGTTCCTACTAGAGCCCAACCTGCCCCACTAGACTGATAAGACCATCAGAGAAAGCTGCCGGATCCTTCCACAGTCCATTGGGACATATGCAGTCAGCAATTTGGCTCTTTCTTGCAAGAAGAAATGTAAGGCAAAGAGAGTCTCCCTCCCCCTGGCCTTATAAAGGGATGTAGAAGGATTTTTGCCTCCATCCTATCTCTTAATCCCATTACATTCTTATCATTTTGTCAACACAGACAAAGTTCCTTAGCTCCTGCCAACATTCACTCTAATGCCTTCCCTTGTGGTTCACTCTTTCTTGGTCTTGGAGCTAATAAGCTGTCAAGTGTCTTACTGTCCACTCAGGTGCTTTCTACTCAAATGCTGTTTAGAATCGCACCTCGCTTTGAACTTAGCTTTGTAGCTCCTATTTTTTTTTCCCATACACACAAAAAGAGTTTTCTGTGTAAAATTCTGTTTGGGATCCAAAATATTTCCACAACCTTCCACTTCTGGGTAAGACTAAGAAAAGGGAAATTGGGAGAAATGCCAGCCGCATTCACCCATCTCCAAATACACACAAATTCCTAGTGTTGCAAGGTGCTACGTTAGGTTCTTGAGGGGCATATAAGTCACATACCCCCAAAATAACAAAGGAGATTTAAAAAATATATTAATAACTATGAAACAAAGTGCCAAGTGAAGGATGCCATGAGTGGCAGGAATAGAGGGACCAGGAGAGCAGAGGAAGGAAAAAAGCTAACAGATGAGGACATGGGAGACCTGGAGCAGTCAGCCTCAGGTGTGGGCTCTGAAGGATGGGAGAATCCTGACCCGAGGAGGTGGGGAAGGGCAGGAAGAACACTCCAGGCAGAAAGAATGAAAGGCAAGGAGGCAGAAGAGCGTGAGACAGGTATGTGAAATGCCATGGATTTGTAGATAAGCAGTGACAGGGACTGCAGAAAATAAAGTAGATTAGGGGAAAATACACTGGCAAAAATTAGCAATAAAGATTTTCAAGAAAGAGAAAAGTAAAGGTCTTTTTGTAGATTATATAACAAACTGGTGACATATGGATTTCATGATTAAGAATAAGTAACATATTCTAATCAATTTCTCAGGGAGCATGGACATAAAACTATGTCCAAACTATGACTAGAGAAGTATATTCTCAAAGGAGGCAATGCCAAGTGAACTGGTGGATCACTCTTCCCAAGATGTTAAGTACATTTCCCTCACTGAAAGTTTTTGCTTGAACCACTGACCCAGCTACAAATAAAACACTTTCCAACTAGTTTTTTCCTAGTCTAGTTGTAAAAACTATTACCTAAAGTGAGAAGGCACATATGCGATGACTTAAGTCAGGAATCTGTTACTTACCAGTAGAGTCATTTCAATGATTTCCAAGAGCCAGTATCCATGAACCAGACTGGTTTCAAGGTGGAGTAAATGTGTATCAGAAGTGAACAGGATAATTGATAGGTCTAAGGGTATCTGTACCTTAGTATATTTTTTCATCCTCTGGCCCAAACTTAGAAAGCACAGAGTAAGCTCTCAAATAGATTTGCTGTGAATTGGAACTCCCTTCTCTTTCTCCTTAGAACCAAAGAGCTAAGTTCAAAAAACATCCAGAAAGCATCATAGGCCATCAACCAATCTCAAACGGTGGGTCTTGAACCAGGAGTAAGTCCCTAGTCACTGTTTCTGTGTCCTCCCACTTCCAACAGATGTTCCCTGCACAACACGAAACTGGATGACACCGCTCCAGGCCAGGCTTGCTTACCATATACCACATGCTCGGCCACTTGGGATCGTTGAAGTAAGTAGACTGGGCACGACTGAAGTCGTAATCCCTCTTGGTCCGTTTTTTTACCACTTGCTGTTGGATCCACTCCACCTGCCAAGAAAAAGGACATTTGGTGAGTATTCAAGTTCCATCAGGGTTAGCACAACATAAGTGACAGTCTGCGCATTTCCCGTCTTGAGTCAATTCTGTTTAAGTCACAGGCTTCATTCTGGCAACTAGAATTTCTGAGTCCAGGGGTTCAGAATCTACTTGTATTTTATTTTTAATGCTGGTAGGCTTTTTAGTCTTTTATGACAGACCATTTCTCTCTCTCAACAACATGCTAGCCTTTTAGCTTTTTCAGAAAGCATATTTACTGCAAATTGATAGTGTTAATTTTTTAAGCTAATTTTTTCATCCTTACCTTATGTTAAGGGCTAGTAAACTTTTTCTATGAAGGTCTAGATAATAAATATTTTAGGCTTTGCAGGTCATATGATCTCTGTTGCAACTACTCATTCTGCTGTTGTAGCGCCATAGACAATACATAAATGAATGAGTGTGATTGTGTTCCAATAAAACTTTACGTAAAAAAACAAGTGGCAGATTGGATTTGGCCCATGGGCCACAGTTTATGACCCCTGCCTTATACTATGTGTCAACAGTTTTAATGTTCTAGGATTACACATCAAATTAAAATTGTCCTGGGACCAAATGCTCCAGGATCACCAAATTTTTTAAGAATAGCTTTCTACAACATAGTGTGGTGGGAAAAGTGCTATTTGGGGAAATCAGTAAACCAAAACCCTAGACCTGTTTCTGGCACAAATTTGGAGACCTCACTCAATTTCCTGAGCCATAGGCTCCTTGCAGCTCTAAAATTCAAACCAACCACATTTGAGAAAATCTTAATATTTAGCTGCAACTTTTGCTTAAACAATGCAACTGGGAACTTTGAGTTTAATAAAGAATTGTAACCTAAATGGTAGGGATATATATGGGAGTCTTTTTAAAAACAGGTTATCATTATGGCAACATAAAAAAGGCATGTTCCATTTTGAATGGCACATCTCCAATGCAGTACCAGCCCTGGTGGCATTCTACAATTTGTTCCTAAATTCTCCTTTGTTTGATTCCTCTGGCCAAAGCTAATTTAGTCACAAGACTCTAAAATGTCCTAGTCTATCATTTATCCCTACTCTCCAAAAACGAATTAAAAGTGGGGTGGGGGGACTTTATAGTCCACTATTGTGGTTCCATAGCCACCCATTAGTAAAGATTTCAAAACCTCTCTTGCCTACTTGATTAAAGATTACTGGAAGAGAAGGGATACTAAGGTACTGATTAACAAGCTAAAAATGCAGAGCTATAAATAAAAGGGCAAAAGTCAAATTCATAAATTTCTATGATTCTCATATTGGGAAATGAGATACCAATGTTCAACAAGAACACTGGTATGCAAGATGAATTTAAATAGTGAATTCCTAGTTACATCACTAACAAGGCAAACAAAATCACATAGCCTGCTAAGTAAATATAAAATCTATTTATGGTTAAGATCACAGCTAAGCATCATATATGTGCCTTCTCTGATAGGTAATTTAAGCAAAATGATCAGTACTGAAAAAAAGTCAATATATGAAAAATGATATTTTGGAAAATGAAAGTTTTTCTGCTCCTGTTTTAATTAATCTAGACCAAATGACTCTCTGGCACCGAATCATTCTACACCACCACCCCCTCCCATCCCCCCTCCCACACACACAGGCATACTGGATAAAAGGTATTACATATTACTTCTCTAAACTATTAGACAATAGTTATCAGGAAAGCTAACAGGGATCTTGTTTTTTCTTTAATTCAAGAGACTGATTTTTAGAAATCACATCAAAACTAATGTAGCATTAAAAATGTGTGTAAATTTTTTTTTAATGAAGAGAGTAATTTTTAAGTGACCATGTTTCTAAAAATACAGAACAAAATCAATTTCCTTCTCCATCAAAGTGGAACAGCAAGCATTGACATGCATGGACTATTTCTATTTCCAGGAAACATTTTAATCTCTTCATTTCAAACAATCTTTCCAAGGAATGTGTTTCATTCATTTATTCCCAGACACTGTGCTGGGAATGTAAAGATGACTAAGAATAATCTTTGCCTTTGAAGGACTTATATTTTACCAAGGAATATTTAGCAAGTATTCTACAATTCTCCACTTCATAAAAATGTCGTTATCTCCATGAATAACATCTGACGCAAGCCCATCAGTATATTAATCATACTATTTATGGAAATTTTGACTATGCAAATTATTTTGCAATCCTTATATTACTATCTATAAGTCTTATTCCAATAAGATTGAACAAGTTCATATCTGCACGCTTGGTAAAAGGAAGCTGCAGATCTGTTTAGACAGAATTCTTTTCAATCTAATCTTATATTGGCAGTGGCCTTTCCTAACAGAACTTCCCTAAATTCCAAACTGCCAACATATATGTGTGCACAAACCAGAAAGTGTCAAATCTCCCTTAGTGTGGACTCGATAAAGAGATTGCTAGAGCTCAGCACAAGTCTATCCTGGGGTGGGAGTGGATAACCATTTCTACAATGACGCTATAAGCGCACTTCTCCCTGTGCACACATACACACACACAGTAGACAAATGGGATAAGTATGTGAGAAAACCAAGTGACAACCATTTTCTTAGATGAACTGTAGGTACTAAAATAGAACAAAATATCTTACCAAACAGCGTTCTTCTGTAATTTTACCAAACAAAAATGCTTAGTTACAGGGCTTGGTGGCTAGAAGGTGACACAGAAACTTGGCATCTAGATTTGACTATAAGTAACTCTGTCTGATCATAGGGCTGCAATACTGAAGAAAAGTACAGTGGGGTTTTTTTTAGTGTCAGATACCATGTATTTTGCCTCAGTGCTTTAGAGTATGCGTATACAGCCCTAGATTTTTTGGAAAGCGGGAAAGCACCTTTTGGATCGGAAGATTTCTATGACTGGAAAGACCATATTTATATTTTTAAACCATTATCCATATGCCTGTCCTTGAACCCATTAAGAAAAAGCTCAAAAGTAATGCATTGCACAGATGTCACTTCTTGCCAAGAAATCCAACGTAAAGAAAAGATACTTAGAAATTCATTTTCTTAAAACTATGGTCAGCCCAGGAGAAAAGGAAAACTGTGTGCTTTCCCTCACTGGTTTAACTTCTAAAAGTTCTATTTCCTATATATTAAGGAACTGCAGTTAATCCACAGTATAAAGCTACAGGACCTTTGAAATCATCAGTCTATCTTCCATTAATTTCAACACACATGTGCTACATGGTTTTAAGGACATTCCCTCCCTCTACTCACAGAGCTCTCCTCCCCACGTGGTCCAAGTCAACACTGGGCATTCACCTCTTCAGAAGCCTTGTCTAAAAATGTTCTCTTTCATCGGATTTCACTGGTCAAGCAAAGCATATTAACTGATGATTATGGGAAGCCTACCCTCTCCATCTCAGCTGAACTCATATTTCATTATTTTGGAATTTACCAACTTTCTGATACTATATACATGGGGAAGGTAATTTGTCAGCAAAAGGAGAAAAAAAGATGTTATAATACCCATATACATTATATAAGTTATTACATAAATATAAATGGAAAACAAATTGTGGTATCATAAGAAAGATAAATACTGCCTGGTATCACTTATGTGTGAATGCTAAAAAAGAAGTCAAACTCAGAGAAACAGTAGAAAAGTAGCTGCCAGGGGCTGGGGGGTGGGAGAAATAGGGAGAGGTGATAAAGGGTACAAGCTTTAAGCTATAAGATGAACAAGGTCTGAGGATCTAATGTAAAACGTGGGGACTACAGTTGATAACACTGTATTGTATGACTGAAATTTGCTAAGAGAGTAGAACTTAAATGTTCTCACCCCACCCCCCAAAAAGATAAACATGAGGTGATGGATATATTAATTAACCAAATGATGGGAATCCTTTAATAGTGTGTATATATATATATATATCAAATCACCACAATGTACACTTTAAAAATCCTACAATTTTATATGTCAATTATGCCTCAATAAAGCTGAAATAAAAAAAAAATTTATGGTGTCATTTTAAAAATGTGTCCCGCAGTGAAGAGGAATCAGCCCTTTAGATATTAAGATATCTAAAGCAAATTAATTAAAACATATACTGGTAGCAAGTGTCTATAGATATATCAATGAAATGGAATGGGAAGTCAGGAAATTACCCCAAAATATATAAGAACATAGTATATGATAAGGTGCTATGCTAAATCGATGGATTTACTTCATAACCAGATTACTTCATAAATGATGTTGGAACAACAACTGGGGGAAAAAAATAAAATTGAAACCATTCTCACAACTTACATCAGGATCAATTTCAAATGAATCATATTTAAATGTAAAAGTAAACAAAACTATAAAAGTACCATGAGAAATATGAGAGATTTTTAAAAATAACCTTAGAGTGAAAGATGCTTGTCTAAGTATAATACAAATCAAAATAGTGATTGATGGGCCGGCCCCGTGGCTTGGCGGTCGGGTACGCCGCGCTCCGCTGCTGGCGGCCCGGGTTCGGATCCCGGGCGCGCACGGAAGCACCACTTCTCCGGCCATGCTGGGGCCGCGTCCCAAGTGTAACAACTGGAAGGATGTGCGGCTGTGACATGCAGCTATCTACTGGGGCTTTGGGGGGAAAATAAATAAATAAATAAAATCTTTAAAAAAAAATAGTGATTGAGAAAAATTGATAAATTCAACCACATAAAAAAAAAAATTGGCATGGCAAAAACACTTCAAAAGCAAGGTAAAAGACAAACTGGGGAAAAGTTTACAGCTCCTACCATGGACAAAAGGCCATTTCCGTAATATATAAAGAGTTTCCACAATCAATAAGAGAAAAATTCAATAGGAAAACAGTCAAAGGATAAGAGTACAATAACCTCTGAAAAGGTAAATCAAGTTTCCTAAACATACAAAAATATGCCTAACTTCATGCATATAAAGACAAAAACAAATTAAAACTATACAGACATACTACTTCTCACCTTTCAGAGATAAACAATCTAAATATTGATAACACACTATTAGTGAGGGCATGATAAAACAGTCATTCTCATATAATGGTGATGGGCATGCCAATCTGTACAACTCTATGGAAAGTAATGGGACGATATCTACAGAAATTCTAAAAGAAGTAATTCTACTTTCAGGAATTTATCCTACATATTTATTTACACGTGTAAATATGCTAGGTTATTTACTGAAATACTGCTAGTAATTACTGAAAGTTGTAAACAACCTGAATATATATATTGATAGGAATTAAATAATGACATATCAATACAGTAGAGTACAATGCAATCATAAAAGAGAATGAGATAGACTTTATGTACTGACAGAGAACAGTCTCCATGATATAGTTTAAAATGAAAAAAAAGGGGAAGGTACAAACAGACTATAAAGGATACTACAATTTTTGCATCTCTCTGAAGTGATTATGCACAAAAGTCCCTGATAACACTGGCTGCTTTCTGGGGAAGAACTACGTGCCTGAGACAGAGGGATAGGAGGGAAACCTTTTACTGCATGCCCTTTAATATCTTGTGAATTTTGAACTATGTGAATATGTTACCTATACAAACAATTTTAAATTTATTTTAAATTAATATGTCCCATTGGTTGATCACGATCATATAATCCAACGATTTCAAATGTGACCAAATGCCTAAATTACATTTTTTTAAAGCCATGAGAAAAACTGTACATAAAAAGCATCTTAGATGGTTTTATCTTATGTTCTAACATGGCGAATACCGAGAAAAGGTGGGTAAATAACAAAAATAAGCGGCTGGAATTTGGGGAACTTGGCTTATAATATTAGATTTGCCACCAGCCACCTGGGTGACCTTGCAAAATCTTCGTGGGCCTCTTTTATCTGTAAGATGAGAAGACAGACTAAATATGCTCTCTAGTCTCTTTCTTCTAGCTTTGAAATTTTATCCATATCATCTATTCTCTGATTTGACTGGGAATAAAAAGCTTGTGTTAACCGCAATAGAGAGGTGAGACAGGTGCTCTGGTTGATAAATGATCTTGAGTCATTTTGTGAAGATGCAAGATTAATATTTAAGAAAGGAGTGGAGTAAATTATACTAATCCTTTCTTGATTTGATGAAATTGTTGCCAGGAAATAAGATATGTGAGATTCCATATATCCTTTTTTTTTTGGTATCCTTTTTTGATTAGCTTTGACAAAATGGGGGAAAAAGAGTATGAAGAGATTTCTCCCCTCTGTTTTCTTCTCTGACTTTGAAAACAAAATAGATAAGAGTTGCCTGGATTTAAAAAAAAAAAAAAAGGTATTAGTTAAGTGCCTAACGGCCATATACTTCTCTGCTGTGGAAGAGAAGGATCAGTGAAGACAATTCAGTACTGACAAGCTGCCCCCAAGCCCTAAAATCGGAAGCCAACATATCCCAAAAGTTTTCTAAAACTGATCAAGAAATCAGAGTTAATCAGTCAAAGAGGCAGAGAATCTAGTAAAAGTGTGTGTTTAGATGAAGGTATTCTAGTCTTTAAATCTTGCTCCATCTAGTAACTAACTGGTAATTAGTTACTAAATATTAAACATTGTTATTTGATCTGAGTCACTCTTCTTAAACAAGAAAACCATAATTGTTGAATTCTGCTTTTTTCAAATAGCTACTTGGGAACAACATACACATTACTGTTTATTTGAGGGAGAATTTTCACTTGATTTACTTGAGATGGGCACCTGGAATCCTATTCAATGACTGCAGACATCAGAGGCTTAGATTAGAGAATCATCTAGTCAGAATACAAGGAATCTTACAATTGTTGACAGGTCATTGAGAAAGACGCTGTGAAATAAATACTGCATGTACGTTCAGAACAGTGTAACAGAAGACCATACAGGCCAAAGTGAAAAATCTTAACTGCCATAAAATTTTACAATTAGCTAGCTTTCTCTAAGACAACCAAAATTTTAGAAATGTGTCATCAATTTAACCTTGCTCTATTTTGCTGAGTGGAAAACTCACAGCATTATTGTTCTAACTGTATTACTTATTTTCAGAGAATTAAAGTCATATTTCTCCCCATAAACTATTCCACTATTATTTGAATGCTTTTAAAAATTTAATTTCCTAATTTGTTGCCTGTTTTTTTCCTTCCCACTTCTGATAAGATGATGTGTGAAAAGGAAAAATAAATGGCTGCATCCAATTAAAGCAGTAAAATTTATTCTCCGCCCTCAAGGCCCTTTCTTTCATGTGTCTATTTACTCCAAAAATGTTATCTAGAGTACCTACTATGTGGCAGGCACTGCTCTGGATGCTACAGAATCGCAGTGAACAAAATAACCAATTTCAGGCAATTTCCATTCTAGTGGGAGTTGAACCATAAAAGCATGTAAATAAATAAAAAATTATATAATAGACTTTGATAGTGTTAAATGGTACAAAAAGTAAACAGCGTAAGATGGTCAAGAGGGATTATGGAGGAGTGGGCTATTCTAGGTAAGGCGGCCAAGAAAGGCCTCTTTGAAGGATGTGATATTTTAATACAATCCCGAATAATAAGGAATCAGCCACATAAATATCTCAAAGGAGATTTTTACAAGCAATGTGAGTAGCTAATGCAAAAGCCCTAGAATGACTGCATTTTTGTCTACAGCTCATCCATGGTTCACAGACGCTGATGGCAATCCCTCAAGGCCTAGGGATGGATCGTATGTCAGGGGGTGGGTGTAGCAGTAGCGCATTTCGCCCTCCAGTGGATAGAAGAGGAGAGACTCACACAAGTCATGGAAGCTGATTCCCAGCCATCTGGTCAACTAATTCTGGGCTCCTGGGTACCAGGAATATGATCTAGAAGGAGACACAGGTTCAGAGTGGGCATGTCCCCAAGGCCCCACCAACTCCTCAGCTGATAGGGACAAACTCGGCTAAAAGAAGGCTCAACAAGGCCCTCTCAAGCATGAGGTCCTGAGCAGGGGACCCTCTTGCCCAAAGCTAGGGGTGGCACCCTTGTGCTGCTAGCCACCACAAAGTGGTCCAGTAAGGGGCTCTGATGCAAATTCTACCATTTCAATTATATAGTAAAAATCACAAGTTCAATGTCATCTAAACAGCAGAGAAATTATAAAATTATTTCTAGGACAGAAAGCGTCCCAAGCATGAAGCATTCAAGCATGAGCAAAGGGTAGGGGCATAAAATGCTATTTAGTATAGCAGCAGGTGTAGAACATTGTACTAGGAATCAGAAGACAGAGTTACTTAATCCTGCGACCTCAGACACATCAATTACCACCTCTGCAACTCTACGAAAAAAGGACATAATATCTGTTGCTGGACAAATCTTGCAAAAGAATTTAACATTAAATTAAGTTATATAAAAAAAAGCAAGGTAGTTATTTCTGGAGCTATATGTAGAAACATCTTGTGTGTGTGTGTGTTCTTTATACACGCAGAGGGGTAGAGCTGGGCTTGACTATGCCACAGACAGGCAGTGCAGAATGATGAAATGGGAAAGCATGCTACCTGAGTTCTTGGTAGAATACCACCAATCACTAGCCTGGACATTTGGGCAAATCACGTAAGTTTTGGCATTCTATATTCTCATCTGTAAAAGGACATTATTGTTGTGAGGCTCAAAATCTAATGTGCTATCCAAACACAGCTCCCGCAGGACGTAGTACCTTGTACTCTAATTGCAGGTTTCCTCCCACCTCCTTGGAAGAAAGAAACTAGGTTTAAGTATGCCTAGTACCAAGGGCAATGGCCCTCAACAGGCCCTCAATAAATAGGTGTAGATGGATAGATAATATTTTTACATTTCATTAATATATTTTTTGGTAGGCATGTCTAAGTTTTCTAGTTATTAAAAAACAGAAAGAAATATTAAACAAGAGAGGGTGCAAAAAGGGTGTATGCTTAATCCTACCAGGTATAATAGGATATTCTGTATTTCACCAACAGAAAGATGGTAGCACTAGGATGATTACATTATTGGCAATGAATAGCACATAAAGGCATCAATGAAGGATGTGTTCTGTCTATATAATTCTGTATTTTTAATGTATCAAGGAACTCTTCTTGGTTTGACCCCCCACTTGAAACCTACTGCTATACAGATTTTTACCTTTTGAGATGGGACCACTTCCTCCACTTTACCAGTCTAAATCTCAGAAGCAACAAAAGATAGTTTCTACAACTAAAATGGATAAATGTAGAAGAATAAAGTAGTTGTTGACACAGGTCAAGAACCTGGAATATTACTGCAGATAGCAGCAGTCATTTTATAAACTGCAAGGGCCCAGGGTTAAATCACGTCAGCAAAGCCCACAGCGCTAAGTCTGCATTCTCCCAGACTAATACAGAGCACTCCGACATTTCACTGGTCAATGACTAGTCCACAATCAAAGCACACAGCAGAAGAAGTTATGACTTAAAAGCAGTTATGAAGGGAGAAATATAAAAAGCAAGGAAATGACTAGAAACCAACTTAAGGCTAAGTGGGAAAAGGTGCCAAACTGATAAGAATAAAAAATATTAGGGCAAATTTCTTTAAAGAAAACATTTTTAAACATGTAAATTTAAGACTTTGCCCATCCTGGCCACTAGTAATAATACCCACAAGCAATAGCTTTTTCCCTGACTTTCGATGACAATATATATCTTTTACTTTACCTTTATCTTTCCAGGAAAGATTTCAAGTTTATTTTCCCATTGACATGTCACTGCCTAAACTTTCTTAAAATCCCTTGAAGGCAAGACATTTATATTTATCTCAAATGTAATATATTTGTCTCTTGAGACAAGTTTAATTTGTCCTCTGGAAAAAAAAAAAAAAAAGTGTATTCTTTTAATACCCCTCCCTATTCCTAGTCATGCCAAAATGCTTTTCCAGTGGGTAAAACAATTCAATTTTTGTAAAAAAAAAAAAAAAAAAAAAGCGTGTGTGGGTTTGTGAGTGTACACGCAGATGCACCCAGCACACGGAATAGGGGTATTAAAAGAAAAAGCCTGCAATGTAAACTGATTAGGTACTTGTTGAATGGCAAGATTATATCCAGCGAATCTTGCATTTTATAACTTGGATTTCAGCTTCTTCTGTTTTAAACTTTAGGACAATTAATTTAGACAAGAGAAAATTTGAAAACAATTTTGATTGCCAAGTATTAAAAGGAAATGGAATTCTAAAGTACCTAAAACTAATTCTATTGTCTGAATGCCACCTGGGGTTAAATTCACACTTTTGATAAAATGCAATCTTAACGCAGGGATTAAATTAGGACAGCACATAATTCCCTCCAGCTTCACTCTAGGATCAAGATTACCACTGCATTGAAAACACAGTGGCATGACTTCATTCTCTATGTATTTGTCTTTTGAATCATCATCCTCTAAGTGATTTGAATGCCAAGGCAATGTAATTAATAAAATCTATTCAACGTTTAACGTAAATATAAATTACATCTCATTCTGCCCTGAGTATAGCTGAAATTCTAGAAATCTGCAAAAATGACAATTTTACCTTCAAAGTGTTAATCGCTTAATGGATTTTGGTTCTCTTCGATCAATCCTGTAACTCTGTGTATAAATTGTTCAAGATATTCCCAGATCTGTATTCGCAAGAACTGGATGCCCTCAAGTTGTATATCAAGTGAATACAAAGACCAGCATTATATTGTACAGAGCAGAGAAATTGTTCAATTCAGCTGACATTAATATAAAAAGAGGCAAATGCTGGCAAAGGAAAGGGCAGTCATTCTCATCATTTCTCCAAGCAGAGGACGTGGAGTGATCTGCTAAATATCAAAAGTATGTCAGCATCTTTCTTCTTAATATAACATACCACTTAATTCCATGGCTCATAAGCAATAATCATGAAACTTTACATTGATATGGGCAGAAACACTCTTCCCCAGTGACTAATTCAGCTCCACTGCACATATTGTCTTATTTTCCTTGCCATTTACATATAAATGGCAATGGCTTTTGTTTCTAAATTTCCATGGACCCTACTCCTATGATTTTGATCACAGTGAAAAATGCGGGCGGGGGGAGCAAGGACATGAATTCAGAATTGGGTGCCTGAAGTTGTGATTTCATCCATTTTATCCTTCTTTCAATGTGAGACATTCTCAATACTCTGGTAGCTTCAGTTTTTTAATCTTTCCAGCATCTTTAAATCTCTTCATTGTCAAGACTTCAAATCTTGGAAATCAAGAAACTACCAATTGTTATGTTGGCAAGCTCTAGTGCTATGAATCAAATACAGTTGGGCAAAAATCAATGTCTTTTCTCCCTCCTGTTGCTATAAGATAAATGTGCAACTTTAGGAGCAATTGCATGAAGTCTGCACAAGTGTTCTATGTTCTTTTGAGACTAACCTGCATTTTTAAACCTAAAATGAGCTCAAAATCCGTATGTAAGTACATAGTATGAAGTCACCAGTGAGGAGAAGTCTGGATGAAGACCCCCCTGTTGGGCCCCCCAACCAGCATAGAGAAATGAGAAAGGTTGGCCTTCCAAGGTCTTTGACTCAGGTTTCCATTATATTCCCTTTTTGCGTGAACTCTAACCTTATACTTGGCAGGGTGGGCAGGGGTGTTTTGCAACCAAAATACTGGAATTGTGGCAGCTCTTAAACACCATCATCACCCTCTGAAATATTTAGCAAACAGCTACTTTGGTCAGAGTCGGGGAGAAGCATGTCTTTCAGTTTCAGGGAAAAACACTGTCCAAAAATCTCTGGGCCAACGGGAAAGGGACTGGCATTTTCTCGCCTGAATCCAGTTGCCTGAAGCAAACCGAATGTTTTCCCAATTTCAGTGCTATTCCCTCACCTCAGAAACCACTGACGAGGCTTCCAGCAAGGTGGTACTTGACAAAACTTGCAGGTCAGAACACATAAAAGTCTGGAGCAGGGCCTGATGACTGAGTGCGCTGGCCGGAGCTTCCGCCTGCCCTCCGCGAAGGCAAGGCAGTGCCCGGCTCCCAGCTTCCTGGAGGTCTTCATGTCGCAGCAGAAGAGTGCCAAATCACTCCACTGGGCCTCCCTCTCCCTGAACTCGTAATTCATACCCACCACAGTCACTTAGGGAGCCCTGGGCTGAGGCTCGGGGAAGGAGAGAGAAAACACATTTTCATCACCGTCATCAAATCTGACATATTTTCAGTGTGAAGACCCAGAAGTTCCCCCATCAAGCTTCCTTCTTTCACGCTGTGTGTTTTGGATGGCTTATCCTGGAGTCTGCTGTGTCAATGTTCCTGGAAACGTGAGGTATTTACTGCACCCGGGGGGCTGCCAGCAATTCTTTCTGTGTGCCCCACCCCTCTCCCCCAGTGAGTTCCACTCTGGCACGTTTGGGCTCTCAGAACTGGAGTGAGAGCTGGCCTTGACCACAGTTCCCAGCCAACCCTACTGAGTCTTGGCTCCTTGAGAAACGGCCGTCAACATTGTAGCACCTGCTGAGTATAGTCCTTAGAGACTTCATTCAGCATAACACTTAGCAGCTCACAATCTAGGTGAGGGAAGGCAGAGGATGAAAACTAAAACTACAGGGGAGAGAGAGTTTGAGGATTATGCCTCGATTTCATGAAGGTCCAGGAGGGTGAGGGCATCGTTTGTTTCTCTGGCCCCCACAGCAGCCACGCTGTGCCCTGCTCACAGCAGGCACCCAGTAAGGATTTCCAGAATGAATGACTTTATTAACCACTCTTTCAGTAAAGGAATAATTGGCAGTCCAGTTGTTTTTCAGCCTCAAACATGTAAGGGAAAGCAGAAAAGCAAGCTCTAGTACGGGAGTTCTCAGTGTCTGGAAAGAGGAGGGAAATAATCTTCTGTGATTTTCAGATAGAAGCCTGTGGATTTCAGCTCAGGATAAATCAATGGCGTCGTTGTTGCTGAGCCAAGGAATAAATCACATATTTATTGGTGGTGGTGGTGGTTTTTTTCCAGTACTTTGATTTCCAATGGGTAGAGAAATCACTGGTTATAATACTTTTTAAAGTATAACTTTCTGATATTAATTTCATGTTCTGTGCAAAATAAAATATACCTGTTGTTTCTTTAATAACACCACTGTCCCATGAAAGTATCATCCTTTTACCAGTGGGGAGACTGAGGCACAGTGAGGTTAAGTCACTTGATTAAGTCACATGATAGTAAGGGACCTGAAACAAGAATCCTGATCAAGTAAATCCATGCTTCTTTCCATAGAGCAGAGTGGCTCCCTTCTGAAATACCTCCTTAGCTGATGGAGTGGGTTGGGGGAACGGATCTTTTTTCTTTCCCTTTGGGTCATCATAACATTTCTGTGCTTGGAGGTGAGTCAAAGCTGATCACTTTACTATACTAGGAGCTTTACTGGGTGAAAGGCGAGGGAAGGAGGGAAGAAAGAAGGACAAAAAATGTCATAACACTGGAGCTTTGATCATCCATGCAAGGAATTTTGTGGAGGTCCTCAATTACTCAGCTTTGGAAGCATTTTAAAATGGGTTAAGAGACTCATTTAGTCTGCAAGTGGCAGGAGAATTGCCTGATGAGTGAAAAATAGAAATCTGAATCAGGAAAAGAATTCCTAGCACAGCCTTGGCAGTGATAACAGAAATCTTTTCCCTCAAGGGCACCTTCTGACTTGTAATTTAAGAGCACGTGAAGTTCAAGGCCTGAAAATTTCCCAAATTAAAAAAACAAAAAAACTAACTCATTGTAACCAAAATCCTTAGTTACCCAGCTGTTCTGAATTAGACTGAATCGACAAGATGAGACAAAGGAAGACATGGTGGTTACTAATTAAAAGTTGGGTTTCTGGAGTCCAAGGAACCTGTATTGGAGAATTCTTGCTTGTCTACCGAAAAGCAGGGTAATCTCAGACAAGTTACTCAACCTCTGAACGTAAAATGGGGTAGGATAATTGAATCTGAAGACTAAATGAGCTGATTTCATGTCAAACACTTAGCACAATTCCTGGCACAAGAATACCCACCATGTAACCATGGTGATGTGTTGGTATGCCAAATTATGCCCACCAAGGAGTTTACTTCTTTCTTTAGCCCAAAAGCTGCAAGCTTGAGTTTAGTCCCCATTGACCAGAGTGTGACACTGAAGGTAGTTTTATAAAGGCACACTGGACTAGAAACCAGGAGGTCTGTACTATTCAGTCCTGTTACCTCTTGGATTTCAGTTTCCCTCACACTATAAGCTTAAGAGGTTAGGCCAGATGAGTGACTCGATCCCAGAGGTTCTGAAAGCTGCCTCCAAGGCTAAGGGAATGGGGTTAAGCAGCTAAGGCCAATCAAAGTTCTGGGCCCCCTCCTCCCCACTCTCCAAAGTAGGCCATCTCTTGAATCAAGTGTTCTGCTTCAAACCAGAAAAGAAAATCTCAAAGGTTCTGAGATCTCATGTGGTTGGTAAAATTCTACTGAGTCTCTAAATTTTTAGGCCCACTTTTTGTCTAGCATTAGGACAATTTGCATTAACTTCTGAGAACTGGCATCCAGATCATTAAAAAAAATGATAGCTGTTTTAAGATTTTTCATTGTTTGTTTTGTGCAAATAAACTTTACAACTGTTTTTCTTACAGAGTAATCAGCAGGAGCCTTAGGTTGAAGACTGGAACCCAGGAAAGTTATGTTGATACAAGAACTCCACGGAGGGCAGCCATGATGTTTCTTCATTAAAGTGGATTTCCAGACCTTCCATAGTAAAATTCCAATGAACACAAATGTCTTGGAGTTTACCAAAGCCATGTTTAGGGAAATAAGTAGGTAATGTACATAATGATGTCTATGATAATATAATTAAATAAGCGCACAACAAAGAAGGTCACAAAAGATCACACAAACCATATCAAACGGACCTACCATTGACAAGAGAACTGATGTCTTTCTCTGTGAGATGGATCAGATCTGACCACTTTTCAGCATCTCCACACCCATAACCCTAACTCAGATCCTCATTTTCTCATATCTTTCTCAGCAAAATCCCTAATAATCCCTTGGCTGGATTTCTATAAAGTTTGGCCCTCATTTCTTTCATTTTCCAAGCTCTTGCTAGAGGACCTTAGTAGGTAAATTCTTTTATTCTAGCACCTTCTTGGTGACGGTGTCTTTCCTTCTATGGTGCTTTCAGAGCACCCTTTGCTTATCTCTACCACAACCACTATTAAAAGCATTTTAACTATTTGTCATGTTTCTCCACGAAAGCATACATTCCTAGAAGGAAGAGACTATATTTTCCATATCAGTGTCCTGGCATTTGGCAAATTACCTGGCTGACAACAGATCCGTAGTAAGTGTTTGCTAAATGAATTAATTTGCCTGTTAATGCATGAAGAATACAGCAGGACTTTGTGACATACTTAGACTGGCATTCAAGGCCTTGCAACAACTGGCCTAGTTTCTGAGACGAACCTCAACACTTATTTGAGATAGCTGTTTCTTGCCAAGCTTTCAAATCCATTTGATTCAACACACATTTATTGAGTGCTTATTACATGACAGGCCCTGTGTTTGGCACTGGTGTTTTATCAGTGAATCCACCAACATGCCTCTGACTTCCTGGGATGGGGAAGACAATTTAATTAATTGCTGGCAATTAACTAAAAGGCTGGTCCCTGCCTTCAAGGTGCTCATAGCCCAGTGAATAGAGTTATCATAACACCAAGGGGCATATGTTTTAGCAACAGAGGATTCCCTTGGTCCCTTCTTGCTCTAACACGTTCTGTCTTGCAACCTTTTGAAAGCTTCAGCACATTCTTACCACCAGCTACACCGTGTTGTGTGAAGGAGGTCAACAATACAGAGAAGGGGAACCCTGATCCTAAAGGAGTGTTGGGGAAAGCTGTACATCTAAAGCACATCACAGTTGCTTCCAGGCTCTGGCTAAAGACTGTCACCTTGTATTTGCAGTAAGACTCAAGAGAAAATGGATTACCTCCTTCCCACTGGAGCCTCTCTGTTTACTGGGGCTGACTCTGACCCAGACAGAGAGGACCAAAAGCCATGGAGAGGCAGAACTAGTTTTCATTTAGGTTAAAGATACAACTTGCAGAGATGAATGGTTTCACAATATATGTTGTGGTAGAAACGGGACAGACAAAGCCAGATGGCTCTCGATTTAATTCTAGGAAGTAACACTCACTACGTAACCCTGCCCAAGTGACTGGACCTATCTAAGTACTGGTTTATTGGCTTGTTGTGAGCCAAAGTGCAGGACACACAGTCGGTGTTGGGTAGAAAACAGTTCCTTTCTGATCACCTCACCACTCTTGGGGCAAAATTATCGTATATGTTTATATACAGGTCAAAAGGACACACTGGGTAGATCCACCCACAATTGATTAATTTTTATTGAAATCTGTAAAACCACTAAAAACATGACTACCTCTATAGCAAGAAGAGAGATGTTTCAAGAGCACATTCCCACAAGGTTGGGATGGTGAGCTGCTCTCTTTCCAGGTGGCATACCCAATAAATTTCCTATTTGTAAGTATGTATTTAAAAACCATTACTGGGGTCGGCCTGGTGGCACAAGCAGTTAAGTGCACGCGCTCCGCTGCGGTGGCCCAGGGTTCGCCGGTTCGGGTCCCGGGCGTGCACCAACGCACTGCTTGGCAAACCATGCTGTGGTGGTGTCCCACATAAAGTGGAGGAAGATGGGCACGGATGTTAGCCCAGCGCCAGTCTTCCTTAGCAAAAAAAAAAAAAGGAGGATTGGCAGATGTTAGCACAGAGCTGATCTTCCTCACAAAAAAAAAAACCAAACCATTATTGAGGGAAGCACTGCAGGTGACAACCATGATGTCACTTTTCACTTCCGAGCTACCCCACACCCTTCAGAATATGATTGAATTGTCAGAGTTTTGGTTTCCCCATCACCCGTGTAAGCAATCTCTGATAGGCATGTTGGCCAGTTCCCAGCCAGTAAATCACCCATTGAGATGGACTTCTGTAGGGACTTCTGGAGAGATTTCTCCATTCCTTGACATACCTCCAGGGTGAAGAAACCATTGCCCTTTGCAGCCCGGCCTCAGCACAGACTGATATATACCCAAAGCATTACCCCTGGAGTAACTTCTGGATGCACTGACTACTACAGGAGCTCGGGGCCAAGAGCAGCCAACAGGGCATCACAGGGCAAACCCCCTTCAGGGCAGGGACAGCTCCTTGTTTCTATACTTGCACAGCTTACATACTTGTCATCCACCCTCTGCTGTCTCTAACATGCCCTCAATAGCTCACATGCTGGTTTCTGCTTCCTAACTACAAACCACAGCACTGTTGGGAATCTGTGGCCCTCAGGTGGCAGCTGCAGAATTCAGGATATTGTTCTTCCCAAGAATTCCCTCCTACTCTGGACTCGGTAACTAAAAAAGCAAGCAGCTAGCTCTCTGCATCATTAGTCTTTGCTTCACACACCTAAGCAAGGGGGAAGTAGCCTTACCAAAAAGGTCACCATAAGCATGTGATCAAGGCCTACGGTACGCTTTAGTTGGCAGCCTCTCGTGTTCTGCCACAGATTCTTTGCCTTTTGGGCAGGGATCTTAGAGGTCATCTAGCTCAAATCTTTCATTTTACAAATGAGGAACTTGAATCCAAGTGAGGTTGCAATTTATTTGTGATAAGAAAGGTTTTCCTCCTCTCAGGCCTGCCCTTTGGCCGCTATTCCACCATTACATGGTCTTGGTGCTTGGCTTTTAAGCTCAATTGAACCAACAGGGATAATGACCCCCTACGTAGGCAAGAAAAGACAAAGGTGATATTTAAAACAAACTTTTGGCTTTCTAAAATTTGCCAACAAACTGCCAATTTGGGATATGGGCTTACAGGGAAAATAGCCTTGTTACACATATCCAGTAGATGTGCAGTGAAGACTTAATACATGAAAGCGAAATGAACCATGAATTAATAATGGCATTCATCAAACTGAAATTCTACTGCTCTTAGTCATGCCTTGGCATTTGTGGGCTTTATTCCTCAGTTATACATAAACACACACACACCTAGTAACCATTAAATATCGAGGACAAACATCCCAGGTGCAAAACCAGGCCAGATTCTGGGCTAGTGAAGGCAGCAGTCTTTGGTGGGGTTGTGCCAACCACTCCATTGCTTGTTCCACTCTTGGCACTTTTTTTTTCACCTGGTTCTAAACACAAGTTTTATTTCATTGCTTTTATATCTCAAGGTGTGTGTAAAATATTCAAGAACACAGATAATGTCAGGAAGAGTGTTCTCGGAACACATTAGTCAAGCAATGTAAATATTCACTGTCTTGAGGTAAAAACATCAAGGAAAAGAAATAAGCTGCAATATAAGGAATTCTTAGAACCCTGACTTGTTTGTGTTCTGGTCAGAGGACTCTCACCGTGTTATGATCTAACCTACCTCAGTATGGAATTTAGATTTACCTGGTGTCCCAGGCCTGTGCCATCCCAACCAATACACAACTAAACACGCTCTCTTGAGACAGAACAATCCAGTGTCATCAGATTTGCTCACCAAGAGCGACAATGTTGGTCCCAGGTACTCTACCTATAGAGTCTCTAATCCTCTCAACAAAAGAAAAGTTGGATGTTATTTCCACTTCCCAGATAAAGAAACTGGGATTCAAAAGGCTAAGCCAAGTGTGCAAGGTTACCCATGAGCATATGGAGAGCTGGGATATAAACCCGCTCCCAAGCCCATGCTTTTCCACATTATACCAATCATTTTATTATTCCTTAACCAAAAGTAAAAAGGAACTCAAACGAATGTTGTCTCACTACTCGCCCCTCCCGTGCCTAGCACAAAGTCGACACCTCTTTAAGTTGGCTGAGAACCACACGAAAACTAAATGTCAAGATGGTCTGTGTGGCAGACATTGTCAACAAAATGATTCTGGTGAAGATGCCTCTCTATAGTTCTTCTGCTTCCAAGTTGCTTATTTTAAACACAGAAGCTCCTTAGATTTTCACTGTAAATTGTTAGAACTGGAAATGTAGAATAATTTCAGAGAAAAGCTGTGATTTCCATGGGTTTGCCAAAATCTGCAGCCCAGAAGAGCCGAGATGATGTTATTTTTCCCCAGAGTGATGTCAGTAAAGTGACTTCTCTCTTGATTGTGTCAAAGTATCCCCAAAATGCTAACCTATGAGCCATGGCCCAATCTGATCTTTTAACTTTGCTTTTATATGGTAATTTAAAAAAAAAAAAGAGGACTAATGAAAATAATGCCAATAATAATAATAGCCACAATTTATTGGGCACTTTCTATGAACAAGACTCTGTGTGTATATCCTGTCGTTTAATCTCCGTAACAGTCCTAGGAGGTTGGTTGGCATAGTGTAAAAGAACATTATGGATGAGGAAACTGGGACTCAGAAAGTTTTAGTTCTTTGCCCATGTTCCCACAGCTAGTAACTGGCAAAGCAGCATTCAGACAAAGATCTGCCTCCAGAACTCACGCAATTAACCATTATACACACTTGTTTCTTATGAAGCAAGTCAGGACCAGCGCTCAGTACGTTCAGAGGCCCATTCAGGACTTTGTCACCACTCATCACTTTTGGTGGTCCCATTTCAATATGAGCCAGCCAGTCAGGGGTGATGTCTTACCAGCTCCCTGACACCCACTGATAGGGCCACTCTCTACAGATGGGCCAAATTATGTGTGCCCATCACAAATGCTGGCTCTCAGTCCACTCCCCAATCTCTGCTGAGACCTCCAGAAGCAGATGACAATGAGTCTCTAGCCCAGTGCATTCTGTCCCTTTCCAAGGTTAGGCAGCACAGTGGAGCCAGGCACACACACCAGCACCACAATGTAAAGCCTACTACGCATTCTGCTGTGAATACCCAGTTGTCAAAACTGAAAGTGTTTTGATTCTTATGGAAGAGCCACCCTGTCACATTCCTAGCCCTGAACATCCAGCTGGCTCCAGGATGATGAATCTGCCAACAGACTCTCTCTCCACGTGCTGGCTGATTGCCTGGCCCCTGGCTCAGTTGGATCGGAGCCTTCTGAGTTGCCAGGCCTGGTCTCAAGCCAGGAGCTTTCTCCACATCCTCCTTTTGACCCAGTAGCCCAAGAAAAGTCTTTCTGAAAGAGCTAAAGGAAGCACAGTATACCCACCCTTCAGGGCCTAGATCAAAGAGCTTCTCTTCCAAGAAACCTTCCACGATCCCTCCCAGCAACTCATCCTTCCAGGTCTCGGGTCAATCCTCACTTTATTCAGGGAGACCTTCCCCGATCACCCTCTAAACGTGGCCTCGCTCCTCCAATTACTCAAGCATCACCCTGCGCAACTGCTTCCCAGAACTTACCACAATCTGAGTTCATGCTGATTATGTGTATCTGTTTATTGTCCATCCTCCCACACGAACCCCGTGCTCCACCAGGGTAGTAACCTCCCAGCCTCTGCGCCTGTTGTCTGCCAGAGACATTGCAGGTAATCGATACCTGAATCAGTGCTCTCCCAATATAAGAGAATGCAAGCCACCTGTGTCATTTTAAATTTGCTAGTAGCCACATTAAAGAAGCAAAGAAAAACAGATGAAATAAATTTTAATAATATTCTTTAACCCAGTATATCCAAAATGTTATCATTTTATCATGTAAGCAATATAGAAATATCGAGACATTTTATGTTCTTTTTTTGTTCTAAGTCTTCAAAATCAGGTATATATTTTACACTTACAACACATCTCAATTCAGATGCCAAATTTTATGGAAAATACTTGATCTGTATTTACATTCCATAAAATTGACAGTTGGCATAGTAAGATACACATACCCAAATTGTATCAAATACACTTAAATGCTTTCTAAATAACGGAGTCAAGTCTAAGTTTTAAAATTTAAATTTAAAGTTAATAAAATTAAGTAAAATTAAAAATCCAGTTCCACAGATGTACTAGCCACATGCAAAGTGCACAATGGCCACATGTGGCTGGTGGCTGCCATACTGGAAAGTCACATTTGAATGATTACATGAGAGAATTAATTCTAAAATATTAATTGATTGATCAATTAACTGTAAAGACAATGTGATGGCACTAATTGATTGAAAGGCTTTAAATTTCTTGGACTTCCTCTGGAGCTTAAATCACTTGGTAGCAAGTCAGTGCAATCTGGAGTCACTTCTGTAGGGGTACAGTGGCCCCACCGTCTGTGCCACAAGAGGAAGATAAGGCTACTTAAGAGGCACTCAATGCAGTTGGGAAGCCTGGGCTTCAGGCTCAGCCCAATCACAAAGACTCAGTTCAGCTCGGCTGCAACACCAACTGGTGGAATCGGGGACACAACTAAGCCACGCAGCTGTTTTGTTCGATTAGTAAGAAGCCGTCCTTCTTCCAGGCAGTTGCTGCCTGATACAGTGCTTTGGCACCTGACCACTTTCCACTTTTCATTCTCATTGACTGTGCCCATATTTCAGTTTCCCTTACAGGCAAGTCAACACTTTGGGGCTGTAGAGAGCCTTATTCATCACTGAACAGGGTGACCAGATGTCCCTATTGGACCAGAACAACTGCAGTTCAAACCTGTGGTCTTGGTGTCATCTGCACCTCTTTTCACTCTCAAAATGCTAGGCGATTATAATTTATCGTGGAACCTATCAGAGCACCGACCTCCTAGCAGGCACTTGGGAAACAGCTGTTGGATATTAATGAGCAGAGCATGGCGGGAGTCCTGAGGATGCCCAATGCTCACCTGTGGCCTTCCTCTCTTCTGTAAATATGATTTGGGGGAACAATACATATGAACAGCATAAACTGGCCTTTATACCAACAACATTGGATTTGCAATCTCTGGCATTTTAAATTTCCAACTGCTCTTGCATTCTTTTTCCTTAATCATGCCTTTTCTCCATGATCACATTCCCTCTGTTTTCCCTGAATATTAAAATTAGTTTTTTTCTTTGATAGTTTCTCTCTATTGCCTTGCTTTTTTCCCATTTCCTTTCAATGATTATTAGCTGCCCACAGAGCTTTGGGAGATGGCTCAGATTTCTCACTCTTTCAGAAGTCTAGTCTACTGGGCTGCCTTGACCCTCAGGTGTTTCAAACTAATCCTATTCCTTCCCACTCTTTCGTTTCCCCTTGAATTCACTAGCTTGTTAGAATGTGACAATTGCTCTAGCTGATTCCTCTGAACTATGATTTAAAAAATGTAAGCAAAAGAAAGATTTGTCAGTTTTATTTTCATTTTACAGCTGAAATAGTACCCTAATTCTAGGCTACATTATTACCTACAATCTCCTTCACTCTCCAAGTCTTCACCTTATATACAGTTGGTCGTAGGCATATCTGTCTCCATCATACACCTGAAGTAGGAGTTTGAGCATGGACTTTGCTGCTGGGCACATGAGTCCGAATCCCAGCTCCTCTACAAACTAGCTGTGTGTGCAAAATTGCTTATTCTGGCCTATATAGAATAGAGATTACAACACCCATCTCAGAGGGCTTTGGAATATTTAAATGAGTTAATACAAGTAAAGCACTTACAACTATGCCAGACCCACACTGCGTGCTCAACAAAAGGCAGCTAATGTCATTACCGTAAGTCCTTAACCATATCTTACTCATCCCACTTCTCCCTTGCACTTAGCATGGCGCTGTGCTCTGCACACAGTAAGTGTCCAGTTAATGGTCTTTTAAGTTGAATGTTTATTGCTGCGAATGAGACCAATGGGAGTTGAGTCTGTTACGGATACTTAAGCTTCACCTGGCAGATACCTCAGTTTGTGCCACAGGCACAGTCAGCCCCAAGCTCAGCCACCACTGGAACGTGTACTGCTGCTCAATATGGAGTAGTGGGCAAGAGGTTAACCGGGTTAGTGCAAATCCTTCTCTAATCTGGGGGGGGAATATCACACTGCATGAGCAGCTCACGCTGGCTCAGTAGCATCACCTTTTAATAAGAACACGGTGCTCTGTAGTTTCATATATTATACTAGGACACCCCAACGCACGCAAGATGAAGCCTAAGTGCTTCAGCATGGAATAAGCAGTGCGTTGAGACCTGGTTCCTAAGGTACCCACCTTATCAGCCTCTTCCCCTGAACCTCCCTACCTTACCTGCCCCCCTAAACACACCTAAGCTCCAGCCAAAAGGAAATGTGCCGCCAACAACACCACTCCGTGTAACACACCTGAAGCTTCGCCAGTCTTCTCCTTTAGAATGTCCTTGTGCCAGGCCAATTTTCTTGTCCACAGGCCAACTTCTATTCTTTAAGGGTTAGCTCAAGGGTCTCCCCTCCTCTAGAGAGATAGTCCAGATTCCTCAAATAATAACACTCTTTTCTCAACCTTCCCTCCATGTTGTGGGCACGCCTCCATCAGAGGTCTAACCATGGTGTGCTGTAACTGTCAGCTTCCATGTCTGTCGGCCCTCTAGATTGCTAACTCCTTGTGGGCAAGAGTCCAAATTAGATATGTAGTGTTGCTTGAATGAAAGAATGAATGCACATACTGCTTTCAAGTTTATGTGTCTTTTGAATAAATCTCTGTAACCTCCACATTGCTATGAGTTCTTATTATTATCATTTCCATTTTATACAGAAGGAAACTTTTGCTCACAGAGCTAAAATCATTTGCCCAAATGTTCACTGTCAGTGAAACATAGAGACAGAATGAGTTCTTCTGATTCCAAGTCAAGGGCCCAGATTCTTCCATGGAAAGAAAATTCCACGTGCATTAATTACCTCGATCTCCAAAACATCCCTGCAAGACAGAATAAACTGAGGCAGAACGCTTCAAGTTCATTACTCTTACAGAGCACCTAGTCGCCTGGTTCCTGAACACAGGTTTTTGGCCTCTGAAGCTTATGTCTTTGCCCTGAACCAAGCTGTCTCAAAGCTGCACTGTCCACGGATACACACGGGTACTCAGAAAGCAGAATTTCCTCCAGCTGTTGTTTACAGTCAGGCTGGACAAACCACTGCTAAGTATACAGAGTAAAATGTCCTAATAAACTTGCTTCCTTCTCCACTCCTAAACTCTACTTTCTTCCAACTGGGACAAGAGTTACGAGAGGTCAGGTCCTGACCACTGTCAAGCCTGGATTGAGTCAAAGGCTGAGTTTTTTCTAGGCTTGTTTCAGGGGGTTCTTTAGCATCATAGAAAGCTAAGTAGGTTTATCCCAGTTCAGACCTTACACTTACTCTTGCTAATGTGTTACTTTTACATAATCTTTTTGAGTTTACAAAGCTGTTTCAAATCTCATTTGAGCTTCACAACCACCCAGTTAGAGAGACAGAGCAGATATTATTGTTCCTAATAAATGACTGCACACAGCATGGGACAAATCTAAGATCTGGGATTCAGGGCACAAAGCCACTGTTCTTTCCTCTGTTTCATAAACTATCACTCCCAGGTGAGAGAGAGCATCTGTTTGCCTGCTCCTGGATCCTTGGTGGAATGCTAAATGAGAACACAATCTCTCAAAACACAGAATTACTGAAAAGAAACAGTCATGCCATACAACCATCAGCAAACCACTATTCTCTATATGGACATGACTATTTCCATTAGGAAGCTAGACTATTAAAATGGAGATATTCTCATCTCTTTTTGCCTAGCAGGAAATGTTAATACTAATACTGCAATGTATTTTGATAGAATATTTTAAATTAAAAAAATGAGATTTGTAAAAATTAGAATTCGGAAATCAAAAAGCTAGACACATAGGTTAGAACCCTGAGGCAGATACCAACAAGCCAGCTAAGTAGAAGGATGCCAGACTCTACTGCAGCCTCCATTTCAGCCTTCCACAGGGAAGGCAGGACTGTGTTTCTCAGCAGATGGTAGGACAAATCCTAAAATTCTATTTTTTTCAGAAAATAGGAGGAAGAATTTTTTTTCCTAGTGACAATTTCTGATTCTTTGGTACACCCACAAGTCATCAAGAGTAGGAAATTTAAGCTGGAGTCACTAATTTGCTATTTATTGTAACAACACTGCCTGGTGTTTATACAGCACATTCCGTTCTGTGATCTCCAAGAATGTTATGATCCTTTCCACTAAAACAGATGGAGAAACTAAGGCACGCGAGACCACCCACACAGTCACCCTGAGGAGCCAAGAGCAGAAGCCATCTCACTTATCACTCGGCCCACATCCTTCTGGCAGGACTGAGTCAAGACTCAGTTTCATAACAAGACACAACAACCAGAAGAAGGTGGGCTTCACTTAGCACAGGAGCTCACATCTTGGAAAATGTGGGTATATAGGAAATCCCATGAAACCAACACTCAATTTGCCTTATAACCTGAGAAACAGGCCTATGGGTGAGTCCATAGACAACAGCCATCTGGTGGGATGTCAGGGGATGGGTAAAGACTTCCTTTGAACTTCTCTGCCCCAAGTCTAACTTCATCCTTAATATTTTATCCCATAAACTTCAATTTCTGTGAAGTGCAAATCCTCTGGGGAGAAATAATACTTTAAGCTATTATTGGTCTTTTATAACTTGTTGTGAATTAAGGCTTTGAGAGTCAGTCTGAGAATTGCTAAAGAAGAGAATATGAGGACACTGAGAAGCAGAAGCTATCAAGATACAGGAGAGAGACAGTTCTTCAACAAGAGGCAGGCCACCGAGATAAAACTGCATCTATTTTGTAATCCTGCCCAAGATCCGAGATATTTTATCTTCCTTTCTAACTGATCTTCAGGCAGCAGTGCCTTCCAGCTAGCATTCCAATATTTCTACATAGTTTGTACCTTAAATTATGCACAACTCTTTCTATAAATCTCTTAGATTTTGTAGAAGGTAAGTTTGAGTCACTCTATTTTGTCCATGAATCTAGAATTATTGCAAATAAATATCTGAATGATATTAATAGATTTTCAAATGTGTGATGAGATGTTGAAAGACCACCCAGAGATTACATTGCCATGGGAGATTCTCTGGGAAGTGACCGAGGACATGCATGGGCATTGGAACATAACCCGTCTGTACTGCTTGCCTAAACCAGCAGTTTCCCAGCCCTGTGGCCCTGGGCAGGTCTCCTAATCTCGTGGCTCCTCCTTGACCTCTCTGTAAAATAAGGGTAATAACACCTACTCACTCCACAGGTTATCAAGAGGATTAAAGTAGATAATATAGTGCAGAGCTTAGTAAAGGGTTGAGACAGGGTAAAGAGGAAAGAGCTCATACTGAGAATTATAAAGTATGCCAAGGCCAGAATTCAAATGCTATCACCCAAGAGGTAACAAACAAGGCAACTCAGACAGACTCGATCATACTGCTATCAAAGATTACTATATTGAATACAAAATGTGTTTGCAGATAGGCAGCCACCAGTATGAATAACTAAAGAGTCAGAGGCAATACACTGTAGTGGTTAAGAGGGTACATCCAGAAGGTTTAGCTACTTACTACACATGCCTTGAGCAAGTTACTTAACCTCCCATGGTCTTTGTTTCCTCATCTGTAAAATGGGTAGACTAATAACAGTACCTAATTCTTAGGGTTGTCAAGAGCACCAAATGATCTGAGTTAGTATCTGCATTCTCAACAAGGCTGATACCATCTTGGAGGGTGAAAAAATCTTAGACATTAGAATGGCTTGTGGCTCAATCCTGCCTGAAAAAAATTTATTACTTAGTATTTAATTTTTCTCATTATGGAGAAATTAAATTTAATTAAAAGTCAAATTAACTTAGTTAATTTAAATTTAATTTTTCTCCTTAGAGGGACAATACTGGAAAAAAAAAAAGGTTGATAAATAGTATATATATAAAGCACTTACAATAGGGCCTGCCACATAATAAACATGCAAGAAATATTTATGATGATTTTTATTCTTATTTTCAGTAGCAACAGTATCTTGGCATGTCATCATTGAATTAATGGGAAGCAACAGTTTAAAACCAAAGTGTAAGTGTTTTAAGCTATTTAGAATTACTTAAATCATTAAAAATGACTTTCAAGGGGCCAGCCCGGTGGTGTAGTGGTTAAGTTCGCACGCTCCACTTCAGCGGCCCGGGGTTCGCTGGTTTGGATCCCGGACGTGGACCTACACGCCGCTCATCAAGCCATGCTGAGGCAGTGTCCCATATCCAGAATGGAGGAAGATGGGCACAGACGTTAGCTCAGGACTAATCTTCCTCAGCAAAAAGAAGAAGATTGACAATGGATGTTAGCTTAGGGCCAATCTTCCTCAGCAAAAAGAAGATTGGCGATGGATGTTAGCTTAGGGTCAATCTTCCTCAAAAAAAAAAACGACTTTCAAGTATGTGTGTTGGTGGGAGGGGATTTAAAGAGTGGGAGACAGGAAGCTGAGTTTTCAACCATGCCTGTAAAGTTAATGTTGATCTTTCTTAATTGCTACTTTTTACCCTCCTACTTTTTATCTTTATCAGAAAGAAGAAAAACAAATGCAGGAGAAAGCACAGTGCAGTGAAAACAGCAAGTGCTTTGGCCAAGCTACCCAGACTGCAAGCCTGTTTCCTGGAAAGAAGCGCAGCTTCTTCAGAAGTTGGTCAAGAGCATCAAATGACAGAACGTTCGTGAATCGCATAGCACCATGCTCCACATATAGGAGGGGCTGGATAAATACTAGTTTTTCCTTCAAATTATGTATTTTGAATTACCGTGAACCATAAAACGGAAGTTTTCATTAGGATGCAGTCAATATTTAGTACAGAACTTAAAACATTTCCAAACCATTTTTAAAGGAAGATGAAGGAAGGAAGGGAAGGAATACATTTCATAGTTCAGAAAGAATGTGTAAATAGAGAGCATTTCAGAGATATGTAGGCAACCACTACTAAGCAGAGTTTGAGTGTGCTTTCTCATGTTCCTTTCTCCCTGGCAAGCTGGACCTGGTCTCCTATCGAGAAAGCCCTAGAGCGAAAGAGGAAGGCAACTCTTCAGGCCACGCTCCCTGTGTGCTGGCCTGATTTGGCTGTGGCGGCTTCCATGGGGTATGCATGTATTTCCCTTTGGTTTTCCTGAGGTCTAAATCCACTTGATCCATGCAGCCCGGCTCCCACTTCACTCTCGTTAATAGCCACGTTCTAGAGAGCCAAGCATTTTAAGTGTAACAAATTGCCATTGTAACAGCTGCAATTATGAGTAAATTTGATCTTGAAAGAAGCCAAGGCGCTGTAACTCAATAACTTGGTAACAAAGCTATCGTTATAATAAGGATAATGTACCTCAGTGTTTTCCTGGGCGCTTCATCAGCTGCTTCTAACACTAGGTGTGGGGGAAGGGGATATTCAAGGGGATATTCAATTCACTTTCCTTCCCTCCCAGGGGTTCATTCACCAACTTGCATGCTTGTAAATGCATAAACAGCCTCAAGGTTTAGAAACACAAAAACAGATTACTGTTGATACGTGAGTGTTAAAGTGACTGATGAACCTAATCTGAACAATCAAGTACCTATAAAGAAAAATGCTTCTGTGATGACAATCTCAGAAACCATGTGCAAACTGCACAGGAGGAAAACAGGCCTGTTTCTAGAAACAAAATACCAGGTATGCTGCAAAATCACTCAGTTTTCTATATTTGTCCTGTTCAGCCACACAATTACCAATTATTAGTCTTTTCAGATGGCCTGTAGTGTCCGTTTATTCCTATTTGAAGTGTATCAATTTAACACCTTCCAGTGCAATGCTAAATACCAAGTCTTCTATATAACACTGTTTCCTTCTCTATTCGGAGCTTGAAGAGGGGAGGGAAGGTTATCATCCTAAAGGACTATACTGAGGCTCCTAGGTAAAAGTTCATTTCTACCCTTAATTCTTATAATGGTGACAAAAATTACATTTTTTTCTTTTACTAAAGTCTGATTATTCTGACTTACAGTTTCAAAAGGGTGGGAATTTGATAGATGCTCAATACATTTCTGTTGAATAACTGAGTAAACGAATAAAGCAAGTACTTTTTTTTTGCTATCTCCAACTCTATTACAAATGCCTGCACACACACATGTGTATATGCGTGTAAATAAAACTACCAAATGGTTTCTGCTTTCACAGAAAACACAAGAAGCAAGAAGAGACAAGCAGGTTTCATCCCAGGAGGCACCTGGCAGTGGCTTCTCACATTTGGCACCAGATCTCTGGCCAAAACAAAAGCACAATCCTATGGTGAAATTCATCCCCTCATCAGTTTCTCAGCTAACTAAACCCCACATCAATCTGACTTACCGTTAAGCAACTTGACCTGGTGTGACCACTGCCACATAGCAACCTGATGAAACATTTATTGGTGGGCTGTTACTGTTTCTTGGATCCCTCCCCTCTCTCATATCCTTTTTCCCCAGTCTCACTTTTCTTGCTTCCTCACCATCAAATCTTTACTCTCAGTGCTCAGAACATAAGGGTGAATTATACATACTTGCTTCTGAAGATGATACTGGAAAACTAAAACATCTGTCCTAATGTTTTAGAAAACGCTCCAAACCCACTTGAAAAAAATCACCCAGGAGACAGACAATTTGGACTATGAAATTCAAACAGTTAATGATATTTTTCTCAGGTTCCCAAAATCAAAATGCAAAATGGAATGTAATGCATACTGACTACTTGGATTTACAAGATGTAAATTTCATAGGAGTAAAATAACTAAACCATTTTCTTCCAAATCATACAATTTATCCTTCTAGCAACCCCTGATTGTGCATTTGTCTTGTGTCTGGCAGTGGATTGGGAATTTACAAATAAACACAAAAAGCTGGATAGTGCAAATCCATCTCAGAGCAGACTTAAAAGTATATTCCATTCAGTTTATAGCAGCTTTACTCATAATCACCCAAACCAGATACAATCCAAATGTCCTTCAACTGGTGAATGGACAAACTGTGGTATATCCATACAACTGAATACCACTCAGCAATAAAAAGGAAAAAATCTGACACACAACCACATGGATGAAATCTCAAATCAGATTATTTGACCATTATGCTAAGTGAAAGAATCCTGACTTAAAGACTACATGTGTATTATTCTATTCATATGACATTCTAGAAAAGGCAAAACTATAAAGACAGAAAACAGACCTGTGGTTGCAGAGGCTGGGGGTTGGGGAAGGGGTTGACTATAAAGGAGCCCAGGAGAATCTTTGGTGGAGATGGAACTGTTCTGTATCTTGGTTACACAACTGTATACATTTATCGAAACTAACAGAACTGAGCTCTACCAATAAAGGACAAATTTTACTCTCTGTAAACCTTAAATTTTAAAAATAAGTCCTTCAAAACTAATTTATGGTAAAAAATGAATCAAACAGTGATTGCCTCTGGGGGGAGACACCTGACTGGGAAGGGGCTCGAGGGAAACTTGTGGGGATGGAAACAATCCATATCTTGAAAGGGGTTCAGGTTACATATGTGTATGCATTTGCCAAAACTCAAAAACTATATAGTTAACACTTGTGAGTTTCATTGAATGTAAATTTTACATCAAAAGAAAAAACTGAAAACAAAGATATTAATGACATGCAAGCTGAAATATTGGGGGGGAATGGACTGATGTCTGCAATTTACTGTGAAATGCATCAAAAATTAGATGGATTAATGGATGAATAAAGATGGAGAGGTGCACAGGTGTGTGATAAAGGAAGCATGTAAACGTTAATGGTGGAACCTAGACAGTAAGTACAGTGGTGTTCATTTTAAATTCCCTAATTTTGCTGTATGTTTGAAAATTGTTTTAATGAAATGTTGGGGGGAAAAATCAATTCTAAAGAATTAAAATATATACAATCTAGAATGAGGATTTTCAAGGATTTAATAAAAACATGTGCCATTAATTCTTAAAAACATGTGAGGTATATCATTTTTCCTATGATTATCCTTTTCCAGTCATATCACATATTATTCAGACTCAAAGCTTATAAATGATGCCACAAATGCAGAGCTGTGCCTGTCCCTTCACAGGGTTTGTTCAACTACAAACCTGAATTAGACACACAAGGCTGAACACGGGCTCTACTTATCCACGGATGATAAGAGAAAACCAACCCTTACAGAAAGGCTCCATAACTCCCTGCCACTGTATTAACTCACAACACAGGGTGCTGGCACCGGTGCATAGGGGAAAACTGTCTCTAAATTTTATTCCCAATGATGTCATCCCAATGCTCCCCAAACTGTGAGCTGGAGAGTCATGAAATCGGAAAAGGCCAGCTGTATGTCCTGGTGATTCATCTTGTTATCTTCATTGAGGTCTACACGCGGAGCCTTTGCCCTCTGGGGTAATTAAGCAGTCTCAGATTTGGTGCCAGGCTGGACTTCTGACCTTGTTCCTATCAGTTAATACTAACTATTGGTTAGAACTTATGCCTATGGAATTGCAACTTTCTCTTGTGAAGGAGCACTGGTACAACTACACTGCTTATAAAATTTCCAAAATCTACAAATCTTTAAATTATGTCACATTGCCTATAACCAGACAACCTCAAAGCTGACAGCTGATCAGAAGGCTACTAAATAGATGCTTTCATTTAAACTGCCCTTATATGGCAGCTCCCAAGTTAGCTGTGGTCGCCCCCCAAAACACACACACACATACACACACAACCCCTATTATAGAGGCTTAAGGGTCAGGGATACAGAGCTCGGTATCAGAGAAAACTGACTTTGTCTTTTTGAGTTAAGAAGAACAGTTTGTGTACAGCATGGTGATAATACTGTATTGCATATTTGAAAGTTGCTAAGAGAGTAGATCTTAAAGGTTCTCATCACAAGAAAAAAAAATTTTGTAACTATGTATGGTGATGAATGTTAACTAGACTATTGTGGTGATCATTTTGCAAAGTATACAAATACTGAATCATTATTTGTATACCTGAAACTAATGTTATAGACAATTATACTTCAATAAAAAAAGAACAGTTTGTGTAGTGTTTTAAAAGGGGCTAAAGGAGCTTGTCTTTCTACTAAACAACAAAGAAATAATCATTATGGGCGGTGGTAGGGGGTGCTTTAATGGCTGGATTACGGATACTTTTATACGCTGGGAAACCAATCTAAATGTCTCAACATACCTATATGGTAAAATAAACGGTGACTATGCCATGCAGGTTCCTTTATACTGATGATGTTTTCGAGAAACACTTCATGACACGGGGAACATGGGAAATCTCCAGATGTACTGTTGTCATGGGATACTGGGATTTAGGCCCATCTTTACCCTCAGCTGTGCCTCACCTCTTGTACCAATGTCTCAGTATTGGTATGTTTTTTCATAATTCTAATCTTAAAATGGTTTAGGTATAAATTAGGATTGCCAGACTTACCAAATAATAACACAGGACACTCAGTTAAATTTGCATTTCAGATAAACAACAGATAATATTTTCAGTATAAGCATGCCCCGTGCAATATTTGAGACATGCTCATACTAAACTTTGTTCGTTTATCTGGCAGCCTTCAGTATAAATATAAACTTGAGATGTGGCAGTGACAAGCTTTTTAAAAAGATATTGAGTGATGACTCCAAAAGTCTCCGCTTTACAGTTGCCAGCATTGTGCATGAGTATAGAAACTGATGCTGACCAACTGAGTTTTTTGGCTTCAGGACTGAATTTTAGATTTGACTAGATGGTGAGCTCCATGAGGGCAATGACTAGGTCTGCTTTTTCAGTTTTATCTCTGATGTTTAGCCCAGTACCTTGCACACAATAAGCTCTCAAAATTATCCTTAGAGAAAGCAAATGAATGAATCATTGAACTCCAGATCTCTCTCTCATGCCACCTCATTCCCAAGAACTCCAGATCTCTCTCTCATGCCACCTCATTCCCAAGAGACTTCAGTTTTCCCTGCATTAAGGGATGACCCCATTTTTTCCCAGTCCTCCAAGAAGTCTCCACCTTCATCCTTTTCTCTCTGTGGATAGATGGGTTGAAAAGGGGCTTCCCGCTGGACCATGGAGTAAGTCTGAAAAGCATGTCCACATCTTAAGGGACATTATTGGAACATTCCATCTAGAGCAAAGGCTGCCCTTGAGCTGGGGCCTAGAAAATGTGCCCTAAAGACAGAGTCCTGTTATTCACCTGCTCACTCTGCTGGTCTTTTGCACTTTTTTGGGGGCGGCGACGAATGGTAGCCTGGTCTTGACAAACTCATATATGAAAATGCTTGTTTAGCTTTGCCAACGGATTAAAAAAGAATCTACATGTCTACCAAAATTTTCATTAATTGTATCCATCCTTGAATTTATCTGATTTTATTTTTGGCCTCTTCTATTTCCCACTTCCAACCTATAATCTCCACCACTGTCCTCATATATTTCTAATTTCTATGGCCAGGATTTTAAAATTTGTTTTATTGTTATTGTCATTTTAGAAGGTGTTCCATTTCTCCAAAAACCATGTAAAGTATTTAATTCCTTAGAAGAACTTGTATTAAGTACAATAATTTGCTATTTGGAACTGCCTTCTTCTGGAATTCATAAACATCAGTAATAATAACTACTGTTCTCATTATCATACTCTTATATCAGTGAAAGATGTACTGTGAGAACAAAGAAGCAATGTTACTTGTTCCTCATTTATCATAGACATTGCTGAATAGGGAAAGTCTGTATCTATCTCAAGACTGAGCAGGTTAATTTCAAGGCTAATTGCAAAATCAGCTCTTTCAGGTAAAACAGTGTCTAGGTGGATAATTGAAGGTGCTAAGAAATATTCTAAGTATTGAGGAGAAAGGTAGAAGGAGGAAGTTTGGAAAGACATTAAGAGTAGAGAATATGAGAAGGGCACATCTGATGGGCAATGTGGACCAAGGGTAAAATCACAAGTGACACTGGTTCAAGATGGTAATTAATGGATTGGAATGAACATTAGAAAGTAGCTCGTCTGCTCCATGATTTTACAAGTGAAATAAGCCCAATGAGGAGTGACATGCTAATAGAAACTCTGAGCTAGCAGGAAAGCTGAGATCAGAATCCAAATATCCCAAATCCAGTCAATGACTCTTTCATTTTATAACACAGTGTCTCTCCAACTGGCTGCTCCCATGTCTGCACTAAAATGAGACAGTACTGTGTATGTCACCATAAAACGATTTAAGCTCTAGGGAAATTAAGAGAAAATTATAGCTCCTAGCTTTATTGTCGTCTCCATCATTTACTTTCCTATAAAAATTAATTTTAAAATATCATTCATTCATTCATTCACTCATTCTCCTATTGAAGGTCTTCTATGTGCCAGATATTATTCCAGGTCAAGAGAATATCACAGTTAAAAAGATGCATAGGGCTCCTGCCCCCATTGAATTTACTTCCTAGAAGGGAAAAACCAACAACAATCAAATAAAGAAAATTATGGTTTTGGATTCAGATAGGTAACAAAGAGGAAATGAACCTGTTAAAGCTAGACAGTAGCTGAGATTGATGGATGAGATTAAGGGTCTACTTTAGCAAGGGTGATTGTGGAAGGTCCTTCAAAGGAAGTGACATTTGCTTTGATATGTGAAGGATGAGAAGACATCCATCACGCAACGACCAAAGGAAGTACATCCAGGCAAAGGGAACAAGGAAAAGAGTTTATCAAGAGAGAGAAAGAGGCCAATGTGGCTGAGTATGATAAGGAAAAGGAGGCATTTCAAAGACTAGCTCAGGGAGGTATGAAGAGGCCAGGTCATGATGGCCCAAAAAGATCATTAAGAAAAAATCAGATTTTATTCCAAAATCAATGGAAAGTCATTGAAAGACCTGATCTTTGTATATCTTAAGAAGCTTACTCACTATGGAGAATGACTATAGAAGAACAAGAGTGGTGGTGGAGGCAATTGCTGTGGCCCAGGTCAAAGATGACAATGGAATTAACCAGGCTGGTGGCAGCACAAGAGAGAAAAGTCCACAGATTTCAGAGTTTCAAGATAAATTTTAGAGGTGGAGCCAATAGGATCTCTTGACGGTTCCATGAAGGGGAGTGAGGAAAAGGGAAAGAATCAAGAACAGACTGCTCTATTTTTTGGCTTGAGCAACTGGATAAAGCATGGTGCCATTTACTGGAAAGGAAAAAGTTTGAGGGCCAAAGTGATGGTTAAGAATCAAAAGTATCATATATGTCTTGTTATGTTGTAGATGCTTACTAGACATCTAATTGGAGATGTCAGGTAGGAGACAGAGGGAGACATCAGTTTGAAGCAAGGACATCAGCATAAAGGTAAGCGCTGGGCTCTCCAACATTTACAGGTGAGGTGGAGGAGGAACCATCAACAAAGACAGAAGGTGCAAGAGAGGCAGGAAAAAAACTGGGAGAATGTGGTCTCAAGAAACTGAGAGAGAAGCTTTTTAAGAAGGCGCAAATGATGGACCACCATGTCAAGTGAAAGGCAGAGGCAGATGAGAACAGAAATGTATCCGCTGGCTTTGAAATATCAAAGCATTGTTGACACCAACAAAAGCAGTTTCACTGTAAATAGTTTTAAAAAAATCAAAAAGGTGGAAAGGTTACTATTAAGAGTTATTTATGTGTTTGTGTATCCTCCCAAACCTATCCTGCATGTAACTACACACACATAAATACAGGTCATTTTAACATAAATGAGAATACATATGTTCCTTTTTATTGCTTATTTTACTTTACATATTATTTTGGAGATCCTTCTTTATCAATATGGACAGATTTATAATATCATTTTAACGGCTACTTACTATTTTGTTATAAGGATTTAACCTGCACTTTTGATCTTTTCTTACATGTACAATTCATTATACTATATTAAACTATATACTTCTCTAAGCACATGCATGAACAGTGATGAGTCTTCCAAGAGGGAAAGAATCGATGGACAGAGGAGTTAAGCGCACATTCTGCAGAGCAGGAATCAAAATCCAAAGGTTCTTTCTGCTGCACCATATTGCCTCCTTTTACGCTCTAAGAATTGATTGACATTTGGTAGAATTGAGCACAGAAACAAAATTCAAAGCACTTATTAACAAATCCGGCCTTTTCACTGGTGATGTTTAATTGGATTTCTTCATTACTCTTGCATTCCTTAGAATAAATACATGAATCAGTCTGATTTCTCTTCAAAGCCAGACAATTAAAATGGCTTTTGGTTTTGTTGTTGTCGCTGGTTCTTTGTTTTTTGCTGTTTTCACACATTCCCTAGGTTTGCTTACTTAATCCATTCTAACTTGTGCAAAAGTTCAACGGAACTTTGCTGTGGCTCCAAAATTCCCTTCTTCAGACCTGCTATAGACCGCATGCTTCTGTTCCCCCAAAATTCACAGGTAGAAACCGAACTCCCAACGTGATGGGATTTGGAAGTGGAGCCTTCAGGAGGTGATTAGGTCATGAGGGTGGAGCCCTCATGAATGGGATTAGTACCTTATAAAAGAGACTCCAGAGTGCTCCCCTGCCCCTTCTGCCATGTGAAGCTGCAGCATGAAGACAGCTATTTATGAACCAGGAAGCAGGCCCTCATCAGACACCACATCTGCCAGTGCCTTGATCGTGCACTTCCCAGCCTTCACGACTATGAAAAATACATTTCTGCTATTTATAAGCTTCCCAGTCTATGGTATTCTATTATAAGCAACCTGAACTAAGACAAGACCTATCTAGAAATTTAAAATGCTGTCATTACCCTACATTTTCTAGATCCAGAACCCCTTTTTTTTAGAATCTGACATCTTAGAAATACCACATAAATTAAGAAAATAACAAAGATTTTATATTTAGTACCTTTCCTCCAAGTGGCTAAAGTCACTGGTGCAAAATCCATCACCTACCCCCCCATCAAATCCCTCACTCTATTTTTACACGGCCATCGCTTTATATGCTACTTGTTCTCTGACTTATCCTGTTTCCTCCAACCTTCATTTCTGGGTAATACCGTTTCTCTCAGCGTAGTAATAGGTGTCACTGGAGAAGTGGACAAAGCACAAGGGGAGAGAGAATGAGCCCCTCCACCTTGTCCTCACCAGGAGCAACCTTGCTTCAGGACTTGAGTGACCTGAGCCTATTATTTATGCCTAAAAGATACTCGTATTTCAATTTGGAGACTAAGACACGGAGAAATATCACATTTGAGCTACTCAGTGGAGCATGACTGACAGAAATAAAACCAGTGTTCAGGTGAGGGTGAGACCAAGGCAAACTTATGAAAGGGCTGAAATCCGTCCTTCATGCCTTGCTCCCTTTCTCCCAACATGGCCTACTCAAGGGGTTACACACTGGGACTGGCCCTCAGATGCATCTTCTTGAGCCCACACAAATATTTTAAGACTTTTGTAGTATGCCAACATTTAAAGTCAGGAAACGTTATACAAAAATCCAGACTCTCCTGTTCTTTTGAATTGGCAGCTCTGAGCCAGCTTGCCAACACGATGACAACTGGCTGCAGCCGAGTCGCAGCTGCTCCCTTACATACAGCGAGAGTTCCACACTGTGCTCTATGCCCAATTATTTGATATCTGGCCCATCTCGCTCATTCTTGTTATCTGCACTCCCACTGCAGGCATGTGAGTTTATAACCTTTCAAAAGGAAGTACTGCCAAGTGCTCTCTAATCAAGATTTGGCGACCTTTCCAAAGTCCCTGAGAATTTTTTTTTTTTAATTCACTCCTGTCTATAAGGGATTTGGGCTATGACCCAAACTTTCCCATCAAACATCCCAGCAGTGGACAATCTGACTGTCTGGTTTCTGACCATCCAGATATCTGGGATGCTTAGAAATAAAACAGAAAGGAAGGGCATGTGGAGAACATGGTGGAATCTGTACCCACATACCTCCTCCAGTCTCTCCCACACTCCTAGTCATTCTGCCACCATAAATGTATCAAAGGTTGCAAACTCAAGGCTGAAATGCTTCTCCCAGGAGTATACGCATTCTAGCGAGGTTTTTAAGACAGAAATGCTATCAAAAGGCAAAGACAGGAATTTGCTGTGATGGTCGCATCTCATAGCTGGCGAAAAGGTGGTAAAGAAGGTAGCCTGCAGTGAGAGAGGCTCCCAACAGGCCTCTTGACCTCCATGTCCATGTCCTCTCTGCTCATCAACAGATCCAAGCCCACGCTGCTTCCAGAAGAATTCAGGGCATTCTCAAGATATGTGGTATATACTTTCATTCCCTGGCGAGACGCTGAGGGGCAAACGTGCAATGATCATGGTTATGACGTACACTAAGCAACAACACAGAGCCTCAGGTACCCGCCCAAGAGAACACAGCCCGTCTCATTCCACCTCAACACACCCAGGATCATCCCACATGGCTGGATGAGCACCAACCCCGGGATGTTATAAAACTGCACTTCGCAGAAGAAAGTCAAACCATGAAGTTATCATCACCTTTAAAACCTAAGAGCAGAAAATTAACCTGCCAAAGAAAACAGTCCACAGGGGCACTAGCCGGAATGAGGGCAGGTGGGGTGAGAGGAAATGGAGCAGTGGCCCCAACAGGAAGCACTTGAACTCAAGGTGAAATGAATTTTGAAGCTGCACCCAGCCAAATGGAACCTTATCAGGAAACAGGCATGGCTACAGTTCATGCGTGGGAGCCAGGTAAGATTGAACTCAGACACCTCTGAGCATATATTTCTAACTAAATAAGGGTTCTTTACCACTAAAGGTCCCCCGGTAGATCAGGTGTATGTAAACAACTCCCAGATCGTTTGTCTCAGAGTTAAAAAAAAGAGATAACTAGAAAAAGAGATAACTAACGTGCTGGTTGTCTCCATGGATCAATTACAGATCAATCAGCAGTGAAAATAAAATAATTCTGAAATTATAAAGTGAATCCATGGAGAAATGGGACTTGACTGATAAGGAGTGGGTGTGTATAACTTTTTGGGAACACAGCCATGATGTACAGTAGGTGCTCCTGTACCCTTACTTACTCCATCACATGTACTTTACTCTTGAGGCAAAAAGAACAACTCCGGTCATCTGAAAATCAAATCCTGGGCATGACTAGGCTCCACCCTGGACTGGTCAGGAACTTGAATTTACCTTTCTTCTTTCACAGGTCTGATTTCCACTTATCTTGCTAACTACCTCCAATCACTGCCTTTCTCCCTTCCGTCCTTCTCCTACACCCCTGTAGTTATCACTGCACAATGCTCGAATGCTCCGCATTAACATTCGCATCAGAGGAAATGGCTTATGTATAAATGCAACAAGTGGGCATATCTCTGGGAGCTAAAGCCTCGCACTTAATCCTGAGCCACATTTACAAGGGGACAATGCTGCTCCAGGAGAATAAGTGAGGGGCTTCAAACATTGAAAGAGCTGTTATGTATAAGCCTGGAAAGCAAAAGTAGATCCATAGATCCGATGGGTAGAAGTTACAGGCAAGCAGATTATAACTCAACAAGTTAAATCTTCAATCATAGAAATGTTTGCCTTCTCCAGTCCTGAACTCTGTGTCATCAGGCATGCTTAACAGGTCTGAAAAAATTCCTCTTAGGAGTTGGATGGAGGGTATGCCAGCACTGGCTAGCAAAGAGATAGGTCTAATTCTAAGGAGCCAATGATTCTGCAATAAGTAATATCATATCAATAGTTTTTCCATAACTGAGATACACAGCCGTACATATCCATGTGACGAGGCAGGTTGACTGAAGATGAACTTTAGGAACAAAGAAGACAGGAGAGGTGCCCATCCCTGACCCCATAGCAAGGGGTGAGTCAATTCTAGATGTGGATAAAAACTGACCTGTAAGGAGATCTGAAGACAGAAAAAGGATTGGAAAAGACTAGAGGTTGAAAGGCCAGAACCTTCAAGATAAAATCTAATGTGCAGAGAAAGCTGCTTGTATATTAACTACACATGGATAGGACAGGGGTGCATGACTTAATGGTAGTTTATGTTTTTTTTATTTTTAAAAGCCTACTCTAATAGTAAAGTTTGAGATTCTGGTTTTCTGTTCTGGGTAAGAAGGAGGAAAAATGAAAGAAAATGATCTCCTCTGCCCCACTCATGTCTGCATGGGCAGCTAAAGAGCTATCAAGAACTTCTATTCCAAAGCGCTCCTATAGACAAAACCCTCCTTGACAAAATGCCACAGACTGGCAGAGATTGCTAAACAGATTAACAGGAGGCTTCTAAGAACGTTAACTCAAGACTGTTGTTTCTGAAATTGAGCTTAAGTCTCTTGGAGAAAAGTTGGTCAAAGATATGGATGAGAATATCGGAAGACCCACTGGTCCGACTGCTGTAATATTGTACCAACACTTTCTGCAAAACTGCGTTATTCCTGTCCTAGTGATGCTATGGTGGAAGGCTGTGAATCTCTGTCATTTAAAAAGCTAACCAGGGGCCGGCCCGGTGGCGCAAGCGGTTAAGTGCGTGCGCTCCACTGCGGCGGCCCGGGGTTCGACAGTTGCCAGTTCGGATCTCGGGCGCACACCGACGCACAGCTTGTCAAGCCATGCTGTGGCAGCATCCCATATAAAGTGGAGGAAGATGGGCAGGGATGTCAGCCCAGGGCCAGTCTTCCTCAGCAAAAACGAGGAGGACTGGCAGATGTTAGCTCAGGGCCGATCTTCCTCACAAAAAAATAAAAAATAAATAAAAAGCTAATCATAACATAATGTTAACATATGGGAACCAGGCTATTCTTGTTCTCCAGGCTCATGTGCCCCAACTGACCACAGCATTTTTTTTTTTTTTTAGCACCAGGAGGGTTGTTCTTACAATGTTGCTACTTTCGCATTTCCTTCTGAGAACCCTCTAAGTAAAAACAAAAGCAGGAGAAAAAAAGAGCCGGTGCAATTTACTACAGCAAGGAAAAGCCAGGATCTGTTTAGTGTGTGTATTCTCTGCAGTTCACCCATGTGTTTTCCCTTTCTTGAGAAAATGGTGATCAAAAATAACTTTACACATAGCCAATGTTTTCCACCAAACCATTTCACATGGTCCCATCACCCAAAATCACAAATGTGCCTCCACTCTGTCACATAAATCGTCCCCCGTACACACACCCAAAGGAGACCTGCCAATCACATCGACACTAGCTTTACACTCCCAATGAGGTCTGCCAGGAGTCAAAAATATAGTCATCCCATAGAAATTTACATACATACATCTCAATGTATCTACCCACAAAACACTATTAATTAGGAAGGGGAAAATAGTCATTTTAAAGTAAATAGAATTGGCAGACACCACCTTAACCAACTGACCCAAGTTAAAACCATGTGTAATGAAACAAATCAACATTGTGTGCCTCCTGATCTGATGCGCCGAGAAGAACAGAGCACTTCTCTGGTGTTCTTGCCAAACCTGAATCTAATCATGAGATTAGATATTCTACAAAATAACTGGCCTGTAATCTTCAAAAAGTTCTAGCTTATGAAAGAAAAAAAAAAGGAAAGAAAACGGAAGGAAGTATGACAGAGTCTACCAAGAGGACTTGTGAAACATGACGACTAAGTGTGATCCTGGCCCAGAAAAGAGACAATGGGCAAAATTTGAATAAAACCTGCTAATATTATTGAATCAATGTTGATATTCAGACTTTTATCAGAATGTTAACCGTTGTACTTCTGGTTATGTAGCACAATGTCCTTGGTTTTAGTAAATATACAATGAAATATTTAGAGCTAAAGGGACATCATGTCTGTAATTTGCTCCCAAATTTTCACAAAAACACTTATATACATATATATCTATCCATACATATACATGTGTGTGTGCATGTGTATAGATAGAAGAGAGAGCATATGATCAAGTAAGTATGGTAAGATGTAAAACGTAAACATTAACATTCGGGGAATCTGCAAAGCATAATAGGAATTCTTTATAACATTTTTTGCAACTTCTCTGTAAGTAAAAGTTTTTTTTAAATTAAAAAGGAAAAATAACCTAAGTGGGCCTGCACTTATTGAGGAGGGAGCTGGAGAAGGAGGAAGAATGTGGTGACCTCCATCTCCTCTGCTCCCCCATCCCAACACTGAGAAGCATTGTAATGTCCTGGGTTTCCCTGAAAGCTACTGTGGGAGACCCTGCAGCGAGCTCCCGCAGGGAACCACTATATCTCCAAATCCCCAGAGCCTAACACAGGGCCTGGCATACACTAGAGGCTCAAGAAATGGCCAATGAATGAATGAATGAACTTTAAGAAATATTTGAAAGAAATTGTGGGCACACCCCAATCTGTGGTACTCCATCTGCCAAGTTGTGGCTACCCTGTATAAACAGCTGGGTGGGAATCACAGGCAGGAGGCATCAGAATGAAGAGGAAGATATGGTTCTATCCTGGGATTCTTGTTATACAGAAGAAGGGCATGTACCCTAGAGCTGGCTTGAAGTGGCCCTGCTCCTCTGGACTGGGTGAAGAAGGACATACATTCCAGGTACAATGTCTTCCAGCATCCAAGGTCTCTGCTGGATCCTGCATAAGCTATTCGATGCACTGAGATAAGAAGAAATGAAGAACAAGATTCCCCAAGACAACGTTAAGGATTGAAAAAGCTCCCTATTTCGGTAAATCCTTCATCACGAAAACAATGCTTCATTACATTCTGTTCTTACCTCCTAAACTAGCTAGTACTTGGTTTTTCAAATTCACATTGACTATGCACATGAGGTCTGAAATTGGAATCATTTTAATTACCAAAGTTCAAGAAAGCTTGGCAAAGTTGTTTAACAGATGAAAAACGTGACTTTGCTTCAAAAACTTAGCTAATTCAAGAACGTCCCAACAGACTGATTTTCCAGAAACATTCAATTATGAATAGAGATGAGGAGAAAAAAAATACGATCCACAGGTCACCAGAATATATTAGGGGATGTTCCTATAACCCTCAGAAAATTGGGACCTACAAGAAATGTGCTTTTTCTAACCACCAAGATACAATTTCACAATCATGAGTACTGTGTGATAATATTCCAGAAAAAAATTAAACAAGGCGAACCATGGCACATAACAGAGGGCAGGACTCCAAATTGCAAAGCCAATTTGCATATTAATTCAAATAGGGACCTTTTTGCTTTAACAAGGAATACAATTTTCGAAGAATCTCTAGGTGAGATTGCTGCTCACTGGTAGGGACTTGTTGACCAATTTATTTGAAAATGAGCTCACAGAGCAAACCAAAATCATAATTGCAAAAAAAAAAACCCTCATCAATAAATAAAAAACAGCGAGCCTACAGAGAAACTGGGGCAGGTTGGTACAGCTGCCCCCTCTTCTTTTTTACTTAACTCATCTGGGAGGCCAAGTAGTTCTCTGTCAGTCAGTCCCTGCCTCTAGGGACAGACATTTACTCACCCTCAGAGTTTTAATGGCCAGTTATTAGTTTGTTGGTCCCTAACACCCTCCAGTTTCCTGTCTCCCAGTTTAAAGCTGTCCCACCTCTCTAAAATGTTGTGGGAGAACCTGGACATATCACATCCCCTTCTAGGTACTCCTAGGGCTACGTTGTCTGTGCAACTTAAAAGGACTTGGAGTCAAGACACCATGCAAGAAAGATACCTGATGAGCCCCCAAGAGGAGAAGCCGGATTCTATCCCGTCTGTGCTCAGTATCCTTCCTGCCCTACACATGGTCTAGTCCTTGGGCTGCTAATGACATGGTTCTATCGATGCCAGCTAAAATGCCAGGATTCCTGGTGACCTGAGGTGTGACCTAAGGGTTCTGGAACAGACCCCTCTATAGAGCTCGGATAGAATCTCAGATCTGTATGCAAATAGGTACATGGTATAGTATTATTCTTTTTCTTTTTGTGAGGAAGATCAGCCCTGGGCTAACATCCATGCCAATCCTCTTCTTTTTGCTGAGGAACACCAGCCCTGAGCTAACATTTATTGCCAATTCTCCTTCTTTTTTTCCCCCCCCCGTTTTTCTCCCCAAAGCCCTAGTAGATAGTTGTATGTCATGGTTGTACATCCTTCTAGTTGCTGTATGTGGGACGCCACCTCAGCATGGTCGGACAAGCAGTCTGTCGGTACGCTTCCAGATTGCAACCCAGGCCACCAGTAGCAGAGCACACGCACTTAACCACTAAGCCACGGGGCCGGCCCCATAGTATTATTCTTAATACTTCAATATTTCTGAATTAATCTCTATCTCCCCACACACGCGCTCCTCATTTCTCCATGACAAGCCCTACTTATGATACAACCTTGGGCTGTTATACAACTGAGATGATAATGGCACTTCAGCAAAAATCAAGCCATTGTCTATTTCTGTCAGAAAAGGCAGCAAAGACACTGGACCAAAGGATAGGATGACAGCTCTTGAAATCTGAGCCTTCATACTGGTCACCAATTCCTAGTGTGACATTACCAATAAAAAATGCAGAAGCTTTGCCTCTTGGTCCCCACCCAACTTGTTCTTCTTACCTTTGGTTCCATTGAAATGAAACTGTGGGTTCCTCTGCTTGAGAGAACTGACCTTTTAATCGTCCTGCTATGGTAGAAGTGGTAGTAGTCCTTCAGGGCCCCAATCTGCAAAGACAGGAGGGAAAGAATAAAAGAAAGAGAGTTAATGTATGAAAAGTCTTCTGTTTTCCTGTTTTTCATTAAAATAAGAACACAAAACAAAAAAAGGTCCATAAATTATGCACTGCCTGCTATGCTTAAATGTCACTTGAACCTTGGTGATCACTTTTCACAAGAAGGACATGTGATAGGAAACAGAGTGTCCTTGAGGCAGTGACCGCGGAACTAAAGATTATAATGGGGCAGCTTAGCCTCTTCATAGCTTCCTTTTAATGTTTAATTTATATGCAGCATTTTAAGTAATTCTATATCAATCTATATCCAAATGTGAGAAAGAGAAAGAAAAATCAAACAGCTACCTGGTTATAAAAGCACATTGCATTTTGTTTGCTCCAAGAACAGTACAATGAAGGACCTTGTTAGATTATTTATATCATTAATTTGAAACAAGTCCTAAGCAGTTGATCATTCACAAAGAAAACACGGCTTAGTTTGTTTCCTGACTTCAGCAGACAGAATAAATACATAGCCCTTATTCATTTTTATTGCAAAATCAAAGTGGAATAGCAATTTCTAGAACAAAAGATCACAACATCCTACCTATCCGCTAAGCTTCCTAAGTAAAAATAGTTCAATCCACTTTCTTAACCATTTCTTTAACGAATTTAGTCTTCTCATTGATATATCCCTTTCTTTAGTTAAAAATAGGTCTGTTTAGGATAGTTTTGAAAATAAGTTCCTGTCCACTTTAGGAAAACAAACTAATAAAATCCCAAACAATCATATTCTCTCAACAGAGTATAAAACGTGGGTTAAATAAAGGAAATTGAGCCATACAATAAATGAAGACAGGAGAGCTTGGCTCTAGTTCCAGCTGACACTCACCAAAAGTGTCTTCTTGGCTAAATCACATATACTTACCATGCCTCAGTTTTCTTTTCTATAAAATTGGATGTTGGGCTAGTTAATTTCTAAGATGACTATGCTCTCAAATTCCATTCTGTGACATTGACACTTTCCTTGCTTTGGGTAAATACATTCAATAGCTATTTCTCCACACCACCACAGCGCTGCCCTACAAGAATGACCATCATCAGGATGTTTCCCAACTGGGACAACTCAAAAGTCGGGCTTTCTTCATTAAAAAAAAAAATCATTGGCCCAGCTTAATTTTTCCAGATAAAAAGTTTACTTCTTATTCCCTTCTTTATATGACATTCTCAATCATCATCCTACCTTTCCAATAAGGATGATCAACCCAATTTCTGTGCCATTTAAGAGTCATCTCCTCTAATTGAATCTTATCTCCTCTTATCATCATTAAATCTGAAAGCCTGACATCTCACATTTGTGATTCAAGTGGAAACTGCCCAGATCTACAGAGAAGAGATCTGGACTCTGAAAACATGTGGGGAATAAGGACAAGGAAATCCCAGTTTTAACCTCTAATCTCAGTGATCCTGGACTCCAAAGCAGCAGCAAACAATGAGGAAGAGGGCAGAGGTGCCAGCCCCAGTCTCCAAGAGGGTTTCAAGGAGAGATATACAAGCCAATTTTAAGATTCCAGAGGACTTCGGGTAGAATTCAGAGAAGACTGAGTAATCCTTCATAAGAAAATCTTAAAATCCCAAGAAGCTTAGAGCTTTCACCTCACGTAGCTCTTGTCAAGAGTGCTCTTTGAGTAAATATAGTAGTTCTTGTGGAAAAGAACATAGACTCTCTGAGGAAGAACTTTACAGAGAACCTATCACCAATGTGATATGCCAGTGTGTTTAAGATCATGTCCACTCAACTATAATGGAACCTCATGGATTATAGGACATGACTGAATTCAACTCAACTATTAAAATCAAACTGTGGATGAAATACACCCTGAAGATATATTCAGATCCTTTGTGGCCTCATTGGTACAGACTGGAAATCTGGCCTAACGTAGCATGCAAGAAGCTGGAAAATGGAACCCTTGTCCTGACTTAACTTGCTCTAGATATATCACTTAACCTCTTTTGGGGCCTGGTTTCTTCAACTGTAAAATAAGAAGGACACGGGAAGTATAGTGGACAGACTGAGTGTTAGAGTCAAATGAGGAATAATACTGTTTATGGTGTTAAAAATAAGACGACAGGTTCAAAATGGAGTTACTTATGCTAAGCCCCACGTCACCAAACCAAGACCCAACTTAATTACAGTTTTCGCTCTCCCAGAAATGGAATCTTAAATAAGTCAACCAGGAATCACCTAATCAGCACTAGTTAGGTAATCTGCCTGAAAGACCCCTGCCATCCCCTAAAGGAGACTGACCATGCACTAACCAACCCACTTTTCTGTCTACTATAATTTCCTTGTTTCCGCTCCCTTCTGCCTATGAAAGTCTTTCCTTTTGTACAGATCCTTGGAACTCCTTTCTGTCTGCTAGATTGGATGCTGCCCAATTCATGAATCATTGAATAAAGCCAATAAGACCTTTAAAATTTACTCAGTTGAATTTCGTTCCTTAACAATGAGTTAGTGTGGTTTTAAGGAGTGAATGTAGCAACAGGTACACTGCCTGGTCAAGTCTATCTGACACTTCTGGTACATAGTAAGCGTCAGAAGGTTATTAGTTTCCATTCTAAATTTAAGTACTACCTTCTCTCACCTCCTATCCTATACTTAATCTCTCACCTTTATCCCTTGGTCAGGATTCCTCTTGGTCTACCCTGGTATCACCTCTTTTACTGGTGATATCAATAAGATTATAAACATTTATTCTACAGACATAGTCACTTATGTACAAGAATCGATGTTAGAGCAAATTTTGTAAAAACAAAAGAATGCAAACAACTAGCTACCATCAATAGGTGATTAGTTCCATAGGAACTAAAATGGATTGTTCTCTAAGGTAATGAGTAAAATAAATAAAGGTGCAAAATATGTACATAATATGACAATTTTTGTAGGAGAAAAAAGGAAGAATTTACATTACATATATGCTTATGTGCACAGGATATTTCAGGAAGGATACTCAAGAAACTGAAAAGAGGGACTTTCTTTTTCATTGTTTACATGCATACGTTATTTTTTAATCAAAAATTAAAGAAACAATACAAGCAAATAAATGAAATAGCACACATACAACTCCCACCTACTTTTCCAGAGGCAAATATGCTCCCAGAAGTCCATGTGACTGTACAAGGGCCACATCTACTCAGGCCGTTAAATCTCTAAAGCAGTAAGCCTGACTTTATCTCCATCCTTTAAGGGTTCCATTTCCTATATAGAGTTGTGGGATGGTGTTCACTGACTGACTAATAGCTCATTTACTGACTGCCTACCACGTGCCCAGCATCTTGCTGCTCTTCTGCATGTTATGATATTTAATTTCATTCCCCCAAGAACCCTGGAAGATAAATTACCTCCAATTGGATAAACGAAGCTATTGAAGCTCTGCGAGTGCCCAAACACACACAGCTAGTATTGTGGGGTGGTAAATGTAAATCCTTGTTGAATGAACTTAGTTACATTTCATCAGGATGAACTTACTTACGTTTCATGGTGCATCCTATGAATGGGCTCAAAAGAAGCATTCCAACATTGCTCTGGTGAGTCTTCCTACACTGCAGAGCTAAAAGCTAAACTCTACGCAACCAGGGTTCTGAATGTGATTACAGTTCTAACAATCAAAGGTGGACTACAACATCATGAGGCATGATCTTGGAGATGTTTACGTGTTTAGTGGTAGTTGTGGCAGAGGTCTTAGTGTCTAGTTGCTAGCTTTCTGGGCATCCATTTACACATCCTATTTTGTTGGTAGCTTGGTAAGCCATAGTAGAAGAGCTACAGGGGCAACACAGGGTAGCTTCCTCATTCCCAGCTTCCTGGTTGAGGCAGAAGCAGCAGCTCCTGCCGAGGCCCATTCTGTGGTATGGTGTTGGGGGCCATTTCTGAAAGCTTGACCCTCCTGATTGATTCTACAAGCTATTTAATAGTCTATACTGAATGCTTCCCAAAGTAGACCAACTAGTGGATTCAGTAGTAGGCTCCCTTGAATATCCAAAACTGGATAGGTGAGAACTTCTGAAAAAGTAGCTATGCACAGATTTATACAATCTTGCACAACTTAGAGATCCTCAGAGTTATGTACCTCTTGAGTAGTGGGCTGTAGGCACCAATGAGCCACAGGCTACTGGATGACCCACTGTGTCTGCCCTGCCATCCCGTTAGATCACGAACTATACTTGCTTCTGGTCTTCTCAGCCATTTGCATCCTCCTCTCTCAACTCTGTTTTCTATACAATAGCCAGAATAAGGCAAAAAAATGCCAATTTGGCCATGTCATATGTCATATCCCTGCCTAAATCCTTTAGTTGTTTCCCTTTGCACTTAAAATAAATAGTAAGAGTTAACATTTAATACTATTTAATAATATAGTTTAAAAAGTAAATCAAAATAATAACATCATATCAACATTTATGCTGTGCCAAGAACTGTTCTATATGCTTTACCTAACTCACTGAATGAAGACCATTATCTTACTCTGGCCTACAGGGCCTGTAGGATCTGGCTCAGCCTCCCTCTCTTGCCTTCCCTCACATCACACCTGCTCTCAATTCTCCGGACTCCAGCCACGCCAGCCTTCCATCAGCTCCTTGACTGTGTCGTGCTTGCTGTTTCCTCCACCTGCAGCACCCTCCCCACCTCTACCCTCTCCACTTGGCTTCCTCTTCCTCATCCTTTACGCATCACCTCAAGCAGGAAGTCTTCAAAACTCCCCAGACCAGGTCAGATTCCTTCGTTATATCATCTCACAGAACCATAAGAATATATACTTGTAGTTACACTTTGATTAGTACCATTATTTGCATAATGTCTGTGTCCCCAACTGTATGCCCAATGTTCCAATGAGACAGGGACATATCTGTTTTGCTCACCATTTTTTTCCCAGTTCCTAGTACATGGCCTGACACATAGTAGGTTCTCAGAAAAGATTGCTGAATGAATGATATGAAAATCAGAATCCTTGAATTGCTAAAAATGCATATATTAGAGCTATATGTGATTAAAATCTCCTGTATGAGTATCACGGAACTATCAAATTAAGGTCAATTTCAGCAAAAATGGTTTAATTCTACCTTAACTGAAGTACCAGCTCTGCCAGGGTTATCGTTCTAAACATTGTAGGCTGAGACATCTCTATACTTTTTTATTTTTTGCAAGACAATAGCTAAGGAGTAGCGTGGATTAGTTCAATTATTCTACTTCATCCAAACAAAATAATCTGTCACCTCCAGGATTTTATATTTAAAAGCAGGCTTATGTCTCTCATCTATTAATATGCATGTCCCTCATTGGCAAAATTGTGTCTTTTATATTTCTGCAACAGCACTGAGCATGCTGAGGGCATTTAATAACTGTTAAGAAGAAAAATGTCATAACATGTTGAGAGTTATTCAAAAGAAAGACAGTGTATGAAAACAGAGCAGTAATATTATCTATAAGCAGACCTTCCATCTAGCTCCTCCAGGGTACAGTAAAACAAAAGATGACTGTGTTTATATGTTATGCAATAGCAACAAGGGCTAAAACAACGAACAATATGTTACTAACACAGGGACATTTCATAAATAAATCAAGAACTATAGGAGTATATGAAATATAAAACCAATAGCAGATAAATCAAATCTCAACCTTTTCCTTAACATCACATAAAGGCAGGAGAATAATTCCTTCCCTCTTGGTCCCCTTAAGCTTCTCTTCTGTACACTCACACACAAACATTCTTCCCTGCCTAGCAACACAACTCTATACACAATACTAAGTCAACGAATTTCATCTTTCATCCCAATTCTGTCACGTTTTTGTGCTTTTTCTTCCTTAGTGGTAGCCTCTCACCCTTGCACCCAAACTTTTCCTATCACTACCCTTCCTCAAACCAAACTGTGTTCTTAGGAAAGGCTTTTTTATAAGCTATTTTATACTAAGGTGTAAATGACTGGTAAGACTCAACATCTTAGTTCTTCCAGGGACCACTGCATTTGATCAGAAAATTAAAACTTAAGCCAAATAAATGAGTTCCCAGTGCTTGTAATTTCAAAAAACAACCATTGGAGGGCTTTTTTTGTTTGTTTTTTCCTGGCAGCAGGCGGGAATCTTCCCTGTCCCTAGATTCTTATGTCAAAAGTGAGCTATTGACTTCTGAGCAGAGGGCTGGGAGCCAGAAGATCCATATTTTACACTGGCTTTGCCGCTGATGAGCTGTACAGCCTTTCAGAATTCATTCACCATTAACAGTCTTACCTGTGCTTGTAGCTAAACCCTCACCAATCTAATGACGCCAAGCATATAGTTTGCATCTTCCTTACATAAAGTTCTGTAGGGTGACCAATCATGCTAGTTTGCCCAGGACTGAGGTATTTCCAGGACTTTTTCAGTGCTTAAACTGGGGCAGTCCCAGGCAAACTGGGCCAGTTGGTCACCCTGGTTATAAAGCGCCGCGGTCACGGGCACTGTAGCCACCTTGATGAACCCGTCAGTTCTCTCTGGCTGCTTGTTGCTTTGTTTTCCCTCCTGCCCTCTCCAACTTACAGATTTTTCCAAATTCTGTGTTCTTTTTTGAAAAGTTATTCACCTCCATTCTACAATTTTTTTTAAATGGGCAAAAATTTGAACAGACGTTTCACAAAAGAAGATACACAAATGTCCAATAAGGACACGAAAAGACACTCAAGTGCAAATTAAAATCATAATATCACTACACACACTCCAGAATGGCTAAAATTGGAAAGACTGACAATACCAAGTTCTAATGAAACTGTGGAGCATCGGAGCTCTCATACATCGCCAGTGGGAGTGTAAAATGGTTCAATGTCTTTGGAAAATCGATTGGTAATTTATTATGAAATGTACATCCTCCTCATGACCAAGACATTTCATTTCTAGGTATCTACCCATAAGAAATGAAAACCCATTTCCAAATAAAATTCATACACTAATGTTTACAGCAGCTTTCTTAATAATAACCCCAAGCTGGAAACAATGCAAATGTCCATCAACAGATGAACAGATAAATTATGGTATATCCATATAACGGAATACCTAGCAATAAAAAGAAACAAACTACTGATACACGCAACAACATGGATAAATTTCAAAACATCACAATGACACAAAAGAGTGTGTACTGTACGATTCCACTGATATGTAATTCTAGGACAGTCAATCTATAGTGACAGAAAATAGACCAGTGATAACCGGGGTATGGAGTAGGGATTGATTGGGAAAAGCCTGGAGAAACTTGGAGTGTTGGGAATGTTCTGTTATCTTGATTGTGGTGGTAACTGCGTTGGTAGTAAGTGCTTAGATGTGCTGGAACCAGCTTGTCATAGGCTTTCGAGATTCAGTTACATCTTTTCCCAACACTCTGTTCAATGACATCATGCCGATGACTTGAAATGAATAATGATGGAAATATTTACATCAGAAAAATTGGCAAAGACTACAAATTAGGGCTTTCTTTCTTCCCCTGAAGAGTCACTTGTTTAGTATTTCAGTACATCGTGGGCTACATACATTTGTCAACACTCTTCCAGCCTTATACGTACAAAAATGGCTGCATTTAGGAGTATTTAAATTATGCCTCAATAACAGTGATTTCATAAGATACAAATTCCCCTCTTCTGATTTCTTATTCTCTCTTTCTCACCTGTAGAATGACTTGGTAATTGGGGGATGTAAGAACCCACTTACCTGGGGTTGGAATCTATCCTCCAGCTCACACCTTTTCCCCCTCTCAGAGGGGGTGGGAAGAACCAAGTCACCAAGACCATCGTTTCTGCTGAACAACCTCTTTCCAAAAACCTCTTTTTAACTTTTCCAAAGTTAAAAAGTCTGAAACTTCCACTTGTAAAATTCCAATTTAGACAGAAAGCTACAGAGGCAGTGCCTGGATATACTGTTTTCCTTTCATTAAAATGTTGAATGCCTCCTTTGTGACTTACTCAAAAATGTTAAAACAATTGTAATTATTGGCCTTCTATGTTCCATACTCTGTAACATTGAAAAGAGAACCAAAGAGAAGGTGGCCATGATTGCTTTTCTAAAAGTCACCAAGAACGCTCCCAACCTGAGAGACATTTAAGGAAATGGAGGCCAGAAGTCCTAAGCCAAAGTCAAGGTGTCAGAAAGGCTGTGTTCCTTGTAAAGGAACCCGGAAGCTGGGAATGAGGAAGCTACCCTGTGTTGCCCCTGTAGCTCTTCTACTATGGCTTACCAAGCTACCAACAAAATAGGATGTGTAAATGGATGCCCAGAAAGCTAGCAACTAGACACTAAGACCTCTGCCACAACTACCACTAAACACCTCCAAGATCGTGCCTCACGACATTGTAGTCCACCTTTGATTATTAGAACTTTAATCACATTCAGAACCCTGGTTGCGTAGAGTTTAGCTTTTAGCTCTGCAGTGTAGGAAGACTCACCAGAGCAATGTTGGAATGCTTCTTTTGAGCCCATTCATAGGATGCACCATGAAACGTAAGTAAGTTCATCCTGATGAAATGTAACTAAGTTCATTCAACAAGGATTTACATTTACCACCCCACAATACTAGCTGTGTGTGTTTGGGCACTCGCAGAGCTTCAATAGCTTCGTTTATCCAATTGGAGGTAATTTATCTTCCAGGGTTCTTGGGGGATTGAAATTAAATATGATAACGTGCAGAAGAGCAGCAAGATGCTGGGCACGTGGTAGGCAGTCAGTAAATGAGCTATTAGTCAGTCAGTGAACACCATCCCACAACTCTATAGAGGAAATGGAACCCTTAAAGGATGGAGATAAAGTCAGGCTTACTGCTTTAGAGATTTAACGGCCTGAGTAGATGTGGCCCTTGTACAGTCACATGGACTTCTGGGAGCATATTTGCCTCTGGAAAAGTAGGTGGGAGTTGTATGTGTGCTATTTCATTTATTTGCTTGTGTTATTTCTTTAATTTTTGATTAAAAAATAACGTATGCATGTAAACAATGAAAAAGAAAGTCCCTCTTTTCAGTTTCTTGAGTATCCTTCTTGAAATATCCTGTGCATATAAGCATATGTAATATAGATTCTTCCTTTTTTCTCCGACAAAAATTGTCATATTATGTACGTATTTTGCACCTTTATTTATTTTACTCATTACCTTAGAGAACAATCCATTTTAGTTCCTATGGAACTAATCACCTGTTGATGGCAGCTAGTTGTTTGCATTCTTTTGTTTTTACAAAATTTGCTCTAACATCCATTCTTGTACATAAGTGACTATGTCTGTAGAATAAATTTTTAGAAGTGGAAAGGGTGGGTCAAAGGTTTATAAAGGATAGTTTATAATCTTATTGATATCATCAGTAAAAGAGGTGATACCAGGGTAGACCAAGAGGAATCCTGACCAAGGGATAAAGGTGAGAGATTAATTGTAGGATAGGAGGTGAGAAAAGGTAGGACTTAAATTTAGGAGCGAAACTAATAACCTGACACTTACTGTGTGCCAGGCAATGACTTGACCAGGCAGTGCACCTGTTACTGCATTCACTCCTTAAAACCACACTAACTCATTGTTAAGGAACGAAATTCAACTGAGTAAATTTTAAAGGTCTTACTGGCTTTATTCAATGATTCATGAATTGGGCAGCATCCAAGCTAGCAGACAGAAAGGAGTTCCAAGGAGCTATACAAAAGGAAAGACTGGCCTCCAGAACTGTAAGATAATAAGTTTGTGTTGTTTTTTTGTGTGTGAGAATATCAACCCTGAGCTAACATCCATGCCAATCTTCCTCTTTTTGCTGAGGAAGACTGGCCCTGGGCTAACATCTATTGCCAATCCTCCTCCTTTTTTTTTTTTTTCCCTCTTTCTCTCCAAAGCACCAGTAGATAGTTGTATGTCATAGTTGTACATCCTTCTAGTTGCTGTATGTGGTACACCACCTCAGTGTGGCCAGACAAGCGGTGTGTCGGTGCGTGCCTGGAATCCGAACCCAGGCCGCCAGCAGCGGTGTGTGCATTTAACCGCTAAGCCACAGGGCCGGTCCCAAGTTTGTGTTGTTTTAAGCCGTTAAGATTGTGGTTACTTGTTATAGCCGCAATAGCAAACTAATACAAGCTGGAACTAGTACCTCAATTGACATCCATGAGAAACAAAGGAATTAAAACTAGACTATTTGTCTTTGGAGCCTTTTTATTCTTCATAATTCTTAGGACTCTCTGGGTATTCAATTATCAATCTCAACACAGCTGGACCAATATAATAATAGTGTTTAACATTGGCCTGGCACTCTGCTAAGCACTTTGTTAGCATTATCTTCTTTAATCCTCAAAATAAACTGAAGTCCAAGATGACGCCACTTGCCCAGCAAAAGAGAACTAGTAAATGGCTTATCTATTCAAATCCATTGTGTAATTAGTATTACTAATATCCAAAGCTACCACTTACTGATGCTTTCCTATATTATCTCTAATCTTTGTAACAACTCTGCAAAGGAGGGAGAATTATTCTAATTTTATGGACAAGGAAATTCAGTCCAAATCTGAGAGAGGTTAAGTAACACATCCAAGCGAGGAAGTGTCAAAGTCAGGATTTAAACCAGGTCAGCCTGACTCCAAAAATCTAAGTTTTTTCTAGTCAAAGCACTTTGATTTTATTTAAAATTTATGCAACTGGATGGGCACACTCAAATATCATCCTCACTCCTTCCCACCTCCATGTCCTCACCAATGAGGCCTCATTATTTGATTCCAAAGCTATCTGATCAGCAGAGTGTAGGAGATTCTAGGTCCCTGTAGTTCATCTTAAAAGCAAGTAATCAAAAATATCGTGACTACGAATCCCAGAGCAAGCAAGAAACAGATAAAACAATTTCACCAAGGAAACACATGACACAGCAAACGGAGTAAGCACCAAATTTTCCCAGGTTCAAGTGAGAAACCTACAGTCTGCCCCACTACAGGGAACATGAGATTTGCCTCAAAGCAAATCACAGAATCTCAGAGTACAAAAAGACAAAAACAGAATTTTAATCTGATTTCCCCCACTGGATGCAGGAATCCATTCTTCAAACGGGCACAGAGCACTGCATTTTCTGGGGCAGCCCATTTGTTACAAAGTTCTTCCAGATAATTAGCCTAAATCCACTCCCTACTCACTCATGGTTCTAGCTTGTGGAGCCAACCCGATGCAGTCTCCCCTCTTCTACACGCAGACAGCCAACACGTCCCTACTGGGTCTTCCCTTCTTGGCTGAACATTTGAGTCTTCCCATTTTTTTCTCATGTGAGAAGACTTCGCCTGGCTGCCTCCCCTAGAGAAGCCAACATCTGTAATGTCTCCCCAGAAAACTTGGAGCCCAGAACATAACACATCCCAGCTCCAGGTATGGCGGAGCCAGGATGGAGTCCATAATCCCATGACCTCCCCTGGCAATGTACTTTTAACCGAAGTAGCTTAAAATTGAAGTATTTTTAGCAGAACAAACTTGGCTAACTAAAAATTTCTCAGAAACTCTTTTTAATTTGGTTCTCCTCCAGTCTATATTTTCATTTCTTAAATGTCAATGATGGAAATTTACATTTCTGTTGAATGTTGAATGTCACGTTCTACATTCTACTCTACGCTTTTATAGCCTGCTAGACATTCAGTTATTTACTAAGTGTGTACTATGTGCCAAGCACTGTTCCAAAGACACTGCAGACAAGGTGACCAAAACTGTGTCCCTGCTAACACAAAGACCACGTTCTGACTCAATTCCGACAACCCCACTGTGTCACTGTTTTGAATGTGACAAACCCCACTGCAAGTCTGAAATTTACATCTTCTCTACTATATCAGAATATTTCTCCCAAAAGCACTTAAATAATTTTTCATATTAGTATATTACAGATAAGGACTGGGTTCAACATTCAACTTACAATATGTTTGTAACAGTTATTTAAGAATGACCTGTGAATGGCATTAGGCTTTTATTTTCTTCAATCTATTTTTGTCCAAAATGAATAATTATGTCCTTAATGTAAAATAATCCTTGTACTATATTCCTCAGATAAGAACATTTATTACTGCTATTTATAGTCAGCTAGTCTTTTAAAAAGTTCTTTAAAACCCATCTGTAACTAATTTCTGGAGAAACTAAAAGAAATTATTGTTTAATATTTAAGCTATTCCACCTGCTCGTAAGACACACATCTCACACACTCACACACACATACTTACAAAGGAAATAGAGAGTCCAAGAGACACTGAGAGAGAAGAGCACACATAGCTTATATGTAGGTCTGTATTCTTTTCATTACTGATCATCTTAGCAATTTGAAGATTTCTACATATATGCAAAAAAGAAAAAATAGTACATACTTTGATAAGTGGAAATATTTCTAGAATTACCCCTGGAACGCTAAGTTTTCTCTTTAGATCCAATGATTCTCAACCCTTCTTATACATTAGAATTATATGGGGACTTTAAAAAAAATATTAACGACAGGGCTCCCCATGCCTACCCCAGAGAGTCTGAGATAGAGTCTGAGTGAAGGCCAGGGCATCAGTATTTTCTTTGAAAAAACTTTCTAGGTTATTCTAATGTGCAATCAAAGTGAAGATCCACTGTTTTAATCCATCCATCTCATTCTGCAGAAACAGAACAATTTACCCTGAATTCTGTGATATCCATTCCTATCTACTTAATTAAAATAAGTTTAAATGAGAAAATCTCTAACTAATTTGACTTTAGCATTAATGAAACTGGCATGTTTTGTTCTTTCGTTCATTTCTTTAATTATTTCAAAGGCTCTCTTCCCTCCCCCCAAAAAAATTTAGAAAAATGTATTTACTATAACTAGATTCAGAATTTCCAACATTTTATCACACTGGTACACAGAAGCTATTTTGAGCTCTACAGCATTTTAAGTGACCTGTTTTATTCTTAAAAGGGAAGATTATGAGTGTAAAAGCTGTGAGCATTAAAAACACGTGATAGAGACTACGTGTGCCCAGGACAGTTGATGGCCTTTGCCACCTCAGTTAAAAATAACTTAGGAAGACAAGTTCCCCCATATCTTTGCTAATGATGCCTTGCTCATTTGTCCCCATCTTGGTCCTTCCCGGTGATTAGCAGAGTTAGTCCCTGCAGGGTAGTAACCCCAAAACTGGGCCCAGAGCAGAGGATAAGCAACAGCATCTGTGGTGCAGTGGCAGAGGGCAAGTGGTGAGGTTTCCAGCCAGCTGTGCAGTTCTGCATGTCCACAGATGCAAGGTTGGGTCCTATTTTTATAAATCCTGAGGCTCTGCCACTGTGGGCAGCTATTGGCCACTTGTACCAATTAAACATGTCACAGATACACATCTATTAGAATAGATAAAATTTTTTTTAAAATCACACGTGATGGTGAGGATGTGGGTAAACTGAAAGCTCATACATTGTTCTTGGGAATACCTGGAAAACAGTTTGGCAGTTTCTTATGAAATTAAACATTCACTTACTATATGACCCAGAAATCTCACTCCTAAATAGTCTCCCCAAGAAAAATAAAAATATGTTCACACAAAAACTTGTATATGAATATTTATAGTGGCTTTAGTCATAAACACCAAACACTAGAAACAACCCATGTCCTACAACCGGTGAATGGATAAATAAACTGGTGTGTCCATACCATGGAATATTACTCATCAATAAAAAGGAACAAACTACTGATTGATTAGTCAGGGATGAATCTCAAATGCATTATAACAAAGAAAAGAAGCCAGGTTCAAAACGCTGCATATTGTATTATTCCACTTATATGACATTCCAGAAAAGTCAATATAGACTAGAAAATACATTAGCGGTTGCGAGGAGTTGGGGGTATAGCAAGAAGCTAATTACAAAGGAGCACTAGGGGATTTTTTGGGGGTGATAGAATTATTCTATATTTTCATTATGGAGGTGGCTACATGACTATATGCATTTTCAAAATTTATGGAATTATACAGTGAATTTTACCATATGAAAATGATACCTTAATAAACCTGATCCAAAAAAAAAAGTCCAAAAGAAAAAGGCCAGTCATCAAAGTGAGTTAGTTGAAAAGGTGATGCAAAAGGAAAAGCAAAAAGTGAAGAAGTTGTTTGGATTAAAATATACTATCAAATTGGCTTTATTCAATCGAAGAGCTTCCCTAAAGCCATAGCAACCACTTCACAACATTTGGAATTAGACAGTGCAAACAGCAACCCTGAGAATCATTCACAATGCATAAGTCTTTCCTTTTATCAAAGGCATGAAGTATTTCAACAGTTCTTAGTAAAGTACTGCTTTCCACCAGCATGAGCCCCTTAGTCACGACAAAATACAACTGATGACGCTAAATAATGATTTGAAACGACTGTAAACTCCGAAAATAAGGCTAGTGATTCTGAAACCAAGATGACATGTGAAAATCTATAAATCGGTGATTCTTGAACTGTGGCCCTGGGACTAAAAGCATCAGACCAGCAGTACTAGCATCACCTATGAGCTTATAGCAGAAATGCACATTCACGACCCCACCGTGACCTGAATCAGAATCTGGCCATCGCCCTGCTCAGCCAACTCTAAGTTCAAGAGGTGAGGAAGTGGCCCCCATGAATGACCAATGAAGCAACATTCAAAACAAGGACATAAGCACACCGTTGTCCATCTGGACCTGTGCAGTCAAGATGAAGGAGAAACCTGGCCCTCCATAGGCTCATACAATCTATATAGTTAAAAAGGGTTTTAATTCTAGGTTTTACCCTTTTATAATGCTATAAGCCCAATCTATGTTTAAAGAAAATTGGATTTAAAGTAGAATGTATCCAAACTCAATTCTAGGAGATAATTAAAAACGTTAATAATATTCATAGTACTAAGAGAGGTGTAGTTGTCTATGATAGATGAGTTCATTTCATAACCAAGTGAGTAAAGTTTCAGAACTAAAATTTCACAGGTGATAATACAAACTAATAATTGTAACTATTAAAAATTAAAAGTTGTCCTCTAATAACCATTAGCTCCTATTCTAATGCTAGCTAATAACCATTAGCCATATTCTACTTTATGTGACTATATCTTCTCAGCGTCTGCTTCCCATACAGAAGGATCAATAATGATTTCTAAATTTTCAATAACTATCTCAAATAGTAAAGATCAGAATATGTTTTTCTTCCTCTTTTCAAGTAAAATGTTTTGATAGCTCAACAGATGTCTTAGTAGAAAAATGTTATTTTCATCCATCTGAATGGGAGTTCATCAAGCCCAGGGAAGATGAATAAATTAGTCCCAAATATCATCATAATTATATCAGCAGATATGCTCAATTTATAAAACAAGGCTTTATTTGCATTAAATTATCAATATTTCCTCTTGGAGTCCTGCTTTTTGACACTACTTGTCCCTGATATCCAAGGACTATAAATTCACAATTCTGCACAAATGGACTATCTACTCTTCCATTCACCTAGGAGCAGGTAAATAATCTGATGGCAGTTCCCAGCTGACATCCAGATCTCAGAAGCTGCAGGCTCATAGGCAACAAAATTTGAACATCAGTTTAAGCAAAATGTTACCAAGGTACATCTGTTGCCTCTGACCTCCACACACACACTTGCCCCCAAAATATGTAAAAATAGTACGGCAGGTTTTAGCACCATTGCCCACTTGAAGAATTTTACAACCTTGTGAACAGGATAAATAACTCATCAGGCCACATGTTTTTGTCTTATTGTTTTATCCTCTGTAACAGCAATATTAATTGCTTATATTCACAGGCTGTTTCCATCTTTAAAGTGCGTTCCCATACATTGTTTTATATGAGTAATTAAGATAATGTCATACCCCTTTGTAAAACTGGCCAATTACTTCCTGTTACTTTTATAATAAAATAAAAAATGCCTTTATTTGGCCTATGAAGGCCACCAGATCTGGCTCCTGTTTACCTTCTAACATCTTCATCTTCATCTCCTAACACCTCTCCTTCACTCACTATGCTCCAACCCCACTGGCCTCCTTTCCAGCCTCTGGATCTTCACACTTGCTGTCCCATCTGCCTGGAATTCCTTTTTTTTCAATCTCCCATTGCCTAATTCCTTCTTGTTTTTTAGATATTTGCTCAAATACCGCTTCTTCAGAAAAAGTCTTCTCTGACATCCCGGCTAGGTGACCTTTCCCAGTTACTGTCTATCTGGTCAAGCTATTTATTTCCTTACTAACTTTTAAAATATTGTTATATTGCCTGCACCCCTCACATTGCCTGACACATCGTGGTTGCCCAATAAGCATTTACAGAGTGAATGAAGGCATGAATACTGTGAAATAAGTAAAGAATTATTATCCCTATTTTCCAAATAATAAAACTGAGGGCCAGCTAAATTCAGTTATTTCTCCAACTTGATACTATTAGCAAGTGACAGAAACAAGATTTTTCTGACACCAAGCTCAACGCTATTTTCACTATTCTATATGAAACCTAAATAGGCTAAAGAATACCATATTTTGTAGTTGGAGTCATATTTTCAATTTTCATTAGAGTTTCAACTCCAACCTGATTAACTTTAGGATTAATACTTTGTCTCAACAATTCCTGAGTCTGGCTAAAGTGCCATGCTCTTCATTTTTTTTTCTTAACATAAAAAGTCCATTGACCTTTATCTCAGCAGCTTGCTCAGTCTTAAATATAGGTCAAACAAACCCAAAAAGAGAGTTTAAATAACCATTATTCCTACCAAGTAAATGTTTATATCCATAAAATAGGAAGTTTGAAGTGATGTTTAAGAAAATGTACTCGGTGTGGTAGATCACGTTTTAAGTATCTCTCTTCTATCATTCCTACGTACTTACTGTTGACATAAAAGATAAACCCAATACAGCGTTTTACCAACAGAATCATTGCCGTGTTTATAGATTTTTGCAGTAACTGAAGACGTATACTTATCTGGACAAATACCTTATATATGGATAAATGAAGAAAAAGTGTATTTAATGTATATTAAACTTCTATCTGAGGCTTCCACAGGACTGAAAATTATCCATGAATTATTTCAATATTCCAAACATTAGATATTGCCTGATTGCTACATCTGTCTCTCTCCAATAGATGCGGGCAATTTAGTAGAAGAACGGGGCTTTACAAGTTTTCCTCCCTTTTAGTTCAAACATGCCAACATTCTGTAGCGAAGTTGTGAAATAGGTTTAAAGCCCCAATAAACTGAAGTGATAAAAACTCAGGGTGGAGAATGGTCTGGGCTGCCACAAGCATTTACTCCCATTTCAAACGTATCATGTTAATGTGGATTCTTCCAGTGACCGCATTAGATATGCCGGTATGTCTCTATTCTGTTATTTTAATTATCGCACAGACCTTCCACAGACCTCTAAACGGAACTTACATGCTCAATGTGATGGACGCAACAACGTACCCCTCATCACAGTTTAACAAAGCACATAGTACAGTCAGGATCAGCCAAGGAAAGCCGAGTTTAGCCTGCAGTCATGGGTAAAGGCACCCCCCTTACAACATGGTCATATCCCTACTTCCTAAAGTGATTACTATGCTCACCTCCCTCAAAATGCGCCTCTGACTTTCCCCAGGAGAGTTCTCTAGTTCCAAGGGACCTACCAAGATATTCATACTTAGCATACATCTAGCATAGATCTAGCAAACAGATCAATCATTTACCTTATTACTAAACAGCCACCCTGGTAGAACTGACCTCTTGTTGAATCAAAATCAGTAAAAAGTATCTATCATTCTTATCAAGGTAGTTTAATGAAAAAGGTATAAAAGTCAGATTTTCACAGAACTAGGGAAAAAGACTGCCTCCAAAATTGAGTTATTTGTTCATATGCCACATACCTATATATGCAAACTCCCTTGACCAATTTTCCCCACACACATTATCTCCTAAAGAAACAAAGGCCCTGATAAATACAAAATTGATTAGCAAAAATTAGTAAAGAAGTATATATACTGGAACTCAGGTTTGCTAGATACCAGTTCAGTGCTCTCTTCATACCTCTTCTTTTTGGGCCTCAGTTTCTTCATTTTTATAATGAGGCAGGGCTAAGTGATATTATTATTGCTCCCAAGTCTAAAACCCAAAGGCTTAACCACCTGAAGGGCATTTACACTTTAGGAGACATTATTAAGACTCTTCCAAAGCCATAGACCATGGGCAGTGACATTTCTTTCAAGAAAAATAAATTACCATTAATTAAAACGCACCACACACATACACACACGTTTTCTTCCCAACAATAAGGAATAACCAAATCTGACATGGTGATGTGGGGGCAAAAGGCAGTGTCTTAACAGAATGCTTGATCTAGCAAGATTCAAGCAATAAATTTTATGGAACTTCGTCATACTCTCACATCACAGAGCCCTTCATGATAACACTCAAGTAAACCCATCTGGTTGAGTTAATAATTAGTTTAAATCTGTTACAAGTTAATGATGCACAGACAAGTCATTCCGGGTACATGATGATACAGCAAATTTGTGACACAATTTACAGATAATATTTTGCACTGCCTTTCATTTTTATTTCCTACTCTGATTAGAAAACAAAAAGTCATTAAAGGACAAACAGGGCCTTCGAACAAGACCTATAAACATATAGCCTGGATTAAAAAGAAAAAAAATAAAAGAATTCTCCTAAGGAATCTCATAGGGTTTCTGAAGGACTTCTCAAAGGTGGAGACAGACCCCAGGCCATTTCTATATTTGAGGTGCCTGGTGGCTCACAAAACAAAGAAATGCTAACAATAGGTAGCATATTCATTTAAATGTTTACATGTAATACAAATATATAACTACGCTATTCACCAGATAGTTTCAGAATACACAGTGCTTACTATAAGCAGTGAAATGCAGTAATGAGACACGAGATGAAAGTTTTCAAATGGACATTGTATTTCAGTCCAGCTGGGGCATGAAACTGTACCTATAAGCTCATCGGGAGATATTTCGTAAATATGAAACCTGGAGCCAAACGATCTTGCAGCCCACGTTCCCCGTACCCTGTCCCCTGGGTAACATCCTGGAGTTCACTTAACAGATTTGTTATGTGGACAGGGCCTTTCAAAGCACAAATATGTGACACTAAACATCAACAAATACCGGACATACCTATATTTGTAGCTACACAAAGATCATCCCCTACCCCAAATGCCAATAGACTGTAATTAAGCAAAATCTGACTATCGAAATGCAATAGGGTTAAAAATGAGCTATGATTCACATATTTTGATGGTAATGAAGAGAGAGAAAGCTGAGACCAGAGTGGAGGGAGAGTGGATTCCTCAGCGAAAGAGAAGCTCTGAGCTCTGGGGGAACAGCCAGCATATCAGGTGCTGAGGAAGAATTGAGCGAGGTGGTTATTCTCAACCCCAGCTGCATATTTAAGACCACTGATGCCCAGACTCCACTCAAGGCCAACTAATCAGAATCGCTGAAGGTATCTTTCCCAAGTGACTGGAATAGGCAGCCAGGATTGGGAGGCACTTGAGTCAGTGAGCTGAGGATCAGGGAAACAAAAGGCCAAGTAAGAACAGCTCCAATAACCAGGATTTGTGTGACTGCAAGGAGACAGAGCTGATTTGTTCTAGAATGGATCTGATATGGCAGTGGTTGGGGTGGGGGGTGTCCAAAGATTGGTCACTTTCTTGTTCACCAACAGAGTAGAAGAAAAGAGCCCCGGAGAGAAAAGGACATTCAGATTGAAGCTATGGCAACTTAAATTCAGAGAACATTCTGCACATTAGACTGCATGATGTCTCCATCCCCTTGCCTATCTATATGTAAACACTCTCAACAATCACCTTTTCTCACCACATAGTAGAGAACGGGTCACAACTCTGCTCAAAACTGTTAAATGGTCTCCCTATTCCCTCAGAGAAAATCTAGTCCTTACCGTGCACGGCCTGCAACGACCTACAGGCTTGCTCCTCAAAGTGTGGTCCCAGGACCAGCAGCAGCAGCTATATCACCTGAGAGCTCGTTAGAACTGCAGAACCTCTGGCCCCATCCTGGTCCTACTAAATCACAATTTACATTTTAATAAGATCCCCAAGTGACTTAACTGCACATTAAAATGTGAGAAGCACCGACCTACAGAACCTACCTCACTTCTCCAACCTACTCCCATTACGTCTCCAGCCCATCTGCTACCCGACTTGCTCACTCAGCATCACTGGTCTTTTTTTGCTATGCCTTCACTATTATCAGGCCCTCTCTTGTCCAGGGCCTTTACACTGGCTGTTTCCTCTACCAGAACGTGCTTCCTCCAGATAGCTGTAAGGCTCATTTCTTTACCTCACCTTCTTCAGATCTTTACTCATGTCACCTTCACCATGATAACTTCCCCAGCCATCCTGTGTACAACTGAAGAGAATTTTCCAGACATTCCCCCTTCCCTGCTTTTTGTCCAAAACACTTAGCACCAACACCCTTTTTGTTTTCTATTCAATTGTTTATTAACAGTCTCCCTGTGGCAGACGGCAAAATATGACCACAAATTCTTTGCATCTCCTCCTAGTAAGGGGTGAAGTTGTCTCCACCTCTTGAAGCTGGGCTTGGTCATGTGACTTGTTTTGACCTATGGGATACGAGAAATTTGAAAAGGGCTTCCACACTGAGATTCCCTCTCTCTGGCTGCTGGGAAAGATGCTCGAGCCAGCCTGCTGGATAATGAAAGACACATGGCCAGTTACCCCCATAATCCAAGCCAGCAGCCTGCACAAACCACCAGGAATGTGAGTGAGGCTATCCCAGACCAACCAGGCCCTAGATGACCCACCAGCTGACTGAAGAACCTACCAGTCAACTCACAGCCTCAGAAACAATAATGATTATTGTTTCAGGCCACTGAGTTTGGGGCGATTTGTTTTGAAGCAAGCTGGCACAACTTCCTATGAGTATGTATGTTCCAGAAAGTAGGGATTTTTGTGCACCGCTGCATCTCCAGGGCATAGTAGAGTACTTACCATAGTGTAGATATTCTAAAATATTTGCAATGAAGGTTGAAGGACAGAATGATGGCAAAGAGAAAACCACAAGTGACAGAAATAAATGCAAGAGACGGCCTCCATAGCTGAGAGACTAGATGGTTAAGGAACGACCGTCTGGGTTCATTAGAACCTTTTCAGAGTTAGGGTGAACTAAATAAGATTTTGACTACTTTTTTAACAGAATATTTTAGCAAGAAAAAAAAAATCCACATGTTCACATGCAGTGTTTCAAATTTATTCAAAATAGTTCTAGTTTCATGGTGCTTAACTTGTCTCAGACTGCAGAACCATGTGACCTTTAGAATATTTTTCACATTAGGCAGCACTTACTCTCCTCGTTTTAAGTGATTCCGATTTTTAACAGCTCGCAAATCGGCGGACCAAATCACTGCCTGTTGCTTCAATTCTGTCTTGCCAAAGAAGAAAAATCTGCTGCTTTGGATTCATTTCAACAGTTGGAAATTCAGGCCGTAACATTTTAAATCTCAGATGCTCCCCGCTGTGTTCACATCACATAAATCAGTAAGTGCACAGATACCCACATGTTTGTGAAGCCAGTTCCCTAACAAAAGGCAGGACGTGCGGTGGGATGGGGCAGCAAATTGAAGGGGATTCTGCAGCCATGGGTGTCACAACTCTGAAAGCACAGTGTGGCCCTCAGAGAAGGCACAAGCAAGAGCAACTGGCAAGCAGACAGTAAGTTCTCTATTAAACAATTATTCGAGGTACAAAGTTAACATGTTATTTTCATTTGATGGGGAAAAATAAAAGACGAACTGTAATACACTAACTTTCTGTCTTCTTGGAAAAGAACAAACCCTCAGTTTTCTAAAGAGGCTTACCAGTAATGAACAGGTATATCTGAACTCATGGAACACGTCTCATCCAGAGTTCGCGAGGCCAGAGAGAAGCAACTCAGTGCCATTAAGCTCTAGGATCTTCAGGGATTCTTTCAGGAAATGCAAATTTCCTCTAAGCAACAGAATCACATACACACATTTGCAAATACCTCATATCTGGCTTCTGATATTATTTTTGTTGGACACATATAATTATTGCTTGCATAATGAGCAAAACGTATACTGGAGATCACTAAGGTCTTCCTATTAAGTCACAGGGTTCTTACCCAGAGTATCACATAGTCCTTTTTCTCCCTGCTATCACGTCTCTGTGTGCAAAGCTAAGGAGAAAGACCATTGTACTCTTGTATTGGTTGGAATGGGCCAAGTTCCACAGCAGGAACAAATGAACCCATGAATCTCAGTGACTTAAAACAACAAAGGCTTGTTTCTACCTCATGTTACATGTCCATTGTGCATTGGCTGGGAGTGCTGTTCATCGTACCCCGCAAGGACCCAGGCTAATGGAGCATCTACCACCTGGAGCTTTGCTAATCATGGCAGGGCAGACGCAGATCACAGCAGATCATGCGCTGACTGTTAAAGAAGGGACACTTGTCACTTCTGCTCACATTTTATGGCCAACAGAAATTACATGGCCACCCGTAACACCCAACATAGGAAAATTCAATCCTATCACATGGCTAGGAGGAGAACTAGAAATATTCAGTGGACAGTACTAATGAGCGCTGCCATCTCTATTGACTCCCTGCCTCTATTTACTCACAGCCATTTATCCATTTCCGAATATTTTTCCGAGGGCCTTTTTACTGCAGAGCACTCTTCTTGGCCCCCATATGCAATACAAAGATGAACCTGACAGACATCCTGTCTTTAAGGGGAGTACTATCAAGCAGAGGAGATAAAAAGTATATACATAAATTGAATACAAACTAAAAATGTCAAATGCCAGTAAAAAGAAACATACAAAGTTCAAGGAGAGTTTAAACAAAGGAATTTTAAGCCACAGGCAGTTTCATCTGAGGAAATGACATCTGAGAAGGGTTTTGCTGAATGAGTGAGAACTGGACATAAGGATGTCCAGGCAGTGGGAACAACACGAGTAGCAGCAGAAAAGTAGGGCATGGCAGATCATGTGCAAAGAATGGCAAAATGTTTAGGTTGAATGATGTTTAGAATAGAGGAGGAGGAGGAGAGAGGAAGGGGGAGGGACTAGGCAATAGTCTAAACAAGAAGTAACAAAGCGCTTAGCTACAGTAGACCCACTGCAACTGAGCGGAAGGAAGAGTTCTACTCTAGAACTTTGTATACAGCATGCAAACACTGAGTTTTCCCATCTCCCTTTCATGTGACCCAGAAAATATAACTCACCTTTCCCTCTATCCGCCTGAGCCTGAAGGACTGGTCATTTGAGGCTTGGATCTGATCAAAGTGAAAAGGTCAGATGGGGAGACTCATCTCAATGGAGAGACTGGCTTCTGGCCATGTCACCCAACCAAGAGAGCATTCCTTTTATAATTAAGGGGAGTTAACTCCCAATGGATATTTGCTCTATTTGTCCTGAGTTTATTTCCTATCTCCAAGGATATTTCTGAAGCCACTCCTTAAAAACTAAGCTGCAGGGCTTAATTTACGTCTGTTTGTCCCAGAGTCTGCAATCCCTCCTCTCATGCAGATTTAACTTCAGTGTTTTTCGCCCTTCAAAATGACCACTCCAGGTAGGCCCTGCCATGAGCCTCTGACCATCACAGGATTCTACTGCCTACATTGTACAGAGCTTTCGGACCTTTCGTGTGCACAAATCTGCTTATTTTTTGCTACTCTCACTGATCCCACACAAATAGTAACATTTGCTTGTGATTCGAAACTTTCTCTTACTACTGACCAATCCTTTCACTGGGGGGACCATCTGTGTTGATCCTCCCACTGCCCAACTTGTAGACACAAGACTTCCACTGCCACCCCCAGGGAGACGAGCACAGCCAGCAGGGTCTTCACGCCTCCCTGGGATCCAGGGAGAAGCAACCCCAGTCCTAAGATGATCTGGGACTTGGCTCTCAGAGTGGATAATGTCACACTGTGTACTCTGACTCGCACACTAAGAATTCTCATGGAAGTCATAGCCAGAAAGAATGACCCTGATGATGATGCCAAGGTCTGAAATACTTAAAGATAAGGGTTAGGCTATTTCCCAGGAAGCCCTGGACTTTAGAATCCACACACAAATGACTCATCAATCCTAGATCACTGCTTTTTACCATACTCCTTTATAGAATATACTAGGCACATTAGCCTTCCTTATTGACTGGGGAGTAGAATTTTTTGAAATTTTTCTCCAATGTTCAGATTTATCTTTCATTTTATATACACTGCATGTCTATAAAATACTTTAGGATTCAACCAATATTTTATGATTACTTATACAGAGCAGAACACCATGCTACATTCTACAGAATAATAATGAAGTTCTCTAAAAGAGGAGAAAAGAAAAACTTAACTAAATTCCCCAGGAGAATTTTGGGCAAAATACTGTGGGAGTCGAAGAACTGAAAAATCAGAGAGATTTTTACCTATACCTGTATTTTACCTATACACCCAGAGTGAGGTATGGCAAAGAGGTGACATTCGAGATGTACCCTCAAGAAGAGTGAGAATTTCCAGAAGAGCAAGGGATCAGGTGAAAATTCCAGGTGGAAAGACTGGCACAGAAACAAGAAGGGATTGAGTATATCTGGGAAACAATGGGAAGTCCAGTTTGGTTGTGTTAAGGGACAGAGCAGGAGAGACGATGGAAAAAGTATTTCAGGACAAGGAGGTGGAGGCCTTTGAAAGTCCAGAGAAGATATCTGTTTAAATACAGTAGGCAAATGGGAGCTACTGGTGGCTTCTGAACAGGGAAATGGCATCACCAAAACTAAGCTTTAAGATCATCCTCTCCAACCTCAAGCTCAACCACTTCTTCTTTGTTAACTAGACTTCATGTACACCAGCGGTTTTCTGTTCCTCTGAGGCCTCTGCACTGGCTGTCTCCTCTGCATGGAGCTCAGCCCACCCCAGACCTCCATGTGGCTGGCTCCTTCTCAACATTCAGGTCTCTGCTCAAGTGTTTCCTCCTGAATGAGCCAACCTGACCAGCGTATCTAAAGGAGTTCTCCCACCCTTGGTCATTTTTTATTCTACAATGTATTTTACTTTCTAACAGCACTTTTCATAATTTGAAATTATTTTACTCATTTCATCCCTGGTTTACAGCTTGTCTCCTCCCACTATAAATATAAGCACCATGTGAGTAGATACTTTATTAAAGACAAAAGTAGCAGTACTGTACTTATTAGAATGGCTAATAATCAATAAATACTCAATAACTATTTTTTAACAGTTTTATTGAGATAGAATTCATATACTGTAAATTTCACCTATTTAAAGTATACTATTCAATGTTTTTAGTATAGTCACAGAGTTGTGCAAAAATCACCCCAATCAATTTCAGAACATTTTCATCACCCCCAAAAGAAACCCTATACCCATTAGCAGTCACTCCTCATTGCCCCCAACCCTTCTAGCCCTAGGCGACCACTAATCTACTTTCTCTCTCTATAGATTTGCCTATTCTGAACACTTCATATAAACAGAATCAAACTATATGTGACTGGCTCCTTTCACCTAACAGTGTTTTCAAGGTTCACTCATGATGTAGCATGTATCAGTACTTCCTTCATTTTTATTGCAGAATAACATTCTACTGTATGGATATACTACATTTTGTTTATCTGTTCATCAGTTGATAGACATTTGGGTTGTTTCCACTTTTTGGTTCTTATGAATAATGCTTCCACGAAGTTTGTCTGCAAGTTTTTGCATGAATAACTGTTTTCATTTCTCTTGGGTACATACTTAGGAGTGAAATTGTTGGGTTATATGGTATCTCTTTGTTTAACCTTTTGAGGAACTGCCAGACTGTTTTCCAAAGTGGTTGCACCACTTTGCATTTCCACTAGCAATGTATGAGGCTTCCAATTTCTCCACATCCTTGTAAATGCTTGTGATTATCTATCCTTTTGACAATTCCAGTGAGTGTGAACTAGCATCTCCCTGTGCTTTTGATTTGCGTTTCCCTGATGACTAATGATGTTAAGCATCTTTTCATGGGCTTACAGGCTGTCTGTATATCTTCTTTGGAGAAATGTCTATTCAAATCCTTTGTGCCCATTTTTAATTGGGTTATATGTCTTTTCACTATTGAATGTAGGAGTTCTTTACATATTTTGGATACAAGTCTCTCATCAGATATGATTTGCAAATATTTTCTCCCATTTTGGGGGCTGTCTTTTCACTATCCTGATGGCGTCCTTCAATAACTATTTTTAAAATAAAACAATGAATAAAACTGATCCTTTAAGACAAGATAACACCCATGACCAGCTCAAAAGTATATGGCAAAGTAGTGACAGGGCAGGACCCAGTGGGGAATTCTAGTCACCTGTTTCCAGCCTTGAGTTTTGTTTACTGGTTCTCAGCATTGTCCAACCAGCCCAGAAGCAATGACATCATCCTACAATGAGTCAAAGAATGCAGCATTGGGTAAACTGGCTCATGGGCACTAACCAAATAGAAAGATGCCCCACAGTTAAAAAAATAAAGACAAAAGGTTTTGCTAGCAGCTAGGCTGTAATAAATCCTAAGTGGCCTACAATTTAGTTTTCCCTTGAAAAACTCTGAAATTGATGAATGGGGGTCCCACACACACAGAGGAAAAAAACATATTAGTTAAATGCAACCAGAATAGGCCCAGGACGAGTGAGCAGTAAACTTCTAAACTTATAGTTATGGGTATTTGCTCACAAGATTAAAGGCCCAGGGACTGTCTCCCCCTCACCGCACTGCATTCAAACTAGTGAGCACTGCTCAGTTTTATTTTGGTTGAGAAATTTCAACTAGTGAAAACAAGGTACAAGCCTGGGAACATCAATATGGAGAGAACTGGCATATTTTTACAGCTGTAAGTGCTTCTCAGAGTAGAAAAATACCAGACCTTAAGTACTTACTACAAAAATATCAGACTTTAAGTACTTGTTACAAATATATATACAGTGTGTATATACATATATGTGTATGTATATGTAGTGGGAAAGGAGTTGCTTTTAAGAAATCTTAACTAGTTTCAATGCCAGTATGGTAGCCACAATGTAATTTTCCCAGGACAGACTTAACCTCTTAGATAATGCACAGATTAACCTAGAAACTTAATGCTTCCTTTGTGATGTTAACCCTAAATTAACAACCAGATTAACATACAAATGCAAACAAGATTAAGCTAATACAGAGCAATCTAAAAATATTATATGTTAGATAGAAAGCAATTGATGAATAATTTTAAAAACACATATTTAAAAATATATCTATATTCTTATACAGAAGTAAAGTTTAGACTAAGAATATATAAAAGACACGTTCAGAACAAAGCTTCATTATACTATGTAAAATAATGTCTGTAAAGGGCAGAATACATGATATGTGAATAAATTATAGGTATAATTATTTACTAAAAAGGAAGGTAGGCTACATGACAACTTAAGGTGGAGGCTAACATAGACTGTGACACAGTATATACCATTGAAAATCATCCTTAAATATTATTTCTAGTTTCACACTCTGTTTACACTCTTCCCTCTATATTCAGTGCTCAATACAATCCTCAGTTTTTAAATCAAACACGGGAAGGCACATTTGAGAGGCAAAAGCAAATCACTCATGTGTCTGTCTTTATCCCTTAGGTTGATACAGGACCTGAAGTGCAAATAATAGCACACAGATGTGTAAAGCAGAGGTAATACCTAAATTGATCCAAGGAGAATGGAAGTGTAGGGCAAACTTCATGTTTATCTGCCTAGTAGTCATACCAGCACAAATTACCTGGAATCCTCGCCTTATCCAAACTGATAATCCCTCCAATATCCCAACCTCACAGTTTCTTGACTCCATCCAACCCACTGGCCTTCACCTGTTCTCCATCTGGTCAGCCCACCAGTACGTTCAAACTGTAGACCTTAGCCTCACGCAGAAGAGCTCTAACGTGGAGCTTCCAAAAAAAAAAGTACCCTCTGGTATGGTCCCATCTTTCCACTTCTTCCACTCTTACCAGACTGGCCCTCCATTTTTATTTTGAACTTATAGCCTCTACACCCATCCTATTCCTTTGGTTCACCAGTCCTATTTTGGCCCCACCACCTTCCTCTAAGCCTGGACACCGTGGTCTATGATTTCAAAGGTGGTACCCCTTGTACTCAAGAACCATTTGTCCCCCCACCCCACACCCAGCTTCCCACAGTCTCTTTTTCCCTTCTCTCTCACCCTGGCAAATTCTAACTCCCTATTTTGTCCTTTTCTAATCTCAGGTTCCTGAGCATTAGTGACAAAAGCACAAAATAATACAGATTGGTTCATTTTTTTCACTCATTTCATTGAACCACTAGTTACTGAGCAATAACTAAGTAGAAGCAGCAAATAACCTCACTGCTATTTCACAACTGTTTTCATAGGTATTGATCATTCATTCTTATTAGAATTTCCGAAAAATGTTCTAAAACACTGGAGCACTAGGCCATCAATTTCACCTGGCTGTCCCTCTCTCTGTTGGTGGCCTTCACCTCTGAAGTGACTAATGCGATCCAGACCATTCTATACACATACTCCCTTCCTTTTCTCCCCAATTTGAACTCCCCTGAATCTCCACTCACCCTCATTCCTCTTTAGTCTCAAGGCTCCAGTGTTCCTCTTCCTTTCCAAACCTATTCTTCTCTGCGTAAGCCATTTAAGCTTCTGTCCCAAGTGCCCACTGTGCTTCTCCTATGCCACACACTGTGCGATGTGCTAGAGACACAAACAGGAATGAAGCACTGCCCTGCTCTCGAGAGGAGCTCACCAGCTAGTGGAAGGATAGATGTGCAATTACACACACACACACACAAATACACATACAATTCCATTGACCATATCCTTTCTCTTCCAAACTCAGACACGTTTGAAAGTGAAAGGGGATGTGATGAAATGATTTACCACAGACAGAAACCAGACTATCTCTGGCAAAATATGACATAAGGTCACACTAATTGTAATAGAGTATGGCACCTTCAATTATGCAGCCATTAAAATTTGTCTAAAATTATTTAGTAACATTGAAACAAGGCTCACAATGTAATGTTAAGTGAAAACAGTACATAAAAACTGAACATAACTTTGTTAAATAAAATAAGATAGAATAACTGACACTTACTTAGTATGCAGTATGTGCCAGGCACTATACTAACTACATTTAGCTAATCCTCACAACAATCCTATGAGGGAAATACTACTGATCTTTTTTCACACATGAAGAAACTGAGGTACAGAGAGCTTAAGACCCTCGAAAGGGTCCCCTAGCTCGGAAGAAGCAGTATTAGGATGCAAACCCTTTTGGTTCTAGACGTACGATCCTAACCACCCCACTACATTGATGAGAAAGAGACGAAGGGAGAGAAGGTAGGTGGATAAGCAGATGTGCAATGAAACACTTTTGTACTCACTTCCTCTACTGCCCCACAACCCAACTCTCCCTCACTGTTCAATCAAGCGTTGGTGCTAAGAGCACTGGTGACCTCCTCATCATCAAATCTTTAAGCCATGTTCTAGTTCTCATCTCCTTGGATTCTCTCTACAGCCCTTCTCATTAGTGCACATCCTCTGAAGGGGCACCCATTCCTCCTGTGGCTTTCTGACTATCTTTAGGGCCTCCCTGTCCCCTTTATCCCTTTCCCCCTAAGTGGAGACATTCCTTTAGGTTCTATTCTCAGCCCTCCTCCCTCTTCATGCTCCATCTCTTAGCAATCCTATGTACTTCCCCAGTTTCACTTATATTGGAGAGGATGAGTGCTAGTCTTTACTTCTTTCCCATCCTAAATTCTCTTCTTCCCACTGGACATTTCTATCTGCATGCCCTTCTATCTACCAACACCACTAAGGCCGAATCTATCTTTTTGTCCCCAAAATGCTTCTGCAGACTGTCCTAATTCTACAAATGAGTCCACCATTCTCCTCGTCCATTGGCTATAAACTTTGCAATTATCTTCACCTTCTCCCTCCTTCTCATCCTCCACTTCCATTTAGTTACCAAGCCACACTGGATCCACCTATACAAGAACTTCCAAATCCATTCTCTTTCAACTGTGATAGCTTCTGTATTCATTACCAGTAACTTTTACCAACACAATCGCCTCTCTGCCTCCTCCAGTTCATTATGCACACTGCTACCAGTGGAGTCCCCCAGCCATGACTGAACACTACTGCACTGCCTGTAAGTCCATTAGTATTGTCTTGCTGAACGATAGTGCAGTAAAAATGTCCTACCTCCGTGAGAGCAGAGAATGTCCTATGTACGTTACATGGTGGACTCTCATGTTTGCTGAATCAATAGGTTGTTGCCTCCTTCTCAGGGACCTTTGATATGTCTTTATCCTACATGATAACGATGAAACTCGCTAGCCGAGGCACTTAAGGCCTTATATAATCTGATCTGTAGTAGGGTTTTGTCCTGTCCCACATCTGCTTTCGCTTATACTACTGACAGCATCGCCTTTTCCTTTGGAGACTATCCCTCCTCAGTTGGTGGGTTGCCCATCAAAGGTCAACATCTCCCTCACTTCAAGGGTGGACATGTGATCCAAGCTGACTCACCAACATACTCCCCCCTCCCATGGACAAAGTAATTGTGAGTGGGGATGAGTGGGGATGTGACCCAATGAGGACAAACTGGAGTCTTCTGCAGGGGTTAATTTCAATACTGGGTAAAAGAGGTACTAAGAACTGCATGAGCTTTACAGCCTCGTGGAAAGGGCCTGACTGAGAAGGAAGCTAATACAGGGAAACGGAGAAACACCTGACATTAGCACTCCCTCTGGCCTTGCAGCTGCACAGGCCCACAATCACTTTTCTGAAACTCTTCATCTAAATGTGTTTCAGAATTCAGAATTCTTCAGAAGAGGAAAGTACAATGGGGCACACACTGGAGTGTCTTATACACACCTCTACTTGGATGCGGGACAACCACCTCATAACAAACTCATTAATTTATTTCTGCAACAAAACAAATTAATGCCCTAATTAATGTCAGTTTAGGTCAGGACAGGTTTTGCCACGAAGAAAGTATAGATCAGGTAAGGTCTGGCTGCAAAGAGGGGTTCAGCTTCTGTTTTTAGAACTGCACATAAAGGCATGGGGCTCTGTTAAAACCAACAGATTCTGTTTCCTTCTCTGCTTGTTTATTAGTTCTATTTAAACAGTATGAGTTGTGTTTTCGACATGTACCTAAAAGAACCCCATCTGTATTCCTTACGGTCCTATCTATATTTCAGTTTTATTTCCCACTACTTTTCTATGCATAGTCACATTTGAGTCAAATTAAAAAGTCTATGCTTTGAGTCTTAATTAAAAATCTAGCAACATCCATATTATATATGCCTTATAAACCAAAGCTGTCCAACCAACACCTCTGTCCACAGCTCTAAGGGGAAAAGCATAGCTACCACTGGCCCCTAATGGGAGAATCGGGAGCCACACTGACTCCTCTCCCTTTCTGGCCCCACTAGATCCCCAAGGGCGATCACAAGAATCTGGAAAATCACAAGCTTCTCCCCTACAGAAACCCCATTAACCAGAGCATTCTCTTACTTTCCTTGATGCAGCCTGTGTAGCTCCTTGGGGGCTCTTATAGATCATATAATGCTTCCTATGCCTTTTTTTATTTATACATTCACGTTCATTTATAGGGTACTTGATTTTACAGCAACTCTCTGAGGTAGATGGAGGTATTATGGTCTCCTATTTGAAAAATGCAGCATTGAGGGTCAGGTTGGTTAATAAAAGTGAAAACCCTGGAGTTTCACTCAAACCTTCTGACTCCTAGTCTTGTTTTCTTTCTGGTCTCATTTTCCTCCCAGGATTAACGCAAACTGAAGACTTCATTGGCATTGATTGTTCCTACTTGGTACCCTCAGATGCAGAGATGCAATCTGTTGAAATTAGTGAGAATGTTGCATGACTAATTTTACTCTAAACTATCTGCAAATTTAACTTTGATAAAAATAAAAATTAACAGATATATACATATATATCTTCTAGCACGCAGGAATATCTATAAGCGTTCATTTTTACCATCCAGAAAGCCAAAGTCGGCTTCTTTGTCATTGAATCCAACCTGGATTAGTCAAGTGATCAAGTCCCAAGGCTGAGCGATGCCTGGAGATATTTCAGCTGTGGGGAAAACCCAGACACTGCTTCACATAACTTGAACCGACAACACAAACACCCCTCCCTGCCCAGGGGATGTTTCTGGGTCAGGACTCCCTCCCTTAACCAGCGAGTCAGACACGGCTGGACATTTTCCCAGCACACTACCCTGCTTCTCTGGCTGACCTTTAGGGTTAGGACCTCTGGATATAAGCTCATGAAAGACAGCGTGATAAGGCAAATTCAGCTGCCTTGGGGCTCACAAAAATGCAGTTTTTCATTTCAAATAGACCCCGAAAATCCCAGTGGGCACATACAAGCCATTCCTAGTCTATGAGATTAATGCAACAGACCAAGCATCATCAGGCCAAGCCCTCTGAACTGCCTTTTCTCGTGAAACGTTCTGCTCATGAGAACTATGCATGTGAGAGTGGCTAGCGGAGGTCCAGGTTGAGGTTCTTGGGCATGAAGAGCTGCCCAGTGCAAAGTCAGATGTATCGCACAGGGATCAACCTAGGACTCCTCCATCAATTTACTTTTCTATTTACAAAATGCCTAAAGATTTAACGAGGGAAGCACAGTCCACTCCCATACAACCCATCAGACTAGCCATGTCCCCTATTTCTAATGCCATCCATAAGCACCCAGAATTCACTGCCTACTATATACCAACATTCTAAGCATCCCACACCGCTCACAGGTCAAAACTAACCAGCACAGTGGGAGGCCTTCAGGACAGTGCTGAACAAGGTTCTTCCTGCTAAAGTATCTTTTTCTACTGATTTGGGAAATGCTTCTTCTGACCTTCCTCACACAAACTACATTCAGATTGAAACAAAATATAAATTCAAATACGATCTAATATAATGTACCCAGGTAAGATGCTTTATAAAATAATTAGTCTTCAGATATTTTTCTTCCCTTTTTTCCACCCCCAGCAAGCTTATCCTATACTATTTAACGGGCTACAACAAGCATCAGCCAGGGAGGAGGGCACCACCATGGGAAAGCAGCCAGAATTGTTTAGAATCCAACAGAAAACTATTTTAAAACTATTTTAAATTGTTAGTTGAAATGGAAAACCATTTTCCAGGTCTACAGAGCTCTGATTTAGCTCTTTGCGCTCAGCCATCAAAAATTTATTTTCCTGATCTTAACATTTTGCATCTCCCATTTGTATAATGTCTTCCTTTCTCCCCATCTAAATAAAGGTTGAATCTCACTTATTTCAGATTCAGATTCAACAAACCTTTCACTGCAAGCCTAACTATGTGCTGAGCAATGCACAGTCAACTCACTCTATTACCTAGAGATTATCATTTTACAGATGAAGGAACAAGGGGCTCCATTAAGTTCTGTGACTTTCCTGCTTTCTCAGACCTTGCAAGTGGCATCTCCAGAGTTTCCGAGTCTATGCTTTCCATGGGAACTCCAGGTAAAATGTTTCCCCAGTATTGCTTGCATCTGGCTTGATCTTTCTGGAATCTTCCTCAAGATAAATTACACGGTTTAGAGAAGGCTTTTTGCTACTGGTAATCTCAGCTTGGGATCAAGGATTATAAACAACTCACAGAAGGGTAAATCCAACTATTGTGCACAGCAAACAACCTTCACAGAGGACCTTCTCCCTGGGTTCAAATAACCAGAAATTAATTCCTCCTGGTTTGTAGACTTCATCCAAACAAAGGTTCACAACTAACATTATGTCTTATTCCTTTATGTCATTTCTATCCTCTAAGCACTACACTGTTAGCTCAAAGGGTCAGAGCACAGGATTAGTGAGGGGGGACTATTCTTCCATCCAGCACAGGCCAACAGGCAGCCACACCTACCCTCAGCCAGCCCAGCAGGTGCTGGTCGTACTAGATACTAAGGGGGCCTGAAGTCAGGGCTTGTAGAGGAAGAAAGGGAGGACATTCTAACACCAAGCAAAATATGATATATGATGATATGACAATTACTACTAATAATTATGGCATCATTTCAGAATTGCAAGGCATAACCATTCACAAAATACAAACATTATGTGTAAACCCACCAACACATAATGCTATCTCTATAACCAAAGCTAAGAAAACTCTCATCATTGTTCCCTTCCAGGAAGTCAAGCCTGTCCTTTCTGCCTGTTGTTTGCTTGCTTGCTCTTCTGTCACTCTGCACATCCTATCTTTCGTGAACACAAGAGGCACGCCTATCCTTTTCTGTAGAAATCTCCAGGCCAGAAATTTTACCTCTTTTGGCTTTTAAATGCTAAGGTGCTGTACAAAACATTACACTGAAATCCTGAGTAGAGAGTCAAAACTATACTTTTACTGTGAGGAAAAGTCACCTTATTCACCTAAAATATTACACTGAAGTTATCAAAAATACTACCAGGATATTAAATCACTTTAGAAACAATGATACATCTCGGTTCCAATTTGTGACATATGAGGTGGGACCCCCAGCCCAAATGGGTAAAAACAGGAGAACATTCCAGAGACATTTGCAAATCAGTTACTGAACTACAGCTGGTTTACTGATGGAAAGAAAGAATAACAAAAGGATGTCTAAAGTGTTAAAAGGTCAGAGCAATAAAGCATGAGAAAGAAATACATTTGGCCCATACAGTGCAATGATATTGCACGTGTGAATACTCAATTTACCACCCCAAAGACTCAGCAGAGGATTACTCTCCTTTGATCTACAGAGGAAACACTTCACACTGTAAGAATAGCTGGTCTTTCTGCACTGGCGATGGCATCAGTTCAAGGCGCCCTCTGTAACCTCTGCAAGCAGTAAATTTCCTCATTAGCATTGTAAAAACCACAATAAGTAGTATCTGGTGTTGTTTGTAAACTTTCTTAGTATTACTTTTTAAATGAAAAGCCATGGATCTTCACTAGAAGGCCCTTCATAAAAAGCGAGGGAGGCCACTGCAATGTCTGCTTGTTCAAGAGTGGGTTGAGTGACAATTTCTTCTCCCTCACTCTGCTGGGTTCTATTTAATGAGTTTATTTAGATAACGGGCTTTCTGCCCTTGCAAGTCGTGAAGCTTCTTAGATTCAAGAAGTCCAGGTCTGTGTGAACTAAGTATCTGTGAATTAAGACTGGCTGTTTGCTTCCAGTCTACTAAGCCACTAAATCAGAATTCAAGGAAATGGGGATTTTACTTTCTTCCTGCTTCCTCCCATCCTGAAAGGCAGGACTCATGCAGAAGTAGGCCTGGACCAGAGAGTCCCAGGTGTGAATCATGGCTCTGCCACTGTCTAGCTGGGTATGCTGGGCTGGTCAACTTCTCTAGAGTCTTGGTTTTCTCTTTGCTATATATGAGGTAATATCCACCAAAAATGGACATTTTGCAGATTACAAAAGAAGTGTAGGTTCAAGTACTTATTCTTTCAAACATGCCTGTTATGTGGGAGATGCTCAATGTTAGCTGAATCTGAGAAAGGGGTCTCTGGAAAGATTAACACGACTACTCTCATTACCATCCTTCCCAATTACACTCCCGCGTCACACGCAGCACCCAACTTGAAGCTCACGTAAAAAGACTTAGATTCAATGCTTTCTTCCAGAAAAAAAAGAAGCCAGTGAATCCTAACAAGCCATTAGAATGGAACTCTCCTGAACACAACAGGCAGTTAGGCAACAAAATCTGGCTGGTGTCCCTTCTTCCTTCCTTCCTGGTGTATGTGGGTGGGGGTGGGGGCGGTGGACACAGACCATGCCCCTTGCCCTAGTCACAGTCCTCCTCCACAGTACTGGCTTCTCTGAAACACGTCGTCCCTCTGGACCCGCAAAGCACAAGACCTCGCGCTCCCTAGCTCCCTCCAGATGAGAGAACAGCAGTTCTGTCTCCTATCTCGGTGCCGAGTCCCCGAGGCAGCCTAGGGTCCCCGCGCTCCAGGGCAACTTGCGTTCCTGCATGTGGAGCGCAATGGCATTAGAAACCGTCTGTGCTCTCTTGCTTCAGTGGCACCAGCCGGCACCTTCCTCTCCCTTCCCCCTGGCAGGGCACGCAGGGCGCGTGCATCCGGAGCAGTCCCAGAAGCGTGTCTGCTGCGAGGGCGCCTCCATCACCCTCGCGTCCCACCCCCAGCAGAGTCTCGCCAGGGCCCGCTCCTCCGGCCAGGCCCGGAGCAGCGAGTGGGAGGAGTGTGAGTATTGCGGGACGGGGGAGCACTTTCTGGGACCCGCTTACATAGCCCTCTCCACTCCATTTCTTGCAAGAAAGCAAGCGAGGAAGCCAAGACCATTTAGTCCGGAGGTACCTCCAAATCTGTTGCGCTTCCCATCATCCCCATAACACCACTCAATTCATTGTCCCCTGGCCGGGCAGTTCTGCCGAAAGCCCGCGAACGGCACCCCACAAAAACCCCGCGGCCCGCTGCCCCCCAACTCTAACCCCACGGCGCCCCTCCGCACCCGGCACGTCCCTCCCAGGGGGAAGACTCGCAGTTTTCCCAGAGCAGAACCTGGTCAGCGGGTCTTGGAAGTTTCCCACCTCCTCCTCCGACCTCCCCTTGGGGAATCCCCAAGCGAATCCCGCGCGAGAGGCGAAGAAGCCGGGAGGTCTCCCCCAAAATCCGCGCTCACGCCGGGTCCGGCTTCCTCTTCCCTCCCTCCGCCTCCCTCCTCCCTTCCAGCTCCGGTCCCCGCGCCTCCTGCGCCTCCAGCGCCCAGCGGTTCTCTCGCCCAAGAGGAAACTTCTTTCTGGGCTAAATTCAAGTCCGAGCAAGAAAGGCTTTCCCTTGCCCGCCTCCCTCTTACCCCGGCTCTCAGAAACCATCAGGAGCTGGCACCAGGGGCGCGCTTACCTCCTACCCTCTCCCCCAAGAAGAGCTCCGGGTACTAGTGCCCCCCGACTTTCCATGTCAAAAGGTCTGATCGAGTCTGATACCACCACGGGGTTATGCACACTCATGATTTTTCCAGGGACCCTACCTGTCCCTCGTGGCTTGCAACAAACAAGTAAACAAAACACAAACCCCAGCAACTTTGCAGTGTGTGTGTGTGTGTTTGTGTGTGTAAGAGAGAAAGAGAAGACAGACGTACAGAGAGAGAGCATCGCTCAAGAGTTAGGGCAACAGCTGCAAGAGCACATCTGGAAGAGGGGGAGGGGGATTAACGAGGAGGCGACAAGCGCGAGGTCGAGGGGGACTCCCGTCTCCCCGCCCCCGGCAGCTTCAGGGCTGAGGGCCGGGCCAGCCTGTCGTTACCTGTCCCATGTTGATGAATCCGTACTTGCTGGCGATGCGGTCGGCCTCCGGGAAGCCGCCGGCGATTTTCACTGCCCAGTGGTTGGTGTAGACGCGCGTCCGGCACACGGGGAGCAGGCAGCCCCCGAGCAGCGCCAGCACGCACAGCAGGTCCAGCCGTCCCGGGCAGCAGCAGCGGCTCCCCCAGCCCATGGCCCCGGCGCTTCACTGCCTCCCTCGCTCGCTCGCTCGCTCCACGCACTAAGCTGCGCGCACAAGTAACTTCTCCGGCCTGGGCCGCCCCGGCGCGCAGCCCCCGGGCCGCCGCGGCTCGCAGCCCTGGGCGATCGGCAGGAGGCGGCGAGCCCCGGCAGGGAGCAGAGCAGCGAGCCTCGCGCCGGCTCCTAGACCATCCCTGGGGCTGTGGGGACCTGTGCTCCCTGCTCTCCGGCCCGCGGGGCGATCGGCCGGCGCTGCCCGGCTCGGGCGCAGGAGGCGGCTGAGTGGGGCGGCCGCCCTCCCGCAGTTGGGTCTCGCCGGGCTCGGCTCCCGGACTCTCCGACTCGCCCTCGCTCCTCCCGGGGCCCCCGAGCGCGGCAGAGGCGGCGTTGCAGGCAGCGGCCGGGCGCCCCCTCTGCTGGCCCGGGCTCCGAGCGCTCACTAGCTTGCTCCCTGCGCTCCCTCGGGCTCCGAGCAGCGCGCGGGGAGTGTGAGTGGCAATGGCAGCAGCGCCTGCTCTGCATAAATGACTCCCCCCCACTTAACACCCCTCCTTTCCCACATCCCCCTCCTCCTCTCCCTCCTCCTCCCGCCCGAGAGCGGCTGCAGCCAGGCGCCAACCGGGTCCTAGCGCTGCCGGGTTCTCCGGGCTGTAACCTCCAGGCTTCCGGAGAGCAAAAGTGAGTCTTTCCAAAGGGCTGGGAGGAGAGCTCCGGCGTCGTGGTTTTACTCCCTTCTCTTCCCGCCCTCCTGGATTTGTATTAATTTACCGCTACTTCCCGAAAGACTCGAGAGATTTACAAGCTGGTGTGAGTCAAGCGCCCCGAAGACTCATTCATCCTCGCTCTGAACCTCCTTAAACAAGTATTTAAGGAGGTCAGTTGCGTGTCAATTGCCGAACAAATAACCCGAGATTTTCACTTCGTTAATTCTTCGTGCTGTTCAGCAACCGTTTATTTCACACGTTCTGCTCCCGGGAGAAGCTACCACACAGGACTGTAAGGAGCATCGACTCTTGCAAAAACCAACCACGGTGGCTCCAAAGCCAAGTCTGTTGCCCTCTGACTTTCGAAATCTGTGCATCCGATACTAAGGCAACGCCACCGGAGAGTAAAATTCCAGCCGCGGAATTGAGGAAAGATGTTTCTGTGAATATTCGGTATGAAAGCAGATGGAGATGTTGAGCCCAGGGAATAACTTCATTCATTCGTTGCATTGAGTCTGATGAGGGCTTCCTTTTTCCACCAAGGGAAAAGTTTTCCAACTTTTCCAAGCACGGCCCTGTAACAGTGAGAGACTTCAGTATAAAAAGGACCACAGAGGAAGTTCAGATGAAATCTGTGGCTGCGCCGCCTTCCTGACTGTATCAGGCACTGTGGCCGCAGCAGGCAGGAGGGAGCTCGGATTAACCCGCTTCTGCTGAACAACCTCCCCGCCTTTTTTGGCACAGGATGATTTCTTGTGAAAAGAAAATTTACCCTTTATGAAATAACTCAAGTGACCTTAAAAGCATTCACTCTATCCCTAACTCCCTCCCTCCTCTTTTTTCCCTCCTTTTCCCCTGCTCCATTATTTTTCTTCCTAAGCATTGGTTAAATGTATTTGAGATTATTTAACCCATCACATCTATAGCTTTGGGTAATGATTCTTTTATCTGCCTAGATCTGCACTTTTCTCCTCTCCTCAGCTGAACCATATCTGCAAATTCAAAATTCATAAATTTAAAGTTCATAACATTCATAGTTAAATTCGTAACTCATAAAATTATCATTTTATGACATTTTACACATCATACAAAGTATGCTATATATTATTTAACCTTGAGCACAAACCCACAAAATAACATTATCCCCACATTACTGAAGAAGTAGATCAGAAAAGTCAAATCATTTGCAGAAGGGCAAGTATTTTATTAATTTACGTATTTGAGTGATTTGACACACCTCTTTTGAGCACATAGAATGTTCCAGGCATTGTGCTGGATGCTGGAGAAAGGAAGAGAGGGAGGAACAAAGGGTTAGTGGAATTCAGACTCTGAATAACTCAGAGTAAATGTGGTTTGTTATTGTTGTTGTTGTTGTTGTTGTTATTTACAGGTGGAAGAACTATGCTTGCGCTGTAGAGTTTTGGCACAGTCTCGCTACTGGCCAGTCCCTTTGAACACTCCTCTTCCTCCCTCCCCAACCTGGAGTCCAGAAAGTTTACAACCTATTAGATCACTGTTAATTGCCACTCTGACCACCATGTCTCCATAGGGACATTGGATTATTCCTCTAGAAGCTGATGGGTTTCAGATGGGATGAGAAGAGGTCAATTAAGATCTAAATCCCAACATACATACAAGAGACAGTCTTTCTTTCCTTCAGAACTGTGAGCATCTGCTGTCAGACTGGAGGGAGAGCCTGTTCTGACCGGGATCCACAGGAGGGTGGCCACTGTGAGGACCACACAGGAGTCAAGTTTGAAGCATGGCCTGTGGGTTTCTCTGGGACTCAGGGGCCATTATTGTTCAAAATTGCGAAGGCAGCACAAAATGCTTCTCTTTGAAAGCCATGTTGCCTCTGGGCTTCAATTTCTGAATGAAATGAAGAGGAATCACAGCGCCAGGTCTCCTGAGGCCCTGAGGCTGTTTCCTAAGAGTGGTAAAATCACTCATTGATATTTTTCTCCATGATGTCTCTTTTTCTTTCCACTAACACTCTTGCCTTCTGTAAGCGTGCCCTGCTTGGCGCACACACACACAGCATTCACTGCATTGAACATGAGAGAAAATTGGAAAGTGAGGTAGGAAATGGGTAAACCACTTTGCTGCTTTGTAAACCAATCCCTGGGCCAATATTTAGCTTACTCAAAGGGTATATTCTTCCATTTAGATGCATATGTATTTAGAAGGGAAAAACCTAGCTCTGTTTAAAAAGATAAAAAAGACTTGGAACCCCCATTCATCTGTCAAATCAAACCCATGAATGTAGATTCATTCATCTTATTGTCCATCCCTTTTGCAGGTGTCTTCCACTTCAGTCATGTGTCCATTCTCAGAGTGTGATTTTTAAACCTAAAGAATACCAGAGAAGCCCCTCTCCCATTGATGCACAGGCATATCCTGCTTCCTGCTTTGGGATCTACCTTAATGAACTCATTAGCTTCCTTGCTTAGAGCCAGTTGGCCAGAATGAAGCTTCCAGATAAGGATCAATAGCTGTAGCAAAAAACATCTTCTTTCATGACCTTAAGCTCTATTGGTTATCATCCTCAGCCCTATTATCAATGCCTCAGTAGCCAAAGGGACCAGGAACCGATAGAATAGTAATGGTTAGTGCAAAACCATCACTAACATTGGAAAAGAAGCTGAAATCCAAATCTTGCAGGAATGCTTCCTTTTTGTATGCGAAGAGTAGCACTACACGATTTGACCCTTGACTCTCCCTCTGTGCCATATGGTAGGAAACCAGGCAGTTGTAAGTTTTATTCTGCCTTATACTTAGCAACATATTACTTGATAATGAGGCCCTGCTAGTGTTTGGTCTCTCTGCCAAGGTCTCTCACAGCTCTAAAAGAAAATTTCAGTGAAATGCAATGAACAGAAATCCAGGCAGATTGAGTAGAAGGAGAAGTGAAAAGTACTTGGTAAGACTCATCTTGAAACCCTGCAAATGGAAATTATTCTGGGAAGAGTTTGCTTCATGAGACACCTCATTTCTTGCTCTGCTACATCCTTTGCTGGAAATTGACCTTTAAGATCTCGTCTAACCTGAGATCCTGTGAATCAACGATAAATTGGTAATGGACAGTTTGGAGCTGACGAAGGGGGAAAAATGCCCCTAGAAATTTCGCTGCCCGGGAGAAGCGTCACCAAATTTATAGGGATTCTAATCAGTTTTCCAGTATATTAAATTCAGAAGTGGCAGTGAAAATTTGTCGAATAATGATAATAATAATAAATGGTAGTTATTACTAACATTTATTAAAGACTAGTTATATGCCAGGCATTGAGCCAAACACATTTCAGGCCCTAATCTCATTCACCAAGCATCAGAGCTGAAAAAGACTTTAGCTATCATAGAATCTAACTTCTTTACTTAATAGAGAAGAAAACTGAGGCCAATAGAAAACTAATCTGAAAGACAGTAATCCTATCATGGAAAAACAAGTGAATGAATGGATGAATAATATAAATAAAACAAAGGAAGAGCTGCATGGACCAAAGATGACAGTGTGCTATGAACCTAGGATTAACATTAATCTAATTTGCATCCCTTGGTTAAAAAATTCAATCCAGGGGATGGAAACTTGACTTAACATTTCAGATTCCTTAGATGTTTAACCACCATCACTTAAAAATATGATTCATGACACATATGGTCCCAGGACAAAAGTTAATCCAGGGCCTGCTATTACTTTTATTGCATAATATTTATATAAGGGGACACTAACACATGACTAACATCTGCAGATTTCAGGAAGCCTTAGCTCCATCTTTGACCTATTTGAACTTGACCTAGATTGGTATAGTTGACTGTCTTCTGTGGACATTTGCAGAGGATACAGAGCAGTATCCTCTTCAGGATGGATATGTTGGATGAATGTGATGTCCCGCCTCCCCACCTCAGACTCTAATTCAGGGAAAAGCAGGTAGAGAAAGGGTGTGGAAAATCAGAGCAAGAGGCTTGGGTCTTGGAGCTTCACCCACCAAAAAGAATGAAATCTATGTCAATGGCAACAACCCTCCCCCAAGAGTCCAGACTTGCTCTTTTCGTAGTGCTTCTGGATCTTTTTCTCCAAAACATTCTATTAGCTCTTTCATTCTTAAACCTCTCAGAGAATCAGGGGTTTAATAACCACTGACTTAACAACTTGATCGTCCCTAGGAAGACCAAGTTAAATGGACCCTAGGAATTAAAATATCTTTTGAGTCCAGGCAGTAGCTCTAATTCATTGATGCCAAATGATACATTGTAATTCAAAACATATTCTTATGACTTTTAGTTATTTATCTGAAGGAAGATAAATTTATGACAAAATTATTTCGCAAATACCTTGTATGAGTACGTCCTTTACACCTATTACATTCTGCATTTCCAGAAACTGTATATCTAGATCACTCACCACTCACTGTGCATCACATAACTTCATTCTTCCCATGGTATGTTCAGGATGTAGTTATTACACAACCATTGTGTAGCTATTGTTCAAGTACCTCCCTACCAACCTTCCCTACCTCCACTACAGATTTTAGTAATGTATGAAAAAAAAAGGACATCTTTTGTTGCCCTTAACCCTTCAATGCACGGTAGAGGTATCTATCAGTAAGGTATTCCAGACCCAAAGCTCACTGCAACAGTTAGCCTGGAGGAGGAGCTCAGTTTAAACTTATGCAAATGAGCAGCTACTATTCTTTCCTGTACTGTATATAGAATGGCAGCAAAGTTCTATTTTCAAAAAGGTTATCCCATACTTACAAACAATTCATTGATAAAATTGTATATTTCTAAAGGCAGTGGAATATAATTCAACAGAAAGCTTTTTAGGGCTTCTCAGTTTAAAAAAGTGTAAGATTTCCCTGGCTCCATGTTTATAAGTTCCCTGTGATGGCTCAAAACCAGATACTGCATCAAGAAATAATTGACTCTGATTTGAACTATGGCCAGTGGTCCCCTTTTAAGTCCTATGACTTAGCTGGCTTCCGCAGAATATCAAGAACTAAGAGTACACTAAATCACCGGAGACCTTGAGGCGTGCTTCTCTCTTCAATTTTCTCCAAACAAGAACAGTGAAAGCCCATTTTGTAGATGTGCTAAAAAACACTATTACATAAATTGGTGTTTAAATGCTAAATTTTGCCTTCTGTGAGTGAAGATGAGACCAAGTTCTATGAAAATGCTATGAATCATTATTAAAGTCTTGGTGAAGAAAACATCTTTCTCTAGTACTGCTGTACTGCTGTTTATTTATTTAAAAAATAATTAGAGCATTGTTTTGAGATCTGGTAGCATATTGAAGCGTGAAAGGTGAGTGTAGGTTGAATCCTGTGCAGAAGGAACAGGCAATATATTCGGTATCATTCATCATTTCTTATTCTAGTCTTTGTCATATACTTTTTTTGTGACCATACAGATACAAGTTGGCAAATTCATAAAATATTTGCATGTTGACATTTTGGCAGTGAAATGAAAAATGAAAAGAATTTTGCAGGAAATGTCAGCAATGCAAAACTTAGCGACATTCTATAAAACTGGGCTAAGCATTATTAGGAAAAAAAAAATCTTAGGGCATAGTGGAAGTTAAGACTTCAAGGCTCAAAGGAGCTGAGTGCTAGATGCTCCATGGACAAGACAAGTTGAACCTTACAGGTAAAAAGCTGACCACCTGAAGGTCAGTGAAATATTCAAGGCCACACTATTGGCTAGATGACAGAAGTGGATCCACCTGGAATTGATTTTGCATTTAATACCTTGGACACTTTGGAAAACACGTTTTCCACCCGAGTGTGTTGTGAGGTGCTCTGGGTTTAGCAAATGGAGTCTCACGATTTGAGAGATGTGAAGTTCCAGAAGTGGTTCAGTTATGTGTGGAAACTAATGACTCTGAAGCATATTATCTAATCAATATTCTATTATCCAATAGCCTTTTACTTACATTGGACCTAGCATGCTGCAATTTCTCCTGTGTGAGTCATGCCCTCTGTATGTTTAATGATAAACTCTCTGCCAAATGGAGTCTAGACAGGAACAGGCCTTTTCCTTTCTACAAATTCAAAGTAGAATTCCCTGAAAACATCTGGATTAAAGGAAAAGAGGAAATTGGCGAATCTATATGGGAAGGGTGAAAGTAAACCCTGTCACATTGATTGGATCACTCATAGAGTGATCTTGATGACTATTATTGATAGAGCCCCTACACAGCATTTGTATAGACTTGTCAAAGTACTTCTGGGTTATGACCATATTTACTCCTCACAGTGACATGCCAAGTAAGTGGAGACATTGTCATCATTTTAACACTGTCACAGCCATCACAGTCACTTCACAGATGTGGAAAGTGCGTGCTGAACTGATTTCTCCAGCTGCACACAGCCAGTGAGTGCTGGGACTTGGATTGGAATTCAGGCTTTCTGAATCCTGTATTTGTGCTAATTTCACCATCCCAGAGTTACAGCAAAGTCTCTACAAAGATATACCCCCTGAACTATAGACTTCTGTCCTGTCCTGGGCTTTGACCAGTCCCTCCTTGCGGAAAGTACTCCTGTTCTTAGTTGAGGAGGAGAGCCTGGAGAATTCAAAGCTAAGGGCCTTCCTTCAGGGCTTCCTGAGTCTGTCATCAAGATGCAGTTCCCTCTCATCTCCTCCACTCATCTCTCTTCACCTTGAAGTCCAATCATTTCTCAGCTCCGTCCCCGGATGTATATCCAAATCAACACTCCCCCAAAAATTTCTAGGAAGAAAGCGGATGTGTGATTCATTGTGTCTAAAATGATTTTCTCTTTTCCTGACTGAATTCAGAGGTTTTCTTTTCACTTGCTAATTATCTGGGTCCTACAAACAGCAATGTGCTCATTATGATGAAATTCCACAAGCTTTATGAGAAGCAACTGTGAAGTCTTGTTGGAATTCATTATAATGGACACTGGTAGAAAGGATCGTCTTAAGGTTCCCAGTAATGTGCTTATTTTATAAGTGGCCCTATTCTCAGAGCTGTTTTTACTTGATGGCCAAAGGTGCATTTTAAAAATTGGATCCTCCCTTCATATCAATTACACCTCAATAAGGCTATTTAAAATATTTTATTCTCCCACTACACACACACATACCCAACACACATAATTATCAGTAGAACTTTGAGAATGACAGAAAATGACTCATGCAAAAGTAAATGGATAGGGGCCAGCCTGGTGGCGTGGTGGTTAAGTTTGGCACACTCCACTTCAGGTGGCCCAGGGTTCACGGGTTTGGATCCCGGATGTGGACCTATACACCGCTCATCAGGCCATGTTGTGGTGGCATCCCACATACAAAATAGAGGAAGATTGCTACAGATGTTAGCGCAGGGCCAATCTTCCTCAAGCAAAAAGGGGAAGATTGGCAACGGATGTTAGCTCAGGGACAATCTTCCTCACCAAAAAAAAAAGTAAATGGATAGGTGGCAGGTGCCACAAGTAAAATCATGGGCAAGGCAGCATTAACTGAATCACCTTCTGCGCTTTATGGCAAATTTAATTTCTTCACCCCATATTATGCCCATTTTTCTTCTCATATCTCCCTTGTTCCAACTTTCCTATAACTTTGTCTAGTCATCACATACTGTCTTTCATCACCCTGATCTTCATAAATAATAATAAATAGAAAAATATTTAGAACAGTTTGAAAAAAGGAGAAATACTGTGATATTTCCACTGCTGTAACATAGCTATTTTCATATTTATGTACTCTCTCCTCGTATTGGTCTGAAAACAACCATATCTTTATTAAGTTATAAACATAACACACACTCACTTTCATATTCTGCATTTTTCACATAATAAATACTATAAATATGTCTCCATAGTCTTTGTAATTATCATTTTAATGACCATACTCCATTGGGTTGATGTATCATAATTTACTAAACTCTATTGTAGGACATTTAAATTGTTTCCAATTTTTCATTGTTGTAAATAATATTGGAGAGAATATCCTCATGAATAAAGGCTGAGTGTGCTTTAGATTTTTTTCCTTAGGATAAATTAACATCTTTTGGGTCTCTCATGCTCCAAAAATTAGAGAATAGCTCGCAGCCTCAAACTCTAGAGGGATCAGGCACATAATTTAATCAAATGAAGTGGGCTAATAAATATGGTGAATGAATCATTTCTTATCTCAACTCTGACAGCATTCTCCAAATCCACTGCCCTGACTACCAAAATTACTGCCTCCATCTGTCCCATCCATCCATCCGTCCATCCTTCCATCAGTCAGTCATTCAGTCAATACTGGTGTTAAAGACAAGACAACAGGCCCAAAATAGAGTCACTCATGCTAAGCCCCACATCAACAAATCCAGACTTAACTTAATCACAGTTTCAGCTCTCCCAGAAATGGAATCTTAAACCAGTCAATCAGGAATCACCCGATCAGCATTAGTGAGGTCATCTGCCTGATAAACCCATGCCATCCCCTAAAAGAAAGTAACCTTCAATAACCAATTCACTTTTTTGTCTTTTTGTATAACTTCCTTGTTCTTGCTCCCTTTTGCCTACATAAGTCTTTCATTTTGTATAGTTCTTGGAGCTCCTTCCTATCTGCTAGATTGGATGCTGTCCAATTCATGAATCGTTGAATAAAGCCAATAAGATCTTTAAATTTTATTCAGTAGAATTTTGTTTTTTTTTTAACACTGGGCTGGGTGCTATGATCAATGACTAATAGAGAAGTCATAATTTCACAAAGCTTTAAGCCATTTGGTGAAACTTTTGAATTGTTAGATTGTTATTTAATTTGTCTAATTCTCAATGCTAAGTGCTGACACTAAGAGAGAGAAGGTGAGGGGATGAAGAAGATGCTGGAGTGGTCTAAGCAATTTCATGGAGAAAATAGAGATTGAGATAAATTTTAAAAGATTGGTTGGGGGTTGGGTTTGAATAGAATGAAAATATAATACGATTCTAATATTTGGTACACTTAGTGCCATTTATGAGGGATATTAGGATTTTAGGGATTTTTTTATACCTTTAACCAAAGTTCTCCAACTTTTCAAGTTGAAAAGTCCCAGGTAACTCCTCTTCAACCAATGAGAATCTTTATAACTTTGTGTCTTCCCTTAAGCTTATAAGTCAGCTTCTGAGCAAAATGTGAGGCTCCTGATTGGATTAGAGAAAAGCACTCTGATCCTGGAAACATTTAAAATCCATTCAAAATAACCTCCTTGTCTTCAACATCTGGAGAAAACCAGGCTTGGGTGGGAAAATGGAATACCATAAACCTTCCCCAGATCTTTCTCTGAGACCCAGCCTGCAGACAGGTTCACCAAAATGCAGCTTTTGGCTTCCACAGTAACCAGAGAACAGAAGCGTGTTTCCATTAGTTCAAGCATCCTGAACAATGCTTGATGGGTCTATAAAGTAATTTAAAATTTACTTGAAACTCTGCAATCTAATCAATAATACCAGAGGCCTTGCGCAAATGAGACAATCAACCAAGATCACCAACTTCCTGTTCTAACAAAGAATGGCCATTTCCCCTATCCCTCTGGGTCTCATTCATGTGGATTTTCTCTTTAAATAGCAGATGCGTTCAAGGTTTCAAGTATTTTCTCTAAAAATATTAATTTCTTTCCTTTCACTCTTCCCTCCTTTTCTGCTTAAAATCTTTAATACTTCTCATCTGCAACTTTAATTATTTAATTTCTTCACTGCATTATTTAAAGACAAGACAGTTTGGGGGATGCAGTATGAATGAAGGAAGGATGACCCCATGCAAAATGGAAGAAAACGGTGTCACATTGCACTGTGGCAGATTGTTTAGTACAGAATATTTTGCAGTCTCTAATCATCTTTTATCTTAATGTATCCTCCTGCAAATATGGACGAAATGACAATTTTGCTTACAATGTCAGATAAATATCAATGAAGAAAAGACCTTCAGGAGCTTGAAGAAAGGTGATATATGTGAAAGTATACCATGATTTTCTGTTAAAAGCATTTAGAAATGAGTCAAGATAAAGGCAAGACTAGAAATGCTACACAGCACTTAAATATAGAGTTTTCTTTGAATCTTCCTCCCAACATAAAAATAAAATGGAATAGCAGTAGCATTGGAACATAAGTACAATTTGTAAAAATGCATGATTCTCTTACATTTATGACACATTCTTCAACCAAAATTTTAATTACCTCAAAGGTAGAGATAGATGTACTTAAAAATAAAAGTCTTTTTTGATTGTGTCAGTATATTGTGGAAAACAGTAAAATAAATAAAAATATTCTGTAAACCCCCAAACACCTCTAAACTCTCTAATCACTATCTTGACATATATTTTTTTATCCCCTCTCCTCTCTCTCTTTATATATGTATTCTATATATATAATATAGATGTACACACATACATATAAGGCAAATTATATATGTGTATATATTTATAATGTACACACTTACATACATATATACATACATATACACATACACATGTTTTTTATCCTAATTTAATATTTTAGTTAATTTAATTTATTTTCACTTACATATTTCAAATATATTCTATTTCTCCATTTATTTTTTAAATATGTCTTTTCATGGCTGCAAAAGAGTCTATCATATGGATATACTATACACATACAACATTGTATATATACACATACATAACCATTACCCTGTTGTGGACAATATAAGCCATTTCCAATTTGGGGAATATATTATAGATAATACCATATTGACATCTGTATAGAGCACATCTTTTTGATCATAAGCTATCAGGGTCAAATGATTTTCACAGAGTAAGCTTCACAGTCTCAAAATGACCTATGACATAGCCTGACTCTATAAGGAAATCATAAAATGTGAAAAAATCTATAATGAAGGTATACTGCATAGTGTTAACCCTGTGGACCCTGAAGTCACACCGCCTAGGTTCAAAACACCAGAATTACTGCTTGTATGATCTTGTGAATTCCTCAAACCTTTTTTGTTTGTATCTTTACCTATAAAACGGGTATAATTCTAGGACCTACTTCATAAGTCTATTGTGAAGATTAAATAAAATAGTTTATGAAAAAGGATTTAGCTTGTTACTTCACATAGTAGTTTCTTAATAAGAATTAGCAGTAAATGTTACTTTTATTAATATCATAAATTGTGAAATATTGTACACCAAAATACCTCTGAATACATACCGTCAAGTGGTAGTCCAATTTCTCCCTGTAAATATGTTAACAATTTTTCATTGGAGCACATGTGAGAAAAGAACGAGCCAACCTTCAGAGAATCTATTTAATTGATTTTGTTAGCATGCCAGCTATCATTTATCTACTTTTTCATGTTACACCGCAAATACTCAAATCCAGTAGACCCATTGGGTAATATGATGCAGAGATGATGGCACTGAGTCACCCTCTGGAGATCATGCCTTCTGATTTGCTCAGATCCACATTTATCCCCTTCCATGCAGTATCTACTGAGAATTTTTCTAGATGGTCTAGGGATCCAAGGTAAAAATGCTGGTGCAAGCTGTCAAAGAGGTCCTAGAAGAGCAGAACTGCTCTCTCTCTGTGATTAGACTCATTGTGGAGGTTCTGTGTGGAATGAGAGTAGATGACTGTGGCCAAGTGTCAGAGCGATGCTAAATGGCTGCCTTAGGAAAGCTGATTGGATAGAGCAATTGGACCATATGGGCATATGGGCATTTAATAGGCTATAGAAGTTAAGAGTTTCATATGGTTCTTCCCACTGCCTGGAACTTCCTTCAACCTCCACGTCATCATTTGGTGATAAATCTTCAAACTTCACTCTAGAAATCAGTTTTGACAAAAAGCCTTTTGCAAAGCTTGTGCCTCCCTTGCCCACAGTGGTCCCAAACTGCATTGTCGCTAACTCTATGCTTTTCTTTTCCTGCCTCTCTCTCTCCAGCTACCTACACACACACACACTTGCACACACTCAACACACCACTATACACACACCCCTGCACACACTCAACAAACCCCTACACACACATACACACAACACATCCCTACGTACACGCATAGCACATCCCTACATATACACACACGACACACCCCTACACACACACACACACACACACAGAACTTAAAACACCTGAAGACAAATACCACCTCCAATTCCATTTTCTATGCTAAGTAACAAGCATGTGTTTGGTGTCCAATATCTGTCTGTTGAATGAATAATTCTGTAGTCACCTCTTTCTGGTGTAGACTGATGGCTCAGATCAATTCCAGGAGATGTTGTGATAAATTAGTAATGTTGACAGGGATTAAAAAGAATGTCTCTTCTGAAGTATTTATGAATGGAATGATATATCTGGGATTTGCCTCAAAAGACTCCAGGGTTTTTTGGGGTCAGGGGGAAGAGGTGGTCGTAGAAATTGTAGGCATTGATGAAAAAATTGGCCACGTATTGATACTTGTTGAAGCTAGGTGATGAATAAGGAGGAGTCAAATATACTATTCTCCGTACATTTCTATATGTATATTTGAAATTTTTCATAATACAAAATAAGTAAATACACATACAACAAAGAAACATAAAAAGCACATCTTAGCACGCTGACTTTACAATGCCAGCGTCTTAGATAAGGGTATACATTGACGGAGTTTTTATTTTTACAGCATGTGACTGTTATGTTTGCTGGGACATGATTTGATCAAGGCTCCATGTATAGTTTGTTCTGCTCTGAAAGGCTAACTACCACTGTACTTCAGCCAAAACTGGTGGGATTACAAGAGCTAGGTGGATAAAAGTCTCCTTTATACAAGGACCCAAAGGCAGACATTGAACCAAAAATAAGAAAGAGAAACAAACTATGAGCTAGAGAAAGAAAAAAGAAACAAACTATAAGCTTCAAATGTTTAAAATCTATCCAATAAAACTCATCTGCAAAGTTCTGGGAGATGGCAGCAGGGCTGAGGTGGTGGTGTGTGTGTTTATGTTGGCCATTTCATTCCCCTAAACACCTTAGACATCTCTAATTAATCCCTTTGGAGCAGCGGTGGCTGGAATTCTCAGTTCAGTCTTGCCCATGCCAGCCAAGTGCAATCCTGAGACACTGCACGTATATGTTAAGGAACATTAATGCCCTTCAGAGTAACAATAACTGCCTGATCTATTAGGCCTAGAGGTCTCAACCCTGGCTGCACATTGAATCAATTTAGGAATTGGGTATAGGCATTTTTAAAAGTTGCCCCAGATGATTCTACTTTGTTAGACAAATACCCCAAAAGCTGAACCACAGCAGCCCCAAGACATCAATAGTATTGAGGAATGACAAGAGGAAATTTAGCAATTGGTCACTGAACTCGATGCTGTGGTGTGCTGCTCACATATTCCACCCTTTCAGGACCAAGGCTCTCATTGCCTGAGCGTCCTTTCCAAGACTCTTGGCTATTGTAGGCTCCCTTCATATCTGATTCCCTTCTGGAAATTGCCTCAATCCAAGGAAGCTGCTCATCCATAGTTGCAACCCTCCCCAGGGGCAGCCCATCTCCAATGACTGCACAGGTAAAAATGCATGGCCCCCTAGCTTCAATCCGCGACGTCTCTGAAGGGCCATGCCTGCTTCAGAGCTCCTCATGGGATCAGCTGAGAACCTGTTGTAATTGCATTGCAGGTCAATTCTCCTTCTACCCAATCCTTCTTGGAAGGGCATCTGCTTCCCAATCCTTCCCAACTCCCTTACAGGTGTGGTTCTGCACAGCCCTCCCCAGGAAACCATCTCCCTGGAAATTTCCATCTCACAGGCTGTTTCCAGGGCATCTGACCAGGACAGTAATGGAAGCTTTGCTAGAATGCTGCTCGGCTTCAGTGCTTACCCATCTGCATCAAGTCGGGACAAGAAGTCCTGGTATTTGCTTTGCTAAGAGTAGTTATTTGCAAAATAAACTCAGAACTAAACTAGAGTTGCTTTTCCAAAAGTCTCATCATTTCTACTAGTCATGATAGATGGAAAACTCGAGGCTATGATCCATAATTAATGTATCCAAAATGTTATAAGTCTGAGAAACTTTTATCTATATGCTACAAATCAGTTGCAGCAAAGTAATTGTGAACAACTATGAATGTTCTTTTTCTCAGTCACCAGAATCACTGTGTGATATCTGGGTATTTTTTGGACTGTTCAGCTTCCTCTTCCTCCAATGGACATCCCTTAAGGCTCCCTGATGCTGCTTTGTTCTTTTTCCAAACCCTTACTTCCTGGTTTTTCTTTGCCTCATGGTCAATGCAGGCAAAGACCGATGGAGGTTTCTATGGGGAAGGCCTGTAGGGAATAGATCTCTTGGTTCATGGAAACCTACAAGTTATTCACAGGAGATAGTAGAGGCTGCGTGTATAGATCTGCTAGATTTAGACCTTATTCTAAGCAGAAACTCTCTGATTTGTAGATTTGCAGTTATATGATAGACTTAGACGTAAGATGCATGGGCAGGGTGAGAAATGTACTTGGAGATCCAAGAATTAATGTGGTCTCTCTACTCACTGGTGACTAAATTCTATATGGAGTGTAACACAATTTATTAGGCTGTGTTGGTGGTGGCTCTCTTCACTAGCTTATGAAATCCAAGAACTTGTAATTTTCTTCACTTTGCTGAGTGACTTTCAGGTTGTAACCAAGTGCAGAACAAAGAGAACTGTGACTTGTGTTTTACAATTTGGGTAGATGACTTAATTTACTCTAGACCCTTGCTCGTCCATGTGTGGTTTATGAACCAGCAGCACTGACATCATCTGGGAGCTTGTGAGAAATGCAGAATTTCGGCCCCTAGATCTACTAAACCAGCATGTGCTTTTTAACAAGATGATTCTGTGTTCCTGGGAGACTCCCAGGTGATATTGATGCTACTGGTTCACAGAAAACATTTTGAGTAGCAAGGCTCCAGCGAGTTTCATCATATTTTTAGGACTTACCAATTTCACCTCTTATAGGAAGCTGAGTTGTGGGTGTGTCCCTTTGTAGCCTCCAGTGCTGTGTTTGGCCCTATCCATTATCATAACAAAAACCTATGAAAGATGATTAGACAAGAAGCAGCATCCAAGTGATGATGGGTGGTGGCTGTCCCCAAAGAGATGAAGAGACCTTTGTCTTATGGAACAAACTGCTGTCAGGTGTGAGAGATGTAGCTTACAGCCTAGCTCTGAGAAATGGCTAATCACCTCATAAAGAAAGCTCACCGAGAAGCAGCTTTCTCATGGAGAAGAACCGCTCATCCAGACTGAGAACAGCATCTTTATCAGCTCTGTTCAGAGGCAGCAGAAGGTGGAGCCTTGAGGGAAGAAATCACACTAATGAGGGCATTCCTTAAAACTTCTGAAATATAGAGAAAAAGCCCTTGACAGGAAGATAGGAGATCTGGAGACTGGGTCTGGCTCAGCACTAACCAGATAGAAACACTGATAACTGACTTGTCCTCTTCTGGTTTCAGTTAGCACGTCTGTAAAGTGAGGGGGTTTCTAAGATCTTACCCAGCTCTTTAGCATCTAGGAACTCAGATGCTCTAGAATTGGCTGCAAAAACTGCTCTTGCCACAAGAGGGAGGTCTCTTTCTGAAATCATAGAAATTCTGCGTGTTGTCCTAACGAAAAGATTTAGGCAAACCACAACTTTTGAGCACCCAGAACTAAATGGTCTTTCATAAACAATTAAAACAGATTAAAAGGCTCATTACATTTTTTAACTTAGATTAAATTACGACTAATTCCTTGCTTGAATAAAGCAAGAAAAAAAGATTACTTAGAAAGATTGATGGGGCAGTCAACAAAAACATAGACTGATAGCCTATAAATATAACACAGGAGGACGGTCCTCACTTTCCTCCTCAGCTTCATTAAGAATTTGATGCCTGTTCAGTTCTTCTCTCCTTCTTCACAAACTGGCAAATCCTGGGCGTGTCCCGGCCCTATCATATTTATGTGTCTGAGAATAAATATGGGACTCAAGGTGTGTTTAAATGATGATAAATATTTCCGGCAGGGCATAAACTGGTACGTAAGGTGATGGAAGGCACTGTTTATAGGATTCCAAACATCTGCACGAAAAGCAAAACATTCCATCAAGATTCAACAGATTGCCTCCACAAGAGATGTTTTCAAATACCCTGTTAGGTGTCATGTGAGCTCAATCAACACTTAGCAGAGGAGCTAAGATTTTCCTCCATTTGTCCTGGATCATCCAAAGACCCCTAGTTCTGTAACTGATCTCATCTTTTTTTCTTTCCTCTATCTTTCCCTGTTGTTAAAGAGAGCTTTCCAGGCTAAAGTCGGTTGACCTGCCTCCAACAAGTAGAGGACAGAAAATGGGATGTGAAATTTTGGATAGGGAGGGATGAAGTGGGAGCACTGGCTGACTTGTGGTGGGCTTCAAATGGCATCTCTCCTCTCTGGCTCTGACGAGAGGGTGTGTCTGAGTATTGTGCCATTTAAGAGCTGGAAGTTGCTCTCAAGGCCATCTAGTCCCCTGTTTCCCAAAGTGTAGAAAGTCTTCCATTCATAGAACAGGGTATTATTTAAGCTTATGCACGGACATGATAATAACATTGAATCACAGAGGGAAACAGGTTATTCCCTTTTGAGTTCTCATGCATTCTTTCTAATGGCCTCAAGGAAGAGGCCTCAGTCTTACGCAGGAATGTCTCTGAAACCCCTCTAAGAGTTGCCAATTTCTCTTTTTAACAAAGGAAGAGTAGACCTCAAAAATCAGAGCCATCAGCAGGCAATACTAGCTAGCTAGAATATAATGGTATTGCTTGATTTATTATATTGAATTTTATGGCTGTGTCCTATTTATGGCAATGACATTGGTTTTCCATTCATGGTGGCATCAAGTTTGCTTTTTTAAGTAAAAAAGTGAGCCGACTTAAAGAAAAACATTGTGTAAGTAATAGTATAGATGGTGCACAGATAAATAAAAAATTGTACATATGGTACCAGGAGGTTGACAGTAAACACCTAGCTCTGTCTTCTGACCCCGTGATAGGGTCTCACACATGCCGTGGATCTGGTTCTGTGATGGGATTGACCACTAATGAGTTACTTTAGTCAGGTTGACACAGAAAAACAAATGTGCCCTAATTTTCTTTCAACTAGTCAAGTTTTTACTTCATTACATATATTAAATAACTCATATTGCTCCTTGGAGACAAACAGGGAAAAGAGGAAAATTCCTTTTGTGCCAAATAATACAGTTCTATGCTAAATCCCATTGCAGCCCACAGGCAAAATCCCAAAGCTGCCAATGCCATTTCAAAGAAGGTTCTCTATTTCCATATCCCTGTAGCTCAGAGTTAATAGCACTCGGTTTGCCTAATTACAACAAATTCTTTCCAATAATAATACTTACAACTAGTGCTTTCTCTGGCCCTGCGCCAGTCACTCAATAAAGCAAAGACTTAACTGTTATTTCCTTTAGGCAGGAAATCCTTTTTCTATTACTTCGGATATTTCTTATAATTTTATTTGTATGTTTATCATCAACAAATACAATCATACTCCTTGAATTGTGTGAGCGCCTTGAAGGCAGGGCTCTCTATTTTGTTCACTGTTGTATTCTCAGTGTTTGGAATAGTGCCTGCTCTTCAATACACATTTGTTGATTAACTGGCAGATTAATTAATTGCACTGGTGGGAACAAGCTTTGATTTGGGTGAACTGCTTGTTTATGTAAAGCCAACTGGAACATCTGCTCTGTGTAGGTTCACATCACAAAAGCAGCTTTCATCTTCAAGAGGGAGATAAAGAATTTACTAGCAATGGAGGTTATGCTTAGCTTGGGAAATCATGGATTCCAAAGAGTGCCAGAGGTTATCTACTCCGTATTGAACAGTGGAACCATCCCAGGTGGAACAATACCTAGTAATTGTCCAAGGCCATCAGGAAAGTAGATTGGTTGGCAACTCATGGTACATTGCCAACAAGCAAGTGTTCTTCTTGTGAATAACATGGAGCTTTCAAAGTCTCCTGAGGTTACTGTGATTTTTGGTTTAGTTTTAGCTAAATGTTCAATTGGTTTAATGCACACTTAAGATTTCATATGGCCAACAAAAACAGCTCACTTTAGTTCAGTGGAAAATATAAAATCAACAGAAAAATTAAGGATTATAGATAGAATTGTTGGTTTAGAAGAGACTGGTCCCTTGAGTCTCACCTGTAGCCACAACACTTCGTTTTCTCAACAGATATTTACGTGTTGAGAGCACTGGTAATACAATGTGTAGTCCCTGCCCTCAACGAGTGTAATCACAGCCAAATGGGGAAGACAGACGGGCGAGCCAGTAACTACAGTTCATGTGTCATAGATCCTATAGGAGGAGAAAGTGCATAGTGCTGGTGCAACACGTGGCAGGGGCATGTACCCAGTCTCTACGTGCATAGTGGCAGCTGGGAGACCAGGGAGAGCTTCTGAGGCAAGGTTAATCAGCTAAAGATCTTATAGTACTTAGCCAGGTGAAGGTGAGTAAAGTGTTGCATGAAGACGGAGATGCACACTTCCCTTAAATAGGTCTCATCATATTTCCACTCTCAGGATTGCCTTCTACTTTGCTCTGCATCCTCTTTCTCTCTGTACAGGCTTGATGTGTCATTTCAAAAGAAGGAAAGGTGGTTATGGACTGAATATCTTTGTCCCTCGCAAATTCATATGCTGAAATTCTAATTCTCAATGTGATTGTATTTAGAGGTGGGGCCTTAGGGAGGTAACTAGGTCATGAAGGTGGAGCTCTGATGAATGGAATTCATGCCCTTATAAGAAGACACGAGAGAGATGATCTCTTTCTACCATGAGAGGATACAGCAAGTACGCAGCCATCTGCAAACCAGGAAGCAGGCTCTCACTAGACACTGAATTTGCAGGCACCTGGATCTTGGGCTTCCAGACCTCCAGAACTGTGAGAAAGGAATGTTTGCTGTTTAAGCCCCCTAGTCTATGGTATTTATTACAGCATCCTGAGCTGAGTAAGATAGTGGTGATGAACTCCAGCCCATAACCATGTAAGAATGTAATCTGACCTGCTGCTTCCAGTCTAAGAGACTCATAGGGCCTCCTCTGTTACCTCAATAAAACCATTTAGAAACCCAGAGTGAAGTTTGGCCGGGGACTCCAACGTAGTCCTTGGGCCAGGGGACTGGGTGATAAGTAGGAAAACTGTAAATGCTGCCCTCCTCTAGATAGCATTGAAGCTAACGTTGCTGTCAATGGCTTGCACACTACATTACAACGTTCATTTTTTAGAGTGCACATACTTTTAAAACCTGGTCTTTTTCCTCATTTGACAAGAGAGAAGTATTTCTGTATCATAAGCTGCCTTTGGACAAAAAAATTACAAATGCCTCTGGCTGGCAGGGGAAGGAGAGGAACAGGTGACAATGACCAAAATACCTTCTAAGTTTTCCTAAGAGATTCTCAGAAGACACCATCCATTCTTCTCTAGGAGAAAATAGGACAACTGATTTTAATTTTTTTAAAGTATATTGATTTTTGGAAAGTATATTAACTTACAGGAAATTAAATGATATATGGAGTTATTATTTTCCTTAGATTTTTAAAAAAATACTTCATATTTTGAATAGTTTGAGACTCACAAGAAGTTGAAAAAACATACAAAGGGTTCCCATATACCCTTCACCCAGGTTCCTCCAATGATATCATGTTCACAATTGTAGTACATTGTCAAAACCAACTTTCCTTAGATTTTAATGTTAACTTTCTAAAATAGAAAAAATTTATTTATTGTACATTTGTTCATTTTTAAATTTATTAATTTCACAAATATTTAATGAAGAATTACTCTGTTCCAAGCATTGTACCAGGCCTAGTGATTGAAAGTTGGCTAAAACCTGGTTCATTCCCTCTAGGAGCTCCTCATCCAGTGGGAAGAAGACTAGGGTGGTGTGTAAGTCATAGGACACTGAAGCATGGTACCACAGAGGAGAGGCACCTTCATAAGACTGCTTGCCCAGGAAGACTCCTCAAAGACAAGCTTGATGGGACTTGTCGGGGATAAGTGATCTTCAATTACCCAAAGGGATCAGAGAATATGTGGGGCAGAGGAAGTCCTAGTGATATGAAACAGCAGGATTCATTCAGAGAACCAAACTAAATCAATTTGGATGGATAGATCAAAGTGCAAAGAGCATGTATGTGCTTTGGGTAAGTGGAGGTGGGGAAGGGACCAAAGAGACAACAGATAAGTTACCATAGGCAGACATAGGCTAGATCATGTTTGCTAAACTACTCCCTTTGAAAGTTAACCTAAAGTTCAAAGTGAGCCATCGATGGGCTTTGAGCAGAGAAGTAATATTATTATATTTGCATTTTGGAATGATCACTCTGACAGCTTTGTGGAGGACGCATTGAGAAAGACATCCAAAGGCAGGGTGATGGGAGTTAGGAGTCCCCATTCAACACTAAAGCTCAGAAAGAATGGAGGAGGAGGACAAAGCCAGAGGCAGTGAGGAGGAGAGGAAGCAGAATGGATAGAAGTCAGTGACTGGTTGGTTACTGGGGGTGAAGGCTGCATGAGAGCAAAAGTCTGGGCTGACTTTTAGGTTTTTGGAGCTGACCACTGCTGGCATTAATGGAGACAGACAACAAAGGAAGAAGAGGAGATTGGGGAGGAAATTTAGTTTTAGACACATTAAACTGAGGTGGAGTTATCCAGTTGGCAATTACATACATGTCTGATATCAGTAATAAAAATTACTAATTTATAACAGTTTACACCTTTAGTACCTGGTTAGATCTGCAAACTGGTTTGAGACGAAACAACTAACCTAAAGTGAGTTCCCATCTTTCATTTCATTTTGTTCCTTCGACAATAGTATCTTTCCACCAAAACACGAACTTGGTGACAATCGCCTTTGTTCCCTCAGAGTCATGCACATAGTAGATGCTCAATATTTCCAAGTGAATCCATGACCTCTCTGTCAGTTTCCTAGGCTATTTAAGTACTTCCTACTTTAATCTCTTTCCCCTCACTAGTTGACTTTCCATCTATATGACCCCAATCCCCATTTATTTCCTCTTCTTTGACCTTTGACAGAAGCCTCTGGAGGGTGACGCAACAACACCCACTTAAGTGGCTCAACAGAGAAAGCCTTCCTTATGCAGCAAAAGTCAGAATGGCAGAGATATTCAGGCACCCAACATATCCACAGAGAGAAGAGGGAGGTAGTGTCACCTCGAGGCAAAGCAAGCAATTGTCAGCCTACAGATGCCACTTTCCCACATCAGAGACAAGAAATGTCACATTTCTGGACTCTGTTTTCTCACCCATAGAATGGGAATACAATATTTATCTTTGCTCACCATTTCTAGCTTTATGAAGTGTATGAGATATTATACAATGTCTCTACTCCAATAAAAACATAGTATGACAGTAATTTTTAAAAAGTGCACTCAGGGGCTGGCCCGGTGGTGTGTAGTGGTTAAGTTCATGCGCTCTCCTTCAGAAGCCTGGGGTTCACAGGTTCAGATCCCAAGCACAGACCTATGCACCGCTCATCAAGCCATGCTGTGGCAGCATTCCACGTATAAAGTAGAGGAACATTGGCATGGATGTTAGCTCAGGGATAATCTTCCTCAAGCAAAAAGAGGAAAATTGTCAACAGATGTTAGCTCAGGGCCAGTCTTCGTCACCAAAAAAAAGAAAAAAGTGCACTCAAAGAAGAGTTAGATTAAAGTTTTTCAACTGAATTTTCATAAGGATTTTGGCAAAGAAACTCCTTATGCTGTTATTATTACATAATAAACAAACAGGAAAAAAAAACTTGGCAGCATATATGAACCATTAATTTACTCTTTTATTTATTAGACAAATACTCCTTGGGTGCCTGGTGATACAGCAGCAAAATAAAGAGTTCACTTTCCTGGAGCTTAAGTTCTAGTGGAGTGAAGAGTTGGAGAGACAAACACTCCTTGTCAGAGGTTGCTAAGCACTATGGGGGTAGAGAGTCTGGAACCACGTGCTATTAGTCATCACTATCATTGTCATCATCCCTGTGTTTGCACCACACTTGACAGCTTCCAAAGCACTTTCTCATTCATTATTTCATTCTTAACACCATGAGAAGGACAGATGTTTTAGTAGATAGGAAAATGGAAGTTAAGAGAGGTCGAGCTCAGGAGGAACATCATGCAGGTAGATGGTCTGGTCCTTAAGCACAAGGTTTTGGCTTCAGAAACACTAGTGTCCCAAGAAAGATCTGCTAAAGAAGTTTTTATCACTTGTGGATTGACAAGTTGACTGCATTTAAAGAAAAACCCACACAACCATCAAGAAATTATTTCTATTTTTCCACTTTTCTCAAATTGATAGGAAGGGCTTTGTTCACAAGGAAAGGAGATGCAGGAATAAACAGCAGGTAAGGAGAGGATCTTTTGGGATGGAAAGATGCTGAACTCAAACTTGGCCTTTTCTTATGAGCCTAGAGGGACACTTTCAAGTGAATCCTCTGGGGTGGGATAGGGCCCAGAGTGACCCACAGCTAGACTTCCCACTCTCTGTCCCCAAGCTCCCTCACTACCCTGGGGAGCCCCAGGTTCCCAAGAGCCTGTATTCCTTCAACAGCAACTTCTTCAGCTCCTGATTCCAAGTACCAGAAAGGGAAAGTGATCAATGGATATTCATTAACTAGATAGAGAAATGGATGATTTTAATAATATAAAAATCATTTTACAATAGAATGCATCCCTGTGCTGCCTGTATTATTTCTGTAAATAGAAAGGTGTTTCACTAGTGCACATCCTCTTTGTTCATAGAAAGGTATTCCTTTATTCTTAGAAAACAAACAGAGCTTGGTGACTTCTGGAAGCTTCTTGCGACTGACTAATTGTATGTGCCCAACTGTTCATTGAGGTAGATGATGCAACTCTTTTAAAATGCCGGCATTGGAGCCTTGCAGGCCAATCTTACTCAGTTGGTTTAAAGGTAGAGCAAATAGCTACTGAATTTAAAGGTGACAAGTTCTGATCCCAAGGTCTAGAAGTCCAGAACCAGACATGCTGTAATACTGATATACTAAATTTCCTTAAAATTTAATAAATACATTTCAATTTGATCCAGATAATACTTTTTGAATCCTTCTACATTTCAGGTTTGTTGGAAAAGTTGGCTTTGTTTGGAAATGTAACCTTGGAAATTTTTGTGAGGACAATTTATAGGATGGGAAAACAAATGAGGATCCTAACCCTTAGGCCACCTCCACTTTTCTTTGGATCATGTGATGTTAGAAGGAGAGGGTCTCCCTGGGTAGCTGTTATACTGTTTTGCACTTATAAATGTTATGTTTACTGTTGCTTATGTTTTGTGCTGATTAAGTTAGTAAAAAATAAACACAGAGAGGAAATTAAATTGGCAATAGGATCCCAGCAAGGAGAAGCAAAGGCAATATCTGAGGATTGCTGTTGTCTCTCTAATACACAGCAGTGTCAAGGAAGAAGAAAAAATATCTCCTCTGACACATATCTATGTTTATTTTTGTTGTTGCAAATATGATTAAATTATGGTTATGTTTCTGTCTTTCCAGACACCTCTCAAGGAGATGACAATGTGTTTTGCATAGTGTTAGATTAGCTGAAGCCATGTTTAGCAAAATGATTTTCTCAGGGCACTGAGGCTGGTGATTGAATGAATGGGTAGTGGGGCTGCTTATTTTCGGAGATTGGCCCTGCCCTTCCGGCTGGCATGTTTCAGGGTGGTTGTTATCTGGGAGAGACCTATTCATTCCATGAAAGGGTGAGGTCATTGGGATGACCCCACCCTTCCTACACTTACAATACTGAGACATTTTCTACCAGGGTCAGATGCCAAAACTTGGTGAGGGGTGGAGTCCACCAACCAAACTGAACCAGAAGACTTGTCTTCTGGAGAAAGTTGATTTCCATGCTTTATGTGCAGAGAGCTGAATGAAGACTGTGTGTGAGAGACTGGCTTGGATAAGGAAAATTTCAGATGAACAGAATTTTCAAATGCACAAGAAATAAGGGGCCACCTAAATCAACCCAATTGTGTACCAATTAAAAAAATAACTTAAAAGTTATATAACTTTTTTTTTTAACCCATATCCAACAATGGAGAAAATAAGATTGTTTTAAAGAAGGTAAGCATTACATGCAATACTCATGAGATTTATCTGATTCAGCAATTTCCCATTTTGGCTCAAATTATATAAGCAAGTGCTTTTCCCAAATTCTAATCCCTAAATCCTGATGTATCACTCATGCAGAGAATAGTATCTGGCACACAGTAGGTGATCAATGCATGTTTTTGAATGAATGAATGACTTAAAAAGTTGGTGCCTTCTTTGTGTTAGGCATTTGAGGGTCATAGAGATTAATCCATTAGAGTTTTTATTCCCAATGAAGCTACAAGTTAATAGAAGAAATAACACACCTAAATAAATTCATAGCATACAAAATAGAAAGGAACTTATAGCTCTTATAGTTTACTCCTTTAAACAGCACAATAACTCAACTAGATAGATACTATTATTATCCCTATTTTATAGATAGGAGTAAAAACTAACAAGATGTCTTTGTGAAGGAGAGGCATTTGAAGTAAACCTTGAAAGATAAGCAAGATCTGGGTGTTTAGGCATGAAATAAGCTAACAAGTCAGCTTATATAAACAAGTCTGCTCTAGTTTCATGGATGCTGGTAGAAGACATGAGATTCTGGGGTTAGAAACAAGAACAGCTTATTGTTCACAGCAATAGCTCGCTTCTATGCCTGGGTATGGATGCCACTTGTTAGTTCTGCCACTTGTCTATTTCCAGAGTGCCATCTGCAGGTGGCAGCAGTGAAGATGCCCAACCTCATCTGCCGTGCATAGATCTTTTATTCCTTCACAATTGTTTCCAAATGGGGATGACCAGAACAATGGTCTAATCACATGTCCCTCCAGCACTTCGAAGAAAGTGTGCAGGCAAAAGTACGTTTCTAGTGGCAAGGAAATTAATTTAATTCAAAGTTACTTTAGAAGTGAGTTAAACTGCTAATAATAATAATTTTAACATTCTTTTATTAGAGTAGGGGAGAAGAAGAAAGGAGACAGGAAACATTTTCAAAGCCCTGCTGGCGTTTTATGCATGATTAATTATGATTTCTGTATTAGTCTGATATCTCAGGTCACCATAACAAAATACTATAGACTAGGTGGCTTAAGCAACAGAAATTTATTTTCTCACAGTTCTGGAGACTGAAAGTCAAAAATCAAGGTGCCAGAAGCCAGCCCTGATGGCCTAGCGGTTAAAGTTTGGTGTGCTCTGCTTCAGTGGCCCAGGTTCCAGTCCCGGGCGTGCAGCCACACCACTCATCTGTCAGTAGCTATGCTCTGGCGGTGGCTCACATACAAGAACTAGAAGGAACTACAATTGGAACATACAACTATGTCCTGGGACTTTGGAAAGGAAAAAAAATAGGAAGAGAGGAAGATTGGCAACAGATGTTAGCTCAGGGCGAATCTTTCCCAGCAAAGAAAAAAAAAAATCAGGTGTCTGGTGAGAGCTCTCCCCTTAGTTGCAGAAGGCTCCCTCCTCACTATCTGCTCACATGGTCTTTCTTTGGTGCATATGCACAGGGGGAGAGACAATAAGCACTTTCTGGTGTCTTTTCTTGTAAGGACACTAATTCTATTGGATCAGGGCCCCATCTTTATGACATTTAATAATTAATTAAGGCATTTAACCTGAATTATTTCCTAAAGACTCTATCTCCAAATACAGTCACATTGGGGGATAGGGCTTCAACATACGAATTTTGGAGGATTTTCAGTCCATAGCAATATCATTTAAACCTCAACCAACTCCAGAAGGTCTTGATTCCCATTATACAGATGAGAAAATAGGCTTCAAAAGGTTCAGTGAACTGTGCAAAGTCATGAAACTGATAAGTGGAACATCTACAGATTGAAACCAATTTTCTGGCTTCAAAATCCATTTTTATTTCAACATCACACACTGCTTTGCACCAGCCATTGCTAATATCTCCTATATATTGAGTACTTAACAAGTGTCAGAAACTTTACAATTAATAAAACTTTATTTTATTAATTTTTTTAAACTCCTTAACAGCAAAGGGAAGGCACAGAGAAATTAAATGAGTTGCCAAAGAGCACAGTGAGAAAGTAGAATGGTCAGAAACTTAAATCCAAGTTAATTTTACTCCAATGCCAATATTTTTTGTTCTGTTTCTCTACAGTACATATTTGGGGCTGATCAATTACTCACTAATCAATAACTTAATTAGAATGCATTATAAACCAGTATACTTCAAATTTTCTGAAACCATGGAAATTTCATAACATGAAAAAAAATCCACAGTACATTAATCAGGCTGTAAAGGTTTAACATATATAAAGTCAAGTTATCTCAAAATCAAATTTATATTGGTTTGTGCCTGAAACAACACATTAAAGGGAGGTCAGTATGAATTGTAATCGTATGGAAGAAATATTAATTGGTATTGGGGCTGCAGGCTGTGAGAGTTTCAGTAAAATGTGTTTTGTTTCAAAGTCACGTCTAGTCCAGCTAGTTATGTTTTCCACCCAAAGGTGGCAGCACACGTACTGTCGCTTTCTGGTGCACTTTTGATTGCATTTAACATAGTGGAGTCTTTGAGAGCTTCAAGGAAGCAGAAAGGTCATCTGGCACAGTCCCGTCATTTTGAAGCAGAGGAAGCTGAGGCCGAGAAAGATTCTGTGACCTGCTGAACACTCCACAGCTTTTCAGACCCACAGCCCAGACTAGAATCCAAGTTACCGGACTCGCAGACCTGTCTTCACTATACTAAGCTTTCCCCAGCTGGGTAACAAATTCACAGCTGACGGGTGAAGATGAGAGAGTAAACTCGCGGTTAAAAGAGGAAAGGAATAAAGGAAGGAAGGAAGGAAGGAAGGAAGGAAGGAAGGAAGGAAGGAAGGAAGGAAGGAAGGAGAGGAAGAAAGGAAAGGAAAGAAAGAAAGGCACTGGATTTAGGGAAAAATTACTTGATGCAAACAAAGTCTTGAAGCATGCTCTAACTACACAGAAACTTCAAAAGCTTAATTCCACTTGCAACATAGATCTCATGTTTTAGGGAACAGTTTGGAATCCCTTGCTATGCACAACATCAAATCCATTTGGGCCAGGTACACTGAGTCAGCAACACCTGTTAGAGAGCTTTTTAGAAATGCAGGGTTTCAGCTCTCTTTCCTTCCAAATTGCTGAGTCAGAATCTGCATTTTACAAGAACCCAAAGAGACTCCTGGGCACACTAAAGTCAGAGAAACACCGATCCAGAATCTAGATTCTAGACGACAGCGTTCTCAGAGTGGTCACTGGAGCAGCAGCAGCGTCACTGACTGAATCAGAAGCTCGGGCGGGGCCCTCGTTACTACAGGCCTATCCCCGTGATTCCGATGCATGATCAAGTTTGAGAAGCACTGCTCTGAACTTAGCCGACTCCTCTGGCCTCAGGAGTCCTACATTTCGGGTAACTGTATCTGCTGGACTTGCTCTAAATTGTTTTTTATCCAGATGTCATCTCCCACCTTCCTCCCTTCTGCCTGATTTGAGTGGTTTATAGCAGACCTACTCAAATGGCTTGGCTTCTGTTTGCTGGCTTAATTTTATATATATATATATATATATATATATATATATATAATATATGTATAATTATATATATGTATGTGTATATATGTGTGTATGTATGTGTATACATATATATGTATATGTATATATATGTATAATTATAATATATGTATAATATATATTTATATGTATGTATGTATAATATATATATATTTTGTACACACGTACACACACACATATATATATACTACTAAGCAACCAATTTCCTGGTTAATGTACCGCTAGGAGACTTTAGCTAGTTAAAGAGAATGATAGTGCCTGAAATTGGGTCATTCAAACTTTCAGAGTTTACCAAGGAGAAGATTGTGATGCGACTCATCATTTTCTTCTAGACCCGGTCCTATTTTCATATACAGAGATGGATGCATGGGGCCTTCTGTATACCCTTCAGGAGCCTATGAAGTGACCAAAAGTCATAAACCTTCTGTAATAAAGTATGGAATTGGGGTGCATTTACAGAAGTACGTGAAAGAACATCCCAATATTTACTATCCCAATAGGAGAATATTGAGACTGAGCAGTTACTAAGGGAAACAAGGGACTCCACAACCCTTTGTTCATTCTGCAAATGTGTTTTGGAGCACAGGCGGTGTGTCTCAGACAATGGGGCCCACGAAGATTTAAATGAAGTAGACTCCGTCTATATAATAGACCGTGGTGCCTCCAGCATGAGGAAGCTGATGAAGCAGCCTCTTGAAAGCCCAGCACTGGAGATCTTCAAATACCAGCTGCATGGTAAAGAAGGAATAAGGGCATAAGGCAGAACTGTATTATTTTGTGGTTGTTCAATAACTGGGTATTATGGAAAGACCCAAATGGACATCAAGTTAAAAAAAAAGTCTACCCCCCAGAGCATGTAATTTAATGTCTTTATTTCCTCATTTATAAAATGAGAATATAATGGCCCTGTCTACCTCATCTAGATATTAATAAAATCAAGTGAGATTACACATGTAAAATAATTGTGTAAATATGCTTTTAAGTATTACATATGTAATATATACCAAAAAAAGTTTCCCATTATTATAAAATTATCATTAAATATTATTATTTTCTGTACCTGGGAATTTTTAGAGCTTCTTTTCCTTGTCTTTTTTATAACTAATACACAACTAAGAGGTGCTGTGGTTTTGTAGTTTAAACTGGAACAGGGGTTGGCAAGCTTTTTCTCTAAAGTGCCAGATAGTAAACATTTTTGGCTTTATGAGCCATATGGTTGCAACTACTCAACTCTGTCATTGTAGCTGGAGAATAGCTATATACACTACATAAGCTAATGGGCATAGCTGTGCGCCTGTAAAACTTTATTTACAAAAACTGGTGGCAGGCAGAATTTGACCCTATAGCCTGCCCACTCCTGACCTAGAGTATTGGCTTCAGTTCTCATCCTTCTGATAAGGTTCTGTAGTATTTGGGAGTCCAGAAACAAATGAAAGAAAAAGTAGAGCTATTTCTCAATGTGGTGTTTTGGAAGGAGGAAGGAAAGCTTTTAGCAAAGGTATTCTTGAGAATTCTATTCAAATTAACAACTATTTATTGCATGTCTGCTGTGTTAAGCACTGTTCTTGACTGTGAGGGTATATTGTTGAATGAGCCAGCTAACCCCCTCATGGTGTTTGTAGTCTAGATGAGAGCTGAGATAACACTGGTGGGGAAATATGGGTTGGGCTGAGAAAGGACATAGTTTTGGACAATAAACTGCAATGTCAGAATAAATAGGTTTTGAGTACTTGCTATATATTCTGGACTGTGCTGGTCACAATAGATTGAGACATGGCCTTCTTGCCCAAGGAGCTTACTATTTACTGGGATTGACAAGCAATGTAGACCAAATATTAAAGACAATAAATAAGGACTAAATTGAGTATGGGACAGGGGAGGCTTCATGAAGGAAGTGGGGACTAAGCTGGAAGTTCTGGGGAAAGTTGGCAGTTTGGGGGCATAATGGACCTTGGAGCACATCCTTCCCCATTTGGGATCAGAGTCTTTGGTCAATGAGTAGAGGGAAAACATGCATCTCCTCTTTCATCTTCTGCCAATTCTCACAAAGAAAGACAGCCCAAATACTGCCCTTCAATAATAAAAAGTAATCTGGAATTGTGGAAAACATGGGAAACTTTCTCATTTGGCTGTTTATTTGGGCGAAAGAGAAGTTCATTCCAAACATTTCGAGACCTAGAACAAAGCCCAGTGCACTGGCTTAGGGTCTGGAGAACCTGCCCATCTGACGTCTCTTATAGCAACAGTAAGGCCAGGTTTCTTATAGCTGTTCTTGACAGATTATGCCAGGCCACCCTACTTTGTGAAAGAAAAACTATAATCTTTCTTCAGATGCCTGTAATGCCATTGAAAAAACTAAGGTTAGAACTAGAATCTTGATATGCTAAAGAATTGATTACCTGTCTGTGCTCTATAGCTCATAATATGCTATTTTACTTTGTCAAAATTCAACCAACGAGGTGGCAAATGTGACATGCATAACAGACACATTTCCTGAAACCCAACCTAACAAATACAAGCTGAAAAATATTTCATTTTTAATTTAGAAACAAAAAAAGGTAGTTTGTATTCTGAAACACTTGGGTCAGGCTGTGAGAGTATGAATAAAGTCATAAGAAAAGAGAAATCATAAGAAATATTTTGTAGAAATAATATTAATGGTATATAACAGCTAATATTTATTTACTATTTGCAATGTACTACATAGGGCTTTATATTAATTAACTTATTAAGCCTTATAGTACCTCTGTGAAGTCTATGGTATTACTCTTGCTACATTAGAGGTGATAAAACTGAGGCTACGAGGGATTATGTAATTTTCCAAGGTCTCCCAGATGGTAAATCCTTCCCAAGCCAAAGCTTAAACCACAGTATAAAACTGCCTTGGGTGTAATCATGGGAAGATATGAGAAAGAACCTCCAAAAAGAGAATTTTCAAAGGTAATGGGGAGAACAGGACCTGAATGTCTTTGAGTCTACAAATTGGAGACTCATTGACTGTCACAGCTGGTTGAGAAAATTGCGGCCCAAAGTCACATAATATGTCAATGCCCAGACCCCAGGTCTCCTGACCCCATTTCCTGGACTTTCTCACACTCTCCGGACCACCTCAAACCATCATGTTCCTTCTTCAAGATGCTGAGAGATTTGAGAGGGAATATACTGGCTGGCAATGCCTACTGGGCTCATTCACTCTTCATTTACCAAACTTTGTCTAATATGGTTTGGGGTGAGAAGAGGGACAAGCTCTCAATTCTTTTTCTTTTTCTAAAATTATTTCTACTTCTTTTAAAATACTTCTTAGTTCCTGCATTGGCGATGGATAGCTTTGTTCTTCTAAAAGAAAGAAGCCAATATTTGTTTACCGTATTTTAAGGGACAGCCATAATTGTGCATAATTAAACTCAAGAAGACACAGTGCTTTGTCCAAAGGGAAAAAAGCTGTCTTGAACGCTGTAAATGCCATGCTCCATAATAGCTCCTGTTCTTCATCATTCTTGAGTTGGATTCAACACGTTGAATGCTGCTCTGGAATGCAAAGCCCATATGCTGTGGAGCGACTGTCGGAACACATGCTTTGCTTTTCTGTGATTGTTTAGGAAGCTTCCTAAGTCATTTGTGCTGTTTTTGGTGAGATCAAATTCTTAAGCAGGGAAGGAACCAAACATTTTCCAGGCATCTACTGCATTTTACACTTATTGTCTCATTTAATCACTCTCCGTGGGTGCTGTGATTCAAGGGAAGTTGCCTACAGCCACTGAACCTGACAGTACTAGGATTTGAACCCAAGGCCTTTTGGCTCCCAAACTTTACTCTTTTCCCTACTGTGCTCTTTTCCTACTGCACCAGATAACAGCATGTAATAGTTGGTGGCAGGATTTGGGGATAAAAATAATATCTTCAAAAAATTTTATCTTGTTCCAAAATCATGTGTTATTCTCCATAAAGAATAACAAAATTTAAAACAAATCCAACTACAGCAAGTGGGAAATGAGGTTAACATTAATTTTAACACATTTACAGGATGCTTTAGAATTTGTGGTGTGACTTATCTACTTGATCCTATTCATTCCCCTTTGACAGATTTGTAAGGAAAGCAGGGAGGTGACCTGGTTTTGCCTAAATTTGCAAAGCTTAGCTGAGCCTAATCTCTCACCCCCAACTCCATCTCACCGCTCCCAGGTTTCCTGGCCCCCTCACTCTATGGTTTCCTATTAGTTAGAATGTTTATGATCTGGAAATTGTCCAACCTGAATTGACAGTGGTGATTTTAGAAGGTAAATTAATATGGCTCACAACTGGATTGTGATATTTCCATTCACCGATGCTCTCAGCAGAGCAACTTGTTCTAGCTGCACAGCATTGGTTTTGCATCCCAAAGCAGCTTTCAAAAGTGTGTCTTGTAGTCAGTAAAGAGGGATGCTGGCACTAGAGTTCATGACTTCCAAATCCTCCCATAGCCTCTACTCTACCATGCCATTAGTGAATTGTGTTTTTAAATCTTTTCATTCATTTATTTGAGAGGCTGGATTTAGTAAAAAGTGGAAATAGACTTCTCCATCTTAATTTTTATGTGTTGAATCTTTATAAAAGTGGGGTATGTTTTATGTATTGCCTTTTATTTTTTATGGTTCAATGATGACCTTTTATTTCCTTCCTTGAGGTACTCAACATGTCAGTCTCCTGAATGAGTCCTTCCTGGGGAGACTTAAGTTCTGTCATACTTTTGATTACACATGTGATAAGATGGTTTCTAGTAAGACAACATAAATTTTAAAAAAAGTTTATACATTGGATATAGGATTACATGCACTGTAAAAAAAGAATTCAAGGAATATGAAGAGGAAACCCAGCAGGAATGCCCCACCTCCTACCCTGATCCCATTTCCCTTCTCTGAGGTCACCCAAGGTAACAGCTTGACGTTTCTCTTTAAGACTTTTATGTATGTATTGTGTAAATAGTTTTTTCAAAAACCTTCTGGGCCATGGTTATAACTGTGCCCTCTCACGGCGCATAGTGGAGTTTTGACAAAACCCAAGGTTATACACACTGTTACAGAGACAAGATGATGGTATTGCTAGAAGATTATCATCACATAATTTTAAATTTGTGTCTCTTTCTCAAACTACTCTGCCTCAAACCAATAAATATTTAATATATATTAAGAATTAATTATATTATTATATTGTAATATGTCATATTAATATATAATATTATATTTTATGATATATTATATATTAAGGATTTTATATGTATATAAAATAAGTCCTATTGTTATCTTGTGAAGAGAAGAATCTTATAACATTTTTTAGTGTTAAACTATTACTTTTTTTTTTTAACAGTTTTATTTATTTATTTATTTTTTTGTGAGGAAGATCAGCCCTGAGCTAACATCCATGCTAATCCTCCTCTTTTGGCTGAGGAAGACCAGCTCTGAGCTAACATCTATTGCCAATCCTCCTCCTTCTTTTTTCCTCAAAGCCCCAGTAGATAGTTGTATGTCATAGTTGCACATCCTTCTAGTTGCTGTATGTGGGATGTGGCCTCAGCATGGCCGGAGAAGCGGTGCGTTGGTGCGCGCCCGGGATCCGAACCCGGGCCGCCAGTAGCGGAGCGCGTACACTTAACCACTAAGCCACGGGGCCGGCCCAAACTATTACTTTAATGTCAACCTGTAGGATATCTCACAATTTCTGTGATTCTGCATTTGGAGATCTTCTTTTATTAGTCAACTGTGAGCCTCAAGAAGTGGATATGGCCTCTGCAAAGCACTGGCTACGTAAAGAGTCTGTGGCTCTGCTTTTGTTGGTGCTGCTGCAAACTGGTTATGTAACCTGGGTCCATCACATAGAAAGGCTTCTCTGATCTTGTCTTTATAGGAGGAACTGATTGCTCAAGTCCCCATTGATTGAGCATGCTGGCCGGGATTGGCAGTAGCCTTGGCTGCCCTTCCTCCACTCCCTTTAGTCTGTCTGCTGTCTGCCCCACTTGCCTTTGTCAGGACTCAGAGTGTACCTGAAAGAGGACGGTGTAAGTCATTACGTGGTGGATGTGTGTGAGTGAGTATATATCTGAGGCACTTATGGTGATGGGGATGTTACCAGCAAAATCTCCAATCTAAACAGCAAAACAACCAGCTCACTTCTGTAGTTCTGTAGTTCAACCACCTTTCACATTTCTAACGGTTCAAAAATACCTCAGGGGTCTTTACATCTCTGTGATCTTAGATCACTTTCTGGGCCTTAGTTTCTTCATCTATAAAATGAGAGGCTCAGACTCATTAGAAAACTTCTGAATCACCACTTTTTCCTCAATTTTATAGGAAACAAGTATTTAATACTCACCATTTATGTTCAAATCTATGTGCATCTTTTATATGCAAACAATCTCAGGCTTCTTTCCTAGCCACCTGCTAAAGTTTGCCTGAGTCAACGCTATCTTTCTCATATGAATATCTGAAATATTTCAAATGGCATGACATTTCTCAACTTGCAAAATTATCCAATTTATTAAAATAATTTGCACCTTTTTATTAACAAAAAGTCATTTCACCCACAAATGAGGATAATTGGATGCATTTCAGAAGAGAAAGAAACACAGCTTTTGCCACTTTACCCTGCTGTTGAAAAATTAAACTCTATAGCACATGAGGAAATGAGATTACTCCCTGCAAAACATCATTTGCTCTGGAAACTGTCCATGCCACTAGTTCCAAATTATGTCAAATTGCCACCTTCTCAACAGCACATAGAGAAAGGGATCAACAATTGTAACACCAAATGGGAAGTTAGAAATTATGTATAATACCAATTAAATTGGTGACATTTTTTTAGTGGTATTTATTTGTGGCAGGCTGAATAATGGCCCCAGAGATATCCAGGTCTTGATCCTCAGAACCTGTGAATGTTACCTTATATATGGCAAAAGGAATTTTGCAGATGTGATTAAGTTAAGGATCTTGCGATGGAGAGATTATCCTGGATGATCCAGGTAATTACAAGTGTCCTTAAAAGGCAGGGGGAGGAGATTTGACTACAGAAGTAGGAGGTATGATGATGGAAGTAAGAGATTAGAGTGTTGGGACTGTAAGCCCAGGAATGATAAGTAATACTAAGGGATACTAGCAGCTTCTAGAAGCTGGAAGAAGCAAAGAACAGATTCTCCCCTGGAGCCTCCAGAAGGAACCAACACTGCTGGCACCCTGATTTTAGTCCTGTAAGACTAATTTCTTTTCTCTGTAAGAGGATAAATTTCTTCTCTCTGTAAGAGAATAAATTTCTGTTGTTTGAAGCTACTAAATTTGCGGTAATTTGTTATAGCAGAAAGAGTAAACTAATACATTCTTCTTAAGGCTTTATTATTTAACAGTTTGATTTCGGGAGAAAGGGTGACAAGTGGCTTTAGGGCCATAGTGGCCGTTTGAATATTTTTGGAATTCCTTTGGTTGGTAAGCTTTGTAACGGAAATCTATTTCTGATACAGTGCAGAAAGAGATACTGATGATAGTTACCACTCTTAGAAATAAGAAGAGTAGGGGATGGGAAGGTAGGAATGAATAAGTCAGCTCGGGCTGCCATAACAAAATACCACAGACTGGGTGGCTTAAACAACAGAAATTTATTTTCTTCCAGTTTTGAAGCCTGGAAAGTCCAAGATTAGGGTTCTAGCTGATTCAGTTCCTGGTGAGGACTCTCTTGCTGGCCTGTAGTTGGCCACCGTTTTCCTTTGTGCTCCTGTGACTTCTTCTTGGTGAGTATGCAGTAAGAAAGAGAAAGAGCAAGCTCTCTCCTATCTCTTCTTCTAAGGGCACTAATGCCTTCACGACCCCATGAGGGCCCCACCCTCACGACCTCATCTAACACTAATTACCTCCTAAAGCCCCATCTCTAAATACCATCACATTGAGGGTCACGGCTTCAACATATAAATTTGGGGTGGGGGGCGGTTTGTCACAATTCAGTCCACAGCAGGAGTTAACTGTAATATCTATGGTGGTTATCCCCTTTTGAAAATGTTGATACTGCGGCCTGAAAAATATTAAATTGTGGTAAACATTAATGAATTATTAGAAATTAGAATATTTCCAGCATCTGAGTTTGAGAAGTCTTGCCTCCAAAGATGAAAAATTGAAAATTTTTCTTTGTACTTCATTTGAATTCAGAAGATGCATTTAGAGATAAAGCCCAACTCGACACACAGCCCATGTCCAGTTCATGTCAACACAAGTTAGGAATATGGATGCTTAACCTCTTTGTAAATAAACTTGTTTTGGTGATTGCTTTCTATAAATGCATATGTTCTTCTTTGGACATAACACACAAGCATGTGAAAATGTACAAAAAGAGTGCTGTGTTCCAAAATGATTAACTTGGTTGTTTAACTACTTCTTTAAACCTCAAGAATCCCATGGTTAAAGAAAAAGCTATGTTAGTAGCTCCTGATAAAGGAATCATCTATTCCATGGGCACACTGGAGTAAAGGTGGTAAGAATGCTTGGATCATTGCTTCCTGCAGAACTGTCTCTGTTAGTAGTATCTCCACTCAGTTTACAGGTATACATGAATATAGTGTGTCGTCAGACAACAGTGAACACATGAAGCTGTTGGCAGAAACCAAGTGTCCCAGAAATCCTTTCTCTTATCTAGTGATCTCCAGTAAAAGACATTTCACTGGAGTTTGACCCTCCTGATAGAAGACAAAATTGTGTGTAGATTCTTACAGGGACATACAAGAAAGACAAAGTGTAAAATGTTCTTGAAGGTTTAAATGCTTTTCTTCCAGATGGTCTACAATATAAGGTTATACAACTTGTATGAGTTCTGTGTGTGTGGATGTATATATTTCAGGTATAAATATTTCATATATATATGTTTCAATGGATCAGAGAAACAGTCTAGCCTCAGTGGAAGGAACTTTAGGAAAGATTCCATTTCAGAGATTATAGGGAATCTAGTCAAGGTGAAAAGACAAAGGTCCACCACTGCTGAGGAAGGACATCTAGTGACCTCTTGTGCCAACAGTATACTCTTTCATGAACTATGGGTCTTTTGAGGGCAATTATTAAACCTCTTTCTCAGAGAGGCTCCACTTGTCAACCCGTGTTACAGACATTTTTCAGGTTCGTCTATCTTCTCATAAGTATACTGGTGCCCAGCACAGAGCACAGGTATTCACAGGAGGAGTTCAGGTTAGCCTCAGGCCTCAGCTGGGTTGACTCCAAATCAGTACTTCTCAATAGAAATAGAACGTGAGCTACATGTATCATTGTAAATTTTCCACTAGCCCCATTTAGAAAAGGTACAAAGAAACAGGCGAAATTAATTTTGATATAATATTTTATTTAACTCAATATATTGAAAATGTTATTTCAACATATAATCAGTATTTAAAAATATAAATGATGTATTTTACATTATTTTTTGTACTAAGTCTTTGAAATCTGGTTTATATTTTATACTTACGGCACATCTCAATTCAGACTAGCCACATTTCAAGTGCTCAGTAGATACATGTGGCTATTAGCTACCATATTGGGAAGCTGCTCTAGACGAAATACCATAGATGGTCTGAATGTCTTTTACTAGATTGTTGGGGTGTGGGTAGGATGTGGATCTGTCTGTTTTGTTGACTAACGTAGTCCAAGTATGTAGTAGGTATTCACTGAAATGAAAGTGCATACTTACTTTTTCTGGCGTGAGATTTCCTGCTTTACTTCCCAGGCATTCCAGTTTTCTCACATTGCCACCTGCCATCCATGCACCCACCCTTACCCCTATTCTGCCATTTGGCTTTACACCAAATTTCCCACATTCATGCTCTAACTCTTGTAACTAGCACACCATTTCCAACCCAGGCTCTCTCTACTCCACATTCCTTTCTTCATTCCCCTTCCTCATGTAACCTGGTGGTGTGAGGTTTTGAAAGGGTTCTTTCTTTATTCACAGAAATTGGCAATCAGATCCCATATTTAATGACAGGGCAAAAATTATCTCTCATTCTAATTTCAGAGAACTTCCAGCTGTGGGGCCACCTCCCTTCTTTCAGAACATACTGAGAGGTGCCGATTCAGAAAAACCTGCACTTACATTCCCTCTCTTCCCCCATATAAAGGAAGGCTTGCAGGAAGCAAGAAGTTATCTTATAGGGAATATAGAATTTGTAAAATAGCAACCATCTTTTTGTCCTTTCTTTCTATGTATGTATGTGCCTATCTATCTATGATAAAACTTATTGTGTAATAATGCCTTGCATTGGTGAAGGATTTTTATCATCACTGTGTACTTTCACATTTGTTATCTCATTTGATCCTCATAAAAATCTTGTGACATAACAGCTTAGTTTTATTACTTTCATTTTTCAGATTAAGAAACTGAAGTCCTTGCATAGGAGCAATGGGCAGCATTTGCTTAGCTATCATTTTAAGGACTCTATCATCTCTTCTGTTAATAACTCAACACGCAATGCCTAAGTCACAGGGTAGGTGAGTGTCTCTCTGGTAACTTAGGGACTCTATCCTATAGCTCAGGGCTGCATTGTCCAAATGGGTAGTCACTAGCCTCATGTGGCTATCTAAATTTAAATTAAAGTTAATTAATATTAAATACAATTAAAAGTTCAATTCCTCAGTTGTGATAGCCACATTTCAAATGCTCCATAGTCACATGTGGATAGTGGCTACCCTACTGGGCACAGAGATATAGAGCATTTCTATTATTACTGTAAAAAGTTCTATTGGACAGCACTGGCTTGAAGAGTCAAAGAAAGATTTCCCTATCCCTAACCTCCTTCAAAGGATCAAACTTCTCTTTTGCCAGCCCTACTCCTACACTTCCTGCTTGACAACAGAGCTAGACTGCAGCAGGCATGATCTGGGCTCCAAAGTTGGATTGTGATCTTCACACTATCAGTGGACATTTTAGATGAATCCGTCATTGCCAAGGCAGCACTCAACAGTGAGGAGAAGAAGCCTGGAGCAGTACTAGCTGTCTTTGGCGGATGTTGAAATTGAACCTGAGATTTATAGGATTTATTGTAACTCCATCATGGCAACCTCACGTTTATATGACAATGTGGACAAAGATATTCTCTAAGCAACTGTCTGAGTCTTGCAATTGGTTTTCCAAGATAGTAGTCATAACTCAGAGGGATTTTCCAACTGCTTTTTCTGCATACTTTGGGTTGGTTTATCAGAGGAATTTGAATTGAGGAGAGTAAATGGTTACTTCAAATTGCAATTATTTCTTTAGCTGAATGGGATCCAAGGAACATAAGGGCATAGACAGGCAAAAGAAAATTGTGAAATAAGCAACTTCGTTTCTTCAATAAATATTTATTAAGCCAACTATGAGCCAGACACTATGCCCATTGCTAGGAGGATACAAAGAAATATAAGACTTGGCCCCTGTCCTTAAGATGCTTAAAGGTAATTAGGGAAATTAAAATAATTAGTCATGATTATAGCTCTCCTTTATGGAGCGCTTATTCCATCCCACAAACTATGGCAACCACTTCATGTAGATTATTTCACTTAAGGCTCCTCTAAAATCCTAGAAAGTAAATAACTGGACAACTGTCAAAGTAGAGATTAAATAGGATTTAAGGAGGTACTGAGAATCCCACCTTCTCCTTTGTCTAAGGGTGGAGACAGCAGGCCACAGGAAGAGACCTTCTTATTCAGAATACAGCCACATAAGCAGCGACTGGATTAAGCAACTTTTTTTACTTGACCAGTGTTGCCACTCCTCTAGGTCCTTGGTATGCAAAGCTGGTCCAAGGAGGAGATGGCCCAATTTACATAAGAAATTCAAGGTTCCTCTGAGGAAGAAGGGACAAATACTAGCTTCCCTTCCCATATCTTCTCTCTGAGATTTAGAATTACGGAGGTTAATCAGGGTGGACTGAGGGGGGTCTCAAACTCAGACCCTCTGATTGGTGGGTCTGGTGGTGAACTAAACCAGAGATAGGTGTCTATGTGTTTGGTCAGAGTGAAAGACCAAAAATTATGCATGGTTGCTAATGGAAATGCCAGAGTCACGATACCCTTGCTTTGGTGCCCAAAGTCTCAGTTTTCTGGAATACGGAAAACAAGGCAAGTGGGGAGCTTCATAATATGTACTAACTGAATAGACTCTCTGGGATATTCAGAAGCAAAGCAATCTGTAGATCTTGTTGAACCCAGCGTTTCCCTAAGTTATTTAGTGAGGCCCGAACAGGGAAATATTGTATATAGCATTTGTGAATTAATGAGCATCTTGTGAATTAATGTTCCATGGAACACCAGTTTGAGAAATGCTATAGAGATCTGTCCTATTCAGGGCCATCCTTGCCCCAACCCTCCAGTCCTGCAATACATGTGTATTAGTTTGCATATGAAACAAATATAGAGGACTAGCTAATATTTACCTCTCAGAATCAAGATACAAAATGACTTCAACTGGGACAGGTAGAATCATAATGCTCAATTTATATGCTGAAATTTGAATGAAGGTAAATTATGAAAAAAACAAATAAAAAATACAAATAGTGGGTCTCAGTGTTCTGTTTCAATGGCAGTTCACGTGAAGGCGGCCATGGGATTTTTAACGTCAGCAAATTCAACGTGAAACAACTGTGTCATGACTGACCAAAACAATCATGAAAGCTTTGGTGACTCTAGAAGAAGTTCCACTTGCAGCCCCACTGTGCTGTGTCCTGCTTGGGTTCTATTATTGGTGGCACAGTTAAGAGGGAGGTTGTAAAAGCAAACCAATTCTATGTACTGTGCTGTATCATTTATTGTCAACTCTGTTATGATGGAACTACTTTTCCTGAATTCTCTTCACTGTATGATTCTGAGCTAGAGTTGACCAAAAACGGTTCTTTCTAGAGATTTGGGTGGTACAAGTCAAGCAGCAGCCATTGCTCTCAGAAGGTTATGGTGATAGATGTGGTGGCTGACTTAGAGATGAAAGGTTGTCTTTGTTCGCTACTCTGCAGCCAGCTCCTCTGACTATTGACCCTGCTGACCAGCGGTGGCCCCAGCGCTTCACCAGAGGCTGGACTGCTGATCCACCATCTGTTCCCATAGGTCTTTCCACCAGCTCCCTCATTGTGACACCCTTTTTGGCAGTCAGGTGACTTTGGCCTCTTAGATTGACATGGTGACTCCTCTAATTTCCCAGCTGCTCCTTTCAGACCTTCGCTTCCTGGCTCCTCCCACAATTATATAATTCTTACATTAATTTCCTTATTCCGTAGCTCATATCTGCTTCCCCAATTGAACTCTGACTGATTCAGCTATATAACAGCGATCATAACTGACAATATCTAGTGCTTAGCTATTATTATTGTTATGTATCTGAAGAGTGCTTACTCTTTGTCAGCCACCATTCTAAGAGCTCTGCATATATAACTCATTTATTCCTCCTAGCAGCCCTATGAGGTAAATACTATATTTATTTTCATTTTACAAGTGAGGAAATGGAAACACAAAGAGGTTGTGAAATATGCTCACATTTCTCAAGTTAGTGAGTGACAGCACCAAGTTTCAACCATGAATTCTGACTCTGGAGTCCATTCTCTTAACCACTGCAGAGATGAGGCCAATCAGAGTATTGGAGGGCTCAGAAACCCTGACAGAAAAGGAATGATTGAAAAATAATGGAGATGTCTAAGCTAAAAATAATTCACAGTAAAGACTCTCAAATATCTCAGCGAGTGTGATGAGGAAGAGAGAGTAAGCTTATTTATCCCTATCCTGCTGAGAAGCACTACAACTGCTTGGTAGAAATCGGGGAAATAGGTTTCAGTACTTTAAAAACACTCTAATTATTAGAGCTATGCAAAAGTGAAATGTTCTGTCATGCTGATATTGTTCAACCAGAGATAGAATGGTCATCAGTCAGGAAGATGGCCTGAGAAGTTTAGTTCCATTATTAATTAAGTGCCCTTTCATTCATTCAGGAAATATTTCATGAGTACCAAGCATTATGCTCACACTAGACACAGAAAAACAGACATGGTTCTGGCTAATGTTTCCAGTCCAGTACGTATAGACAGAATATTAACAACAACAAAAATAATGCATATATGTACATATACTAAACACATAATACAACCTGTGATAAATACTCTGAAGGAAAAATAGAGCACATAAAAGAGAACATGGCCTAATCAGCAGGTTCAGGAAGACATCCATGAGGAAATTACATTTGGTCTGAATCTGCTGGCTTAATAAGAGTTTTCTGGGTGAATTGGTGGGAGACTATAGTACCAGGCAAAGGGAAAGTCTATTCATAGACCCATAGGCAGGAAAGAGCACGGCATTTCAAAGGAACTGAAAGAAGGCCAGATGGCTGGAGTGCAGAATGTTAAAGAGAAAAGGAAATAAAATGGGGCTAGGCAGGTAGATGGGGCAGATTGTGTAGAACCTAGTGGAGTGGATTTTCATCTTTGGCCTAAGGGACATGGGAGGATTTTAATTAGGGGGTTGAGATCATTATAGATTACAAGGATCACTTTGAATGCAGTGGGAAGACAGGGTTCAGAGTGGAACAAGAGAAGAGTTGGATGGCCCTTGAAGTAGTTCAGGTGAAAGAAGAGAGTAATCTGGATTTGGGTAGAGATGGAGAGAAGTAGATAGATCCCAGACATTTTTTAAAGGCAAAATTTATAGTGCTAAAGTGCATTGTTGAATGTGGGAAACAGTAGAGAGAGAAATGACAAGGATAACACCCAAGGTTCTGGTTTATGTAACTGGGAATCCTGGCTTGAAATGTACTGAGATAAGCACATTGGAAGAAGGCTGAATTTGGGGGACAGACAGGAAAGGAGAATATGAGGTCAATTTTGGAAAGGTTTTATTGAACTGTATTTGAAATGTCCAATAGAGATGTTAAGTAGGGAATTGGCTAGTTGAGTTGGGGCTAGGGAGAGCTGTGGATTTAAGATATAATCTGAGAAGATATTTGCATGCAGATGGAGATGGAATCTATGGAAGTAGGTAAGAGGGCTTAGGAAAGGATGTAATGTAAGAAAAAAAAAGGGGCCAGGGATGAGTCTGGAGGAACTCTAACATTAAAAAGCCTGACCCTGGAGGATGTGCAGGCAAAGGAGCCTAAGAAGGAGTGGTCAAAACAGTAGGAGGAAAATCAGGACAGGGTGGTGTCTTGCAAGCAAAGAGCAGGGGAATATTTTCAAACAATTAAGACAATGAACTAGATGATCTCAAAGATAGTTTCTAGCTCTGAAATTTTATGATTCCATATTTTAGAAAATAATAGTATGGAATTTTCTATTCTGTGGTTCTGTTTTGAATCCCTCAGTACAATCAATGTAGATAGCCAAGAAACACCCTGATGTAAAGCTTGACCTTTGTATAGTGCTTCCACATATATTATTATCTTGGCCCTCACACATTTGAGGAAGAATGTGGAATATATCTTTCAGTCATTTTCAAATAAGGAAACTGAAGTTCAGAAAATTAAGTGTTTTGCCTAAGGTTATGTAACTAGAAGAGATAGTCATCCCTCAGTATCCATGAGGGATTGATTGCAGGACCCTGCAGATACCAAAATATGCAGATGCTCAAGTTCCTTATATAAAATGGTATGGTATTTGCATATAACCTACACATACCCTCTGTATACTTTAAATCATCTCTACATTACTTATAGTACCTAATACAATGTAAATGCTATGTAAGTAGTTGTTATACTGTATTGTTTAGAGAATAATGACAAGGAAAAAAAAGTCTGACCATGTTCAGTACAGAAGCAACCATCATAGGCCTTTTGATCAGAGGTTGGTGAATCTGTGGATTCCACATATAGAGGGTTGACTGTATTCTGATTTCTTGGCCAATTAATTTTATCTCTCTTTTACTATGTTTTCTTTATATATAGTGTAGTATTAAATTTCAGCCAGTTTCTCTTCAAATTATAAGAAATTCTAAATGGTTGACATACATATTTTTGACTATATATTTTTAAAGCTCCCGGTTTACTGATTTTAAAACTATATTGGAATGTGGCTGAAAATAAATTTTAAAAATCATTGTTATCTGTCAAGAAATTTACCTGGATTAAAATAACTATTTTTCTTAAAGAATTTTCACTTCCTAAAAACATGACTGATCAGTTCATACTTTTGTTCTTTTAATTTACTGCGGTGGAAACCTGTGCGAGGTTATAAGCTGTTATGATTAAATCTCCACTTGTTACATGCTGACATCCCCATAGATGATGCCTGCCTCAATGTAACCAGCTGAAATTTTGACTTATGGCATTAATTTAGTAACTAATTTTGAACTCAATGCCAACTTCATAGGTCAATAAAAAGTAGAACAAGTTTATCTTATAGAAAAAAATGCTTGCTAATATTGGCAATAAAAATGAATGCAACACACATAAAAGTCAATAGTGGTTTAAGAAATAATTCTCCTGACTTTAGCCATAATCTGTTAAGGGCAGTGCAAGAAACTCTGCTCAGGAAGGTATTGAGGAGAATAACTTAGTCAAGAGAACAGTGGATTACCACTGAAACCAAATGTGGTGCATATTGTCTTGGAAGCCAACTCAGTTCATTACAACAAAAGAAACCAAAAATGAATAAGCTGCCATCTTTCCATTTCAGAAACTGATGATTAAATAAAACTGTCAAATTTTAGTCATGTTCAACATTGTATAGCAATTGTCTGATACTTCAAAATATTTTAAAATCTTATATCTTAAAGATGTCTTGAAATTTATTTTCCTTTACTTTTCCTTGGGTCTATAAAGTCACCGAGTGATTCTCTCCCTCCTCCAGCTCTGATAATACAGAATCTCCTCTCACTCTTTCCATCCCTCTCATTCCAACACATACATCTCCCACCCCAACGTACTATCTTCCGAATTTAGCATTACCTTATATTGCCTGCTTCCTTGCCCTCATGTTAACTAATTGGAAGTAATCTCTCTTTCGAGTTCTCCTAGACTGGCAATATTTGATGTTCTTATTTGTTTATTTTCTCAGAAGCCTTTTTTTCTCTGATTACCAAATAACATACTTGGCACAAAATCAAAATAATACAGAAATGTAAAAATCAGAAAGTGCTAATGCCTTACAGCCTCACCATATCAATAGTGCCCAGTATTCTATAAGTATAAAAAGCGTTTATTTTATTTTATGAGCATACAAAAGTATTTATATTTTATATGGCTTCAGGCTACATTTGCACTTCTGTAACTTTTTTCATTTGCATCATATTGATTCGTTTTTACAGTCCTTATTTCATATAGAATTTCCATAAAGCTTTAACAGCTGCAGAGAACACTGTTGAATGAATGAACTCAATATAACTGCCATATTATGCCTATGACATCTGAGAGGGCATATAAGCACAATGATAGAAAAAAAGCCACAGAGTTTGAGGTCCATGTAAAACAGAGGTCAGCAATGTTTTTTGTAAAGGTCATAGTAAATATTTTTGGCTTTGTGAACCATATGGTTTCAGTTATAACTACTTGACTCTGCTGTTGTGGTGCTAATACAGCCATTGACAATACATAGATGAATGGTTATGGCTGGGTTGCAATAAAACTTTATTTACAAAAGCAAGCAGTGGACCAGATTTGCCCCATGGGCCATAGTTTGCCAACCCTAATATAAACCATTGCTTTTCATTTTGTTTCAGTCTATTCAAAGTCTACTTCTGCTGTACATGAGGGAGTCACCCTCTTTCTGGTCTCCCTCCTTTTCCTCCTCCCCCACATTCCTCATAGACTTTTACACTTTTTTGCTCTGTTACCAGGGCCTCCAGCTCCATCAGAAAGGTAGTTTCTGATCTAGAGTTTCTGTCCATAGCTATAAAAGTCCTTCAGGTTCTTCAGAGTGAACAAACAGTTACTCTTGCTAATATTGATTGTTTTTCTAAACATAACTTCTTTAAAATATTTACTATCTTGCCCTTTAAGAAAAAATTTGCTGAACTGTATTTTATATCTACCTTTGGACTCAGAACTGTTTATGACCACAGAGGAACTCCCTTGCGCTAATTCTTTATAGTGACACGCACCCACCTCACCCTTGTCCCTAACCCCTGGCAACTACTAATCTATTCCCATCCCCATAGTTTAGATCTTGTCTTTTTTCATCTTTGCATTGCATCACTTACTATGAGTGCCTGACACACAAGTATTTAATAAGTATTTGCTGAATGAAGGAATGAATAGAAACAATGTTAAATATTCCTTTTTAAAGTTGAAAACATAAAAAATAGAATATTTCATATTCATTAACAAAATTCTGACTGTTTGAAAACTATGATTAAGGTTGCCAGGTGATTAAAACCACATATACTAACGTTTTTAAAAGAGTGTTTTCTGAGAGTGTAAATGAAGTCCACAGAATAGTGAAAGAGTTGGGGTTAAGACGTTGCAATGACCTCCCTGGAGGGCTTGCTAATTGTGTTACACAGGAAGTGTTAACCTGGCACTTCACAATGGGCAATTTTTCAGCTCATGCGCTAATCAGGAAATGACTGAGACCAAAGGAGTTTAAAAGGCCCCACCCTTTCCTGTCCCACGGCGGAGAAGACGGGAGCAGGTCTTTGAAGGTAGATCAGACCAAGTCCGAAAACCAGTCGTTCACTGTCATATATGGGGTCAAACCCTCCAGAAGTCCTCCGGAAGAGAAATTTTTTAGAGGAAACCTTGGGCAGGTTAATAAGTGAAGGGACCTCATACAAACAGCAGAAGCTACCCACAGGACCATTACCTGAGCCTAAACACTGCAAAGGGAAAACGGCCTAGGCCAGCGGTGCTCAAACGGGGGTGCACAAAGATCTTCCCAGGGTTGTGCAGGCACAGGTTCATATATTCTGTTTTATGCCTTCAACTTCCACATGTACTCTTCCGTAAAATTTCAGTAGCTGAAATCGAGTCTGAATTCACGATACTCTTCTCCTAGTTGACAAAACAAAGGCATTTCTCCTCATCTATCCAAAAACCTTTCCTGGTGTGTAGAAACCTCAAGAGTGTCAACTAAGGAAGGAGACTGTTAACTATCAATCAAGCCACCAGTACCTGGTAGGACTTCCTGTCTTATGCCGTAGTGGTAAGTTTTTCAAGTCCCTGACAATTAAGACTTATAGCTCTGAGGGAAGGTTCTACAAGAGCAAAGCAAAATGGTAGAAAATGTTGAACACTGAAAACAGCTTTAAAAATATCAAAGTACAAATTCATTTCAGCTATTCTCTATACTTATCCTAACAACATATACTTAGCTGAGAACAAAAAGCACCTTACAACAGCTAAAACAGTATAGATTGATGTTATTGATTCTTTTAAATATAACAAATATTTCCCAGTGCCACCCAAAATTTCAAGATACGGTGGGTAAAACTCATGGATGAAATTTTTACGTGATTTCTTTAAAATTTTGAAGTGTTATTTTATAGTAATTATTATTTTATCAAAAGTATGTTTTGAAATGTTTATTTCAAATATAGTAAATCTTTATTTTATCCCATAAAATATATCATAATTCCGTTTCCTATTAACAGGAAAAATATCCTAGCCAATCATCTGACTATTTTTTAGTAGTATATGCTCTTTAATTAAGTACATAAGTAAAGTTTGATTGTAATGTCTAATGAATAAATGGAGTTCTTTTTTTTTTTTATGGTGAGGAAGATCAGCCCTGAGCTAACATCCGATGCCAATCCTCCCCTTTTTGCCGAGGAAGACTGGCCCTGAGCTAATATCCGTGCGCATTCATGCCGCGATAGCATGGGTTGACAAGGGGTGCCTCGGTGCCACGCCCGGGATTGAACCTGCAAACCCCGGGCACCCGAAGCAGAGCGCACGCACTTAACTGTTGCGCCACTGGGCTGGCTCCAAAATGGAGTTCTTTTTAATTTTAAAAATTTGATTCTTATTTAATTGCTCCTAAAAGCCAACCATCAAAATATATTTACTAAATTCCATGTCTTTTTATCATACTTCTTTCTTCATAAATAACAAAATTTTAGCAAAATTTTAATTCTCACTAGGTAGAAAATGAGTAATAAGATATTGATTTATTATCTTAAAACTTATTATAGAATGGATGTATTAATTACATTAGATCTATAATAATTTAATCCTGAATAAATTTAGTAATGTATTTTGCAAAATGTGGTCTATTTTTGTCTGTTTTTAAAAATATATTCCCTGAAGTACATAATAATATGCTTATTGCAATTGAAAAATAGAATCAGACATTTTCTGATGGAAAATAGGTCTTATAAGGCTGATGGGGAAAGAAGAAGAATCAGCCTTCCTAACTAATTACAGGGTAGAGAACGCCCAGCAGCAGAATCGGTAGCTCCAGGGCTTTGATGAAGTTGTCTTTAAAGCTCATGACTAAACGATGCAATTGCAAAAGTGTACTGTTTCACGGTATTTTGATTCTTCTCAATTCTTTCTAAAGTTAAACACGATGCTTTAAAATGAAGAGTCACAAGTATAATTAATAATAATTTTCTAAGTTTGGGTAAAGACTATATTTCCTGAAATATAGAAAGTGAATGACTCAAACGTCTAACTCATAAATTTTTTTTTACAATTCAGGAGGTTTCCAATTTCCTACATTCCACAAAATCAAAGAAGAATCCAATTAAATTGTCAGCTGATATATCATTAAAAAAAGACCCCTAAACTAGATGGTAGAGCATCCTGTGAATTTTAGTTTATAACCAGGAAGAAATTCAAAGAATTAAGTGACATTGCTCTTTAAAAGAAAAAATAATGTCCATACTTATATGAACATGGTTTCTTAGTGCTTACATTTATAGAAGTAAAAAACGGAAATAGAATCAATGGTGACCCTTATTTCATTTTGGCAATAAGCCATTTTCATCCATATATACATGAACTAATGGAGGAAAAACAGCCCAATTTATCTCATTGGAGAGCACTTGCACTAAAATTTTACTCCTTATGTTTTAGTTAGTTATTAAAATTTGTAAAATATAAATGTTTAGATCAAATATTTACAAATAATAATTGTAATGACAAATCATCCAGAAGAAAATTGATCACATCAAGACTTAAGGTCACAAGGAATTAAACCAATTAAAAAAGTACATATATATTTTGTTGTGTAGTTGTTTGATATAGTGATTAACAAAAGCCCTTTAACAATACATTTATATGAAATTATATGAAGGAAGTAGAATGAAAATTTGAAAAATCGAAAAAGGAAATAAAGAAATTATTAAAATTTCCAATTGTTAAAGTAAAGCTTGTTCATGTATTTTTTAAAAGGATGATCATAGTACTGAATTATTACCGATTTAGAATCCATAAGGTGAGAGCTGGGGCCATGGAAGGGAGAGCTGGTCTGGCTTGGGGAGAACAGAAACCATGGAGAAGAGGCAGCCACTGCCAGAGATCCTTCCAGAAGCAAGGAAAAATGGGAGAAGGGATACCCTAGCTTCTTTCTTTCTCCCAGTGCCTTTATTGGCTGAATCTAACCCAAAGTTAGCTGGCAAGAGAGCTTGGGAAATATAGTTTGCAGGGGAAGGGCATCAAATAGATCAAAAGCCAACAAGAAAATGATATTACACAAGCTAAAAAGTTTGAAGACATCTGCTTGAAGCCAAATCTCCCACCATGGAAGATTAAGAATTAACTCTTTCTTATGTACCACCCCGTACACTTCCTATTTTTCCCTTCTCCCAATGTAGTTATATAATAATTATGGTCATATCGATAGCCAATGCTAACAATATTATGTTTGTGAATGTTTTACAGCTGAGCCATGCAGTATACTGTGATTCTCTTCCATTCCTGAACACGTTTTTGTTTTCTATGTACCTAAGATTAAAAATAAAAAATTCAAATATACACAACAGGATAATAAACCCCTAGGTGCCAAGCACCCAGCTATAATAATCATGATCTCATGCCCATTCTTATTTTATCTATGTTCCACTTTGCATCAATTTTTTTTTGGAAGGAGAGGGCAAATTCCCGACTTGTAATTGTCTTCTCTTTATTTGTTAATTTTTTATTGTTTGTCAGTAATTCATCCCCAGATCTCCACCAACTGTTCAAATTCCCTTCTCATGACATTCAGACGTATTGGTTATTCTATCAGTGTCATGTTGAAGAAGGCCTTCTTGGGACTTTCTCGCCTGCTCCAACCCGGGCAGGTTTCTCTCTGTCTGGCACACGTCTGTTATTCCGGGATCTTCTTTCACTTTCTTCTCCTCACTCCTGCTCTCTGCTCTCCGCATCTCAAGTCTTCCTTTTGTATGTACATATGCATGTATGTATGTGTGTGATTTTTCAATTCATTTTAGTAGAGCTCATCTTTCAGATGCCTGCTGCAAAAAGATGCAGGTAAGGTAAATTTTTTGAGACATCACATGTCTTAAAACATCCTCATTTTACCATCACTGTCACCTAGAGTTCCAGGTTGGAAATCACTATTCCTCAGAAGCTCTAAGGCATTCATCCATTGTCTCCTAGCTTCCAAGGTTGCTGTTGAGAAGTCCCGAAGTCTTTTCGATTCATGATCCTTCATGTCTGACCTTTTTGAAACCTCATAGTATCTCCTCTTTGTTCCAAGTGTTCTGAAATTTCCAAACTGATGTGCCTCACTGTGAGTTTTTTCCATCTATTGTGCTGTGCGATCACTGGACCCTTTCAATCAGGAAATCCTATTTCTTCAGTTCTGGGAAATATTTTTGAGTTACTCCTTTGATTATTTTCTCCCTTCCCCATGACTGGTTTCTAATTTTCTTATTTTTTCTTTCTAATTTTCTAGCTCCTTGTCCTTTTGCTCTACTATAAGGGAGATTTCCTTGATTTTACCTATAAACATCTCCATATGATTTTTAATTTCTGCTGTCATATTTTTAATCCTCAATAGGCCTTTTTTACCCTCTGTTCTTTTTTTATATAGTATTCCGTTCTTTTCTCATGAGTCCAAATCTTCTCTTACCTCCAAGCTTATCAATGACAACTTATTTCTAAAAATTTTCTTTTTTGTTTTTGTTTGTTTATTTTGGCCTATATCATTCATGTTAGACCCATGCTCTCCAGTACAGTAGCCAGTAGGCAGATGGACTGTTGAGTATTTGAAATGTTGCTAGTCCAAACTGAAATGTACCATAAGTGTAAAATATACTCTGGATTTGGAGAACTTAGAATGAAAGAAAGGGTGTAAAATATCTCATTAATATTTTTATATTTCTTACATGTTGAACTGATAATGTTAGGGATATATTGGGACAAATAAATTATATTATTAAAATTAATTTCACCTATTTCTTTTTACTTATTTTCATTTGGCTACTAGAAAATTTTAAAGTATGTACATGGCTTGCATTATAGTTCTAATGGGAAGTCCTGTGTTAGACCATTTCCTCAGACGTCTGGTGAATTTTGATTTTGTGCATGTGATATGTGTGTGTATTTAGAACAGGTTTATTGAGATATAATTCACATGCCATAAAATATACTCTTTTAAATGGTATAATTCAGCAGTTTTTAGTATATTCATAGAGTTGTGTGATCATCATCACTATCAAATAATAGAACATTTACATCACACCAGAAAGAAACTCTCTACCCGTTAGCAGTCACTCCCACACCTCCCTCCAGTCCCTGGAAACCACTCATCTACTTTCACTTTCTATGGATTTACCTATTCTGGACATTTAATATAAATGGAATCATACAATGTGTAGTCTTTTGTGATGGGCTTCTCTCACTTTGCATAATGGTTTCAAGGTTCATCCATGTTGTAGCATGTATCAGTACTTCATTCCTTTTTACAGCTGAATAATATTCCAGTGCATGGATATACCACATGTTATTTATGTATTCAACAGTTAGTGAATATTTGGGTTGTTTCCACTTTTTGGCTATCATGAATAATGTTGCTATGAACATTGTGTACAAGTTTTTGTGAGGATATATGTTTTCTTTTCGGGCATAGACTTAGGAGTGCTCATATTTTCAGGATGAGGCACTGCAAAGCTGGCTGGACAATCCGAGCATGATGTGAGGTTAGTAGAGCATGAGCTTCTCTGGTATGGAGATATGGCTAGAGAGATCTCATGTTATTTTCTTCAGGTCTTTCCTTTGGGATGGACAGATTTCATAGAAAAGCTCTCCAGTATCTTTCTAGTATCTGGCAGGGCCCAAGCTGTCTGATAGTGTTCTGGAAAATAGCTGGGAGAAGACTGTTGGGTTTTTCAACATTTAGTGTGTCAATATTCATTTATTCCTCCTGTTTCTATATTATACCTTCACCCTTGACTATGGCTGGTACCCCCTACTCAGAAGCACTCTGATTTATGCTCACCAGGGGGAGGGTGAGAGGGGGTAGTACTTGACCATACAGAGTAGGGGAAGGGATCAGGGCTCTACCTTCTTAAACAGGCTTTCCTCTGGCTTTTAGCACAACCATCATGCCTAGTTCCAGAAGTTCTTAGGACAGTTGGTTCCTGAGCCTCTGGTACATTCTGTGGAATAAATCAGTTTTCTTTTTGGCTTCCCCACTGCCAGCTTAGGATTTGGTGTTCTCAGCTATACTTATCTGCAGATTCCAAAGTTCTGTGACTGCTGTCTCCTTTCGCATTCCCTTTGGTTCTTGTAGGTGTATGCCTTAAAAATTTTTTTTGTGCAATTTCAGAGGGAGTGAAACTAAATGCATGTACTTAATCAGCCATCTTTATCCCAAAGCCTCTGTTCCATGCATTTCTCCTGTATTATTTCAAATGCTTGGGGAGATTCCTCCATCCTTTTCTCAAAGTAGCAAACCAAATCATCCTTCAAGACTCTTGCATCCTATTGGGGTACCAGTAATATGGAAGATATAATTATTTGACTGACTCCCCTAATAAACTGGAAGCTCCTTGAAAGTAGGAACTGACTTTTATTTTTTCTTTGTCTCTCCTGGTGCTTAGTACAGTGCCTGGCTCAGTGTGAGCCATCAGTAAATGCTTGTTGAATTTAATTGACACGTAGAGGACTGAACAATGGTGGCTTGGGGAGATGAAGGCTTAGGAAAGAGAGGAAAACCAGGTGCCCAAATCACTCACTTTCCATGCAAGGCTTTGTCCATCCACACTCTGCTTTTACTCATAAAGAAGCTGATCTATTTAAGGATTTTCAACTTTAGAATTTTATGGAGGCAAGCCAGAGAAAAATTATATCTACTCTGTCTACCAACAACAGATGGTGACAGTGATCACAGGTACATTGTCCATGGACAGACAAGTAGAACAGCTTAGGAAGTCCCTGGGTTTAGGAACTTCCAGAACCTAACCTACTCATGAGCTTGTGGAGTTTCTGTAAAATATGCACATGCAGAGCCCTCTGTCTTCCTTGATGTCACGGTTATTCTAAAGGAAATACCTCTTCAGTGACTGTGCCTTTTTCCTGCTCTTTTCTCTCTCCTGATATCATTCCCCTCGGGTCTTCAGGCCAGGTTTACTTGAGATTAGCTTTCAACTGAGCAAGAGAAGAGAGACGGTTCAGTCTGAGAAAGCTGGCTGCCTATGTCCACATCCCTCCCTGCTGGTGCTGCTGTTGCTATTCTTATCCTCCTGCTGCTCTTATGTGTGGATTTTCTTCCTTTTATGATATATCCTCCATGCCAACCACATGGGTTGCCTTCAGACCCCACTTGGCTCTGCGCTTGGGCCATATTTTCTCTTGGTTTTCCAAGATTTTGACCTGGTGTGGCCTGGCTCTTCAGTTTTCCATTTGCTCTAATTTCCAGTCTAGGTGTTTCTTCCAATATCCTCATTGGAAGAGTACCTCACTGAGTAACCACTGAGGTCCCTTTTAGTCTCAGCCTAGCTCTCAGTAAGACTACCCTTACTCTTCCCGGACATCAAACCTATTTCTTGTTGTCTGCATTCTCAACTCACCCAGCCACAAGTTGGCAAAGGGGAGTACTGTAGTGCCAAATGCTGGGGCATTTTATTCCTTTAGGCATAGGGAAATACTTGAATACTCTTTGCTGCTGGAGTTCAAACATAGACAGGTGTGTCGGATGCCTTGGGGAAGGTGAGTGGGTAACAGATTACAGGCTCTACCAGACTCAGCAACAGGACATGAGCTGAGGAGGACACGGATTCAAGATATGAAGTGATGTTATATTTGAACACCCTGATCCAGCTCCTCAGGGGTGTCCAGGATCGGAGAAGGACATAAAATAAAACAACCAGAACTTCAACACTAGGGTGTTCAAATAGCTGTACTGAAAGATCCTCTTTTACTTCCCAAACAGTGGGACATGAGGCAGTAAATAGTTTCCCCCATCAGCTGGGGATGTGAGTAGCAGAGGTGGAAAGCAGATCAGGGACACAATACAGGCAGGCTGACAGGGTTTTGGCAGCGTAGAGAACCATGGCAGGTGACATTCGGAGACAGAGATTCACAGCCAGGCAGTTACAGAGCTCCAGGTGGCAGTAACAGTGAGCACAGACGTGGAAGGGCCCTGGAATAAAGGTTAGGTCAGCGATTCCTCATCAGTAGCCCCAGGAGAATGCCGGAAGCACTCCAAGCCGAGTGATTAGCAAACAGATCAGAGGGATGGCAAGAGCTTGGCTGGAATGTAAGGAGAGCAGAGGCACAGGCAGTAGGGAATGTGACATATGAACTCACACCCTCCTCTTTGGGGACTGTCGGCTCAACATGACAAAGGGGAAGAGGGGTGCTCTCAGTGCCTGCCCCTTGGAAAGTAGGAGGTTATAATCCAGGAGGACCTAGGGATAAACCGTTACCGCGGTCTTAACCTATGGTTCACAAGCTGACAAGACCTGGGGTTACACTCACGTTATCTGGGAAAGAACATTGCAGAGTGCCAAATGATTCAAGAGAAATTTAGTATGTATGACTCATTGTGGAGCTCTTAATCACTTGCAGACTCACTTTCCCATTTATAACAAATACAATTGTACATAGCTGTTTCCTTCAGATGTAAAATCAAAACACATACGCATACCTACACATACACAGAAACGCCTTGTTAAAAAGGCTAGAGGGCAATAGGGTAGAAAAGAAGAGTGTTAAAAATTGAAAATGACAATTACAATTTCCTCTCAAGCGGCCCCCGTTTTAAAGTGTGCTGTCTATTAGTAGTGCTGCTCTCACCTCTGTTGTTTGTGTCCCTTTGGCAAATTAAATTACTGGAAAAGATAATAGTCTTGCATTTATATTGCAACTTATTTGTAGAGATTCAAAATCCTTGTCTGTGGTTGTAGAGCTATGTTTATTTCCTATATGAATGCATTTTCCAAGATGTCTGTGTGGGGAACATAGCGTCCCTTTTTTTTGTTGAATGAATGAATCGAAAATAACCATTCCGTTTGGATAGTCTTCCCATCCCACAGACAGTTGCTGTCAGTGAAACTTGGAGCTGGGAGTGGGGGAGGATTATTGTACTCAAATCAGAGTTGGTTCAGACTCTTGGCAAGGAAGGGCTGACATGTTACTCAAAGCAACAAGAAGAGGAAGACGTTAGAAGGGTATCAGGTCAAAGAGGTCAACTTTAAGAGGAGTAAGACCAGGTCCAGGGTGAGGTGCAGGATTGGGTTTCTCAGAGCAGAGTCGGGGGATTGAGTCTAATGGAGATGCTGGTGGTATTGAGCAAGACTCCTCACTTATCAGATGTGTCACCTTGGGCTAGTTACATCATCTCTATCTATTGCAGCTTCCTGAATTTTTAAAATGAGGATGATAATAACACCTACGTCACAGAGATTTCATAAAAATCAAATGAATTAGTATTTGTAAAGTTATTATTATTTTAAAGTGACTTGAAATTAGTCTTCAAAGAATGTTGAAGGAGGATTAAAAGAGTTGAGCATTGGTTTTCAATAAACAAATAAACCATAATTTGTCTTTAGGAGACATATTTTAGCTGGCTCTGTACTCTCGTCCCCAGCGGCGCGTCTGGCACACTGTGGGCGCTCAGTAAATACTTGAGGAATTGCCTTGATGGTTCCATGTCATGGACTGCAACCTGGTACAGACGCTGGCCTGACATAGCCCATTCTGGCAGGTACTTTGAGATTCTGGGTTTCAGACAGCAGGTTGCTCATCCTGGAGTCAACCCCTGCATTTCAGTCAGTGTTACTGTAGACTGGCATCTTAGTTAGTGGGACTTTCTCTCAGGCATCAGCTGCTTTCCTGTCACAGGGGGATCACCAGATGACCATCACTTTAGGGATGTCCCAGGCTGAGTCTATTTTCTTAATAATTATAATATCAGCAATAATAATATATCATTATTATATAATATAGTATACTATATTATTATTAGAGAATATATTATCTATAATATATAGTATATTATAGATAATATACCATATTATATAATATTATATATATATTCTATATATATAATATAAAAAATCAATCAAAGCTGTGTTTATTTCCCTGGCTTGCTGTATATGGAAATATAGCTGTATATTATATATATTATTATATAATATAGTATATTATTATATTATATAGTATATTATTATTAGTGACTCAACATCTTTTTTAATTGCAAATCTGTGCTTTGAATTCATTAATAGTCTCTGTCCCCATAGTGGTGTAGGAAGCTGTCAAAAACGTTCAACATTCTCTGTAGTGATCTCATCTGAGCATAATAAATTTATCATTCTGTAGCAATCATAACCTATTCAGGGCCCCCAGGTGGCCAGCACAAGGTGCGCAAAGCTAAGATTTTAGGCTTCATGCCTCTAGCTCCTGGCACCACGCCTAGCACTTAATAAGGCCCTGAAAGAGCTGACCAGCTTTTGAGGAACTCTTGTACTACTCAGTAAATGCAGTCCTGAAATATATTTAATCATTAAACAAATATTTATTGAGTTCCTACTAGGTGCCAGGCAGTCTTCTCGGATCTGAGGATAAAGTGAGGAACAAAACAAAACTATCTTCTGTAGAGTTTACATTTCATAGATGATTAAAGCAAGATAACTTTAAATAAAGATAAGTACTATGATTAAAATACAACAAAGTAATGAAAAAGGTATGAGATTAGTCATTACTAAACATACTCTGAGGTAGTGCTTTTTAAGCTGAGACTTGAAACGACCAGAATATTTCAGATATGCAACAACTGAAGGTGGGAATGAACTTGGCGTATTAGAGGAATAGGAAGAAGGTGGCAATGTGGGGCAACTTGAATGAGGGGCAAGTGTAGAAGAGGTTTGGGGGGCAGGGGTCTGAGAGCATGGGGCTGTGTAAGTGGTCTGGATTTTATTTTATGTAGAGTAGGATGCTTTGGGGGAGATAGGTTTGTGTTGGGTAGTGATATGGTCTGCTGAGACCAATCTAGTAGCTCAGGAGAGAGTAGACTGCAGTGGGGCAGGTGTGGAATCAAGAAGACTAGTCAGGAGGCTATTGGAGTGGTCCACATCAGAGAAAATAATGGCTCGGACTCGGATAGTAGTGGTGGGCACAGAGAGAAGGAGATGAATTAAAGAGGTGTTTTGGAGTTAGAGCCAATAAGACTTGATGGCTTGGATTTGGAGATGAGAGAAAGGGAGGAATAAGGCCATCTTTTGCATTTTTAACTTAAGCAATTAGATGGTTTGTGGTGTCATTTACTAAGATGGAGAAAACTAGGGAAAGAATAGGTTTGGAAAGGGGTTAGAAATCAGTAATTCTGTTTTGGGCATATTAAATTCAAGTGTAATACTGTTTTCATAACTTTCAATTTTGATCTCAGCTAGAAATTGACTGGAGAAGGCTCATCTGTAAATTTTTAGTGGAAAAAGTGATTATTGGAGACACTGAAAGAAATGGCTTAGATAGCAAAGAGCACAGGTAGGAGGCTGCAAGGACACTCTCAATTCTAAAGAACCTGAGGCTCCCCCAGGGGAAGCTAAAAAGCAACTCCCAGCATTCTCTCTAGCTCCTTGTGGCTTTCTCAGAACCATTCTATTCAGGAAAAGAAAAACAAGAAATGTGCTTACACCATATTGCACATTCTTTTCCTGGAAAAATCAATCAAAGCTGTGTTTGTTTCCCTGGCTTGCTGTATATGGAAATGAAAATTCTCAAGTAATATGAATGATGCCTACCTGCATTGGCTCATAGGGTACCCTGAACCTTAACACGTCTCTTCAGAAGCTAGTTCAGAAATAGATCACACAGGCTTTGCAAGATGGGAACATTTCCTAATCTTTGTATAAATATTCTTTCCAAGTAAATGATATTCTTCTTTCTCAATCTCATATGGATTTTTTTCCCTTGAAGGGCATATTCAGATCAGCAGCTCCAAAGCTTCTAAATACTGAAGTATGAAGTCTAAACTGAAAGTTGCCTATTGGGCAGAAGGATGATATGCCCAGTAGAAAGAGAGGGCTTTTTCTTTATTGGATGGTAAATAATTCACATTTGTCTTTTTACATCTGTCAAAATTTCACGTTATATTTAAATTTCTTTCAGAATTATTTTATTTCTTATTGCAAATAGCAATTTAACATATTGTGTTAAATTGTGTGCCTGCACACATTTACTTTGAAAGCCCCATTTTGCTTTTTAAATTTTGGCAATAAATTTGTTAAAGTGAATAAAGAATAAGAGAAGAGTGTGCCTTGGTAAGCCAATCCTAGCTCCTTTCCAGTTCATTGCAAAAACAGAGAATGGTGAAGAATAGAGAGGTTCTCTGAAATTTTTTCACTGTCTGGATAAAATTGGAGAAAACTATTGTTAAAGCAGCAGAGTCTTCCCCTCCTGAATTGTGGATCACCGTACTTCCTACAGACAGAGCAGGGAGCCACTAGTCTTTATGGCAATGGTCCTTCAGTCTGAAGCTTATTTTATAGAAGATTCCTTAGAGGGCCTCATGAAACAATATTCCCTGAGTTTCTGCATGCTCATAGTAGCTCATCTGTGTCTTTATACCTGAAGGTCTATTTAACTGGGTGTAAAAAGCTATGGCTTAAATAACCTTTCCTTGAGTATCTGAAATATATTATTCTTTAATCTTCTGATATAAAGGATTGTTCTTGAAAAGTCTGATGACAATATATATGATTTCCTTTCCACTATAAATGGTAATTTATCTTTGCCTGGATGCCCAAAGGATTTGTTCTTCTTCCTTAAAGTCTACTAATTTTATTAGAATATGAACTGGCATTTGTCATTTGGGTTGGTTTTTCTCTGGCATGCAGTGTGCCCATTTAAGATGCAATTTCAAGTCATCCTTTATTTCAAGAAAGTTTCCTTGAATTATAAGTTTAAGCACTTGTTCTGTTCCTTTGCCTTAGTTATCTTTTTTGGAGGTTGCTATTATTGTTAAGTTGGATCTTCTTTGCCTATCTTCTCTATTGCTTTCTTGTGAATCTTTATTTTTAATCTCTTAATTTCTTTTCTATTTAAAAATTTTTATCTTTTCCCCAACTTCTATTTCTCTAAAGGGATTATTTGTTATATTATTTTCTCTTGTATTCTTTCTAATTTGATATATATTTATGAAATAATTTTTCCTCTCAATTATTTCATTAACTCTGCCAACTTCCATTTTCTTCAATTACCTCATTTCTGAGTGATTTCCAGTTCTGACTTCATTGTTTTCTCAGAGTTTCTACTTCTCTCTCTCTTTGGATTTGAAATATTAGGTTAGAGTTTGTTTTTTTTTTAAGTGATCTTTTTTTTAAATTGAGATATAATTGACATACAACATTGTATTAGTTTTAGGTGTACAATACAATGATTTGAAATATGTATATATTGTGAAATGATTACCACAGTAAGTTTAGTTAACATCCATCACCACACCTAGTTACAATTTTTTTTCTTATGATGAGAATTTTTAAGATTTATCTCTTAGCGACTTGGTTACAGTTTTTGTTTGTTTAGTAGACATACTTCCTAATGTGCTTTCTTTGTCTAAAGACATATTTTTCTTTTCTTCATTCACATTTTTCTTATAATAACTTTTCATGGAATTTGTTCATGATCCTTTTCTGTTGCTCATTTTTAAGTGAAATATGTTTCCCCATTATTTTACGAGAAAGAGGCGGTCCAGGGAAGCTCTTCCAGCTACATGGCTCTAGAGTTTGTTCTTTTGTTGGTTTCACAAAGTTCTTAAATCTCTGGCTGTGAATTTCCTAAAAATCTGCTTCCTCTATTCTCTTCTTCCACTTTTATTTGGATCTTTTATTTCCTTTAACTCTATTGTTTCTATCCTGCATAGTTTGACTCTAGTCTTAATTCCTTTCCAGCAGCAGAGAGCCGATTTCCTGGTGGTTATCCCTGAATTGTGGATAACATTGCTTCCTACACATAGAGACAGGAGCTGCTAATCTTCATGTCAATGGTGGGGGCTCTGTCTTAGAAGGGTGTTTGAGTTGGTAAGTTTTGATGATTTATAAGCTCCAGACTGCTCCAGACCTTGTCTCACAGCAGTCCCCTCACATTCACCGTTAAACCGGGACCAGGAAAACTCCCTGTTCAGGTCTTTTGGCTGACAGTTTTCCAGTTAGTATATGTTGCCATTTTGGGGATCTTTTCTTAGAACTGTTAAAAAACAAGTGGCTTTCCCTCTATTTTCTCTCAGCAGTTGTTACTACATGAGTTTTGCAGCTGTCTTAGTTTGTTTTGATAAATTGGGAGTTTGTGGGGATATCCTGTTATCAGCTTTTGTTGGAAATGTTTTCCATGGGTCTTTGATTTTATCATCTTAGTCTAGATCTTCTGTGTGTTTTTATGAGAAAATTCAGGGAGATTAAAAAGCATTGTTGCTGCCACTGTCACCTCCACTTTAAAAAAATCTACTCCTTGGTTAAATTCACATACAGAATTCTGAACTTAAAGAATTCACTCTTCAAACTTACAGAATTTGGAAATCTTCTGATGTTGTCTTTTCTCATCTCTGCCAACAGCTAAATCTCCTTATGATGGTCTCTTGACCCTGTTTTATTACACTCTAAAGAGGATATACCAATATTACCTTTAAAAGGTTGGTTTGGAAACAGGATGGCTAACATAGGCCCCCCATCTGGTTTTACTACGTCCAGGACTACATTTTTCCCCTTACAGCTTAATTCAGCTCAAATGAGAACTCAGTTGGAACATTTCAGTTTATAAGTAATTACTTTTCCACAGTTTTTGCTAGAACACAACTATTCAATTATGTAATGGTTATGGAACTTTTCCTTTCTGCATTTTGTAAACACAGGTTGCTAAACTGCTGGAATTGCTTCTCACATTGCTGTGGTATATTATCAGTTCCTTCCAATCCACCAAGTTATGTTGAGAAACAGAAATTTTACCATGGGCCAGTTATAGCAGTAGTAATAACAATAATAATAATATCATTAATAATAAAAATAAGTACCATATACGCAGCACTTCTCTTGTGCCAGACCAGGGTAGGCAGAATTCTAAGACCTCCAAGATTCCTGATATATATACCCTGTATAATTCCCTCCCCTTGATTGTGAGTAGGACCTGTGAATATGATGGGATTTCATTCCCATGATTAGGTTACATTATATAGCAAAAATGAAGGGATTTTGGGAGTGAGATTAAAGTCTCAAATGAGCTGATCTTAAGTTAAGCAAAAGGGAGATTATCCAGTGTGAGCCTGACCTCATCAGTTGAAAACTCTTAACAGGGGGAGTGAGCCCTTCCTGAAGAGGTAGACTCCCTTGCTGACTTCGAAGGAGTAAGCTGGCATCTTGTGAGACGGTCACATGGCTATGACCTGAGGCAGGCCTTAAGGAGATGAGAACAGCCGCCGGCAAGAAAATGGGGACCTCAGGCCCACCCACAGCTGAAGAGAAATAAATTTTGCCAATACTCAGAGGGAGCTTGGAAGTAATTCTTTCCTCAGTTGAGCCTCAGATGAGACCATAACCTGGCTCACCCCTGATTGCAGACTTGTGACACCCTGAGCCTTGTCTGGATGTTAAGCCATGTCCAGATTCCTGAACTGTGGAAACTGTGAGATAATATATGTGTGTTTTAAGTGACCATGTTTGTGGTCATTTACTATGCAGCAATAGAAAACCAATACACACACCTTGTGTTATGCTTTTCTAAATCATCACCTTTTAAAGTCTCATAACAAACCCAAGATGATTAGTATGTTCATTTTATAGGTGCAGAAACTATAAATTCAGAGAGGTTAAAGAATTTATCCAGGGTCACACAGGCAGTGATAAATCTGGGGCTCAAACTCAGATGTGTCTTGTTCCAGTTGTTTAGCCTGTATATTGTAGTGCTTTCATTACTCTTCCAGCTTCTTAAGAAATGCGCTCTAATATTTTGAAGATGGTACTAAGGAGAGTGCATAGAGGGTTGATGTTTAAGGCACTGTTAGCAGGACATCAACTCTGAAGGGCAGCCTTAGATGTGGAGAAAGAATGCCACATGCATCCTTTTCTCCTTGCCTCTTGAAATATTGATTTTTATCTGAGATCATCTAGAAGCTTAGCTAATCAAGACTTAGGTAATTGCAGGGGTGGCCCCTGGCCTAGTGGTTACGTGCCCACGCTCCGCTGCTGGCCACCCATGCCAGATCCCGGGCGCACAAGGATGCACCACTTGTAAGGCCATGCTGTGGTGGTGTCCCATATAAAGTGGAGGAAGATGGGCACGGATGTTAGCCCAGGGCCAGTCTTCCTCAGCAAAGAGAGGAGGATTGGCATGGATGTTAGCTCAGGGCTGATATTCCTCACCAAAAAAAAAAAAAAAAAGACTTAGGTAATTGAAATATATATATTAACTATGTATTTAATTACCCAATTATCCAATAAATTAAATATGTGTACTTAAATATCATACTTCTTTCTTCTGAAAATTTCAAAGGAGCCAAAGTAATGCTAAGTTTTAAAATTTTGTTTATTGAGATATAATTAACACACCATAAAATTCACCCCTTTAAAGTGTACAATTCAATGGTTTTAGTATATTCACATAGTTGTATAACCATCACCACTATCTAATTCTGGCACGTTTTTATCACCCCAAAAAGAAAATTATTCGAGGTCCTTCCCCACTTCCCCCAAACTGCCCCTGTCCAGCCGCTGAAGCCTGCTTTCTCTCTCTATGGACTTGCTTACTTTGGACATTTGGTATGAACGGAATCATACAATATGTGACTTTTGTGTGTGGCTTCTTTGGCGTAAAGTATTAAAGGTTGATTCATATGTAAAGTGGCATCTCCTTGTGGTTTTGATTTGCATTTCCCTAATGACTAATGATACTGAGCATCTTTTCATGTGCTTTTGACCATTTGTACATCTTCATTGGAGCAATGTCTCTTCAGACCTTTTGCCCATTTTCAAATTGGACTGTCTTTTATAGTGGAGTTGCAGCTATTTCTTATGTATTCTGGATCCCAGTCTCATATTGAATATATAATTTGCACATTTTTTCCCCATTCTGTGGGATGTTTTTTCACTTCCTTGATAGTGCCTTTCGAGGCACAAATTTTTTTTACTTTGAAGAAGTCCAACCCATTTATTTCCTTTTGTTGCTTGTGCTTTTGGTGTCATATCTAAGAAACTCAACCCAAGGCCATGAAGATTTATATCTTTGTTTCTCTCTAATAGTTTTGCAGTTTTGGTGTTTTTATTTAGGTCTATAATCCATTTTGAATTAATTTTTTGTGTCTTGTGTGAGGTAAGGGTCCATTTCAAACTTAGGTATGTGACTATCCAGTTTTCTCTGCAGCATTTGTTGAAAAGACTGTGTTTTCTCCATTGAATAGTTGTGGCACCTTTGTCAAAAATCATTTGACCATATATGTGAGGACTTATTTCTGGGCTCCCTATTCTATTCCATTGGTTTATGTGTCTGTCTTTATGCCGGTACCACGTTGTTTTGATTACTGTAGCTTAGTAATAGTAAGTTTTGAAGTCAGGAATTGTGAGTCCCTCAGTTTTGTTCTTTTTCATGATTGCTTTAGTTTTTAGGGGTCCCTTGAGATTCCATGTGAATGTTAGGATGAGTTTTTCTATTTCTCAAAAAACATCATTGGAATTTTGATAGGGATTGCATTAAATCCGTAGATCAATTTGGGGAATATTGCCATCTTAAGAATATTAAGTCTTCCAATTCATGAACACAGGATGTTTTTCCACTTCTGGAGGAGTTCTTTAATTTCTTTCAATGATGTTTTATAGATTTCAGTATATAAGTCTTGCACTTTTTTGGTTAAAATTATTCTGAAGTATTTTATTCTTTTTGTTGCTCTCGTAAATGAAATAGTTTTCTTAACTTCATTTTCAGATTGTTCATTATTAGCATATAAAAATACAATTGGTTTTTGCCTGTTGATCTTGTACTCTGCCACACTGCTAAACTTGTTTATTAGCTCTAATAGTTTGTTTTTGGGGGGAGGGGTTCTTTAGTATTTTCTATATACAGGATCATGTCATCTGCAAATAGAGATAGTGTTACTTTTTCCTTTCCAATTTGGATAACTTCTATGTCTTTTTCTCTCCTGAGTACACTGGGTAGAACATCCAGTATAATGCTGAATAGAAGTGGCAGGAGGGGACATCTTTGTCCTGATCTTGGAGAAAAAAGTTTCAGTTTTTCACCATTAAGTATGATGCTGGCTGTGGATTTTGATGTGTCCTTTTTCAGTTTGGGAAATTCCTTTCTGTTCCTAATTTGTTGAGTGATTTTGCCATGAAAAAGTGTTGGATTTTGTCAAATGTTTTTTCTGCACCAATTGAGATGATCATGTGGTTTCTGTCCTTTGTTCTGTTACTATGATGTGTTACATTGATTGATTTTTGTATGTTAAACCAAACTTTCACTCCCGGAATAAATCCCTCTGGGGCCTAGTATATAATCCTTTTTGTACGTTGCTGGATTTGGTTTGATGGTATTTTGCTGAGGAGATTTGTGTCTATATTCACAAGGGATATTGGTCTCTAGTTTTCTTTTCTTGTGATTTCTTTGTCTGGTTTTGGTGTTGGAGTAACCCTGGCCTTATAGAATGAGTTGGGAAATATTCCTCCTGTATTAGTTTCCTAATTTGTCTGGCTTATTTCACATGGGATAATGTTTTTCAAGATTCATCTGTATTGCATCAGAACTTCACAAGGTATCAGAACTTTGTTTCTTTTAAAGGTTGAATTGGATGTATATACCACATTTTGTTGACTCATTCATTTGTTGATGGAGACATGGGTTACTTCTATCTTTTGGCTACTGTATATAATGCTGCAATGAATACTGGCATACAAGTATTTGCTTGAATCCTTGCCTTCAATTTCTTTGGGTATATACATAGGATTGGAATTTCTCAGTCATGTGACAATTCTATGTTTAGTTTTTTGTGGAATTGAACATTTCATGAAATTCACTAGTGAAGCTTTATGGGACTGGGCTTTTCTTTGCAGGAAAGTTCCCCCTTGCCCAGTATTATTGAGGTATAATTGACAAATAAAATTGTAAGATATTTAAAGTGTACATAGTGGTGATTCGATATATGTATCCATTGTGAGAGGATTCACACCATCTAATTAATTAACACATCCATTACCACAAATACGTTATTTTTGGTGAGAACATGTAAGTTCTACTCTCAGCAAATTTCAAGTATACAATACAGTATTATCAGCTATAGTCACCATGTTTTACATTAAATCCTCAGACCTTATTCATCTTATAGCTAAAAGTTTGTACCCTTTTACCAACCTCTGCCTATTTCCAGGCAATTGTTTTTCTGTTCTGTTTCTATGAGTTTGACTTTTTTTTTTTAAGATTCCTCATATAGCGATGCCATGCAGTATTTATCTTTCTTTTCCTAGTTCATTTTACTTCTTAGCAAAATGCCTTCAAGGTCCATCCATGATGTCACAAATGGCAAAATTTCCTTCTTTCTCATCGCTGAATAATACTCTATAATAGAGTCTATAATAATACTCTAAACACATCTTTATCCATTCAGTCATTGATGGACACTTAGGTGTTTCCATGTCTTGGCTATTGTGAATAATGCTGCAATGAACACTTAAGGGCAGATATCTCTTTGATATCCTGTTTTCATTTCTTTGGATATATACCGAGAAGTGAGATTGCTGGATCACACGGTAGTTCTATTTTTAATTTTTGGGGGACCCTCCATACTGTTCTATATGGAATTTTCCAGAGAACTGCCAGACAGAGCAAATAATGACAGTTCTCTGGAAGTAGGGCATTGGAGGATCTTCGACCCCTTTCTGTCACCTCTGGGGGCTGCGAGGCTGCTGGTTTTCAAGTGATTGTGGAACAGTTGGTTTTCAAGGCTGCTATGAAACCAAGGAAGGGGGAATGGGAAGAGAGCAAGTTAAAATGCCATAAAGCTTATTGTTTTTACTGATGATATTCAGCTGTTTTTCTTGAATAAACTATCCCTAGCTTATTGCAAGCCTTTGGTTAATTTCCAGAGTTGTGAAAAAGTTGGTTTTGACAGTTATTTTTTGCCACTGTTGGTAGTAATAGTGTGGGGTAATGGATGTTTCAGGTGAATAAATGCTAACACAGTGTGAAATAGTCACAGTTGTCCCGAGATGGAATGGACTGCCTTAGAAGATAACGCATTCCCTGATCTGGTGCTTTTCAAACAGAAGCTCAACAACACATGGCCAGGAGTATCATGGAGGGATTCTAACATCAGAAGAATGGCTGGACTAGATCATGATATATTTTATTATGAAAATATTGAATTATTTTATTATTAAATATTTTACATATCCACAAAGTAGAGAGCATAGTGCACTACACTTCTATAGACCTATTATTTAGAACTTACTACATTAGCTTCATCCATGCCTGCTTTCTTTTACTTTTTTGTTTTTCTTTGCTGAAGTATTTAAGGCAAATCTCAGACATCATGCAATTTTATCCCAATATATTTCAATCAACATCTCTAAAATGTATGGATTTTTTAAATATAGAAATGATTTTTAAAAGCTACTTTATTTGAGAGACTGGGAGTCCATCAGAGGTGCTATGGAAAATAGGAAGTTACAAAGAAGCTCAAGAGCCGGTCCATTCTGAATGAGTTTATGATAAAAATCTGAGGAGGGGGTAGATGATACATAATTCTAAGAAATATCTAATAACATTCTGAAAAATATTGTGGTGAAGGTTTAAATTCTCCATCAAGTCAACATATCAAAATGGAAAATGCCTTCAGGCTTTATCTACTGCTTTGTATATTCCCAAGGTATTATCTCAAGGGAATAACCCATGTTTCATTACACTTTAAACCAACATCAGCTCAGCTATAAATTTTAAAGCTTTAAAAAATAAACAGTACAGAGTTCTAGATAAAATTTTATCTTTGCTAATATTTAGGTTTGAGCTCAAATTCCCACTAACTGCAGAAAGAATTTCATTAAAAAAAAAAAAAAAAAAAGCAACTCTGCTATTTGGCCATTGAAAAGGAGAATCAGGAGACCCAGAGAGAGCAAGTCGTGTTTTCCCAATTATCACAGATCTGGTCTCTTTCAAGTCACCTGCCTACACACCAAGGCCTCTCTAGGCTGGGCCAGTGTTGACTGTGTGGGCTTCCCCCTTACATATGGTGATTTTGGGGGAATCAAAGTTGACTTCTTTGCAGAGTAGATATTGTCTTCTTCTATAGCTATTATTAAGTAAAAAGAAATAATTCTTTTAATGTTTGTGGGGATATCTGCTATCTAGCTCCCTTCTCTGAGAACTGCCCCCTAACTCCTCACAGAAATGGAGCTCAGATACCCATGCTTGTGTCACATCACCCTGTCCCCCAAACTATGTACCCACATAGATCATGCTTATTAGACCACCAGAGAGGTCTGATCTGAGCTCAGCGGGGAGCTTTTACTCCTAGGACCTTAGATTTGGGATTCAGAGAAAACTCACTCATTTCTGCCAGCAGACATGCCCAAGTGACTGCAAGTGAGGGAGCTGTGGGTGGAACACCTCCTGCCGTGGGCTGGGAGGTGGTGAAAAACTACTCAATGAAGAGAGAGGAACAAAGACACTGAGAGGAGCAGAGCCAAGAAGCCGCGGCAGAGACAGCTGGTTTCCTCTTCACTTTCCAGTTCTGGTTGTAGTTACCTGATAGGCCCAGTCTCTCCTGGATTCTGCAAGGGAACTCAGTAACTTTCCAATAAATGAGGGATTTTTTCCCTGAAGTAAACTTGGGTTGTTGTCAATTACTTGCAACCAAAAGAACCCAGGGGCCAGCCCACTGGCGTAGCGGTTCAGTTTGCACTCTGCTTCAGCGGCCCGGGGTTCGTGGGTTCGGATCCCAGGTGAGGACCTACCTACCACTCATTAAGCCATGCTGTGGCGGCATCCTATATACAAAATAGAGGAAGATGGGCACAGATGTTAGCTCAGGGACCATCTTCCTCAGCCAAAAGAGGAAGACTGGCAACAGATATTAGCTCAGGGCCAATCTTCCTCACCAAAAAAAAAAAAAAAAAGAACCTAGACTAAGACAGTTTGTCTATACTTTAGGGGAAGATGGAATAACTCCAACTGCCAACTGTATATAGTCATGAGCAATCAGTTTCAAACAGGCTTGTTTGAAAGTCAGGTCATTTTTATTTCACCAGTAAAACCACTAATCTTCTCTTATTTAGATGTTGTCAATAAATGCACGTACTTCCATTCCTCTGAGATGAGATTCACAATGTTGTCAGTAAAATCAGTGGGACGCGAGATGTTGATCCAAGCCCCTTTGCCCCATGATGATATGAAATGATGTAAGTTCAAAATGACGCCCCAAACAAGGTCTCACTGAATTAGACTCCAGTCTTTTTAAGATAAAAGGGCTTGATTAAGATGTCAAATCCATAAAGCAAGATGGATCTTGGTGACAGAGTGATGGACAGATATGCCTTTATGTGAATCAGTAGTCATTTTTTCTTCTGCAAAGAGGGATGCTGATTCCCTTTTATCTGTGTGTTTGTTTACATGGGGCATTTTATCCCAGTGGATGAATATGACTGAGAACTCAAACCAAACCTACAATTCTGAAGCTTGCGAGAGCTGGCAGGGACAAGTGATTACCATAAGTTCCAGAGGACAGTGTTTTCTCCTTTATTTCAGGATTTATATTACTTTTTAGTTTTTAAATTCCTTCTCCAATCTTTGGGGGGGTGGGGGAAGGAATTTTCTATTAAAAAAGACTATTCTATTAAAAAATTGCTGGTTGCAGAAATGGTCTTTCAGGAGATCCTAAGGGAAACTAGATTCTGCCTGGTCTTGCAAGTTCACTCCCGAAGGAGATGCTTGATTCTTTCCTTTACCCAAGCACAGCACTTTCTCCACCCCAGGAGCTTGGAGCTGGGTCCAGGCGTTGGGATACAGCAGGCACAGCTTGGGGATGAGGACATCGCTTTAGTGCTAGAATGTGGGTGTTTGTTTTTCATTGAACAACAGTAGCTGACATTTATTGAACATCAGCTATTTTCAGGCATTGTTATATCTTATAGCCATCATCTCATTTAACCCTCATATTCGTATGAGGTATAGGTAAGATTGTTATAATCCCATTTTACCAGTGAGAAAACTGAGGCACAGAGAGCTTAAGTAACCTGCCAGAGATCCCTAAGTGGCAAAGCTGAGCTTTGGGTGGAGGGTGTTCCTGAGCCTTTGTTACGAATCACCATGCCATGAGCCTGATGGCCCAGTAGTTAAAACTCGCCGCTCTCACCGCTTCAGTGGCCTGGGTTCCCTTCCCAGGTGCAGAACCACACCACCTGTCTGTCAGTTGCCAGGCTGTGGCAGCAGCTCACATAGAAGGACTAGAAGGACCTACAACTAGAATATACAATCATGCACTGGGGCTTTGCGGAGGAAAAAAAAAGAGAGGAAGACTGGCAACAGATGTTAGCTCAGGGCAAATCTTTACCTGCAAAAAAAGAGAATCCCCCTGTCATGGGGGACTTCTTAAGCACATGTTGTTGCTTAACATATCTTGCCTCTAATATTAAAAAAAAATATACAAGATGGGCATCGTACCCATTTTACAGAAGAAAGAAAACTGAAGACCAGCAACTACAAGTGGGATACTCAAGACTCTTATCACTGGTTTTCCACAGTTGATTTTAATATCAGCATGTTTTTCTTTGTGCTTATCCTGCTTAGAGTTCACTGAGATTCTTGGATTGGTGAGTTTAGTTTTCATCAAATTTGGAAAATGTTCAACCATTATTTCCTCAAACCACCTTTTCAGTCTCCTTCTTTCCTTCTAGAATTCAAGATATGTATGAATTAGGCTGCTTAATATTGTCCCGCAGGCCACTGAGGCTCTCGTCATGTTTCTTTTCCATCTTAAAGCTTACAGTTCTGGATACACATAAAAGTTAAAGTATACATAGAAAACAGATCTGGCACATGGGGGCAAATTTTACCATCACAAAAATATTGTGCATTACCTAATAATTATGATGATTTCTTTACTTTTTAAACTATTTGCTGGAATTTAAAATTTGCAAAAATTCAATGCACATACTTTTTTTTTCTCCCAGAACTCACCTATTTCATAGAATAAGATATTTGTAAATATATGTGCACCATAAGGTTTTCAGAAGTGATGTTTATTTGTTCCTATAAGGAATTATATCGGTTAATAAACAATCACTTATTAAGCCCCTGCTGTGTGCAAGACACTGCTTTGGCACTGGTAGGGAGACGAAGGGAAGGGAGATACTATGCTAAAGGATTAGACATGATCTCAATGCTCAAACCACTTACAACAGGAGCTAGAGAGATGTGGCATATACATGGGAAAAGCTAAGAAATAATGAGGCTGCATGTTGTCCTATCATGACGCCCAAGTTGATCTCTCTGAAATCACCTCTTTTTACCCCTCATGACCATTCCTACCCCTTCACCACTCCATCCCACCCCTTTGCCTGGACAGTCTTCTCCAGGATGCTTATTCTGACACTCTTAGTTTAGGATAGAAATCCTTTTTCTAGCTTCCCATAACCTCCTGTGCATAGCTTTCTGTATTAAATACTTCATTCAAATAACAAATATCTCTTGAGAATTTACAAGGTGCTATGGACACATCAGTAAAGTGGTTCCCTGACCTTGTACGGTGTATATTTTAGTGAATATACCATTGCTTTTAACTATAATTGTTAACGCAACTGCCTCACCAAGAAGTCTGTAAGTTTTCTAAAATCAAGTTTTTTCTTTTTTAAATTATTTTTATTTATATTTTTTTGTGAGGAAGATCAGCCCTGAGCTAACATCCATGCCAATCCTCCTCTTTTTGCTGAGGAAGACCGGGCCTGAGCTAACATCTATTGCCAATCCTCCTCCTTTTTTCCCCTTTTTCTCCCCAAAGCCCCAGTAGATAGTTGTATGTCATAGTTGCACATCCTTCTAGTTGCTGTATGTGGGACGCCACCTCAGCATGGCCGGACAAGCGGTGCATTGGGGCGCGCCTGGGATCCAAACCCGGGCCGCCAGTAGCGGAACTCGCACACTTAACCGCTAAGCCATGGGGCTGGCCCCTAAAATCAAGTTTTATGTAATGTCTAGAGCACAGTAGATATTCAGCAAATGTTTGGTTTTAAAATGATGAATGGATAAGTAATAAAGGAATCAGTGAACGATCTAGACCAGGGTTTCTCAACCGTGGCACTGTTGATATTTGGAGCAGATAATTCTTTGTTGTAGGATGTTTAGTGGCATCTCTGGCCAGAAAGCCTAAGATAAAATTTCTTTGGAGGGGAGAGGTGAGTATGAGTGGGGAGTGTGTGTTATTGAGTTTAGCTGAGTGTGATCAGATTAAATATAGCTTCCAGAATTTGGACATCATCCTGCAGGCCTGGGAACTCTGGAGTGTTCAGTAATAACCTAATTAACAAGTTAACTGGGAATGAGCTACAGGGGAGAAAGTCAAGAGGCCAAAGTGGAAAGATTTGTAAGAGAGATCTGAGGTAGACATCTGTGGAGCAGAAAATAGGGAATGAACAGTTTGCAATTTCCTACAAAGCCAATGATCTAACACTAACACTCATCAGATGTTTCTAAACATTTTTTTTTAAGACTATGAATTTAGACTTATATAAATTGTTATTACTGGCTATGCCTGCTGTAGAGTTGAAGACATGAATCAAGTGATGGGAAAAGTTAACTAGTTTTTTGGTTTTTTTTTTTTCAATTCTACAAGATTTGGCTATGAAATCAAATGAATATTTGTGTTAACAGAGCACAATTATTTTCTGGTTCCTGATTCCATTAGTTTTCCGTTGCTGCTGTAACATATTATCATAAACTTAGTGGCTTAAGATAATACAAATTAATTATCTTACCATTCTGGGAGTCAGAAATCTGAAATGAGTTGCAGTGGGCTGAAATCAAGGTGTTGGCAGGGCTGTGTTCCTTTCTGGAGGCTCTAGGGGAGAATCCATTCCTCACCTTTCCCAGCGTCTAGAAGCTGCCCACATTCCTTGCCTTGTGGCCTCTTCCTCCGTCTTCAAAGCCAGCAGCGCAGCATCCTCTGACACTGACTCTGCTGCTTCCCGCCTCTTTCACTTTTAAGGACCCTGTGATAACATTGGGCCCACCTGGATTATCCAGGATACTCTCCCCATCTCAAGGTTAATTAGTTAGCAATCTTAACTTTCGTTTGCCACAAAGCCTAACATTTTCACAGGTTCTGGGGATTAGGATATGACATCTTTGGGGGACCATTATTCTGCCCACTACAATGAGTATAGTCTTTTAAACTTCAATTCATATCTCTTTATTGTGCCACATCAGAGATTTGGAGGAAAACATCTCAACCCAGTCAAAACTGCAAAATAAAGAGTGGTTCAGGGGTCAAAGAGGCAGCTAATGTGGTCCTCGACAGCAAGCCCATTGTAGGGTCATTCACTCACGTTATCAGTCATTCACTCATTAACTGGTGATTGGGCATTGAGGGTTCAGCTCTGTGCTAAGTGCTGTGAGGGCTACAGAGGAGTACTGGGCACAGTCTCTATCCACAAAGAGATGATATGCAAACAAGGGTTGCCAAGTCAAGGAAGAATATTGGGGTGTATCCGGTATTACAGGAAGCCTCTAGGAGGGTCAGGAAAGGAGATGGGAGGTCACTTCTGAATAAGGTCATGAGAGCAGGCCTCATTCAGTGTAATGGCAGAAATGGATAGAGTTCACTCTTGATGGTCTAGATGGAGACTTTCATGAAAGGATGGCTGATGGAGGTGTGGGCAGGGTTTAGGGAACAAACAAGGGAGAGCGTGGCATCTAGATTCCAGCTCTAGGTCAAAGGGATGAGGTAAGGAAATAAATTAACTAGAACCCAGTGAGACTGGAGACATGGGTGCATGGAGGAGAGTTCCCTGGCAGGAGCTGTAGTCATGGAAGGATGTAGTCATGCAGAGACATGGTGCCCAAGTAGGGTGGGGTAGGTAGGGTGACCAGCTATACCCGTGTGCCTGGAACTGAGGAGCTTCTCGGTATGTGGGGCTCTGCTAAAACCAGAAAAGTCCCAGGCAAACCAGGACAATTTGGTCACCCTGGGAATAGGGAAGAAATACTCTGAGATTTCTCTCCTCTCACCCTCTGTCTCCTGCCAATCCCTACATTGGCTGAACTCAATTACAGGCCAGCAAGGCAGCCCAGATGTATGCAGCCCACAGAGGCACAGAGAGAAGGGAGAATGATGGATCTGGAAAGGCGATGACACATGGAGACTAATTAGTACATAGGTTTTAGGTAAATTTTGAAGATGGGACAAAAGTTTATTAGGTGGGGTGGGGAGAGAAATGGATTGTAAGTAGGCCATAAAAAGTTTCACTGAAATGGGTTCCTTTTTCATTCTTATGGTTTTAGTTTTTTCTTTTTCCATGTTTATCCACCTCTCCCCAAGCCCCTACTCCAAAACACGTTCCTTTCCCCTTCTTACTCTTTACACCTCTCTCTGATTGCAGGTCTCCCGCCAAGTTTCTATGCAGGTGAAGTGGATAAGGAGGACCAGTAGCACCAATTAAGAAGAATTTGCCAGCGGCCCCTCATCTACAGGGTCTTCCATTGCGCCAAAGCCAGTCTGATCTAAATTTGCCCTAAACTGAAGTACGTTTACCTATCAGAAGCACCAAAAGAAGTAAACACAACCTTGAACCATAGCATCCTTCTGCATTTGTAACAGCCCCAGATGCCATGATTGCCATCAGAATCCCTCAGTTGAAACAATTCCAATATTATTTACTACCCTCGAGGAAGCCTATGCCATTTTGAACATAATGTTTTTGAATTATTTTTTCTGAGTTCTTGAATAAAATGCATCTTGTTGCCTACCCCTCTCTACACAGGCTGCATAATATGGTGTTTACGAGCACGGCTTTGGAGGAACCTGGGTTTAAATCCTAGCTCTGCTACTTACTAACTGTGTGACTGTGGGCAGGTGGCTTAGCTTCTCTGCGCCTCAGTTTCCTCAGGTGAAATATGGGCAACAAAGTGTTCCTACTTCACAATAAAGTGTTCTAAGGATTCAATGAGATATAATACACGTAAAGAACTGAAAACAGTGCCTGGCACACAGCGAGTACTCAGTAAATGTTATTATAATTTTGTTTCCATCACTGCCAACCTTAAATTAAAAAGTCCTGAAGATGAGGAACATCACATATAAAGTTTTCCTATCAGTCCCTTGTTATTATGTATTGAAGAAATTTTTAAAACTGATTAATTATGAATATGATACAATCAAGTCTCACTGTTTCTGGTGGTGATGTTCTATAAAGCTGTCGTGAACACCGAGTTAGTGAATACTGAACTATTGCTCATAGGAGAAATACAGGGTAGGTTCCTTTGAGCCTCTGGTTACAACATTTTTGTCTACCAATCAATACATAGCCTTGTTTTATGTGTGTTTCTACTTAAGAACACCTTAAGAATATGTTATTGATTCATGACCATTATATATATTGTATACATAATATATATACTTATATATTATAAATAGGCCAATAGCACTATATATAACTCATGCTTGAATGAAGCTGATCTGACATGCATATTTTCTCCGTAAGCACATCACAGCCTTCTTGCCCTTAGGAACACTAGACAGCACTTCAGCACTACACTTGGGGGCCATTTTAAACAACTAAATCATCAACAAAAAGCACAAACATGCAAAAAACGTGGCACTAAATATACCAAGAAAAGGACCCTTGTTTACAGTACGAGAGCTGAACTGAGAAGGCAGAGCCTCGCCTTGTTCCACCTGAGCTGGGAACATATGCACCCGGGGACAATTTTTTTGCCTCTCTGTGTATGTCTGCAAATGACCACAAAAGCACCCTAAGTACTGATTTGGGTGTTACAAATAAATTCTCATGAAATACAGAATCTGCAAAAAATGAGAACTGACTGTAATTGATTCCACATTCCTGTATAGCTAAAGCTTTATGAGTAGGGCTAAGTGTGGAGGAGGATTATAAAAATGTTAATGTAAGATTTAACCTGATAAGGTAAAGACGTGATGTTCCCAAATTCTGTGTAGGTTCATGTTTCCCCCAAACGTATTTAAATGTATTGAAGAATGCCAAATGTATCCCTGTATTGCAGAAACCTTCAAAGCCTTTAATATGCTGATGTGCACATTGCAAATTTCTACAAAACATAGTATTTCCTAAATTTGACCACTAGACCCTTTGGGAAATGCTGCTCTAAGGTGCTCCTGACAAAATCATCTGGAATTTAATCCCAGTGCTCAGAAAATTTCTATTTGAGTAGAAGAGTAATTTACATTGTAAAAACTGTCATTCAGATAGCCAAATGACCACTTTAGGGAATATTTCTTAGGGTCAGTAGGTGGATTAATCCCATTTCCAGATCTTTGACATATTGTCTGTTTCCCCCTCCATGTTCTAGTTGATAAAGTTACATCTCCACGGGGGCTAAACTTGCTGGGGGCTTTTTGGGAAGAAAGACTACTAACAGAAAATTTGCATTCTTCTTGCTTTTCACAGTTGTACATTTCAAGTTTTAATAAGCAATTAAAACAATTTATATCAAGATGCAGAACCTATGCATCTCTACTCAAAACTTTGCTAGGAGAGAAACGATTGCGAGCATGATAGTTGAATATTAACAGTTAAGCCTCAGCTCTCCAGCACCGCCTTAGAACTACACTGTCTTAATGATAGATAGTCACGTACCCCTTGGAAATGAAGTACCTTTTCGTTTATTTGCGGTTTATTTCTCCCAGGCCCATTGCAAGATAGATCTGCAGCCTACTAGTTTAGGACTTTGTTAAAGCTTTCATGTGTTTCTTGGAGAGAAATATCATGAGTAATTTCTTTCTGAAATAGTTTTCTCTATCTTAAGACCAAATGCTGTGAAGCCTGTTGTGGACATTGACTTTTTTGTCTTTCTCTATGTTGGAACCAGGGAAGTGGGGTGACTGGTGCAGGGTTTGAAGAATGTGCAAAGGCCTTGAAGATCTGTAGGAACCAAGCTGAGAGAGAGCTCAGGGCAGGATGCTAGAAGCAGGGTCCAGGAGCCATTGGCCTGGACTCTTATCCTAGTCTCTCTTTTATCCTAGTTGAGAGATCTTGACCAAGTTACTAAATCTCTTTGTGCTTCGTTTTCTCACTAGATACAGGGATTTCACTAGTACTTGCCTTGGGGATGTGAGTTCAGCTGCACACATCAAAGTGAGTTCAGAGGCTTATCCAAATAATGTGTATTTTTCTAGAGTAATAAAAAATCAGGAGTAGGCAGACCAGGGTTGGAGCAACGGCTCCAAGAGACCATCAATGTTCCAGAGTTTTTCTTTAGTTTTGTGTCATCCTTCTTAATGTGTGGAACAAATATGTGACTCTTATTCTCACAGTCTCAAGATGGTTTCTACATCTACAGATATTCATATTCCAGGTAGAATGAGGGAGAAAGAGAAAGAGGTAAAGCATAGATGTCTTCTTTTGGATGGTTCCACCTCATTATTTGGTGAAACAAGTCCATCTCAAAACTTCTCTCCCTATCTCATTGGACAGAACTGTATCACATGACCATGCAAGGGAGACTGGTAATTTTACCAATTTAGCTGCCACATTGCCAGTCCCAAACAAAATCATGGTATCATTTATGTGGAAGAAAGGCAAGAAATGGATATTGGCTAAGCAAATAGCAGTACTACCAGACATTTGTAATGATATTGTGTGGATCAAATGAGTTGATACCTATAAAGAATGAGGAACCACAGAAGAATATAGGAAGTATCCAGTGTGTTTATAACAAACTTAACTGAAGTAAAGACTGCTTATGGGTGCCTTTGAAAGGAAGAAGAATAAACTCTCCACCTTTCTCCACCTCTTACCTTGACTCCCAGCCCTCCACCAAGCAGAAATTGCTTTCTTAATATGTTCTTGTCTCCTGATTTTCAAATACTTGCACATCCCTCATTTTATGAAATAGTGACTTTTGGCCCAAGGCTCTATGGGATAATGACAACTCATCATTGTCTCTGCCCAGCGTGCTCTTTCCATCTGTGGAATGTATCACGAGGAGAGAACAAAAGGCAGATGAAAACAGTGGCCTCGATGTAGCCAAACACCTGGATGTAACAAAATGGCATTTCTCAAAATCCAAGCAGGTTTTGGCTGCCAAATATGAGCTGAGACTTGCAAAACACTCCACAGGCAAACATTTTATTTAGACATTTCCGTGATTATTTTGGTATAAGGCACCAGCATCTCAGAAACCAATGCCAAATACATTACATTCTTAAAATAGCGAACGCTCTGGTGGTGGCTGGTGTCTATGATTTCCTTGGGAGCAACACTCCTCTCTTGGATGTCTGAAAGAACTTCTTTACTCACCTCAAAGTGCTGCTAGAGGCTTTCTTTCCCTCTTCCTTTCCCCTTTTCTTCACCAAAAATGTACTGAGTGCCTACTATGAACTTAATAATAGCATCCATGCTGGGGAGACAGAGGCTCAGAACATCAAAAGCCATTAATAAACTCATTCCACAAATACATATCTGTGTGTTTACTATGTGGCCCTTCACTTTGTGAAGTAGCCAGGATGCAATGGTGTGCAAAATAGAGGAACAGGAGAAGGTCTGATCCCTGAGTTCTACGTGGGAGAGAGATGAGTAAACACAGGACCACAATACACTGAGATAAGTGATATGAATGAACAGGATGCCAAGGTCGACTGCAGGCTGGCTAGATTCAATTTAAGCTGAGAGCACCTGGCCCTACTATCTCCCTTCAGAAGAGGGAAATGTTTAATTGGAATGATGCTTAAAAGTAACAGGGAAATTGAAAAATCCTTTCCCTCACTTAGATTTGTTTGATAGAACGTACCAAAAATGGTATATTTAGGGTTATATGCTTTCTTGGCTGAGATGCTTTGAAGCTCTGAAGGTGTGAGCTATAATAATTTGCCAAGAAGTTATTTAAAAAATCTTGGCTTTTCTATCAAGTTTTGCCCTAAGAAAAAGACAACTTTTAGTGGAGGAAAAAAAGATACGATTTGCATGCTATTATTTTTTGCCTGAGGGATGTTTCAATTTTGTCTGTCTTACAAAAATAAATGAGATTTCAAAAGTATTCATCGGGGGATAGTGGAACAATGATTGGAGAAGTGATGGGGTGTTTTTCGAGAAAGAAGTCTGTAACTTGGAAGAATCATAGAATCATTGAATATCCAGGCTGGAAGGGGCTTTAAAGTACCTGGCATGCAGTGTGTAATGTGGTATGTAGAAATGATGAAGAAGTCAACTGGGATTACAGAACCCAGCATTCTACATTTTTTAATGTTCCATTTTCAGCTTGGAGGGCTATGATGTGAATACCAATGCAGCCAAATGAGATCATCTCATATATTGTTGAATGCATTACTGCAAACACCACATTCTGGTGATGGGCAAAGAAGACACAGCGAATAAACGAAACTCAGAATTTTAAATTTTAGCATGAATTTAGGAACAGTCTTCAGATTCAACTTTTAGTATGTGAACCATTGCAAAATATGTAAACAAAAAAAGAGCTTATTTTGTGTTCATATAAATGCATATGTTACTAGGAATCATGCACTATGCAACGTTAAAATATATGATATAATATGGAACATAAAAGACTCTAGTATAAATAAGTCTAAGGAAATACACTATGCATACTGTGGTTTAGCTAGAATTACTATGACAACCATAACTTTTGCATTTCCTAATTTTTTTTTCAGTTTGAATTTGCAACTTAAATGTCACATTACCATAGGTTTTGGCTTTCTCTTTTCTATGTAGTTCACAAAGAAAAGTCACACACCAGTGCTCCTGTTAAATCCTCCTTTAATTAAGTGCACCTCTTGAACACGTCACACTTGCTCAGGGATCAAACGTCTGGGTGGGTATAGTTGCAGTTAAGATAAAAAAGAGAGAAAAGAAAGATTACAGTGAAGTCTTAGAATAGAATTTGCAAAAGATTTGACGTGTATAATTTTCAGTCAATGTACCAAATTCTCCTATTACAGATTTCTTTCTTCCAAGTTATTCACTCGCAGAAGAACAACATAAGATAAGGGGATATAATTCGATCCTTAGGACATGAAACCTATCTATCTATGAAAGCCACAGGAATTTTATTTCTAGATTATTCAGAAAACATAGAGGAGAATCTGTTTATAATGTTGTTGCTTGGCTTAACCATATCCTACATTAGATTTATAGAGTGATCATTTTTCCAAGGTCTAATTCACCCTGTGTTTTTATTTGAATCTATAGAATTTAGCTCTCTTTTCTTGGGGCTCAGCTATGTCACATAAAAGTCTACAAACTATGTTTGCCTCTCTCTTTTATCTCTTTATCAGGGTTCGTCACCATTTCCGGTTCTTCCATGTGCCATTTTGAAAATAAACAAATACTAATTTAGTACTGTAGAAGATATTTAAGAGAGTCTTTAGATGTAGTCCCTGATCTTAGGGGTCAAACAATCTTATAGGGGAATTAAATCAGCATGTATATTCACATTCACTCATTTATTCATTAATTTAACAAATAGTTATTAGGTACCTACTCTATGTCAGGTACCCCCCCGCCAACACACACACAGATAACAAGCTAGAGATACTGTATATGTATCTAGATCCTGCTCAAATGTGGAGGAGCTGGGGAAGCAAAGGTCTGGAAAGGGGCAGTTTGGGATATTAGAGATTAAGTCACTACCCAGTTCACCCAGAGATTGGCATGTGTGGACAAGCTTGAGCTTGTAGGGAAATCCGAGAAGCTGAGCACATCCTGTTGCTGAAGAGAGACTGAGAAGGGGAAGCACTGTTGCCTCTGTGTCGAGCATCTGGGGTTGGTCTGGTCTGCCGTTCATCGGCATGGCCAGGATGGCCAGGAAACAACTGGATGTGGAGCAGAGAGTTGGGACAGGCTGGGACCTGCTGGGCTTCTCTGCATTCTTCCATAACAGTGTCTGATTGTGAAGATGACCATCCCAGAATAATGACCGCTGCTTCATTTTGTCTCCCAAATCTCATGCAAGTTTCCCGTTTGGCCAACTCGAACCAGCTACGAAGATGGAAAGAGATCCTCTTTCCTCACCTAACCAAAGTGATGATAGCACAGTCCAGCACAACAGTGGTCAATGCAGAAATAGTTGCTGCTCCTGGGATGCTTAAGGACTTACAGCACATATAAAGAAGCTACAAGGGAAGAGGTAAAAAATGAGTCCAAGTGACAGGATAGAGCTGTGTAGAATTAAGGGGGAAAGATTGCTGGAGTAACTCATGGACCGTTAGCTTAGGGAAAAGGAAAAATAGGAGATGAAGAATATAATAATTCATGTAAAATATATGTCAAGTCAAATACTGAAGTCACATGAATTAGATGACTTTATTCCTATTGTTCATTAAGAGACTTGAGGGTAGGGAGATAAGATGACTTGCCCAAGGTCACATAGCTATTAAATACCAGAACCAGAATTTTAACTCAGTTTTTCTAAACCAAAGTCCTGCGCCCTTTCCCCTTACTGTTGCTGCCCTTTAAGAGGCCTCTCGATTCAAGGTCTTCCTTTATTCAGTAAGCACTTTTTGAGTGGTTACTCTGTGTAAAACCTGACCGTTTGCTCTGAGAATGGAAAAAACAAGAACATTCTCTATCCTTGGGGAGCATATGACCTTGTGGAGGAGATATACACTAAATTAACTTATAAGAAAGGCAGTCTCCTTTAAGTGCCATGGTAGCAGGACAAATCAGGTTGACTGGGAGCTCAGATGAGGGAGAGAATGATTCTGAGTAGTGGCAAGAGAGGGCTTCACAACGGCCCCGTGGAGCAGCATTTGAGAGCATGGTTATCAGAATCAGACTGCTTGGGTCCAAGTCCCAGTGACACCATTTAACCAGCTGTCTCTCCTGGGACAATTTATCTACCCTTCTTTGCCTCAGTTACTGAAGTTATAAAATGGGGATGATTAGTACTCCTTGGAGTAGTAATAAGTATTAGCTGAGTTAATAATTTTAAAGTGCTTTTAAAGTAGTGCTTAGCACATACTAACAGCAAGAACTAGAATTAAGAAAAAAATAAGATTGTAGCATTTAGGTTCCATACAGAATAAAGGAATAGAAATATAGGGAAAAAATAAGAGAATAAAAGATTGTAGGTGTGGAGAATTGCAAGGAACAGACTATAGAAACCTAGGACCAAGGCTAAAGATGGAGACACAGGAAGCATGTGGCCAGCGAGTAGTCATGGAAAATAAGTGAAACTGCAAAGTATGTGTGTGTGTTGGCGGGGGTGGGGAGAGGTGGAGGGAGTGGGGGGTGGAGGGGGAGGGGCACATTTCCAACTAGATATGAAACTAGAATGAAGGAAGTTAAAGAGGTTGAGCTAATCAGAACCCAAGACAGGGAGTGATGATGGGTGAATGGACAAAAACACAACTGGATGAAAAACTTTTCACAGTATAAAAAGACTGAAAGTACGATCCATTAAGGTTGAAGATCATCAACCTTAAGCCCAAGGAATAAGCCCAGGGATTCTGGCAGTGTTCTGGCATAGCCTTTGACTGTGATGGAGACACTAGGCAGTAGATGAAAACTAAGAGACTGAAAAAGATGCACACCTGTGAGGACCTCGAGGCATTAGGCTATAGATGCACTCAACAGTGAGATGGGGATTAGAGAGAAAGGAGAGAAAGGAGAGAAGCCAGAAGTAGAGAGAGATTTTTATCTAGCCTATGAGTGATAGAAAAAGCCAAGGAAAGCAGCACTGAGGGGGAAGACCAGAGGTCTTTAAGTGCAAAGGAAATGGATTTCCTACAAGGTTGTCTTTGATGAGTGATTAGAAAGATAGCTTTCTCTGAACTCAAAAGAACTCCAGTACAAATCAAAATAACTTTAAAAACCTCTTGTAATTAGAAATAAATTTTGTGTGTGTGTGTGTGTGTGAGGAAGATTAGCCCTGAGCTAACATCCATTACCAATCCTCTTCTTTTTTGCTGAGGAAGATTGGCCCTGGGCTAACATTCGTGCCCAGCTTCCTCTACTTTAAATTTTTAAATTTTTTTAAATTTTATTTATTTATTTTTTCCCCCAAAGCCCCAGTAGATAGTTGTATGTCATAGTTGCACAGCCTTCTAGTTGCTGTATGTGGGATGCGGCCTCAGCATGGCCAGAGAAGCAGTGCATCGGTGCGCGCCGGGGATCCGAACCCGGGCCGCCAGCAGCGGAACGTGCGCACTTAACCGCCAAGCCATGGGGCCGGCCCTTCCTCTACTTTATATGTGGGATGCCTGCCATAGCATGGCTTGATGAGGGGTGCGTAGGTCCGTGCCTGGGATCTAAATCTGCGAACCCTGGACCACCAAAGCGGAGTGCATGAACTTAGCTCCTACATCACTGGGCCAGCCCCAAGAAAAAAAATTTTTTTTAAATAAATCACAGTGGAAGATAAAAATTTCTTAAAACTGAATGATATTGAAAATACAGCTTATACACAATTTGAAGCACGTTACCAAAGAGGAACTTAGAAAGAAATTTATAGTCTTAAATGCTTATATTAGAAAATAAGAAAGGCTGGAAATTAATGAGCCAAGTATTCAACGTAGGAAGTAAGAACAACAACAAAACTACACCAAAAAAAATTAAAATGAAGATAATAAATATAAGAGCATAAATTAATGAAGCAGAGAAGACAGAATAGAATAGAGAATACCACTGAAGTTAATAGATCTTTGAAAAGAATCGATCTTTGAAAAATATGATAAGATTGACTAACATTTAGCAAGAGTAATCATGGAAAAAAGGGAGTAAAAAATAATAATGACAATAAGAATGAAAAGGGTCACAACTACATAGGGAAGAGAAATTTAAAAAAATAAAATAATATTATGAATAATTTTATAGAAATAAAGTTTTAAAATTTTGGCATAAGGGACAAATTCTGGGAAAATAAACCTTCCACAAAGGAGCAAAAAGCAATATAAGATGCAAATGTTGCGCTAATCATTAAAAGAACAGACTCAGAAATTTAAAGTTGGGGCTGACACCATGGTGTAGAGGTTAAGTTTGGCACACTCCAATTTGGCAGCCCGGATTCACGGGTTCAGATTCTGGGCATGGACCTACACCACTCATCAGCCATGCTGTGGCAGCAACCCGCATATAAAATAGAGAAAGATTGGCACAGATGTTAGCTCAGGGCTAAACTTCCTGAGCAAAAAAAATAAAATAAAAACATAAAAAAATGTAAGTTTTCTTAGAAAGTTATATTGGCAAGTTCTAACCAATGTTGTAGGGTCAAGTAATTAGAAACATACACAAATACTTCTAGAGAACAGGAAAAGAGGGAAAATTCTCTAATTTTATGAGGTTGAAGTAAACTTGATATGATATCCCAACACAAGGACAACACAAGAAATGAAAATTACAGGCCAATCCCACTCATGAATGTAGATGAAATAAAAATACTAACAAATAAAAATCAGAAATATCTAAAAGTGATAATAAATCATGACTGAGCTGGTTTTATGTCAGGAATGTATGATTGGTTCAATGTTAGAAAAATTACGTAATTCATCACGTAGACAGATTAAAGGAGAAAAATCACCTGAGAACCCCAGTTTTACCCTTTGCTAATAATCAGCTGGGAAACTGAGAACAGAGGGAAACTTTATAAATTGAAAAAGAATAACTGTAAAATCACGCTTGATGAAAAGTTAAAATAATTCTTCTTAAAATCAGGAACAAAGGAGAGATGCCCTCTATTACCACTTTTAGTCAATATAAGTGCAATAAGAGAGAAAAGAAAAGAAATAAAATGCATAAGGATTGGAAAAGAAAAAAAGTGAATCTATGATTAAGTCCAGATGGCATAATTGTTTACCTAGAAAACCAAAACAGACGGATTAGTAGAATCAATAAGGGAGTTTAGCAAAGTTAATAGATAAAAGATCAATGCGTAAAAATCAGTGACATTCCTAACTTTTAACAAAGAGTTAGAAAATGGACTAGAAAAGGTACAACTTAGAAAAATAACAAAAAATGCAAAATACTTAGGAAGAAATGTAATAAAAATATTTCCAAAAGCTGAAACATAAAACTAAAAACTTTACTAAATTATATTTTTAAAATGTGTAAATCAAGAAAAATATCATATTAATGCATAGGAAGACTCAATTATCTCAGACTCAATATAGAGTCAATGTAATTCCAATTGTAATTTTTTTTTTTTTTCGTGAGGCAGATCAGCCCTGAGCTAACATCCATGCCAATGCTCCTCGTTTTGCTGAGGAAGACGGGCTCTGAGCTAACACCTATTGCCAATCCTCCTCCTTTTTTTTCCCCTTTTTCTCCCCAAAGCCCCAATAGATAGTTGTATGTCATAGTTGCACATCCTTCTAGTTGCTGTATGTGGGATGCCACCCCAGCATGGCTGGACAAGCGGTGCATCAGTACGTGCCTGGGATCTGAACCTGGGCCGCCAGCAGTGGAGCGTGTGCACTTAACTGCTAAGCCACGGGGCCAGCCCCTCCAATTGTATTTTAAAGGATTTTTCTTGGAATTGACAACATGATTTTATAATTTATAAAAATTTCATTTGAATAGACAAATCAATTTTGATGACAAACCAGACAGAGGAACTTGTCCTTTCAAATTATCAAGACTTTATTACAAAGTTATAAATAATTTATATAGTGTCATATTGGTTCAAGGATAGATAAATAGACCAATTGGGCATGATAAAGGGTCTAGAAATAGATCTAGGTATATATGTAACCTTGCTATATGACAAAGATGGTATTGCAGAACAGTGGATTAAAAAAATGATTATTCAATAAATTGTACTGAGAAAATTGATTATCCATTAAGAGAAACACAAAACAAATAAGCAAACAAAAAAAGAAATTGAATTCTTAACTCACACCATGTCCAAAAATTAATTCTAGATGCCTTATGTATTTAATGTGAAAGTCAAACATTAAAGCTTATAGAAACAAATGTATGAGCATGTATTTATGACTTTGGTGTAGGGAAGGATTTCTTAAATAAGACCTCCAAAATGGAAAACACAAATTAGTAAATCCAAATAATCCAACAGAAAAATAAAATAAGTGTGTGTGTGTAGATATAAAAACAGAATCAAAAGCATTAATTAGAATAAATGTATAAAGAAATGCTCAATCTCATTCATATTCAAATATGTAAAACAAAATCATAACCCATTATCATTTCACACCTACTACATTGGTAAAATTTAAGAAGTCTGACAATCCCCAGTGTTGGGAAGATGAGTAATGTCAAGAACTCTCACTGTAACCTCTTATCATTAGGCAAAATGACGTTACCCGATAAAATTGAAGTTGCACATACCCTATAACTAGTAAGTGTGAATATTTATTCTCTAAAGAACTCTTGCACATTTGTTTCAGTAGATATGAACAGAAAATTCATAATAACCAAAATAACTAGAAACAAATCAAATATCCATAAAGTAGAACACATAATGTTTTTGTATATAATATAATCGAAAGCTATATAACAACATGAAAGAATGAAATGGAATCGTTCAGAATGACAGAAAAAGGAGGTTGGTGGACCTTCTCCTCAGTAAAACAACAATTTAACTAGTGAAAATTGTAAAACAAAAATTTAAAGTCCCTGGAAATTGTGTTAGTATATACGGCAAATGAGGAAATATTCATTCAAGAAAATTGACTAAATCTTGGTAAGAATCGATTAACATATAAAAGGATCAGACACCATTATCAAATGAGATTTATCCCAGGAATGTAAGGTTGGCTCAATGTACAAAAATCAATTAATGTAATATACCATATCACTAGAGTAAAGGAAAAAACCATAGATGCAGAAAAAATTTGAGCATTTGAGAAAATCTAAACTAGGAATAGAAAGGCATTTCCTTTACCTAATAAAGATCATGAAGATTATAAATGAACAACTCACAACTAACATCATATTTAATGGTGAAAAACTGAATGCTTTCCTCCTAAGATCAGGAACAAGACAAGGGCATCCATTCTTGCACTTTTATCCAGTATTGTATTGGAAGTTCTAGTCAGAACAATTAAGCAAGTAAAAGAAATAAAACCTTCTAGATTGGAGATGAAGAAGTAAAATTACCTCTATTTGCAGATGACATGGTCTTTTTTTTTGCATTTAGAAAATCCTAAGCAATCCACGAAAAACTATTAGAACTAATAAACAAGGTAAGCAAGACTGCAGGATACAGAAATAACATAAAAATCAATTATATTTATATACACAAGCAATGAACAATCTGAAAATGAAATTAAGAAAACAATTCCAGGAGCCAGCTCTGTGGCATAGTGGTTAAGTTTGGTGTGCTCTGCTTCGGTGGCCCAGGTTCTCAGGTTCGGATCCTGGGCGTGGACCTACACCACTTGTCAGCCATGCTGTGGTGGCGACCCACATACAAAATAGGGGAAGATTGGCAACAGATGTCAGCTCAGGGCAAACCTTCCTCAGAAAAAAAAAAAAAGAAAATTCCATTTACAAAGCCATCAAAAACAATAAAATATGGGGCCAGCCTGAAGGCGCTGTGGTTAAGTTCACGCTTCCTGCTTTGGCGGCCCGGGGTTTGCCGGCTCGGATCCTGGGAGCAGACCTACTCACTGCTCATCAAGCCATGCTGAGGCGGCATCCCACATAGAAGAACTGGAAGGACCTACAACTCCGATATACAACTATGTGCTGGGGACTTTGGGGAGAAAAAAAAAAAAAGAGGAAGATTGGCAACAGATGTTAGCTCACGGCCAATCTTCCTCAAAGAAAAAGAAATTAGAGGTGTAGAAATGTATATAATATATAAATTTAAAAAATAAAATAAAATACTTTGGAATAAATTTTACAAAAAAATTCAAGACTTGTGCACTGAAATCTTAACGAAGGTCTTCATTAATGGGAAGACATCCCATGCTCATGAGTTAGAAGATTTAATATTCTTAAGATGGCAATATTTCCCAAATTGAACTACAGATTCAATACAATCCCTATCAATCAAACTCCCAGCTGGCTTTTTTTTTTTTTTTTGCATAAATTAAAAAGCTGATCCTAAAATTCATATGGAAATGTAAAGAAATGAGAATAGCCAAAACATCTTAAAAAGAACAAAGTTTGGAAAACTCACACTTCCCAATTTCAAAACTTACTACAGAGCAACATTTAATCAAGACAGTGTGGTACTGGCATACAGATAGATATATAGATCAGTGGAATAGAATTGAGAGTCCAGGAATAAACCTTCATTTTATGGTCAATTGATTTTTGTCAAGGGTGCCAAGACAATTCAATAGGGGAAAGAATAGTTGTTTCAAAAAATGGTGCTGGGACAAGTGGATATCCACATGCAAAAGATTGCAGTTGGACCTCTAACACCATATACAAAAATTAACTCAAAATTGATCAAAGACCTAAATATAAACGTTAAAACTATAAACACTAGGACAAAAGACAGATGTAAATCTTTGTGACTTGGGTCAGGCATGGTTTTGTAAATACAATACTAAAAGCACAAGCAGCAAAAGAAAAAAGAGATATATTGTATTTCGTCCAAATTAAAACATTTTGTGATTCAAATGATACCATGAAAAAAGTAAAAAGAAAAACCCACAGAGTGGGAGAAAATATGTGCAAACCATATACCTGATAAGAGACTTGTATAATAAATATAAAAAGAATACTTACAAGTCAATAATAAAAAGACAAACAATTCAGTTTAAAAATTGGCAATAATTTGAATAGACATTTTCCCAAAGATACACAAATGGCCAATAAGCACATGAAAAGATATTCAACATCATGTCATTAGGGAAATGTAAATCAAAACTACAATGAGATGTAACTTCACACCCACTAGGATAGCTATATTAATAATATAAATAAAGCAAAATAGGTATTGGCAAGGATGTGGAGAAATTATAACCCTCCATACATTTTTGGTGGGAATGTAAAATAGTTGAGAGTTATTTTCCACTCATCGCTTTGAAAATGTTCTTACTTTTCCTTTTGACTTTTATTTTTACTGATGGAAAGACTGCTGCCCATCTGATTATTTTATTTGTTCAGATAATGGGTCTTTTACTTGATAGCTGTTATGATTCTTCTCTTTATCTTTGATACTCCATAGTTTTGTTATGATTCAGATTTGGTTTTACCTTTATGGATCTGCTGTGGGTTTCCATTTGAAAAATTATGTTCTTTTTTGAGTAAGTTTTCTTTTAGTTATATATTATCTCTTCTCTAGGGCCTCTCCATTTTCTTTTAACTTCTGGAATTTCTTTTAGATATATTTTAAAGCTTCTTATTATTTGCTCTATTTTCTTTCATAATTTCCATCTCTTTATCTCTTTTGACTTCTTGGTGATTTCTAAGTATCATCTTTTCATTAATATTCTCCTCAGCTGTCTAATCTTCTGTTCAACCCATATATTGAGTGCTTTTTTAAAATTATCAAAGTCTATGATCTTCATTTCTAGAAGACCTATTTGTAAAAAAATTTACCCTGAAGTTCCTATTTCTTCCTTTATCGCTCTGAATATTTTATATATGAAGGCATATATAACTTTAAAATATTATATACGCCTTTAAAATATTCAGAATATTCTTAATTATACATATGTACATATACCTTTAAAATAGAGAGATGAAGAAATAGAAACATCAGAGTGCAATTGTATATAATATATAAATATATATAAACTGTTTTTAGAGTGTTCTCTAACCTCTAGTTTCTGAGGTCTGGATTTCCTAATTTATAATATCTATAAACTTTCTACTATAGCAGACTGTTTACTCACATGCTTCATAAAGTTATGACTGTGAGGCCCTCTTCAGGCTAGGGAATAGGGCTGTTTCTTAGCACAGTCCAGTGAATCCTAATTTATGTAGGTGTTACTATGGAGCATTTGAGTTTGCCTTTTCTGGGGTCCAGTAAGTTTCCCTGTCTGGATCAGTTTTATATAACTTTCTTGGCTCCGAGTTCCCTCCACTTGTGTATAGTGCAAACTCGTTCCCACATTTTTTTGAGAAGTCTTGAGGGTTCCAATCCTTTGCATGTGATTCTTTTTCTAGTTTGGTTGGATGACAGATTTCCATGCCACAACTACGGCCAATGGGGCAAATACTTTACTTTCATAGAAAAGATGGTCTTTTGCATTCCTAATCTTATGCAGGAGGCTCAGTACTTTCTTCCTGCCATGCACACAGCCTAAAATCTAGACTCCTGTGTCCAGGCAGGCATTGAAACCTCAGGGATTTGGTCCATGTATTTGGTTCTCTTACCCCTGTGACCCATTTGGCTTTAGTTACCACTCATAGCCTTGGCTTTAAGTTTCCTCTTCATTTATAACATCAGGGGATTTGTCTTTCTTAATTTGACATGTGCATCTGGTTTCTATACTTTTTTTCCATTTTTGTGTGTTGGGGAGGGATGGTTAGAGGGACTTTCCATTGTCAGCTAAGACCACCTGATGACCGTTTAAGTTGCCTTTCTTATTCTTAATGCTATATATTTACATCTTTTTTCCTCTCAAGTAGCTTTGCAAAAGGTTTGCCTATTTAGGTTTACTTTTTGGTCTTTTAATGGCTTTCTGAGTTTAATGTTTTGTTCATTTATTTTCATTTGTTCTTTCATATTTTAGAAAAAAATTAAGATTACAAATAATTCCCTGGGCAGTTATGGTTATATTCCATAAGTTTTGATGTGTGATATTCTTACTGTTATTAATTTCAGGTAGTCTTTTATTTCTTTTTGACCGATGTATTATTTTTTTTTGACCCATGTATTATTTATTGCTGTGTAACAAATCATCCCCCAATTTTTATCCCAACAGTTTAATCTCATGGTTTCTGTGCATTCAGGTGTGACTTAGTGTTCAGGCTCTGGGTCTTTCCCAAAGCTGCAGTCATCCTAAGGCCTGACTGGGAAGGATCTGCATCCTAGCTCACTCACAGTTTTGGGGGCAGGATTCAGATCATTGCAGGCTATTGGCCAGAGGCTTCCCTCAGTTCCTTGCCATCTGTGCCTCTCCATAGAGCATCTCATGACATAGCAGCTTGCTTCATCAGAGAGAACATGTGAGAGATGGACATGGACATGGACATGGACATGGAGAGAGAGAGAATGTAGGCCAGCAAGAGGGAAGTCACACTCTTTGGTAACCTAATCACAGAACTGATCTCATATCATTTACCATCATAAAGGAACTTTCTTCGCCTCATTTAATGATTTTATTTTAAATTCAATTTTGTCCAACATTAATATTGCAAAGACTGCTTTTTTAAATTGTATTTGACTGATAGATCTTTGTCCACCCTATTTTCATAGCTTAATGTTATGTGTATCTCTTTTAAATAACAACCATGGGATTTGTTAATTTACTTGATTAGAGATTATTTTGGTCTTAATATAAGGGTTTATCTCATTAAAATTATTTTGATATATGTTTTTTAATTCTTTTGCTTTCATATTTTTCAGTGGAAAAATATATATTCTATTTTAGATTCTACTAGTGGTTACCATTAATATTTTTAAAACACAATTTTAAAATATTATTTCTCTAATTGTGAGAATGAAGTATAAAGGGCCATCATCAGAGTGAAACTCAACAAGTTTAGCATACTGCCCCGCCTCCCACGTGACCTCTTACTCCATCACATCTCTAAGTCTGCTTGCTTTCTTTTCTCCTGCTTTCTTTCTTTCTTTCTCTCTCTCTTTCTTGCTTTCTCTCTTAATTGCTTCTTCTCCTTTATCCATTCAAAATATATTTATTGACTGCCATAAATGCCAAGAAATAGAGACAGAGCATGAAAAAAAATAAAGTTACTGCCCTCAGAAATAAGTACCTCTCTCTCTCTCTCGTATATAGATATAGATGTAGATATACATAAGATCTAGATATAGAGTTAGCTCAGGTGGTGATAATGTGTTATGGAGAAAGATAAAGCAGGGTAAAAGGGATGTGAAGTGTTAAGTTGCTGAAATTATATATAAGGTGGTCAGGGAAGGCTCTATGATAAAGTGACATTTAAGCAGGGACCAGAAGGAAGAAAGGCAGAGGATCATGTGGGTATCTTGGAGAAGAGCATTCTAGGAAGAGTGAATATTCTGAGGTTAGAACTTTTTGTTGAAGAACAGCTAGGAGGCAGTGTAGCTGGAGGGCATTAAGCTAGGGGGATACTTGTAGAATATGAAGTCAGAGAGTTGATGACACAAGTGGGGCCAGATTATGTAAGGCCTTCTAAGCCATTTCAAAGACCTTTACTCTGAGTAGAATTGGAGCCATTGCAGAGTTTGAGGTGAGCACTGACTGGATCTGACTTTTGTTTTACAGTATAATTATGTCTACTAGTGGACTTCAGAAGGCAAGAGTGATAGCAGGACATTACTGGAGTGATCAAGGATGATGGCAGTGAAAATTATAAGTGCTTGGATTCGAGATAGGTAAACTTTGAAAGCAAAGCAGGAAATAGGATTTTCTGATGGTTTGAATATAGGATGGAGAGAGAGAGAGAGAGGATTCAAGACTTACTCCAAGGGTTTTGTCTTGAACAACTGACAGAATAGTGTTGCCATTAATTGAGATGATACACACTATGAGAGGAGCAATTGGGGTGTATTATATATGAATTGCCTATTAGATATCCTAGCAGAGATCTTGAGCAGGCAATTGGATGTGCAAGCCATGGAAATGCAAGTCTAGACTTCAGGAGAAAGTTCTGCCCTGGAAAAATAAATTTGGGGATTTATCAACACCTAGATTGTATTTATAGTCATGATCTCTGATTCATGTGCTACTGGGAGTGAGTGTAAATAGATAAGCACAAATCAATTGGAAGAGTGAACTCTGCAGCAATTCATATTTAGAGGTCGAGGAGATGAGGAGGGACCAACAAGGAAACTAAGAAGCCAGTAGCAGGAGAGGAATCCTGGCAGCCAAGTGAAAAATGTTCAGAAGGAAGGAGTGTTAACTCCATCAATGCTGCTGATAGGAGGAAGTATGAGGAGGACTGGGGAGTGACAGTCAAATTTTGCCACAAGGGGGCGGGGGGTCACTGTATACCTTTACATGAACTATCTAAGTGAATGCAGTACAGACAAAAACCTGACGAATATGGATTCAAGACAGAATTGGAAAGAGCACACAAAGATACCACTTTCAACCAATTCTTTCATGGTGTTTTGCTACAAAGGAGAACAGAGAAATGGGATTATAGCTGAAGGGGAATATGAGTCAAATGAGTCAGAGAAAGCTTTTTCCTTTTTGTAACGTAAGAGGTATTATAGCTTGTTTGCATATTGATGAGAATATCCAGAAGAGAGGGAGAAGTTGATGACACAAGAAGTATGGGGGATAATTGCTATAGGGGATTGGAATCTACTGCACATTCAAACATAGAAACAGGAGCAGAGTATTTGGGGACAGATGCAGGTGGGCTGGGAGATGTGTTGTTGGTGGAAGCATTATAGAAATTCTGTGTTAATTACTTCTATTTTCTCAGTGCAGTAGGGATCAAATATTCAGCAGAGAATAGTGAGAGGAGGTGTTGAAAGTTAGAGGAACCGGGAGAGGGTGTCACATAATTGTCTGGGAGAGTGAAAGCAAATGGACAAGAGAGATGTAGTAAGATTGCAGGAGAGGTAAAAGCCCTCTTGAGGTCAAGTGGATATGAGGTTTAAATTAGACAGGTCAGCATGGTTGTGTGTTCTTCACCTGCCACATTTAGTCACCTGAGTGCTGGTGGAAATAGACAGAATGGAATTTAATCAGGGTTAGTATTTTGTCAGATTAGTAAAATGGAGAGAGGCAAGGGAACTGGAGATATATATCCAGGTGAATTTGTGCAATCATTGGAATGAATATACCAGAGGAAATGAGCTGTAAAGAGAGAGAACGGTGGTTGGTGAGTGGGATGTTTGATATCAAATTTTTGGAGGAGGTGCAGTTATCAGTAATGATATGTTCTAGAGTTGGAAAGTAGATGCCTGAGGTAGTATGGAGGACAAAGTACTTGGAAGAATGGAGGCCAAAGAACTGAGAGCACTGGCTATTGAAATTATCATCAACATCTGTGCTGTCCAAAATGGTAGCCACTAGCACACATGGCTATTTAAATTAATTAGAGTTAAGTAAAAGTAAAACTTCAATTCCTCAGTTGCACTAGTCACATTTGAAGTGCTCAATAGCACATGTGTCTAGTGGTTACCATATTAGATAGTGCAGAGAAAGAACATTTCCATCATCGAAGAAAAGTATTGGATTGATCTACATGACTATTCATACTGATATCATCAATAATTATGAGAAGACTAATTTTAGAGAGAGTGACAGTGACCCAGGGGATAAAATCTTCAAAGAATGAGTATTAAAGAGGATACCTACCCCAACTCCAGTGTGGGAGAGAAAATAGCTATTCTTTGGGAGGGATGACAAGGAGCAATGTCCTCAGGAGAGAATCAGAGCTTAGTTACAATAAAGAGGTGAAAGAATCATTCAGGAAAGAGCTGAATATACAGGGATTGGTAGACAATGGAAGGTTTCGTGGAGTTGAGGAGAATAGTAGATTGGATCAGTGTAAGGAGTTTACAGGGCTATACAGAATTAGTGTCCAGGGGAAGAAAAATGATCTCAAAGTCTTGACCTTCTCAAGGTGATTTAGATAAAGAACAAAGCATAATAAGGTCATTTCTGATGGTCTCTTAGGCAGGTTGTGTTGTTGAGGTTGTGAGTTCTGGTGGGAGGGAAGACTACGTTTCTAGACAATGGTGGTACAGGGCTGGCTGAAGGGAGTCATACTAGAAATCATTGATATACACACATACATATATAAACATATATATATATGGTTAAGATCCAGATCTTATATTTTGGTTTTAAGATCCATATAAAAGTTGTGAAATTATTTTTATATACTATATACATTTTCTTGAAATAATTATCTTTTGTTTTTGCATTCAGTTTCTAAACAGTTTTATAACACTATTTAGACATTTTTAAATATGAATATCGCCCAGCCCTTTTATGTTATGACTTCCCAATTTTTGGAGTTCTTAGTTTTGCTTCATCTCAATTGATTGGAGTACCACTTAAATAATTTTTTTCCAAGATGGGTAAGTGGGAAGCCTATTTTTTGGGCTTTTTAATATCTGAGAATGTCTTTGTGTTGCCTTTGTATAAAAACAGCATTTTTTTAAATTATATAATTTTTGAGCCATAGCATTTCTCCTAGAACTCCAGGTGTTGTTCCATTATTTTCTGGATTGTAATGTTACAGAAAAGAAGTTTGTGGTAAATTTATTATTATTTCTTTATTAGAAATGTCTTCTTTTATTTGGCCTGAATACCAGTAAGGTATTTTGTCTTTATCCTTGTACCTCAAAAATTTTTTCCAGTCTGTATCTAGAAGTTGGTCTCTTAATTAGTTTGCCTAGAGTGAGCTTGTTCAATACATAGCTCTTTCCTCAATACAGGAAAGATTTCTTTCTGCTACTGTGTTCATTCTAGGCTCTAGCTCTTCCTTTTCCGTACGTAAGATGTTTCCTATCTTCTTCTTTTCATTTCTTCACAGAAAATATCAAAGTTTTGCTTCTACAGCATCAGATCTGATCTTCATTGAACCAACTGTGTGTTTTTATTCTGATACGGTTTTAAAGTTGTCATTACATAATATTTAACACACAATGCATAAAATAATATGTTTAATGATTATAAACATTACTGAGCATGATAAAATGAATACTCCTAATTTAACATCCATTTTAAGAGCTCAGCACTACCAATACTTTTGAAGGCGTGCTCATCTCCTATTTTCCACCAGAGGTTCTCGTGAATTTTGTATTTACCGTTCTCCTGATTTTTTTAAAACTAAACTTTTTATTTTAGAATGGTTGTATATGTACAGAAAAACTGTGAAGAAAGTACAGACAGTCCCCCAGAGTCCCTTGCTATTTTACTTAACATGCTGTAATTTGGATTATCCTGCAGTTCTTCTGAATTTAACTCATCTCATTTTTACCTAGTCTTTTTTTGTTTGGTTTGGTTTGGGAGTTTTTTGCTCTTAACGGAGTCCATTTCTTCTCACATTTTATAGAGGATGCTAGACAGTTTACCAAAATTTTCATCTGTGGCCTTCAAAAAATTATTTTTAGAGTATGTTTTCCCTCTGAGCCTTCTGGATGGTGAACTTTTTTTTTAAAACATGGAGATGGTGATGGTAGACTATTCTCTTTTAAACCTTGCTCTTTAGAGCTTATACTTTGCATTTTAACATTGTCGGTAATTAGAGAACTAAGATTTTTTTTTCTTTTAAACAGATAATTATAAGTTGGGAAGACTACTTAGGACTGTTAGTGTCCTGTAAAAAATTATCACAAATGGAGTGGCTTAAAACTTCCGAAATGAATTCTCTTACAGATTTGAAGGCCAGAAGTCTGAAATCAGTACCACTGGGCTGAAATCAAGGTGTTGGGAGGGCTGTGCCTGCTCTGGGGACTCTGGGAAGGAATCGGTTCCTTGAGTCTTCCAGCTTCTGGTGACCGCTGACATTCTTTGCCTTATGGTTGCATTGCACGAATCTCTGCTTCTGCCTCACATCTCCTTCTCCTCTGTGTGTGTGGAGTCTCCCTCTGCCTGCTTCTTTAAGGACACGTGTAATTGCATTTAGGGCCTGCAGGTTAATCTCGCCATTTCAAGATCCTTAATTTAATCACATCTACAAAGATCTTTATTCCTTATAAGGGAAAATTTACAGGTTTCAGGGATTAGGACCTGATATCTTTGGGGGGCCATTATTCTACCTACCACAGACCCCATCTACTACGATCCAGCAATTCTACACACACACACCCCTTTCTTTTCTACCAAAAGATGTGTAAAAAAATGTTCATAGCAACATGACTTGTAGTAGTCAGAAACTAGAACATATCCACTAATAGAATAGATGAATAAGCTGTGATATAGCCATACAACAGAATACTTTACATCAGTGAGAATGAAAGCACTAAAACTACATACAACAACATGGATGAATCTTGCACGTGTAATGTGACTGAAAGAAAACAGATAGAGAAGAGTAAGTCCTAGAAGAGTTCACTTAACGTAAAGTTAAAAACAGGCAAAATTAATCGGTGGTGTTAGAAGTCAGGCTAGTAGTTAACTTGGAGGGGGACAGTGACTAGAAGAGGGTGAAAGAGGGCTTCTGAGTTGCTGATAAGATTTCTTGATCTGGGTACTGGTTAATTAGGTAAGCTCACTTTCTGAGAATTCATTGAGTCATCCACTTATGATTTGTGAACATTACCAAAAAAAGGATAAATAAGTTACAAAGAAAGCTCACAGTTTTCTCAAGGCCATGCAGAATCTGTGGGGCAATGGCTAGATGGTTGGTGCCAGAAGAAGAGGAAGGGGTCCCAACTTTAGGTCAAAGTCAGGGTTTTAGAAGTTTGAGATTATCAGAGCCTAAGAACAGGTAGGTGAAGTGGATACTTGCAGGAGTGTCAGCTCCCCTCAAATTCTTTGAGAAAAATGTATAAATAAATAAATCAGTTGATAGATAAAGTAGAGGCTTGGTCTCAATACAGGGAGTTGGGTCAGTTAAGGTAAGTCACTCACTATCAAGAACTACGCTGTCCAATATGGGAACCATTAGCCACATTGAAATGTGGCCAGTCTAAATTGAGATGTTCTGTACAAAGACATAGTACAAAAAATTGAATAATTTCTTTTTATACTGATCACATGTTGAAATGATAACCTTTGGATATACTGGGTTAAATATAACTTATTATTAAAATAAATTCCATCTATTTCTTTTTACTTTTTAAAATATGGCTACTAGAAAATTTAAAATTACATTACGTGACTAGCATTTGTAACTTGCATTCTATTTCTATCAGACAGTAGTGATCTAGACCATGATAAACCTGATAAGCAGTAAATAGATATGTGAGCAATAGCCACTTACTTTTCTTGTACATGCAAGACTTGGACAGGGCCTGATCAGGTTTGGCCTCATGATGGGAAGACTGAAATGAATGGAGTTGGCAGAGAGCTATTATAACCAAACTATTATCATAACTGAACTATTATTTCTGAGTTTTCAAGTCTATGAGAAAACTAATTGTTCTAAAAAAATGAGTTCAAAACTAAGGCATCACTGTTGCTCTGATGTTCATAACCTCCTAACAGACCCAGTGTACAGTACATTGTAAGCAGCTTTTTGGGAGAAGGTGGTGTGACAGAGTGGGCAGAGAATAGTCATTGGAGTCAGACATTCCTGAATTCCAGTGGGAGTCTATTACTCATAGGTTGGGTGGCCTCAGTCCAATGACGTAATTTCTCTGGACCTCAGTTTTCACAGCTAAATAATGGGCTTATTAATATCTACATAGTAGGGTAGGTGTTAGATTTGAAATAATATATAAAGTATATAGTGTATAAATGATACTCAAAATGTGGTGGTTGCTATCATTCTTGGGTTCACTAAAAAGTATGAAAAGTTTTTCTTTGTAGATTCTTGGGATACTGTAGACCAATCTTGGGCCATTTCAAACCTTTGGTTTCTCTAGCAAATAGTGAGGATAAGCCCACACACTTGGAAAGCCAGGCCACAGGAAGTCTTCTCTTTCTCCTTGTGTACTTTTAGCTTCAAGGAATTAATGCCTGGATCACAAAGAATTACTTGCATTCAAAACACTCAGCAATGGCAATTCGCTCCCTCTAGTCCCAGATGCTGGCGGGCCACCCCATCAATCATCCTCACAGTCACCCATCAGCATGTCACGGCGTGTCAGAGATCTGTTTTGGCAGGCTCGCTGCAGGGTACACATAATCAGCAGAGACGCCACACTTAACGGTGATTGATGCCAGTCTTTTGACAATTTTTCCTGCCAGACCCTCCATCATTCCATGGCAATGTTTTCCTGAGTGCTAAATAATTTCTCTGAATTATCACAGCCACTTTCTAGACTGACTTGCAGAGATGTCTTTTTGTCACAGCTGCATTTGGAAGAATTTTTATCTTGTGTGTCTGTTTTTTTTTAACCTCTGATGATTCTTTCCATGTTTCTATCACTTTCTTCCTTCATCACAGCAGGAAATTTTTTTGAGGTAAATAAAAGGAATATTATAATCAGTCTAGTTGGGCAGATGTCTGAAATCCATTTCCAATTCTTTATTTGGCAGGCAGCATGACCTTCTTTCTACGCCTTTGTTATTACTGTGTCTCTTCTATTACACATTATGATTTTTAAGAATCTGGGATTTCAGACAAATCCAAATAAAAGTGTCCGCTCGCCTCCTTATAATCTGGCATTTGATGTTGGCCATAGAGGCCTTCCAAATCCGTACTTGTGGGAGATGGCTGCAGTCCTCCCCTTCCTTCTTCTTCCTCCCCGCCCCCACACACACCAAACCCCAGCTCTAAACCCAGTTGTCTAACTGTCATGGAACCATTAGCAGATGACAAATTCAGATGGTCCCAGAACCTCCTCTGTTACAAAAAGGTACCTACAACTGAAAGCTAGAGCTATGCCAAATAAAACACTTATTTGATTCTCTTTACTGAAAAATGATCAGTACTTTCATTTGATGATACCCAAAGAGTCACTGAAAAAAAGGAGTAGCCATATTCAAATTAATAGGACATATTCTAAAGACTAAAAGACAATAGGTGGTTAATTTCAGCTTCCACTCAAGATCAGCTATTGTTTCTCTCTCTAAAGATTATTTCTCTCAAAGATTTTTTCTTCCAAATGCCCAATTATTGACCTTTTTTTCTCTCTTGTATACCCTCCTATAAATCCCAATGAATAAAATGACTAATACTAACACAAATTCTTGGGAAACCACGGATTTGCCCTATTTAGTTACTTTAAGTAACAAGGAAGTTACCAAGGAGAGTAAAATGTAATCTTCTTCTTCTCTTCTTATATATTTATCGTGCTGCTCTGCATTCTCACAATCTTTTTGTTGAAAACTAGACATTTTAGGTAATACATTGTAGCAACTTTTGATACTAATTCCCTTCCCCCCTCTCCAGGGCTTATTTTCAGCTCATTTATTATTTTAGTGACTCACCTGGACTATTTTAGGGAAGTCTGTTTCCTCCACAATGTGAAGCACTTGATGTTGCTCCTTAGAGAGCACAGCATTGGGTATATGTACAGTCAACCTGCGATGATAATTATTTTAGGGCTTTCATTTTAGGGCTTCTGTTGACTGTCTGTTCCCTTGATCTCTCTGCTAAACTGTCTTCCTGGTCTAGTACACACCCTGCTATTGGGCTTCACTAATTGCCAGCTGATTGCCTATTGTTTTTGACAGTGCTCCTGGCATAGATTGGCTCCATAGTCTGATCCAATTAAATTCAGGACCTGTTGCAAGGGCAGATTTTGAGGCCAGTCTTTGAGGTTTGTTCTGATTCCAGGAGGGCTTTTCTTAGCCATATTTTTCCTTGGTTCTCTCAGGTAAACTAGCAGTCCTATGGTTTAGCTTGTTGCTCTCATAGAGCTAGTAGCCTCCTCTTAATTGTATATCACCAAAATCTCCATTGTTTTTGAGAGTGCCCTTAAGCTTGAACTTCCCAACACTCTATTTCAAATAAAGTCAGTTCCTTTGAGGAGAGCTTCAGAGCTCTTTGTTTTATGGATTGCTTCTCCCCTTACACAAAACTCAGAGCTACTGTTTCAGAGCTGGGGGCAGGAATAACACTTCTGCTTTGCAAACAGGGCTCTGGGCAGTGATGGTAGCACCTGGTATTTCAGCTTGTGTCTTATGACATGGGACCTCTGCCCTATGGGTGAAGTGGCCTACTGTGACTCTGCACTGTGAGTGGGGACTGGGTGGAGAAATGGGGCCCTGACATCTTGGCCATACTTTCCAGGAATTTAGTCTCTGAAACTTGGATCTGGAGGAAATGAGAAATGCTGGTGGCCTGTCTCTCCTGGAGAGATATTGTATCCCTTGGATCTGGAGGAAATGAGAAATGCTGGTGGCCTGTCTCTCCTGGAGAGATATTGTATCCCTTGATTGATGAGGGGAGAGGGAGCCCTGTTTTCTTGGCCATATCTGCTCAGAGTGAAATTTCGATCAAGCTGAGCTGGGGTGTGAAAGAAGGGAGTGGGTCATGGCTCAAGTGCCACAAATTCTTGCTGTTTTTACTGAGATTTAGTAGATTTTCTTGAATAAATGTTCATTGATTTGGTGTATGCCCTTAGAATAATTTCCAGCAACTTTAAAGGTTTGTTTAAAAAAATTTTTTTTATCAGTTATGGTTCCCTGCTGGGGAACAGGTCCACAGAGCTCCTCATGCTACCATTCCAGACATGGAACCTCCTAATAGCCTTTTTTCATTTTACATCTAAAAATGGAAAAAACTATTCTTATCTCACAGGCCATACAAAAACAGGTGATGGGCTGGATTTTGCTTGCATGTTGTAGTTTGCCAATCCCTGCCCTATAGTCATGGTGCTGAGTGCCATGTCATTTATGGCCCCACCTCAAAATTTTATACTCATACATTACATTTGGAATTTTAAATATATTTTTCTGCTGTGCTATTGGGGAAGTATTTCATTCACCTGGGCATATACTCTCTTTGTTATTCTTAGAGTTATCTAATTCTGGCCTTACTAGCTGCACCTTTACCATTCCTGGTACTTTCCTTGATGTTTGTGTAGGGAGAAGGCTAAAGGTGAAAAATAAGTCCTTACATGGAACATCTGTCCTGGCAAGACTGATGTTCCTTTTCTGATGATCATCACTGTTGATCTAGCTCACTGTCTATAAATTCTGCAAGAATTAGTAATTTCTTATACAAGTCTTGATCACTAAGGACTAATTCTCAAATAGTTCTTTTAGGGATTGGTGGTCCCCTGAGAACTTTGATGTCCAGCTGGAAGACTTACAGCATTGTCCTCTGATGCTTGCATCTCCCTTTTCTATGCTATGGAGGTTATGAGAAGTCTTAAGTCTTGAGGCTCATTGATTCTCTGTGGCCTCAATTCCGGGAAGCATGAAGGAAGAAAGATTCATCTTTCATACTTCTTGAGAACATAACTTTTGGAGGAGTGGTGTTATGGACTAAATTGCATTCCCTCAAAATTCATACATTGAAGCCCTAACCCCCAATGTGACTGTATTTGGAGACAGGACCTTTAAAGAGGTAATTAAGATTAAATGAAGTTGTAAGAGTGAGGCTTTAATCCAGCATTACTGGTGTCCTTATAAGAAGAGGAAGAGACAGCAGGGATGTACATGCACAGAAGAAAGGCCGTGTGAGGACACAGCAAGAAGGCAGCCCTCTACAAGCCAAGGAGGGAGCCCTCAGGAGAAACCAACCTTGCCAATAACTTGATCGTGGACTTTCAGACTCCAGAAACATGAGAATTATTTGTCCCAAACAGCAAATCCAAGACCCGAACATCTCATAACACTTGAAAGTTTGACATTACAATTTTTTCCATTAAGGTTTCAAAACTCCAATTCATTTTTAGGGCACAATTTCAAAAATGCTCTTCTCCTTAGCAGTTAGTGTAAGAAGGATGTCTCCCAAACTTAAGAAAGTTGAGTCCTACCTAAGATGCAAAGAGTTCAGCCTCCATCTTCCACAGCAAATCCCCGGGGGAGAGCCCTCCACTGGGAGCCTGAACAGGAATAAGACCCCTCCCAGCTAGAGCTAGATTCTTCTGACTCCCTCAATCTTCAAACTTAAGGGAAATGGCCATCATAGAATGACCCAGGCCCTCTCTACTGAATGTACCAAACCTGTAATTGCTTAACTCTGCAAATCAGGCTTGCATAGAGAAATGCCATCTAGTACATGAAATACTTCTCTAATCACAACACCACCTCTTTAAAAATAACTTAAACTCCAAAGACTGAGATGTTTTAATTAAATGAGTCCAGGCAAACAGTTTTTTCCAAATCTGTTCAGCCCAACATCATGCTCTGAGTCCGACAGTGCTGAGCTGCATGATTCTCGAGGGACTTCAATGCCTGAGCGAGCCTCCCAAGGTGCCTCACTAACTCCCAAGGTGAGACTCAGGCCCAGGGACAAGAGCCCAGTTATTCTAAGTCTGCACAATCACACATTTTTTCTTAAATCTTTGGTCTCCAGGGACTACCTTGCAAAAGGAAAAGCCAATTTACCATTAAACATTTAATAAAGAAAAGACAACAAAGAAAACCCTTTTTTAATCACATTGCATGCTTGAGACGTTTAATGGTAACAACTGCTCAATTTAAACCACAGATAAGGATGTCTTAAAATTTTTCTTTATGAAAACAAGGGATTGGTCCATTTTTTTTCTGGTAAGCATCTAAAAAGTGTCCTCTCTTCACCAGGCACTGGACAAGGCTCTGGCTACAGTAAGGAAAGAGCCTTGCCCTCTGCAAGCAGTGTGCACTGTCCTGGAGGAAACACACGTGTGGTTTCCTCCAGTATCAGGCAGCATAAAACAAACACCAAATACAAAGCACAGGCAAAATACTATGGGCACCCAGGAGTAATAATGATAATCACGATGATGCTAGGGGTAAGGATACAATATTAATAATAATATTAGCTAATTTTTCAAGCACAGGCACTCTGCTAAGTTACTTGTATATGTCATAGTATTGAATCTTCATGACAGTCCTACGTGATGAGTACTATCATTATTTCTATTTCACAAATTTGGAAACTGAGGCATGCAGAGGAAGGAGTGACCGCGCAGGTTTGGAGCCGGCAGGAAGACTTCACAGAGGATAATACTGAAGCTGTAGCCTGGGAGGACGAACGGGATTCAGATCGATGGAGGAGGAAGAGGGGAGAGACGGACGGCACTTTAGGTCAAGGAAATGGCACAAGATGTCAAGAACGATCTAAGCAAAATGAAAGGGGAGATTGTGTTGAAAATGGAGGAAGGGTAGTGTTAAAAATGACAGCCAGTGTTTAAAGCATTTGGAGCGGTATCACATACCCAGCAGACCCTCAACAAAGGCAGTGTTGTGAGGTGAAGTAAATGAATGGATTTCTTGGAGCCAGTCTCACTTTCACTTCTCCTGGGCTGCCTTAATTGATATTTGCTTCTTGCCCACACTGCTGGCACTTTTATTATTATTTTTGATCCTTTAACCTGTTTCATAATTCCTTTCCTTTCTCTTGTAAACAGAAGGGAAATGCAATCACAGCTGAACAATGGGCTGGGATACCAAACAAAAGCTTGAAATATGAAAGAGGAAAAAAATCTATCTTGTCAGCACATCAGCAAAATCGGATAAAAGTTGCCACATAGTGACAGGTAGAAAACCTGGAGAGTAATGAAAGACAAAAAACGTCAGCTCCAGTGATGGGAGAAATAAACTAATCTTTTGCGAACACCTGCTTCTTAACTACACTGTCTCTCCAAACTCTACCAACAAGGCACTGTTATTCCTATTTTACAGATGAGAACACTGATACTTATGGATATGAAATTCTTGGCTGAAATCACTGCAATTAGCAACGGCAGATTCCACTTTTGAAACCTTGTCTATCTGACTCCCATCCTAGGTTCTTTCCACTATGAGGCATCACCTCCATGAGAACTAACAGTCATTCAAGGTCTTATTGTATAGTATCTCTCTCTCTCTCTACCCCTATATGTTATATAATATGATATATTTAATATTTAATGTTTTACTTACTCAAAAGCATGAATAAATATTGAATCAGTCAAGCTTTGTGACCCCATAGCAAGTTTTCATGCGTAAGTACTTGAGAAACAGAGTAATGAGTAAAATAGAGATATAAGATAGGCTCTAGTTACCAATCTGCACGGTATATTAAAGGAAAAGTATGGAAAAATTGTAAGCACCACTCAAATCGTTAAATACTTTTAGTATTTTAAAAGACTGTCTTTAAGTTAAAATAGTTAATCTTTCAAAAAACTGGAAATGCTGTTTGATAGAGTTGGGGAAAGAACCAGATCAAAAGTGAGAAGTACAGAATTTCTTGATTGTGTACAAGGTGGCCTCTGGCCATCTTCTAACCACTGCCTTCTGAGGTGTCAGTCTTCTTGCAGATTCTATTAATTAGCCAAAATGTTATTTTCAGAGGACAGAGAAAACTGATATTTTATCTAAATAGAAAGCTTTGCCCCAGAGTGTGAGTTGTTACCACTGTTTGATTTAAATTTCACTCAAAAGCATTTAGAATTGGTTTAACTTTGTAACTGAAAAAGGAACAAGAGTGCAATGCTATTGATTAAACCACACAAATAGAAATTTGTGCCCTTTATCTGATACTAATCATGCCTTATGTCAGTGTTAGGCTGTGTAAATTTCAAAGCAGTTATATATATTTATTTTTGCATTGGATTTGGTCAACATTGCTGTAGAGTAGATAGGATAGGACACAGAATCAGCATTTTATGGTAAGAAAACTTGAGGCCTGAAGATATTAAGCAGCTTTCCTACTATCTCCGAGTTTGGGAAGAGTTAGTGAGGACTAGACTTCTTGTCTCTGTGACTCCTAGTCTAGTGTTCGTTCTACTGCTCCAGCATCTCATGAGGCAAATAAAGGCATTACAGATCCAACATCCCTCTTGGGGATTTTATAGCAATAGAAAGGGGCGGGACCTGAGATTCTGATTTCTCAAAAAGTGCCAGGGGATTCTTTGATCACCAATTTTGGGAAACTCCATCTATTTGGTAAGTATCCCAGCTGAGAGCAATATATTGCAGAATAGTTTTCTTTGGAAATTCAGGCTCATATTAATTGCAGTTAAAATTTTTTTAATGTTTCTAGAGATAGTTTAAACCATTGAATCAAAAGATGAATAGCTTTAGCTCATGGTTCCAGGGCAAATAATGGAATATGATGTACCCATTAAAATGTTGTTTGTGAGTAGTATTTTTAAAAAACATATAGTGTGATCACAATTGTGATATGGAGAAACAAATATAGAGAAAAGTACTGTTTTGGGTGAATGGATTAATAATTTTCCTTTTTTACAATGATTATACAAATAAGTAAAAAATACACTGTTACCTTTAAAAACTATCAAGCAAGAGGAAAAAAGTAAGAAAGATAGCTACAGAATTGTAAACTCTCCTAGAATTACCCTCAGAAACTCAGTCCACAATCAGCACCTCTTGACTTGATTCTTCTGTGGACTGCCTGGATCCTTATTTGGTAATGATGAAAATAAGGGAGTCATGAGTTGTGGAGAATGGCTTTCCACAATTCATTTATTAATTCATTCAGCAAGTATTTGTTGAACTCTTACCTCATAGTAGGACCTGTGCTAGGAGCTTGTTTTACGAGGTGATGCAAACTCAGGCACTTCTCTCCCAGGTGTAAAATCTAATGGGGGCTCTAGAAAAGTAAGTGATAACTGGAAGCAAAGGAGCTCTGAGTACAGAGGAAGGGAATCCACTCAAATCTGGGGGCCAAATTTCAAATACCATCCAAACTGAGAACCAAAGATGAATAGGAGTTGCTCAGATGAAGAGTGAGGGGAGAATGCTCCAGGTAAAGGAGCTATTTGTGCAACATCCTACAAGTGAACCGTTCATGGAACTGAAAGGAATTCAGTATAGTTGAACGGGAGGTTGTCAAGGGGAGAGTGGAATGAAGTGAGCCATAAAAGATAAGGAATGCCAGATCATTAGAATTCTGGACATTGAAGGATTGTAAGCAGTAGAGAGAGAGATGATCGGGTTTGTGTGTGAGACATGCCACACTGACTATTATATGAAGAATGATTGAAGAAGGAAATATCAGGAGTTTCATTAGGAAGCTTTTTTCATAGTTCAGGCGAGATATGGATAAGGATAGTAGCAGTGGGGATGGAGAGAAGTAGATATTTTCAATACAAACAACAGGACTTGGTGAGTGATTGTATATAGGAGTAAGAGAGAGGGGGTCCAAAGATAATGTTGAAGTTTCCGGCTTCAGTAATTGAGTCAATGATTGTTCCATTTCCAATTCCTTGAGTAGGGAACATACAAGAAAAGCGTGTCTTAGGAGGCTGATAGCGATTTTGAGGGGCTTGTGGCATACCCAAGGAGAATGTTCAGAAGGCAGCTTTATATATGTGTCTGAATCTCTGGGCTGGAACCATGCATTTAAGAGACATCACCAGAATTCTGCTGCAACTAAAGAGAGATAAGGTTCATGTTCCTAAAAACTGTTGATCAAATGGAAGACGCTTCAGCAGCAGCACAGTTTTTAAATCTAAAAACAGGCCATCCCACTCCTAGATTAAACTTATCACCTGGAAAGGGGAAGTTGGGTTTGAATAGCTGGACCTAATCACAGGGCCCACACTGATGTAGGGAGTGCTAGCCCTGAGTACCGGGTCTGGATCTCTTCTGGCCTCATGTACCCTGGCACTTTGGGTATGTCTCTACAGAAGGAGCTACATATGAGTTTGAACTGGAATTGTTGGTAATTAGTAGCTGTAGAATGAGAATCCCAGGCCTACTTTGGCCTAAGGCTCCTGAGACTGAGTGCAATGCTAAGGAGAGTAAGAGAGATTAGCTTTCTTGAGATCAGCAGTTGTAGAAATTCACTTTAAAGGGTTTATCTCAATACTTGTATCCTTTTGGGAATAGAAGAGAGAAGACTTGATACCTGGGCCAGGATAAGAAATCCTGAATATTAGGAGAGGGGATTGGAGAATCCCAAGAGGAAACCTTGGTTTTCTGGCTCACAGACATTATAGTTTGAAAATCAAAGGAAAGTTAGCTTGAGTTTGATGTTTTCTTATGATTGGAATGAAGTTATGCATTTTTGGCAAGAATACCACAGAAATGATGTGTCCTTCCTAGTGCATCATGTTAAGAGTTTCATGATGTCAATATGTCTTATTACTGGTGATATTAACCTTGATCACTTGGTTAGGGTGGTATATTCGTCAGGGTTCTCCAGAGAAACAGAACCAATAGGATACATATATATACACACATATATACATATATATACATACATACATAAAAAGATTTATTATAAAGAATTGGCTCACGTGATTATGGAGGCTGAACAAGTTTCCAGATCTATAGTTGGCAAGCTGGAAACCCAGGAGAGCCAATGGTGTCATTCCAGTCTGAAAGTCTGCAGGCTCAAGACCCAGGAGGAACCAATGTTGCAGTTTAAGTCTGAAGGCGAGAGAAATCCCATGTCTCAGCTTGAAGTCATTCAAACACAAGCAGTTCCATCTTACTCTGCCCTTTTGTCCCATTCAGGCCTTCAACTGACTGAATGAGGTCCACCCATGTTGGGGAGGGCCATCTGCTTTACTCAGTCTACCAATACAAATATCAATCTCATCCAGAAACAGCCTCACAGACACACTCAAAATGATGTTTGACCAAATATCTGGACACCCCATGGCCCAGTCAAGCTGATACATAAAATTAACCATCACAGGTGGTACCTCCTGGTTTTTCCACTGTAAATTTACTATTTTTGCAACTCAATCAGTACGTTTCAAAAGTGTCAAGATCATGGAAGACAAGAAAAGAATGAGGAACTCTTACAAATTGGAGAAAACTAAGGAGAAATAATAATTAAATGCAGTGTGAGATACTGAATAGGATCCTGGAATGGAAAGCGGACATTAGTGAAAAAACTGGTAGAATTTGAATGAGATGTATAGTTTAATTAATAGCATTGTACCCATGTTAACCAGATTTTGATAATTGTACTATGATTATGTAGGATGTTAACACTGAAGGTGGGTGAGGAGTATACAGAAACTCACTATACTATTTTTCAACTCTTGTAAGTCTAAAAGTAGTTCAAAATAAAGCTTTTTAAAAATTAAAAAAAGGCAATCTTAGTTTGTACCTCCATCCACTTATAGCACACACTGTGGTACATTCTAGAAGTCTCCTGGTCTCTGCCTGCGGCTGTTTTCTGGCCATGGGAGGGACGGGCTGGGTTGTTCCCACTGTGGCAAACTGCATCCGGCTTCCTCACACCTCAGTGGAACAATGGTCAGGCATGTTCCATACATTCTCTCAAAGGCTTCCCAGCTGGATTGAACCTCAGTTGTCTACAGTCCTAACCCCCACATTAATCAATGGACTGCTAGTAAATGTTTAACAACTAGCTCTCTGAAAAAAATTGCCCTGATTTATAGCGTTGCTGGTTTCCCCCATGTCTGATTTCAGGCTTACCAATGTGATGTCCCATGGGGTGGGGAAGAGACGCACAGAAGCACGCTGTTATCCTTCCACTGTGTGGATACAATAGAAGTAAATGACCTCGAGAGCATAGATATTAGTAAAATAATTAGAAGTGAGTACTCTTTTTTTTTTTTTAGGTGAGGAAGATTGGCCCTGAGCTAACATCTGTTGCCAATCTTCCTCTTTTTGCCTGAGGAGGATTGTCCCTGAGCTAACATCTGTGCCCATCTTCCTCCATTTTGCATGTGGGTCACCACCACAGCATGGCTTGATGAGCAGTGTGTAGGTCCACACCTGGGATCCCACGAACATCAGCTGCCGAGGCGGAGCGCAGGAACCTAACCACTACGCCACCAGGCTGGCCCCTAGGAGTAAGTACTTTTTTTAAACAGAATTGATTTAATTGAAATTTTATATCATTTAATTTTTAACAATGGCTGTGTTTAACAACTGGCTTGCAAAAGTCCTGAAAATTTAACAATTGGTTTTCATGAGTCCATATGACGTGGCTTCCGCACATGGCTATGACATTAACATACCTTTACTGGCTTTCCTCCCTTCCGTGTCTCGCTTCCCCAGTTTCTCACTGTGCTTCCTGAGATTGCCTCCCAAATAAACCACATGCACCTAAATCCTGGCTTCAGGGTCTACTTATGGTGAACCCAAACTGAGGAGAGACCAGGAAATCTTTAGCACATACCAGAATTTTAGAATTTTCTCTACGAAAATTATCTGGGAGGCAGCTATTCTATGGTGTTGATGAGAAATATGATAATAATAATAATAATAATAATAGGTACTACTTATAGAGTGAGTACTCTATGTCAAGCACTGAGCCAAACTCCTTATACAGATTTGGTTCCCAGACAAAATATATGAGATAAGAGCTATCATTACCCCTATTTTATAGATGAGAAAACTGAGATTTAGAGTCATGAAGCAATGTGTCCAAAGTTATGAAGTTAGCAAGTGGCAGAGCATCTATATCCAAGCAGATCTGCGTCTTAGGCACAGGGATAAGATTAGCATCCATGTAAGAAACTCAAGGAGTCTAGTTGGTCCCTGGGATTGGATAGGAGGCAAACCCACTTGCTTGACAGTTGGGTGACTGAGTTGCCAAGTCTGCAGAGAAGGAAGGTGTACTAGCTTCAGTTTGGCTATTCCGGCCTGCTGTGTGAGTTGGAAGCAACACTCCTCCCAGGGAGTCTGTGTTTAACGTATAAATAAATAATCCAAATGTAAATTGCAATCCCGCAGTGCGCTCCTCCTTTTTCCGTTTTGGGATATAAAAAGTATCTACAAACATATGCTCCTGCCGGATTTTTTCTTTGTGGTGCCCTCTCCAAAAAGAAACTTAGAAAAAAACAACAGCCCACAGTCTCTTTCAGAGCCTGCATCCCTGGCTTGTCATTTGCAAAGGACAGAAATATTCCATGCGTGGTCGAAGGTGTTGCCAGGAAGAGAGAGAGGAAGATTTCTTCTTTGGCTGCTCAGGTTACGTATTAATGAGGGATTGGGGTTCAAAAAGGAGCTCAGAGCTTTGCACATCAGAGGTGTCCACTTCCACTCAGTGTTGAATTAAATTGAACTGCAGCCATAGGGAAGGGGTGTGACAGGTTGCTTTTAATGAGAGTGCCCTGAAGAGAGACCGCTATGCTTCCTCCCACACTACATCCTGGCTCTTGGGTTATTGCCATTATAATTAATATTAATTATAATGCTATGGCACTTTAAATGCCAATTTCAGTTTGTGACTTAAATAAAAGCAAAATGATAAAACCACACACATTAAAGCAGTCAGAAGAATTTTAATTTGGTAAAGGAGCAAGCTTTCTCTTTATTGAGGTTCAGATCTTTGCTGCAATTGCTTCTACAGCAGGAAACCAGCAAATGAATGAATAAAAACCTGGTGTGTTCCCTTTCCTCTTGGAAATCTTTATACCAAGAAGTAGAGAGTAGCATTTTAGATATGGTCGAGGTACAGGGTCACACAATGAACCCTTTGGGGGGACTTTTCTATGAATTCAATATCAAAACCTAAGCAGACAGCAATATTATGATCTGAATACAGAAGAGTTTACACCAGCTAGAGGTTCAGCATAGGGTTGCTAAATGTATGAATGACGTGCCTGCAGCTTGCTGTCTCTCAGCTAGTCTTCTGAATATTAACTTTTGAGGCCTAGGAAGAGTTTCCCAGATAACTAAGTGATCTGTGCATATTTGAGAAGGAAAATGCTAATAACTGAACTGAAGTGAACTGAATTAAATATTAAGTTTAACCGGTAGCAGGTAGAGTAAATAATTATATTCCAATGTTTTCCAAAAACTAGTGTACAATCTCACAACTTTTTCTGCAGTGGACTCAACCTTTAAAAAATATGGTAATCATGATTCTCCTCCTGAAGACATCTGCATTTCCCAGAAGAAAATGGTTTCTTTTCCCTATTTCTGTTATGATCATTAGAGCACTCTATGAAAAAAAGAAAAAAAAATGTATGTGCCTGGATTTATGGGGAATACAATTTAAAATTCACTCAGATACACTTTGTTGTTTCTTTATCATCTTCTCTATTCAGACATTTTTAGTTAAGGAACAGACTTTATCCCATTGGGCCAGGGCCAGGACAAGGTGGGGTAAGGTGCCGAGGGTACAAAATTTAAGGAGGCTCATTCTCAGCGTCATGCGAGTGCTTGAACCAACCACAAGGACCCACCTCGCTTGAGTACAGGTCAGTCAAACCAGAATGGGGCTTTTGCTCTGGCCTGGGACCACTAGCACACTACTGCATTTCATTCACTCATCCATTAATTCACTCAACAAATATTTATTGAGGTGTTCAATGAACAAAATCAACAAAATTTCCTGCCCTCACATTCCCGGAAGGGAACACAAACAACAAAAAACAAACATAATAAATAAGAAATGGTATGGTATGTCAGAATGGGATAAGTATTCTGTCTAAATAAAGAGAGAAGGGATAAGCGAAACCAGAGGTGCCAGAAGGAGCTGCAGTTTTAGATGGAGGTGTATGAGGATCGGTGGTCGTCAATGAGAAGACGACATTTGAGCAATTACTTGAGGAAACTGTGGAGTGAGACAAGCAGATATTTGGTGGGAAAGCATTCCAGGCATCAGGATTAGTCAGAGCAAAGGCCCTCAGGCAGGAACGTGCCTGATATGTTTTAAAACCGTGAGGAGAACAAGCAGAGTGAATACCACAGTGAGGAGTAGGGGATGCAGTCAGAGAGAAGGGAGCGCAGGTAGGACTTGCTGTACATTGTAAAGGCTGTGGATCAAATTCTGAAAGAAATGAGGAGCAACTAGGAAACGCTGAGCAGAAGAGTGAGACAATTTGTTCCAAGTTTGGCAGGACTGCTCAGGCTGCTTTGTTGATAATGACACAGTAAGGGACAAACATGAAAGCAGGGCAATCAGCGAGGAGGCGATGCTGACATTCTCAGCCAAAGATGACGGCAGACCGGACCACCCCGGTGATAACAAGCAGCTGGATTCTTGATACATAAAGGTAGAGCCATCCGAGTTTCCTGATGGATTGGATATAGAGTGAGATAGAGGGGAGTCAAAGGTAACTTGAAGATATTTGGTCTAGGTTGACTAGAAGAAGGGCATTTCCATTTTCTGAGATGGAAAGGAATATGGGTTTAGCAATTTTATGGGTGAAGACCTGAATTCTGATTTTGGATAAATTTGAGATCTGTATAAGACTTCTAATTGGAGGCTTTGAGAAGGTGGTTAAATATATGAGTCTAGAGCCAAGAAAGGATCCAGGCTGAAGATAAACGTTTTGGAGTCCTCAGCATAAAGAGTTTATCTGAAATTATGAAATTGGATGAGATTACTAAAACGGTAGAGAAGACACCCAAGGACTGAGTCCTGGAGCATTCCCATGACAAGAAATGGGGGAGAAGAAGGACCCACACAAAGGTAACCAAGGGAATGTGTTATCAAGGAGCCAAGTAAAAGGGTTTCCAGGAGGAGTGATCAGACGTCAAGTGCTGTTAACGGTCAAATTAGATGAGGGCTAAGAGTTCATTAGTAGATTAAACAATGTGGAGATCATCAGTGACTTTTGGGAAGAGCAGTTTGAGTGGAGTCAGGTGAGAGGTAAAAGCCTGCTGGGAGTGGGATTAAGAAAGAAGTGAGAGAACGGGAAACAGTAAGAATAGACAAAGTTCAACGGAGTTTTGAATGAAGGACATTAAGACAAATGGTACAATGGCTTTTAGCAGGAGCAGGGTCAAAAAAATATTTAAAAATAAGATTAGAGGGCTGGCCTGGTGGCGTAGTGGTTAAGTTCACATGCTCCGTTTCGGCGGCCCTGGGTTTGCAGGTTTGGATCCCCGGCGCAGACCGATGCACCACTCATCAAGCCATGCTGTGGAGGCATCCCACATACAAAATGGAGGAAGATGGGCACAGATGTTAGCTCAGGGCCAGTCTTCCTCAGCAAAAAGAGGAAGACTGGCAATGGATGTTAGCTCATGGCCAAGCTTCCTCACACAAAAAAAGTAAATAACATTAGAGAATTAAAAGATGGAAAAAATAATAGCGTGTTTCTATGCTGATGGGAACTGGCTCCTGTCCATGTGATTACTCTGTGGTGGCCCTCTGCTATTAACATCCTATTTTACCAGGAATATCTTCATATCCACAGCAAATAGTTTAATGCTTTTCACAGAATAAATGCATTTGGGATTATTTTAATAGTAAAAGAACATAGTGGATGATAAAATGCCAGTTCAAAAGTTAAAAAGCAACCCCCTAGGCTGGGCAAGTCAGGCGGATATAGGTCAACAATTCAAAGAATTCTAAAGAAAGTAAAAGAGACAAAGATATCAGCCAATAAAACAATAATTGTATGTTAATCAAAAGTAATAAATCACCATGTTAGAAATTCATCACCACAGGGACTATGCTATAATGGTCCCTAATTCAGTTACTGCTTCAATATCCAGGAAATATTTTTGCTAATGTTTTAAAAACTAATCATGTTTTTCAAAAGAAGCTCCTAAAATAGAAGTCATGTTTCTGGAATTAAGCAAACATAGCAGGCATGAACTCATGACTACCACAACCGAATGCAAGATATATTTCATTAGTTCACTCTTCTAAATCAAATTTCTAATCTTGTTAGGGTGGTGAGAACTTTAATCTCAGTCATTCCTGGGTCTCCCAATTCCATTAGGATTAGGCTAAGGTCTTGGGGTGGGGGCTTACACATTCCAGGTCTTTCAGGGAGACATCATTAGTTTTAAATCTGTAGTGGTCCTTAAGATATGCTCATGCAGACAAGTCAACATGGTTGGTCCCTTGAAAAGGAGTGCTCAAGAGCATCTTTGAGGAGGCTGGAAGCTCATATGATTAACATTTCTTCCTACTTAAATGCTTTCAGCTGTTTGTTTTCCTCAGGTCAGTCCTCTATTCTAGGCAAAAAAAAGGTAGGTAGGAGGCATAGGTGTGGGTTCCAGTCTCAGACAATTTCTCCCTCCCCCAGATTGACAGTTTCTGCCTCTACCCAAACTAACCCTCTTCTCCATCTCCTTTGTATGGATGGGTCAGTTTATGTAATTACACTGCAATAACAAACAAACTCTGAGGGGGCTTAGGACACAAAGTTTATTTCTTGCCCATGTTTCATGTCAGTTGCAGATTGGAGATGGCTCTAATTGATACGGTCTTCATTAGTGGATCCAGGTTGTTGGAGCTGCCCCTAACTGGCCTCACCGCATAGGGAAAAAGCAATACCACACCATGAAATGACCCTTAAATTTTCTGTTTGGAAGTTACATACATCACTTCTGCTAATCATGTATCACCCAAAACACATCACATGGCCAAGTTGATGGGTAGGGAAGTAAACAACTCACTGGGAGAAACATGGAAGAATTAGCAACAATAACACAACCTGCCATACTTCCCCTCTGGGGACATTTTAGAGAAACAAAATGTCAAGTCTCTTTCCTGGAGGTGAAGTAGCAATGAGAAAATAAAACCAGTTAGTATTTTCTTTCTTATTAACTCAGTTTGCTGTGTTTGCAAGTACTTTGAGGTTACATAGATGCTAGAGGAAATTTGGGAGAGTGGGGTCTTAACAGTTCTATAATATTACCAGTCAGGCTCTGATCAAGCATTTAACACATATTAACTCATCTAACCCTTAGAAGAATTCTATGAAGTAGATACTATTTTTACTCCCCCCAATCCCCACCCCCCTTTTTTAGAGATAAAGAAATTTAGGCATAGAGATAAAATCACTTGTTAAGAAAAAACAAGTAATAAATTGTGGCTGCAGGTGTTTAGCTCCAGGATCTGAGCTCTTAACTACTGTCCTACAGTGTTACTGAGAATTAGACCCAGTCACAGTACTTATGGGGCTGGGCCTAATAAGAGAATCAGTGGCAATCATCCTGTTTCATTCTATATAATACCCTTCTATAGATGTCTGGAAAAGGGTTTTTTTTTCGGTCTGTTTCCTTTGAAACATGAAGTCTTGCTATGCCATTTTCAGATTAAAGCCCAATTAAGGGAATAAAATACTTGTGCTATTGATCTTTCAGTAGGGAGGCTACTATAATCATTTACTCCTGGGAGCCAGTTATCTTTGCAGATGCTCAGCTGTGACCTTTCGTTCATCTACAGGGATTCCTGAGTCCGCAATCCAGGCCCTGACATGTCTTGCTGTGTGCCAAGAATTACCCACAAATTATTAAGGCTGTGCATGCAGATCCCATAGCAGAAATTTCTGCCCGTTGCCCACTTCCTTCCTTCTATCTTCCATTCTTTTCCCTACACCTGATACAAGTAACTGGGGTGACCCGCTGAACTAACGAAATTTAGAAAAGTGACAATCCCAGCATGCATTGCTGCTAGGACTCTTCCTCTCTGTCACCTTCAATTGTGCTGTACTGGGGGGAGGGCACATTTTTCAGGATGAAATGCCACACTGCCATTTCTGTGTTTTTCCCCTTACTTCATACTTATGCAAACAGACAAATCCCAACATAAACACATGCAGGCACGCACACGCTTTCCTCCTGATCTTTTGCTTTCTAGAAGTTTCACTTTCTGAATGTTAAATGGCAAATTGTTGGACCTAGTGTTAGGTAGGGCTGCCTCAAGAAGTAGCATCCAAAATATAGAGGGATAGCTGCCAATTCCATATATCCCATTTCTTCCTTTTTAAGGAGTTTCAAATTTGACTACTTAATTAAAATTGGCCAGTTGTAATTTTTTAAGAAGATACTTAGTGTAAATATAAAATAGAAATGTGCTTTCTTCATTCCTCTAAACCACAACTCATGACATGTCTTCACAGTGAGCATCAGAGTCTTTTCTTGTTATTAAACACCCCATGTTCTATCATTAGGAAATACAATATTCTGTAATTAAAATACGCAAAACAAAAGGATTTTTAAGACATGTTTGAGACTCATATGGAAAGAAATTAGATCCTTATTTCACAACTTTCACCAAAGTCAATTCCAGATGCATCAAGAGCTTAAAGGTGAATGGCAAAATTTTAAAACTTTTAGGAAGAAAACAAAAGTATATCTCTGTGACCTTGGAGGTAGGGAATGATTTCTTTTTTTTTTTTTTTTTTTTTAAAGATTTATTTATTTATTTTCACCCCAAAGCCCCAGTAGTTAGTTGTATGTCATAGTTGCAGAGCTTTCTAGTTGCCGTATGTGGGACGCGGCCTCAGCGTAGCCAGAGAAGCGGTGCGTCGGTGTGCGCCCGGGATCCGAACCCGGGCCGCCAGCATCAGAGAGCACGCACTTAACCGCTAAGCCACAGGGCCGGCCCGGGAATGATTTCTTAAGAAACAAAAAGCACAAACTACCAAGGAAAAGATTGATCAATTTGACTCATTAAAATAAAGAATTTTGTTCACCAAATGATTCTATTAAAGGAGGTGAAGAGATAAGCCAAAAACTGGGAGAAGATATTTGCAATATCCAGAACCGAGAAAGGATTAATAGGTAAAATGTACAAAGAAAACAACTTACTTTGGTAAGTTAATCACTGAGGCCCTCAGTGAGGTGGTGACATGAAAGCAAAGGTCACAGGAGGAGAAGGAAGTGAAGGGAAGAGGAGCATGTCAGTGAGAGGAAAGACTCAAGTCAAAGGCTCTGAGGTAGAGAAACAGCAGTGTGGCTGGAAAACAATGATGTGAGAGGAGGGAGATGGGCTCGGGGAGGTGAGCAAAGGCCAGAACGAGCAGGATGGTACAAGGAGAAGCCAATACAGGGTGTAACCTAAAGAGCACAGCTGGCTGCTATGTGAAGCGTGGATGAGGGGCTGAGATGACTTGCGGGGAGACGATGGTGCCTCTGTAATCTAGCAGAGGAGCTTGCAGGGACTCTCAGAGGGGCAGCTACAGGGTCTCGGTTAATGTTATGAACTCTGGAGTCAGATTACCTGGTTTCTTATCCTAGCTCCGCTCCTTATAAGCTCTTTGACCTTGGGCAAATTGCTTAGGCTTTCTGTGTCTCAGTCTCCCAATCTGTGACATGGGTAATAACAGGCAGCTTCTCTATGCCTTGAACCCCTGGGCAGTATGGTGAAGCCCATGGATACCTTCTCAGAAGAAATATTTTTAAATGCACAAAATAAAATACAAAGGATTCTGAAGGATACCAAATAAATCAAAATACAGTTATCAAAATATTTAAACATATATATATCTTATTAGATGAGAACTATTAAGGGATATAATAACTACCATGATTTTGAAGTTGTGATGAGTGAAAATAACATTTCAAGACATCTACAGTTATAAGGTGATACAAAAAACATTAACAATTTTTACAGGTTATAAAGTCACAGGTACTGCCGATTCTACTGTGTGGTTAGTTGCCTACATTCACAGTTGAAGGAAATGTTAAATTTTAGTTAAAGGTTACTGAAAATAAAGATATGTATATATATATATATACACACACACATATATATATATATACGTCTTGAGCTATCTCTCCATCTATACCTATCTATTTATCTATCTATGTCCAAATCAAAGGACTCTCTGAATTCTAACCACTAACTCCTTGGAAATCCATGGATCTTAGAATAAAAACTCCTTGTCTTGGTCCATTCGGGCTGCAATAGCAGAATTCCATAGACTGGGTGGCTTATAAATAACTGAAATTTATTTAAAAAAAACAAAGAAAGAAATGTTTCAGGTTTTACAAAAGTAGAATGAGGGTCCATAAGCTCTCTGCTGTGATAAAATATTTCTTGACTTGCTTATAGTTCTTTATGTCATGAATATGAATAAATTCCTCTAATTTCTGGTAAAAATAAAGTAAATCATGAAACTATGATGGTAGTCCAATGCTTTAGAGCTCCTATCCTCAAACTGTTGCTTTCAGAACACTAGAATCTTTCAAGCTGTTAACTGGTGTTTTGGGTTGCATTCTTAGCAGCACCAGCAAAGGGTGGGGAAATGAAACAGGAAAAGGAAGAAAGTCAAGAAAATGTATGTTATGAGGCAAGTTTCCACTGTAGGCAACAGGGGCTTGGTCCCACTGGGCCCCTCTAAGACATACTAAAGAATATGCTTTCCACCCAAAAGTTGTCTCACCAAGGAGCAAAGAAGCTAGAGTACTTACTCTCTCTCTTTTATCAGTGATTAAGGGCTGCTCCCAGAGGCCTTAAATCCTAGCCCTTCCAGCCTTTCTCTCACCTATGGATCAAGGGAAAGCTCTCAGCTGCTTGTAGTTAGGGGCATTACTGGAACTTTTGAGTTTTGAGGGGATATGGGCAGGGCAACAATAATGTCATTGCAATTGGTGCAACATTATAAACAGACATCTGGTTAAATAATTTTGGAATACATAAAAATGATAGCTAGGTTGCTTAACTGCACATCTTTTCATGTCCTTTTAAGTGTTAATGTATATACTGAATCTCTAAGAGGAGGTTATATAGTAGACAACGTATCCCAAGGTTACTTTACTCCAAAACTAGTTTTTCATATAATGTGTACTATATATATCCTAGTTTATCAGCTTTATAGATGTATTATGATCTGAAATTATCTTGTTTATTTTTATTTTAATTAATTAATTTATTTTTTGCTGAGGAAGATTCACCCTGAGCTAACATCTGCTGCCAATCTTCCTCTTTTTTGTACGTGAGCCACTATCACAGCATGGCCACTGACAGACGAGTGGTGTAGGTCCGTGCCCAGGAACCAAACCCAGGCCGCCAAAGTGGAGCATGCTGAACTTAACCACTAGGCCAGTGGGGCTGGCCCTTGTTTATTTTTAATAACTTGTATACTATCTAGCACATACCACTGGAATATAATTTTCATGAAGTAGGGACTTTGCCTCGTTTGTCACTACATGTAATTTATACCTCAATATAAAATATAATTAAAAATGAAAAGAGAACCACATCCAAGTATGAGGAAATTGAAATTTTCACTTCTCAAAAGAAGAAATTATAATGGAAATTAGAGTGTTTAGGAGTAAAGGACAATGAAAACAGTACATATTAATATTCATGGAATGGAGCACTACTTAGAGGGAGACTTATAGCATATAAATAAGTATATATATTTGAAAGCAGAAAGTTTGAAGATTGAAAATTAATGCGCTATGCAGCCAACTCAAGAAAATAAGTTGGAAAAAGAATAATAAAATGATCCTTTTCTCTTCCTTGTACACAAATTGTGAAATATTCACATTCCAGAAAAGCTGATGAGACTACTTTGATGTTTAGTCTATCCCAGCTGCTGCCCACATGGTCCTTGCTCTTAGGCCATGGGCCATCTGAAGGCATGCAGCATCAGTCCCTATAATAATGTTTGCTTAGTGTTTGCCTGGTGTATATTTTCCATCCTTTTGCTTTTTCTCTTTTTGTGATCTTATGTCTTCACAGCATCTTCTCTAAATAGGATACAGCAGTACTTTTTTAAAGGCAAACAGAGATTCTGTCTTTGAACTGGCAAGTTTAACCCATTAACATTTATTGTAATTAATGATATATTTGAATTTATTTCTTCCATATTACCTTGTATTTTCTTTGAATAATGTTTTTTCTCAGATTTCTTTCCTGTTTTCTGTTGGTTTGAGTTTTCTTCTCTCCGATTTCCATCTGACTCATTTATAAGTTATACAACCTGTGACTATTTTTGAGTATGTCAGGTTTTCTAGGATATGAGTGGTCTTGCTCTGGGAAGCACTAGCTAGATTGCGTCCACAAAGATTTACCACAGATAAACTTCTTTTGGTTTGTCACTTCTAAGATGGCAGTTGTGAAGGTATATGTCCTTCAGTTCTGCATGGATGGATGTAGGAAACAATTAAAAGATACAAATCTCAATGGCAGAAGGCTATGAAACAATAAAAATAATACTTGGAAACAATGAAAGTAATATCTAATGTTTAGGTATTTGTTATTTTGAGTAGAGAATAAATGGACTTGTTGAAAAACCATTTTGACTAATGACTTTTTCTTGGATTTCTGAGCTTTCCATTTGTTGCCTTATAAAAAAATAATCCTTTAATGATTTGAATACTAGCACAGAAAAGAAAGTCTGTTGAGACTTTGGCCAAAAATTCTCTCAAAACAGTGTGAGTATATATTTATTTAAACTTCTTGGGACTTGTATGCATTCCACCTGAAAGTACATGTCTTTTGTCTGTTCTAGAAATTTACTCAATCATTGAATATTGCATATTATATTGAATATTGCCAATACTCATACTCTCTGTTCTCTCCTTTTTAACTCCTATTAGATAATGTTGAACCTTCTCGCCATATCCTCCATGGTGCTTAGACTCTCTTTCACTTGTTCTAACTCTTCAGATCTCTGAGTTAGTGTCTGGAAAATTGCTCAGATCTCTCTTCAGTTGCACCAGTTCCTTCTAAAGAGGCCAAGTCTAACTTACTAAATAGACTGTATATTGAGATTTTAACTTAAACCCCTATATTTTTCATTTCTAGAAATTCTAGTTTTTCTTCACACTTGCTTGTTGTTTTTTTCAAAATGTCTTGTTATTTCCCAATGGGTTCTATCTCTGTCATCGTTTCTGACGTGTGTGTATGTGTGTATACAATATTGTTCAATTATCCCAAGTTTTGGGGGTTTTTAATCCTGCTGTTTGCTGTTTCTGATGGCGCTGACTCAAGGTGGATCTTTTTCATATGTGTTTTTTATTGTTGACTGAGAATTCATTTTCAACAAGGCTTGTTTTCCATATAGGAATCTTTCATCTTCGCTTGAGGCTATATCTTTCCTGTGTGTGTGTGTGTGTGTGTGTGTGTGTATGTGATTTCCTGTTAAGTGCCTCAGGGATATCACATTAAAAATAAATTTTTCTAGCTCTCCAAGTAGTTGTTACATGAGAGTTTCTGAATTAGCTTATTTTGCCAAGTTGCCAGAATTGGAAGTCAAATTAGACTACTGTCTTTGCATTTTTTTGGTTCAACTCTCTTGGTATCAACAAATCTGTATTCCATGAGAGGCATTGGTTGGAGCCATTCTGTGGACACTTCAGTTCTTTAACTTGGCCAATAAAAACACTTGGTTACAGCATAGTGGTTTGAAAAAAATAAGCTTTAGAGTTAGATTGTCTCAAGTTGGAATCCGAGTTCTTTTATTCACTAACTTGGTAACTTTGGCCAGGTTAGTTAATATTCCTGATCCTTGGCTTCTTTATGTGAAGGAAAAAAAAGGGATAAGAAATATACCTGATTGAACTGTATAAAATATGTATGTAAAGCACTTAGCATAATGCTTGGCACATAGTATAAATTCAAGAAGTGTTAGCTCTTCTTCCCCTGAACAGAGATGACTTTCTGAGCCATCTTAAGCATCTGTAACGTGATAAGTCATCTTTGTTGTATTTTGGGCTAAGACCTAAGAGAATATATTCCAATTCAATTAAATTCAGCTAAAACTGATTGAGCACCTATTCTATACCATATATTGTGCTAAGTTTGATTCAGGCTTTTCTACTAACTGGCAAGTTATGTAAACCTCCTGTGGCCAGGGTAAAGTAAGGATGATCTTTCAGCTCTCTCCTAACTCTTCAACATTTTATGACTCAATGTACTGTCAGAAAAGTGCAATATTCACATTCTATTTATAATAGTCAAAGCTATTTCATAAACAGATTCAGGAAGATATAAAAATCCATGTCTTTCTTTTTTTGGTAAGTTCCAACGACTCAGCCTTGGATGGAATTGGTGTTGAGAAGGCAGAGGAGAGGCTGGGGAGCAACTTGCAATTGAGTGATTACAGAGTATCCACTGCAATCTGACAATGACATTTCAAAAATCAATTGGATGATTCCCACCCATCTTTTATCTCCAGGGAGGTGTACTTCTTGTCAGTTGTAGCTTTTCAAGAAGGTATTGCCTAGATTTTTATAAAAAGAATGAGATACATTTGAATTGTCATGACTGAAAGAGCTTGGATCATCTGGCACTTCACTGTAACAGGAGTTAATTCAAAATAGACATTCATCACCTTTATCACTTGCTCAAGAGAATTGCAAAGCTACAAAACATGCTGGCAAAATCGCAGCCAAAAGAAACAACTGTTCAGCAACCACTGAATTATTTTCTGATGTTTTATGTATGGAACACAGAAATATAATTCTACTTTCAATATCCCCTCGACTGAAATATGTATTATTTGATTTTAATGTAGCAAACCTAATCTATAGGCTTCTGACAAGAAGACAAACCCCCCTGGGGCAGAGTTGTCTTTGGTTTCTTTGAAACATTGGTGTTATTTTCACACTTGTGTGTCTGCACAGCAGAATAATATTTCCTCTCATTCTATTCTAATTGTTTTTTTAAGCCTTTCAGGGGAGAAAGTGATAATAATACAGGTAATCAAAACATGAAACAAGGTTCAATTTCACTATCATTCCCCAAGATTGCTCCCAATGTAATATGCACCAAGAGGGGCTAATTCAGTAGATAAACCCAGCAACTATATTGTATATTAAACACATCAAAACAACATTAGTTTGCAAATCACTCCTGAACCTTAATAAAATCATTTCTCGTAACAGAACATAGAACTTACAGCAGCTTCTTAGAAGAATATGATTTTTGTCTACCTAGATTAAAATACTTCCCTAGTTAGTTGTCAGGGTGAATTAATTTATAATGAGTGTTATATAAAAAAGGTAGAAATAGCTCCTTAGAGAGAACTATTTTATTGATATGTAATCAGAGCTGAACAATTCAAGACCTTTGCTAGTGCATCAGATTTATAATAAAAGGCAAGTGACAGTCTTTTGGTTCACAGTATTTCTCAGCTTTGATTAAAAACATATTTCTGTATAAGATTCTTTTGACTCTGCTAGCACTTTTGTTCCTTTCCAAATCAGGGCTACACAAAATTTTATTTTTGTGTGTGAGTCCTCTGTGCCAGATTTAGCAGTGACCAAATTAAACAAGTACAAATCCCTAGTCAGCTACGCAAATGAACAGGACAGGCAGGTTTACCATCACCCCATCACATGGCCCCATTCTGACTTTCTATGCATCTAGGAATGACAGCATATTGGGTCAGGGTGTGTGTGTGTGTGTGTCTGTGCATGTGCACACATGCATGTGTTGGGGGTGGAAAAGAGGAGATAGAAGTGTTTCAAACAGATGTCATGACAAATGCAAAGGGTTTGGAGTCAAGGAAAGTCATGGTGTGTCTGAAAAATTGAAAAGTTTGACTAAACTAGAGTAAGGTAAAGTACAATTTGGTACATGGATAGAGCAAAGCTGGAGAGAGGTAGATTTGCACCAGGACTCTTGAGATGTAAGAAAAATCATATTTCTTTAGATTTCTAAATTTTTAAAAATGGCTCAGTTCTTATCTCTGAAGGATTGAGGTATAGCTATTCTCAGTCACATTTTTTTGTTATCCTTTCCTCTTCCTTGTACATGAATTCTGGAGTATTCATATTCTAGAAAAGTTGATGTGGGACCTCAGAGGTTTCATCTATCCTCACCGCTGCTCCCAGTGCTCTGTGGCTTGGACTGCTCTCCATCTGAAGGCCAGCATCATCTCTCCATCCATGATGAACACTGCAGATACAGGCACATTTTCCATGGATCCCAAGATGCAGGGCTCACGGCCTAGCATTACAGAACACATGTGCATCTGAGGTCCTGCCACCCACTATGGCCATGAATATAAGCAGAGTCCTGGTCCCTGCCACTTGTGAAACTCACAGCTCATCTGTACCTCCAGTTTAACAGGCACCAAGAATTGGTTCTCCCTCTAGCATTGGGTCACATTCCTTTTCTTCTCAAAGTACCTATTTCTATCCTTTCTCATATAGACCCATGCCTCCCAAACAAAGGTGTTCAAGGTAACTTTAGAGACATTTTGGAGAAACAAAGGAATCATTAATCTCCACTATTACTATGGCAAGAAGTCCAGAGGACAGACGCTACATTGTCCTTGCAGAAGACAAACGGAAAAGACGTTTAGCTTTTCATTCTTTGAGTCTCCTTCAGTAGACTTAACATAAGACAATAAGGTGATATCTAAATGAACTCGCCTGCTACATAAGCCATGTTAAGGAGTTTGGACTTTATCTTTGGGGCTGTTCTCAGTTGCTTACTGTCGAATGAGAAAAGGGAAAGGAGTAAAAACATTGGCACTAGATTCATCCTTTTGGGGGCCATATACAAGAGCTTCCAGGAAGCTCCATCTGGAAGGAGAAGACTGTCCAGGGTAATAACAAATGGAAACACAGGCAAGGAGCCTGCATCAGGACCAAAGGCAAAGGAGAAGTGGGATCCAACAGAAGAGAACCAAGCACAGAGAGAAGGGATGTGGGGAAGGGCAACAATGGGGCAATAGGCAAGGAGTAGGGAAGAACAGGGGAGAATTCCAGTCCTGGAAGCTAATGAAGGTGCTGGACACGTCACTTAGGAATAAGCAGGCGTTACCTTTTTACCCCAGGTTAGTAAAAGCAGCATTGCCCCTGGCAGCCCTCTCTGTACTCTCTGCTTCAAGCCAGGGATGTTGCTCAGACCTAGGCTGAACCGGCCTATGTCAAATGGGGATAACAAAGCCTATTCCATAGAGTATTGGTAAAAATAAGTGATAATGTGCCTGAAGTGCCTAGCATAGTTCTGGGCACGTAGTAAGCACTTAATAAATGATAGATAGTTTTATTTAGATGTGTCATAAACTCCCCAAACCCCACATAAACACACACACACACACACACACAACCACCTCCAATTGCCACGTAAAACACAATTGTCTTTTTCTTGTTTTCTTTATTGTTTTAATAACACGCTCTTCATTTAAATAGATTGACCAGAAATATGTTTCTTCACAACAAACACACTTTTTCTACCAGCTTTCACTGTGGAGGGCAGCTAACTCCCAAGTTAGCTGTAAGAGAGTTTTGTATCCAGCTAACTGGAGCGTCCAGCTCCACATTCCACACCAGCATGAAGAATGATTTGGGGATTTTAAACTCTTCCATGAATGAGTCATGACTAGAGCAGAAAAACTGAGAAAACTGAATTTACTTCCCTCGACACCTGATTCAATGATTTCTCGTGTGCTTTCCTCTGGCCATTTATCTTCTTTAGGGACTAAAAGTTTTCTTGTCTGAGATAACCTCAGTGGAATTAACCAAAGAAACTTGGAACCAAGTTAGAGGAGGGGTGTGTTTCCAATGCCTGCCTCTTTGCGGGTGTCATATGACCTCAGAGTGTGCTTTGGGGCAGAAAATGGTACTCCCCTTGGCTTCGGGAGCTGCTGAACTAGCGCCACTTACAAGGAGCAACTGACCTCTTCTTTCCCTGGTTAGCTGCATGTTGAGAAAGAACAAAAGTACCTACTTGGAAGTCCTTCATGTGCTCAATACATGAACACAAGAAATATTAGTTACAGATGCCTGTACAGAAGGCCTGACAGGAACAATTAGCGATGTCTCCCCTGACCATCCTTTTTTCGGCACCCATTAGAAGGTGCTTCCCTGTCCTGTGGCACATTGAAGTGGCATTTGGAAAGTGTGCCTCCTTGGTGAGGCAATGATATTGCAGGCAATTTCTGCTTGTCCAGACTTGGGGGTTTGGGAATTGCTTTAAAGAGTCAACAACCATGGATATTTGCAGGCTAGGCTTGTGAGTTGTTTGGCAAAATTCCTTAGGCTTCTTAGGTTGCTTGCTTCTGGTCAGTTCCATGTTGGAGTGACCACAGCCAAAGATCTTGTGTAAAACAGAACTATTCAAGCAGTGCACTGGGCATATTGTTTAGCTACAAATAGGTTACAAATACATCCAAGATATTGTTCCCCTTAGCCTCTGCTTGGGATGATCGGAGCACGCAGGCTGCTCACAGCACTGGCTATGAGTATTCTCATTCACGTACTCTTATGGGCTATATAATTTTATATTATATTATGAGAGCATGATGTGAACAAGGTTGGAAAACACTAATCTAAGCAGAGTTTTTCAGTTCTGGAGTTCAATAATGACCTCTGTACTCTGCCAATCCCACTCTGCTTCAACTTATTGGCAGCTACCTTGAAGTCATTCAAAATAAAGGAATTGTGAAGGAAGGCTGTGTCAGCATCTGGAAAACCTGCCAAAGTATCTGAGGAGACAGATTTACTAAATGATTTGCCACAGGCCTCCAGATTCCAGTGTGCTGTGTCTGCATTCTCAGAGCCTGCCATGCACCTTCCCTGCAAATGTCACCTAGATTCTGTTCCGGCAGCTCCGTTTCCAGGGACTAAGTTTGTATTCATTTTCCAAGATCCAAAATAACAATGGCTTAAACCAGACAGGGCTTTACTTCTCTCTCACATGACAATTATCACATAAGCAGTCCAAGGCATTTATAGTGTCCATGGCCCAAACTCCTTCGATTTTGATGCTCTTCCCCTCAACATATGGCCTCTATCTCATGGTCCATCTCTAGCTTACCTTCATGTTTCCATTCCAGCCAGCTGGAAGGAAGAAAAGAGTGACCTGGATGGACCAGCTTCTTCTATGGTCATGATCCAGAAGGTGTACTTACCACTTCTGCACTCTTTCCTTTAGCAAGAATTTGGTCACATGATCATACTTGTGTGTCAGGCAAGCTGGGAAATGTAGTCTTTACTCTGGATAGCCAAATATCTATTTATTTATTTATTTTTGATTTTTTTAAATTGAGGTCACATTGATTTATAACATTATATAAATTTCAGGTGTACATCTTTATATTTTGACTTCTGTATAGACTACATTGTGGTCACCATCAAAAGTCTAGTTCTTATTTGTCACCATACAAATGTGTCCCTTTACCCCTTTCACCCTCCCCCCACCCCCTTCCCCTCTGGTAAACACCAATCTGTTCTCTGTATCCATGTGTTTGTTTGTTGTTGTTTTGTTTTTTATCTTTCACATATGAATGAAATCATACAGCATTTGCCTTTCCCCATCTGACTTATTTCACTTAGTGTAATACCCTCAAGATCAATCTATGTTGTTGCAATGGCAAGATTGCATCTTTTTTATGGCTGAGTAGTATTCCATTGTGTGTGTATACATATATATATACCACATCTTCTCTATTCATTCATCCTTCAATGAGCACTCAAGTTGTTTCCATGTCTTGGCTATTATAAATAACACCACAATGAACATGGGGTGCATACCTTTTTGAATTAGTGTTTTTGTTTTCTTTGGATAAATATCCAGAAGTAGAATAGCTGGATCATATGGTAGTTTTATTTTTAATTTTTTGAGGAATCTCCATACTGTTTTCCATAGTGGCTACACCAATTTACATTTCTACCAGCAGAGTACGAGAGTTCCCTTTTCTCCACATCCTCTCCAACACTTGTTATTTTTTTGTCTTTTTAATGATAGCCATTCTGACGGGCGTGAAGTGATATCTCATTGTGGTTTTGATTTGCATTTCCCTAATAATTAGTGATGATGAACATTTTTTTCATGTGCCTGCTGGCCATCTGAATATCTTCTTTGGAAAAAGGTCTATTTGGATCCTCAGCTCATTTTTTAATGTGGTTGCTTTTTTGTTGTAGTTGAGTTGTATGAATTCTTTATATATATTAGATATTAATCTCTTATTGGATATGTGATTTGAAAATATCTTCTCCCCATTGGAAGGTTGTCTTTTCTTTTTGTTGATGATCTCTTTTGCTGTGCAGAAGGTTTTTAGTTTGATGTAGTCACAGTTGTTTATTTTTTCTTTTGTTTCCCTTGTCCGAGAAGACATTTCCAAAAGGATATCCCTAAGACCTATGTCAAAGAGCATACCTCCTATGATTTCTTCTAGGAGTTTTCAGGTCTTAAATTCCAGTCTTTAATCCATTTTGAGTTAATTTTTGTGTGTGGTGTAAGATAGTGGTCTACTTTCATTCTTTTGTATGTGGCTGTCCAGTTTTCCCAACACCATTTATTGAAGAGACTTTCATTTCTCCATTGTAAGTTCTTGGCTCCTTTTTCAAAAATTAGCTGTCCATAAATGTGTAGGTTTATTTCTGAGCTCTCAATTCTGTTTCATTGATCTGTGTGTCTGTTTTTCTGCCAGTACCATGCTGTTTTCATTACTATAGCATTGTTGTATACTTTGAAATCAGGGAGTGTGATACCTCCAGCTTTGTTCTTTTTTCTCAGGATTGCTTTGGCTATTTGGGTCTTTTGTTGTTCCATAAAAATTATAGGATTTTTAGTTCTAATTCTGTGAAAAAATGTCTTTGGGACTTGATAGGGATAAAGTCTGTAGATTGCTTTAGGTAATACAGACATTTTACCTATGTTAATCCTTCCAATCCATGAGCACAGAATATCTTTCTATTTCTTTGTGTCTTCTTCAATTTCTTTCAACAATGTCTTACAGTTTTCAGGGTTCAGGTCTTTCACCTCCTTGGTTAAATTTATTCCTATGTATTTTATTCTTTTTGTTGCAATTGTAAATGGGATTGTATTCTTGATTTCTCTTTCTGCTATTTAGTTGTTAGTGTATAGAAGCACAATTGATTTTTGCATGTTAGTTTTGTACACTGCAACTTTACTGTATTAGTTATTTCTAACAGTGTTTTGGTGGATTCTTTAGGGTTTTCTGTATATAAAATCATGTCATCGTCAAATAGTGACAGTTTTACTTCTTTTCCAATTTGGATCCCTTTTATTTCTTTTTCTTGCCTGATTGCTCTGGCTAGGACTTCCAATACTATGTTGAATAAGACTGGTGAGAGTGGGCATCCTTGTCTTGTTCCTGTTCTTAAGAATAGCTTCCAGTTTTTCATCACTGAGTATGATGTTGGCTGTGGATTTGTCATACATGGCCTTCACTATGTTGAGGTAGTTTCCTTCTATACCCATTTTATTCAAACTTTTTATCATAAATGGATGCTGAATCTTGTCAAATGCTTTCTCTGCATCTATTGAGATGATCATGTGATTTTAATTCTTCATTTTGTGGATGTGATATATCCCATTGATTGATTTGCAGATGTTGCACCATCCTTGCATCCTTGGAATAAATCCCACTTGATTGTGGTATATAATCTTTTTAATGTATTGTATTCAACTTGCTAATATTTTGCTGAGGATTTTTGCATCTATGTTCATCAGCAATATTGGTGTGTAATTTTCTTTTTTTGTGTTGTTCTTGTCTGGTTTTGGTATCAGAGTAATGTTGGCCTCGTAAAATGAGTTAGAAGCATCCCCTCTTCTGCGATTTTTTGCAAGAGTCTGAGAAGGATAGGTATTAAATCTTCTTGAATGTTTGGTGGAATTCACCAGTGAAGCCATCTAGTCCTGGTCTTTTGTTTTTTGGGAGGTGTTTGATTACTGTTTCAATCTCTTTACTAGTGATTGGTCTATTCAGATTCTCTATTTTTTCTTGATTTGGTTTTGGAAGATTGAATGTTTCTAAGAATTTACCCATTTCTTCTAGGTTACCTACTTTGTTGGCATATAGCTTTGCATAGTATTCTCTTATAATCCTTTGCATTTCTGTGGTATTCATTGTAATTTCTCCCCTTTTGTTTCTGATTTTATTTATTTGAGCCTTCTCTCTTTTTTTCTTAGTGAATCTAGCTAAAAGTTTGTGTCAATTTTGTTTATCTTTTCAAAGAACCAGTTCTTAGTTTCATCAATCTTTTCTATTGTCTTTTCAATCTCTGTTTGATTTATTTCTGCTCTGATTTTTATTATTTTCTTCCTTCTAGGGATTTTGGGCTTTGTTTTTTCTTCTTTTTCTAATTCCTTTAGGTGTAATGTTAGATTGTTTATTTGAAATTTTTCTTGTTTCTTGAGGTAGGCCTGTATTGCTATAAACTTCCCTTTTAGTACTGTTTTTGCTGTATCTTATAGATTTTGGTATGTCATATTTTCATTTTCACTTGTCTCTAGGTATGTTTTGATTTCTCCTTTGATTTTTTCATTGAATCAACAGTTGTTTAGTAGCATTTTGTTTTATCTCCACATATTTGTGACTTTTCCAGTTTTCTTATTGTAGTTGATTTCTACTGTCATACTGTTGTGGTTGGAAAAGATGCTAGATATTATTTCAGTCTTCTTAAATTTATTGAGACTTGTTATGTGGCCTAACACATGAGCTATCCTGAAGAACGTTCCATATGAATTCTAAAAGAATCTGTATTCCACTGGTTTTGGATGGAATGTTCTGTATATATCTATTAAGTCCATATGGTCTAATGTGTCATTTAAGGCCAATCTTTCCTTATTGATCTTCTGTTTGGATGATCTATCCATTGGGGTAAGTGGAGTGTTAAAGTCTCCTACTATTATTGTGTTGCTGTCAGTTTCTCCTTTTACGTCTGTTACTATTTGCTTTATGTATTTAGGTGCTCCTATGTTGGATGTGTAAATATTTACAAGTGTTACATTCTCTTGCTGAATTGTTCCCTTTATCACTATGTAACACCCTTCTTTGTCTCTTGTTACAATTTTTGTTTTAAAGTCTATTTTGTCTGATATGAGTATTGCTACCCCAGCTTTCTTCTCATTGCCATTTTGCATAGAGTATCTTTCTCCACCCCTTCACTTTCAGTTTGTGAGTGTTTTTAGGTTTGAAGTGTGCCTCTTGTATACAGCATATATATGGGTCTTGTTTTTTTTCTCCAATCACTCACCCTATGTCTTTTGATTGGAGCATTTATTCCATTGACATTTAAAGTAATTATTGATAGTATGTACTTATTGCCATTTTGTTACTTTGTTTTTGGATGTTTTTGTAGTTATTCTCTGTTCCTTTCTTCTTCTCTTGCTCTCTTCCCTTGTGATTTGATGACTTTCTTTAGTATTATGTTTGGGTTCCTTTCTTTTTATTTTTTGTGTATTTATTAGGTTTTTGGTTTGTGGTTACCAAGAGGTTCATATACAACAACCTACCTATAGAGCAATCTATATTAAGTTGATGGTCTCTTAAGTTCTACCCATTCTAAAAGCCCTACATTTTTATACCACCCTCCCCCACATTTCATGTTTTTGATATATTTTACATCTTTTGATTTTGTGTATCCCTTACCCTCTTATTTTAGATATAGGTGATTTTAGTACCTTTGTCTTTTGACCTTTATACTATCTTTATAGGTGGTTGATTCACTGCCTTTACTATGTATTTGCCTTTACTGGTGATTTTTTGTTGTTGTTGTTGTTAATTTTCTTATTTCTATGTGGCCTTTTCTTTTCCTCTTGAAGAAGTCCCTTTAACGTTTCTTTAAGGTCAGTTTACTAGTGCTGAACTCCTTTAGTTTTTGCTTGTCTGAAACTCTTTATCTCTCCTTCCATTCTGAATGATAATCTTTCTGGGTAAAGTATTCTTGTTTGCAGGTTTTTTCCTTTCAGCACTTTGACTATATCATACCACTCCCTTCTAGCCTATGAATTTTCTGCTGAAAAGTCAACTGGTAGCCTTATGGGTTTTCCTTTGTAAGTAACTTGTTGCTTTTCTCTTGCTGCTCTTAAGATTCTTTATCTTTAATTCTTGACATTTTAATTATAACATGTCTTGGTATGTGACGCTTTGGGTTCATCTTGTTTGGTACTCTCTGTGCTTCCTGTATCTGGATGTCTATTTCCTTCCCCAGGTTAGGGAAGTTTTCAGTTATTATGTCTTCAAATAAGTTCTTTGCCTCTTTGTCTCTCTTGTCTCCTTGTGGGGCACCTATAATGCAAATGTTAATATGCTTGATATTGTCCCAGAGGTCCCTTAAACTGTCCTTGTTTTTTTTAAATTCTTTTTTCTATTCAGCTTAGGTGATTTCCTCTACTCTGTTGTCCAGATCACTGATCTGTTCTTCTGTGACATCTACTCTGCTGTTGATTACCTCTAGTGAATTTTTTACTTCAATTATAATATTCTTCAGCTCTGATTGGTTCTTTTTTATATTTTGTAACTCTTTGTTGATGTTCTTACTGTTTTCGTCTATTCTTCTGAATTCGGTAAGCATCCTTATGACCATTACTTTGTACTGTTTATCAGGTAGATTGTTTATCTCTGTTTCATTTAGCTTTTTTTCTGAGGAATTGTCTTGTTCTTTTATTTGGAATGTATTCCTCTGTCTCCTCATTTTGCCTATTTCTCTGTGCTTGTTTCTATGTATTAGGTAGATCAGCCACATCTCCTGATGTTGGAAAAGTGGCCTTATGTAGGAGATGTCTTATGGGGCCCAGCAGCATGCTCCCCTCTCATCACCTGTGCCAAATGCTCCAGGGGTGTCACCTATGTGGGCTGTGGGTGCTTTTCTGTTGTGGCAGGCCCATGATTGCTGCAGGGGTGCAGGTAGGACCAGCTGGTTGCAAGGCCTGGCCATGTGTGGCTGTTGCAGGTGTGCTATTGAGCAGGGCAGGCACCCAGTGCAGCTGGCTGTGATGCCTGGTGGCACACAACTGGTGCGAGTTCACTGGTGAGTGAGTCAGTCCCCCAGTGTGGCTGGTTGTGGGGCCTGGTGGCACATGACTGCCTCAGGCAGTATGACTGGTAGGCAGGGCAGGTCCCTAGTGAAGCTGAGTATGCAGCCCAGCAGCACGGCTATTGCTAGCTAGCTCTTGGGCAGGGCAGGCCCTTGGCATGGAAGTGCACAATCATTTCAGGATGTTGGTAGACAGGGCAGATCCCCTGCCTGGCTGGTCATGAGGCCCAATGGTGCAAGTCTGCTGCAGGCTCACTGGTGAGTGGGTCAGACCCCCTGTGTGACTGGTTGTGGAGCCAGTGGTGCATGACTGCTTCAAGTGCTCTAGTGGGCGGGGCAGGCCCCCACACCAACAGGCTAGATAAAGGATTCCAAAATAGCACCTGGGCCGGCCCCGTGGCTTAGCGGTTAAGTGTGCGTGCTCCGTTGCTGGCGACCCAGGTTCAGATCCCAGGCGCGCACCGACGCACTGCTTCTCCAGCCATGCTGAGGCCGTGTCCCACATACAGCAACTAGAAGGAAGTGCAGCTATGACATACAACTATCTACTGGGGCTTTGGGGGAAAAAATAAATAAAAATTAAAAAAAAAAATAGCACCTGCCATTGTTTCAGTCAGCATGGCTAAACTAGGTCACAAAAACGGCTGCTGCCAGTGTCTCTTTCCCATGGGGGGCGGGGAGCAGAGGGGCAGCCACCTCCTGCCTCTCCAGAAGGTGCTCCAAGCTTAATAAGTAAGCCTCTTTTACCAATAGACTATGCACTTTTCTATATGGTGTTTTTGTACTGGTTTCCAGGTCAAGTGAGTCTGTACCTGGGCCCTTTAAGAGCAGGTTTTCCTTTCCCTGAAGTTCTATAGTTTTCCTGGGCATATTCTCCACTGGTTTTTAAAGCCAGATGTTTTGGGGTCTCATCTCTCCTGTGCTGGGTCTAAGGGCTGTGATGCCTAATGCAGAGCTCGAATCCCTCACTTCTCCAGAAAAAGCTCTGCAGCTAGGGCATGGCTTTTTCCTCAGCAGGACTGTATCTCCGCCTCTTCCACCCCTCTCAGTGTTGTCCCTTGTTGTGGAGGCTCTTTTCATCCAGTTTCCATATCTCTCTCAGAGGACATTATTCCACATGCAGCTGTAGGTTCGTTGTGTCTGTGGGAGGAGGTCAGCTCAGGATCCTTCTACACCGCCATCTTCCAAACGCCCTTTGTTCCCAAATACTTATTTAAAGAAGGAAAAATAATCCCAGACAGTGAGGAGAAAGTGGCCATTTCTACCACAATCCTTGTGATTTTTCTCTGCTTGATCTACCAATTACTGAGTATACTTTAAAAAATCTACTATGCGGTGGACTTATCAATTTTTCCTTGGGTTCTATTAAGTTTTCCTTCACATATTTCTAAGCTATAGTATTAGATGTAATCAAAGTTAGAGATGTTCTATCTTCATAGTAAAATTAACCATTTATCAATATGCTGTGATCTTCTTTATCTCATATAATAGTTTGTCAAATTCTATTTTGTCTAAAATTAGTGTTTTTACCCCCTTTCTTGTAGTTAGTATTTGCTTTATATATTTTTCTATTGTTTTACCTTCAATCATTTTAAGTTCTTATATTTCTGACATATTTCTTATAAACAGCATATAGCAGAATTTTTTATTGATAGTCAATCAACTTCTTAGTACTCTATTATAGTAATTTACTCAGCTAGTGCTTTATGAGCATTTGGGTTGTTTCTAGTCTTTTACTATTAGAAACAGAGCTGCAATTTTTAGCCACATGCTGATATTAATTTGTAATTTTTTCTGGCATATCTTTGGGATAGATTCCAAGAAATAGGACTGATGTGTACAAGGGTAAATACATGCGTAACTTACTAAATATTCTTCTCCACTGGGGTCAAAGCATTTTGTAAGACCAACAGCAGCATATGAGAATGTCTGTTTCTCCACAGGTTCAATTGTACAAAGTATATATCTTAGTGTGCTTTTATCATGAGCAAGGTTATCATCTCGCTCCTATGTTAAACAGTCATTTGCATTTATCTTCTCTGTGAACTGTCAGCAATACTTTAAATACATATTTGGCCAGAGGATCTTTGGTCTTCATGTTTTAATCCAAGCCCCAATATTGGGTGATTGAAGGCTATAGTAATGAATTCTCAGAGGAGCCTGTTTTCATTTTTCTGATCCACCCAGAGCCGCGGGTGAGGCTGAAACGACCTCATTAGGGGGTTGGAGTTTCTAGTTCACCCTGTAGGACCACTCCTTACCCATTCTCTGTAGGTTTCTAACCTGGTCTCTCCTCCTTGAGCTCCAGGTTTATTTCTTGTCTCTTCTCACACATAGCCTGTTGAAAACTTAGCTTCTAGGACCCCAGGGATGCAGACCTTGATGCCCATTATAACTTATTTTGGAGCAATTACACCATTTTTATATCAAACCTATCATTTTTTCCTCTTACTTTATCAGCTACTCAGCCATGGTTAAAAAAAAAAAAGTTTGAGGGGCTGACCTGGTGGCATAGTGGTTAAGTTCGTGTGCTTTGCTTCAGTGGCCCGGAGTTCATGGGTTCAGATCCCAGACGTGGAACTACACACCACTCATCAAGCCATGCTGTGGCAGCGTCCCACATACAAAATAGAGGAAGATGGGCACAGATGTTAGCTCAGGGACAATCTTCCTCACCAAAAAAAAAAAAAAAAAATTTGAAAAACAATTTTATCTAGCATTTTCAAATCTTCAGAGTTGTATTCTTACAAATATATAAATGGATATGTGATTAACATCTATTCCCTTTATTATATGGTCAAGTTCATGAAGACAGGAGAAATGGCTTCTTTGCTCACCACTCTACTCCCAGGGCCTAACACAAGATTAGACTACTGGATACTCCACAATAATTTTTGAATGAGCATGAATGAGTGTGAGCAATATAAAGACCTCTGAGATGAACAGGACTGTGGAGATACTAGGGGTGGTGTCAAGAAGCAAATTCAAACGCTTGGAACGCAGTAATACCCAGAGACAGGTTGGCAGCTTGGGGAGTGGTGTGTTTGCGCCAGGAATCAATACTGCACTGAAGTAGTGGCTGATGCAGCAATTTATAAACAACAGAGATCAATTGAAAAAATGAATTACCCCTGGTTATTGACCAGAAATAAAATAATAAAGTTATTCCCTTTGCCTATTTATTTATGAACTGGAGACAACATGACAAGGAAGGAACTCTGAATCAGGCATTGTTGAGGGACAAAAGAAGAAGACACTGAAAGAATTACCTCTCCAGGGGCTGAACGAGAGGATGGTAAAATTGAAAAGCCCACTGGCCTGCTTCCTGCCGAGATGGAATAATGAGCACTTGATTCATACTCCCCCCGACACACACTCTTAAAGAAATAACTGAAAATATATGAAAAAATGTTTTTCCGACATTAGATAACAGACAGTGTAGGACAGTGGTCTCTGAGAGAGGGGAAACAACTAAGGTGAGCTCTATCATGCCCCAGCTTACCGTTTGGAGCAAGTTTCCAGTCCCCAGCGTGGGAAAGAAAAACCTAGGCAAAGCCTTGCGGTCGCCTGGGTTGGGGAGATTGAGCTGAGAGTTTTTGAAGGTCCAGGCAGCCAGGGTTTGCAGCTCAGGGTACCAAGAGAGAAGAGAACTACGCAGAGTGCGAGCTCCGGAGATCTTCACACTAAGCAGCTCATGCATGAGAAGACACTCCCTGAGGCCAAGGGAAGAATTACTGGAGGAGGAGCAGGTGGAGCCATCCCTGGAGCTGACACAGGCCTGGGACAGTTCCTGTTCCCGCCACCAGAGCAGACAGACCTGTGGCTCATGGGGTGCTGGGGGGAGTGCTCAGGAGGCTATTACCTTAATAATGGGGCAAAATCAGCCCTAAAATAAGGCCCTCCTGGTCCCACTTTACAATCCTTAAAAAGCAAACCTCAAAAAGATCAAAGAATTTCCAAGTAAATTATCTGGATCCAAGCTTCATGGGTATTTTTTAACATAAAAGAATATCCATCACCCAGCAAGGTAAAACCCAAAACATCTGGCACAAATTATCAGACATGCAAAGAAGTGGGAAAATATGACCCATAATGAGCAGAAAAATCAACTTATCAAAATTGACCAATAAATAACAGAGATGACAGAATTAGTAACAAATTTATTAAAACAGTTATAATTATAACTTATATGTTCAAGAAGGTAGAGGAAAACATAAGCATGGTAAGGAGAGCTATAGAAGATATTTTTAAAAGACCCAAATTGAACTTCTAGGTATGAAAAACACAAAATCTGAGCTGAAAAATACACAGGATGGGATTAAAATACACTAGATACTAAAGAAGAAAATATCAGTAAATTTAAAGATATAACAATAGAAACTATCCAAAATGAAACAGAGAGGAAAACGTCTGAAAAATAATGCACATCAGTTGTAGGACAACTTTCTGTGTACCTAATGTATGAACAATTTTGATGGAACTGTTCTATATCTTGATTTGGGTTGTGGTTGTATGATTGCATGTGTTTTTAAAACTTGCCAAACTGTACTTAAAATAGGGTGATTTAGGGGCCACCCGGTGGCATAGTGGTTAAGTTCAGCACCCTCTACTTCGGCAGCCCAGGGTCATGGGTTCGGATCCTGAGCGCAGACCTACACCACTCATCAAGCCATGCTGTGGCGGCATCCCATATACAAAGTGGGCACAGATGTTAGCTCAGGGCCACTCTTCTTCAAGCAAAAAATGAGGAAGATTGGCAACGAGTGTTAGCTCAGAGCCAATCATCCCTACCAAAAAGAAAAAAAAATAAGATGATTTTACTATATGTAAATAATATCTTAATAAAAAGAACTGGGGGAAAAGTGACGGATAGCAAGAAGTTGAATCAAGCTGAACTTCTGGCAACAAAATCTAGGAGGAATTTGCACTTGGTGTGTCCTCCTTCATGTTCAATGTTCAGTGTTTTTCCTTTCACTACTCAAGGGCAGAAAGACTAAGGCTCCCTATCTGGCTCTGCCCTTATTAACAGTGGAAACTTAGACATATCACTTAACCTCTTTGAGACTCAGTTCACTCATCTTGAAAATGAAGATAACATGGATTCATTCACTCACACATTTAGGCCTGCACTGAACAAACTTACTGAATGCTGACCACGTGCCAGGTACCGTGCCAGACACCGGACAAAAGGGACACAGTGTTTGCCTTCCAGGTGCTTGATCACAAAACCACGGAACAAACGAGAGCAACAGAAACACCCAGACACCATCCGGTCCAACGTAAGGAAATTGAGGTCCCAAGAGTGAAAATGACTTGCTCAAGGGTTTTGAGTTCATTAGCGACAGAGCTGTGAATACAACCCAAGTTCTCCTTGTAGACAGACATTGTAACAATAGGTCGCCTTGTAAAATGCAGACCTATTGTTGTTAATGTGGCTAATGATGGAAAGTTGTTGTGGGGTGTTTTTTTTTTTAATCCCAGCAAAAGGTATTTCCTCTTTAATCTCGAGACGGAAATTTTAAATCAGTGGATGCTTGCAGAAGCCAGGCTTTTCTGATGATGATGATGATTTACTTGGACTGTGTTTTTAAAAAATTTTAACCAGTCATCTACATTTTAAAAAGCAGGAATTTTACATAAAAGTTGGGATGTTTTATTTTCCTTAAAGAATTTTAATATCTAGCTCTACTGGTACTGAAACTCACATTCTGATGGGGCCACAGTCATTGAAAAACATAACAGCTTCTCCAAGCAGCAGGGGCCTCAGTTCTCCAGTGGCCGCACTCCTCACCCAGCCTACCTCTTTTATTTATGTTACCTGCTTGGCCCTTAGGAGACATATATTTTTTTTTTGCCTTAAACTTATGAGATTACTTCCTAATGACTGGTTTTGGTTACCCCCAGCACAGATAATATTGGGCATTTCAATCTTCCCAGCAGTTTTGCAAGGCAGCTGTCAACACAAAGTATCAACAATACAGGCCCCCAAGCCGGGCTATAATAATACTCAGAGGTCCAGGAACCTCAGGGCAACAACTAGGGGCTTCTCTGTCCATACTCATGGATACAGAAGGTGAATCATCATATGTAGATAAATGCTTTGATTTGTAAATTAATTTTAAAAACTTGGATGTTACTTGCATTTTCAATTCAGGAGTTCATATAGCAAGAGGTAATTTCTTTTGCCCTTTGCTGGACTTTTCTTTCTGGCTTTGCCTTGGAGTTCAATCTAGTTCCATAAATCTGCATGACAAGCAGCCCATAAACACAGAAAGATACCAGTCAGTCAAAGTGACTCTCGAGAACCGGGCTCTTCCTTTATTGGTGCTACAGAAATGTTTAAACCATCGTAAAACAAATCTGTCCACGTTCTCTGAAGTGCTTCACGAAAGGATAAACAGGATTGTGCCTTAGAGTTGGTGTGCCCTGTCTGGATAGCTGGCTACTCTCAGTGGGCTTTAAACCCCATTATTGCAACTAAATCAAATTGCTGCAGCCCCATGCCAAAATATGTCCCCGCAGCCTGTGGGGGGAATGCCTCTGTGGAAAAGGTACAGCTGAAGTGTCAGAGCAAGCTGAATGCCTAACATTGCATTTTAATAGTAGCAATCCTGAGGGTCGGTGTGCAAATCTAACTCTCATGTCTACTCCTGGCCACAGACTCAATGGAGTTGGGAGTCTTGGGCTGGTGTGGTGCCTGTGGGTGAAGGGGAAAGGAAATGCTTATTGCATAGCATTAAATTGTGTAGTGGTTGTGAATAGGGTCCCTCAAAATTCATGTCTACCTGGAATCTTGGAATGTGACCTCATTTGGAAATATTGTCTTTGCAGATGTAAGTAGTTAAATTAAAATAAATTCATACTGGATTATGGTGGGCTCTAAATCCAATTACTGGTCCTTATTAGAAGAGCGACACAGAGATACAGAGGAGACACACAGAGGGAAGAAGAAACATAAATTGGAGTGATGCAGCTAGAAGCCAAGGAATACCAAGCATTGCTGGCAATGACCAGAAGCTAGGAAGAGGTAGGAAAGATTCTTCCCTAAAGCCTTCAGAGGGAGTATCAGCCTTGCTGATACCCTGATTTTGGACTTCTAGCCACTAGAACTGTGGAAGAATAAATTTCTGTTGTTTTAAGCCATCCAGTTTGTGGTGATTTTTAAGGCAGCCCTAGGAAATGAATGCAAACTGTAAAGGAAGCAAGCAATCTGAAGGAGAAGGCCTGCTGACACTGTCCAGTATCGGGTTTGGGCTGGAAACAAGTTCAGGACAAGATAAGGCCCTTACGATGTATGGGTTTACCATGGAGAGAATGAAGTAGAATCAAGAAAGACTTAGCAACATTCATTAGGACTGTAATACACAGCACACAATAGCTGACATATAACACTCAAAACCCAGAATTTAAGACCAAGTATCTGAGATAATGCCTCTCATTTCATCACCATGGTCTAAATTTGTGAGTAGGATAATATCCCAGGGCTTATAGTCTATAAATCCAAAAAAACCACTTTAAAAAGCAACCGCCTGATGAGGAGGGTAGGAAGAAGGGGAGAGGTCAGAAGGGAGAAAGAAAAGAAGTGAGAAAGGAGAGAGCGACAGAGACATCTTTTCAAGGAGAGATATAGAACATTTACATGACGTGATTCACGCGGTGCAGTCTGAGTAAAGTCGCAGTTAGAAGAACGCAGTCCATGTAATCAAAAGCAATTTAGAAATAACTCAAGTCCTGTATATATATATATATCTTTTGAACACCAAAAAAAGACTCAAATTTTCAGGCAATACTTGTTCAAATCTCTCATTTTTTTTTCCTGCTCTCAGCACTGCCCTCACATGCCACAGTTGCTTTCCTCAACTTGATGCCCCAAATCCCTCCAACTCTTCCTTTTATGTGCCTCTTTCCATTCTCCTCTTTTCTCCTTTCCCTCCAGATTCTCCACTATGGCAGCCTAAGGATCAGTCTGGCAAGGCAGGCCCTTCCTTGGGGCGGGGAGGGAGGTGAGGGCTCTGCGGGGAAGTAGATAGATGAGCAGGTCAGCCCTCGTCCTCTTGACTAAGCAAGAGCTCAAGGTAAGATTGGGGGCATCCAGAAATGAGTGTCTTTCACCCCTTAATACATATTTTTGGGGGAGGGGTGCAGATTATATTTTGAAACATTAACCTGTGCTTCCCTTGCTGCCATGTTCTGTTACTCCAATCCTTCTTTCCCCATCCCCCAGTTCAGAGTAGAGTTGTTATAGCAGAAATAGAAGAAGAAATAAAGAGACAATACTAAGCTTTTGAGTTTCAAAATACATGTTATAAATTGTGATAGAGACACTAGCTTGAAAGAAAAGGTTTTGATCTCTGCCATTAAAAACAGTAGATATCCAGATGCATGATACAATAGTGTGTTTAATCCAGTCTCCGAGGTGATCAAGGTCTTCTGGACATGTTGGGATGGGAGTGGGGGAGTCAAAGGGAAAGCAAAATAGTAAGATGCTGGTGAATGTGCCTGAGTGCTTCTCCATCTAGGGCTTGCTCTGGAAAGGGTGTAGCCTTGGGGCCAGGGGTCACATCCCTTCAGCCTACCTCTACTTTCAAGAGCAGTTCTAGTGAGTAAGTGCAGAATCACCCTACAATGGTGGCATCCTGTGACAAATGACAATCTTCTTCTGTTAGTCTTCCCACTTTCAGCCTCACAGCCACACCTAATGATGTAAGAGAACCGGAATCACAGGGAAATTACCACCTCCAGGGGCAATGTTCATACAACGGGGTGAGGGTGGGGGAGTAAGAGCCAGAGAAGGAATCCTGAGTGTGTCTCCCTAAATTCTGCACCCCATGTGTCTCACTTGCCCACCCTAGTTCTGGCCATACTTAGCTCTGTCTTTCTCTAGGTCCCCATCTTTTCACACCTAGCGATGGTAAAAGTGCTCCACTGTTGCCAGCACTCTCTCTCATGTTTCCCTGACATTCCACCCACACCTGTGTAATTACTCCCATTGTTAAATTCTGTTGAAATTACTCAATTTGATTGTGGCATTTATTTCCTTCTGAAAATTCTGATTAATATACATATTTTAAGTGCTTAACAAAACAGTATTATTTTCGTGAGACAGCCAGCCCTCATGAACGGCCAAGTGTTCCAGTCATGTGTAAACAGTGCTATTCAAATGAATGATCTTCCCCAGCATCTACCTTGGTCAAGTGAGATGCACAACTACTTCTGACCTTCATGAGGCAAAGCTGATGCTTGCATTGCCTCTAAGTTTACCTTGAAGAGTTTGTACTTATTACAGGGCAGATGAACACAAAGACGACTGAGGTTAGCATCAATTCAGCAAATTAAGGAATGTTATAGCTCCCCAAATCAATGGTTTTTCCTCAATCACAGAGTGTCAACTTCTGTCCTAATCTTAGACAAATGCTTTTAAAAGCAAGCTATATTTTGGGGAAGAAAAAGACGGAAAAAATTAACATTATCCACCCCGGGATCCATTTTCCATACTTGCTCTGATTAGTAAACAGTTCAAGTATTGCCTTCCAAGGATGCTTGACTTTAATCTTATTCATAAATTTTGGGCTTTTATTATGTGATTTTTTTTATGAAGCTTTCTTTATGGAGCAGTAGCACTGTCAAGTTTGTATTCCCTGAATGAGACATCACTCCAAATATGAAGCTGGATTAAACTTGACAAGCTTTTCCCCCAAAGTGGTTTGTTCTTGTTTTCATACATATGTAAAAAGTATATCATGGGAATTACACACAAACATCAATGAAGCAAGTTCCATGATGTGACAATTAGGATAAAGTCATGGAAAACTATTTGCTTTCAAACTTAAAAATATTGTAAACAATTTAGAGGGGCCAGAATAACTATATGCATTTTGACTCTTGCTGGAAAAAAAAATCTAAATAATGAATGGATTATAAACTGAAGTAGTATAAAGATGGTAACACTTAATTGAAAAAGAGACAGTCCATCTTGGTGACCACTAATCATGTGTATAGTGCTGGGTGGGTCCTCTGATCGTTGGAGGTGAAAACAGGATGGGGATGGAGCCCAGATCCATCAATCCTACCTCTTTCCTCTGTGTCTTCTCCTTAATAATCTCCTTAATAATTTCCTTCCTCAGCTTTCCATGGTTGGCTCAAGCAGTAATGGAATTAATTAGTTAATTTTGATCAGGAATATATCAGAACCCCAGTCTCTCAAGTAGTAGTACAGAAATTGTCTTGTGTTATCAAGCAAATCAGTCTGCAAGCTACCCAGGGGCTGAATCTCTACATGCTGATAACCATCGTAAGAGGGAGAGAGTAAAGCCGGCATGAGAGGTGATGAGCGAGAGCCTGGTGACATGATACCTAAGTCCCTGTATCATCAATGACACAAACAACAACCCTTGCCATTACGAGAGCCAACAATTCTCCTGTTGGCCTAAACCATTTTGGTTATATTTCTGTAACTTCCAACTTGTAGAATCTTGACTACTTCAAAGGCAGGAGACCTTGGTTGGAATTCAGGTTTACTCATTCAATTAGAGAGCTGTGTCTCAGGTACGCCTCAGGTATGTCTGCTTGTCTAGGTACACCACTGGGGCTGTGGGGCTCAATTTCAGGCCTAGTCCTCAGAGAGCTTGTTTCCCTGGATTCAACAGCAAAGTAGCCTCCAAAATTTGAAATGATAATATTCCTTTGAGATCTCATATACCAATTCAAAACACAATGGGCCAGTGTAGAGAAGAGATTATATCTGAGATAATTTTCAATATTGAATTGGAATTAACCCAATTGTAAAGGCAAAGGTAGAGAGAGACAGAAAGAGAGGTAGGAATGGAGGCCAAGAAGTAGGGAAGCACATCCCAAACTTTAATGTGCACCCAAATCCTTGAAGATCTTATTAAAATGTGCAGTCTGATTCAGTAGGTCTGGGGTAGGGTCTGAGATTCTGCATTTCCCATAAGCTTCCAGTTGACACTAATGCTGCCAGTCCCTAGACCACACTTTGAGTAGTAAGGTGCCTTAGAATACTTTAAAGAAATGAAAATGGTCTAAAGAACAGGCTACCAATAACAACAACAACAACAATAATAATACCTAACTGAAATTATTGTCATACCTAAAGAATACATCAATCAGAAGGGTAGAGAAGGAAGTTAGCAAAAATTATATACAGACAAAAGAGAGTCAGAAAAGAAAAAAAAGTTAAAAAAGCAATGTCTCAAAAAGCACAGTGTCTTGGCAAGAAGAGACCCACTTTGCAGTTAATCCCTGTTGTGAATATGGATACACCAGGCTCTCAATTTCCACTGACACTAAACATTTGTATTCTATAGTTAACTTCCCATATTTGTGAAGCAATCTTTCAAATTTTATTTGTCTCTTTGTATGGCTTTTCAATAGGAAGAAAATGGGCTCTCCAGGTCAAAATGAATAATCGATGCCTCATGAGAGTTACATTATCCATTATAAATTATTAAATGACCATTATGTTTACAAATAACAGCCTCTGTGAGCTTAGTTTGTGTGACTCATCATCCCTAAGTCCAACTGTATTTGAGACATTGATGGGTTGGGGTTCTGACATTCCAACTGAATAAAATTAAATAAATGAAACTGAGGGTGTTTAAACTACCATGTTTAAATGCCACCACTTGGGGTTTATTGGTGACAACTGAACACCCACCTCCCACCCTGTCCACATCTGACATTACGAGGTACTTTCTTTGAAACTTAACATGTCCTGTAAGATAGTGGGCCAGGACACTAATCTTTAATTTGTTAACTGGTGTCATTTTACGATTTTCTTTGTTTTTAAGATAATTATTGGTGTCTTTTTTACTAATGGAGTAGATCCTGATATTGGAAATAGTCTTTCTCCATCTACTCCATTCTCTTCTGATGGTCTTAGAGGGGCCTGTTGCTTTATTTACAATTTGCTTTTCTTCAGTTTCAGGACATTTTCTTATTTGCTGTTCCATTGTGCATTCTCCCCCAATTATTTTTTTTATTCTTCCTTTTTTATTCTTGACAAGAACAGGAGTGTTGTTCAAATACATTTCTACATAATTGGTTGTGTGTGTGGTATTAGAAGGAGACCAGTCAAATTCACCTTTTCCATTTATAAACCTCATATCCACATGTCATACATAATTAGGAGCCGTTAGAAACAGATGTGTTAACTATGTGAAAGGCAGACGCGCTTTGGCAAATGGTCGTCACTGAGCTTCTTGCTTTTGTGTTCACACTAATACTGTTCTTTTAAACTGAGCTGCCTTGGTGGCATCTTGTCAAATGATTCATTAGGAAATACAAAAAGGGAGTGGGATGGCCTTTAAATCACTCTTGTGTTAGTTGACGATTGAATCTTCTGTACAACCACAAGACCAAATTACTTTAGATGCTGATGATATTTTCCTCTATTAATTTATGAAAATAAGAGGAGCAAAATTGGGAAGATAGGCAGAAGAAAAATAATGGTTTATTATAGCATCTCCCAGGAGAAAATAAGAAAGGACCCACAATATATTTTCACCTTTTGAGGCTAACTGTTTTTGACTTGGATGTGGTACAGCAGTTTAATTCCAGGTGTGCAGACCTGCCAACGTGTGAAAGTGTAACTCAATTTTCATCACACATATACCACTGAGGCATCTGCTGTTGACTTTGTTCCTCCCCAAACACTGGAGAAGCTAAAGATGAGTTACCTGAATGTTTTCTGTGTCTCTTGCAAACCAAGCCGAATTTGTATAAACAATTTCAGACATCTGACTTTTTGTCAATGAACAAACTTTTGGACTACATGCTAAATATGCCATTCCACCCTATTCCACATCTATTCCTCATTTCCTTTCTCCTATATGTATGAATAACCCCGTTTAGGATAAGATTTATTCTGGTTTGTGGCAGTCTTAATTTAGCAGGATATCAATTGTTAAATCTGATTATCTACTAACTGCATCTTTTAAAAGGAGATGAAAAAATATTTTATGAAATGGTTAAATACATTCCTCATACTTGTTAAGATCTCATTAGACCAAATCTTTTTCAGGGAAGGTCTTTGGAGAGTCATTTTAGTAGGTGAAATTCCATCGCAACAGCACATACAATTGTCAAGTGCCCAAGACCAATGCCCCTAATGGAGGGCTTTGGAAACACCAGTTTCTATTCCTCATAGGTGGCAAAGTCCAGAAACAAAAACCTACACCAACAAAGCATGGAGTTGCTTCCTATAAGCCTCCTGCTGATTCTTCCTACTTTAGGTAGGAAGTTAACCTAACTTTCAGGTCACAGACATTAACATGCATAGAGAATATCAGTAGAAAAAGGAAAAAGATATGAGCCAGACTATACTTAAATGGTGTAAGAAGGAGAACAGGAACATTAAATGGGTGTGTGGGCCAGCACAGAGAGCAGAGAACTCATGGAAGGTGGGAGGAATTCTATGTTCTATACACATTGCACCATATGAATACACATTGCACCCAGCTGAATAAAGATGATGGATGGTAGCAAGGACATCAAACTCACTGGCTCATTGAAAAGTAGTTATGCTGATCAGTGGGCCTGATGGAGGGAGGTCTCTTTCAGGTATACCAAAAAGTATGCCCCATTCAGTTGGGAATGGTTTTTCTTTTTCTGCTCCCTTAAAAAATGGCACTAGTTAGATCCAAAGGCAGGAGACTTTAGTAGCCTATGGAAAGTATGCATGGTTTTAACAATAGAATAATAATCAACAGTCACTATTAAAAGATGTCAATTGCTTTCTTTCTTTTTTTTTTTTTTTTGCTGAGGAAGATTAGCCTTGAGCTAACATCTGTGCCAGTCTTCCTCTATTTTGTATGTGGGTCGCCACCACAGCATGGCTGATGAGTGGTATAGGTCCATGCCCATGATCCAAACCCAAGAACCCATGCCACCAAAGCAGAACATGCTGAACCCAACCACTACGCCACAAGGCCGGCCCTAAAAGATGTCAGTTTCTTTAAAGACAACAGATAGATCAATGTACTGTGATAGTTCCATATCAGGAAGTAGCCTACACTACAGAGACTGATAACTGCCTCTCCAATCCATTCTGACCTTCTTCCTCAGTAATGAGAATCCTAATTTTTAGTAGTCATTAGAGCCAATCAGATAAAAGACCACATTCTCCATGTTGCCATGTGACTTAATTCTAGCCAATGACATATAAGCCTACGTGTTACATGGACATGAGAGGAAATATCCTGGGTATGCCCTGTTTACCCCCCCAAATTAACTCTACACCCTTCTTCATTATGCTTTCTGCCCTGAAAAATGGAATTTTATAGAATACATCAATGGGTTCCCTTGACCTTTAACTTCCATTTGGGCTTGGCCAAGGAAGCACCAAGAGGAGACCCTGAAGGATGAGAGGGGAGAGAATTAGGGCTACCATTAACTATAAAATTATCAAATGCATTGATGATTTACTTGTAGTTCTTTTTGTTCCCAGGATATATCCAATTAGGGATTTACATTCAAAGTAGTTTAATTTAATGTCACTTGAAAAAAATTCTCTGTGTTTGCCAGGGTGTAAGTTGGCTAAAAGTCAAGCATCCTGTATGATGACCCTTCACAACAGCTATGGCTCTCTCTGTAGATTCAGGTAACTATTCCCTCCCTCTCCTTGTCCCTTCAGGCCTAGCGGTGGTAATGACTCTCCTGGGTATCTAGTTACTTTTCTCCTAATTCTGCTCACACCTTTGTCAATAGTCCTTTTACTAAACTCTACTCGCTTACCTCATTTGAGTATACCATTTATTACCCTATTATTTATTTATTACATGATTATTTCCTTAAAAGGGTGGGGGTATACACTTTCCCTTCTCATTCTTCTTCCCACTTGCTGGAATGTAGACATGATGACTGGAGCAGCCATATTGCATCATATGGAAGAAAGCAATGGGTGGTGAAGCAGCAAGATAAAAAGGACCCTTGGTCTTTGATGACAATGGACTAACATACCAGTTCCTGACTACTAAAATCTCTAATTTTTTTTTTTGCACCTAGGTCCTGTCCATGAGTGTCCTCTTAGTGTCCACTGTTCACGTACCTCAAGGTCTATTTCCTCCATACTAGACATCTACATCTCCACATGCTCAGTGAACTCCTCTTTAGCCTCTGGAGTGGTAGGTCCCCTGAGGTAAGGCTTGGACTTGCATTTGGTCTCTGATACTGCAGGGCAAAGTGATCTTTCCTGCTTCCACAGTCACAAATGGGAAGTGAAACAAAAGCCTCTCTGCTCTTGTATTTCTCCTTGATTTATCTACAACAGCTTCCTGCTCCAGGACTGTGGCCAACAGCGGGGAGGGCAAGACAAACATGTCTCATAACCAGTTTCCCCACTTCTCATTTCATCTTCCCACAATCCATTGAGATTGGAAGGAACTGGCAGTGTCCCTTTTCCCTACATTGCACCTGGAATTTTCTCTATGCTATAGCTTTGTGTGTGTGTGTGTGAGGAAGATCGTCCCTGAGCTAACATCTGCCAATCCTCCTCTTTTTTGCTGAGGAAGACTGGCCCTGGGCTAACATCCGTGCCCATCTTCCTCCACTTTATATGGGATGCTGCCACAGCATGGCTTGCCAAGTGGTGCGTCGGTGCGCGCCCGGGATCCGAACCGGCGAACCCCGGGCCACCGCAGTGGAGCATGCGCATTTAACCGCCTGCGCCACCGGGCCAGCCCCTATGCTATAGCTTTTAATAGGGCTCCATGATTGAGCTAGCTAGGCCTCATATGCTAATGGAAACATAGAATAATTTAGAAAATCCAATTGATCATCTTGCAATGCACTCAGAAAATATTCTAATTTTCCAGCCAAAGAGGAATCCCCTTTCTTCTAAAGCACTAAAGTCCACGGTTTTAGTTGGTATAGAGACCCCAGGGCAACAGAATTTGGGTAGGAAGATACGCCTGGAAACATTTAAAAGAATGTGATCCAATTGTATTAACATCCTTCAAGCCAGGCTCAGTGCCTAGCTGCATGTTTATTGAATGACTACATGACAGTCAACCACCAGATATTGTGAGCATGGCACTGGAGACATAAAGAGCTAGAACTCAAGGTCATTCTCTTCAGGAACTTAAGATCTGTTTGGGGAGACAGCTGCTAAATGCCAAATTAGCTAGGCAGTAGGTGCTTTACAACAGTGCTTCTCAAAATTAATGTTCATAGGAATCACCTGGGAGTCTTGTTAAACTACAGAATCTGATTCAGTAGATCTGGGGTGGGGCCAGAGAATTTGCATTTCTAACAAGCTTCTGCATGATGCTGATGCTGTGAGAATATGGACTCATTTTGGGACACAAAGTTAAAGAGGGCCAGGGAAAGAACGGCTTCACAGAGAAAGAGGGGATTGATCTGAACCTTAAAGAATGAATAGAATAGAGAAGCAGACATCATATAGAGAAAGAGAGAGAGAATGAAGGAGGCAGCCCAGGTAGGACGGATGATTTGAGCAAGTGTGGAAGTAGGACTACCTCCAATGTGCCTGAGGGGCGGTAAGCAGACTAATGGAGAAGAGGGTTGGTGATGGGACTAGGAGAGAAGGTGGAACAAGAGGTAGAAACCAGATACTGAACGACTCATGAATTGGGCGAATCTCATAAGCTGGCCCTGCCAGCATTGTCATCAGGCTGAAAGCCATCCATAGGTTTTGATGGCTTAGCAACACCTGGACACAGGATGTATTGACCTGATACAGACAGAATCCATACCCCAAAACCCAATTAGTCATCAACTTCCTCCTCAGCCAAGCTAAGGAAGAGGGGTTTTAACAGCCCCATAGAAGAAAAGGAAATAAAGTCCTGCTGTGGTTCTTTTGGCACCGACCAGCCTTTTCCACTCCCGTGTGGCCAGAGGCTTCCATAAATTACTTGGATCTTGAATTCATAGTGATAGTCACCCCTATAAATCCATTCCCATAAATAAACCCCCATAAATCCATTCACCTGAAATATGGAGAAGATAGAGAGGAGGGGAGGAAAGGGCCCCAAGAAGAGTTCTCTGTAGGGAAATATAATATTGAACTTGAAAATCTAGATCCAGGCCATTTTGATCAAAACACAGGAAGCACTAGTCATTATTCCTACCCAGTCTTTCCCACTAATAGAAGACAGGCAGCTGGCTCTGGGCAGTTGGAGGGAGCCAGGTAGTTTTATTTTTAGCTCAGCACAGAAGGGGAAAAGATCCAATCTGTTTACACCAGAGAGGCTGTCCTTGCAAAGCCCTGGGGACCACTGCCCTGCGTTGGTGGCATTTGCTACCTCACACACGTGTGTAAGATGACAGAGGTCTTCACCTGCATTCGGCTTTACCACTGATGAGGACTAGAGGGTACATTATCTCTGTTTGGTACAGCTGAAAATCATCATTACTTACCAGCATGAAATTTAGCTGCCAAGATTTGCTGTCCAAAACAATGCTGGTTACTGAAAAATCAGAATATCCAAGAGGTTCTCTCTTCTATTTTTATGCCCCTTTCCTATTTTTCCAAGAACCCTCCCCTATCTCATTCTCTTTGGGTATCCCCTCCACTCCCCTTACCCCATTTCCTTTGTTGTAGAGAAAATAAATCAATAATATAGAAAACTAGATGTGTTGCTACTGTCAGGTGCAAGAGTTTGGTCTGTAATCTATAGATTTAACTTTGAATCCTAGCTCTGCCCTTACCAGCTATTGGAGGAGGTCATCAAGAGGATGTGACTGCTAGTTGACCCTCGAGCTAGACTCAGGCAATTAGAGGCTCCTCACCCTCTCCCCTGTAATTGGAATGTACGCTCTACCCACCGTTCCCACGGTGGGAGCCATTTTCAAAGACGCAGCCTTGAGAGAGTAAAGTGTTGCTGAGACCATCTGGACAGTATATGTGACTGAACCCAGTTAAGGCCTCTACCTAAACTCTTAAGATTCCAGTAGTGGATGTGAGATCTACTCATCTTGTGGCTGCCCAAGACAAGCCTCATATGTAAGTTCCCTTGCTTGTTAAAACTGCCACCTACCAATCTGGAGTGGTATGCCTCTTTCTTCCATCTCTCCCTGCCCTCCCTATATGGAGGTCAGTTTCAGATTTTGCCTGGGACCTTCCCAAGTTTGGCACCCACACCAGCTCTATGACTTTAGACTGCACTTTGCAGTACTTCGGACTCAACATGGTTCATGGGTCACCTCTGCCACTGCATCAACCGTCAATACCACTCAGAAGGGGACATCTTTGGCAGGTCACATCTTTTCCTTGTCCTTCCAGCAGCTGCATTGGTAGTAGGGTTATTTGGAAGAGGACAAAAGAAGCAGTGGTGAGCAGAGGAGCTGTACACTCCTCAAACTGGTACCTAAAAGTAGGCAGGATGGGCAACTGCCTACTTGATGCAATCAAGGGTCATCAGGGGGCTTCCAAATGTCTTCCTCAATGGCCTGCCCTTCAGAGAGCAGAGTGACTAGAATAAGAACCTTTCCTGGGAGGCCAACATGTTACCTGAAAAAGGATAACATGTTAGCTATACATACTCATTACTAGGATTAATTTGTCATGGTGGCTAACAGCAGAGATAAGGCTCCTGAGGGAATAGGACATAGGATATGTAAGTTTTGTCAGTAAATAAAGTTGGACAACCAGGAAGCGGCTGTAAGTGTCCGTAAAAAGGTGGAAAGAAGAAAGCGTGGAAGAAAACCTTGCAGAAGACAAACTCCTTCCATGCAGGAGACAAATTACTCCCATTTCACTCATTGCTGACGTGTAGTTACATGGTCCTGGTGTCCCATTTAGAGCCTTTCTACTGTCACTTTCCTTCATCCAATACGCTTTGAAGTTAAAAGAGGCCCGTTTTGTTTACTGCTCACCCCCCATGTCCCTTGCTTCCTGCTGCTTCTGCTAGTCATTTCTGGATTTATCTGTCCACCCTGGGGCTAGAGCAGGAACATAAAAGCACTAGACATGAAGGGGAGAGTAAGAGACAGATGATCAAATGTCCCCAGGACAAACACAACCAGACATGAAGAGCAGAAGTGTTTGGGGTGGAGAATGTAGAAGGCAATGAGGAAATAAACATTCATAGCATAATGGTGAAAACCTCCATGTTGGAGTCAAACTTGGAATGAACAGTCGTCTAATTATAGAATTTGAATTTGCCCCAAAGTCATTGAGAACTAAAATCCTAACATGTTCTCTCATACCCTTGACAGCTGATAAGTCTAACAGGGTCCACATATGGATAGCTCTCATTGTAACAAAATTCTACCTTATGTGTCCACTGTGTAGAAACATATGGTGCAATGCACATACCATTTTAATTTTACATCTAATATCAAACTTAAAATCCAAAAATAAACTATAGTATGCCAGAAGGTCACTTGCAGAGTGTTACTCAAACTCAAACTGTGTGGCTTCAGTAACTAAATAAAGACTCTCGCTTTGTCTTGCTTATGCTGATGTCCAGGAGTGTTGTTAGGAGTTACATTTAGAAACTTGTAAACCCAGAACATAAAGACAACAAAGCTCTGCTTTCTCCAAACCACTTTATCAGCTCAAAATGTTAGCTATTTATTTGACTCTATTCCCCTAAAGTAAAACTAAAAGTGTATAAGTAATGAAGAAGAAATACCTTTAGTCCCATGTTTGCGTAAATTCTGCTCTAGGGGATACTTCACAAAGAATTCACACAATAAATATATGTTATAGATTCTGGACCAATATCTAAAATAAAGCAGAATCAAATGCATCTTGTTATTGCGGGATCTCTCAAAATTATTAATAAGTAAATATTCTCTCTGGTTTCCCAGGCATTTTATTATTTTGCTCTCCACTTTTAGAAAGCGTCAACGTGTATTTTCCTTTCAAAATCAATAGCTGGTTTATGAGAAAGAAGGAAATCCTGCCATTTGTGACAACATGGATAGACCTCGATGGCATTACTAAATGGGATTATTTTCATCATTTAAAAAATTGCATTTTAACTTCTTATTGACATTGAACTGCATTTTTTTAGTGGTTGTTCCAGTGATAATGGTATACATCCTTAACTTTTCACTGTCTACATAAAGTTAATATTGTACTACTTCACATAAAACATAGAAACCTTGAAATTATATAGGTTTCTTCTGGCAAACTTGATGCTGTAGTTGTTATATATTTTATATTAAAATTCATTTTAAAGCCACAAGACAATGTTCTGATATTTTTTTAAACAGTCCTATTTATTTTTTAAAAATTAAATAGAAAAAATAATATTTTATATTTACCAAGATATTTACCATTTCTGATACTCCTCATTCCTTCCCAAAGATTCATGCTTTCGTCTTATATCATTTCCCTTCAGACTAAAGAAATTCTTATACAATTTCCTGTATTGAAGTTCTGTTGACAATGAGTTCTCTTAGATTTCTTTAATCTGCAAGTGTTTTTATTTTACCTTCCTTATTGAAAAATCATTTTTTGTTAGATACTGAGTTCTAGATTGCCATGTTGGTTTTTTGTTTTTTCTTTCAGCACTTTAATGATGTCATTTCAATATCTCCTGGTCTTTTTATTTTCTGATGAGAAGTCTGAGTTCATTAGAATTGTTGTTCCTCTGTATAGAATGTATCATTTTTACTCTGGCTGTTTTCAAGATTTTCTTTTCATCTTTGTTTTTAAAATCTGTTTACTATGGTGTGACTAGGTATGGTTTTCTTTATATGTATTCAATTTAGGGGTTGTTAAACTTCTTAAATTTGTAAATTTTTGTCTTTCAGCAAATTTGGGAAATTTTGGCCAACTTCTATTTATGTGTTCAAGTTCACTGACTCTTTTCTCTGCTATCTCCATACTTCTCACTAAGTCCATCCCTTTAAAAAAATCTCAGATAGTCTATTATTTCAGTTCTAGTTTTTCCATTTGGTTCCTTTTCTATATTTTCTATTTCTATGCTGAGAATTTTTGTCTTTTCACTTGTTATGAGAATATTTTCCTTTGCCTCATTGAACGTAATTATAATAGCTAATTTAAAGTCCTTTCTGACAAATCCAGTGTCTGGGGTATCTTGTGGTCTGCATCTGTATATTACTTATTTTGAGTAACATTTCCTTGTGTTTTGTTTGCTTGTTTGTTTTTGTTGTTGTTGAATCATTTTGGATCATATCCAGGACATTATGGATGTCATATTGTGGAGACTCTAGAATTTGTAATTTGTTTCTGAATAATGTTGATTACTTTGTTTTAGTGGGCAGACTTGGTTATACTCAAAATAAAAACTTCCTCTCACCTTAGTTGTCCTGCTAAGGACACTATATCCTTGTCACAGCTACAACCTGCCTGCAGACTAAGTCTGTGAAAACAGAAAATTCACCCATGCCTTTTCCCAGTTTTGACTCTTGTCAAAATCTGCTTGCTTTTATTCATTTTCCAGAGCTTTCATGCAGATTTTTTTTTTTTTTGTATTTTGTCTAAGTCTATAGGTGTTCATCTGTGGGAGTGTTGTTCTGTTAGGAGCTTCCATCATCATACTGGAAGCAGAAACCCCCGAGGGTTTGCTCTTAAAATCCAAAATAATCCCTAGAAATAGGGCGTAAATGTGTGATAGGGAAGGGAGTAAGATGATTTATGTCATAATCATATCAATAATGTGTGAATCTCTAAGAAGCTGGTAAGAAAATGCCAAGATCAAGGAGGAAGTAAGAATGCTTTTCAAAGATGTCCAATGAATATTATCCCTGCTGATCCATTTCGTTTTCATGCCCTTGTCATATGATTACTTCTAGAATAACTTGCTAATTTTTTTCAGAAAAAAAGGTAAATAGATAAAAATGTAGCAGATGTTGGTGCCCTATCCAACTTCCAAAAGCTAACATTTGCATTTCTTTGCCTACTCTGCCCACAGGCACAGCAGACTGGGAGACATGAGTTATTAAACCTTCCAGGAGCAGCGATAAAATACTTAGTGTACAAACACCACAGCTCACTCGCCCCTGGGGTGAGTTAACTCTGAGGCATCTACTCTATACCAATGCTTCTCAACCCATAAGTTGTGAGGTACCAGTTTTTTATTTCTGACCAATATTTTTGTAAAATGTAATAAAAATCAAGGTGTTTATCATGACAATGTCAACTTGCTAAAGCATTTATAAACATTTGATCTCAACATCCGGACTTATCTCGTTAACTGGTAACAAACAATTCATGAAATAGCATCAGCTACAGTTGTTCAGTGCAGTAACTGGCTTCATAAACACACTCTTTATTGGGTTTTATTTCCTTCCTTGTCTCACTTCTCCACTTCTCTACTAGTATTTTCTGGGATCACCTCCCAAATAAACTAGTTCTCAAATGCTTGCCTCCGGTCTGCTTCTAGAAGAATCCAATCTAAGACATTAAAAAATCCAGCTAAAGTATCAAATATAACACTAATTGGAGTGGTTAGTACAGAGTCAATAAGCAAATTAAAATGTTCTCTTTTACTCAATGAAAAAGAAACTCATAAACTTTAGATGTTAAACCACTGACTCGAATCTTTGAAGTTTAAAGAAGAAAGAAACTAAAAACAAACGTGACTCAGACCTATAATTTCATTCCAAAGTGGGGAAAAATCTGATCTCAGAATTCTGATTATATGCTGCTACCATCCATCTGGTGAAAGGATGCCATTTTCTTTGTGAGTCATGTGATTTGATGATTTCTTTCATAATGTCACAGTAGACCATCAAAACAATAACTATTTTTTTCCTTTGGCTTAAATAGTGGCTTATAATTGGACATGAAATGTTTCTACATCAGTTAAAATAAATACAGTCCCTTCCTCTCTGTCCTAAGATGACCTCCTTTATCTGGTGCTTGACTATTATCCTTCAGTTGGGAAAAGAATGAGCTTAAGGGCCAGAGTGCAAAAATATAACTTAATTTGGGTTTGAGTTTTTAAAGGAATAGTGCCCAGGACGAATTACTGGCATGGAAGATATCTTCTTTTTAGTAATGATGTGTATTATATAGGGAAACTCAGCAAGATTTTAGCATCATGTAACGGAAAGTGTATAGCTTTTGAGTTTTAATCCTGACTGCTCTAGCTTGAATTCTGATCTTGCCAGTTACTAAACTATGTGATCTGCACAAGTTTCTGTAATGGATTTAGTGATTATATCTACTTCTTAGGGATGTTGAAATTTAAAGAAGATAATGAATATTTGAAAATATCTGGCTCAGTTGAAGAGATAAAGAAATCAAAAATTATTTCAATGCATAGTTCTACTCTGATTTTTATAGTTGGGAAAAAGCAGGAGAAAGAAAAAATGTCATATGATATTGGGGGTTAAGTGGTAATATTCCAATAAAGGTGAGAATAATCTAGTGTTGTTTATCATTGTTCTACCAGATAAAAGTTGCCAGTCCAAATTCCTCCTTCTCTGTCAACCAGAAGGGACCTATCTTAAGTGGAGTACAGTGCGTTGAACAGGAACCTCTCTGGCTTTCCTTGATTGTGTTCTGTGGAATGAAATGAAGCTCAAAAAAAAGAAAATCAAAGTAATGTCTGCTGCATATAAGGCCATAAGGATGCTCAATGTAACTCTATCATAAATCATCACAGAGAAATGCCAGGGAAGATCTATGCTTCTAGGACAGCTTGCCTCATTTAATACATCTAATGCCGCCATAATAGTGACTCTTTAGTTCCCCTTTTCCTTTGTGCAATGGTAATTGTCCTTCTGCTGGACCATTCATCTCTCACAGAGTTGTCTCTGGACGAGCAGATGTGTACAACTGGCCCTGAGTTATGGGTTCTCAGCCTGGAAAACCCTACGTTTCGGTTCAGTAGTGTTCAACATTAAAGTGAAGAGCAACCAAAAGCACAGAAGAAAAAAAATGACCCTTGGAAAAGTTGGTTGAATAAAAGAATGGGTGTTGATAAAAATACCTTTACTTCCTGCTGTGTTTCTCTAATAAAAAATAAATAATGAAAGAACAAGTTTTGGAGAATAATTGAAATAATATGACAATAGTGATACACAAAATCATGAAGATGCCAATGTAAGAGCCCAAATGTGGAATGTGACAGTCCTTCTACAATCATAAATAGGTCACAATGAAATCTTCATAGTGTAGTGTGAAGCCAGCAAATTAAAATGAACAAGTATAGGGGTCAGCCTGGTGGTACAGTGGTTAAGCTCACACACTTTGCTTCGGTGCCCTGGGGTTGGCAGGTTCGAATCCCAGGGGTGGACCTACACACCACTCGTCAAGCCATGCTGTGGCGGCATCCCTCATACAAAATGGAGGAAGACTGGCATGGATATTAGCTCAGGGACAATCTTCTTCAAGCAAAAAGAGAAAAGTTGGCAACAGATGTTAGCTTAGGGACACTCTTCCTCACAAAAAGAAAAAAAATTATTAACAAGTATATTTTCAGCTGAAATCACTTCCTAAAAACAATATACAACCTACAATATTCCTTAGGATTTGACAGATCCGCTAGGTCTACTCACAACAATGAAGCTCGACTGAAACTTTAAAAGCTTTAGTCCTTCTCAAGTTGGTAGCTAAATCTCCCACAGGAGATCTATTCACACACAAAAGAGATTAATAGATTTAGCTAAGAATTTGAGAGGAAAAATTGAACAAAATATAAAGGTGCAGCCCAAAAGAAAATTATGAGTGAGTAAAAATAGCATAAGTAGCCCTAGTATTCTGATTTTACTTCACACACTACTTATGAATCCTTCAGAGACAAACACACGAAGAAACATGCCAATAACACGAGGGATCCAATGTAAGCCTACAAAAAGAAAAAAATTAAAAGCTGAGAACAGAAAGCATTACAGGAGGATTAGGTAAGCACCCGGGGTAGCTGGTTAGAAGCAGCAGGTATAATAAATATCTTTCTTGATGAGATGTGCAGTCAAACCTTTTTCTTGATTTGTAGCTGCAAAAGAAGATGGATTTCTTTATTCTCATTCACAGCAGTATGCGATACAAAGAAAAAACCCAACTTTTCAGGGACTAGAACATATGCAGTCTAACCAAAGTATCCACTTTGTCTTCCAAAGGACCAAGGCAACAGCAGCAGAAAGCAAAGCAATACTCTGTGGATCTGAAGCATTCAAGTTCCCTTTAAAATTCACACGGCAGTTCTTGAATTTTTGACTGTTTTAAGGGGTTCCATCCAAATTCTCTTTTCCTGTCCGGTTGAGTCCATTTAAACTGATAGCCAGCGGCGTTAATAGTCACAAGTCAGAACCTACACTCTGAAAGGGGCGTGACTTAATAGGATTTAATGCTTCCTCGTGGCCTTCTCTCTTCTTCCTTTAAAGGACACACCTGGCCTCGCACTTGGAAGGCAGTGAGGATGCCTTCTGTCCTTTGAGGATGGAAGCAGAGCACTGAGATTTGTCACCAGCAGCTTGCACTAAGTCTCTGCTGGCCTGCTATAGAATACTGGGGGCCCACATTTCAACAAACCAAGAACTAGAAAGCCCTGCTTCGGTGGCAGCTCTGAAGGTTAGCCGTTCAGCCTTGCATGCCATGAAAATCTCTTCAATACATTCAGCTGCATGCATTACCTTCATGCCACAAGTTTGCATTTGCTCTCTGATACTGACAATGCAGCAGTTTCCAACTCCACATAGAATCTTCTATCTTACAGGCTACTTTTCTTGGCATATCCTAGATGTAGTGACATTTACATAGAGGTAAGACTTCAAAGAAGATCATTTTATGCAGGTAGGAAACAAACCCAAGCCCAAGTGGTTTGCTTTTTAATTCACAGTCCACAGGTATTCCTGAAGCTGCGGTTCCATTCTCAAGTGAGATCAGCAAAGGAGTTGATGCTTCTGTACATTGGCTCTGTCCTTTTCACTTCCAACAGGAATTCCTTGTAACAGTCATGGGAACATAAAGCCAGCATCCCATAGACCTCTTCTCCAGTTTCTTTGGTCACATGCTGCTCTATAATTCAGGGAAGCTGGCCACGCGCCGTATTTCAGCCAGGGCAGGTGATTCCTGCCAGAATGCCCAGGGTTAAGTTCTTAGAAGATTTGGTTCAGAGCTTTAGCATTTCTCTCCTCATATTTAGTCACTGAGTTTAGCAGGAACCTCCTTGCCAAGTGTCAGAAAATAGACATAGCTGAAAACCCAATGCTTCCAATACTAATCATTTGTTCATGTACTTCTTATAAACTTCTCCACCCAAAGTGCAAATTAAGACAACTATGATGATTAAAAGAAAGATACACCAGACTCCACCATAGACAAGGGACTAAATGATTGAGGAGGTGACAATAGGAACAACAAACAATCCAACATCTTATTACAAGACAGCATAAGACTGTGGCCTCAGAGAATTAACAGAGAGAAAGACTGTCTCTGGGCCTAGTCAAGAAAAGTTGGGCAGGTCCAAAGAGGGTACAGGATGGAGTGAGGGTCTTTCAGTTAGTGGTATGAGGAGAAAAGAATGGAATCCTGTGGACCAAGAATGGAATCCTGTGGACCAAGAATGGAATCCTGTGGGCCATCATGGGCTTTGAGGTTGAACAGATCTGGATCCAAGTTCTGACTAAGGCATGCCCTATGTCATTTTTAATAAATTGCTTAACCTCTCTAAGTTTAAGTTTCTTAATGTTTAGAATGGGAATGATAATACCTAGTGCAGAGTGTAGGTGTGAGGAATAAAAAGGATGATGTATAAATGTTAGCTAGGATTATATACATGTTACCAGAGCAGGGATGATTAAGACCTAAGCAGGAGCCACATTTAGCCTAATGGGTCAGAGGCTCCAGCACTGAGACATGACCTTAAAAACCTATGATGAGGCCAATTAAGAGTGAGCCTCAGATATCCAGCCAAAGAGTTGTGGGTTTGGAGTAAGGAATCACCAAGGTTCACAATTATGTGGATAATATAATAAAAGAAATGTTTTTGAAGGTCAGGCTGGAGGGATGAATCATAGTAGCTCACCTTTTATGAGCATTTACTATGTACTAGGCACTGTTTTACCTGCTTTAAGCATTATCTCACTTAATGATACTAGAGAGGAAGAGAATGGCTGACTCAGGGAAAGCTAAGAGGCAATGGGTGGAACACACTGGGGAGGGGATGAGGAGCTCAAGGCGCATGGTGGCTATGGAGAGAGATGGGGAAACATGGTAGACACTTGGACTGGGGACAAAAGAGAGGAAAGGGTCACAAGTGGTCGACACCATAAGGCTAGAGAGCACAATTCCTCAATTAAGATGAAAAGTCACAGAACGTAGAAGTATGCCTAAGAGAACTTCCTACTGACAATTCCCTTGTTTGTCAATCTTAATTTGTTTCTTCAGCCCCTCTACTCTCTGGTTTTTCATGCGTCTCTTCATGTGGCTATTGGAAGAGGTCCAGTTGAATCTCTTGCATTTTTTGGACAATGTGCACGTTTCAAGACCCTTTGCTATTTTTTTTCAGTTTTTTATTTCCTCCACTCATCCTAAAAATTGATATAGTTGCTTTTTTGATTTTTCAATTTGCACCATATCTTCAGCTACTAATTCTACAAAGTACATGTGAAAACTCCAAGGATGCAAAAATGCTACAGAATTCACATGGGACTTACTGGGAAAACCATTAAGCTAAGATTATTCCCAACTTCCCAGACTGAGAAATAATTAAAAATTGATAATATAGTTTAGAAAGAGAGTGGGGAAAAAAATATTTCTGAGCTGAGAGACATTCTGGGCTTCTCATTCCACAATAATTCTTTCAGAGAAAAGTCATCAAGTGCTGAAAGTCAAAGTTTGTTCCTGGGTGTGTGACAGACCTTTCCTAAGTGACGAGATGGCTCATAATTTTAATGAACATTGTGACACACCCATCAATAATCCTTGGATGTGAATGTGCAAAAACAAGTGGGTAATTTCAAGCAGCATATTCCTGCACATCTGAGGACAGTTGTCAAGAGTCAAAATGAACCACACTAGATAAAATTAATTTTATGTTTAAAAAGAACCTCACCTGCATATTCAAAATACCTTGAGCTTAGAACCATACAGAGAAAATTACAGAGCAACCCACAGGAAAATATGGCATTGAAGTACAGTAATAAAGACAGAGAGGGGAAAACACCTTGGAATTCAGAGCTACAGAAGTTAAAACTATCAACGGAAGCTAGTGTTGTCATGGAAACCTGATGCAATTGAGGGGCCAAGAAAGCCCTTGCTTAGCTATATCCCACAGAAAGGTTCAGACGCTACTCAGAACAATTGAAATTGTCTGGGCAGATGACTCCAAGAAACCAGTAACTGAGTTAGTGATGGGTCTAAAAATTACAAATAAAAGATCTGAATAACGAAGGTAAGGGAATGAGAATTCCTTACCCAAGTAGAAAAAAAGAAATCCCTTTGGGTACATGCAAAGTCTAATGGGAAAGGAATAGACAAGAAAAGAGTAATTAGGATGTTCTGACAAAATTAAGGATAACATTTAAGTTGTATAGAAAAGGGGTAAATTATAAAACAAGAACATGCTTTCATTATAGTATAGTATTCATTATAGTATTAACCACACTATAATGTATTAATTGCTAATATATTATCTCCCTTTGGACTATAAGCTTTAGAAAGAGACTGGCTGTGTTGACCATTACCACCCCCAGTACCTCAAACCCCCTCCAGCCCCCTGCCCTCCTGGCAGGCCCAGCACAGGGTAGGCACTTAGCCAATGTTTGATGAATGGTAACAATTGCTTCTGTTTATTTAAAAGTGGACTGTGGTACAGTTACTGTAGCAAGTTGTGTTAGTTTGCTAAGGCTGCCATAATAAAATAGCACAGACTGGGTGGCTTAAACAATAGAAATTTATTTTCTCACGGCTCTGGAGGCTAGAAGTCCAAGATCATGGTGTCAGCAGATTGGTTTCTCCTAGGGCCTCTCTCCTTGGCTTGGAGATGGCCACCTTCTTGCTATGTCCTCACTGGCCCTTTCTCTTCTTATAAAAGATGCTAGTCACACTGGATTAAGGCCTCACCCTCAGGGCCTCATTTTAACTTAATCATCTCTTTAAAGACCTTATCTCCAAACATGGTTACACTCTAAGGTACTAGGGGTTGGGACTTCAACATATGAATTGTAGGGGGACACAATTCAGCCCATAACATAAGTATATAGCTTATTTCATCCAACCGTCACCACAATATTAGTGTCGCTATTTTGTAGGAGAGGCCATTTGAATCTCAGAAAGGTTAAATAATTTATCAGTGGTCACACAGCTAAGAAGGGGCCAAACGGGGATTTAAACCCAGGTTTACTGACCTATAAGCCCATGTTTTTTACAATGTGCTCCAATGAATGAATAAAATGTAAATTAATTAAAGGGGAACTGGGAAAGTCAAACTAATAGGTATATTACTATCATGTCATCAGACTTAGAGTGTAAAGGGAACCTAAAGGTTCTGTGGAACTCTTTCATTCCATAGACAGGAGACTGAGCTGCAGGGAAGAAGGTAGTTTGGTCCCTCAGGGCTCATTTTGTGTCTTAGAAGCTCCAGTTCTGCTTCCTAAGAATTGTTCCTTCACTCAGCATCAGGCCGATAATTCCAGTTTCTAGGTGAAAGACTAGAAATCAAGGCTTCTGAGAAGAGAAACGAGAACCCATTGAAGCCAGCCTCATGCAGTACAAAGCATGATATGGAAATCTGTGCGAAGACTAGTATCTTTTACCTCTAAGAACCTTATAATCTCATGGTGATAAAAGCATGCTTTGTTGCTGTTTAAGCTTGCTTCAATATGCTTTTAAAATCAAAGCTAATCTTTTTCTATCAAACTCTGTTGATTTCTTTCTGTTCATTTAAATAGAATTTCTCTAGAATTAAGTGGCAAAATTGCAGCATGTTTTCCTGAATAAAAAATAGGGAGAAATGACTTTAAAAATTCCAGTGCAATCCACTTGATTCTCCTGCTAAGGAAGTGGTGGTGTGTTTTTCCACTGCTAGAGATTTAGGGGTCCCCCAGAAAATCAGCCACTCTCCAGGCCTCTCCCATTTGATGAGGATTCATGAGGGTCACATTTATAAGCTGATGTAGAGAGAAAAGGTGGCAGCTGACAGATTCTATTTCAGCCTGACCATCACTTGCTCTCCATCGCCTTTTACATATTTCTCAACTAGAACAAACCCATTTGTGGAATCCTCCTCATGAAGAGTAAAAGGTCTTGAAGAAGAAAGTTTCTCCTGCAAGCTTATAGGCACCTGAAGTTCCTGGATTGATTGGGGGTCCATAACCTTGGGCTGTTTGGAGCCCCACAGCCCTCTGCAATGCTCTTGGCAGAAGCTACCAATTAACAGAACATGCCCCTGGGATTTTTGTGCTGACTGTTGAGCTCTTTACTTTCTGTAGCCTCATTCGTACTCCCCTCCCCCCATCCACTAGACTCTCTTATGAGCTTTAGAGTCAGCTTCCTGGAGCAGAACTGGGAAGGATCCAAGAATTTTCCTCAAATTAACAGCCCTATAGCTCAATGGAACTGATCTAACAGAGCTCTTTGGGGATGGACATGCCCCCTCTTCCAGCAAGACAGTTTGAAAAATTGGTAAATTCTAGCCATTCCTAAAAAATGAACTTACTACCTTGCAATTCACGGTACATAAGCACTTGATGAAATGCAGTGAGGCCCTGTTACAAAGCATCTTGCCATCGAGGGGGTGATGTTACAGACGAGGCCACACAAGGCAATACTTGAAGCCACTTGGAGAATAGTGATTTGGGATGGAGGAAGCAAAGGGGGAGGTGCCCAAGGGGGCATAGAAAAGCTCTTGAGGTAATTCTGTCAACTCCAACATTTGCTGAGCGTCAGCCGTGTCCCAGGCAGTGTGCCACACCCGCGCTCAGTGTTAACATAAAGAACGCACCGTCCCTCCAAGGGGGTGCTCAGGTTGAAATTAAGCTTTTTTTCCTAAATGAAATTTTTTTTGAAAAATTTTTAAATTTTTATTATGAATACAGTAGCATATATTATCAACTCAGAAAATCTAAAATAAATCTTTGGCATAACTAGTGCAATCATGAGTATCTGCTCTTCTCCCTATTTACAACGCTACTTTATAGTTTTTCAAATGGTATCGATCACCTCAGATGTTTAAAAAGGAATTTTTGAAGTTCCATCAAATGATTCCATTCTTAATTTATATGAGAAATATATATATGTGTATATATATATATTTGAGTGTTTCTATACATTGTATAGTAGCCAAATTTTTTTAAAAGGCCATATTTTTTTTAAGACTTCAGCTCTTATGGTTAAGGACTAGAGGGTGGAAACGGAGCAATACTTTGATCCTCCCTATTTTGTAAGAGAAAGGGGGGATTACGCATACCTCCAGAGGGAAGTTCTCGTGCTGGGGGACTCCTTTCCTCTCTGCAGGTTCAGCTTCAGTGGAGCTCAAACCCTGCATACGACAAATAGAACATGAGCAATTAAATAATCACTGTGTCTGTGTGCTCTGCAGAGAAAAGGCGAAATGCTCAGCACGGACAGACACAAAGTCAGAATAAAAACTGCTTTCACTGAAATTATAAAGTGCATCCTGTTTCTTGTCATCCTGTCCCAGCTAAGAGAAGAGACTAATTTTAGAGAAAAAGCAAAATGAATGACACTCATGCTGGCCAGGCCTAGACAGGGCATCTTAAGAACAAGCCAAAAAGCCACTTCATGGAGAAATTAAAGCCCCTCTTTACAGCCTCTGAAGGGGAACTATTCATGTTTTTTCTCTTACTGACACTCTTGATCTCTTCTCAAGAGTTCATTTCAATCCTTCCTGCTACCGTCATTATTTTTGTTCTTCACTAAGAAAGCTATATGGTTTAAAAGTCATTTCAGACTAAAGTTAAAGATCAGTCTTGTCCCAAGTTTTTCCTCACTTGTCTAATGTTGTATTTTCTCTTTAGAAAGGTGTAAGTGGCGAACATAATAAGAAAGTGAACTAGAATGATTATAGTTATGCTTTTTATTTTAAATGAATATCAACTTTAAAAGCCTAGAGTAGCATTTCTCAAATTGGACTACTGGCATTATCACCATCTGGGGATTATTATTTTTTATAACAGCTGTATTGAGATACAATTCACATACCACACATTTTACCTGTTTAAAGTGTACAGTTCAGTGGTTCTTAGTATATTCATGAAGTTACATAATCATCAACACAATCAGTTTTAGAACATTTTCATCATCCCCAAAAGAACCCTCTACCCACTAGGAGTCACTCTCCATTTCTCTCCAATCTCCACAGCTCCAGGCAACAACTATCTACTTTCTGTCTCTATGGATTTGCTTATTTGGGACATTTTTATCTAAATGGAATCATAAAATAGGATTTTTGGGCTGGCCCTGTGGCCTAGTGGTTAAGTTCGGCACACTCTGCTTTGGCGGCCCGAGTTCAGTTCCTGGGCATGGACTTACCACTTGTCAGTGGCCATGCTGTGGTGGCAACCCACGTATAAAATAGAGGAAGATTGGCATGGATGTTAGCACAGGGCAAATCTTCCTGAAGCAAAAAGAGGAAGATTGGCAACAGATGTTAGCTCAGGGTGAATCTTCCTCAGCAAAAACAATATATATATATGACTTTTGTGACTGAGTTCTTTTACTTAGCATAATGTTTTCAAGGTTTATCTATGTTGTAGCATGTATCAGTACTATATTTCTTTTTATTACTGAATAATATTCCATTGTATGGATATACAATATTTTATTTATCCATTCATCAGTTAACAGACATTTGGGCTGTTTTCACTTTGGGGTTACCATGAATAATGCTGCTATAAATATTTCTGTATGAGATTTTTGGCAGACATATGTTTTCATTCTCTTGCTACATAGCTAAGAAGGCAATTGCTGGCTCATCTGGTAACTCTCTGTTTAACCCTTAGAAGAACTTCCAGACTATTTCCAAAGTGGCTGCACCATTTTACATTCCCACAGTGGTGTGTGAAGATTTTAATTTGTCTGCATCCTTGCCAACACTTGTTATTATCTATCTTTTTGAATAGAGCCCGCCTAGTGGCTGTGAAGTGGTATCTCATTGTGGCTTTGATTTGCACTTCCCTGGTGGTTGGGATTATTGTTTAAGTGCATATTCCTAGGCTATAAACAGACTCTGAATTAGGCTATGAACAGACCCTGAATTAGAATCTATGAGTCTGCATTTTACTGAGACTCACATATCAATTATTTGTTCCTGCATTAACAAGTATTTATTCTCTTGCACAGTTCCTGTGGGTCAGATATTTGGGAGAGGCTTGGTTGAGTGTTTTCAGTTTGGTATCTCATCAAGTTCAGTCAGATATTGGCCAGGACTGCAGAAATTTGAAGGCTCAACTTGGACTGGAAGATCCACTTTCAGGGTCTGCTTGATGGGCATATAAGTTGTGCAGTCACATAGGGCACCACACTCAGAAGGATTTCACACACTTGGTTTAATGCACTGCTGTTGCCATCTTGAAATTCTTAATAACTTGTTATCTTTGAACTTGTGCTTTGTAAGTAAAGTCCCATGGGAAAAGGGAGCATGTGTGAGCAGAAGAAATATGTGCAATATGTGTGTCTGTGTTCCTTGGGACTCCATTTGCATATGATCATTGCAATACTCATGAGCGTAGAATTTTGATGGACACATGATGTGTGGGAGTTCACTGAGACTCAAAGTAAGTACAAAGTAAGCATGTCACCCTTACGACTGAGTAAGTGGGGGTGCTGACAGTCCAGAGAGGCCACACTTTCTGTTAGAACCAGAACTTGCTATGAACACAATAAAGAATGTGTTTGGCCTTGGGGGTGAAGGAGGGTAAGAGAGGAAGGATAAAGCTGGTGAGATTGTAACCATCATAGGCCAATTGTACTGGCCTTATTGTATCCTATTGTATCCTATTGTATCAATAACAATGTTGTATCAAAAGTTATTTTGCAGGAGCAATGAGTAAAAACTGCAAGTCATGTAGCTGGAGCATGCTCAGAAGATGGAAACTTTGTCCTCAGATGACCTTGAGCTGCCTAGGAACCAAAAATTCCCCAACTACAGAACTCAATGTAAAGAGAAAGCAGAACAGGGAACCTAATAAGAAGCAAGAGGATCCCTTGATTTGTAGCACATCAGCCTTATGAGACTGTTACACTCCCACCCTCCAATCAGAGTCTACCAAGTTAACATTTTGTATAACCACTCCCAATCCCAACTACATAAAAGTCTGTCCCTGCTTCATCTTGGGTAGAAAGATTTGAGCCTTGCCTCCTATGTCTTTGCTGGTCCATCATGCAATAAAGCTCTTTCTTCTCTCAAAAGCTGGTGCTGTAGTATTGGCTTCTATGTGCATCAGGCAGTGAGTCTTTGCTCAGTAACAAGGTGACCAGAGCCATGTAGTGCACAATGGGCCCCTCCCTGTTCCCTTTCAGATCTCTAGGAAAGCTACTAAACCCACCAGATGTTTTGTGGGAGTGAGTCTTTTTTGTGTGAAAACCAGTGAAAGGTTTCAGTTTGGAGTATGGGTGGACATGGGGGGAAAGAGAGACAGCACAAGTGGCTGCAGGTACCAGGGATAGAGGGGACCATGAAGAATTTAAGATTTTAAGACTAACTGAAGTCACGAGGGAAGACGTTGGACTGTCACTAGCCATGAAATGGGGGTGTTGGAGTTTGAGTCAACTGTGAGATCGCCAAGGGTTGTGGAAACCTCTTAACATTGGGTTTTACTTATAAATTCCGCATGGTGGACATACTGTATAGCTTCTTGATTCCAAACGAGTAATGCCTACTTATCATGTATCTCCTATAGTTAGACATCCTTGTGATAAAAATTTTGTGGGATATATATCCCTGCATCTTTATCAGGCATGTGGAAATGATGTTCATTTTCTAGACAGGAAGAATTAGAATATCCATACTCTGAATTAAGTGTGTCACGTTGCTTGGGTGTCCACAAGTTCTCAAGTTTAGGCTGCTGTTCAGGGCAGATCTGGGCCAGGGATCAATGCTGAGCCTGATTGAAATCCATTGATTCCCCAACGCCAGTGTTAGCTAAACCCAAAGGACAGAGAGAAGGAGGAAGGTCTTGCTGAGGCTGTGGGAGAGCTACGAGGGACTAACATCTACATGAAATATTAGCATTTGAGGAATAAGAGGTGAAAGGGAAGGGGGAATGGAATGTTCTGGTCTCCAGATGCAATTGCCACTGAATCTTGGCACGGCTTGCCCTGCAGCCCACCATCATTCACTAATTGGCAGAATTTCCTCTTTGTTATGCTGGCTCCTTTGAAAACCCACTGCAGAAGCAAACCTGCTTGTCAAATCACTGGCTCCAATGGTGCAGAGACTCTTCAACCTGCATGGCCTTTATGCTTGAAAAACACTGCGTGCAGCAAAACTCTGCGCACAGCCAGGCTAGCAAGCACAGGGTTCAACGAGGCAAAAGATCTCACCTCCATTCAGCAAAGCCTTGTTGAGAAGCTCCTGCCTTGCAGCTTCAAATGGCCAGCAGAAAGACACCCACACCATAGCTCTGAACCAGAAGTGTTTCTTCTTATACACAAATTGAAAGAGTCAATTGTTTAGAAAGAAAACTGTTCTTGCAAATTATTTTATATGTCAAAATCTGTAGCTTATTTGTTGGGGGAGGAATACTTATTATTTTAACCTGTGTTACATTAAGGTGGCTATATATTTGGCTTTACACATATTTTTAATTTAATTATACATGTGCTCTGACCTGCAGTCCCATATAACCCAACATGTACTTTTGCTTCCAGACTCATCTACACAGCTGTTTACTCAACCCTTCAGTTTGAATGCCTAAAAGGCATCTCAAACTAAACACATCTAAAACCAAACTCTCAATTTCCCATACAGTCCTGTCTCAGCCATCCTGCCAAACCTGTCTTCATCATCACTAAATGGTACCTCCATTCATTCTGTCACTCAGGCCAATACCTGTGATCAACCCTTGTACTCTGCACTTGACCAACGTTTTGTCTGGAAGGATCCTCGCCAAGATATCTGCATACCTCACTCCTTCAGGTCACCCATGTCTCTGGTCAAATGTCACCTTATCAGAGAGGGCTTCTGTGACCACCCTAGGTCCCCTACCTTGTCATTTTTCTTCTCTTATCTATTTTATTGCTTCATAGCATTATCACCATACAAGAAGCTATATATTTGTTTTTTTACTTCTTGTCTGTGTTCTCTTACTAAAATGTAAGCTTTTTGAGGATAGGGATATTCTTTTGCTCATTGCTGTATGCACAACACAGGAAGGTACTTACATATAGTAGCTGCTCAATAAATATTTGTTGAATGAATTAATGAACAAATAAAGAATTGAGTGTGGATCCAAAAGATTATTATCCAGGGTTTAGCGTTAACCAGGGGACAAACTGAAGTCGTGCTTTGAGGAGACACAGCAAATGAAGTTCAGTGGGACTCTCCTTAGAGGAGTACTTAAATGGTGATTTCATGGGGTATTTTCTCTTTGGCTATTCTTAAATCTAAAGGAAAAATAGAAAAAATAGTATACAATTTTAGTTAAGAAATATTTATTAAGGATTTGCTCTGTGCATGGTGTTGTGAGGGACATAAGTATAATGCAGACACAATTATTTTTTTTCAAGGATATTGCAATCTTACACATTACTACAACACTAAATTGATCCACTGCAGTGAAAAATCCTCAAATATCTTAATCCTCCATTTAACAAAAATAAATTATAATCAAGTAATTACTTCATTGTTATATTAAAAAAGAAACATATATCATAAATAATTTAAATACAGAAAGGTATGAAAAAGAAAGGAACAAATCACCTCGAACATCAGTACCAGAAATAACCAGTGTTACTGAGTGAACGTCACATTGATATGAGAAATCATAGAAGTTATTTAGAAAGAGAGGGGGAAAGAAATAGGTTGATAAAATGGGATAAGCTATACATGGTGTTTTACAAATGAGAAATGACTAATTTTCCTTGATTTAACAGGATAAAAAGAAAATAAAGTGAAACAGAAAGAATGGTTAATTTTTACAAAAATCTTTTTTCACTCCTCAAGGAATTGACTTCTAAAAGATCCTTCTGAGGAAGAAACTGCCCTGTGAAGACCAGTAAGATGTTGGGGTATGTGTAGCCAGTTCAGTTGTTGACAGTATCACTTGTTATGAAATAGGCAGAGCAGCAATGCTGCTATCCTCTCCCTCACACCTACTGTTTGTTGTTTTGTTGTTTGTTCATTTTCAGTTTTTTTTTTTCTTTGGTGAGGAATATTTGCTCTGAGCTAACATCTGCTGCCAATCTTCCTCTTTTTTTGCTTTAGGAATGTTAGCTCACAGATTAACATCTGTGCCAGTCTTTCTCTATTTTGTATGTGGGTCGCTGCCACAGCATGGCTTGACGAGTGGTATAGGTCTGCACCCAAGATTCGAACCTGTGAACCCAGGCTGCCAAAGGGGAATGTGCTGGACTTAACCACTACACCATGGGGCCAGCCCCCTTCAGTTTTTTTTTTTTTAAATTAGAGTTTAATAACTGCTTCTTTCTATTTTGTGAACATAGTCCTCCCAGTTATTATTTTTAGTTCTATATTAAGATGGATCCAGTGCTCTTTACAATGACTTCCCAGTAGCTGAAGTCTTCCCTTCAGGTCTAGTTGGCTAGATTTTTGGCATCAAGTAGACATTTTTTTCCCCAAGAAAGGCTCATGGGTGCTGTTTCCAGACTTTCATATTTGAGAATGTCTTTTGTCTTTAAACTTGAGGGGCAAGTTGACTGGGCCAAACTTTTCTTTCTCAAGAACTGTGTGGATATTGCTACACTGTCTCTCATATTGAATTCCGCTGTGAGATGTCTAATGACAACTTGATATTTTCCTCCTGTTGTTCCTTCAGAAATCTTTCTTCATTTTTTTTCTTTTTAATAGACTTTATTTTTCAGAGCAGTTTTAGGTTCATAGCAAAATTGAACAGGAAGTACAGAGAGTTCCCATATGCCCCCCACCCCCCAGCCCGGGCCTAGCCTCCCCCACTATCAACATCCCCCACTAGAGTGGTACATTTGTTACCACCGACAAACCTACACTGACACATCATTATCACCCAAAGTCCATAGTGTACATTAGGGTTCATTCTTGGTGTTGTACATTCTATGGGTTTGAACAAATGTATAATGACATATGTATCTACCATTATAATTTCAAAAAATATATATAGTTATAACTATACACAGTTGTACAATAGTTTCACTACCCTAAAAAGCCTCTATGCTCTGCCTAGTCATCCGTCTCTCCCCTCTAGCCCCTGGCAACCACTGATATTTTTACTATCTCCATAGTTTTGCCTCTTCCAGAATGTCATGTAGTTGGAATCATACAGTATGTAGCCTTTTCAGATTGGCTTCTTTCACTTAGTAATATGCATTAATGTTCTTCCATGTCTTTCCATGATTTGATAGCTCATTTCTTTTTAGTGCTGAATAATATCTTTCACAATTTTTAAAATTAAAAAAATATAATCAGAAGTATCTGAATGTTATATGTATTTTTTTGTCGGTGTAAGGTGTGACCTTTAAATTTTACTATTGTTTCTTATTTGACACATAGAAACATAATAATAAAATAAACTCCTTTAGACTTTCCACTTAGATCAGAATTTTTCCAGGATCATTGCATCTACCAATGTTCTTCTCTGCTATCACAGCACATTGTCTATCTCACAGAGATAAACACTATCTTGAATTTTGTGTTTATCATTCCTTTGTTTTGTACAGAGTCTTGTCATATATTTATAAATATATTCCTCTAAACTATATATATTGTTCAGTTTTGTGTGTTTTTGTGGTTTTATAGAAATAAATTCACAACATATATATCATCTTCTAGAACTTGTTTTTTTCACTCACTGTTATGTTTTTAAGATTCATCCATCTTGTTGCATAATATTCCATTGTGCAATTCCATGACGTAATTCCATTCTCCTGTGGAGAGGCACTTGGGATGTTTCCAGTTTGTCCTGTTATAGACAGTGCTGCTGTGAGCACTCTTTTACTTCTATCACAGTGCACACGTGCAAGAGTCTCTCTAGGGGGATATACCTAGGAGTGGAATTGCTGGATTGCAGGTCATGTAAACATACATTTTACAAGACAATTCCAAATTTGTTTTGCAAAGAGTTATTACTAATTTACATTCCCACTAGCAGTATATAAAGTATATGTTTATCCATATTCTTGCCAACACTTGGTATTTCAGACTTACTTTTTGCCAGTTTAGTAGATGGAAAATAGCACTTCACTGAGGTCTTAGTTTGCATTTTCCTGGTTACTGAAGAGGCTGGGCACCTTCTCAAATGTTTGTCCATTCACGTTTCCTCTTGTAAGAAATACCTGTTTATATCATTTACCCATTTTCCTCTTTAGTTGGTTTTCTTTTTTTTTAAATGTATAGGGCTTTTTATGTATTGGTCATATTCATTATAACTGTTTTCTCTTTTTGGGGGGGGTTAGCATTTCACTTTTTTTATTGTACTGTTTGAAAGACAGAAGTTCTTAATCTTAATTATAGGCAAATTTATCAATCTTTTCTTTGATGTTTACTGCTTTTTTTTATTTAAGAAATTTTTTCCTTATTCCAAAGTCAAAAAGATATTCCTTGATATTTTCTTCAAAATGTTTTAAAGTTCTGTCTTTCACATATAAGTCTTGAATCCATCTGGAAATGATCTTGTATATGGCATGAGGTAGGGACTAAATTTATTTGTCCCACATAGATAACTAATTGTCTCAGCAACATTTACCAAATAGTATCTCTGTAATATAGCAAATATTGATAAATGTGTGTGTCTGTTTCTGGGCTTTCTCTTCTGTGTGTAACAGAGGCTGCACCAATCCACACTATCATAAGTAGTAAAGCTTTATTAAAAGATTGATGTGGGGTGGGGCAAATCCTCCTACAATATTGTCCATTCTTGGCTTTTTGTTCTTTGATATACATTTTAGAAACAACTTTTCAAGTGTCTATAAAAATTCTATTGAGGATTTTTTTTTATTAGAATACATCGAACCTATAGATCAGATTGGGAAGCATTAAAATCTTTATGATACTGGATCTTTCTATCTGTATACCTAATACATTTCACAATTTAAGTCTTCTTTAATGTCTTTCCATAAAATTTTGTAATTTCTTCAAACGAGTTCTGTATAGTTTTTGTTAGATTTATTTCCAAGGATCTTATATTTTTTCATTGTTATTTTAAATGTCATGTAGTTTTTAAAATAACAAAGTTTAGTTGGTATTTAAAAATTCAATTAGTGTTTGTATATTGATCTTATATATGCCCATTTTGCTTTATTCTGTTATTTATTCTGATAAATAATGTAAATCATCAATCTGCAAATAATGAGCATTTTATTACTCCCTTCCTAATCTTTATGTCTTTAATTTGTTCTTCTTGTCTTACGGAACTGACAGGGCCTTCAATAAATGTTGAATGTATGCAGTGATAGTGAGCGTCCTTGTCTTGGTCTTAATTTTAAAGGAAATACTTCCAGTATTTCTCCATTAAGAATGAAGTTTTCTCTATGTATTTTAAAATAATCTTTATCAGAATAAAAATGTTTTCTTCTATTCCTAGATTGCTAAGTTATTTTTAACCTGAATAGGGGTTGTACTTTATCAAGTGATTTTTCTGCTTCTATGGAATTGGTATATGGCTTTTCTTCTTTAATTCATTAATGTAATGAATTATACTTACAATTTTTCATTTGTGAAGCCACTCTTGGCATTCCTGAGGTAAACTCAGTTATATCTGTGATATAATAGCATCTTTATATGCTGCTGATTTTAGCTTGACAATATTTAGTTTAGGCTTTTTACACCTACGTTCACAAAAAAAGTAATACATGTTATAAACAACATATGAGTCTGTGTTTTACAGTTAATATGTATTGTTGGTTGACTCCAGGATTTGTAGGGTGAAAAATACTTAATAGACACTTAGATACTTTTGATATTGATGATGAAAGTAATAGAGTTGACACAGTGTCTTTCTATATTATAAAAATGCCACTTTAAGACTATGGTTTAGAAGATAAGGGAAAGTCTTCTCTGATCAGAAAGTCCATCATAGACACTGTAAGTGTCTCTCTACAGCAAGATATTATAGCAAGTCTTCATGTCTCCAAAGAATATCTATATAGCCAACAGAGAATAAAAATATTTTCACAGCAGGATAATATTTCTAAGTTCCTGAAATATCACAGTGAAAATTATTTTGGGGAATGGGATGTCCTTGTTCACAGAGCAGAACTTCCCAACTTTAAATAGAATATCCTGTGTCTCCAAGAATATATTTCAATGAGAGTCCTTAATGCTGCGTTGGAAATTCAAAGGGACAAGACAATTGATGGTTCCCTCAATTCAATGTGTCACTTGTTACTACAATAATTACACTCACTGTCCTCCTCATATTCCTTGCCTTTTACCTTGCCTCAAACATCAGAATTCATATTTGTTTTTCAAACTGATTTTATATATGAACTACAATAGGAATCATCTCATTTTAAGGCCTTAGTTATAGTGCTTACTATAACACTTGTCTTTCTTCATTTTTCTTTCATTTAATCATTGCAGAACTTTATATTATTGTTCTATCTGTCATCACTTTTTGTACTATGTTATAATATTTCTTTATGACTTGCTTTCACATGCCAAAAGATATGTGATGAATCAAAAATCAATACCATAAAATGATAAAGCAACTCCAAAATAGATAAACAAACAAAAAAAAAAAACAAAGAAAATATATAAGGCAGAGAAATAAATACACATCTACAGGTTTCATGGTAATACAGCTTGAGGATTCAGACTTTTTTTACAAGTAACAATGACCCTGAAATTAAGAAATAGCAAGAAAAATCAAAAGAACAAATGGGCCATGAAATTTTCTCTCTTACAAAAGGAGAGAATTTCTCACATTAGTGTCCTCTCAATATATTATTTTTATCCTTCTGCTTATATGAGAATTATAGAGGCTAACAAGTGAATTGCTTTTGCCATGACAAAAATAGAAGAGGAGCAGTGCAGCAGGAATGCGTCTTAGGCTGTTACTTTGATGAAATGGCCAAACCTGGAGATATCACTGAACACGGAACATGATGAACGTCATTTAAATTCTAGTATTGAAACAAAGGCTAAGAAACAAAAAGAAAGTCTTCAAATGAGCTGTAATGTAAGGGTCGATTTTGTTCATTTCTGAGGTATACCATGTGAAGGGGGACATGCCACACTGCAGTGTTTGTCTTTATCGACTGTCATAGGTAATTTATTTTTAAGGGTCTTGCATTGTGTCTATCTAAGTATGTGATTCACTATATGGCAACTCCAGTTCTGGATGCTAATAATCCACATTTCTGTCACTGATATGTTTTATTAGTCATTTATCCAACACACTCACTTCTATCTGACTGTAGGGAAGAATAATGACAGTTATTCCAGGGAGTTGCTAGTAAAAAAAAAAAATAAAATAGTTTTAAAATATTGAAGGCAGCTTGAGGCATCCAGCATAAAGCTCCCCAAATAATCATTCACTTTAAAGAATCAACTGATACTGAAGTAGCTTCTTTTACTTTCTGCCCTTCTAGAATAGCTTTGGGGTATTAATAGACCTTCATGGATAACCCAATACACATAGCAAAGGAAGGACATTCAAAGGAGTCCACATATTTAAAGATTTTATTTATTTATTTTTCCCCCCAAAGCCCCAGTAGATAGTTGTATGTCATAGCTGCACATCCTTCCAGCTGCTGTATGTGGGATGCAGCCTCAGCATGGCCAGAGAAGCGGCGCGTCGGTGCGCGCCTGGGATCCGAACCCAGGCCGCCAGCAGTGGAGCGCGTGCACTTAACCGTTAAGCCACGGGGCCGGCCCGTGGGAGTCCACATATTTAAATTAACGCTGGCCTTCTAATGCCATAAGAAGCCATAGAATTTTAAGTGGGACTTTATCAGTTTGTTCTGTGCCCTGTACAATTCCCTTGGATTTTAATGAAATATTAGAGCTGATAAAACAGTGAAAAGCATTTGACCTAGAAAGAATATTGAAAAGTCCATCTTTATATCTCATTGGTACTACACCCATAGTCACCTATGTTTTTCATGAATATTTTAGTGGATGCCACTGAAGACATATTACAAAGACTAGGGATAAGACACCCATACACACTGCAGATACTGTGACACTATGTAAGCCATTATCCCCTGATTATAGGTGCCACTTCTAGGCAGACGGGAGAGTGAGGAAAAATCCTGAATTAATTGAGTTAATATCTGAAGTTACTGAATTATCCTAGAATTGATTAAGGTTATTTTTTTTTTCTGTAATTTGACATAATGAAGTTTAAAGTAGAAATTAAGTTGAATTATAGAAAAATAAAAAACATTATTTTTTTCCCCACATGAGTAAGTGGCCAAAAAAATTAACATCTACTACATTTTCTTTTGACTTGTGTATTAGTTATCTATTGCTGCATAACAAATTACCCCCAAAAGTAGCAGCTTAAAATAACTATAAACATTTATTTCACATAGTTTCTGTGGTTCAGGAATTTCAGAGTGGCTCAGCTGGGTGCTGGGTGGTTCTATATCAGGGTCTCTCATGAGGCTGCTGCAAATACGATGATGCGGGGACAGCAGCCATCTAAATGATTGGCTGGAGCTGGAGGATCTGATTCCAAGATGGCTCACTTAATCACTGGCAAGTCAGTGCTGGCTGTTGGCAGGAGGCCTCAGCTCCTCACCACATGTGGCTTATCACAAAGCTGCTGGAGTGTCTTCACGACGTGGTGGCTGACTTCTTCCCGAGGGAATAATTCAAGAGAGCACAAATGGAAGCCACATGTCTTTTATCTCCTGGCCTCAGAAGTCACATACCATCATTTCCACAATATCTTATGCGTTAGAACTGGTCAACTCTATTTAACGAGGGAGGAGAGGATCATTGAGGGGCCCCTTAGAGGACAGCTAGCACAATTTGCAAACTAGAACTACATATTACTTAGAAGGCATCTCAGCAGTAACTATAAACATGGAAATGATATTTCAAAGAATATATGTTCAGATCAGCACACCCAGCCAAACAGTCTGAGAACTCAGTTTTGTATTGTTTTCCTGTTGGCACAACATCATCTGATAAAAACAACAGAATTTTTCGTGGTACATAGCTCCTTTTTTCCATGCCACAGTGTAATGCGAATGCCAGTCTACCAGCCCTTACGTAATGCTCAAGCACAGATTCCTTGCTAAAAGTCACACAGTGTCTTAGAGAGGAACAAGGCTCTGGCTGAAGCTACTTCATACACATGGAGCACTTCATCTACATTTCATTGTTACTACAAATAAGAGCTAACAAAATAGGAGGGATGGGAATACATGTCTGAGTTAAAGGAAGAAATCCCATAATCGTAACTGGTTGGTAGCATTAGAAAACACAGACTTCTTTTCCCAGGTAAAATAAGTTGTGAAAGGAAGCTAAGGAAAGAAGAATAAAACAGAGATGGACCTCCAACAGGGTCTTCTGATTTTACAAATGAGGAAACTAAGGCCCAGCAAGTTTAACTGACTTATCCAAAACTACACAGTAGATTAACCATAACCAGTTACACATGCAGAGGTGATTTCAACACTGACTTCTTTTCTTTTAATTAATTTTGTATTTATACAACATCAAACAACAGATCACATGTACAAAGTTGAGTTGCATCAGTTACTTATTATCACCTAGACCAATAACAAAAGTGACTGCTTGGTAGACTTCAACTATTAGCAATTTTTAGAAACATAAATTTGGTCAAACAACTTTGCATTGAGAAGACAATGCAAATCACTAGATGAAATCTTTCTAACTCCAAAACTTTAACTCAAGGTATTGTTTTGAATTAAAGAAACATTTTGGCACTCTTAGGAAGACATTGCTACAGAACAAAATACTTCTGTTTCTTTTTCCTTTGAAAAAGGCTCTGATTTTTAATATAATTTTGAATATGTAGCAAGCACTAATCATAGAACATAATTTCACATTGTGCCCCAAATTCTGATCGGTTGAAACTGTTATCCTTTAGCTGAATGTTTCTTTAGTTGGCATTTTACAAGTGTGTTTTAGGAATTGTTTTCCAAACTGCAGTGTGACTCATTGCCTCTTTTCAACTCTGCATTGTTTGCTCCTCTTTAGTGTGCAAAACTGTCTGATTGTCGTAATTTTATTTTCATGCCACATTACCCTAGAAAACATTCTTCCAAACAAACAATTGTTGTCAAAAGGCAAAAGATGCACTGTTTCTCTTGGGTTCTAGTAAGTGAAAACAACTCATAATAGTCTATGGTTTGGTTTAGAAATGTCACTGCCTCACGCGGAACTGAATTAGCATATGCTAAATGGCAACTCTTAGTTGCCAGGACAAGGTGGAAGAAGTCCTTGGACTAATTGATTAGAAATGTGAAAATTAATGGGCTCTGTATATGAAGAAACACAGTAATGATACACAGGCACCTGAATTTCTTTATAAAATCAAACAGGTACTGAGCACCTATCACTGATTACTCCGACTACCTACCATTGATCATGGATGGTGCTGTTATTAGGAGTTTGAGGTTGAGTTGGGGTTTTAGGGTTCGGATTTTATTACTCACCTCTTCTATCCTCCAGGTTTTATGCTAAATGTATTAAACACAGAACACAGAAGAAAAAATGGCCAAATATCCTAGAAAAAACTTGCTAATCAGGGCTCCTCTAGAAAAGGCTTTGTAGCATGACTAAGGCTAAGAGGCTTAAATAAGTCTCAGCCTATATCAATACCCACCAGCCTCCACACCACTGGAAAGCCGATTCAAAACACACCCACCAGTGCCAGTGACTAGGAAACAAGCAAGAAGTAAAAAAATCATGTAGTTATCACCAATGCCTGCTGTTTAGCTGCCAAGGCTACCCAGCCCCCATCACTGTGGGCTGTTAAACTGATGGGAGGTTGTCCTGTGAATGAAAGAGAGCAAAGAAGAAAGGGCTCGGTTTCCTCCTGTGGGGGGAAGGCCCTGGTGCAGCCTGCCTCTGTAAGGTAGGTCAAGGGCCCTGGCCAGCTAGCCCTACTGTTGGAGAACAGAAAGCCCCAGGGAAGAAGGCAGGAAGTAAAAGTGAGAGCAAGGGGCCTGCCCCGAGAAAACGGCATCAGATGCAGAAGAAGACATCAGTGATGCTCATCTGTTCTCAAAGCAATGACTCCACCCACTAGTGAACTGTGACCCAATGAAAGTCAGGCTCAGACAAAGAAAAAATTCTTCTCTCTGATGAGGAAGTTGAGTTGCAATCACCGATATTTCCCTCTATGTTCCTCTGCCTGGGGAAAAGAAGCTTGGGCAGAAATTCTGTTTTCCTTTGGGCAGAGGCTAAGTCCAAGGGAGAAGGAGTCTCCTTTCTTGTCAGGTATCAATGTGCCTCTTAAGGAATTTGGGATCAGAAAGCTTGGGTTCAGGCTAAAGGCCTTTACCATCACCACTACCACCATCACCACCATCACCACCACCACCACCACCAGCACTATCACCACCACCACCACCACCACCACCACCATCACCTCCATCACCACCACCACCACCACCATCACCTCCATCACCACCACCACCACCACCAGCACTATCACCACCACCACCACCACCACCACCATCACCACCACCACCACCACCACCACCACCACCACCACCACCACCATACCACCACCACCACCATCACACCACCACCACTTAGCTGGATGAATGTCGGCAGTTATCACCTAGAAATCTCAATTCTCTCTGAAAAATGTGAATGTCACTCCCCACTAGCTATGAGTCATAAACGTGTCCTCCCTGTAGGTTTACCCCCAAAATTCTCTGGGCCAATCCTGGTAGGCCTGGGAGTCTCTTAGGGGTCTCCTATCCCCTGAAGGAAGAGGTGGGATGCAGAGGAAAAGGTCTAGAATTAGTCTTGCAGCGCAAAGTCTGTGTGCCTGGAGTAAGCTATTGACTCCAGGGGCCCATTGAACAACATTTCTCTCCAAGTCCTCCTGGGATTTCCCAGGACTGGCTTCCACCTGATCCCTTAAGTGTGTTCCAGTTTTCCCAGATTGTAACTGCTATAACTGCAGCGTGACCTTTCCCCTGGCTCAAAGGAAGGACCAGTTTTTTCCTTGCAATTGTTGACTGGATCTCACTGCAAAGACAATGCTGCCGGCTTGCGAGTCATAACAGTGTGTCTGCCGGGAAATGTTATTATCATCTCTTGAGTGTCAGCCCCAAGTTCATCACACCCCTAGTTTAGTGTCATGTGCACCACCTGTTAGCTTCTTTTGGCCCCAGCTGCCCACCTGGGTTAGCCCTGTTGGCTCTGGCCCACATTTCCAGCTTCCTCTCTGATTTCTACTGGTCTGCTACTGAAGTTACAGCATGCCTCCTGTTTAAGGCTACAGTTGTCCAATCCCAAGAGGTCCACAAAAGTGATGGGCCTTTACATTGTAAACAACCCAACAGCACCAGCCAGAGATGGATGGCAGTGCTTTAAATTAGGCAGTGCTCTCTATTTGAGTGCAGTATAGCTAAGAGATGTGTAAGGCTTGCTTTTAAAGAAGGCAAGCTGTTTCCTCCACCAGAAATATCCTTGCCCTATCTTAACAGCAGGTCTAGGTCTTCTTTTTGTTCAGCCCTCTCAAGAAAAGATGTTTGTATTTTTCTTTGTAACAAGTATCTATTACATATCTCTATTGTTTCACTGATCATACCATATTGTAACTATTGGGCTTAAGTCTATTTCTCAATTTTGTTGCAAGTTTCATAAAGGCCAGGACCCTATGTTAACTATCTTTGTACTGTCAGTACCTATCATTATGCCAGGGACAGAGTAGGCCTTCACTAAATGTGTTGCATGATTGGGTACATAGACGGATGAATGCATGAAGGCATGAAGGGATGAATAAATTGTACAGTTGGATTGGGGTATCATGGCATATAAACATAAAAGATCGTTACATGTCCATCCCAAAGTATCACAATACTTTGGGAGACCTTGGACAAATCCCAATTTACAGGGCAAGGTGTCAGTTCTAAGACACCAATTTTTGTCCCCATGTTTTCCATTTCTGAAATGGTAAGGCATCTCTCAATCCCTGTCTGCCAGGTGGCAGTTGGGATATGGTTGCCATGGTGAGCTCGTGCATCCAAAGTAGTAGGATGGGTATCAGTAGTTTGGAAGGAATTCATGGAAAGGATAGAGAATGATTTTAAACAAATGTGACATCACCAACACTCCTGACACCACAGAAGACAACAGAATGTGGAAAATTACAATATCTACTGCTTTGAGTTGAAAAGTTTTCAGAAGAGACAGCATCTGAATGTAAAGAGTTTTAAGAATACTTTAACCAATTTAATTTGCTTATGTTTTCCTTTTTAAGGAATGCACAAGAGTGCTGTATCATAATAATCTATGTCTAAATAACTCTAAAATAGCTCTTTCAATAAGAAGAAAATAAAAACTGAGAAAAACGTTATGTAAATTTAATTGATAGCATCTTTTCTTTCTTAGCAATCTATAAAATAATGGTGGTTCTTATAGTCAATGACATTATATTCCATGAAATATGGGGTACTTGCTGTAAAATTAGTTATTTTTTTCCTCTTTGGGGAAACAAATGGGATGAGTAAATTGTATCTGTTATCTCTTTTACTGAAGTAAAGGCACATGGAGATCTGCCTGTACCTTTCTCAGAAAGATAAATTTCACTCTGTTGCAGTAAACAGAACATATGATACTTGCAAATTCTGGGGAGTAGTTTCTCTCTCAAACTGAAGTTTTGTTATTGTTTAATGTTGTTACTGAAGAAAAGAGAGGGACCTCCCCAGGGAAGCCACATTAAAAAGAGTCAATATGTTTTTGACAGCACTGCCAATCAATTCCACCCTCCACACTCCCAAAAAGGGACTATAATCCCCCTGTCCTCACCCACCCTAATTTTGAGACAGACCCGAGTTTGTTGCCAAACCCTCTCTTCCTTCAAAAGAAGATGGTTAGTCCACATCTTAGGTGATCAAAAATGAAAGGAAAATAACAGTAGCAGGGGAAAGCTTCTTGTGTGTAGAGAGCTATACCGTTAGAGAGAAGTAGGGAACTCTTTGGACAGTCATGAAGTGTCTGCCAAGTTCTTTGTGTCCTGAACTTTCCACTGCACTGCTTATTTTAAAGAACCAAAATTAGACCTCACCCAAGTGGACACTAACCCTGACATTTTACACATAAAGGTGTCCGTACTAGGTCTACCAGCCTTACATTTTCTTCTTTGCTCCCCACCCAGGTGGGCCCATCCACTCAATGGCTTTCCAATTCTTCTCTTCCTCTGCTTCTCCTCCAAAACAAGCAGTGGGAAGCAGTCTCTGCAGAGGTGTAAATGATAGCCTTTGACCACGTTCCCTGGATGGTGCATTTAACAGCATTAGGTCCTGGAGGTAATGCAGCCAGCACACAGCCCAGTTCCAGCCCGTCCAAACAGAGCAAAGTTATGACTAGAAGAACAAGTAAAAGGCCCCCTCGCATATGGATGTGCCCCAGTGTGCAATTACAGCCAAGTCTGTAATTCTCAGCAGTATCATTTATGTTCTTGCCTTTTCAGACTCGCACGGTAGATTGTAAAAATGCTGATTTACCACCTTTCTTGGTGAGTTGTCTCTGGAAATGCTCACCCTACTCCACCCGAGGCTTAATAAAAAACTGGTGTCCAAAAGGGTTATAGGTTCATCTCTAAATTCCATATTTGTTCCAAGGAGAAAAAAATAGTATTTGTTGTTTTGGGGGTCCAAAAAAAAAAAAGTGGGAAACAGAAAAGAAAATATTTGATATTCCAGGAGTGCCAAGTCTCAAAGCTTCAAAATTCTCTCTAGCAGTACCTGTAGTCCCTGTAGCATCGGCGGCCTTTGCTCAGGGACACAGCTCCTCTCCAGAATTGCATAAACACGCAACTTCGTTGTATCAGACAGCAGCAGCTACACATGCCACTTGAAAAATTTTTAATCACTATATCTCTTCTCTAAAAACAAACCGGCTTCCCTGGGGGGAGGTTGGACAGCACCCTGGGCAGGTTACACACGGCAAGCAGCTGCCGTGAGCCAAGGGGGGGGCCTGTGGAGGCCGTGAGGTAGCGTCTCGTCTGAAGGAAATAAAATACTGCATGCAGAGGGCTTATGAAAAGCTTCATGCTTGAAAACTCCATAGTAAAGGCAAGTCTTGGGAAGCAGTTTCCCCTTTTGCTGGTCATGTTAACTTTATAGATGGATATGTGAATGCAATTTTGACATTTGTATGGACTTAGTGAAAAAAAAAAAAAAGATAGTGAGGCATGAAGCCAGTTTTTATTGAAACAACATGACCAGCAACAAAACTTCTCAAGTCAGCACTTTGCCAGTGACTAAGATGCAGCCTTCTCTTCTGGGGCTCTGCATACCACCTCCTCGCAGCTACAGCAAATGAAGAAGCAAAGCAGTGGTGCCGCAGAGGCCGTGGCTCTCCTTCTGAACCGCTCTGACAAAATGACTCTAGAAATTTCACCAAGATATTTCAGGACATTGTACTCCCGGCAGCAGCAAGACAGCTTACCGTGTTCCCAAAATTTAACTTTTCAAAACTCAACGGGGTTTATTTTTTAATTTTAAAATTAAATTTTATGTTTAACATTTTTGAATAAGTAATTCATGCACATGGTATGAAATTCAAAGGTATAAATAGTATACGCTGAAATGTAGGTCTCCCCAAACTCCTCCCTAGTGATGCCACTCCCCTTCCTGGAGGCAACCCTTGTTACCTTTTCTTGCAGATCTTTCCCGAGTTCTACGGCAGATGCAAGCAAACCTGACAAATAACCTTTTTTTGTTGTTTCTTAAATGGGCTTTTTTTTTTGGTTCAGTCCAAGAGGTTTAATAAAAACATGTAATGAATTTGGTGAAATGTATAATTTTTAAAACAATCTGATGAAATGAATTATTTATTACATTCAAGCAGATATTTTTAAAGTATTAGCATGTTATTAAATGACTCTTCAAGTTAAAAATGCTCTTTTTTTCACGTATAGACGCATCCACAATATCCACACAGATGAATTCCGATGTGAGAACGTCTCTCGCTCCTCTTACTCTTCTCGGGATTGTGTCTTCCGTCAGCGGAGCTTTCTCTTTTACCCCACTTCACTATGATCTTTACATAGTTTCACTGATGTTCATCGTTTCAGCCTTTCTTTGAAATTCTTAAAGTAATTGTTCAAAGTTTTCTAGACGGAGATGGCAAAAATCATGATTTTTTAAAATTGGCCGATAGAAATCAAATCACTTACCTCTGGCCACCCCTGGCTGATCACTGGCAAGAATGAGAGGCGAGGTATTACACTGTAGAAAGAGCACTCTCCTGGGATTTAAGTGCATCTGATCTATTCATTCTAACCGTCTTAGCATCCGGATCTCAACCAAGTCTTCAAATCTCTCCAGACTTCTATTTCCTTTTTTTGAAATTGAGGGGAAATCACAACTAGAGATTTCCTGCTTAAACATTCTGTTTCTTGTCTGACACTTTCCAGTGTTTTGCCCATATGTATCTAGTTCCTGAAGTCTCAAATTATTCAGGGCAACAAGCTTCTTTTTCTCAAGTTAAAACGAAAAAGGTCAGCACAATTACTGAAATTTGCTAGATGTTATGGACTAAATATTTGTGGCCCCCCAAAAGTCATAGGTTGAAGCCCTAACCTCCTATATGATGGTATTTGAAGGTGAGGCCTTTGAGAGGTAATTAGGTTTAGCTGAGGTCATGAGGATGGGGCCTCCAAGGTGGGGTTAGTACCCTTATAAGAAGAGGAAGAGACCAGTGCTCACTCTCGCTGCCACGTGAGGACACAGTGAGAAGGTGGCCATCTGCAAATCAGGAAGCGGGCCCTCACCAGAACCTGATAATGCTGGCACGCTGATCCTGAATTTCCCAGCATCCAGAACTGTGAAAAATATATTTCTGTTGTTTAAGCCATCCCAAACACTCTATGGTATTTTATGTCAAGACATTAGGCATTTCCTCATTTCTTCACAGCAAATAGTTTAGCAACTCAAAGATATGGTTTTAACTGATGCCAAGTCATCTTTTTTTCACTCAATCAGACAGACTCTTTCAGCATTAGTGCCTCAGAAGTGCATGTTTCATCCTGCATATGGGGCAGGCCCTATTCTTGGTACAGATGCAGGTCAGTAGGCACATTTCCAGCTCCTGAGTCCTGCCACTGAAATCACTGAAAATTAAGAATTGGAGTAGGGCAGTGACATCTGCCCAGATTCACCACACCAACCAGCCTGAATTCTGGGTGACTGAATTGAGCCAAGCTGTGTGTGTGGACTTAAGACAAGAAGGGACAGTGGGCTGCAGAGACTGAAACAGACATATGAAAAATTCTTTCCAGGGGTTAGGCCAAGGTCAGGAACAACAAACATAGCCTTTTTAAGGAGTGGAATAAGATGTGGAAATCAAGTATGAAGCAGCATATATATTGTTCTTCTAATTGTTAAGATTTGTAACTTTTACTATGTGCTTTACTCAACAAATCTGTACTAAGGACAAATTACGTGCTAAGCATTGTCTAGGTGCCAGTAATAGAGCAGTGAAGAGATCTCCCTACCAAAAAACATCCCTGCCCACATAGAGCTCACATTCTAACATTATATTCTCTCACTTCTGCTCCTTCAATCCGGTTAGTGTCTCAACTAACTCCTTTATGTTTAACATAAGGATATTGGTGTCCTATTCTTTTACAGCTGTACTTGTATTTTGTACATCATCAGGATTTTTAATGTTTCCATTCTGTTCATCAAATACAGATAGGTCTTCCAATCTTTGTCTAAATAGATTGATTCTAAAAGTCAAAAATCTATAAACAGATTTATGTTGTCCTAACTATGTATATGCCAATGACTGCAGAGCCAAGTAATATGCTAGAATTATATTTTTTTCTCTAGAAGATGTAATGACATAACCCCTGAGCCACTTAAAGGAAAATATTTATATCCTAATCATTCGGGTCAAATGAATTCCCTGTTCTTATACCAAATCAATTAAATGCTTAAAATCATGACATGCCACATCAAAAAAGTTTGTGACACATTTTACTTTATTTCATAATATCTGAACCATAATTTCTTATATAAGTTTTTTGTTTTTTGTGAAGTTTGTAATTGCTTTCTTTTTCCGTGTTGGTAGAAGAATGATGCTCCTTCCCCTTATCCTCAGACTTACGTAGACTATCAATCATGTTGTCCAATGCATGGAGTTCACCTTTGTCCCCAGAGATATCTCTCCCTGAACTCTGCATTCTCCTACTTCAATCAGGAGTAGTTGCTGCTTAAACCTATTATATAGCTTTTATCCTCATCTCTTCACTGTCTTCCTGGGGTCTCCTGTTGCTTGGATCTTACTTGTTCCTCTTTCTTAATTTTTCACCCTTGTCTTCTTAGAGGACATCCCAAAATAACTTCCTAAGAAATGATTTAGGAGATCCTGAGACATGTACATCTGAAAAAATGTCTTTATTTTTGCTCTCATACTCACTGGACAGTTTGACCAAGTATAGAATTCTAGGTTAAATAAAGAAGTGAAAAGGCAAGCTACAGACTAGGAGAAAATATTTGCAATACATGTATCTGAAAAAAGTCAGGATCTAGAACTTATAAAGAACTTCTAAAATCAATAAGAAAAAGATGAACAACCCAATTTTTTAAAATGGGCCATTACTTGAATAGGAACTTCACAAAGAAGATAACCAAATAGCTAAGAAGTATGTGAGAAATTGCTCAGTATCAATGCTCGTCAGGGAAAATCAAATTAAACTCACAGTGAGATATCACTGCACATTGATCAAAATGGCTTAAATTAAAAAGATTGATAATACCAAGTATTGGCAATGATGTAGAGCAACAAAAACTTCAGACTACAATGCTGAGGGTAAACTCTCTGAAATACTGGATAGCAGTTTCTAATAAATTTAAACACACACCTACCTATGACCAACCCAGCAATTCCAATCCTGGGTATATACCCAAAAGAAGGGGTCGAACAATTCACAAAAACTGTGTAAGAATGTTTGTAGTAGCTGTATTCATAATAGCTTCAAACTAGAAACACCCCAATGCTCACCAAAAGGAGAATGGATAAACCAAACATGCTATAATAATAGAATGGAGTACTTCTCAGCAACAGAAAAGAATGAACTACTGCTACACCCAACAACTTGGATGAATATTAAAATAATTATATTGCTCAAAAGAAGCTAGATATTAAAAGTATACACTATATGATTAAATATATATAAAGTTCAAGAACAGGGATAACAAATCTATAGTGATAGAGGTCAAATACTGATTATTTGAGGGACGAGGTGATGTGTATTGACTGGGAAGGGGCATGAAGGAACGTTCTGGGGTGATGGAAATAGTTTGTGTCTTGATCTGGATGGTGGTAACACACATACTCATCAAGCTCTATACTTAAGATTTGTGCGTCTCACTATGGGTATTACACCTCAATTTTTTTTTTAAAGAAAGATATCTAGGTTGAAAACTATCTTCCTTCAGTACTTTGAAAGCTTTTCTTCATTGTGTTCTAACATCCACAGGTCTTGTGCCAGTCTGATTTTCATTCCTTTAAAGACCAAGTTTATTCTCTTTGGAAGCTTAAGAAATTTTCTTTAACCTTCTTGTTCTGAAAATCCATGAGGGTGTCTCTAGGTAGGAATCTTTTTTTCCCTTTATCCCATTTGCCCTTCAGTATGCCTTTTCAATTTGAATACTTGTGTCTATCTTTATCTCTGGGACATATTTTTCTATTAATTTTTAAAATAATTTTCACCCCTTCTTTTTATTAAGATCTACTGTTCTTGAACCTCCATGAGTCAGAAGATGGACTTCTTTTTCTTTTTTTTTTTGTTTTGGTGAGGAAGATTAGCCCTGAGCTAACATCTGTTGCCAATCCTCCTCTTTTTGCTGAGGAAGATTGGCCCTGGGCTAACATCCATACCCATCTTCCTCTACTTTATAAGTGAGACGCCTGCCACAGCATGGCTTGATAAACAGTACATAGTTCCACGCCTGGGATCCAAACCTGCAAACCCCGGCCAGTGATGCGTAGTGCACAAACTTCACCACTATGCCACCGGGCCAGCCTCAGAAGATGGACTTCTTAAGAGAAGCCTCTATGTCGCTTACTTTCTTTCATTGTTATCTTCTCTTTGTGTTTTTGTTCTATGCTTCGTAGATTTCTTCTTTATCTTATAGCGATTTTACTTAATTTCTGAGCGCCTTACTTGTTCTATGTTCCTGTTTTATAGCAATTTGATTTTATTTTAGGATACAGTAACTCTTCAAATCTTTTGAGGGTACTAGAGGATTTTGTAAAAGTCCTCCTCTGTTTTCTCAATTGTGTCTATTTTCTCTGATAATTATGGTCTTTCTCTTACATGCTACTTGTTTTCCTTATGTGTTTGATCCTCCTTGGAGGATACATATTAATAATGAAGGTGTGTGTTTCCTCCTCTGTTCAGTAGGAAGATTTGTTTCCTCAAAAAAGATTTGTTTTGGGCCAGACCCGTGGCTTAGTGGTTAAGTGCACGTGCTCCGCTACTGGCGGCCCGGGTTCGGATCCCGGGCGCACACCGACGCACCGCTTCTCTGGCCATGCTAAGGCCGTGTCCCACATACAGCAACTAGAAGGATGTGCAACTATGACATACAACTATCTACTGGGGCTTTGGGGGAAAAAAAGGAGGAGGATTGGCAATAGAGGTTAGCGCAGAGCCCGTCTTCCTCAACAAAAAGAGGAGGATTAGCATGGATGTTAGCTCAGGGCTGATCTTCCTCACAAAAAAAAAAAAAAAGATTTGTTTCCTTGCCTGGGGGTCTTCCTGGAAGATCAGTGTATAAGGGCAGTGTAGGTTGAAAGACCAGCTTTATGGTAAGTGGGCATAGAGCTCCCAGACAGCTGAAATGCCAGAATGAGGAACACCTTCTGCTGAGGGAGTCAAAACTCTTAGAGGTCGTGGCTTTCCCTGGTTTATTTAGTATCCTTAGAGAAGGATCCTGGAGGCAACGGCCAGGCTGCCTGCAGCTCTGCCAGAGTCAGGGAGCAAGCAGGGCTGCCAGGCACGACCTTCATACAATCTTCCCCTGTTTTACATCTTCTGCTCACTCTTTCTTTCTCATGTTCCTGTGACTCCAGGCCTTTAGCCCCTCCAGGCAGGTGGGTGCCCTCCTCCACTGCAGACACTCATAGCACATTCTAGGCTGTGATTTTCTACTCTTTTCACCTGCTACATGCTTCCAACCACATCTCATCTTCTAGAAATTTCATGAAGTCTCTCATCTACTAGTGTCCTCCTCCCCATTCTCTTTTAAAAACTTTTAAGATCACTTCATTGTAGCCTCTAGAGGGAGGGAGGTGAACATGTATGTTCACTATATCTTGAATTGGAATGTACATTCTTTCCCTCCTTTTTTTCCAAAAGTAAATTAATTTATTTAGAAAAACCTGTTAAGATGTTAAATATAATAAGATTACAGATATTACCAAACAAAACTCATTTATTAAGGCATCAACTCACCCTATAGTGCAGATGATTCCCAGATCTATACTGTCACCATTTTTCCATATTTGCATGTACCTGTTGATCATTTCTACTTCTCTGTCCTACTTTTACCTCATTTACACCAACTCAAGCCCATTCTCATTGCCTCCCTCCTCATGAAGATCCCCTTCTCTGTCACAACTGGCCCCCTCAGTCTTTCTGCAGGTTCCACCTACATCCATGCAGGCTGAACACTTCACACAAGTCTTTGACTTGACTTTGCTCTGTTGCTTTATAGTCAACGAGGGCCCAAATCCTCTCAGTTCTTCCTTTTTATTTTATTCTGTGTGTGGAGTGAATTATCTCCTTTAGCTCACCCATGTCCTGAAAATAAAGGGGACTAAAAGTAGTAATGGGTATGTCGGCTACATACTGCCAACAGAAGGGAAAAGGAATTGCCACTTGACACCCAGTGGTATCTTTTCCCTTTACACATATGTGCACAGTTCATACCTTAGCCAAACAGGAAAGTTGTGCTGATTAAACATTTAAAGAAAATAAATTGTATTTGTCACTGAGAAGAATTTAAAAATATCTTTTTAAGGGTTGAATGCCTTACATATTCTTAGACCTAAAATTAGTTTCAAGTCCAGTAAACCAATTCCAGTCTCTCCTACTCTGCAGCCAATTTTTTTTTTTTTTATTTCTTTGGCTGAGGAAGATTAGCCCTGAGCTAACATGTTGCCAATCTTCCTCTGCTTTGTATGTGGGTCACTGCCAGAGTGTGGCTGACGAGCGGTGTAGGTCTGTGCCTGGGATCCAAACCCGCAAATCTGGGCTGCCAAAGAGGAATGCACTGAACTTAACCACTATGCCACGGGGCCAGTCCCTCTGCAGCCATTTTGATAAGGTCCCAAAACCATCTCATTTCTTTCCTCTCTTTATGTAAATAAGACACTACAAGTGCATATAGTATCTGAATCATCACATTAGAAAAAGACAGGATCTTCTGCAAACTGAAGTATATGTGGGTAGAAATCACCCTCATACTCCTTCCCACACCATTGTACTTGTATAATGTTAGTGCTGGTCTGATGTTTGCATCATCATCTGTGATTGTAAACATATAAAATTGTTATTGGGCTGAACCATTGATAAACCTAGTTCAGGAATTTAAGGTTTTCTGCTTTGGCTCATACTCACATCTCTACAGAAATATGATTGTAGAGTTTACACTTTGACACTTGGAAAATTCAACTTGCCATTAAGTTGTTATTTGTGTGCCTCTTGGGTAGAAATAAATTGATTAGAGCACAACCCTGAGGTCTGTTGGGAGGGCTTGGTGGAGGTGGGGAGAAGCACAGAGAGGGGTGGTGATGGGAGGAAGGGGAGTATTTATATTCAGTGAGGTTTTGATATGAAACAGAAAGGCAATCACAGATGGTGTCTGATTACAGTTGGATTACTGCCAACAACTCACAGGTACATACTGCAGGAAAAACCAAATGTGGCACCCATGGGAACCTCATTCTCAAGCCTCAATGCCCTTCAAGTGCTCAGGATTACGCCCTCTGTCACTGTTGGTGATTATATATATATATCTGTAACTCATTTTAAGAAACCTCATCATATCAAAACTTGAATGTATTGAAGAGGTACATTAACCAGAACAAATTTCTATCACAGAAGAAGCCTTCATTTCATGAAATGATTTTTACAAAATAGTAAATTTCCCTGTGAATTTAAAATTTGATTTATTTACAAAATTAATTTTCCATGCAGCTTTTGGTTCATTCATTCAATCACTCATAAATATTTATTAATGACTGCCATATTCACATTTTCAAAAATACAGCACTTAATGTAGAAGAAGATTGACATTTAAATCAGGACAGGCCAAGATCTTGACTTAACATGGCGTCCTTTTGTTTTCACTACAAAGGTGACAGTGATTCATTTTTGCTCAATAGAGAGTGCTGAGTGACAACTGATATCTAAGTTTATCAACGGCACCATAACTCTGAGATTGCATCTTAATGGTCTGTGATTCTCCAGCTTTAGAATATCTCCACAATTCCCTGACAACCTGATGAAAATTGAAAATACCTAAACAACCAGTTGTTTGTCCATTGTTGATCAATGTCACAAAATTAGCTGGTTTCCGCTGGAACATGATGAACTTAGACTAAATTGTCTCAACCTGAAGTGTACTGGATTTCTTAGACAGTCAAAAGAAAGGCCATTCACTGCAAAAAAAAGAAATCCAGAGGCTTAAGGTGCTTCCTCAAATTCATGGGAGCCACGTCCAAACAAAAATAACAATAACAAAACTCGCTTTCATTTCTGTGGGAAGAAAAATCACTGTAACTATGGGTAGGGGAATATTACCATTAATCCATAAAGGACTTTTCTAAAGTGAAGAGCACAGGTCTAGAGATCAAGAGCCAGGACCAGACTTCCTGGGTTTGAATCCTGACTCTTTGTCTTATAAGCAGGTGTGTGTTTTAGGGCAAACTACTTAACCTTGCTGCGACTCAGTTTCTTTATCTGTAAAATGGAGATAAAAATAGTACCTGTGTCACATGGCCATATTAGGATTAATTGAGTTAAGACATAAAGTGCTTGGGAGAGAGCATGGCACAGCAACAGTACTATGGAAGTGTTTGCTACTGTGATTATGATAAATACCTACTCTAGGCCAGGTGCTTTACCATAATGATCACAGTCAATCCCTCCAGGTGGATAGTGGATATTATTATCTCTATTTTCCTTGATGAGAAAATGGATTTCAGAGGAGATAAGTAATTTTTCCAAGACTACACAGTGGCTAAGTGGTTGAGCTGCAATTCATACCCAAGTCTTTCTAATTCCAATCCACCTCTTCCCACTTGTGAAGAGAAGGCAGCTAACTAGCCAGTTGGCTGAATTTCTCACTTTTCAATTAGTTGTCCTAGTGTTCTTTAAGGAGGGCCTGGCCAGACTTGGACAGCTACTGCAAAGATGCTCCATCTGCTCCTGTCCCATAACAGCCAGGGAGCAGGCAGTGTAGTCACCCAGCATGGGGCAGCAGCTCTGCAGGGAAACCGAGGGACTGATGCAATGATCAGAGGGCCCTGGTCCCGACTACTTTCTCCTCCCTGTTATCAGAGAGGCTCCCTGCAGTGGTTGCCAGTCAGGGTGTATGATTTGCTTGCTCTTTCCCTTTCAAAATGTTTTCATTTTTTCACACTATATTTAATATTTTATTGTTTCTTCTGGATGAAAAGAGAAAAGCTTGTTCTGAAAAATATATAACACCCTCTTCCACAGAAGAGATCCATCCTGGAGCAGTGCTCACAGCCAGCGCTGCCAACTTCAAAAATAAATGGTTCTGATGTCTTCAGAAACCAGATTTTCATATTTGTTCTCTGAAGAGCGGAGGGCACATTTTTAATAAAGCTCTAGTTGTGAGAAATCGCTGGCTCAAAAACAGCAGGCGGAGGCTCGGCGAGTGCAGCAGCCTAGGAGCCGCTGGGGTGAGTAATTTGCTTCCATAAACAGGAGCACCGAGGAAGTCTTTTGTAAGGCTCAGCCCATTTTAACCCGGTGACTTCATTTCCCATTATCAGGTCTGATCTCAGCGAAGGTGATTTGCGTGCAGTCCAGATCTGGCCGGCTCTGGCACAGACTTACCTAATATAACCTCAAATCTAAATCAGAAGTGCAGATATTCATCTTCCCCACCACATTATGGTATGTTTAAATATAGCATTAACAAGCCTGTACATTTATTTGTGACAAGGCTCAGACCTTGGAATACCTTCTGGTTTAATTTCTTCTACACACTGACTGAATACAGATTAATTTTTATGACTAATAGGAACGTATACGCTTAACATCAAAAGCGATCTCTTGCTGCACTAGGTGGGGCTGCTTAAATGTGATCCGGAGCAAGGACGAGCTAGGAGGAGTGAAGATGGCTACATAGAAAGAAGTGGCAAATGTCGCCATCTTACCTCTCTCTGAGCTCATCCATTATGCATTCAGTCCAGCTCTCCACTGTAGGTAATGGGAGCAGGTGGTCTCAAAAGGGCCCCTTAGGTAAGTAATCTTTGACTTAACTGCCACTTGAGTCTGCTGAATCACGAGTGAAGTCCTCTGGGGTACCCCTTCATGTGGAGGAGTGAAAGTGTCTCCATACAATGAGAATGGATAAAGGAAAAGGGACATGTGACATAGCCACAGAATATCTACCACAGGGTGCTATTTGGGCCGGCAGACAAAGGGAAAGGTGTGAGGGTGTTGTCCTCCCTTTTAGGGGAACTGTTGAGGAAATGCTGCACTCTTTGCCAGCTGGAGGACCTGATGTACAGAAGAATATGGAACAACGGTCCTAGTTCAGTCCTCCCTGTTCTTCCTGTCCCCTACATATTAATTGGTTGGAACTCTGGGCATGCCATAGGGATTGAATCCCACTGCAGGGCAAAATGCTAGAAGACCTTCTCAGCTCCTGGCTCTGAAAAAGGAAGATTTGCTGCATATTTTCTTTTGGCCTTCTAGATCTACTCTCCACCTTCTCCCCTCTGCCCTGTGTCCTGGAGATTGATATTTTATGGATTGCATCAGTGGGCGCCCTTGCCCTCTGGCTTCCAATTGGGTTCAACCAATGGGAAGCAACAGGAAGAGAAAGACAGCAAATAAGTGAGATTGAAGTACTTATTCCCTGAGTCCTTCTCTGTGGAGTCACTGCAGTTTGCCTACATCCTTCAACAAATGGCACAGCTCCTGTCTGATCCATCTTGCAGGGATAGAGATTAGCCTTAGAAAGGACACTTTCTGACTCTTCCACCAGAGAAGAGGAAGCAAAGATATGTGTGGATGCAGTTGTGGGTAGGAGTGGTAGGAAACTGAGCGTTCTCACGTGGTAGCATCCTTTCATTGCATGCGTGTGAAGGAATGAGGCAAATGCATTCCTGATGCACCAGGAGGAGAGAGCAATAGAGGAGAGGGCTTGAGGGGTGTGGAAAAAGTTGGAGAGATTTGACTCAGAAAATGTATAAACTTAAGGCATCTTTGAAGACTGAGTGAAATTAGAGAACATGAACTTGTAGTGGCACGAAGCTTCATGTTGAGTGCTCAGAACCCTGTGAGTGCAAGCAGAAAAGGCAGTCAGTTGGAGATCTGTAAAATTAGGAGTTTACCAGGCATAGGAAATAAAAGGAGGATATTGAGAATTGAAGACTTTGGCAAGAGAGTGACTGAAGAAATGTGCCTTGTGGTCATGATGGAACTAAAGATGATGTGGGGATGACAGATGAGAATAACAGAATGAGAGAATTAGAAGATTACATGACTGTGATTAGGAAGTGTGAGATTTGGGTGGAGGGAAGTAATCCCTGGTGATGATAAGTTTTAGGATATGATCATTGAAATGAGCTGGAGGTCATTAAAGTTCAAAACGTCAAGAAATGAGAAGTGTTTTTCATCCAGAATGACAACAGATTAGAGAGGAAGACTGTCAACCCATGACTAAGTCTCCAGTAGCTTTGAACAAATGAGGGGTAGGAAGCTGATGGCAGTGAGAAGAGAAGGCAGATGATATTAGCTTCAAGTGAACCCATATTTGTGCATGAAAGGTTGGATTAATGGTCTAAAAGCAATACTGGGGACCAGGAGGATATCCACTCTGTCTCCTGACTCTTAGGTATGTAGAAAATTATCAGCTACCACTTGATAAAGCTGCCAGGGAAGCAGCACTTTCAGGGGAGGCCCAGATTTCAGCATAGACAGGAGACGAAAAAAATATTTAATGATGAGGTCAAGGAAAGAGAAAACTCCATTTATTACGGATCTGGGGGACAGTGCAAGGGATTAGGATGGGGGGAATTAGGGAGAAGTTGAATTGAAAGAGAGATGACCAGAGCGACATATATTTTAGCCTTTGTAGAGGTGCAAGGCATGATGGGTTTTGTTAGTCGTAAGTGGTCCAAATGACCTACTTGTAGCAATACCCATGTACTGGGAAAGCAATAAGGTGGAAGGAAAATGACCAACCTGCTCTGGAAGAAGTTAGAGCAGATGCAGGATTGGTGGACCTTTGAAGAATTCCTAATCCCTGTGAGCAGGCAGGCACGGGGATTAATTAATTTCTCGAATCCTTACCACAGTGGTTCTCAAATGTTTTGGTCCTAGGTCCCCTTTACACTCTTTAAAATTGTTGAGGCCCATCGGAAGTCCTAGCCAGAGCAATCAGGCAAAAAAAAGAAGTAAAAAGGGATCCAAATTGGAAAGGAAGAAGTGAAACTGTCATTATTTGCAGAAGACATGATTTTATATATAGAAAACCCCAAAGAATCCATCAAAAACCTTTTAGAAATAATAAATGAATACCATAAAGTTTTAGCATACAAAATCAACATACAAAAATCAGTTGCATTTCTATACACTAACAATGAAGTAGCAGAAAGAAATTAAGAACACAATCACATTTACAATTTCAACAAAAAGAATAAAATACCTAGGAATAAATAAATTTAACCGAAGAGGTGAAAGACCTGTATGCTGCAAACTATAAAACACTGTTGAAACAAACTGAAGAAGACACAAAGAAATGGAAAGACATTCTGTACTATTACCATCGTTAAAATGTCCATACTTCCTAAAGCAATCTACAGATTCAATGCAATCTCTACCAAAGTTCCAACAACATTTTTCAGAGAAATAGAACATCCTAAAATTTATATAGAACAACAAAAGATCCCAAATACCCAAAGGAATCCTAAGAAAAAAGAACGAAGCTGGAGGTGTCACAGTGCCTGATTTCAAAATATACTACAAAGCAATAGTAACCAAAACAGCATGGTACTGGCACAAAAACAGACACACAGATCAATGAAACAGAATTGAGAACCCAGAAATAAACCCACACAGCTATGGACAGCTAATTTTCGACAAGGGAGCCAAGAACATACAATGGAGAAAGGAAAGTCTCTTCAATAAATGGTGTTGGGAAAACTGGACAGCCACATGCAAAAGAATGAAAGTAGACCACTATCATACACCACACCCAAAAATTAACTCAAAATGGATTAAAGACTTGAATGTAAGACCTGAAACCATGAAACTTCTAGAAGAAAACATAGGCAGCACGCTCTTCAACATCGGTCTTAGCAGCATATTTTCAAATACCATGTCTGACCAGGCAAGGGAAACAGTAGAAAAAATAAACAAATGGGACTACATCAAACTAAAAAGCTTCTGCACAGCAAGGGAAACCATCAACAAAATGAAAAGACAACCTAACAATTGGGAGAAGATAATTGCAAACCATACATCTGATAAGGGGTTAATATCCAAAATCTATAAAGAACTCATACATCTCAACAACAAAAAAACAAAGAACCCAATTAAAAAATGGGCAAAAGATTTGAACAGACACTTTTCCAAAAAAGATATACAGATGGCCAACAGGCACATGAAAAGATGTTCAACATCACTAATTATCAGGGAAATTCAAATCAAAACTACAATGGGAGGTCACCTCACACCTGTCAGAATGGCTATAACTAACGAGACAAGAAATAACAAGTGTTGGAGATGATGTGGAGAAAAGGGAACCCTCAGACACTGCTGGTGGGAATGCAAACTGGTGCAGCCACTATGGAAAACACTATGGATATTCCTCAAAAAATTAAGAATAGAACTACCATACAATCCAGCTATTCCACTGCTCGATATTTATCCAAAGAACATGAAAACACAAATGCGTAAAGATATATGTACCCCTATATTCATTGCAGCATTATTAACAATAGCCAAGATTTGGAAACAACCTTCCTCATCAAGGGACGAATGGATAAAGAAGATGCGGTATGTATACACGATGGAATACTACTCAGCCATAAAAAAAGATAAAATGTTGCCATTTGCTACAACATGGATGGACCTTGAGGGTATTATGCTAAGTGAAATAAGTCAGAGGGAGTAAGTCAAATACTGTATGATCTCACTCATAAATAGAAGATAAAACAACAACAACAACAAACAAACACAGAGATTAGATTGATGGTTACCAACAGGGAAGGAGGGAGGGTGGAGGGTGAAAAGGGTGACTGGCTACACGTGTATGGTGATGGATGGTAATTAGTCTTTGGGTGGTAAACATGATGTAATCTACAAAGAAATTAAAACATAATGATGTACACCCGAAACATGTATAATGTTATAAAGCAATATTAAAAATATATTGGCATTGATAAAAAAATAAAAAATAAAATAAATAAATTAATTAATTAAATTAAATAAAAATTGTTGAGGCCCTCAAAGAGTTTTTGTTTGCATGGGATATATCTATCTATATTTAACATATTAGAAATGTAAATTGAGAAAATTTTAAATTATTGATCTATTATGTTATTTAAAAATAACAATAACAAACCTATTCCTTGTTCACACAACTATCATTTTCAAGTGAAAATTAATTTGTTGACAAAAATTTGTTTCAATGAGAAACTATGCATTGTATAGAGGGCACCCCTCTGGGTTACTAAACTGTAAACTTCCCTTTTCTTAGAGCTATTTTCTAACTCTATAATTGTAGTGTCTGAGAGACATGCAAATTATGTCCTGTCTGATAAAGGTTAAATTGGGAAAACCCATTTTGCCTCCAATTACAATTCATTTCGACATACCTTTACTCCACATACATTTGAATTTAAGTTGTTTTTTGAACTGTTTGTAATATCTGTCTGGTTCCCTTATTCATTAATAAGTAGAATAAGATCTTCAACCTATGTTCATTTTTACATCTGTATGAAATTCATGATTTTACTTGAGTTTTTAAAAAAACTATCTTTCAACAAAGTGCATTTTCTAAAACAAAAAAAATTAGTGAGAAGAGTGGAGTTGTTTTACACTTTTAGAAATCTTTTTAATGTCGGGCATAATAGAAGACAGCTGGTTTCCCGTATCTGCTTCTGCATTCAATCTGCTGTAGATATGTTGTTTTAGTTGAAGTATATGGAGAAAATCTGGCCTCACACAGATATGTAGTTGGAAGAGGGAAGGGTATTTTAATATCCTTTTCAGATAATTGTGGATATTCTTGTTAATACCATATCAAAACTTGCCAAGTTGTAGTTTCTTAAAGGTTAGTTGTAATACGGAATCTGAAACCATTTCAACGAACTTTTCATACTCTGTTAAACTAAAAATTAATTGTTCTATCTTTCACTTTGAGAGGATCTTTTATCCATGCATGATTTTCTAACATAATGCATTGGTCATTGGGGAAACATTGGTTCACTGAGTTATGCAGATCTTCCAAATGTTGACACATCTCATTATATAATATTTAAAAAATGACATTGTTAATATCACTGCCAATTTTAAAAAAAAGCCTTAAATATTAGAAAACTGTCAAACTTACAGGTGGATATGTTTTTCAAAATTCTAATTTTCACTTGCAAGCTTGAATTTTCTCATGAGCAACAAATACAGTCAGTTGTTTCCCATAAGTGACAGGCTCACTCACTCATTTAAGAAATATTTGCCAAATACTCAAGTCTAAATAACCATAGTTTGCTCATCAGTCATTCTTTCAAGCAAAAATGGCATTTCACAAAAAGCAGCTAGTCCAGCTTATAACTCAAACGATTATACAAGTGCGTTTCCTCAAGATAATCATTGTATTTCAGTATGCAGCAGAAGTACTTTATGTGTACTTCTCATTTTCTCACACAGACTATTAAAAAGACTTATACTCAAGGGTCAAGATTGAAAATTAATAATTTTTACTGCTTCAAAAAAAGGACATTCTCAAATGAAGCTGGCATGTTCTTTTACCGTGGGTGAGGGCGAGTGAAGAATCCAACAACTACTAGTTTAGTGCTACTGTCTTGACTCATTATGAGGCACCAAGAAGTTATCCACCATTGCTTTTGCATCATCAGTGCAAATACCAATATGGTGGAAAAACAAATTATGTCTTAATATTATTATGAAAGTAGTTTTGCTCTTGTGAACTCCCTGAGATAGTCTCAGGGACCCTCAGGGGTCCACAAACCACACTTTGAAAACCATGGCCTTACCAATTTCTCTTGCATGTCTCCTTTACTAGAGGAACTTGTACCTCTGCAGTGACTTCTCTGCTGGTGTGTGAGCTGCTTTCATTTCTCTTTTTCTGGGGCTTGACATAAAGTAAATTATCAATGATTATTTGTTGGAAAAAATTCACCAGAGTGGAACCCAAAAGACAGAGTGATCAAGTTTACCTGAAGGAACTGGGCAAGGTTTGAAGAAGATGACATTAAAGTGGGTTTTGAAGGGGGAAAAGGAGTTCCACATGTGGATCTTGCAGAGAAGAGCATTGTGGGTAGAAGGCAAACAACAGGGGCATGAGAACTTTGTCGTGTTGAGTTGACTTGACAGATGAAGACACCCATTATGCTGTTGGACATGTAGGCCTGGTACTTAAGACATACATTTAGGTTAGAGAGATTTGAGAATCATCAAAATATTGGTATTAGTTAGAATCACGGCAGTGAATTCGATCTGATAGGAAAAGTGTGTAGCATGACAATAGGGTGGGTGGAGGAGAGGACGATGGAATCTTTCACGAATCTGCTTTAAAGGTGGTCAGAGGAAACGATGCCAGCAAAGGAATCTGAGAAAGAACAGTCACAAAGCAGGTTTGGGATTTAGGAGAGAGTAGAATCCTGGAATTAAAGGAGGAAAGAGTTTACGAAATAAGAGAGTGTCCCAAAGTATCAAGAACCTCAGGGAAATCAATATTGGAAACTGTCCATTAGAGTTGGTAACAATGAAATGTGTGGTGGCCTTTGCTTGGACACTTTCATGTAAGTGGTGAGGGCAGAAACCACATTACATAAAGTTAAGGGTATGTGCAAGGAGGATAAAAGGGGGAAAGACTGTTAATGACTCATTTAAGAAACCTGTCTATAAAGAAAATGTGAAAGTAGAAGAGGAATGCAGTTTTAGAGAAGGAATTTTTAAAATGTAAGATATGTGCACATTTGTAACCCATAGGGAAGGATCCATAAAAAAGGAGATGGTAAAATTAGAGAAAGGAAGAAATTATAATGAATGGGTCACATCCCACTCTTGGAGGAAGGGAGGGGATAGGTTGCAAAGCATAATAAAAGAAATTAGACTTAGATTAGAGAAACGATACCTTTTCTCTGAGACTGGAAACAACCATGGGGACAGATAAGTAAATTTATATCTGTGGAGCAAGAAAGTTGAAAATTTTCACATCTGGTGGCCTCTATTCTCTCTATAAAACAGAAATCAAGTTTTCTTTTGAGAGTGAAAGTAATGGGCCATAGGAAGTATTCTAGCCAGATTACCCAGAAAACAGAACCTAGGGCAAAAGCTTATTTTCTAACACTTTATGGGAGCAGTGTGTGGCACAATTCCAAGGAAGTAAGAGGGAGGGAAAAGGGAAATGAGACAGAGACAGAGGAAGAACAGGTATGAGAAGGGACATTACTGAGACGACTGCTGCTTGCTATCGAGGGCAACTGATTATGCAACACCAGAGCTCCATCTGCAGAAGGCCGTGTGAAATATTGTAGGACAGTCCAGGGAGGGGATGAGAATAAAGAGAGAAGAATTTTTCCAGTAGTGCCTATCTCCACTGGTCAAAGTTTTGCCCCAGAGAATGTCAACTCCTCTGCACCAGTAGTTTAATACTTGAATTCCTGGCAGGTTTCCAGGGAAGCCCCAGGGTGGGAGATGAGTTACTGTGCCCATGTGAAGATGGTGGGTGAAACACTACTAGGAAAGAGTACAAATAGAGCAGATCTTTGCGGTGGCATCTGTGACAAAACTAATAGTGGAAGGCCCATGAGAAAGGTAAGGCCAAGAGGTTCTGGCATTATGCCTAAGAGGCGTCTAAACCAAGAAATTAACTTGAAAATAACAGTAAGATTTCAAAAGTCAATTGCTTCCTAAGAATAAGAAGAAATTTTGAGTAGCACTGAAGGTACATTGGATACCAAACAATCATTTTGGCAATAATTTGCAAGGCTATGTTATTTTCTCCAACAACATTCAATGGCCCCAATGTAAGAGGGATGTAATTACATTGCAGAGTTTTGCTGAAGATTTCTGGGATAGGATTAGTGGAAGGTGAAAGGAGGTGAGGTTGTAGGTGAGGAATGAATTCAAGAGACCAATCATAAAATTTGGACATGGTAAAGAAGGAATCATATTCAAAGGCGGGCCAAAATAGTCAGAGAAAGGGACTGGAAGTCCTAACATATTTGAAATCTGGTTTAGTGGGAATGAAAGAATAAAATTGGAAGGATATGAAATTGAAATCATAGAACAGTATATTTTGGAAGGGAAAGATTTTGGTGAAATGAAGAAACATTCTTGAGTCATGGGAGGGAATTCAGAAGCAGAATCAGGATGAAAATTCCATTTGAGTTCATGTCAAGGATGTGGAATGTATCGAACACATGGAAGTCTCTCAGGATGATAGGAAGAGATCAGGAAGTGAAGTGAAGAAGAGATGCAAGAAACCAAAGTTATCAATGTCAGAAAGTGAACTGGAGGTTAGTAGACCCAGTGACAAGAAGGAATAGGAGGTGGCATTCTTAATTCTATTGTCTAGCAGTACTGAGTATCAACTGCTTGCCAGGCACTGCACTAGGTGCTGGGAACACAAAGATGAGCAAGATAGTCCCACAATCTAATAGGGACACAAACAGGAAAACCAATATTATAACACAATAAGGTATGAGTTTTAATGAAGTTTATACACTATGCTCAAGAAGCCATGCTGATCTTAAATCTTGAAAACTGATTTAGAGTTTTGCAGGTGAAAAGACAAGGAAAGGAATTCTAAGTAGAAGGAAAAACATAGTCATAGCCACTCACTAAGAAAGAGATTCAGCAGAAAGACTAAGAACTATGAATGAACTTGATTAGTTTGAAGACTTTTAAAATAGATTTAGTATGTGTTGTGTGTTGTTTAGAAATTCTTCCAAGCTTTTGTTTTTGTTGTAATGTACAAATTTACATATGAATGTGTAATTTAATTATAAAAATAATTCACACCTTGTTCATTTTCTTGGCATTCACATTCTTTAGCTCCCAGGAGCTCTGAAGAAGGACTACAGAACTAAGTCATTACAGCATCATACATCTTGCTTCAAACATGTGGGTGTGATAAGAGATCATAGGTCTCTTTAAGACAAGGACTGAGCACTCTGGTCCAGGATCAATAAATTACAAATGTCCATATTAGAGTGCTGAAGACTAGAAAACAAAGTCATAAATGAAAATCAAGAGTATTATCTTTAGAATTGTCTGCTTACTGTAAAGGATATATTCTGGTTGCTTCCCCCCTTCTTTTACTACTTTTGAAGGAAGATTAACTCATTTTATTTTTATGGCATTGGTTGAGCTTCCAATATTTAGAGAAGCAACAAAAAAGGGAAATAGCCTTGTAAACTATCATTAGCCTTTTAAGATCATCCTGTGGATAAATGATCAAACGGTGAGGGCCTTGAAGACTTTTCCTCTGCCTATAAATGGTCACTAGCTGATGTGCTACCCAACATCATTCTCTTATACTCAATTTTAGAGCGAATAGTGGAGACAGCATGGGATGGGTGATAGAGTACAACAGACCTGGGTTAAACTCATGAGCTTCTTACCAGCTGTATGACTAAGCTACATGACTAAGCTAGGTACTGGCTACTGGCAGATTTTTGTCTTCCGAGAAATTTGGTTTCTTTTTCTATAAAGTTAGGCCTGGGAATAGTTCTGATGGGGTAGATCTGTACTCCCCAAGATCAAAGGACTCCGTCAGCAGGGGCATCCTTACAGAGCTTTGACACTCTTAGAGTGCCCTCTGGAGCTGTAACCAGTCCTGCAAGGACCTTCCCAGCCTGTTCTCTGACTATGGTTTGCCTGATCCTGGATCCTTTGTTTTGCCACATCACCTGTCTTTGCGTCCCTCCATCCCCTTCCCCCAAGAGGCTCCATAGCTTTCATAAAATTCTCAAAGGGCCTGTGATCCATAAAAACGTGAGGGGAAAAAACATGTTGTGCTAGCTCTTCAAGATCAACGCAACCAGTTTCCAACTAGAAGCATGGAAACGGGCAGGTGAGAAATAGGTCTGTTTAATCAGTCAGACACAGTTCCTTTGGAGGAACTCGAGGAGGCTTGAGGTCAAGTTAGAAACTAAGCATTCTCAATTATGAGAAGTTAGGAGTCTTGTCCATTGCATTTCATCATGTACAAAAGCACATGTATGAAAGAATGTTGAAGAGGTGTTTTGTTACTAAATCATAATCTGTCTCTCATTAAATATTTCTTAATTTAAGGAAAGACCTGATGATAATTTTCTGTAATCCAGAAGAAAATCCAAAGGATATTCATGCATTGGATCTCATGTCATTGGTCAAGTGAATTCAAAATAAGGAGAGTATTTTAAGATATAATTGTTAATGTGCTTCCTCAGGGACCCAACCTTTCATCACAAGAAGGTAGAGGAAAATTTAATGATTGATGAAAGCCTCTCCAAGGACGTAAATTCCAATGACTTCTCGGTAATATTTCACTTCAGACAAGGCACTTACATTTACACCTCAGTTTCCTCATCTATGAAACAAGAAGTTTGGGCCAGATTAGTGCTTCTCAAAGTATGGTCATGAAACTCCCTGCACAGAACCATCTAGAGTTTCTATTTAAATTGCAAACTTCCCAGATGAATCTTAAAAACATTATTATCTCTCTAAGGGAGAAAAGGCAAACATAAAAGGCTACATGATGCATGATTACACTTATATGAAATTCCAGACATGCAAAATTACAGGAAAGGAAACAGACTGGTAGTTGCCTGGGGGCTATAGGTGAGGGAGAGGAAAGGAGACGGATTGCAAAGGAGCACAAAAAGATTTTGTGGGGTGATGCAACTGTTTTATATTGTGATTGCAGTGGAGGCTGCAAGACTGTATACAATTACCAAAATTCACCAAATTTTACATGGAGAGTGAGTGAATTTCACTGCATGTAAGTTATACCTCCTCCAAAAATTTTCAAATTCCTGGGCCTTAACAGAATCTGAATTTTTAACAAGCTCCCTCGGTGGATGTTTTATTCACTAAAATTTGGGAACTACTGAGTTTAATAATTTATTTGTCCCTTACGAATTTAGGATTCTATAAAGCTCTAATTTGGGTGACAGTGGCAAAGTGTTCCTTAATGTCAAAGATAGATGGCAAAGGATATTTTTAGCTGTTATGCAGACTATGAAAAATATGGAAGACTAAGAACTCTAGAAGTTAAAAAAATTATTTTTAAGCTTGGCAAACCTCTGTCTAGGGAACAGATTTAGAAGGAGTTAGCATATGGGTTAGAAGGACTTCTAGGGCTGTTTGTTAACACCTGGCCCATGCCTGGGCAGACAGTTCCTTTGCCTCTGGCTACAACTGCTCACTTTTGCAATTCAGAAGAATGCAGACTTTGAGAGCAAGATGAGCCAAAACAGAAACTAGTATAATTTTGCTACACCTACCAGCATCGTTCTCATTCCTGTTAGTCTGAGTTTTAAGTAATTTTAATAAGCAAATGAATTCTTTTCCAAATCTCCAAGGCCTATTTTATTGTTAGAGAAAAAACACAATGGCTTGCTGAAGGCCTTGGAACACTGCTAATCACCCTCAGAAGAGCTGAGCAAGGAAAGGGCTGGAATTCTAGCTCTTCTGCTGCTCATCTGGATTGTGACATCATTCAAGTTAATTGATGGCATTCCTATCTACCTTACCATTTGGGACCATGCATTATTCAGAATATTTTCTTGTTAATCCAAAACAAAAAGTGCTCACCCTCTGGAGCAGTGCCCTGGTGTGTGAGATCACATTATTGATGGCTAACTGCTGTCAACTACCGGGGAGGGACCACAAGCTGCCAGCTGTTGCCTGGAAACGGCCTCAAAGTGGGCAGAGGAGGCCATGAGAGGATCCAAAAACCAAAGAGGATTTCAACACTTGAAGTATAATAAATGAATGGTTCCTCAATAAACAAATAATATAAAAAGAAAGAATGCAGGAAGGCCAAAATGGGAAGCAATGAACTAGGCATGACCAGGCTCAAACGTATAAACATATCACAGGCCTCTTTGGTCAGCAGGGGAAAAATGGACCATAGAGTGATTGTCTCCTGTCTCCTTTGCTGCCTCACTGCCTGCTTCTCTCCTCTTTCCCTCTCCGTTTGTTCCTCTCTCCCTGCCTCCCTCCCTCTCTTCTCTGATTCAACATTTAAATGAGCATCTTTTACACAGATCCAAAAGGGCATTGGAGAAATACAATGAGTACGAAAGACACAGTTCCTTTGGAGGAGCTTGTAATCTAGTGGGAGAGCCTGATAGCTAAACAATCACAATTAAGCATAAAAAGTGCTTTAATAAAACTAAGTGCCACAGGAGCCCAGACGAGCAAGTGTCCTGCTCTCCCTAGAGAAGCTGTCTAACCTTATACCAGTGTTCTCACCTAGAGGAGATCTGCCTCCCAGTGGACATTTGGCAATATCTGGAGACATGCATGGTGAAAGAACAGGACAGCAGTAGTAGAAAGAGAGCCTTCAGATGGTGATTTGGGTCTCACAACTGTGAAAGGAGAGAGGGAAGGAAGGCAGATTGAGTAGGATGAGCCTCAGACTGCAGTGCAGCTCTGTAAAAGTCGTGGTCAGGCTGACGAGGAATCCCTGAGCACATATTGTCCACCAGAGGAGTCCTGTATCAGGCAGGAATGGTCCTTCTCTAGTATCCCCACCATGCTCATTGGCTGAGAGCTGTCTGAGAAGATGACAGCCTTGGCACAAATGCCATAGAGAATCCAGAGGTGTGGCAGCAGAAGCTGTCAGCTAACACTGCTCCTCTCAGGAGGTTCTCCCTAGAGGGGACTGAGTGATGAACCTCCCTGGGCACCACAAATAGACTGTGACTCCGTCTATGTTGTAAAGCAAGATTTATTAAAGGTCTCCGTCTTCCTTCCAAAAAGCTAGGCTGCACATCTGCACTGAATGAAGAGAAGGTACAACTGCAAATTTTATTCCTAAAGACTTTTAGTTTATAAAGTTGCTGGCTTGATCTTTTGTTATGCGTGTCTATACAATACTAGAAGAGAGACTTGTCCTTTTGTGTCACAAATTAAGTGAAAAAAAGTTGTGATTACGTGCCACATAACTTCTGCCTCTGAAATGTTAATAACAGGGATAAGAACACACACACACACATTCTTCTATAACAATTAACTATTATCTCCACAGGGCATTGGCTATACGTTGCTGAAACTACCTTTCTGTGTACAGCCCATCACCAAAGGAGCAACTTCAACTCCAGGATCCAGGATCTTTCAGATGCTTGAAGAATATTCTCTTGGCAAATAATGGAAAGCAATATAGCACAATGATACTTTGTGTCGTTTTACTTGGAAGAATACAATGAGGCAGTGAAACTCCTTGACTAGTTTCAGTCTCTCTTGGCATCTTGATTTGGCAGGTCTAAGACAACATCACAAGGGGAGCCATCTGCCTTGTGTGCTTGCCCCTTAAGAAGAAAACATGGTTCTCCTATTATGTTATTGATTGTACAGGAGCCTTGTGGGTTCCTTAGGAAATGATGTGAACATACTCAAAACTGCAATCTGTGGTTCCCACAACCAGTCAAGCATATGTTGTCCCTGGGATTAATGCAATCTGCACTCTCAGTCGCAAAGAAGATCCTTATTGTCAACAGCTGGTGTTTGGATCCGCTCACTGTTGGACCATAAGGACCCATTCCAGTGTTGTAGATTTAAGAGTAAGATATGGAATATGATGCAGTTCTGGGTGGAATTTCTTAAAACCCAACTGCCAAGAGTAACTCCTCTGAAATGGAAGGGAGAAGGTAAAAGGAAGAGAGAGAGACACTGTGTTTATGTCAGCGGTTTGCTCACTTCTCTTCTTTTTTGTGACATTTTGAGGAAAATAATTCTAGCATTAAACCTCACAGTGAGAGTGCTCTAGTTCACACCCAGCTTCAGGAAATGGGAGAAGAACAGAACACAGTTTTGCCAGCAAGCTCACGGCATTTATAAAATTCCATCACATTAATTCATGAAATCCCCACAGGGAAACGACCCCGTATCAGATGCTTTCCTTTGGGGAACATCACACATGGGGTAGTTTATAGGAAAAATCCTAAGTTTCCAGCTCTCACCATACCAGAAATAGCTAGAGAGCTGAGGAAGTGGGAGCTTTTTATATTATTATTTTTCCAGAGGATTCGGCACATTTATTTTGTCTGCAAATGATTTCAGAGAAAAGACAAGCTACCACACTATGCCTCATCGTCAGAGGACTTATCATACACAAACACTCAATAATGACTTTAAAAAGTGATTATGAATTAGTTCATTTCTCAATGCAGCGCACACTACAGTAATAATACAAATTGCCTGTGACTTATGAGTATATTTGGCAACAACCACTAGTTCCCACTGTAGTGTGAAATTAACACCACAGACTGTAGCTGTGGCATTTATGGAGCACAAGGGAGCTGATTATAGCCTCATAAATTCAAAGGCAACCTCTGCTATTCCTTAATTAGAATCAGTATCTACACATAAATTACAGTAGCAATAACTAGTACTGTTATAGTTAAAGATTTGTCAGCTTCCTTATTATCCAACAATCCCTTATTTTTCCATGTAAACCTGTAATTTAGGAAGATTGTAAATTGTCTGTAAAAATGGTTCAAAGGGGAAAATTGGCACATGGTATCCTGGAGGCCACTAGTGTTTTGTTTCTAAGTAAATTTTAAAAATATTAATCTTGTGCTGTTGCTTTTTTTTTTTTTTAAAGAATAAAACCACTAGATCCCTAATCCATCCCTAGTAATAAATTGTTTTGGCGACATATGCATGTTTTTATACACAAAACTTTATTTTAAAACAAGTTCTGTCTTGGTACTTTTCCTTCTAGAATGCTTTTTATTGTTTTAATTATTATAAACCAAACTTTATACACACACACACATACTCTTAATGGATATTAGATTATTACCCTCCAAATCCATTTTTATTTTTTGCTAACATGTACAACACTTTTACATAGTTGTAATCAATGTGCACATTTTCTTTTGGGTCCAGCTTTTTAAATTTTTGGCTTAACATTTTTTGTTATGTACATGAGCCTCATGGATATAGTCCACATACGGCTCAGTAATCTATCAGATTAATCTTCTAGAATACTTCAGAAAGATAAAATCATCAGAGTCAAATAATATCTTTGTATCATGCAAGTATATATTCCAGTCTAAAAGATAATTTTTAGCCATAAGAAGAGCCAATTGTGATAAATCATCAGGGAAATAGTTGATCAAGACTGTGGAACAGGTCCATGAAATAAAATGAATCCATTAATTTTTTGGCACTATATTGTGTTTTTAAATATCATTTGGCTAAATTAACAATTTTTCAACTGGGTGTTTTTCTACTCTGTAGATGCTACCTATTTAATTTACAAAGTTAGAGCCACATCATTTATAACATAAGAAAATGCATATAAAGAGGCAGGGTAGCTTTCTTTCTGCCTTCAATTACAGTCAATAATCTTTTTATTCTCCAGATGGACATAGTCTAGCCTTTAGCAGTACATTATTTTTAAAAATCACATTTTCAAATTTGTGTACAATTGTTTTAAAATACATCAGGCTGATAATTTGAAATATGGGATATATTATTGCTAATATTAAATTATCATCACTATTGTTGCTATTATTATTGTTGTTGGTATCCATTCCAACAAATGCTTTTCCAGCTTGCTTTTCCTTGGTTGTTGTTGGGGTGTGGGTGTCTTAATGTTAGGAACATGAAGTAAGCAAACATTTTTTTCTCCACACCCAGAAATAATCATTATTTATTCTGGGCAAATGAAAAGGTAAACAGCTATTTTCAAGCCTGCACTTTACTGTCACCAGACATAGATTGTACAAAACTTTTAAAAAAATAAATTTCAGGGGCGGATTTAGCAAAGGAATTCAACTATTAATACCACAGTTCATCTGCTTTGTGATATAGGGTGTGTACCTGACTCTGAAACTTAAAATCAGGCTGACACACCCACACACCATACAGATGACAGCCAGCAAGAATGGGCTTCTGAACATTATATCACTATATATTGATGCCTGGTCTCATGAATTTGGCTGCTTAAATGACAGAATTGGGTTGGCTCTGTTTAATCCCATCAAATACTTATAAGCTGTTATGATGATGAGTGGGGGAAAATATTGCTGGACGATGGCAGCTGTAATAAGTGTGTGGGTATGGAAATGCAGAGAAATTACTGTAGACAAGCTCAATTTATCCAGAGGGAGGGCAGAATATGAAATTCTGCCTGCATGGAATAATTTCTGGGCTTCTGGTATGACCTTGTTAGCTAAAAAGAAGGAAAAGAGCTTTCTTATTTTATATTTTATGTTAGAAGTCATTACTTAGATGTTGAAGCAAACGTACTGAGGGGGGTACATTTTAAGAAATTTAGACCATCTTAGTTTTGGAAGAAAAATTAGAAGAAAGCTAAATTTAATCCAATTTCTCAGTCAATAAAATAATTACAAGTGTTTCACTTGTAGTAGTGTTTGGTGTATGTGGTAAAGGGTGAGAGAATAAGTCAATATAAACCTGCATCCACAGTGTCTCCTCCTTTTACCTCCACCTTCCTTCAGATCTGCTGGGATATGTGTGAGGATGCAAATGGCAGCAGCCTGGAAAAGGTAAGATCATTAAACATAATAGGCCGTGGGAGTGGAGGGAGGAGTTTGGGGAGAAGTTGAAAGAAAAGAAAGCAAGATTGGGAAGAAACTAACAGAGTAAGACTTTAAAGAGAGACAGGGAGAGAAGACATCTAAGATTTACAGTGTGATGTGCTATGTAACCTCAAGGGACTACGAGGAAAGATTTTCCTCCCTTAAAGGCTGGTTTTGAGTCAGATTTATGTTTCTACTGGGTACAGCAGCAAGCTAAGATGGGCCATAAGGGTTGCATACAGGTTTATATCGTAGAATGAATGAGTTTGGGATCCTTTGCCTTGTGCATGTTTTAGCAAGAAGACACATTAAAAAAGAATATGAGGGCACACAGTTTTGGAGAGAAGAGTCAGGTTAATGCCCTTTAGGGTAGGGGTTCCCAGATTTAGCAAATAAAAATACAGGATATCCGGTTAAATTTGAATTTCAGATAAACAAAAAAATTTTAGTATAAGTATGTCCCGTGCAATATTTAGGACATACTTATGCTAAAAATTATTTATTTATCTTAAATTCAAATTTAATTGGACATCTTATATTTTTATTTGGTAAATCTGGTGATCCTACCACAGGCTGGAGTCAAAGATAGGCAAGAGGGGGGCCGGCCCCGTGGCTTAGCGGTTAAGTGCGCGCGCTCCGCTGCTGGCGGCCTGGGTTCGGATCCCGGGGCCCACACGGACGCACCGCTTCTCCAGCCGTGCTGGGGCTGTGTCCCACATACAGCAACTAGAAGGATGTGCAACTGTGACATACAACTATCTACTGGGGCTTTGGGAGAAAAACAAATAAATAAAATTAAAAAAAAAAAAAGAATTAAAAAAAAAAAGATAGGCAAGAGGGGTATCTAATGAGCAATCTCTATCTTCTCTACTTCTCTCTAATTCTGGCAGTGTTACCAGCTCCCTCCAGTTTGAAAAAATTAGATTTTTTTTTAGTAGGAATATGAATGTTACTAAGTACTAGACGTCTACTAAGAAGAATAGCATGTTAATATGAAATGATGAAGGCCCGAATGCATACAATTTAGAATAAAAATCTATTTCTTCAAAAGCTAATTTAATACAGTTTATCACCAAGAGCCATAAAAGCTCCAAATGACTTGCTAATTTATATAAAGTAAAAATTCTATGAGGTGCCTTTGTGAATTTGCCTAAGTGTACATCTGCATTTACTGAATTTCCAAACCCACAATATACTAGGAGGATTGGTTGTCATGTCAACTTTCATGTGCTATACTGAGAGACTATTTTATTTTTTATTATTTTTTAATAAAACCAATTATATAATAAAGCTAAATAAATATTGGTGCAGAAGATAGAGAAATAAAGATATTTTGTATGTCTTCTAACGTACATGGATGAATACTAACCAACCACAGCCAGAAATATCCCTTTTGGCATCTTATTACCAAAGATGTGACATATAGAAAACGAATTATTAAAAGATATTGCCTTTGCTCCCATGGTCAAGAATCATATTGAATTCATATTCATTAAGTAGCCACCAATTGCACCAGGCTGTGTTATATGGGATGTGAGAGAGTCTTTCAGGTGAGGACACTGTTTCTAGGAGCACTTGGTCCCTGAAATTTCTGCATATCTAAAACGTTTTTTTCATGAAGCTTCAACGCCAACTAACACTAATATTTTTCAATGGATGATAACACTCAACATAAGTTAGAAATGATGGCTTTTTCCTCTTAAGAAGGAAATACCACCTATATATGCCTTTGCCAGAGATGGCAGGTCAATTTTTACTGTCAAAAGGGCCAAATGTCACTACTTTTCACCAAGCCTATCTCCCTTTGCTTTCAAGTGTCCCATGTCCTGAAAATCAGACTGACAGCCAATCACTGTTAAGTGTACTAGTCCTGCAAGAGTAACAACAGTGATGATGGTGGTGATTAATAATAATAATAATATGAGGATGAAGGTGATGATGATGATATCAATAGCAGATACTTAACTGTTTTTGGTCTACTCACGCATCCCTTCCCACCATTGTTTTGGTAATTGTACCCCCTTTCCTTTGGGAACTTCTGTCTCCCTCTCCATATGGTTTTAGTGAATGTGTCAATTACACTGTGCAACACACTCACACACACGCATATACACACACGTATCAAAGATTGGCTCAGCAATGATCAAGTGACTCAAGCCAGACCAACCTGAGTTTTAGGAACTTACGCTTTTGTGAATTTGTCTTCAAAGACACTGCAAGACTCTTCATAGACACTGAGAGAAAAAGATGTTGTCTGTTTCCTCTGGAGTTACTAAACCGGGATTATGAAGACCTAAAGTTGTCTCTGGTCATGTCCCTGTCCCCATTTAATAACTCATTTGCAGTAGGGATCATAAAGCCAATGGACATTAGGGAAGCAGAGATGATATTCTCAGACTTCCTGGAGTCTCTAAGGCCAGTTGTTCACCTCAATATCCCACCTTAGCCCCAGGACACATAAAATTATAAATTCCATTTTTTCTTAAACTAATTTAAGGATGAACTAATATAGCTACCATTTATCAAGAACTAATTTAGTGCTCTAAATCATGTATAGATATGAAATATATATGTAGAGTTGGGGCTTTATATGCATACCAAAACTCTAGGTTACAAGTGACTCAAGTAACTTGGTAGTAAAGAAAAGTTACATTTGCTCAAGTATCTTGGGTACTAAAGAGAAGTTGGATTTCAAACCCACGTCTATCTGATCGAAGCACCCTCTCTTTTCACCCATGATACTGTCTGGGAGGGCAATGGCAGGAGGTGCTGGGCTTCACTGGTATCTGATTGCCTCTGGTGGCTGCAGCAGAGAGGTTGGCACATGACTGCATGGGAGTGTGGAATGAACATTCAGGAGGAATCTTCTCATTAGATTTGGAACCAACCAGTTCCTGTCCAGGAAAGTGACTGAGGTCCCAACATGAAGAGAAAGAGTTTAAAGTGGTGCCTCATGCTCCATGGAGGGACAGAGAGTCAGAAAAATTAGGTCATCAGATAGATAGTCAAATACCAAATTAGTGAAGCAAAAGGAATAGGATGAATCTGGGCAGCCCCTAAGGAATTTAACTCAGGGGCAAGTTACAAGCATAATGCTTCCTAAGATGATCTGAAAGATTATTTTCTTGCCTATTGGTTCCGAAAGAGGTTCTAAGCACTCAGTTCCTACCAGAATCAAGAGTGATCATCCAGGAATGATTTTCACAATATTTAACCAGGAACTGAGCCCAGGATCCACAAATCAAATCTTAAACTCTTAGTTGCTGGAGGCATGAGAAGAACCTGTGAAGGCAGTTGGGCCACCAAAGAGGAGGAGTGTGTGGGAAGGTGGGGCAACGTCTGTTTACCAATTAGTGGGGTAGTATTCCCATATTTCAACAGCCAATAAGACCATCTTGGGTGTTTGCCTCTTGACTAGAAGCTTTGGTTTCACCCCTTTCCTCATGAGAGCCAAGAGCCAGCAGCTACTTTTAACTATAACCCCCTATTTCCTGCCGCTGGGCCTCTTGGGAGTCTGATGTACCTCAGGTAGACCAGAAAGAAAGAGGCTGGAATCCAGACACACAATTGTTTAAATGTGGCCAAAGCACGTTCTTAATGTTTTCTAGATATGAAGGCATTTCTCTGATGTTTGTTCTCATTAATCTTCCATTTTTCTCTTATGTTCAGAATATCTGTCTCAATATTTCACTAGGGGCTGAAGTTGAACAAAAGGCTCACACCAGATGCTCATGCATATCTCTGCACGTGTACTTGAAAGGAAACTCTTTCAAAGGAATCAGTTCCTACCTGGCCAAGCTGTGGGAGGAGAAAATGAAACCTGAAAGGTTGAAATGAAGGACAGAGGTACAGACAAGTACCAGGAGAAAGAGGACAAGCATTGGGAGAGAGTTGAGATGCAGGTATCAGTTAAAGCTGGTCACAAAATCAACAGGTCATGCCCAAATGGATTAGAAAAATCAATAATATAAAGAATCTGGGAATTACAGAGGAAGCACAATCCAGGATGCAAAAAAGTGTCTAGAAACCAGATTTCTAGGTCCTCAGTGGAAACAAATAGGTAAAGATATTGCACCAGAGTCAAGATATTTATGAGCTGAGTTGTAGACAACCTGGTATATCAGCCCCTAAGGCACGTAAATTCTTTATGTTCATATACGTCTCTCTCAATGAAAAGTGGATGAGGCCCAATTGGATTAGATTAGATTAGATTGGATTGGATTGGAATGGATTGGACTAGACTGGATTGAACTGAATTGAGTTGACCTCCAGTGGTGAAGAGACGGGCAGTTCCCAATAACCACAACCAGAGAGTCAGGGAAGAAAAATCATATAACTTTCCACACTCCGAGAACAGGTTGGAAGGGGAAAAAGAAAACATTTGATTTCTTAATCACAAGATTTGGCCCCAAGCATCGTGTGTTTAATGTTTGAAAAGACTATCTGGTCTGCCAACTTTCTGTTTTGCATGACTGCCCAAATGGGTTACAGCTGTTCCGTTTAAAAGCTCCTGATTCTGAACCAACTACATATCTTGTTCTTATGATTTGAATACCATACGAACCTTTATGTTCCTTTTTGGAGGAATTTCATATCTTACCTTCCAGAAGTTGATTCTTCTTCAGTGAGCCAGAGTTGCACATCTCACCAAATTCAGCCTATGATTACAGGAGTAAGTCATCGGAGAATCCTTTAAGGCTTCCACTTCCAGTGCCTGGAGAGACATTTTCCCCAGGATCTCAGAGTATGTCTACATAAGGACAATCCAACAACATGTCCAAGAATAAGGTGAGGTTCACCAGAAACATAACGAAAAAAACTTTTCTGGTTTAGTAAAAGTTATTTTTGCATTTCTTCTTTTACTTTTTGCTTCTTTGTCTCTATACACAGAAGCCTTCTGAGATTTCCTTACAAGTCTTATGAACCTGAGATGATTATACATCGACTATCTACCATATGAATAATGTTAGAGCTCAGCTAGGCATGAGACATGAAGTTTTGTGGGTCAAATACAACCAAATATGGCTAGAAAGAAAGTAAGACTAGAGCAGGGACTTTATAAAAAAGTCCAGTTCCAGAGCCAGGGACTGAAGAGTTTTTGCTGTAGGGGTCATCTGCAATAGAATATAGGAGGAATTCTATTCTAGAAGTTATTTTAACGGCTCTAAGTCCATTCCAGTAGCGTGGTGGACAAACAAAATCAAAAAGACATATGAAGCTCAGATATATTGAAAAGCCAGTACCAGCAGAATCCGTTGGGTAGCATCATCATCCAGTTCTGCGTATGGATTCAGAACTCCAGCCACCTTTTTGAGGGAGAAATGGCATAAGCAAGGAAGGCCAACTGCCCCCATAGCCACCCTTTTGGATTCAGAGTAGGGTTCTAATTAGAATTACCAATAGAAACGAAAAGAGAAAACTATGAGAGGGAGAAGGCAGGAGCAAGGTCTTAGTATTAATATTGATGCCTAATCCAAAGAATAAATAAATAGGATTAGCATACCAAAATTTGTCAGGATACGGTTGTTAGCAAAGGACACTGGATTCTACGTAGTATCCTAGCAACATTCAGATCTCACTTGCACAGGGTCAGGGCTATTCATAATTAGGATCAAGCCAAGATTTGGCCCTACAGGTCTTAGGCATCAGGGCACCAACTCCGAGCAATTAAAGAAGTCAGTGAAACAAGACAGGTGCTGCCCCTTGGCTCATTCCAAGTACTGTGATGTTCATCAACAGTGAACAAGAAATAGTTAAATATTAAGGAAGCAGTAGACATCAGAATTTAATAGTGTGCGTCTTTTAAATCAGTGATTCTCAAAATTTAATATGTACAAGAATCATCTCAGGATCTTGTTAAATTGCAGATTCTGATTGAGTGGGGTCTAGGAGAGGGCTTGGGGATTCTGTATTTCTAAGAAGTTCCAAGGGGATACTGTTGCTGCTGGTCCACAAACCACGCTGTGAGTACGAAGGGTCTAGAGCAACGGTTCTCAACTTTGGCTTTAAACAATGCTGATGCCTGGGTCCCATTCCTGGAAACTCTGATTTAATTGGTCAGGATGAAGCTTTGTTTTCTAGTGGTCTAAAAGCTCCTCCAGGTAATTCCATTTAGGACCACTTCAATTGGCTCTCCACTGGATTTTAGGACAATGTTTTTCTTTCTTTATTTTATTTTATTTATTTATTTATTTTGTGAGGAGATCAGCCCTGTGCTAACATCTGCCAATCCTCTTCTTTTTTTGCTGAGGAAGACTGGCCCTGGGCTAACATCCGTGCCCATCTTCCTCCACTTTATATGGGACGCCGCCACAGCATGGCTTGACAAGCAGTGTGTCGGTGCGCGCCTGGGATCGGACCCGTTGAACCCTGGGCCGCCTCAGCGGAGCGCGCGCACTTAACCGCTTGCGCCACCAGGCCGGCCCCTATTTCTTTTATTTTTAATCCCGCCAATAAGTTCTCTATTGATAGTTCTGGGTGTTGTAAGTGTTCAGAGTGCTAGGCACTCTGGATATTTTTTTCAATCATGAAACATTTCAGGGTAATAAATCTTGTTTAATTTTTTGTTTTGTAATTTGATTTGGAAGTGATAACGTGGTGTAACTCAGAAATTTTTTGTTTCATTTGCCTTTAATTTTTTTTTTTACCTATTGTAAGAAGAATCACTCAAAATATTCCTTAGAGTAATAGGTAGATTGGAAATTTATATTTTTCCTTTCTTTTAAAACCCATTTCTTGTCTTCAGCGGTCTTCCCACAGCCCCCTTCTATTGTGTTCATTTACTCGGGTTGCTTGGATCGCGCCCTAATGATGTGTTTGTTCTCTCATCACCCTTGTAGGCTGGAGCCAACTCCAATAGCACATTCTTAGGAAGTTGATGCCTTTGTTTAATTCGCATATTTCTCCTCCTAGAGAGAGAGGGCAAATGAGGACAGCTATCAGTTGCAAGATGCGTGCAACACATAGATAATCTAGCCCTCGATTGGGAAGATCATTTGTGTGAAGAAGATCCAGTAACTTTCCGCTTACATCATCCATCCTCTTAAATCTGCTCCTTCCCAACCTCCCTGCCTCCTCCACCCCCATTCCAACCCTACTTTCTATCATCCCAGAACAGAAGGTTTACATCAATTAAAAGGTTGGCTTATGAGGCCTTTGATCCTCTATTAGGCTGATTTGTTTCTTATTTACCGTCGTTCTGTAGCATTCTAGAGGCTATTTCATTTTAGGCAGTACACCTACAATTGGGGTGGGCTGCCACCAAAGGAATCTTGGTTTTGTCCTTGGGGTGTGAACAGCTTGGTTTCAGCTAAACAGGGGTGAGTTAAACGTAGGTGTGCTTTTCTTTGCAAGATTTTTTAAAATAAATATTTAATACAAAGTTATAAGGTTGTTTCTCAGCAGATCTTTTGGCAATATTTTTCAGACTACAGATCATTACTCATTAGTGGGTTGTGAAACAAATTTGGTGATTCTTGACCAGCATTGTTTTTAATAGATGAGAATGGAGGAGAGAAGACAAAATATTAGAGAATATCTCACAGTGTCAGGGTAAGTATAATCTTTTTTTTTTGACAGAACTCCCATTTCAGTTATATAGATGTAAATTGTATTTTAACTGTGAGTTGTGTTTAAAAAGATTGAAAGCCACTGTCCCAAACCAATCATCTGTCAGCCTACCTTTACTCAGAATCTTCCAAAAACTATTATAATTCAACGATAATTTATGATTTTAAGATCTTCAGATAAGAAATCAGCTGGCTGTTTTGGCCCAAAAAGATAATCTGCATTTACATATATTTCATGACCCCTCTCATAGATTAAAACTCTAAGTTTCCATTTTTCATCCGATCGGAACATTGGATTATATTTGGTTCACTTTTCTGCAGTCTCCTCATTGCCTACTGGGCTTCCTGACCACAGATCTTTTTTTCCTCCACAGTTTACATTTATTTTTTCCCCAATCACTTTGAGACCCTCTTTAAAGTTTTTTGAAACTGTTGTTTCCTTTTTAGGAGAAAAGAAACGTCAATGGTTCTTAAAATCAAAGGCTTGAAAGGAACTGAAATCCTATAGTTCCATAGTGTTCTGGAATGCTGCTACCTCTGGGAGTTCGCAAAGGCTTCCCAAGGGATAGAATGGTTTGAAGGGAATCAAACTGGATCCTCATCTTTCAGATATTTTCTTTCCTAAAATTGATTGGACTGGGAACATATTACAGTCAAGCAATCCTTTTCACAATTGCCCTCTTCCACTTTTCAAAAGAGTGCTATATGTTCCGCTGCATCTTAAGATGGTGCACTGCTCCAGGGCGTAAAAACCCATAAGACACCAAATGAATTCAAAACATTGGTGGAGGTTTGAGGAAATTAATGACCTTAATGACCGAGTAACAAATCTGTGTGTACGTCAGGTAGTTTCTAAGTCATGCTTTCAAAAAACTGAAAGAACAAACTTGTGTTGTCAAATTCTAGATCATTAAATATAATTTTTCAAAATATATGTTTTTGACAAATAGCTCAAAAGGAGTTTCAAAAAATGAGTGACATTATTGTAACAAAACTCTGTGCATTTTCATCTACTTACTAGGTAAGCCCTCATCGATGACATCTATAAAAGTAAAAAATTAGAATAGAAAAGTTGCTGAGCAATTCCTCATTCTGAAAACAAGTAATACTTATTCATAGTAATGTGCATTAATCAGGAAAAATGGCTATATTGGGCTGGCCTGGTAGTGTAGTGGTTAAAGTTTCATGCTCCGCCTCAGTGACCCGGGCTCGCAGGTTCAGATCCTGGGTGCAGACCTACAGCCCTTGTCAGCCATGCTAGCAGCGACCCACGTACAAAACAGAAGATTTGCACGGATATTAACTCAGAGCTAATCTTCCTCAAGAAAAAAAAAGAGAAGAAGGGCTGGCCTGGTGGCATAGTGGTTAAGTTCACACACTCCGCTTCAGCGGCCCGGGGTTTGTGGGTTCTGATCTCGGGCACAGACCTATGCACTGCTTATCGAGCCATGCGTGGCAGGTGTCCCACATATAAAACAGGGGAAGATGGGCACAGATGTTAGCTCAAGGCCAATCTTCCTCACAAAAAAGAGGAGAATTGGCAACAGATGTTAGCTGAGGGCTAATCTTCCTCACCAAAAATAAATAAATAAAAAAGAGAGAAAGATTGGCAACAGATGTTAGCTCAGGGCCAGTCTTCTACAGCCAAAAAAAAAAAAGCTATTTTTATCTCATTAAAAGATTCATTTTCAATAGAATTTCACATTTTGTATGTAATACTTCTCAAAATTTATGATACATTTATAATGTTTTGAATAATTGGCAGCTACTAATGTTGTAATGATAAATCAATTTAAAGAATTTAACCCTTAGAATCTTATAGTTACAGGAAATATATTGATATTTCCATTTCAACTTACTTTCATACATTTTTTTACATAGAATTAACCAATAAAGGCAATTAATTAAAGACTTTCCAGCCTAAATACATATAATATTAGGATAAAATTCAGAAGGGGAAATGCAACAAAACTGCACTACTAAAAATAGTTTGCTCATGTATTTTTTTAATGGATAATGATAGATAGAACTTCATATGATATTTAGATTCCACTGGATAAAGTTTAAAAATGTGTTGTAATAGTTTAATTTTACATATCAATATTTCTGTCTTTTGCACAATTTAATCTTGACAAATAAAATTACAGACTTAAAATATAAAAGGGATATTTATTGAAAATAAGTTCTCAAAATTTTTTAGGAGGTACACAAACATCTAGCCCTCTCATACCCTATCATTGTCAGAAATCTGCGAAGCCATCCCGTTATAAGAATATTTATTTCTTCTGCAAAGTCTTTTTATGAATTTTCTCTATAATTTTCTGAGGAGTAAGTGCAGCCTCTCATCACCCAGACTAGTCTTAGTTGGAATGCTTTATACTAGTTGGAGTACTAACTAGCAACATTGACCAGAATAAGCTCTACCTCAATTTCATAATTCAGGACGCAGTTCACAGATGGAGATTATTAACAGTATGGGACATGTGGTGTTATAATACTTTAATTAATAATTCTTGGTAATTAGGCAGTCTTTTGGGGGGGAATATATGCACCATCAACTGGTTAATGAAATGAAAAATATTTCAGAAAAACTAAAAATCAGAATTTGTCCACTGTTCAGGATCTTGCACTGAACACATGTATTTATTGTCCTCTCTCAGAGATCCCTTAAAATGATGGCAAAGAAATACAGAAAGGTATTTTTCCTAATAACAAAGGAAATGGATGTGAGAACACCAGTGGATGCGATTTTTCAAAACTTTCTAAGAAACAAAAACCAATGGAAACAAATAGAGGAATTTATATGTTCAGAGGGTAAGTCAGCCAAAGAGGGAGCCAGGCTAAACCCTAAAGAGGTTATGGATTCAAAAGCAAAATATGGGGCAAAAAAGGGGGCCTACATTGAAAATCTATGCAAAGAACTGCTAACTTATTACCTTTCTCCAGGTAAAACGATATTGATAAATGATAGTTCTTTACGAAAGAAATTGACTAACTTTCTAGTTTTTATTTTTGTTCTCTTTTGATCTTGGAATTATCTCTTTCCATTGAAGCCCAATTTTCTGATGGTTTACCCTAGTTAAACTTTATTTAGCTTATTTACATTTCATGTTGCAAGCTTTCTACAAATGCCTAATGATGGTTGGTTATCCGTTCTCATTTAAGAATGAGGCAACAGAAGGGCTGAATAGAAGCTCTGTGTATGTGAATGGGGTTTGCCAACTGGAAGATTTTTCTTTAGGCTGAACAGATAAGAAACCAGCTTGGATATCCCCAAATTTCAAAGTAAGGAGGACTTTGCTCTAGGGTCTTCATAGCCATGTTTGAAAGGTAAATCTGGGGAAACCTCTAAGAATACAGATCAAAGAGATAAAGAGACAGAAAAATATGAGAGTAAAGAAAAATGACAATAAGGATTTATCGAGGAGGCCCACTACCTATCTGATGTAAATTCTAGAAAGACAGAATAGAGAAAGTGGAAAATGTCAAAACAAACAGAAGTCAATTTTCTAGAGCTAAACAAGAACATGGATATCTATAGTGAAGAGGCCTCTAGAATGCCAAGGTGAATAAATGGAAATGGCGCCACAGATACACCATCATGGTATTTCAAAAGATCAAGATTTGTAATAAGAGATATTTATTTGGTCTTTGTCTCATTCCTGGCACAGAGCTCCTAAGACCCTTGGAATTTCCTAAGTGATGAGAGCATAAAAGTATCTTTTGTTAGAATGAGATGACTTTTAGAAAGCACTTAAGGATGGGGGCTCTTTGCTGGGAGAATCAACCATGTGATTAGAGGGTTGGAATTTTCAGTCCTGCCCCCGACCTTCCACCAACCTTCAGGGAGGGAGAGGGGCTGGAAGTTGAATCAATCGCCAATGGCCAATGATTTAATCAATTATGCCCATGTAATGAAGCCTTCATAAAATCCCCAAAGGAGAGAGTTCAGAGAGCTTCCAGGTTGGTGAACATGTGGAGCTTTGGGGAGAGTGGCATGCCTGGAGAGGGCACGGAGGCTCTCTGACCTTTCCCCATACTTTGTCCTATGCATCTCTTCCATCTGGCTGGTTTCTGAATTGTATCCTTTTATAATAATCTGATAATCTAGTAAACAGAATGTTTCTCTGAGTTCTGTGAGCCACTCTAGCAAATTAATTGAACCCGAGGAGGAGGTCATTGGAACCTCTGATCTATAGCCAAGTGGTTAGAAGCAAAGGTAATGAATGGTGTCTGAAGTGGGAGGTGGGGTGGGGGATGGGGGGCGTCTTGTTGGAACTGAGCCCTTAACCTGTGAGATCTGAAGCTATCTCCTCAGAATTGAGTTGAATTGTAGGACATCCAGCTGGTGTCAGAGAATTGTTTGTTGGTGATGTGTGGGGAAATCCACACACACACACACACATTGGAAAATGTCTCAGAACACTTTTCCGCTCTAGGAAAATGAGACAGTAAACCCAGAAAGACGGGATCCAGGAAAATGATAAATCTAATCCAGGGAAGCAGGGAAGGGAAGTCCTGAGATTGTAACTTTGCAAGAGGAAACTTCAGATTCTGGGAGATCTCTGCGGGAAAAAAAGGAGAGAAAGTTGAAAGGTTTCCAGTACCTCTCAATGTTTCTCATATCATTGCATAAATAAAAAATGGTAATATACATATCAGGCACACTAAAGTAAATGGAGGAGGCTGCATGCCCCTGGAAGCCAAACTCGCTGTATGCTCTGAGAGCCTGGGTCCCCCTGGTTGACCTGAGGGCTGAGGGATCAAGAACCTAGCTGACCTGGAACTCATTCATGAAATCAGTTGTTGGGAAGCTCTTAATTACAAAGCATGGTTAAAAGCTTGGCATAACTTGATACTATGATAAGATAATTGGTGGCTTATTCAAAAAAGAGAAAGAGAGAGAGAGAATCCAATCAAACTCTTGACAGAAATAATTTCTTTGGAGGGACATGGAGGGAAAAAAATGTAATCTAGGCACACTATTTGACTCTGTAGCAGAAAATATGATTTTATTTAATAATATGATATTATTTATTGTCATAAATGATATTATTATTTATTGATTTTCACCTTTTAGAATCAACAAGGGCAAATCAAGGGAAACAGTGTGAAACGTAAATATTCTTAATATTGACAACATTAAAAGAAAGATATAGCTAGAGGTTGAGAGGTAAAAGGAGGATGAGGATTGTGGAGGGAAGACTAATGACTTTATCTTAAGAATTTGGGAGCCAAGAGAAACTGTCTATAAAGTGAGAGCCTTCCCTCAGATTTCTGCTATCTGCCCTCAGACACTGAGTTCCCAAGGAAATGCAGTATCAAGTTTTTCACTCTTTGGATGTCCTTGATTGAGAGAGAAGCAATGTGAAAAGAAGCACCACCTCCAAGGCACCAAAGGGTGAAAATTAAAAGCAAGTGAAAATGGCATTAGAAAACTACCGAGAAAGGAAAAGACATAAGAAAGATTTCATATTTCTGTTGCCAAATAAATTGCTATTAGGAATTCAACAAATGCTAAATGCTGAGACGTGGGAGAGGGAGAGAGAGATTGTCTGTGGTTTATTAAATAAGAAACAAGAAACAGAGGTTTAAAAATCCTATTTGAAGATGTAGGAAGGGACTATGCATAAGGAGAGAGGTAGGGGAGATGGGTAGTGATATAAAATAGCTAAATCCTCATGATACATGGCAGAAAGTCAATAGACAATGTCTAAATTTGATATATCAAGAAACTGCCCCATAAGCATATAAACATACAATTTAGACATAGGGAGCAGCCACCAGAAGAAGTCAAAATTGAAGATGTTTCCCATTGTGTCCCCAGTACCTAGAACAGTGACTGGCTGATTGTATATGCTCAATAAACATCTGCTGAAAGAATGAATTTGCTGAATAATGTGCAGGAATGGGGAAGGCGATGAGGGAACTGGACACTGTTGCTTACATTCATTATAAACCTGCAGTAGTTCCATTTGCCCCTCTTTCATTGCAAACAGAATTCCAATTTCTACTCCACGGGGAATGTGATCCCATCTCTAACCAAGGGATAAATCCTGATTAGTCTAATGAATCATAGTAATCCTACACCTGTAACCAGTGACTGGATTAGAGGATGTCACCTGGCCAGTTCTGTCCAATGAGATATGAAGGGAAGACTCCTGGGAGACTGCTTTACTCTTCTTTCTCTCAAAATTAACATGTCTGGGACTGGCCTGGTGGTGTAGTGGTTAAGTTCATGTGCTCCACTTCGGCAGCCTGGGGTTCATGGGTTTGGATCCTGGCACAGACCTACACATCGCTGATCAAGCCACACTATGGCGGCATCCCACATACAAAATAGAGGAAGACTGGCAACAGATGTTGGCTCAGGGCCAATCTTTCTCTCCCCCACCCCTCCCACCCCCAAAAATTGACATGTCTGAATTTGATGCCTGGACTGGTATAACCATCTCACCACCAAGAAGAAGCTAGACTGAGAAAAAAACCAATATCACAGAATGGTCTGGGCATAGAAAGAACCTGAGTCCTTGATGATGTCATTGAACTCTTAGTTGAACAACCCTATCTCAACATGTCTTGTAGGTGAGGTAATAAATTTTCTGTTTTATTCCAAGTAGTTGAGTTGGGGACTACTGTTATTTGTTCTCAAAGCATAACAACAGGTAAAGGTCTTTCTGTATTTTTTTGATATCAATAAATATATGCTGTGTTAATGTTTATGAAAATAAAAGTAAAATAAAACTGTACATAATTTCATCCTATTATAATAGAAAAGTATTTTTTAAAATCTTTGTTGAAATTGTTGTGTCCTCTAAATTTTGGTGGCCAGGTTTTAAGCCCAGTTATCCTCTATTTCTGCTCTGATTCTTGTCTTCCAAGACAAATTTTGCAGAAGCTCTTCCTCTCCCATCTGATAACCTCAGAAATTTTACCACAATAAACTCTAGTTGAAAGGGAACAATTCTTCTTGGAACCAAAAAGGAAAGTAGAAAATATGGTTACATTTGTCTACTTAGTTTCCTTATCATGATATTTATTCCTTCAACAAAGTGTGAGACAAAGTCAACAGCTGAGAGTGAATAGAAGAAAATGAGTGCAAACAATGTGAAGTGAAAGGAAAAGGAATAAAACAGTCATCTCAAGGACAAAAGGACATAAATTACAGATGTAAAAGGATTTTGAATGGGATATTTCCCATTATTCCAGAATTTCAGTTAGAGTTCAAAAGCTGAGAGAAATTGAGAGGTCTTCTAGACACTTGTATGAAGGATCCACAAAAAGATAGCAAATGGCCTAGTAAGTATCACTTCCTATAGCCTACATAACCAAGGTTTAAGAATTCATGGCGAATTGTTTGGAAGGGGATTTAGAGGAAAGATGGAGTTTTGAATGATTAATTTCACTGCCTTCCTCATAGACAGTAGGTAGAGCCGCAAGGGAGCCATTATGGGAGCCTCAAGAAAAAAAAATACATAGAGCTACAGATGCTTACTTCCTGCTTTCACCTGCTCATGGTGAGAGGGCAAGAAAAGAGCTCAGGAGGGGCCGGCCCTGTGGCATAGCGGTTAAGAGCACGCACTTCGCTGCTGGCGGCCCAGGTTCGGATCCTGGGTGCACGCCCATGCACTGCTTGTCAGGCCATGCTGTGGTGGCATCCCACATAAATTGGGCACAGATGTTAGCTCAGGACCAGTCTTCCTCAGCAAAAAGAGGAGGATTGCAAGTTAACTCGGGGCTGATGTTCCCCACCAAAAAAAAAAAAAAAAAAGAAATGAGCTCAGGAGTGGAATCATCCTGAAATGTGTTGATCCAGCAGACCAAGAACATGTACTGTAAATTGTACGATACAAGTGGTGGCTCGAGAGGGCAATCAGATATGAACATTCTTATAGAATCTTTGTTTAAAGAATTCTTTGCCTTTAAGGCTGAGGGGACTCCAGGTTTAAAGGGCCAATGATGTACCTCTTGTCATGGTGATGGTGGAGGTAGTGGGGTGCAGAAACAGAGGTGGTGGGTCAGAAGAGTTTGCTAACTCTAATAGAGCAAAGATTCCCTCTGCTGGGGAGGGGGTCACTAAAGCCAACAGAAGAGCCAGCATTTGAATACCTGACCTGACAGAGGTCAACTGACAGACAAGAGAGAACTTCCATTAGTCTCAGCTAAGTGAAAAGGTCTTTCCCCATTTTCATTTCATTCATCTTTTCTCGATCTTGACCCTCCAGGAGCCAGAAGACACAGAACAAGCCAGTGGGAGTGGGACGGGGGAGGGGAATGGAAGAGAAAAGTGAAGAAACATTGAAAATACAGACCATGCTCTTCTTCCCCACTGAATATCCTCAAACCATGGGTCAGACCTGAGCTGGAGAACAGGAGGAAATTTGAATTGAGTGATAAGCTTGAGTTGTAATTTAGACTGATTTACACTTTTTTCTTTGATCTAAGAATGTGTCCGTTTATGGCTGAAAGTGGTCAGAAAGCATGAATATGCCTGAGATGCCATCTCTGAGTGGGGAAGAAAACACCTACTCACTAGGTTGGAAAGCACTGGCTGGAGAAAAGTAAAGAAGTTTCCTGCTTTGTCCCTATGGAGGGGGGGCCCATTCATTAAACTTGCTATACTTGGGGAAAGCACTGTAACAGGATTGTCAGACAGTACCCATTTTGGGTTTCTAGTTATGGATTTCAAGTGATGCCATTCAGCTGCACTGTGGCTTTCCCCCAAAATATTCTGCTTCTCCAGCATAAGCACAGAAGAAGTAAACGGTTGGGTTTAATGAAGGTTGGGATTTGGTATACGAACACATAGGAAGGTAGTGAAAAGAAGTGAGCTGAGGATATTTTCAAGGAAGTGACTACAGTGAGGGATTGTGAATGGAATCCAAGCTGAGTGAGGAGGAAAATAGAGACAGCAGGGGGATGGATGGTGAAAAGGGGGTGGAGTATGGAGCAGAGACATCGACAAGGCAAGAACTGTTACAGTTAGGAAACTACAGGACGTAACTGGAAGAAAAAGTTGTGGTGGTCCAAGAATGATTTACTTGAAATGGAAACTTCAGAGGCGATGCAGCTTCTGATGATGGGCAAGATTTAGGGTGAGGTTAGTTCGACAAAAATGTTGTGGAAAGTAAGGCAGTTAAGTAACTGAGCAGGTTAAAAACTGTAATTTTGTGGACTGGTTAGAACTGGTTTGAGTTAGTTTTAACTTTAAAAGAGTTGGACCAGTTTTTCAGTTTAAACCAATTTGATCCATGCTGAACCAATAGATCTATCAGTTTCTAAATGTATACCTCATTCTATGAGGCCAACATTATCCTGACACCAAAACCAGACATGGACAACATAAAAAAAGGAAATTACAGGCCAATGTCACTGATGAACATAGGTGTAAAAATCCTCAACAAAATAATAACAAATCGAATACAACAACACATTAAAAGGATCATATACCACGATCAAGCATGATTTATTCCAGGGATGCAGGGATGGTTCAACATCTGCAAATCAATCAACGTGATATACCACATTAGCAAAAGGAAGAATAAAAATCACATGATCATCTCAAGAGATACAGAGAAAGCATTCAACAAGATCCAACATCCATTTATGATAAAAACTCGCAATAAAATGGATACACAAGGAAAGCCTCAACATAATAAAAGCCATATAAGACAATCCCACAGCCAACATCATACTCAACGGAAAAAAACTGAAAGCCATTCCTCTGAGAACAGGAACAAGACAAGGATGCCCACTCTTGCCACTCTTATTTAACATAGTACTGAAAATTTTAGCCAGCGCAATTAGGCAAGAAGAAGAAATAAAAGAGATCCAAGTGGGAAAGGAAGAGGTGAAACTCTCACTGTTTGCAGATGACATGATTCTATATAAAGAAAACCCTAAATGAATACATCATTGGTTTTATCCACCATGAACTAAATCTAAATGTGTTTTACCTAATTTAAAATTAGTTACATTAAATTATGCAGTATATTACTTTTATTAGTATCTTAGAAGGTTAGATTAGATTCATAGTGACTTATATTTACATTGACTTTATTTAGAAAAACCACGCTAAAGTTAAGGAATATTCCTACCAATTAGAGAATGTTTTTGAAGAAGACACAAAAAGGTTTTACCAAGTGGATCAACTCATTATAAGGATAATAAAAATTATAGGAATCCATAGTGCTTTCTTCTCTTTCAAAATATGAAAATTGTCTTGTGCTTTGAATTTACCTCTGCAAGGTTTGACCACTTTTGTTAGTAGGGGATACCCTCTTTACTCAGACTTTTTATCTTATAAACCTTAAATCTCATTTCTGAGTACTCATTTTGTCCATTTGATGCTACTGTTTCACCATCATAGCCTATAAATTTGTGACTACCTTCACATAGACAAAAAAAGTCCTCTTTATAACTAGATAAACTTATTTGTAAATAGATTGAAGCCTTGTCTACCAATGAAAATATATTTCCATCAACTCTTTGAGAATCATTTAACATGTCAATGTTAAGTGAGCATGGGAAAGAGATTGAAAGGGATATAGTCTGAGTCTTCTTTTCCTCCCTTTCAGAGGAGGAGGGCCATGGCTCTCTGATCATCTCAACTCTGATTGGTTTTTCACACCCATTCAAGCATGAATACTATGTTTTAAGATTCACACACCCTTCCCTGTTAGTAATAGCCATATAGTACCAGAACACCCTCTGCTTTATTCTACCATATCCATGAATATAGGCCATCCAACAATCGTAAATTATAAAGACTAAAAATGAATTTGAAAACATATCAATTTGTTATAAAGATACTTAATATCTGGATATTTCATTAATGCATTATTGGCAGTATTACACAAACCAATATTTTTTAAAGTATAGTTTTAGGATCCTACATCTGAATCACCTGGAATTATTTTCAAAGTGCAGAGTGCAGGATCAAACCACAACCCAAGTGATTTAGACTCTCTGGCGGGGAGGCCTAAGAATTTGTAATTTGAAGAAATTCCCCAGATAGTCTTTACACACAGAACAATTTGAGAGCCATCTTTAGAAATCAAGTTAAGTATCTTCATCCTAATAAATCATGAAAACCAGGCATTTAAATTGCAGGATTTTTTAAAGTATATATATTTAAGCACACACATGAACTCAAAATGAGATAAACAAAGGCTATTCAACCAATTGTCCACTGAAGTAATGAAATGGGCTTATTTCTATAGGATTTATCAGTGACCTACCTTTATAGACAAATTCAAATGGGGAGTGGAGAAAAATTGGACAATTCAATCTCCTTCTCTCCCTTTCTCTGTTCTACACATCCGATCCCATTCTTCTTACTCTCAGAAATTTTGGGTCTGAATCATCCAAAAAAATTTCCTTGATTCTGATTTTCCATTTCTCTATGCAAACTTCAGATGTTAAAGAAAAAGAAAAACTATTCTCGGTGAGAGGTAGAAGGTTGCATTGTAAGTTAGAATTCAAGTACATTTAAGGGCATTTTTTTTCTTCTAGATACTTCTGCTCAAACCATCCTCTTTATCTCCTGTCTCCTCAGCTTCCCCATTGCAGTGTCTTCCTTTCCTCTCCCCAGCCTCTGTACCTGACCCAGTGAAGTCATGAGTATGTCAGCTTTTTCTCAAGTTTTGGCTTTTACTAGCACTTATCTTCCTGCCCAGGGTCACTCACCTCATTTTTAATTTACACAAACCTATTCTACTAGCATAGATTAGAATTTTGCCAGCTCCTTGAAATCCACTTTCAGTACTCATAAGTATTTGTCTTTCAAGACTTTTTAGCCTCATTTGTTGTCCCTCCGAGCCTGAGCAAAGTGGATCATCTATTGAGGGAGCATTTGCAGTTGCTTTAGAGATTTTTAAGTTTGGTTTCCTATGCTTTTTAGAGAGGAGCCATTCAGCTTTTCAATCTTTTTATTTAGACTGTTGCTACTGGAAGAGATAGCTGAGTAATTAACTTTAGAACTTGGCTCATCAGAAAGTGGAAGGACTCAATGGCTATCTGTATCATCTAAAACAACTCATTTTCCCCCCAAATCTGTATGTGTATGTGTGTGTGTGTGTGAGTGTGTGCGTGTGTGTGTGTGCAAGCACACGTCTTTGTAAACAGAGAGAAGAGAGGGATAATAGTAAGAGACAGAAAGAACATCTACTTTGTGTAAAGCATCAGGATGACTGCCATGGGATACACAATGATAATTAAAAAACAATATGTACTTTCAGAGGTGTTTCCAATATAACTTTGGAGGCAGATACGTTCACAAACACTAAGAGGAAGCTGGAGAAGGTGGCTTGAGCAGAACTGCTGAGTGTAGGTTTCCACGCACAGCAGCATGGAAAGAGCCAAGGGTTTAGGGGCCAATGGAGCTGATTTCAAATCCCAGCTCAGCTCTTCTGTGACCTTGGGGAAGTGGTTAACATTTGCTGATCCTCAGTTTCTATTTCTCTAGAGGATAGCAGCACCTAGCTTCTGGGGTAGCTATAAGGAGTAGAGATAAAGTAGGTAATGTGCCTGGTGCAGGCTAGGGGCTTAATAAATAGGAGTTATTATTATTTGAAAGAGCCAGCAGCTGCGCGTTTGCAAACTGAGCTCTCTGCAACTGTACCTGGAATGCAAAATCAACAGTCTCTGCACCCAGATGCAAACCAATTTCTATTTCAAGAAGTTGGCTCCAAATCAGAATTTGTTTTTAGGGCAGGGGTCAACTTTCAATGCTGCTTAAGCAGTGTGGGCCACAGTAGAGACTTTGAGGTCAGCAAAGAGTGTGACAACAAGCATGCTGAAAAGCAACTAAAAACCCTATAGTTTAAAATCAGCTAGTCCAATCAGATGAGAAGAAGCTTCAGGACGTTCCTTGTTCAGAAAGGTTTTAACATCTAGATACTTCATCCACACTCAGAAAACATTGAGCCTTTTTAAAGGATAGATATGTAGGTGCTGCCATAAGCGAATGTCCGTGACATACTGATGTGTGAAAAATTACAATGAGCACCTGAAGTTTTTGTTTTACAAATCCATTCCCTCAGCTTCTGGTAATAGAAATATACTTTGTCTGGAGACCATCCCCCGCTTTGTCAATCAAGGTGCCTTGGCCAAGAGGAAGGCTTGTAACTCAAGCTAAGCAAACTGACACTTTCCTGGGAGTTTGAATCTCAAAGGATATTTACACAAGCATGCAAAGGGACAGAGCTGATGCATGCTTCCACAGAGCCCTGAAGAGACTGCATGGGTTTCTGTTACCACAATGCCCAGAACTACTCTGATTCCTGTCCTTTTCAAAGATCTTTACCTAGCTCTTCAATCTTTCCTTCAATTCTTCCCTAAGGAAGAAATATGCTTTATTACATCAATGGGCATTCTTTCGTGTCCCCTACATACAGATCTAATCTCTTAAAATTTTTTCTAGAGCCAGCCCTGATGGCCTAGTGATTAAAGTTCGGCACGCTCTGCTTCAGCGGCCTGGGTTCAGTTCCTGGATGCAGAACCACACCACTCGTCTGTCAGTAGCCATGCTGTGGTGGCAGCTTACACAGAAGCAGCAGAACTTACAACTATACACAACTATGTACTGGGGCTCTGGTGACTGGGGGGGAAGGAAGAAAAAAGGAGAAAGATTGGCAACAGATGTTAGCTTAGGGCGAATCTTCTGCTGCTGCTGAAAAAAAATTTCTTTCTAATAAATTATTTTCCTTTTAAGTTAGCCAGAGTAGACTTCTGTTGCTTTCACACAAAAACCCCCTAAAATATACTGATAAAGTAATAAACATTGTGTTTGTTTTCATATGTATATTTTTAATTCATTTACTTTGTAAATTTTTGTACTAAAATGTTCTTATAATGTGTTTTATTTTTGTAAGTAAAAACCACTAATAGGTTAAAAAGAAATCTAGATAACCAGAGTGTCCTCTGAGATGGAAATAAACCACTTGAATCCTCTTTGCAAGCTAGGAGCAGTTTTCACTGGGAAGTGGGGGCGGCATTTAGAGCAAACTGTCACAAGTCACGTGAGGGAAGTGGGGAGCAGTACTGAGAGGGGAGAACGTACCGCAATGGGGAGGTTTGCAGGTATTAGCAACTCAATGTTTTATTATTATTTAGGTCTGATAAGGCCAACAGATCAAGAGACAACTGCCATTGAAAAGATAGCTGTTATACTCACAGATCCCAAAAGGAGAGGGCACACCACACCATGGGGGCCACATGAGGAAGAACTGGGGTGATCAGGAGGCAGAGGAAGAGGGGGACACTGTGGGTAAGAGCCCTTACTGTGGTTTGCATTGGAAAGGCATACTTATGGGTGAGTTGTTTACTATCTCTAGGAATTGGCCAACCCTGGGAGGGGCAGTCCCTTCAGCGTTGGCAAGGCCCCAGATGTCAAAGCATCGGAATTAAGAAAATAAGACATGGTTAATACACGTCACAATCTAGATAACACTCTTGAACTCCTGCCCCTTCCACAATCCATGGAAGTTCAAAACCCTCCCTGGGAGTTCTATAAATTTTCAAGAAAGCTAACATTTCCTTCTCAGAGTAATCCTTATCTCTGGGATTCTGCATTTTTGCATGTTGCTTCTGTTCTATACCATATAATTCCAAGGTAAGAATGCAGTCCTTTCTTCAGTTTCTGGGTGTGTGTGTTGGGGGTAGGGGTGGGGAATCATATTAAACATGCTTTTGGAAACAGCAATCTTTACTCAGATGGTTGAAGGTGGGTGCAAAAATGGGTCACATCATCTTGCATCCACCATGTTGCTGGCTCCTTTCTTCTCTCCCCTTGCCAGATTGCCCTCCACAACTCCAAATGTTTCATCTTCTCTTGTACAAAGTAATTTTCTTTCCCTATGAGTTTTTGCTCTAGTCAGCACTGGATCCCATACACTTTCTTGTACAGAGCAAAGTAGATTTTCACGGTGTTTTTCCACAAGAAGACAGTTCCTCTTGCTAAGATGAATTCTGGTACCACCTGGTAGGAATAAATTTTCTCCACCTCTCAAATTCATATGTAACATAGAGCAGGAAACTAAGCTTTATGAAGGAAATATATATGGCATCCACAGGGACTAAGCAAGAGGAAGAGACCCTGGGATTTTAAGAACAGAGAAAGGATCTACCAGAGAATTGCCTTAGCCAGAGAACTTCCATGACTGAATAATCCTTCATTGAATGATTCAACAAATATTTATTGGGTGCTGACTATGTGCCAAGAGGCAGCTACCTGGTGGGAAATTTAAAGATAAATAGGACATGGTTTGAGGAGCAAAATGCCCAAGAGGAGAGAGAGATACAAAAATAGATAAGCAGAAGACAGTGCTACAATGGAGGACTACATAAAGTTGGAGTGTTTTGTACACATAAGCCCAGGCCTGTCCCAAATATTTGGGGCTTACGAAGAGTACAAATGGAGGCCCACATATGCTATGTGTAAATATTTAAAAGATACAAATCGAGCTAACAGACTGCTAAATAAAATGTGTTCTACTCTTCTACTGTAACAAATAGAACTTCATACAACCTGCAAGGCCAGGTCTGAGTTTGGAATTCTCAGAGTCCTGAGAGCATGGCAGTGCAGGTTCCTTTCCTCCCACGATTCCTTTCCGTATTTGCTCACATGCATGTGAACACCCAGGCCATGTGCCTAAGTTCCAGCCACAGCCTCCACAAACACCTGTCCGTTGGTCACCACTTAATCTACAGCGTACCCCAGGGGTGCTATTTTTTCCTTAGGAGCAAAGACCAAGGGAACAGACCCACCCAGGCACTAAAGTAGGGTCAAGGCCATTTAGACAGGAATTCTAGAAACCTAGATATCAGAGTATGGTCTAGAAGGGAAGTGCATCTTTGGATGGGCCCACCCCATTGGCTCCAGGGACTCTAGCCTGTAGTATAAGGCACAGCTAGACAAGGGTTACCGGGAGGCTTTCTGAAGGACGGTCACCCTCTTGCCTGGGTCAAAATGCAATATTTCTTAAGCTATTTCATCATATTTTTCTCAAGATGAATCATCCTATAATGCATGCAGCATTTCAGCTTTGGATGCACAGGTTTTGTGCAAGGGGAGGACAGGTGTGTTTATTTGATGTTCAGTCCCCACCTGATGGATCCTTGAAGAAATGTTATTTCTGGACTCATGAAGCATTACAATCCTGTTTTCCAAAGGCTATATAGGCAAATAAGCTATCTCCAGGGAAGGGAAAATAGGAAGAAATTCTTTTTGGCTGCAAATCCCAATTTAGAGTCTAAGTATAACAGGGCCATCTTCAAAGACAAAAGACTGTGTTTTCAAGTATTTCTTTCAACCAGACATTTTCCTATCAACTGGCTGTTTTCATTTACTACTATCTGCAGGCCAGGCTTGTCCTGGATTGGTTTTCATCAGGGTCACAGGACATAACACAGCTCAGGCTGAGCCAAAGCAAGGTGATTCCTTCACTACAGGTGTGCCCCATCTGCCTATGTTGTCTTCACTTCAATGCCTGGTTTTGCTTGGCTTTCTGCGTATTTTTCAATCTCTCTTTTTATTCTTCTCTCTTTGTCTACAGATCTTCCAGTTGCTCATCATCTCCATCAACTCATGGCCATTTGCCATGCTTTGTTCTTTAGTATTTATGTCCTCCTGGCCTCCGTTGGCTCCCATGCCTGAGGCATTGCTGTCTTGACCCCTAAGTTTCTTGTGGTTTGTGATGATCTAAACCAGTATCATCATCCTACCCAGTTCCCTGACCTACAGCCACCCACATATTGACTAGTAGAGTGGAAGCAAACAAAGGTCATGCCGTGAAGCGAAATCCCCTCCTCCAGTCTTAATTCTCCGATATCACAGTAGTAGGAATGAGAGGATTTTATTGCTCACTTATTTGGCTGCCTCTTTTCCAATAACCTTTTCCTTCACAACCCCAAGAAACCCATCTCCACGTCGTAATACTGTAGACATCAATGTTATGCAAGATTGCTCTATCTCCAAATCATGAATCTAGGCACATTACCTTCGACCACGATATTGTAGTTCCAACCATTCCCACTTTGGGCTTATGGGAACCTCTGGTCTATTGACCCCTCTATGCTAAGTAATACTTCAGCCTGTTAACTTCTTCGTTTCCCTTCTTTTCCAGTTTATATGCCATAATCCTTCATTTCAAAACCCCTCTCATTGATACCCCAAACTCCTTTATGCCTTTGTATTTTGTCACATCCAACCTGAGATCAACCCCGCTTTTGGGCTTTCTCTCTGGTAACACTTAAGCATCTGATAATTGCTGGAGAAAAACATAGTAGAGCAAATTGTTATCACTATAAATCTACAATTACTAACCTCAGTGAGCCCTCAACACTGACGACCAATCCTACCAATTTTTCCTCGCCAACTGACCCTCTCACTTCCCCATTTTCTTCAAAACTGTGATGATGCCTGTGCAACCTGCCCCTCCTATGTATGGCTAACCATTTTTCTTCTTCACAGAGAAAATTGAAGCTATAAGAAAAAATTCCCTCAATTTTAAGTTAACAATTCTACGAACCTACATATTGTTCTCAGAATAATGACCAACACACTGACACAGGTTGCCTCTCATGCCACAACCCCACAACCTTTATGCTTCAGCCACACTGGTCTTCTTTTAGGTCCTCTAATGTCGTGTCTGAAACTTCCTTGATGATAAGAATCATTCAAGTTATTTGATAAATTAAAATTTCCAAGCCCATTAGATAATACTTTAAGGGGAAAGGCCTAGAAAGTGGTATACTTAACAAGAGCCTCAGGTCATTCTTACTATCAGTAAAGATTGGGAAAAACACACCATGATCTCTCCTTCCACAGGGCTTTTCAAATGCTATTCACTCTCCTTGGAAACCTCTTCCTTCCTTTCTCCCTCTTTCCCTCTTCCCACCAGACCAGATTTACTCTTACTCATCTTCCAACTTTCTACTCAAGCATCACATCAGCAGGAAAGCCTTTGTTCACAAGCCCCCCTCCCCCCACTCCCACCAAGTTTAGGAAGTTTCCTTTGTCATATGCTCTCATAGGACCACATTCCTTCCCTTCATGACACTCATCCCAGTTTAATATCACACTCTCATGGTGTGATTATTTGGTCATTGTCTCTCACCCTACGAGACTATGATGTTAGGTGCCATATCTGCTGTCATTCATCATTGTTTCTACAATATCTAGGCAGTAACCTGGTACATAACAATTCCTCAATAATAATTAATAGTTGAATGAATGAATGTGGAATGAATTAATGAGTTGGCCCTTAAAGTTGACAGGAGATATTGGAGATGAATAAATTATAAACTTGACAGAGAGTTATCTATTCTCTGCTTGGATATATTTTAGTGTTGGGCAATCTGTTCCATTGTTGGATAGCATTAGAAAATTAATTTTTCTGTTAAATTCAAACCTGCCGCCTTGTAACTTCCCACCAATGCTTACAGTTTAGCCTTGCTGGAAGCATGATCAGTCTGTTTCCTCTTAATGATATTCCCTTCCAATATCTGAATACTTTTAGCATGTGTCCCCTAAGTCTTTTCTCCTCCAACATAAATAAACACATTTGTTTCAACAGTTCTTGATTTGAGATAGTTCTCAGACTTAACTATGCCCTCCCCAGGTTCAGCACACTGTAATGAACACAGAAACAAGATAGAAACAACAGAGCCATGAAGCCCTCACATCTTCAGAACAGTAGCTCTAAGTCATTACTTTGAGAAGATGAGGCTGGCTGTTTCCTTCCTTCTACCGGTTACAGTTTAAATTACAAAGTCATTGAACCACCAACTGCAATATCTCCAGGAAGGATTGTGCCTACAAGGCGATGAATCCACAGGACACACGGGATTTATCGCAAGTACTTTTATTGGAGCAATTTGTTGACAAATGCCCAAGAAGGAGTACAGAGTGATCAGTAATAATAAAACCTTATGGAGATCACTTCCCCAAATGCTGTCTGGGAGAGGAACTGAGCCAGATTCCTTAACCAAAGGTAGGTTTTCTGTATCTTTCCACTAGTAGTTTTTATATGTCATTTCTGGAGAAATTTCAGATGTTTCAAATCTAAATCTAAATCAAAGCTGTGATTTATAAAAATAGCAAAGGGATTCGATTTATCTCTATTCGCTAATCCTAGCCAGCAGCTGAAAAGAATTGGAGTTTATATCCTATTACTCTCTCATAGCCCCATCCCCCAGGCCACAATGTCAAGTTGATACAATTACTTCTGGGATGAGCAAGGAGGCTGTCATATTGACCAATGTTTCCAGTGCTCAGGAAAAGAAGACGGTTTGGTCTTCCAGATTAAGAGGACTACATGTCCCTCTAATAGCTGGAAATCTTTCCAAGGGTCACTCTTACGGGCTGCTCTGAAAACCAGAGGCAGAGGACCATGTCATTGCTTGGCTTTGGGCCCACAAGGCCAAGTGTCACTTAACAGAAAGTGTTGAGAGCTACTTAGTGTGTTTTAAGACAATGACGCTACTAATGTATAGTAAAATATGGCAATAAATGACAGCCTGCAATTTGGACATAACCAAATTGTTCATTGGGTCAGGACAATACTGACCCAGTATTTTTAAATTGAGAAAGTTAGGGACAGAGCTGGGGCACTGGCTACAGGAATGAAAAGGAAAGGATTTATAAGAAAAAGAATCCACAATCAGAATTGACAAAAATTGGAATTGTATCACACTCTAACAAACATACCACCCCATGCCCAACATTTCTATCAATCTATCTATTTAGAAAATTTTAAACATTTACATAATTAAAAAGTCAAAACTAAATAAAAAGTTATTCCCAAAGAGATCTCACTTTTATCCCAATTCCATCTCTCTATGCTCATCCACCTCTCACAATCATTTTCATTTGTTTCTGGTTTATACTTCTTGTGTAACTTCTTACAAAAAAAACCCATATATATATGTGTAATTTATATTTCTATTTCACTTATCAATATATCCTGGAAAGCACTCTTTATCAGTTCACAGAGATCTTCCTCATTCTTTTTCACAATTTCATAGTACTACATTGTGGGAATGTACTGCAGTTTATTCAATTAGTCTCTTAGGAATGGATATTTATATTGTTTCCAATATTTTGTTTATACAAATGCCACAGTGCTGAATCTTCTGCACGTGTTTTTGTTTTTCATGTTTGTGGAGTGCATTTTCTGGGTAAAATTCCCAGAGGAGAAAGTGCTCTGTAAAAGGGCAAATGCATATGAAGTTGTATTAGGTATTGCCAGATTTTTCTCCATTGGGTTGTACCACTTTGCACTCAAGAGAGGAGATGGTTTTGGGTGGCAGAGTGTGGTGGGGAGGCAGGGGAGGAGAGCTCTTTTCTAATGTCCCTACAAACCTCTTTGCCCTGTCCAGGCTTGCTCTGTGATTAAGTCTCTATTGTCAAGAATGTTTTCCCCTGTAAATAAATGTTTAAAATAAATGTTTAAATTTGCAGTTTTAATTCAGGAAGACACTGATAACTAGACCTAAAAAATTGATGACTCCATGTCTGTTCCACACTCCCAGGATTCTTCTCTCCAACTGCAGCCTCTTCCCTGGCTAGGCCAATACAGAGATGAGGAAGAGCCCTTTAGAGCCATTGCCATCAACACCACCTACATTTACTGGCCAGTTACTATGTGCTACACACCGTGCTAAGCTACTGTTTGTGCTCCAGACTCCAACCTTTCTCACCTTCTCAAGGACTTTCTCTCAGTTCCTTCCTCTATGTTCTATAACATCACTTTCAACACCTGCCCAGGCCCCCGGCTATTTACCATCAGCATACCAACATTGTATAATACCTTCCATCCCAAAAAGGGAAAACGAACCCTCCTTGAGCCCTCATCTGTCTCAAGTTACTGCCTATTTTTTGCTCCCTTCTTAGCCCAATTTTTCAGAAGTGTTATCTCCATCTCCTCATCTCCCATTGCCTAACTCAATCCATTACAGAATGTCTTTCTCCTCCAATATTTCAATCTACTCTTGGTTAAAATGACCAGCAAACTATGTTGCCTATTCCAGTGGTTGTTCTTCTCTCATCTCCATTACCCTTCGGCAACTTTCAACACTGCTGACCCCCCTCATGCTTAAACTGTTCTTCGGTAGCTTCTAATATCATGTCTTTATTCCTTCTTCCCTCTTTGACTGTTTTTCCTATGGGACCTGCTCTTATGACTTCCAAATAGTGTAGTTCCTTAGGAGTCAGAACCAAACCATTTTATTGTTTCTCCTCTCTCCAGCGATCTCATCTATTCTGGTGGCCTTTTCTGATGATGCCCATATGTACTTTTCTCCAGCCCAGCCCTCTTTCCTGAGCTTCAGACTCACATATCTTACTGATGACCTGACAGCTCCACTTTGTCACTTTACCAACATCTCAATCAACATAGCACGTCCAAAATGGAACTCCTGATTCCCCTCCGTAAACATATGTCCCCAACACTAGGGGGCATTCCTAATTTTGCCATTTTCTTAAATTCCCACATCCAACTCATTAGCAAATTCTGATTGTTCTATCTTAAAAATGTTTCCTCATTTCCCCTGCCTCTACTGTAGGCCATGGACCATGATCTTTTGGCTGAATTACTGCAATATGCTATTCACAGATCTTCCCTCTTTCACTCCTGCCCCTCAATCCACAGTGGTGAAAATGCTCCACCAAATAGCCTGAGAGATGTTCTAAACATAAACCAGGTCACGTTACTGTTCATATCCCACCATTCCTACCAAGAAGTCTTCAGTAGCTTTTAATTGAACTTGGAATAACCAAACTCTTAAGGCCCTTGCCTGTCTGGCCTTTGACTATTTCTCAAAAGGTCATCTCATCCTACTACTACCAGCTACGTTGACTTTCTTTCTGTTACTCAGATGCACTTAGGTTCTTCTCTTAAATTCCACAGTTAGTTTCTTTTTGTCCTTTAAGATTCAGCTTAAATGTCACTTTTATGAGGAAGTCTTCCCTGAGCTCCTTATAAAGGACATAGCTCCTACTTTATTATTCCCTCATTTTTATGTTTATTTCACTCATAATCCTTGCTGTTGTTTGCTGGGGCTTTTTGGTCACTTGCCTCCACTCTAGGAATATTTTCTCAAGTATCCCCAGCACCTACCACATTGCCTGACAAATGGTAGGCACTCAATAATACTTTTTGAATAAATGAGTGAATTAATGGATGAATATAAACTCCAGGAGAGCAGGGACCATTTTTGCTTGTCTACTCCAGTGTCCTCATTACCTGGCATAAGAGTGAAACTCAATAAATGTGTGCTGAATTAATGATTTAACCCCTATCTTACAGCTGAGAAAACTGAGGTTTAGCAATTTCCCCTTGATCATGCAGGCAGTAAAGAGGCAGAGCCACCACTTAAACTTTCATATTTGACAACTCAATTCTTGAAATATTAGTGTTGAAAGGGGCTTTGGAGATTCTCTTATCTAATTTTACAAACGAAGAAAATGAAGCTCAGGATGATGAAATGACATACCGACTCATCTATTTTGGTCCATACTGTAGGGCCAGCTCTGTGACTAGCTAACCTGGTAAACTTAGTTAAATTACCTTCTCTGTCCTTCATTTTCCTTACCTGTGAAAGGAGTCAGAAGGTCTCGATGGCATTATTTAAGCATTCCTTCCAGCTCAGAACGTCTGACCCTTCCTTCCTCAGGTTGCTCCTGCCTCCTCCCCTCACCATTTCTCTCTTATTTTAAGATTGGGGGAAAATTTAGTTGCATTACATGTGCTTTGTTCTGCACTCCAATAAAACTATTAGTAGAAAAAAAGTTTAAAAAATTGTAAAGTTTCCCAATCTTTGTGTACCTCAGGAAGAACAAGACTGCCACTGTAGAAGCCCCCTAAAGGAAAGACAAAAGTTATATTTTCAGCTCCCAGCCATAGTTGAAAAAAGTATGTCTATAATAGTCATTCTGAAGAAATATCATTATCAATCCCTGTAATGAGGCAATAAATTGGAAAAGGGTAAAATAATGTTCATAGCCATAACTGAATATAAAATTCCTTGGTGTGTATGCAAGAAAATGAATAACCCCACATTTCTGTAGTTTTCACTTTATTTTAACTGCTGAGAAGAGTGACTTATACTACAAGAAGACAAACCATTCTTATTTACACTCAAAATGTCAAATCCCATTTGCACTCAAAATGCCATCACCTTGCATAACTCTACCAACTTAACCTGCACAAAAAATAAAAGCTAAAAGCAGAATATGAGACCTGGAATATTAATCCACTCTCTTTTCTCTGCAGCCTTGATCAAACATCCTGATTTGCTGCAACCATTCCAAGAGGGAAGTGTTTTGAATTCTAAAATAGCTTAGCACCAAATGTGTCATAATTATCTGAAACTATATTTAGAATGATGAAATTTGCCATGAAATCTTAAATATGCTTCAAATTTCAGTCTTATTTTTAATTAATATGCCAATCCACCTTTGCAATAATCAAGTTTTACAGTCTCCCAGTGCTGGATAACTTGGACGTTGTTTGTGTGTGTGTTTTTTTAATCTCACAATTATGATAACGTAGTTCTCCCACAGATCCTTCCTTCTCCTACATATTGTCAAAGGAAATCTGATTTCATCACAGTGGTATATTTGTCTATAAAACCCAATGATGTAAAGTGAAGTGTCTTGTCACACTGGTTACAAAATCATTTTAACACCATCACGTCTACCATCCTTATGATCTGATATGTGCGGTAAGAGGGCAATATGTTATAGTGCTTTAGTCAACCGTTTCTTTTTACTTAAACTCTAGGGTAATGGAAATGGAAGCTCCAGACTTAAAAGAAATATGTCTTTTATTTTTTTAAGTGGATATGGAGTTTGAAAACATTGATCAAACATAAAATGCATCACTCATTTCACACTCCTTTTTAGGCCTCTTCTGTGTTTTCCATTGAATTTTTGAATATTTAATATTTGATAGAACAATTTTAAGAAAAAGTCATGTTGAACCCTGAATTATAACAATCCTGTTCCTTCTCAAATTGCACTGTGTGAACAGAAAGCTTATCTGCTGACATTGACTTTTCTACCTCTACAGACTCATTTGGTAAGAAAGAGAGACAACAACTGGCTGGCAGTCTCACACACATATGTGTGAATTGAACTGGTCCTTGAGACTTTTCTGCCACTGCAAATAGTAAGATGTCAGTTGTAGACCAAATAAGGTTGCCATGAAAAACAAGAAAAGTATACAATTCAGAGTATTTAAAACCTTTTCTTAGCAACTTGACAAACTTTATGTTTGTTTCCCCTAAAAACCTTAGGCTTGTATTTTGTATATTTTTGTTTATTTCTGTTTATTAGTAATTTATTTATTTATTTCTGTGTGTGTGTGAGAGGAACACACACACACACATCTGATGCCAATCATCCTCTTTTTTCTTGCTGAGGAAGACTGGCCCTGGGCTAACATCCAGGCTCATTTTCCTTTACTTTATATGGGACGCCGCCACAGCGTGGCCTGACAAGCGGTGCGTCAGTCTGTACCCGAGATCTGAACCTGTCAATCCTGAGCCACCGGAAGCCGAGCACACAAACTTAACCGCTACGCCACCTGGCCGGCTCTCTAGTAATTTATTTTTATTTTTTATTTATTTATTTATTTATTTTGGTGAGGAAGATCGGCCCCGAGCTAACAGCTGCCAATCCTCCTCTTTTTGCTGAGGAAGACTGGCCCTGGGCTAACATCCATGCCCATCTTCCTCCACTTTATATGGGATGCGGCCACAGCATGGCTTGCCAAGCAGTGCGTCAGTGTGCGCCCGGGATCCGAACTGGTGAACCCCGGGCCGCTGCAGCAAGCGCGTGCACTTAACCGCCTGTGCCACCGTGCCAGCCCCAGTAATTTATTTTTATTGTTCTTTAAAAGGTATTCCTTGGCAGTTTGGAAATTAAAAAACTGGTACTTCCCCAGTGATGGTTTGAAAATCACTGTCGTAGATGAATGTCTTAATTTACTTGTAACAAAGAACCACGTCACTAGGAATAGAGATTATAAACAAATCCAAAAAGCCTTTAGTATGTGTGGGAAGCCATTGGTGTATGTTACTGGGTCAATGATACTCACTCGGTTCTTGCTCAACTGGATTGAAATGGAACTTGCAAACTTTGCACTCAAATCTGCCGAGGCATCATAGTGTTGCCAAGAACAGAAATTCCAAACAATCATTCAGTAACCATTCTCAGGAGTATAAGGCTGGACGGCATCGTTCTGTTCCTGGGTCATGATGTAGGCTTCACATCTCTCCTTTGGTGTGGCTGAATATCTGTCTGCCCTTTATTACCTTTAAGAAGAAGACAACGCAATCTTTATTAGAAGAGTATATTAGTGTTTGTTTTTTTTCTTTTTTTTTGTGGGGAAGATCGGCCCTGAACTAATATCTGCCAATCCTCCTCTTTTTGCTGAGGAAGACTGGCCCTGGGCTAACATCCATGCCCATCTTCCTCCACTTTATATGGGACGTCTGCCACTGCATGGCCTAACAAGCGGTGCACCGGTGCGCAGCCGGGATCCAAACCGGTGAACCCCGGACCGCCACAGCGGAGTGCGCGCACTTAACCGCTTGTGCCACCGGGGCAGCCCTATAGTAGTGTTCAAAAGCACCCCAGTGGGGAGTTATTCTTATAAATTTATGTATCAATCAATATCCAAGGCATATCTTTTAAGTGCCACTAGGTGGGAAAACTTTACCCTCACGGAGCTTGCAGTCTAATAGAGAAGACAAATACTAAGCAAGCAATTACATAAATAAATTTAAGATTAAAACTGTGATAAATGCTATGCAAGAAAGGGAAACGATGCTATGAAATTTATAGCAGAGGGAATCTGACCTAGTTTAAAGGATTGGGAAAGACTTGCCCAGAGGACGTTCTTTAGCTGGGACCCGAGGATGACTAGGAGAGTGGTGAAGAGTAGCAGGGAGAGCAGTCCAGGCAGAGGAAAACTAGGTCACTTCATCTTGCTGCCAGAGACTGTTTTATTGTGCATGTATTCACTTCTCAGTAGAAAACACTGGCTCCACATAGTTATACTTTAATCATTAAAATCTTGCTCTTGGATTCCACATAATATCTCCTGAACTTTTTTTTATATTTCCTCCATCAACATCCATCGAGCTCTAAAATTCTATTTTCCAGCAGTGCTATACAAAGCACGGGCATGACTAGAATATTCCTTTAACCTATGCAGCTCCTAAACCTGTGCTCCCACAAACCCTCTTTACCCAGCGTTCAGTTGCTGCCTCTCAAATCCCGTCCAACAAGATTCATAAGGTGCAATGAACTTCAGCCCGGCAGTTCCCCTCTCCCCAGCTCTTGCTCCATTGGTCCTGGGTGGGACTCATTCCTAGATACAGGGGTGGACCACATGTTTAGGCTCGGCCAGCTAAACAATGCGCTTTCCTGATCCATTGTGATAGGCTTTTATGAGAACCAACCAAAAAATGAACTCTTTCAATATAGTAGAAAAGAGAATAAGTGATGGAGAGAAACAATTTTTGATTATGTTGTTTCAATCCTCATTACAGACTGTTTTTTTAATTGAAATATATTTGACCTATAACATTGTGAAAATTTAAGATGTACAACATGTTGATCTGGTACATTTATATATTGCAATATGATTGCCATTGTAGTGATAATTAGTACCTTTATCATGTCACATGAGTATCAGTTCTTTTCAGTGGTGGGAATAATTAAGGTCTAGTCTCTTAGCAAGTTTGTTGATTATAATACAGTATTGTTGTCTATATTCACTATACTGTGCATTAGATCTCTTGGACTTATTTACTACTCGTTGCAAGTTTGTACCCTTAAACATCATCTGTCCTATCTTCCCTCCCATCTCCTGGTAACCACCATTTTACTCTCTGCTTTACGAGTTTGGCTTTTTTAGATTCCACACATAATTGATATCATACAGTATTTGTCTTTCTCTGACTCATCTCACATAGCATAATGTCCTCAAGGTCCACCCGTGTTGTCACAAATGGCAGGATGTCCTTCCTTAATACAAACTTTCTTGAAGCCAGATATATCCCTGGAATTTTCCATTAAATGAGATAATGACTCCCTCCACCTTTTTTTTTTCTTAATGAGTTTTTGGGTTGAGTTTTCTTTCATTTGCAAATCAGAGTCCTAACTTTTATATTTATATTTATATAGAACCTATATCAATCTTCTATCTGATTAATGTATTGAGCATCAGCTGTGTGAAGAGCACTGCCCCAAATCCTGAAGTATACAACAGAAAGCAGGATTATCACACTTCAGGACCAGGGAGGTGTCAATTCACTCTAGCCAAAGGCCACCAGGAACACACCTGTGGTTGAACAAGGTGGGGGTTTATTAGCAAGGGAGAACACACACCATGAGGAATTGTGGGTGTCTCAATAAAAGAGTGGTAGAAAGGACTTATGGTAATTTGAGGGAGGGACAAAGGAAGCAGGAGCTCTCTCTGGACTGAAGCCTGTCTGAAAGACGCATCAATTCTACGATTGGCTATCTCAATAAATCTCATCTATAGGGAGGGCAGACTAGAGTGAGGATAAAGCTGTAATTGGGAAACACATAGCAATCCCTCATATTAGTCAAGAGAGGGGGAAATTTGCTATTTTGTGGGTGGCACAGTGACTTTATTTTTCTCTGTGCTTGACAAAATTATGAAGTGGTCTTGAGTTTTCTCATTTTATCACGGGCTGAGAGTGATCTTGCATGATGTTGGTGTTCAGTGAGATTATGTCCAATAGGAGAACAACACAGTCCAGCTGTGAGCATCAGGCCAGCTTCTAACAACACCGAGGCCTGGCTGTGAGCATCAGACCCGTTCCTGGATGTCAGGGGCTGCTGTTTTTCTCTTTCTTGGAGGTTAAGAGATACAGAATCACACTGAGGGGACTCTAGACCCCTTTTAGGTTGAACTTGGCACTTCTGTTCCCAGCAGCCACTCCAAGCACAGGCAGACTACGAAGTTGCTCTCCTGATTTTGTTTGGAGAGGGCTAAGAAGGCTTTGATAAAACCCCTTAATTTTCCTGCACCTGAATAATGATGCCAGAAATCCCATTAACAAGGATCAAAGTCTCTCACTTCCTAATGAAAGAAATGTCATAAAATTCAAATTCCTCCAGGAAAGGCAACACGTTTAACTTTCGCTTGTCCCAATAAAGAAATGGTGACCCACAAGACAGAGTGTATTTTGATCATTCCTCCAAAACGAAGTACAAAGGAATTTCATTCCCTGACTCAGCACAGCAGTCATGGAGGAATCCTCAGTTCTTCTTTCCCACACAGGGGTGGCCTGGTTCCCCTTGATGATTCTCTGTTCTCTCCCACCCACCACAGAAATTACCACCAGGAAGTTAAAGACAGAGAGAAAGGGCAACTCTGGGTCCAAATTAGCTCACCCAGGATCCAGGAGACTGAGCTCCCACCTCAAGGACAGGTAGCTCCATGCTTCATTACCTGCACTGCAGAGCTGGCAGGAAATGCAACAGGCTTGCCAATCCCAGACTCTCTCTCTCCCACAAACTTTCGGGGCCTGTATTCTACTCCTGTGCACACTACAAACGTACCGTTTTAATTTCCACTAGGTACCTTGACTGCTTTCCTTCCCGCTAAAGAACACATCATCATGCCGTAGAAATTTCCTTTCTGAATAGTCTTTTGCCCTCAATAATGACATCAGGCCAGAACAGGTGGGAAAGTACTGGAATAATTTGATTTCTCCCAGAAGGTTCTATCCCTCTCCTGTCACTTCTCAGTATTCTTCTGCTCCTGAAACAGGTGTCAGCTCCTCTTAGCCACATTTCTCCCTGCTTGCCCTATGAAGAAAAGACTGGGGTTGGAAGACCCACACATCATTTATTTTCTTTTATTGCCAGATTTGTTCATACTGTATGACCTATTTCATCTTCTTTAATCTTTCTTTCTAATTAGTTTACCCAAACTGAAATGTAAATGATTCATTCAATCATTTATTCATTCAATAACAAATATTTATTGAGAGCCTACTATCAGCTAGGCACTCAGTGAATGAGACTGATATCAAATAGTTTCTTGATAAATAGAGGGAATAGAAAAGAGCCTTGGACATGAGAGGGGATGGGTAGAGGGGTCTCATGGAGGGAGACAAAGGGCAAAGAACGGAACACATCATTTTTCATCCCTTTCCCCATCATGTGAGGGTCCTATTGGAATGCTCAGTTCCAGCACTCTGGTTGCTCCACTGTAAGCTAATAAATGCAAAACTTTTAGGGAGAAGATCTGATTCACAATCCTTAGGCTATGAAGACCCTGGCTCCAGCCACTTAGCAGTGACTTGGAGAATTTCAACATTCTCATTTGAGAGTACAGGACAGTTAACGTGCTACTGTGAAAATAAAAGCTAAACCCTAAAAAATGTGGCTCTGAGACAGTGTGGTCCAAGAAATCGCTGAGGTTTGGAATGAAATATGTTTGTTGCAGGATAAGAATAGGTATGTTAATCTCATGCAATTTTATCTTTTGGGTTTCTCTGGCATTTTTAAGCGAAGTGATCTTATTTTCAATAACTTTAATAAAATTTCAGTTTGAGAGAAGCGTAAAAAATCCATATTTCATCCCAGGTCAATGTTCTGCTCTGTCTATTTTAATTTTTAAGGCAATGTGAAAAAAGAAGTTCAGAAAATAACACAAAGAGAGTCTCTGCTAATGGTGAAAACCGACGTGCAGTAGGGTATGTATTTTGAAGCATATGAACATCTAACATGAACGAGATTTTTGTGGCTTGCCCCCAGGTGGGAAAAAGGTCACTGTAAACATTAAGTTGTCTTCAAAATTATGATATATTTATAAAGAAGAAAATGATTTTGTACTATAAACTATTGGGAGCTCAATGGGCATATTATCATATGCGTGCTTTTTTCAGTTTTATATTCCTTATTTATAAAGAAAATTTCAGCATTTTAGGTATCTGAGAGGGAGAAAACACAGAACGCTACAGTAAGTAATACCCCACTATGTAAATCTGTTTCAATCTGCCTTTTGCATATATCTGCCACATTTTATTCTGCCCATGTTTATGCTGTTCATCTACTGTTGAAGAAAACTCCCACTGGTATCACACACAATGTCCACAGGTATTATAAATATCCTTTCATTTTTCTCCACTGAGGGATAAAGCACAGGGTCAATTCAAAGTCAATCTCAAATTTTTAAGGCAGGCAAGCATATCATTTGCATACACATCAGCAAGCTGTCCTTTACTTAGGGAAAGATATACAGATACTTTAAAATCAGGCCTAAGATATAAAACAAACAAGCACAAAGGTAAAGCCAAGCTGAGAGAGAGAGAGAGAGAACAGAACAAATAGTAATAGCTGTGAATGTTTGTTACAGAAGAAAATTCTTTCTGTAAATTGCTTTTGGTTAAGATTCTGAATGACCTAATGTGAACTATGTTGGGGACCCTGATCTGGGAGTGCTCATCAGTGGCTCCGAGGTGCGAGACATCATTTATTTGCCATTTAAGATACCACCTTAAAATGTAGGTTTCAGGCACTGATTGGTTTCAGCGATTTTGTTGTTGTTATTTAAATAAAACTTTCTTTTCAATTATCTCTGGCTTAATTAAGGCATGCTGGCAATTTGCTTTGGTCACACAGAACTTATCTGTAAATACCATCCTTTGAAAGTCATTCATCCTCCTCTGCCCACCCTGAGGAAAAAATGCAGGATCCTAGGAAAAGCCAGGGCAAATGACCAGGACACAGCAGGTGTCTCCCTCCTAGGACTTGATCATGGAGATCACTCTCTCAGATCTCCTAAGTGGCTGCCTGCTTGGCCAGAAATTGGAAATTCAGGGACAGGAAGAATAAAAGGGCAGAGGAGAAACAGCCACAAAAATAAACTGTACTTTGTCAAAAGTGAGCTTCCAGCTGAGTGAATACAGGGAAGTTTGGGGGCCAGGCTAGACCCTGGACACACCAGAATTGGCTGTTGCTCTTGTCAGGATTTTCTCTACTTCCATCCTCCCCTCCTGTCCACAATATTACCACATTGAGGTTGACCCTTTCGCTCTCCTCAGGACATTTCATGGCCTCTCAAACTAGTCCTGATTTAAACCCATTTTGCAGAAAGGATCAGCTCTTCACACTTTCTAAGGTGTCAGTGATGAACCTCAGCCTAAAGGGTAAATTCCTAGAAGCAAAGTATCAGTCTTCTAACAACTACAAAAAAATACCAAAAAAAATTTTTGTAATTACAAAAAATTACAGAATTATTTACAATTATGTACCAAAAATATCACATAATTACAAAAGATTACAAAAAAAGAAAAAGGAAAAGAGCCCTGACAGTTTAGTTTCATATGAGTAAGGAGTGGAGGGTCTTTCCTAACATCCTCCAAACACTGTTAGTGTTTCCCAAACATGCTCTGGAAGCGCTGTTTTCCTTGAGCTGTTAGTAGGTATTTCACACACATACACACAAAGTTTGAAACTCTAGGGGAAAGACAATGCAGAACTGAGCTGTCAATATGCTTATGTGAACTCTGGGTTTCTAAAATATGAATAGTATATATACATCATTTTCCAAACCTATTTGTCCACAGAAATTTTTTTGAAGCATATGTCTAGTATAACCCTTTTCTCTTTGGCCACATCAACTCAACCAGGAGATAATTAGATACAAGTAGTTTTTCAAGATCACTTCTTTAATTTTTCCAGACCCTTCCTTGAACACTGTATCACTTGCCCTTCCATTCCTACCTCTTTTCCATCTTCCTCCTATTCCCACACCTGAATCATTTCAGCTGGCTCACTCTAACACTGTCTTCAAGACTTCATTCAAGCATTATCTCTTCCAGAAGTGTTCCTTGACTTCTCACAGCTTCCACCCTGTATTAGTTTCTTAGGCTACTATTAACAAGTTACCACCAACTGGGTGGCTTATAACAACAGAAAGTTATTCTCTCGCAGTTTTGGAGACCAGAAGTCTGAAATCAAGGTGTTGGTAGGGCCACACTGCCTCTGAAGGCTCCAGAGGAGAGTCCTTCCTTGCCTCTTTCAGCTTCTGGTAGCTGTAGGCATTCCTTGGCTTTTGGCAACAATACTCCAATCTCTGCCTCCATCTTCATATGGCCTTCTCCCCTGTGTCTATGTCTTCTCCTCTTCTGTCTGTTATAGGGACACTGTCATTGGATTAAGACCCACTTTAATCCAGGGTGATCTCACTTCAAGATCCTTAATTACATCTGTGAAGATCCTTTTTCCAAATAAGTTCTCATTTATAGGTTCTAGGTAGTCACACCTTTGGGGGAGCCACCATTCAACCCACTACACACCCTCAGGCTGAGCTCAGGCCCCTTCACTACCCTCCTTCACTTCCTCAGTACCTTTGGCAGGTGTTTATCACAGCATTTACTCTACTGTGTTATAATGACTATGCCCCACTGCTCATCACACCATACCACCCTGTGAGAGCCTGGTGGGCAGCATCAAAGTCTTATTTGTCTTTGAATTTCCATCACCTAGTACATAGCTGAGTTTCCATAAATGCCTGAATGAACAATCCTTCCTCTAAACAGCATCTTGCACTCTTAAGGCTGTTGCTATGTATCCTACTTCCTTGCCCTACGTGGTCGTTATATGATTACTCAAAGATCTCTAAATCACAGTTGTTCTCAAATAGTTACCCCTTTTCAGGAAAACTAGCCCTGAGCTAACATCTGTTGCCAATCCTCCTCTTTTTTACTAAGGAAGATTGGCCCTGGGCTAACATCCATGCCCACCTTCCTCTACTTTATATGGGACCCTGCCACAGCATGGCTTGATGACCAGCGCCTGGGTCCGCGCCAGGGATCCAAACCTGCGAACCCCGGGCTGCCAAAGCCGAGTGCGTGAACTTAACCACTATGCCAGTGAGTTGGCCCAAATAGTTACCTTTTTAAAAAATTTGCAAGGGATTGATTCATAATTTGGCCACTTGGTAGAAAATGTTTGCCCTGTCACAGAAAGCCTGGCATTGATGTACTGGCATTGCTTTGGTAATTGGCATCATTTTTGTTAATGTACTAAAAGGGCAGAGAAATGCCTTGAAATGAGCATTTTTGTCCAAAGAACCAATTACCACAGTGTTCATCTACCATGATTATTATCCACCAATGGCATGGGAACAACAGAATGTTGGAAAGGTTGGTGGTTGTCTTGTTTAGGAGTGACCAGGGCTTTTGCTTATGTGTTTTTGCCTGTGTTCTGGCTTCAACACAGCAGCTCCCAATAGGTTATTTCCTATTGGGAAATACAGACATTTACAAAAACTGTTGTTTGCCCTTCAGAAACTGATCATTGATTTGGGGGGAGCAGAAATGTAAACAAATCACTTCAGTGCCTTGAGTATTTGAGAGGGGCCATGTGTGGCGCATGGCCTCTCCTCCATGGAATCCACATTATGCAGAAGTTCTAAAACTGTCCAGAGTGGAGCCTTGAGACTTTTTGATACAATTCAAACACCTTAGTGTGATTTACAAGGGTCTTCTTCTTCTTATCTCTTCAGCCTCATTTCTCCTCCTACCAGAACACGCATCAGCCACACTGCACTATTCGTTGGTTCCTAATGTGCTATGTTCTCTTTCTCCTCCAGGCCTCTGCTCACACTGTGAACTCTTCCAATCCAATCATCTGCTGCCTCCTCTCTGCTTCCCTGCCCCCTCTCCTGTCCACACTACTGGGGTGTCACCTGGCTTATCCATCCTTTTAGTACCAACCTACATGTCACGTCCCCGACACAGCCTCCCCTGAACCCACTGAGTCAGAAGTAAATGCCCTTCCTAAACATGCCCTCAAAGCTCTTATATGTGATACTTCAACACTGTGTTGCAGTTATTTGCTTGCTTATCTTGTCTTTTCTATTAGATTGTGAGCAACCTGAGAGCCCTACCACATCTTGCTCACCTTCTTATCCCCAGGGCTAATAAATGCCCCTGTACATTGAAGGCATTCAATACAGACTTGTGGGATGAACGAAGGATGGAAGGAAGGAAGTGTCTTCCAGAACTAGCCCAGTGCTCGCCTGTCCTGCTTGGACAGTGAAGTACCCAGTTCTCAATCTCCTTTCCTCCTCCCTGCAAGTCTGAGCTCACACGCAGGGTGATGGATCTATGTTAGAGAAGCCCCCAGCAACACCCAGCAGAATGCACCCGTTCATCTGCTTCTGTATGCTTCCAGCCATGAGGAGAGATGATCTATTTTCTGCCTTTGATGCTTGTTGCATTTTAATGAAAATAAAAATACCATTTCCTTTTCTCACATTAACACTGAGAGGAGGCTTCCGGATAGGCAGAGTTGCCAAACTTTCTTTCCTTCTTTTTTTCTTTGCCTCCCATACGTCATTTAGATTGCATTGCTTGTTGCGTCAGAATAAATCATCAGCGTCTGCCCAAATTTAAGCAGCTGCTAGCTTTCCTCGTTTTTCCTATTGGCTGGATAGGCTTTCTGCAAAGGTGCTCACATAAAAAAGTCTTCTTCAAGTCTGTTTTACATGTCTGCAGAATGTGGTTATGCCATCTAAATGGGGTTCCTTCATTTATTCAACAAAAACTTGTAGAATGAATGAATGAATGAATGAAGTCTTCTAGAACTCAATGCCATCTGTTTATTTGGCCCTCCAGTAATTAGCAGTCTGGGTTGTATCCTGTTCTGGAAGAGGTGGAATGAAATATCTATTAATCTTTCTTCATGATCCACCATTTTTCAGACCTAAAACTTAATAATCACCCTCTTCTTTGATCCTAAGAGGACTAGGCAATATCTATAGCTAGTATCCTTTTGTTTCGTAATCAGACAAGTTTTTCATTCTCTGGGCCACAAATTAAATTATCATAGATTTTATTTTTGTAAATTTCTGGTTTTATTTATTTTTTTAAGACTTTATTTTTTAGAGCAGTTTGAGGGTCACAGAAAAATTAGGAAGAGTTATGGAGATTTCCTATATACCCCCTGCCCCCACACATGTATAGCTTCCCTCATCATCAACATCCCCCACCAGACTGGTACATTTGTTACAGCTGATGAACCTATATCGACACATCATCATTACTCAAAGTCCTTAGTTTACATTAGGGTTCACTCCTGGCGTTGCACATTCTGGGGGTTTGGACAAATATATGATATGTATCCGTCATTATAGTGTCATATAGAGCAGTTTCACTGCCCTAAAAACCCTCTGTGCTCCCCCTATTCACCTGTCCCTATCCAACCCCTGATGAACACTGATCTTTTCACTTAGTTTTGCCTTTTCCAAAATGTCATGTAGTTGGACTCGTACGTTATGTTGCCTTTTCAGATTGGCTTCTTTCACTTAGTAGCAGGCATTTAAGTTTCCTCCATGTCTTCACGGCTTGATAGCTCATTTCTTCTTAATGCTGAATATATTCCCTTGTCTGGATATATCACAGTTTATTTATCCATTCACCTACTAAAGGACATCTTGGTTGCTTTCAAATTTTGGCAATTATGAATAAAGCTGCTATAAATATCTGTGCACAGGTTTTTGTGTAGACATAAGTTCTCAACTCCTTTGGGCAAATACCAAGGAGTGTGATTGCCAGATCTTATGGTAAGAGTATATTTAGTTTTGTAAGAAACCACCAAACCATCTTCCAAAGTGGCTGTAACATTTTGCATTCCCACCAGCAATAAATGAGAATTCCTGTTGCTGCACATCCTTCCCAGCATTTGTTGTTGTCAGTGTTCCAGATTTTGACCATTTTAATAGGTGTGTAGTGGTATCTCATTGTTTTAATTTGCATTTTCCTGATGACATATGATGCTATCACAAATCTTCCTCCCTCCATACCCTACTGGGAAACTCCAGAAGGAAGGTTACCTCTTCAGTTCTCAGTTGCCTGCTCTAAGGGTAAAGGAAAATGGTGATAATAGGGATTTTTTATTTTTTTTCAGGTTCATATCCTGATTGATAACTCCCCCAGGAGCAAAATATCCTTTGATGACTCTAAGAAAGATTTGTCAGATGATTCTTTCACATTAATAGAAAATTTTTGTTTTAAAATATAAACTTGAAAAAGAAATGTTTTGGTATGAGAGAGAATGACTACAAAACAAGGTAATTGCCCTCTTTATTGCTGTCTCTGGACAGCTGCCCAGAGAGGAATAGATTCCAAGGGGCCAGAGCTTCAAATCAATTTATAGTCCCGGTGGTCTGGATGGCCAAATAGATTTCCTACTTGCTACTTGATCTGTGAAAGCCAGAAGGTCTTAATTTAAAGCCAGACTTTACTGAAAATCATTCCAATAGACTAACTCCTGTGATCCCAAGTGAAATGAATTTAGAAATCGTAGATAAAATGTTTTGTGAAGGACTATAATAATTAAACATCTAATGAAAATGCAGTATGACCTACTGTTTTCTGTAGTATGTGGAAGAAAGACGTGTTTATCTAGGTCTTTTGCTAAATAGTACTTTGGGCACTGCTCTTAATTTTGGAGATCTTTGTCAGGCATCATTGAAACCTATAACTGCAATAAATAGAATCTGCATCTGCGAAGATGTGTTTTCAAGCTTTTAACATGCATTTAACTTAGGATGGGTAAGTTTAGACCACTTAATTTTACTATATATTCTTTTTTTTTTTTTAATGCAACGTGTTTTATTAATGTTTATTTTATTTTATTTTTTTTAATTTTTTTTATTGCAGTAACATTGGTTTATAACATTGTAAAAATTTCAGGTGTACATCATTGTACTTCTATTTCTGCATAGATTACATCATGTTCACCACCAAAATACTAATTATACTGTATATTCTTCACCAAATTCTTACCAACTGGCCACTTTTAATGTGGGACTTGCTTTCTACAAAGACAGGAAGTCCAATTCCTCCAGTAGGATTTCTTTTGGGTGAAGATAAGATTGCTTCAGTTGGATATTACCAGATATCCCTAGCCTTGTCCCAGTGCCATTAGCTCAATGATGTCAAACTTCACACTATTAGAGGGAATTCCTCTGAGCACAGGAGCGAGATGGTACAATGAAGAGGTGACCTCACTAGTGAGAGTTCTTTAGAATATAATATTGGATATTTTCACAGGTTGGGTACAAATTTTTATCCTTATCAGGAATTTACTAACTGATGGGAAACAGGCTAAAAAAGAGATAATCCACAATATTGACTATATTATTCTGAACAGAGGGAGAAATGAATTCCACTTTCTGTCATGCATAAAATAAGAGTAGTCTTTTCCAGATAGAATGCTGAACTCTCCATATCGGAACCAGGTTTTCTCCTGGGGAGTGACGATCTCTAACTCGAAAAGGAAAGCTACTAACAATCCCTTAGCCACAATTCACCAGAAGCCAGACCAAAATCAGCTTTATTTTACTCCCATCCTCCACTAGACACACAACCATTTAAGACAAAAAGTTCATCTTACTTTGGCTGTGCTTGAAAAATTTCAGCCTTGTGGATTTAACCAGTCCATCATAAGTTGGCAGGAAACAACTGTCAGAAGGTTGCCAAATAAATAACACAGAAGTTACTTGCAGGGAGTTTTAATATATCTCTTCTTGACAGGCTATATGGATATAGCTATAGATATAGATATTAGAATCTTGCTATATCACCCATTATCAAGGATCTTCTGTATGCCAGGCACTTAAAGCTGCTGCAAATACAGACATTCTTCCTGCTCTCAACAAGTTGATAGACCAATGGGGAACAGAGAGAAGTAAACAAATGATTACAGTAGAATGTGACAAATGGTGTAATAAAAGCAGATTCCAATGTCTATGAGTGCCCAGAGGAAAGAAGGTTAATGCTTCCTTCTTAAGGAAAACATTCACCACCAAGTTAAAACTCTCTAAACTATACACATCAGCTGCAACAAGAACAATCAAAGCTTTGCTACTCAAAGTGTGGTGCCCAGGCCAGCAGTACTGGCATCATCTAGGAGCACGATAGAAATGCTTCTAGCCTCAGGCCCCTCTTACTCACTCTGTCTGTGTTTTAACCAGATCCCCAGGAGTTTTGTACACCCATTAATTCTGAGAAGCACTCCTCTAGAATAGCATTCCTCAAACTTTAGCATGCCTCAGAACTACCTGCAAGGCTTGTTAAAACACAGATTGCCTTGTGCCCGACCCCATTGTTTCTGATTCAATAAGTCTGGGTAGGGTTCTAGAATTTGCATGCCTAACAAGTTCCCAGGTGATGCTAATGCTGCTTGTCTGGGGACCGTTTTGAGAATCACAGGTGTAGATCATACTCATGAACCTGATTCCAGAAAAAGAAGTTAGTATGAAGACTCCACACGATTTTGGCTCAGAAATGTCTCATTGACCAAATTAAGAAAACTACTGTAAGACTTTGATATCTTGCATATTCAGGAGCAAACCTGTTCTTTAGTAGATGAAATTTCCATCCTATGTGCCCTGCCCAGATGAAAAAGATGTGTTTTCCACTTTATTCCCAGTCCCTAGAACAATATAGGTGCTTAATAATATTATGCTTTCTTTTTTCATGAGGTAAGCATGGAAGATCCTGTTCTTTGACAGAATGTCCATCTTTGTCTACACCACTGGTTGGAAGAGTAGATTCTGAGTTTTCTGGAATCGGCCACATGCTGCAGCACAACTTGCCAGAAAAGCCATGCCATGAGAGGATACTGAACACTTATCCAGCTATCAATAAAACAACCCTAGGTTTCCCATTTGGCTGTTGCTTCTTTCGAATACACATCTAACACACACCAGAGAGAGTATGCTAGGAGTTAACCATGAAAAGCCATCTTAAATGCTTAATAGTGTGGTCAAAACCTAGGTGAAACTATATTGCTCCATATTCACAGAGTTATTCAGAGTAAACGAACTGCCAAGGATTAGATTCCACTAATTAGAGTGGCCCCTCAAAAGTTCTAGTAATTGAAAATCTCTCATGTATGTTTAACTTGAATCTTCAGGTTAACCATCTTGTCTAGTGGCAGCTTAGAATGGTCCATATACATAGAGAGAAGCTAAGGGGGCTTTTCCCACATCTTCCATAGATTAAGGTCATGCCTTTTCAAGGGTAAAGCACCCTTTGTTAATTTGTTATACTGAAAATTTCATAAAGGATACAAATCATGAATCCTTGACTATGCCATTACCCCACTGATGCTTCTTCACTGATCCTACTTATCTTGACTATTTCTCCATTTCTGCTGCCTGTTCTAGTCCACACAAGCTCCAGGAAATAGAAAGCTGGGTTGGAAGGCATCTGCCTGGCATTCTGGAGGTGTCTACTTTGATTATTATTCAACAATTCCAACCATTCATGATAATGTAATGTGATTTATGGTATGTTAAGTGACAATTCTTAAATATGCATTTACCTCAGCAGTTTAAAAATAGGTGAAACTACGAACACGAAAACAATATCCTCACTCACGGAAAGTAAACCCATTACTCTAAATACAATATGTATTTCCATATGCCCTGAAGAAAGAATTCCTCTTCCCTATTTTGTTGAAGTGTAAAGGTATTATTTTTTCTCCTTATCAAACTATTCCAGAGTTGTCAGTTATAGTGCTAAGCCTCTAAAAGCTTAAGTAGTAAGGGAGCTGTGAACTCTGTAAACACTCATTTATTAAAAATAATTGGAAAAAGCAACTGACTTTTACTCACATACCTTATCAATCCTTTAGAATCACCATATTTGAAGGAGGCACTGTTGTCTTAAACAATGTCATAGTGGGGATAAAAAGAAAAACTAAAACTGCTCCAGCTACAGCTCTAGAAAGTACTGCTGACAGAACATGTCACCACTGACTCCCTTCTTCCAATATTAGTAGGGAAATGAGTGAGATAAGTGGGAGGCTTATATATGATATGCTCAGCTTGGCCATTACAAATGTATGGACTATCCACCCTACACCTAAGATCATAGCAGCAACAGGACTAGGCATGCTCTGTCTTTATGAGAATATGTATACACACACTCACACACACAAACATATATATAATGCTCAAGCAATATGGATCTTTGTGCAAAGGAAAAGTTAGGGACCAACTTTTCCTTTGTCTCCTAAGGGAAGAGAGCAGGGACAGAAGAGAGTTTTTACATTATCCATGTAATTACCTAACTTGCCCCCTTCATTTTGCCTGAGCAGAACAAGTTGTGTAAGACTAAAGGATGAAACAGGCCCTTAAAGGCTTAATTAGTATCATATTGCCAGAAGTTGCTGCTAGTGGCTATGTGTTATTGCACTTTCCTTCTCCCAGGGATATTTTCTTTCCTACCACTAATTGCCAAGATAGGTTTTCCTAATGACACACCTTTGTCCTTCATCTTACTCAACAGTGTGAAGAAGATAAAGAGACCCACTGAAAACAGGTTAGACATGGTACACTAAAGTTTGTTAATATATAATAAATTACTGTCATTTCAATTCTCCCATGATCTTTGTGGTACATTTTATGCAAAGAATAATGAACAAAGAGATCTCAGAGAAATTTCCTGAACTTCTTGTTTTATATACATAGAAATTTTATTATAATATCATTAGGGGTGGTAGAAGGTGGGGAAGATCAAAAGAGGGCTAATTTCTAGGAAGTCTTCTTATAATGGAGTCCATTTGGCAACTTAGTAAATAAATCTCTTAACTCAGATCCATAAAGAATCTGGATTATGGTGAATTCTGTTCAATGGGTAGAGTATTAGAATAAGCTTTCAAAGTATGCTCTTTTTGCACAAATCTATGGACTTAAGCCAGCAAGGATCTGAGCAAATTCAAATCTTTCTTGCCCCTTTTGTCTTCAGAACTTTTCCTGGGAATTACATGTTTTCACTGACCATCATATTACCTGTTTGGCCACCTGCCTTCAGTTATACAAATACAGTGTTGAAAACTTGCTCATGAACTCAGTCTGCAGCCTTTATCTGCCTCCTGCTATCCCAATGTGGGTAGAAGAAGAAACTAGAAAGATTTAGAGTGATTGGGAACTGTCTGCAAAGGAATAGACTGAAGTTTGCAGGAGTTTACCCTGGACCCTGCTTCAAGGCAACAAGTGATGTGTGGAATGTAAAGAGGGATGGGTCTTAACCCTCTATTCCAAACTTGGTCTGTATTTTCAGACGCCTTTTTATTCCCAGTAGAGCCATGGTGATGTAGTGACAAGAACAAGGAACTGTGAATCTCAAGTCCTTCTACTATTTATTAACTGGATGACCCTGTTGCGTCACTGAGGAATACTCTTCATCTGGAAAAGGAAATTAATATTACTTACCCCAACTAGGCAGTTGTAGGGTTCAAAATTCTTTATAGATATGAACGTGCCATCCATGGTGCTATCATGGCACCGAAGGAAATTTTGGAATGCAGAGATTTGCAAAGATTTCATTTTTGCTCTGAGACTTTCCTCAGAGAAAATAAAAGTAGATAATAAATGCATTATGTTCAGTAGCAATAAAGCAGGCCTTTAATAAAATCACCTTTTATTGCTGCAAAAGCTATTCCGGGTTAACTCTACCCTAAAAAACTACAACCTACAAACACAAGAATTCATATAGGGAAAAAAGTAAACTCTGGACCCTAGCATACATATTACTTGTGCAATGTAAAAGGTCTATGAAAATTGAAGGCAGTGAGTTACGGCACAACAGTGTTCTCAAAGCACTCAGATTCCCATGAATCTCTCTGGATCTTACGCTTTACTCATTAATTACAAAAATTATGGCATTTCACACCACAGTAACTGCTCTGGAGATGTCTTTATTTGATGTGTGAAGAAGAAAAATGATTCTTGATACGGGTTTCATCTGTCCATTTCCTTTCATGTAATGCAATTCCTAAGTGGGTCCTGCAATGTTCAGTGGGGTCATTTTACATCTTATTTATGCCCTATGAAGAAGGGAATTCAGGTAATGTGATGTGTGTGTTGAACAAAACGAGAAAACTATCAGCTTTATACAATAATTCCTGTTGTCTGAGGAGCATACATCAAGGCATTTCATCCCTGTGAATTATAAGCCCCACGTGTGGTCTTCTCTTTGTAGTGGGCTTGTTCATAAAGCCTAAGCTGTTTGTATTTGCAGAGGGGAGGAGATGAATAAGAATTAGAGCTGTATGGAAAAAGCCTCACTCTCAGCAAAAACTACCCTATTTATGGGACAATCTTAAAGGGCGAGGTATTTTTCATTCTGACCTTTAATGGCACAAGGAAAAAGAAATCAATGTAGATGGTTTTTCATGGAGAGAAGTGTAGGTTTTCACTTTGGTACCAATTTGGAGTTGTGTTTCCATCTTTTCTTATTAGAACGAGTTTCTAGTTTCACCTTTCTACCATGTTCTTACCCACTTCCTCAATTCCTTTTAACAGAGGATGCCACTCAATGTGCACTGAGGTCTTGGCAATGAAAACATAGTCCAGGTCCTGCGAGGGCACCAGGCCAAGGTTAACCAGGTCAGAACATAATGCCTCACTTTTTAACGACAGCAGAAAGCTAAGGAGTCTGTTTTCTCCCTGATACAACTCAGTACTCACAGGACCTAGCTTAGGTGTTTAGGTTAGCAGGAAAAAAAGCCTCAATGATGTAAGCTAGAAGACAAGTTTGTTTTTTTGTTTAATGTATTCCTCGTTATTTCTAAAATGAATTATACTTCAACTTAGCAATGAAATAAAAATAAATAACTCACACTCAGACAGCATTGTAATATGCTAAATTAACCCAACTACTTCAAAATAGTTCATTGCCATGGCTGGTGAGGTTGTGAGGAAAATGGCAGGCTCATTTGTTGCCATGGCAGCAGCAATTGGGCTGGTCATTTATGCTTTTTTATCCACTTCTAGAAACTTATCCGATGGAAGTAATTCAAATTGAGGCATAAAGCTATAAGCATTAAAATATTTATTGTCATATTACCTATGACCATAGAAGAATTTAAATGAACTTGTGAATCCAACAATAGGAGAACAGTTAAATCAATTTAGTAGGTTAACTGCATAGAATATTGTAAAGTCATTAAAAATAATTATGAATACTATGTAACAGCATGGAAAATATTTATGATATACTATTAATTGATAAAGTAGAATATAAAGTTACTATGATTGCTATAATTAAAACTACATAAAATATGTATGTGTTCAAAGACTAAAAGAAGACATAGAAAAGTGATAAATGTTTTATGGTGGTTGGATTAAAGGTAAAATTTTCAACATTGTATTTATTTTAGTGCTTTTAAATTATTAAATTTTGGGGGGTTGAGGGGAGAGATTTGAGTTAGTTAAATGAACCCTGGATGAACTCAAGCAGTTACTTGACTTAAAGAAATATGCTCTCTCTCTCTCTTTTTAACTTTCCAGCTTCTGGAGCAAGACTATCTGCATTCCAAACCAGACTCTACCCATCTAGGAAGAGATATTGGGTGAGGAATTTGACCTATTGGGTCCTCAGTTTCCTATCTTAAAATTGAAATGATAACCATACCTATCTCATAAAATTACTACGAGGATTAATAATGTTATGCAAGTAAATAGCCTGACAGTAACTGCTCAATACAGGTTAATTATTATTATAATTTCAATAGAGCTTGAATATCTTTGGGAACTTGGGACTAAGGTACTGCAGGAAGCTGATTAATTTCATTTTAAATTATGAATGCTCCTTCATTTAGAGCGGTGGGATGCAGTAGGAAGTGGAGGATAACTAAATGGAGGTGTCATTTGTAAAATGTCACTAGTTTCTTACACATTTGTAAACCAAAGAAAGTGTTGATGGATCAAAATAGTCAAGAAAACTTTTTGCAAGGCTAATTTAACCAAAAGCATGATCTATGACAAGATAAACAAAAATGGAAATCTCTTTATACTCCATCTGGGAGTTGCTGAATAAAATTACAGATGCAAATTATGCTCACAGTCTAAAAAGGCACCAATCCGTTCTGGTTTGTCTTATTGCACTGCGTCTCTCTCCTCAAATCACCATAATGTGTGGCCTTTCTCAATGACATTGGTTAACCTCACCTTATCACATATGGCTTTGCTGACAGAAACAGATTCACGTCGGACATTTATCATCAAAGCAGCTGGATGGTGCTGCAGAATTGAGTACCGGAGATGGCTCTTTCTCAGCAATTTATAACCTGGTACTTTCCAGTAGGTCCCACCACCAGATGGGTGTATTATTTCTTCCTGGATTTGAGGACAAAATGCTTAGGTCTAAGTGGATCAAGTCATTTATCCCCCTGTCTCCAAAGAGTAGGCTTCAGACAATTAGATTTTTCTTTTCCCTTGAAGGAGCAAGACACTACACTCTTGGGCTGGTAACTTTGTTCACTTATTCACTTAACAGAAATCTTTAGTGACCAAGGTATGGAATTCGGGGGAGAGGAGGAGTATGACACTGATATATAAGCAATTACATAAATCCATATATAATTTTTTACCTCTTGGATTGGCAAAAATCTAAAATGTTTGATGACAGGCTGTGTGGGCAAGATTGTGGGGAAGCAGGCCTTTATATATTTCTGGTGTGAGTATACATTTGTACAACCCATATGGAGGATTTTTGGCAATAACCAAAAAAATTATAAATTTATGTACCCATTCAGTCAGTAATTCCATTTATGGGAATTTATTCTACAAAGAAACGTGTACCCTTATGACATGATGTATAGTCAGGTGTCACTTAACAACAGGGATATGTTCTGAGAAATTTGTTGTTAGGTGATTTCATAGTTGTGTGAACATCATAGAGTGTACTCACACAAACCTAGGTGATATAGCCTACTACACACCTAGGCTATATGGTACTAATCTTATGGGACCACTGTCATATAGCAGTCCATTGTTGACCAAAATATCATTATGCAGCGCAGGACAGTATATGCAAAGTTATTCACTGTGGCATTGTTTATAATACATAAGATGGGGAAATATAAACAAATGTCCATCAGTACTACGCAGCTTGGTAAAAAAGAATGAGGACACAAATAATAAGGAAAGATTTCTAATACCTATTATCAAGTGGAAAAAGCAGCATGCAAAACAATAAATGTATGACATTCTTTCTCTAAAAGGAAAGGAGGATGAGAAAATATACTTGAATTTGCTTACCTTTGCATTAAAAACTCTGGAAAATACTTAAGAATCTAAATTAAAAAATTATTACTGGGGGAAGAATTGAATAGATGAAGGACAGAGGTGGGAAGCAGAACAATATAAACGGATTAGTGTTCAAAAGAAATTTTGTGTGTGTGTGTGTGAGGAAGATTGGCCCTGAGCTAACATTTGTTGCCAATCTTTCTTTTTTTGCTTGAGGAAGATTGTCCCTGAGCTAACGTCCGCATCAATCTTCCTCTACTTTGTATGTGGGACGCTGCCACAGTATGGCTTGATGAGTGGTGTGTAGGTCCGCGCCTGGGATCTGAATCCGCAAACTCCAGGCCACCAAAGCAGAGCATGTGAGCTTAACCACTACGCTATCAAGATAGCCTCTCAAAAAAAATTTTAATAGCACTGTTCAGAAAACAAATGTATATACGGAACTAGTATTTATTCTCAAGTAATGTAACGTTCCCCCAAAAAGTATCTTAAGCCACTATTCATTTGCTGTCCTAGATCATTTTTATGAGTTCAAGGATTTATCCCTTCACTGGTTTGTTCAGACATTCCTTATTAAGTGTCTCTTGTATGTTTGCATTGTGATCGGTACATAATATGGACCAGGAAATAATCGACATTCTCTTTCTAGACCCAAAGCACATTGAGACTACTACCTAACCAAACCTCACTTGGTCCCTGACCTGATCTCCGTATCTGACCCCACTCTGTCAGGATGTCGATCTCTTACCTAACTTGACCCACCCCATGAATCACCAATCCACCCAGCTGTCACCGGCACCCCCACCCTCTAGGCTCTAGCTCAGACAGAGTCCACTTTGACTTGGACTCGATTCCAATCCTACTGAGCCCTGTCCTGGGCGCTCCTCTGCAGATAGGCCCAGGTGGCTGGCCTCTTCTGCCCCTGCAATCTCAGGCACAGATCACTCAGGCTTCCCCTGGAGGCGGTATCTCCCTTGGACGTGGTCCATCTCCTTCTCCTGCTGCCTCCTCCTGCGGGAGCTCATTTCTCTCCATTCACCAGAGGCCTCTCTCAGGGGAGGCCCTGCAAGCAGCACGTGGAGGCTGCTAGACTCTTTCCTCCTCCTTCATGTCCAGGAGCACCTGGAAACACCAGTCATCAATTTGGAGAGGACTTCCAAATTTGGGAGAATGAGAAGGGGGGGACCATTTCTAAAACTCCTGAGATCAGGCTACCAGGTCAAGTCTGAGAATACCTTATAGTCACTTGTGGACAAGCAAGACACCACAGTTGTCAAACCCTTTGTGAGCAAGGAAGGCAAACGAGAGCAGATGCACAGGCCATGGCAGCCCCGCATCCCACCCATGGGCACTGGGTGCAGCAGACACACAGCCAGCTCTTCTAGGGTATCTTTGTCTGCACAGCGAGCCTGGGTGGCAACTGTCCTTATCTCTGGTGATTCTTCCCCACTAGAGTCCCCTCAGTCTTACTCAGGGGGACATCTCATGGCCCCTCAGTCCTAATGCAGGCTAAGGGATCCCCACTCCTTCCCCTGCCCAGAGCCTGCCCTACCTCAAAGCCATACCACAGCTCCAGTGGCACCCTGCTAGTTACCACCCCACATCTGGCCGAGGTATGGCCCTGGGCCCAGCTTCAACCCTCATTCTCACTTGTCCTAACTTCTTCTCCATCACAGATTAGGGCCTGTGGAGTTCCCTTCTCTAGAGCACTGAATGAGGTATGTCTACCACTCCCACCAAAATTGAACATCTTAAATGGTTCTTGTTGCAAAAGAAGATGCAAAGTTCATAGAGTTTACTCTCTTTATAAAAATCTCAGGATTCTTGAGTCCTCCCATTCCCAAGCTTCCCCACTCCCACCTTGCCTCCCAGACCTGTTTGCCAGTTTCCATCCTACTGGACATTTTACAACTAGTAGGGTTGGGAAGCACCTAGAGCACCACCTTTGAAAAAGGCTCATCCCACAGCAGTGGGGCCTGGACCACAGAACTCGAGCATCTCTGGCCCTGGCGCACCCTCAGCGTGAATTACCAGGGACATCCAGCCAAAGGGCACACATGGCCCCCACAGCCATCTAAGATTAAAGGCCAGAGCAGCAAAGATCTCGGGGAGATTGAATTGTCACTCAGGAAGCTTCCTTGTGAGGGGCCCAGCAAAGTTTCATCTAAGAAGAGACATGGGGAAGGGTCTCAGGCACAGCCTAGAGAAGAGCCCCAAAAATAACATAATAAGAGGTTCAATATTACCCAGTGAAGGGCCCAGGGGCTGCCCCTGAGAGGGAAACAAGTGACAGGGTGAGTCACTCAAGGAAGACTCAGGGAATGAATTCTCAAGGAGCAGAGGTAGAACCTAGATCAGAAGCAACTGGATGATGCCCAAGAGTCCATGTGGCAAGAGGTTGGGCACATCCATCAGTGACAGGCCTCTGTGCTGAGCCGTGTTGTGGCTTGCTGCTCGCTCTATGTTGGCCTCCAGGGAACCTTGCCAGGAACCTCAGGATGCCATCTTCATCTTTGGGGATGTGTGTTTCATTGTCAATCAGAAAGTTCTCCAATCCCTTCTGAGAAGAAAATTTTGCTCAAAGAAATATTTCCCTCCAGTTTTAGCAAGTCCATTAACTCTCTAACGAGGATAGTCTCTGCTTTTTGTCATCAATGATGTTTATCCTTCTCAGTTACATTTGTTTCACCTAATAGGAAAGTGGTGTCTTCAGTCTGTGTGTTGATTTGGGTTGAAGTCTGGGTTATCCCTGGAGCTTGGGCTTTGAGAAGGAAGGGTCAGCTTCCACTTTACCTGAATGCCTGCTCTGACTTCTAAAGCATGGCCAGGTGTGTGGAGGGAGGGTGAGAGGGGCTTTGCATACCCATCACAATCCAGGATCCCTTCACTTCTACCGGGTAATGTGACCTTTGAGAATTTTCATCTATAAATTCCATTAGCCCTGGAAGCCTGAGCTACAATACGCCTGTTATTTTCTTGAGACCACAGGAATGAGTTTGGGTTTCTTTAGGGAAGCCAAGGGAAGTTGAGGGACTTGTGGCAGCTGCCTCCCCACCCCTCCCCTGAGCATCAGGATCTGTTCATTCCTTCTGTTGGAGAGGCTTGGGGTGGTGCTGATTATCATGAAGTTTAGGGGGCATGGCCATTCTTCAGTGTGGGATGGAGTTTAGGCTGACAGTGATAGACGGCAGTTGTTTCTCTCTGTAGGTATTTCTGATTTATCTCAACCTGCTTTAGATAATTTACATTTGTCACAGGATAATTTACCAAGCTATTAATTGCTGTCCCGACTCCCCTCAGAGGGGACTCCAGAAGGATGAAGAGTTAACTTTTTCCTTTCAATTTCTAGAAAGTTGTGGGCCACTGGCCTCAAGGCTTGTTCCTGGTTTTTATTTCTTCTGGTCCTAAACAAGTTGGTCCTAAACAGGCAGGGACTGTCCGTATTTTAGGTAAAGTAAGAAAAAGCAGGGTCAAAATAAGAAATGAAAGATTGAAATAAAAGGAGAAAACACTTTATTCTTGGATTTGAAAATACTAGATTGTTCGATGCAAAATAACCAATAACTATTCTATAAATAAGAGAAATAAGGTGAGTTTTACTTGAGCCTGAGTGAGGATTATAACCCTGGAAGGCCTTCTCCAGAAAGGAAGAAAGTGTTCTGCAGAAGCATGGTTTTCAGTACAGTCTTATATCTTTTTAGAACAAGGAACATACATTAAACACACTCAGGATACATTTTCATCCAAGTTTCAAAGAGGTATTCATTTGCAAATTAGCAGGTCAACATGACCCTTTCCTGATGTCAGGAAAGGGAATTTATTTTAGGAGTACTAATACGGGTGTTACCAATAGGGCATAGGAGGGGAAGTGTGCATTCTTATCTTAAGAGAGTGCATTCTTTAATGGTTAAAGCAGATGTACAATGTATGTTTTAGGGACTATAAGTCATGCTTCTTGAGTTCAATTCAAACCAATTTTGAACCCAAATAGTTATCCCATATACCTCAATGTGAAAATCGCCTGTCATTTGGTTTGTCAAAGGATGTGTGAGTGGGTGTGTGTGTATAGCATGTCCTGAAAGTCTTTATACAGTTTGAGCCTCACTAACTTCAGAAAAGTAAGTGCTACAGACTCACTTCCCAGATCATTTGAAGGTTTAATTATTCACATTTATTTTCTAAATATATTTTATTTATCTAGTTTTGTGAATGTTGAATAATGAATTATTCATTTAATTATTTGAGTTAGCCTCTCTGAAGATGCTAAAGGCTGACTGAAACAAAAACTAAAACTTGCTATTCAGTAGTCACAAAACTAAATAAATGTAGATGATCTTTAAGTTCTGTATCTGGGTTCATGTAAGGCAAAAACATTCTATAAAAAAGATGGATTTGAGCATGAATACAATCCTGAGTGTAAATGTCTGGGTACAAGCAAAAAATTCCAGGCAGTATTTCAGATTTTCAAGGCAGCAGAATTGGTGAGACCCAAGTCAAGTTCTCCAAAGAGTAAATGGGGACCCAGGTAATATCTAGGGTACAGATAGAACAAGCAGAAAATTTCATTAAGTAAATATATGATATGATGAAAAGGTGGAGTTGGAAAATAGGATGACAGGCAGTGTAACCGCGTGCCCTCCACGACTAGTTCAACTGACCCTATCCCTTACCAACAGAGTGAATAAGAACTGTCTTTCAGAAAATCTGCAAAGTCACATAGCCAGAGCATGCACAAAAGAAGAAATCTTGACCTGAAATGATTTGGAACGAAGGATCCTCCTTCCCACAGAACCCAAAGACTGGGACACGGCCAGAACTTGAAAGTCCGACTCTTATCAGAAGCAAGGGGTCCCTCATTCAAGAAGATTAGGTGTTAAAATTCCTTCCTCACCTCATCAAAAATGTTTAGAACCCTATCATAAAAGCTTAGAACCTCATCATAAATGTTTAAAACCCTGTCATAAATGTTTAAAACCTTACCATAAATGCTTGAAGCCCACAAATCAAAACCTGTCCCATCAGCATTTCCACATGCCAGCCTATTCTCCCTGAACTCTTAAATTTCACCCCAAATCCTGAACAGAGGAGACAGATCTGAGGGCACGTGCCCCCTATTCTCCCTGCTGATCAATCTTGCAGAATAAAGCTGATCTCTTTTCCCAAAGGCTGATGCCGTAATTAATTGGCTGTTTTTGTATATCAGGCAAGAGAACCCCAATTTTGTGCAGTAACAGCAGGGCAGAGGGACCTAGAGGGCCCAGGAGAGGTAGAGAGATCTGCTAGTCTGGTGGGTGGGGGAGGGGCTCAGGGAACACCCTCTTCGTGCTGTCCCCTCCCCCACCCTCTGAAACCCTTTGTGACTCTTCAATGCTCTGTGATGCAGGCCTGGGACTATAGTCCAGCCCCTGAACACTCAGAGCTCAGTTGCCTCAGGCAGCCTTGCGATTCAGACAATGGAGTTCAGTCAATGCAATGTTCTCTCATTTCTGAATAGCCTTATTGAGGTGTGTCCGAGCGTCTGCTCAACATTCTTAGATACTGACCCCAACCTCACCATTGTGTGTGGGTTGTGGTTGCTCCTTCTGTTCCTGTGCTTGCTGGTGGGGATTCCATCTGCACCAACCTGCTGGGAAACCAAAGTCTTCCAAAAGGTAAAGATCCCTGGGCAAGCCCCCAACAGAGATCCCTTATTGTTGTTTCCATTTCTAGTCCCACAAAATGAGTTTGGTTGGCTCAGAGAGACACCCAAGATGGGAAGTCTGAGTAGAGGATAGAACATTATCCTTCTAGAGAAACAGGCTGGGCAGGGCTAGGGGTTCAGCTGAGACTGTTTCTATTCGAAGCTCACAGACCATCTGGGTGTGGTGGAGGATTCCTGGATAAAATCCCAAAACAGTGATTTTGTGGCCCTGCACTGGGTTATTTAGAGAGTTTGGGATCTGTGCAGGGAAACACTGTTCCCAGCACTTGATCATGAGTCATATCCCGGTGTCAGGCGTCACTCGACCAAGGCTTCCTTTGTATTGGGCAGATCAGGAGAGCAGGGCTGAACCTCTGAGCAGAGACCGGAGCCTGAGCTCTCTTCCAGTATACAGGGCTCTATCTGAGGAAGCATAGATGTGACTGTTGGCCTCAGATTCTACGCCCTCCTTGAGCAGAGAACTTCTGACTGAGAATATCAAGTGTGTAGTAGAAGATAAAAACAACAAAAAACAAACACATAGAGACAGAGATTGGATTGGTGGTTACCAGAGGGGAAGTGGGGAGGGAGGAGGGTGAAAGGGATGATTAGATGCATCTGTGTGGGGATGGATTGTAATTAGTCTGTGGGTGGTGAACATGATGTACACTATGCAGAAACAGAAATATAATGGTGTACACCTGAAATTTATATAATTTTATAAACCAATGTTACCACAATAAAAAAAATAGTAAAAAAAAAAGAATATCAAGTGTGGACCTCATAGACAAAAATCCTTCTTCAAGTTTTTCAAACAAGGAAAAATTGAAAGTATTTTATCACCTTTAAAAATTGATAAAAGGAAAGAACACAAAGTTCTAGTAATTAAAATAGAGAGTCATATTATTCTCAAATAATGGATACCTGAGTTTCCTAGAGAGAGGAGCGAGAGAAATGAGGCCCAGCCCCTCATTCTTTTCTGTTTGTTCTCAGCGTCAGGGCAGAGCCAAGAGGAGAAGGAAAGGGGGAACATCGAGAGGTAAGGTTCTGCCTACTCCACGGGAGCTCTCCAAGGGTGACTGTTCCTGTCCTTTCCATGAGCTCTCAGCTCCATGATCTCTGAGGATGTTAGTCGCTAGACCCAGTCCCTCTCAGAAAACAGAGCCCTCAGGGGAGAGGCTCACAGGAAGGCAGTCAGAACCTGAGACACTTCTCAGATTCCCTGCTTGGCCCACCCCTGGGCGTGAAGCAGTGATGGACCTGGACAATGCGTGTTGCCCAGTAGGTGGCCATGGGAGATGTTGAGAGTCAGAACTTCTGTCTCCTGACCTTGTGCAAGTACTTTGACTTCCTGGATGATCAGACTCCTCTTTGAGGTAACCACTGACCTACACTCCTCACAGGGTGGTGTGGAACATCACATAGGGTACTGTATGTGAAAGTACTTTATAAATGAAGCAACATACACATGTGAACCTTGTTACTATTACCACTAACCATTTGACCCCATCTGCTGATTCCTGGGGCTTTCAGAGTCTAATATCCCAAGGGTCTCCCATAAAGGGACTCCTGTATAACACCTATACTTCTACTCACTCCATTTTTAACCCACTCTGCTGATTTCCCAGGTTGGAGCTACTGCCAGAGGGAAATAGAAGAGAAAAGGAAGCTGATTTCTATTCTGAAAAGGTGATTAGTCTTTCCCCTTCCTTCCTGAGCCCCTTTAGCATGTTCTATGTAACTCCAGTGATTTGGTGCAGCCTGCAGTAGTCATGGGAGCGGGTAGCCATAGGAACGGCTTTCGGAATGAAGGCCTTGGGGTGAGGGCTACTGAGTGTATTGTGAAGTCACGGATGTGGGGGGATGTGAAGGGGCAGCAGGCTTCAGGTGGCCCCTCCCCTGCCAGGCCAGCAGGTCCTCCTTTCCTTGTTCTGGTCCTGGCTGCAGCTCTGTACCTCCTGTCTCCTGCAGCCCCTTGGGCCAGCATCACAACACCATCCGCGTTCGTCAACTCTTATGTCCAGACCCCTTCTGTGAGGTGTGTAATAACGCAACTGCTGAGGTCAATCGGCTGCTGTTCCTGGAGGACCTGGAAGACGATACTCCCTTTGTGTCCTCCATGGCTTCCACAGCTTCTGTGACTGAGTCATCGTTCACTGTGTCCTCTGCCTTCTCAGAAGTCCCTCTAGGAGACCTCATACCAGCCCCTCCGCCTGAGCCTTCCCCACGGCCCCCCTCCTTAGCTGACTGTCTTTCACCCTCACCACCGGGTCACCATCTGCCACCAGAGCCTTTTCCTCCCTTGGATTCCAAATTCCCAGCAAGCCATTCCCCACCCCAACCCCTTGCCTTTCCCTCTCTCCCACCACAAGACACTCAGATGACAGATCCCGTTCTCCAACCAGAGGCCACTTTGTCTCTGCATACCATCTTCTCTCTTGACCCCACCCTTTCCCAAGATATCAACCCCTTACCAAATTTGTCCCAGACAATGAATCCCACTGATTCATTGGCTTCTCATCACGTACCACCGACCCTGTCTGTCTCACCACCACCAGACTGTGCTTTAACCGTGACTCAATCTAAATCGGTTTCCATCTTATTGAAGCCTATTCCAGAGAGCTCATCTCCAAATAGCCCTGGTTGGTTGTCCACTTGTGGCCCAACAATCAAAGGCACTGACCATTCAAGCCTGTCAATTTCAGAATTCTCCCGGTGGCAAGCTCATGCCAAAGACCTGTTCCCTTCCACCTTGCCACCATGTGATTTTCATCAGGAGTTTCTTGCCCTCCATTCTTCAGAGGCCTCTTTTGAGAGAGACCCTGCAGCCAACCTTATAGAGCCTGGTAACCTCTCGTTTCTCAGCCCTGATATCCGGGCACTCCTAGAGAGACAAGTCCAAAAGAGGAGTGACTTCCTGATGTGGAAGGAAAGGGACAAGGAAAACGGTTCTTTTCCAAAAGAACTTAGGCCAGACGACCAGCTAAATTCTTCGGGGAAAATGTTAGAGTCAATTGCTGATAAGCATGACTCAGCCGTCTCCCTTCCTTTTTGGAGCGGCAAAGGCAAACCAAAGGAGCTGCACGTGCACCAGCAGCCATCATACCCTAAAACCTTGGAGGACTTAGAGCAAAAACGTATCCAGCTCTTCTGGGGTCTCCCATCTCTGCACAGCGAGTCCTTGCCCTCTGCTGTCCATGTTTTGGGTGACTCTGCCTCAATCTCCAGTTTTAATACCATCTCGAATGCCTCCACAGACCATGAACCCCCAGTACCTCCCCATCCCCTACCTCTGTCCTTGCCTGAGATACAGCCTCAACCCTTGCCTCAACCCCTGCCCCAATCCCAGCCCCTACCTCTCAGTCAGGTCCAGCCCCAGGCCCACCTTCAATGCCCACTCCCAATCCTACCATCTGGTCCTCAATCCCAGATTAGGATCTGTGGAGTGTGTTTCCATAGACCCCAGAATGAACCAGAGTCTCTCATCACATCTGAAATTCAACACCTGGAATGGAACGTGTTGCAGAAGCAACAGGAAAGTTTGTGGGGTTTACCATCTGTGCTCCAAAGATCTCAGGAAGACTTTTGTCCCTCAGCTCCCAACTTTCCTAACTGTCAGGCCTCCCAGGCCCACGTCTCCATCTCCATCCTTCCTGCAGAGTTTCCTCTCAGTGATGAGCTGCGGAAGAAACTAGACCATCACCTTCGAAAGAGGCTCATCCAACACCGGTGGGGCCTACCCCGCAGGATCCATCAGTCTCTGTCATTGATGATGCCTCCGACCAATTTTGCAGAGACATCTGAGTCAGAGAGCAGTCACAGACTCTCACGGATCTCTGTGAACAAAAAGCTAAATGTTGGATTGAGCCAACCCGAAAGCTTCCATGAGAGGGGCTCAGAACTGCCTCAGCTAGAGAAGGATGTGGGGAAGGATCAGCAGCACAGCCCAGAGAATGGCCCCAAAGATCATCTATTGAGCGACCCAGAGACCTCTTCCCGTAAGGATCTGGGCTACGCCTCTGAGAAAGACCGAAGTAGTCACAGGGAGAGTCTGTCAGGGAAAAACTCAAGGGCCTCAGGGGGGAATCTAGATCAGAAACAACTTCAAAATGTCCTGAAAGTACATTTGAGTAAGAAGTTTGAGGAAATCAGTGAGGGTCGGCTCCCTGGAACTGTGCATAGTTCATGGCATGCTATCAAGCAGACATTGCTGCTTTCTGACAAATCCCATACCCAAATAAAACAGAGAAGTCTGCCACCATCATTGGGTAGGGACCACTCCCTGAATACCTTCCAGGAGCTTTCCTTCATTGATTCCGGTGTACAACAGATGCTGGAAGCCCATATTGAAAGGTTTCGTATGAGGATGCTGTGGGGCCTTCCCCGCAGGGTCCTTGAATCCATAGAGATCTTTAAACTGAAAGATGCCGCATCCCAGTCCCTGTCCCGTTCTCACTTTCCCTCCTCAACCAACCTGATTTCTGAGGTGGACTCCAAATCTGGGGGTTTCAAGCCCCTTAGTGGAAGCTCTAAATCTCTTCGTGGAGAAAAAGTGGGAACAACAATTTCAGCCCCGGTCCTGGGTCGTCCTCTCCCTGCCACCTCACCTGTGGGCAGGGAAGGACCGGGGACCCTGGGACAATCACCTTCTGGTATCAACCAAGAGCTTACAGAAGACATTCGGAGAAGTAACGGTGCCAGACAGACCCTTCTGCCTGTCACGCGTGGCATCACAGGCAAAGCAAGTCAGAGACAGACTCGACTGTGTGACAGACACCCCCCAAAGCTGCCCGCAAGGCAAGCCAAGGTTGGACATGTGCCAAAGGGTAACAGAGTGAGTTCCAGTGATAGAGCAGAAATGCGACAGGGCAAAAAGATGGAGAAGAAGTCAGGACCTCTCTCCGAGCCCACCGTGTCCAGGGAGATATTCAGGGCCAAGGAGCTCAATGCTCTTCAATCGAAAACTGGTAACGTCCTGACAACCAGCAAGCCAGGAAGCTCCCAAATGATAAATGCAAATGAGAAGGAAGTAGAAATTACTGTGACCACTGAAAGCCCCTTGCCAAAAACATCAGTTCCCCGAGATCCTACATCATCAGACCTTAAAGAACAGCTGTTGAGAGAATTAAAGTCTAAACTGGAGAAGAGGGAGCAGAGCCAGGCCCAAGGCCAACCCACTGACAGGCCCCTTGCCTCAGAGAGCTTGACTGACAAGGCCTCACTGACTCATGCCCAGGGTGTCTCCAGTGGGGACACGTGCGCTTCCCAGGTGCTGCATGTCCATCTGGAGGACAGAGGAATCAGCATGGAGCAGCGGCAGGAGTGCTGGGTCCCTAAATATGTCTTAAGGAGGTGCCACGATGAGAATTTCCCACCAGCTGTAGAGAGAGTGAGCCCTACAGGCCCCAAAGCAGAAGAGCGTGGTGGAGGGGATGCAGGGTTGGGGACATCCCAACCTAGAAGGAAGAGTTTGCCTACTCAGGACATGCCACTAGAGGAGACGCTTGGGAGCAAGTCTTCCCAGAGCGCATCACAGAAGGGACAGTCTCCTCCTGAGAGCCTCTTCAGAAAAAAAATGAACCACTTGTTGCAATGGCTTCATCCCGGGATAAAAGGCAAAAGGCAAGAAAATTCCCAGGGAAAGGGCAGCCCCATATCATCTGCACAGAGCAGAGGCCTAGTCACAAGGAGAGCTGCTATTACTGGGACAACCACAGCTCAGAAGACCATGACAGACGCTGGGAAGTTCCCAGAGGAGAAACTGGGGCGTAGGCATGTGATAGATACCACCAGCCCTCAAGGGCCCCTTCCCTCCCCGAGGAAGTCTGGGAAAACTCAGCAGAAGGCAGAAGGGCAGGTCAGGGCAGAGCCCATCCAGGGGCATCCTTCCAATTACAGGGTTCCCTCCTGCAAAGCGACAAACACCAAGTCCTGCCACCAGGAAGCTCTCACTGGCAGCCAGAGTTATCCTATAAGCGTTAGACGGAGCAGAGACGAGGACAGACACCCCCGGAAAGCTGTGAAAGATCCGCAATGGGGTCAGAAACCTCCCTCATCCGTGCCCCCCCGGGGAGCCTATGCCCCACCCAAACCCCACCTGCAGGCATCAAGCTGGCCAGGGGACTCGGGCCGCTCTCACCTCTGATGAAGGCACTGTGTTCAGAGATCTGTCTCTGCTATTTCAACAGAAAATGCTTCTCCAGCATTTCCAGACAGGAAAATTTCCCACCCCAAAATAATTCCTTCCTTGGGGAGAATACTCATTCTCCCCAATAAATGATCCTCTAATAATAGTTAAGTCTTCTCTGAGTATTGTGTTGGGGGCATGGGTTTTGGGTAGCTCAGGGCTCACGCTTAGGGAAAGGAAAGAGTTAGTTCAGCTCTTACTAATTGCTTCCTTTGGCTTCTAAAAGGTGACCAGTCTCCTGGAGCTGTTGTGGAGAAATAGATATCATGTGCCCCCAAAAGCCCATTTCCTCCCTGAGGAAGTCTGAGATGGGCTCTGTCTCCTGCATCTTAGCTTAGCCTTAACAAAAATGTAGGGCCCGAACCAGTGGCGCAGCGGTTAAGTCTGCGCATTTCGCTTCGGTGGCCCAGGGATCGCCCGTTTGGATCCTGGGCACAGACCTATTCACAGCTCATCAAGCCATGCTGAGGCAGTGTCCCACATAGAAGAACTAGAAGGACCTACAACTAGGATATACAACTATGTACTGGGGGTTTCAGGGAGGAAAAAAAAAAGGAAGAAGATTGGTAACAGATGTTAGCTCAGGGCCAATCTTCCTCAAAAAAAAAAAAATTGTAGAGCAGCCCACACCTTCCCTTCACTGAGTGTCTTCTATCCTCAGAGCAGTAGGGAAGACAGGTCTTCTATATCTGAAGAGGGTCAAGGACAGGTAGATTTTTCAGAAAATAACATGAAGAAGAAACAGTGGGGCCGGCCCCGTGGCTTGGTGGTTGGGTGAGCGCGCTCCACTGCTGGCGACCCGGGTTCGGATCCCGGGCTCGCACCGACGCGCTGCTTCTCCGGCCATGCTGAGGCCGCGTCCCACATACAGCAACTAGAAGGATGTGCAGCTGTGACACACAACTATCTACTGGGGCTTTGGGGGGGAAAAGTAAATAAATAAAATCTTTAAAAAAAAAAAAAAGAAGAAACAGTGGCTTCATCATGATTTAGAGGTCGGTGACCAGAGGACCCCAAAGGTGGGTGAACCCTGGATGGGAGTGTTTGGCAAGGGTGGGTATTGCTGCAGTGGATCCTGGGCTGGTGGGGCAGGGGCTAGGAACAGCACAGATGCTGCTTAAGAATCTGTCACGTGGGTCATGGCAATGTGTTGGGGAAGCACACTTGAGACTTGGCACTGAGGTTTCCCTGCTGGAAAGGCAGCTGGGGGAAGTGGTTCCCCTCCCTGGGTATTTCTGCAGGCTGCCGACTGATGACATTTTGTTGCAGAGCAAAAGCATCACTCAGCTGCCAGTGGTAGCAATGTTGACTAGGCAGCCACCTACCTCCCAGGGGAAAATAAAGCTGAGAGTAAGGAAAAGATGCCTTAGAGGGAGTGGGGAGGGAAGAAAAAATGAAGAGGGGAAAGAATGACCCTGCTGGTGGAACAAAGGTTTATGCCACGTCATCCATATCGTGAGCCTGTCCTGCTCCCCGGCTTCCTCAATCTGATCCAGGCTCCACTCCTTGAGGCTGATCTGAGCACGCACAGCACATCGATGCCTTATACCAAAAGGCACAGGGCTGTTCTTTGGGTACTAAAACAATATCTGCAGGGATGTCATCAGGCATGGCATCCCCCTCTTAGGGAAAGGTGATCTTGGTGCTTTCCTTCCATCCATGCTGGATGTAAATATACAAGATCTTGCCCTTAGTGTGTACAGTTCACCTATCAGGATGGAGGTGCCACCTTTGATACTCACGGCCTCAGCAGAGCCACGGTGGGTCTCCCCCAGAACACCTGCAGCTCGTGAACCAGAGGTGAGTCCTAGACTATGCACCAAGTTACAGATATTTGGGGGGCTCCCCATGGACTGCACACATACCCACCTTTACAATAGGGGTCTGGAGGGAAGGCAACTCCACATGTACAGAATGGGACTCACATATGGGGTGAGTATCCTAGAGAGCACTTGAGGTCGTTTTTCTAGAAAGACTTGTGAATGCTGGGTATTAAAACAGAAAACAAAAACAAAACCGATGTCCCCCACAGCCCTCTCTCACTCCCACACTTTATCTTCTTGCCCAGAGTTATGCCATTGACCCTACAATATCTTCTTGTCCAGAGTTATGCCAATGACCCTACAATGTCTGAAGCTTGGGGTCAAAGAAAGAATGCAGATGCTGTGGAGGCCCTGGGAGGGACAATAGGTGGGATGGGGCCCAGGGCAGGGAACCTGAGGAGGTGAGGAGGCCGTGGAGGCTCTAACATCCACGTGGGTGGACCAGCCACTAGCCCAGCCTCTCAGTTTCTACATCATCTCATCTTAGGGTCCTCTACTTCCACTCCAGTGCAGTTACTGCCACACTCCAGAGCTTATCACCAGGATCGCTTCTGCCATCTGGATTAATACGGTCTGACATTCCACCCTTTGGCCTCATCCCCCAGTTCATATGCCCCTTGTTAATTTTTCAACTCCAAGCCATTCATTTTCCCACTTACTCCTCGTCTATCCACCAAGCTCTTGTCTTCATTTCCTCCCTCTCCAAGGCAGACTTGATGGTCTATTAGGTAAACAACATTTTAAAAGCTTCACCACAAATGGGCCCCATCTAATCCCCTTTAATCCTTCCTGTCTGTCAAAATCCCATCTCTCTGCCTTTTCCAGGAATGACTTCCTATAAGTAACTGATCAATACTGGGCTAAATCTCACCATCGAGTCTACTGGTGCCACGAGAAATTCGGCCCCAGCACTACAAGGAAATCATTCACTTATTCGACAATTAATTACCCCATGCTTACTAACATGTGAACAACAAAACACACAGAGCTTAGGTCACTGTTTTCTTAGTCCATTCTCTCTCCAATGCTACTAAATTTATTTCAAATCTCCTTCACTTTCCTCAAACTTAGGTCGTCCCCACTGCTCAGCACATGTGCTGGACCACCATTCACAGAGGAGCTAGAAGCCATGAGACGGGAACTTTCCATCAAAAAACTTTCACAAAAACACTTTCCCGTTCCTCCTTTCCTCCTCCTTTCCTGTTATACGAAAAGAGGTTTCCTCCTAACCTCAAAGGAATTGTACTTCCTGAAGTGTCCTTATTGAGAGAGAGCTAAACCCTCGTCTTGATGGACTAAGCCCCCTTGCCAGGTATCCTCTCGTCCCTTCCCTCTCCTTATAGGCACGGAACTTTTTCATTTTTTTAAGCTTTCTATTACAGAAATGTTTAAACATGCACAAGAACCGTGTAACTTCCCAGTACCCCTCACCCAGCTTTCAGTTATCATCTGGCACCTGTGATACGTCCCTCTCCTACACCACAGTTAAAGGGCAAAAGCCCATTGTGACATCCTGCCATCCGTCTCTCAGACGTATGCTTTGTGCCCATGTCACAGCTCTCACACTTCTTTGATATTTACTACCTGTGGAGCACACTGATCCACAGCAGATGGACACAGCATCGGCGACGAAAAGCCTTAGAGGCTTTGGCCATCAGTTCTGCTCTACCCTGTAGTCAAGCCTGAGGAATCATCTGAGTGGATTCCTCCCTCAACCCCACACAGAAAGTAATCCCACTAAGCAAATTCAGTGCACAGTGTTGCAGTCCCTTAATCACACACTAACTACAGCACGCAACAAATACAGAAGTAGAAAACTGTACATGTTGATACGGACTTCACATCATTATGTGTTTTCAAATATTTAGAACACAATTTTTTTCTGTCATACATTTAAAATGAGCTATTGTGTTTCGAGTTCAACACAGTAGATTAAAGACACTTTATTTCCTCTCCTTCCCCAAATGCCATCAACAAATTAGATGAAAAGATGCTCAACATCATTAGTCATCAGGAAATGCAAACCAAAACCACTATGAGATAGCGCTTCACACACACAGGGAGGGCTAGAATCAAAAAGTCAGATAATAAAGAGTGTTGGTGAGAACGTCGAGAAATTGGAACCCTCATACACCGCTGGTTGGAATGAAAAACGCTGCAGCAGTTTTGGAAAACAGTCTGGCAGTTCCTCAAAAGTTAAACATAGAGTTACCATATGACCTAGCAATTCCACTTCTAGGTATATACTCAGGAGAAATGAAAACATATGCCCACACAAAAACTTGTACACAAATGTCCACGGCAGTATTATTTATAATAGTCAAAGGGTGGAAACAACCTAAACGTCCATCAACTGATCGATGAGTACCTAAAATATGGTATATCCACACAATGTAATAATTTTTGGCAATAAAAAGTACTGATCCATGCTACCACACGGATAAACCTTGAGAACATTATGCTAAGTCAAAGAGGCCAGTCACAAATAACCTCATATGATTCCATTCATACGAAATATCCAGAACAGGGAGAGACAAAAAGTAGACTAGTGGTTGCTTAGGGCTGGGGGGATGGGGGGAGGGGGGATGACAGCTAAAGGTTATGGGGCTTCTTTTTTTTTTTAATTTTTTATTTTATTTTATTTTATTTTATTTATTTTTTTGTGAGGAAGGTCAGCCCTGAGCTAACATCCATGCTAATCCTCCTCTTTTTGCTTAGGAAGACCGGCTCTGAGCTAACATCTATTGCCAATCCTCCTCCTTTTTTTCCCCAAAGCCCCAGTAGATAGTTGTATGTCATGGTTGCACATCCTTCTAGTTGCTGTATGTGGGATTCGGCCTCAGCATGGCCGGAGGAGCGGTGCGTCAGTGCGTGCCCAGGATCTGAACCCGGGCTGCCAGTAGTGGAGCGCGCGCACTTAACCGCTAAGCTACGGGGCCAGCCCCTGGGGCTTCTTTGTGAAGTCATGAAAATGTTTTAAAATTGACTGTGGTGACGGTTACACATGTCTGTGAGTATGCTAAAAATCATGGAATTATACACTTTAAATGGGTGAATTGTATGGTATTCAAACTATATTTCAATAAAGCTGTTAAAACAAGTAAAGGATTTAAAAAGAATAAGGCACTTGAGGATGACAAGAAGGGGAAAGGATATGACAAAGGATGTTATCACATTTTTGGAAGATGGAAATCTGGTGGAGGACTGGTAACTGACTAGCACAGCAGACAAAGTGCCGGCAAATCAATTCACACCTGAAAACTCCAGAAGACACACGACCTGGCCGCACTAGATAAGAAAGAAATCAAGGGTTCCATGCTGTAAACATGTTGAATTTTTTGTTCTTTTCTTTGGTTTTTGTTTTATATTGTGTATAATTAAAAAAAAAATGGGGGGGGCAGTGCTCTCTTCCAGTATTTTGCAAGACCCTCTTAAAATGTTAGCATGCTTCAAATGTGCAAAGAGGATCCCGGGTTTCTTGCCTGGGACAGAACCTGCGACAACTGTTTTAAAGTTGGCACTGCACAGTTCTGGGGTCTGGGCATGGTGGTGGTGGCAGCTGCAGGAATCAAAGCCAGAAATCTCAAAAGTTAAGTAGAATTCAGGACAGCAGCCAATGGTACATTTTAAAAATGTACTTAGAGGGAGAAGTCAAGATGGCGGCGTAGGCAGACTCGGAACTCACCTCCTCCCGCAGACACAGCCAATTTACAACTACTCGTGGAAAAATTACCCCTGAGACAGAACTGAAAACTGGATAAGAGGAACTTCTACAACAACGGACAATCCTAACTGAGGTGGAAGAGGCAGAAACTCCCTTCTGGAGAGGAAAAACGCCGCCTTCACAAGCCACAGTGCCTCACGGCTGCCCGGGAGCAGCACACAGGTACGCAGCCTCCCTGGAGGCGCGGGGCCCTGAGCGGGGGAGCGCCCCCGCTGTAGGCATTTTGTGGACCCAGCACAATCGAGGCGAGTGGCATAATATCTGACTTTGCCTGCTACTAAAACATTGGGGAATACCCCCAGAAAACCCGGTTCACAAAGACATTAAACTCGGCTCTTAAAGAGCCCATGCGCAAACTCACCCGTTTCAGAAAGCAACCTAAAATCACCAGAAAGAAAGGTACACAGTGCTTTGGTGAAAAGAGACTCACCTAATAGGCCCTGTGTGCATCTCGGTGAGAGGTGACACCTCTCCAGGGACTGGGACATTGGCGGCGGCCATTGTTGTGGCCTGGTGTGGGCGTGCTGACACAGACACCATTGGAGTTCTCCCTGGGCCTGCTAGCCCAGGTCTGCCCCACCCACTAGAGCACCGATTTAATCCAGCTCAGCCAGGGCAGGCAGCCCACCCTAGAGACTGGCCCCACCCAACAACAAGCCCTCAGGCAACTTGTGGGCCTGCATAGATTGGTGACTGGATTCTCTGCAGCCTGGCAACTGAGCCCACGTCAGTGGGGCAGGGCATGCACAAGGAGCGGGTGGAGAGTGTGGGGCTCCCGCCGTGGAGAGACTGGGTCTGCTTCGGGAGGTCAGGGTGCGCACACGGGGCAGGAATGTGTTGACTGTGTATGTGGACCTGTGGGCGGCAGGGCTTGTCAGCTGCAGAAGACTTATGCTTCTCAAAGACCCACATAGGGGGTTTGCTCCACCTTCCAAAGCCTGAAACAATTGGGTGCTCCCGTGCCTGAGGCCAGACCCACCCACCTGCAATCCTGAGAGAGCTGACAAGAGACTTAAAGGCTGGAGGCTTATAGCAATTGTAAGGCTCTGAGCCTAACAACCTGCCATGCTGGGGGCCTACTCACTTAAAAGAAATACTGCAACACAAATGTGGTATTAGAACTTGCAGCCAACTGTGCTGGGGCTCCCCACACCTGATAAAGAGACTGAAGGGCCCACAACAACTACAAGCAGCTGAGCATTACAACAGCTGGCCAGGAGTATAACTCGGCATCCCTGGGCACCTAGAGGGAGAGCAAACAGGCCACAACAGAAGGACACACGTAGCCCACATAGGGGTCACCCCTGGAACATTGAGAACTGAGGGAAGCACAGGGCAGGCCTCCTAAGCCATCACTTACATAAGGTCACCTATCCAAGAGCAGAAGACGTAGCTGACCTACCTAATACGTAGTCACAAGCACAGGGAAAGAGGCAAAATGAGGAGGCAAAGGAATACATTCCAAGTAAGGGAACAGGACAAAACCCCAGAAAAGGAACTAAGTGAAACAGAAATGAGCAACCTACCCGACAGAGAGTTCAAACTAACAGTGTTAAGGATGCTCACTGATCTGGGGAGAAGAAAAGATGAACTCAATGAGAATGTCAACAAAGAAATGGAAGATATAAAAAAGAACCAATCAGAAACGAAGAATACAATACTGGAAATGAAAAATTCACTAGAGGGACTCAAAAGCAGAGTAGAGGATACAGAAGAACGGATCTGTGAGCTGGACGAAAGACTAGAAGAAACTACCCAAGCTGAACAGGTAAAAGAGAAAAGAATTAAAAAGAGTGAGGACAGTCTAAGGGACCTCTGGGACAACATCAAGCACACTAACATCTGTGTTATAGGTGTCCTGGAAGGAGAAGAGTGAGACAAAGGGGCAGAGAATCTATTTCAAGAAATAATAGATGAAAACTTCCCTAACCTAAGGAAGGAAACAGACATCCAGGTACAGGAAGCACAGAGAGCCCCAAACAAGATAAACCCAAAGAGGCCCACACCAAGACACATCATAATCAAAATGTCCAGAATTAAAGATAAAGAGACAATCCTAAAAGCTGCAAGAGAAAGTCAAGTTACATACAAAGGAAACCCCATAAGGCTATCAGCTGACTTCTCAGCAGAAACCTTACAGGCTAGAAGAGAATGGCATTATATATTTAAAGTGCTAAAAGGAAAAAATTTACAGCCAAGAATACTCTACCCAGCAAGGTTATCATTCAAAATGGAAGGAGAGATCAAAAATTTCCCAGACAAGCAAAAATTAAAGGAGTTTGTCACCGAGAAACCAGTGCTACAAGAAATGTTAAAGGGACTGATTTAAGGGGAAAAGAGAAGACCACAAATAGGAAAAATTATCTATTTCCATGATAAGAGGGTAATGGATACAAATGCACAAAAAAGAGGTTAGATATGATATCAAAAACATAAAAGGAGGGAGGAGGGGAGTTAAAGAGTAGAGCTTTCAGACAGAGGTCAAACTAAAGAGACCATCAATTCTGTATAGAAGAAGGAAGGAACAGAGAAGAACTACTAAAACACTGAGAAAAAAAAAAGTTAAAAAACGGCAGTAAGTACATACTTATCAATAGCTACTTTAAACATCAATGGACTAAATGCTCCAATTAAAAGGCATAGGGTGGCTGATTGGATAAAAAGACAAGACCCATATATATGCTGCATACAAGAGACACACTTCAGACCTAAAGACACTCACAAACTGAAAGTGAAGGGATGGAAAAAGATACTCCATGCAAATGGCAATGAAAAGAAAGCTGGGGTAGCAGTACTCATATCAGACAAAATAGACTTTAAAACAAAAACTGTAAAAAGAGACAAGGGCATTACATAATGATCAAGGGAACAATCCAACAAGAGGATATAACACTTGTAAATATCTACGCACCCAATGTAGGTGCACCTAAATATATAAAGCAATTATTAACAGACATAAAAACAGAAATAGACAGTAACACAATAATAGTAGGGGACTTTAACACTCCACTTACACCAATGGATAGATCATCCAAACAGAAGATCAATACGGAAACATTGGCCTTAAATGATACACTAGAACAGATGGACCTAGTAGATATATACAGAGCATTCCATCCAAAAACAGAAGAATACACGTTCTTTTCAAATGCACATGGAACATTCTCCAGGATTGATCACATATTAGGCCACAAAACAAGTCTCCATAAATTTAAGAAGATTAAAATAATACCAAGCATCTTTTCTGACCACAACAGTATGAAACTAGAAATCAACTATAGGAAGAAAATCAGAAAAGCCACAAATACATGGAGATTAAACAAAATGCTACTGAACAACGACTGGGTCAATGAAGAAATCAAAAAATACCTGGAGACAAATGAAAATTAAAATACGACATGCCAGAATTTATGGGATACAGCAAAAGCGGTTCTAAGAGGGAAGTTTATAGCAATACAGGCCTATCTCAACAAACAAGAAAAATCTCAAATAAACAATCTAACATGCACCTAAAGGAAATGGAAAAAGAAGAACAAACAAAGCCCAAAATCAGTAGAAGAAGGGAAATCATAAAAATCAGAGCAAAAATAAATGAAATAGAGACCAAAAAAATAGAAAAAATTAATAAAACCAAGAGCTGGTTCTTTGAAAAGATCAACAAAATTGACAAACCTTTAGCTAGACTCACCCAGCAAAAAAGAGAGAAGGCACAAATAAGTAAAATCAGAAATGAAAGAGGAGAAATTACAACAGACACCTCAGAAATACAAAAGATTATAAGAGAATACTATGAAAAGCTATATGCCAACCAATTCGACAACCTGAAAGAAATGGATAAATTCTTAGAATCATACAACCTTCCAAAACTGGATCAAGAAGAAGTAGAGAATTTGAATAGACCAATCACCAGTAAGGAGATTGAAACAGTAATCAAAAACCTCCCCAAAAATAAAAGTCCAGGACCAGATGGCTTCCCTGGTGAATTCTACCAAACATTCAAAGAAGACTTAATATCTATCCTTCTCCAACTCTTCCAAAAAATTGAGGAGGGGGGATGCTCCCTAACTCATTCTATGAAGCCAACATTACCCTGATACCAAAACCAGATAAGGACAACACAAAAAAAGAAAACTACAGGTCAAGATCACTGATGAACATCGATGCAAAAATCCTCAACAAAATACTAGCAAATCACATACAACAATACGTTAAAAAGATTATACACCATGATCAAGTGGGATTTATTCCAGGTATGCAGGGATGGTTTAACATTCGCAAATCAATCAACGTGATACACCACATTAATAAAATGAAGAATAAAAATCACATGATCATCTCAATAGATGCAGAGAAAGCATTTGACAAGATACAGCATCCATTTATGATAAAAACTCTGAATAAAATGGGTATAGAAGGAAAGTACCTCAACATAATAAAGACCATATATGAGAAACCCACAGCTAATATCATCCTCAATGGTGAAAAACTGAAAGCTATCCCTCTAAGAACAGGAACCAGACAAGGATGCCCACTGTCACCACTCCTATTTAACTCCCTTGCCCCCTGAGCAAAAGAAACAATAGAAAAAATAAACAAATGGGACTACATCAAACTAAAAAGCTTCTGCCCAGGAAAGGAAACCATCAACAAAATGAAAAGACAACCTAACAATTGGGAGAAAATATTTGCAAACCATACATCTGATAAGGGCTTAATCTCCAAAATATACAAAGAACTGATGCATCTCAACAACAAAAAAACTAACAACCCAATTAAAAAATGGGCAAAACACCTGAACAGACATTTCTCCAAAGAAGATATACAGATTGCCAACAGGAACATGAAAAGATGTTCAACATCATTAACTATCAGGGAAACGCAAATCAAAACTACAATGAGATATCACCTCACGCCCGTCAGAATGCCTATAATTAACAAGACAGGAAACCACATGTGTTGGAGAGGATGTGGAGAGAAGGGAACTCTCATACACTGCTGGTGGGAGTGCAAACTGGTGTAGCCACTATGGAAAACAGTATGGAGATTCCTCAAAAAGTCAAGGATAGAACTACCATATGATCCAGCTATTCCACTGCTGGGTATTTATCCAAAGAACTTGAAAACACCAATGCATCAAGATATGTGCACCCCTGTGTTCATTGCAGCATTATCCACAATAGCCAAGACTTGGAAGCAACCTAAGTGCCCATCAGGGGACGAATGGATAAAGAAGATGTGGTATATACACACAATGGAATACTACTCAGCCATAAGAAACGATGAAATCCAGCCATTTGTGACAACATGGATGGACATTGAGGGTATTATGCAAAGTGAAATAAGTCAGAGGGAGAAGGTCAAATATCGTATGATTTCCTTCATTAAGTAGTAGATAACAACAATAAACAAACACATAGAGACAGAGATTGGATTGGTGGTTACCAGAGGGGAAGGGGGGAGGGAGGAGGGCGAAAGGGATAATTCAGCACATGTGTGTGGTGATGGGTTGTAATTAGTATTTGGGTGGTGAACATGATGTAATCTATGCACAAATAGAAGTATAATGATGGACACCTGAAATTTATACAATGTTATAAACCGATGTTACTGCAATAAACAAAAAATTTAAAAAAAAAAGTACTTATTTGAAAATAAACTTGCAGAAAAGTTGTATGGATGGTAAAAAATCACATACTCTATCCAGATTTACCTGCTAATATTTTGACCCATTTGTGATCTCTCTCCTCTGTCTCTCTGTTTCTGTCTCCTTCCCTCCCTCCCTCCCCTTTCTCTCTACATGAACACACACAGACACGAAAAATATGCATACATTCCTGAATATTTGAGAATACATTTCATGCATCATGCATTTTCTCCTTGAATATTTCATTGTGTTTCCTGAGAAAAAGAATATTCTCTTACATACAGTACACTTATCCCCTTCAGTAAACTTAACATTGGCATAAAATTTTTAACCCATCTCCCATTCATGTTCTATTTTTGTCAATTTATTGATTAATGTCCTTTGTGCCTTTTTCTTAAGCTTCCTTTACAGGATTCAGTCTAGAATCACAATACCGCATTTAGTTGTCATGTGTTTTTAGTCTCCTTCAATCTGGATCAGTTTCTCAGTCTTTCTTTTTTATGACAAAGCCATTTTTGAAGAATATGTTCCATGTGCCATTCTTATAACCCCCTCACCTGCAAATTTTTTTGGTGGAGCTTATCTTGCTCAGACTTTAAAGGATGTTTTTACAATTGTGAGTCATAGGGACCTTAGGGACATTCAGGACCAGACTTGCTACAAAAATCAATGCCAGAGATGCAAAGATTTGTGGAGGGATTTTTCTGAACAGAGACCATTTGCCTGTGGTTGAGGGAGGGCATGGGGGGGGGCTTGAAGTGTCCCTTCCTTTTGGGGGGAGATGACGGTGAAGCTGTGGATGCAAGAGAAGACAGGGAAAGAAAGGAGCTGTCATTACCAGTAAACCCTCTCACATGGGAGGGAAAGGACCGGGTGTCTGCGGCCCAGACTGCTTCATCAGACTCAGTGAGGGAATGCAGGCAGGCAAAGGGAGGAAATGACACAGGGCTTCATTTCAGCAGTTTATCACTAAATAATGAAGCTGTAAGGGTTATAACTATTAAATGACTGCCAGCATGAGAGATGAAATAAACACATAGACACCATCACCAAATATGGCATTATTGTTTAAAAAGGTACAGAGATGCCAATGGGAATTTTGGTGAAAAGATAGAACGTAGAAGGGAAAAAAAATCATAAAACCTTTAATGGAGGCAGCAATCATAGGTGTGATTAAAAAAAACCCAAAACAACAAAAGGTATTGCTAAGTATAATTACAATTATGCTCATTAGAAGTTATGCTAAAGAGAAGCCCACTCCCTAAATCAAGATGAGTTTGGTCCTGTGGGTTGTGGTCCAGCACAACTGCTTTGTAAAATAATGGAAAAATTAAAAATGTTGTGGGGAGAGAGGGGATTTGGCAGAGAGAAGAAAGAGGGAGCAGAAGGGTGAGACACTGTATGGGTGGAGGGGACTAATTTGAGAACCCTTAGGGGCTGAAGAGCCTAAGAGGGATTCTGGGAAAAAAAGAATTACTTAAGATTTTTAAGTTATTTGCCATGGGTCCATGGGCGTGCCATGCCCTTGTCTCCCTCTTTCTCATGCTTTCTGTTTGTTGGTACAGGCTACTCTGCTCTCTCATGCTTTCTGGTGAAAGTGGATTCTTTTGAGGAGATATGGGGGGTGGGGCTGCTGCTGAGTATATTTCTGGTTTCATACACTTAAAAACACATTATGTATGAGGGGAAGCTGTAGTTGAGGGCAGAGTAGACCTTGGGGGTGCAAACCCATGGCCAGAGCAGACTTTCAAAGATGATGTGGGGTCCAAAGGGAGATAACCAAGCAGTAAAAGGGTCTCAGGTAATATCTGGACAACAGGTGGAATAAATAGAAAATTTCACCAAAGTAAATAAATATATGGTATGGTGAATAGGTGGAGTTGGAAGGTAGGTTGGAGGTATCTAAAGGGCCCTGGAGGAATGGAGAGATCTGCTGGGCTAGATGGTGAAGGAAGAGCTGTAGGTTCATCTCTCCTGTGTTGGCCACCTCCCTCCACAAGAACCTTTGATGTCTGTGCTAAAGCTCTGTGATGTGGGCCTGGAACTCTAGAATGTACACTCTTAATGCCCAGCTGCCTGAGGCAGCAATGCACTTCTGATGACATGGACCATCTTCTTTGTCTGAGGAGCCTTACTGCACCATGGCTGAGCTCCAGCTCCATTTCCCAGTTATTCCCATCCTTGCCTTCCCATGTGGGATAGAGCTCCTTCTTCTGTCACTGTGCTACCTAAAGAAGAATCCATGTTTCCCAATATTTTGGAAACAGAGAGACATCAATCAGGTAAGTAAACCAAAGTCCCTCAGAGATATTAGATCTTTCTTTTCATATAGATGCATTCAATGCTATTAATTTCCCTCTAAGTACTACTTTTGCTGCATCTCACAAATTTTGATGTTGTGTTTTAATGTTCATTTAGCTTAAAATATTTCTCTTGAGACTTCTTCCTTGACCCGTGAGTTAGTACTATGTTGTTTAATCTCCAAACATCTTGAGATTTCCAGTAATCTTTCTGTGATTGATTTCCATATTAACTCCATTATGGTCTGAAAACATACTTGGTAGGATTTCTATTTTATATTTGTTAAGGTTTGTTTTATGGCCCAAAATGTGCTCTATCTTGGTGCATTTTCCATGTGAGCTTGAGAAGAATGTGTATTCTGTTGTTGGATGAAGTATTCTATAAATGTCAATTAGATCAAGTTGACTGATGGTGCTGTTCAGGTCAACTATATCCATACTGGTTTCCTGCCTGGTGAATCTGTCCATTTCTGACAGAGGAAATTGTTGAAGTCTCCAATAATAACAATGGGTTCATCTATTTCTCCTTGCAGTTTACCAGTTTTTGCCTCACATATTTTGATACTCTGTTGTTAGATGTAGACATGTTGAGAGTTGTGTCTCTTCTTGGAGCACTGACCCTTTATTGTTATGTAATGCCCCTCTTTATCCCTGATAATTTTCCTTGTCCTGAAGTCTACTTTGAAATTAAATATAGTTACTCCTGTTTTCTTTTGGTTAGTGTTAGCATGGTACATTTTTCTCCAAACTTCTACCTTTAATATATCTATATCTTTAAATTTAAAGTGAGTGTTTTATAGACAACATACAATTGGATCTTGTTTTTTTAACTCACTGTGATAGTCTCTGTCTTTTAATTGGTGAATTTAGACCATTTACATTTAGTGATTTTTTTATATAGTTGAATTAATACCTACCATGTCTGTAACTGTTTACTATTTATATACCTATTCTTTTTTTCTTCCCCTCTTTCTCTGCCTTTTCTGGTTTTAAACAAGTATTTTATATGATCCCATTTTCTCTCTTCTCTTAGGATATCAATTATTCGTCTTTAAAAAATATTTTCATGGTCACCCTAGAGTTTGTAATATTCATTTACAACTAAGCTAAATCCACTTTCATATAACTCTATACCACTTTTTAGGTCGTGTAGGTACCTTACAACAAAGTCTCAATTCCTCCCTCCTATTCCGTATAACATTGCTGTTTTTTACTTCACTTATCCATGTACTACAATCACCCAATACATTATCATCATTATTATTATTAGGTCAATTGAGAATAAGAAAAATAAAAGTTTTATTTTATCTTCATTTATTCCTTCTCTGCCTTTCTTGCATGTAGATCCAAGTTATCATTTTCCTTCTCCCTGAAGAGCTTCTTTTAACATTTACTGCAGGGCAGGTCTGCTGCTGCTAAATTTCCTCAGGTTTTTTTTTTGGTCTGAGAAAGTTTTTATTTATCTGGTGGCAGATTCCCCCTGCCCCCACCTGGGGAGGCAGGAGCTGTGTATTCTGAGCCCGCTGTGATCCTTGGCAGTTCTTTCATGTGCGTGATCCCACATGCTCCTGCTCTGCACTCACTGTCTGCCCACCTTGGCTGCTCCGCTTGGAGCACCCCTGTAACTGCTTAGCCACCTTGGTTTGGAGCGTTCCCACGGGCTGTGAGGCAACTCCGAGAGCAAAAGCATTTCTGCAGAGGGCTGCCTTTTCCCCCTTCTCCTCTCAGAGTCACGTGCCAGCTGCCTTGTGAGGTCCCACACCCTAAATCGCTGTTGCTTGGAAGGGAGAGGAGATCTGTTTACCTCCTTCCACTGCCTCCCGGGGTGTGCAGCACCCCTACCTTCAGACGTATGGCTGCATGGATCTCTCAGATGTCTACTGTGTTTTGTGAATGTCCTCTGTTGGTTTATGAATATCCTTTTCATTGTATCTCAGAGGGGAGCCACTAAGGGAAGAGCTCACTCTGCCATGATGCTGACATTATTCCTCTCATTGTTTTTTTCTTTATAAACTATTTGTAGAGTATCTATGGAGTGCCAGGCACTGCACCTGGTGCTGGGGTCAAGGCCAGTTACATACATTGGAGGGCCCCTTCAAAATGAGAATGTGGAGACCCTTATTCAAAAAGCAGGAAAAAGTGCTGCCCATGGTACTAAAACATGGCACTTTTCCTTTCTTTATGGTCTCTCAACTTCTATGGTGTCTTTAATTTTGATATTTAATGTGTTCTAAGAAAAGAAATATTAAAAATTTCAAGTTTTAGCATGAATTTTGCTATTTGTCTTTGTATTTTGCAATTCCTGTTTTAAATGCAGACACAAGAGCATTTAACTCATATGCAAAATCACAGAAATTACACAATTTGTATTCTTTAGCTCATACATGCATATGTATTTCATTCTTACCAGAACAGCGGAAATGCTTCACAAAAGTAATTTGACTATTTTTATTTTACTTCTTGATATGCTCACATTCTACCACCACTCTCCACATTCAGCTCATTGATGAGTAAGGAAGGACTGAAATGAGAGGAACTATGGGTTGTCTGACCTTTCTCTTTCCTTCTGTGTCATCATTTTTAGCACAAATAGTTGACTAATGCAGGAAAATAATATGAGTAAGTTAAGCTATTATAGGATTTTATTCATATTTTATGTCTCCTGTAACAATGTAACTTATTGACTTAAAAGAACACAAACTTATTATCTTATAGTTCTGGAGGTCAGAATTTTGAAATGGGTCTCATTAGGTTAAAATCAAGATGTCAGCAGGCTTGTGTTCCTTCTGGAGGCTCTAGGGAAGAATCTGTTCCTTTGCCTTTTCTAGCTTTTAGAGGCCACCCTCATTCCTTGGCTTGTGGCTCCTTCCATTTTCAAAGTCAGCAAGGTTGGGCCAAGTCCTTCTCATACTGCTATCTATCAGCTTCTTTCTCTTCTTCTTTCACTCATAAGAACTCTTGTGATTACATTGGGTGCAGTCAGATAATCCAGGATAATCTCCCCATCTCAAGGTCAGCTGATTTGCATCCTTTTTTTTTTTTTTTCAGATTTTTAAATATTTATTTATTAGGCATTTACTTATTTAACAATGTGATAAATGGCCTAAGCTTGCAGATATGTTTTAGTCAAAAAACAACTGTGCTCATCAAGTAAGCATATTATGCACAGAACACTCCATCATATTGGGCCCCTGAAGAAAACTAGTTTTGAGGTAAAGAACAGACCCCATCTGGTTACATGTTGCCAACTGTACCAAATCATCATGACATAAAACATTTAAACAGATAGTGGATTGATTAAGAATGGCATTTCCCCATTTAAAATGACGTTAAGTAGAACGCTATTTAAAATCTTGACATTTGTTTGCAAAGAGTCGATGAGCTAGAGAAGGTGGCACAATGACAGTGTGACTCCTCTCCTCATTGTGTGTCTGTGTGCATGTGTGGGGTGGGACAGAGGAGCCTTTGAAAGGCAAGATGTGCCGTAAGAACAAAATCAGATCCAACAACCTGACTCCTACACTTCTGAGGCAATCGCAGTGTTGAGTAGATGTTCTCAGGGCTCTTCCTCTGTATGAGCATTAGTGTGATAGATGTTGCTTAAACCTAATAGGCCCTGAGTGCATCTCGGTGAGGGGCGAGACCCCTCCAGGGACCGGGACACTGGCGGCGGCCACTGCCGTGGCCCGGTGTGAGCGCGCTGACACAGACGCCACTGGAGCTCTCCCTGAAACCCGCCAGCCCAGGGTCTGATTTGCATCCTTAATTCTATCTGCAACCTTAATTCTCCCTTTGCCATGTAACCTAATATATTCAAGTTTACAGGAATTAGAATGTGGACATCTTTGGGGTGCAAGAGGCAACATTCTACCTACCACAGGATTCCTTGGTGGCTCTTGTTTCTAGAATACCATTGCCTTCTTTCTACATTCAAAACAAGTTCTGGTTCCAATGGAAAGCAAAGAGCGGCCTCTTGGGGCTGTCCACGTTCCCACTTAGCCATAGATGTAACACATTTACCTTGTACTCACTTTTAGTCTTGCTGAACTCCCATGCATCATGGGTCCACTGCAATTCTGTGCTCATGGGGCATTGTAGACATTATACGTGAATGGGTCAGCTAGGAACTGTGGAACTACATGTTGCACATGTCTTGTCTCCTCACCTGTGTGCTCCATTGACCCATCAGACTTCACTCACAGAAAACAAGTTCAAAAATGAAATTATTAAGAATTTCAAGACGGTGATAGCAAAGCTTTAAACCAAATTCAGGGCCCTTCTGAGTATGGAGCCTTGTGAGACTGCACAGGCCACCCACCCATGAAGCTGGCCCTACTCTCATGAACTCTAGCAACATTATTGGTCAATCAAAAGTAACTTTTAAAAAGTTGATGTTAAAAGAGTAAGACTTGAATACAATAACAGCAGAAACAGAATTATGATTTTCAGCAGATTTCTTAATCATAAATTTTCACTTGCAGACACAAACATACACATAACTTCCCATCCCAGTTATTCACATCTACCATGATTCACTCAAAAGTGCCATTTGTGGCTAAAGAGGAGAAATAGCGGTTTTCATGGTACCACATGAGGTCTCTTTTCAAGTACCGTTGGGAGAAGTTGTTAGTTGGGTAATAAAGAAGAGTTTTAAATTGGAAATGATAAAAAATACATAAATACTACAAACTTCTTACTTTGAACTTAAAGTATATAAATCTACATTCATTAGAAATCATTTGATATAGGGTCATGGTATTTCCTTTGAGTATGGGAACTCTGATTGGAGTTCTAGATCTTTCTTCTATAAATCATACCCATGAGGCATAATCTCCTATTTCCAATCTACTACTTACTCTTTTGCATCAATTTCTTTAAAGTGATGCAAGTCACATCAATGAAAATACTTAAGGATGCTTACATGCAATTTTGGCACAGTCTGAGTTCAGAATCCTTCCAGTTTTATAATCCCCTCCTCAAATTTTTATAGCTGTTGTCCACACATAATTCATCAGAATATTTTTATTTTGTGACTGGTCTTTATGGAATTTTTCCAAAGCATTCAACTGTGTTTTAAAAGGAATAATAACTTTTCTTTTTTTTTAACTTACATTTCATTGATTTATTTAATATTTAATTAAAGTCCTAATTACATAAATACAATTGGCAAAAATATTTAATCAAATTATATCATTTGCTAAGTACAAAAGCCATAGGAAGTTTAAGAACAAAGTGAACTGACTTTGATAGGCATGTGACTTAACTGGTGGGTGTGGAAGTGCAGGTTCCCAGAGATTACCTAAATAGTTATGAACCCTCAGCATTGAATGGACACTGGTCAGCAGGTCTTATGTAAATAGATAATGGAGAACGTTATTGAATTGGAAATTGTGGTTCAGGGGAAATTGGTTTCAAAATACTTCTGTTTCAAAGGAATGCCCCCAGGAGATTCCATTTCTTTAGTCTCTTTATACAAAATTCAAGGGGGCTAAAAAAGCCCCGTTTATTCACTGTTCTCTCAGATGTCATTTCCTCTGTAAGGCTTTCCCTACCTCCACCATGTGTGGAATTAGTCACTTCCTCTGTTTTGTCCTCTGATACAGTCTGTCACAGCATTGATCACATTGTATTGAATTATTTGCCTATTTCACTCTCTACATAGAAGGTGCTCCATAAATATTCCAGGACACATCCAGTTTCACAACATGTAGTTGTGCTCTAAGATTCTCCTTTCTTAGTTATGTAGCCTTGCTTTATTGAATAATTTGATTACATTATCCATCATTATTTGAATAGAATGTTTAATCTTGCACTAAATGAAATTTTTAAAACCTGTCAATGTATATACAGTGCTTAGAACAGTGCCTGGCACATGGCAAGTTCTTTATGTGTTTGTTATTATTATCTTTTCACTGATAAATATAATTTCATCTTACATGTCTTTTTGGATATATTTTCACTTCTTATCAACCTTATCATATCTTTAGGGACTGATCTGTAAACATAAATTCAATTGTTAACTTGCTGGTACCCTAAGCACTTAACAGTTTCCATTGTCATTTATTGTTATAGTAGTCACTGTAAAATTTTGATTATAACTTATCATTTCAATGATCACTTTTATATTTTGGTGAGAAAAGTAGAAAAGGTAGTATTATCAATTGGAGAAATTGAAAATAGCGTATGCAGCTTACCCCAAAGTACATGATGAATCAAAATAGGGAGCTGGAATAAGAATTCCAAGTAACCTTTTCATTATTAGGCTCAGATTTCCACAGGACCAAATCTTTCCTTTATATTAAGAGGCACATGGAAAAAGGCACATAAACTCGTTAATTTCAGTACCACTATTATGAGAAAAGCTAACAAATTGTAATTTGAGCTGTGACCCTAGCCTAGAAGTATCCATCTGACTACCTGCATTCCACAGCATTATTGCTCAGCATACTTCACCCTCACACACATCCTACGTATACTAAACTCTGAGCCACCCTCCAACCTGTGTTTGCACCTTACCCAGGCCAGTTCTTGAGCCTCCTGGCACCACCCTCTGATTTGATGTACTCTTTCTTCTTGACCACATTTCAGGTTCCTAAGCCTGGAAATACTTCCCCAACAACTCCAAATTGATCCAGCTGATCAGAATGGTCCAGCTACTACAGATCCTACAAAGACAAAATTTACCTCATAGTGTACAAGCTACAAGCTTGTACGGCAGCCCTGAATGCAGTGTCTGTAGTGCAACAGCCACACAATTCTTGTCTTTTCTGGTGGAACCCAGAAATATTGATATTTGTTTTGTTTGTTTGTTTTTTACTTTTAGAGCCATTATTACCTGCAAGAACTGCAGGGTGGTTTTAAATCTTACCATCTGACAGTGACATTAGCTTGCATCAACAAGAAGTCGTAGAGGAAAGGAAAAAAGGGATGACTGTGACACAGGCTAGGCAAGTGGGAAGGAAGACATAAGAGTCAACAGGGAGAACATGTTCCAAAAAGTAGGAACCCGCTCCCAACACACTTTGTATGCTTCACAATTTTACGACCCATAGGTGCTACTTTGGCATTTCAGTTAGGCACAGTATCTATATTTTCAAACCCAAAACATGGAGCAGGCCAATGAAATCATGTAGACAGTAGGACAGAATATTTAAATCATGATTGGTCTAGAAAGATTGGGTGGCCATACATTTAGACCATTAACGAAATTCTGTAGAGAAAATAAACACTGGATGGGAAAGAATTAATTCCTGATTTGCACGTTGGTGGCAACCTTCTCCTTTCTTTTGTCTACTTTGATCCACAATTATGTGAATTACTCTATGTTGCCTAGAGTAAGTACAACTTTTCCATAGTTTTAATGGGTTAAAGATGCAAAAATGATTATCTGTATGAGAGTCTTCTCTGGGTGCTATAGGTTTCATATGTGCAAAAATGTTTTACGACTCTTGATATGATATCAGTAAAAGATATGTATGGCAACATTGTGGACCCAGAGCCAACTAGTAAAACACTCAAGTAGAGAGTATGATAGATGTGGGAGTGGGGTGGGGGCAATGGTAAACTGTATGTTTTTTCTCAGTAGTTTCAAGAGAAAGGAAACAGAAGATGTCCTTCTACTTTGATTGTCCAATATCAATAATTCTATCATAGCTGCTTTGAAACTCACAATATATTATCCTTCTTGGATATCTATACTCTTTCTAAATTTTTCCATTTCTCTTCCCCCAACCAAAACCCAAAACCTTTTTACGACTCTTAGCACATTGGTTATCTGAACTGTCCTTTCATGAGTGTATGGGAGAAGATACTATTGAAGCTGTCAGTTAGTTATAGAAAGTAAGTTAGAGTAAAGTAATTTTCCCATGGTCTCACGGAAATAGGGGGCCAACTGTTCCTATTTTCCAGGGACGGAGGGGTTTTCTGAGACAAAGGACTTTCAGTGCTATACCCAGAAAAGTCCTGGGCAAACACGGATAAATTAATTAGCCCACATCAAATGTTTAAACAGGACATTAAATCAAGATGACAGGTGGATCCTTCCTCCTCACCTAAATCCCATGAAATGACAAAAAAGTATATTTTAAAGTGACAGAATAAATCTATAACTGCTCAGGAAAACAAAAAAAGAGGAAGAGTAAGGAACTCCTGAAAGATAGCCAAGATTAGATATAAAGATAAACAGAAATGGCTTAAAATGCTTTACAATAGCTTAGAAGGAAAAAACATGTGAGGGTAAGAGAGGTTTGGGGATGATCCAAATCTGAAATAAATGGAGATAAGAAAGTAGAGAAAATCCGCAATAAATAGGGTAAATACCTGGGGATGTACACTCAAAAAAGTTAACCAATTTTCCCCCTTCACACCTTTGCCAATTTATATTAAACATTCAACAGACTGCTATGACGCAGTCATAGCAACAGGCTAAAGCAGTAAATATAGTCACTGAGGCCTGAGAGAGAAGTAAGTGCTCCAAGAAGCAACTGAAGAAAATCTAACATCCTAAAGACAAACAACAAACTCAGATCTAAAATAATTAATTATATATACATATACACACACACACATATACCTATATCTATCTATCTATCCATCCACTACATACATGCATAGATATCCTAAATCAAGGATGTTACTTGATAGGAAAACAACAGAAGCATTCCTGTAAGGTCAGAGATAAGGCAAGAATGCACACTAACTCCATGACTGTTTAACATGATATTAGAGTTATTAGTCAATGCAACTAGACAAGAGAAAACAATTAGAGCTATGACAGAAAATAAATTATCTATATTTGCAAATGGCATGATAATATACCTGGAAAACCCTAGAGTCAATGATAAAACGAATTCCAACAATAAAAGCAATATATAAAATTAACATGAAAAAATTAATAGCTCACACATACAAATAAAATCTAGATAGAAGAACTAACAGAAGAGACACTCAATCTACAGTAGCAACAAAATGAACTTAAAAGATAAACCACAAAAAACTTACAAATAAACCTAACAAATAATGTTCAATATTGATGTAAGGCAAACCATAAAACATCCTTCTTCCCACCTTGTTCTCTTTTGGATACCTCAACATCAACAAGATATCGGTTCTCTCTGAGTTAAAATACCAAGAAGCATTTTTCCAGCACTGAACAACTTGATAATTAAGTTCACACTGAAAAATAAAAATGTATAAGAAATTATGGAATCCAGCCATTTGTGACAATATGGATGCACATTGAGGGTATTATGCTAAGCAAAATAAGTCAGAGGGAGAAAGTCAAATACCATATGGTCTCACTCATAAGTAGAAGATAAAAACAACAACAACAAAACACATAGAGACAGAGATTGGATTGGTGGTTACCAGACAGGAAGTGGGGAGGGAGGAGGGTGAAAGGCATGATTAGGCACATGTGTGTGATGATGGATTGTAATTAGTCTTTGGGTGGTGAACATGATGTAAATCTACGCAGAAATAGAGGTATAATGATGTACACCTGAAATTTATACAATGTTATAAACCAATATTACTGCAATAAAAAAAAGAATTACCAAGAGAGAAGGAAATGCATTGGGAGGCCATCAAAGTATGTCTTAACTAATCTATAAAATTAAAATATGAAATTAAAAAAAAAAGAAAAATAAACATGCAAGAATATAACTAGGAAAACTCTGAAAAAGAAGAGCTATGAGAGAGGACTAGCCCTACCAGATATTAAAATGTTATAAAGCCACTATAATTAAAACAATGTAATGGTACATGGAGAGATGACCAGATTAATGGAATAGAAAAGAAAGTCTAGAAATAGACTCAACATTGCATGAAAATCTAGTGTGTGATAAAGGTGACAGTTAACATCACTAAGGAAAACATAGACTTTTAAAAAATGGTGTTGGGACAATAGGGTAGCCATTTGAAAAAGATAAAATTTAAAATTAGATCCATTCCTCACATCACACGCAAGACCAGAATCCAAATCGACAAAAGATCTAAATGTAAAAACAAAACAAACAAAAAAACCACTCTTATAATAGAAGAAAACATAGGAAGATTTCTCTATAATTTTGGTGCAGGAAAAGCCTTTCTAACTATGACTCAAAATGCAAGTGTAATAAAAGATTGACAAATTCAACTGCATAATTCTTTTAATACGTGGCAAAAAAAAAAAAAAAACTACAAGCAAAGTCAACAGTAAAGTGACAAATTTAGAGAAAATGTTTGAAATATACATCATAAAAAATGATACTACAAATATATAAAAATTAAGGGGAAAAAGACCAAAAATGATATAAATATGAACAAAAGACATATACAGACAATAAAATGGCTTTAAACATATGAAAAGATATTCATTTCCACTCATAATAAGAGAAATTCAAATTCAAACTATACTTAGATACCATTTCTCACCCACCAGATTGGCAAAAATTAAAAATATTGGAGAGGCTGTGGATAACAAGCATTTTCATGCATTGTTGGTAGAAATGACAAACGGCACAATTCCTATGGACAGAATTTCAATATCTACAAAACTACATATGCATTTACCTTTTGGCCCAGAAATCGTACTTCTTGGAATTTACTCTGAAGGTATACCTCAAACAGTATGAAAATACATATGCACGTGATTATTCATTGCAACATTATTTGTAATTGCAAAATACTGGCAAGTACCTAAATTTCCAAACAGGAGATGGGTTAAATAAATGATGATATATATACACATTGATAAACTATGCAGCTGTATAAAAAGAATGAGGAAAATATCTACATATTGTTATGGAGTGTTTTCCAGGCTATATTATTACGTGAAAAAATCAAAGTGGAAAAAAATCTTAAAGGAGGAAAAGTTTAGAAATATGTTTGGTTTTTGCACAAAGCAACACAGGAAGATTAAACAGAAATACATAAAATTGGTTACCCACAGGGGTAATTGTTATGAGTTGAATTGTGTTCCCTCAAAATTCATATGTTTGAGTCCTAAACCCCATTACCTCAGAATGTGACTTTACTTGCAGATAAGGTCTTTACAGAGGTAATCAAGTTGAAATGAGATCATTATGATGGGCCCTAATCCAGTATAACTGGTATTCTTATAAGAAGGAGAATTTAGACACAGAGACGCAGATAGAGGGAAGACAGTGTGAAGAGACATGCAGAGAACATGACCATGTACAAGCCGAGAAGAGAGGCCTGGAACAGATCCTTCTTTCACAGCCCTCAGAAGGAACTAACCCTGCCTACACCTTGATTTTGGATTTCTAGCCTCCAGAACTGTGAGAAAATAAGTTTGTGGTTTAAGCCACCCAGTTTGTGGTACTTTATCACAGCAGCCCTAGAAAAGTAGTACAGTGATGGTGGTGGTGGTGGTAGGGAGGACAGGGTGTGTTTGTTATTACTTCTAACAAACAATCCCCAAATTAGTGGAGTAAAGCAACAACTATTTGATTTGACGAGTCAAGAATTCCTACAGGGAATAGTGGGCAAGAGCCCACGGTATCTGTGGCCTCAGCTGGGGTGGCTTGAATAGCTGAAAGGCTGGGACAACTTAACTGAGACAATATATCTGGATTGTTCTTCCAGTGGCATCTGCTGAAGTTGGAGTATCCAAGAAGGCTTCTTCACTTACATATCTGGCACCTAGGAGGGGATGACTGGGTAACTGGGGATTGGAAGCATTGTTTTCTCTTTGTGTGGCTAGCTTGAGCATCCTCACAAGAGGGTGTCTCAAGCTACACATTTCATGTGCTGGATTCCCCCAGAATGAGCATTCCAAGAAGCAGGAAGTAGAAGCATCACTTCCACCATACTATTTTGGTCAAAGCAGTCACAGGGCCAAGCTAGATTTGAGGGGATAGAGAGTATATTAAACCTCTTGATGAATGAGTAGCAAAGTGACACTGCAGAAGAGCACGTGAGATGGAAGATACTGTTGTGACCATCTTCGGAAAATACAAGAAGCCACTGAGTAGAAGAGATAGGAGAAGGAGTGACATTTCTCTGACTTTTTTAAAATAGTTTAACTTTGGAAAGCATTTTAGTGTTACAGAACAGGGTTGGCAAACAACAGCCCACAGGCCATATCCAGTCTGCTGCCTGTTTTTGTAAATAAAGTTTTATTGGAACTCAGCCATGCCCATTGTTTATATATGGTGCTTTTGTGCTAAACCAGCAGATTTGAGTAGTTGCAACAGACTGTATGATCCACAAAGCCTAAAATATTTACTATCTGGCCTTTTACAGAAAAAGTTTGCTGACCCCTGTTCTAAAAAAGTACAAATAAATAAATTAAATTAAATCCACAGAGATAGGGAGGAAAACATTAAAACTGAATGCAAACAGCTCCAAAAGAACCCAGCTGTATTTCAAATGACTAACATATCCACACTGCAAAGAAGAAAAAAGAATCAATGAAAGTACCTATTGAACTTAATAATACGACTGTATACCTGCAGCCTAGAGAGAAAAAAACATTGCAAACAGATCTTGAACTCTTTATGTAGGTTTGTGTTTTGTGGTGATATTGGTGCAGAAATTCTGAAACTAATTTATGTGTATTGTGGAATTGAGCAAAAGATGAACAAACAATTGAGAAAGTGTTGCTGATGTTGAAAGTGCCAGGTTATATCTGTAGAAGGAGGAGGATACAAAATGGAATGGAGGAAGGCAAGGCAGAGCCCTGGGGGGTTGGATTGAAGCTGTAGGTAGCTATATGAATCTATATGTAATCTATATCTCCTAACTCTCTCTGAGGAAAGGGCCTGGAATCAATGACACCCCAGTATCAATACATTTAGTGCCCACGCATTAGTTCTAAATGCCATCTCTATTAAAAGGAACAAGGGCTTTTTGGGGAAATGGCAAATTCCAGCACGAGGGTGGGGAATTAACAAAATGAACCTGAAACATCTTGTGGCAAAAAGTAAGGAAATACTCCATAAAATAAACAATTGAGCATGTCAAAAGGACACAGGACAATATTCTTCCAAACTGTCAAGTTTATCAAAAACAAGCAAAGTCTGAGAAACTGTCACAGAGCAGAAGAGGCTAAGGAGACAACACAACTAAATGTATAAGGTATCCTGCATGGGATTCTGGAACAGAAAAAGGACATTAGGAAAAAACTAATGAACTTTGAATAAAGTGTGGAGTTTGGTTAATAGTAATGTACCAATGTTGGTTCCTTAGTTGTTACAAATAAACCATAGTAATATAAGATGTTAACAACAGGGGAAAATGGGTGAGGTATATGCAGGAATTCTTTGTGTTACCTTTGCGTCTTTTCTGTAAAATTATTCTAAAAGTAAAAGTTAAAAAAATATACCTCAAAAAAACAAAACACATAAACCACAGGAGCTAGCTTGAAGAGCCTCCCACTGGCCAAAGATAGAAAAATTTGAGGATAAAAATTAAGGCTAGCAATGGATCATGGCCCATCGAATAAAATAGGAATCCATGAGTCCATATTGATAATATATAAATATTCTTGTGGCAAAGGCAGGGCTCTTCCTTGCAGTAGAATGACAACAGACAAGTGTGGAGAGAGGGCCCAATTTGGAAACTCACTATTTTCCAACCATATGAGTCAAGATTGCTTCAGGTGAGAATCATCAATGGAAGCTAAATCTATTGGGGGGAGGTGGAAGTGGAGTTTGATGAAGATTGTCATATTTACGTAATCTTAAGTATATCCCTAGAGATTGCTTATTATTTCCAAGGAGGAAAATATTAATTTTACAACGGAAAAAAACAAGCAATATTTTAGCTGGGTGATCAAAATGAGCATCTCCAAGGAGGGACAGATGAACATACTATGCATTCAGATGTGATAGCCTAATAAGGATACATGTACTTTTGTGGTATTTTGACCAGGGATATAGAGCTAAACCTAATCAGGAGGAAATATTAAAAAATAAACAAAAACCAAAACCCAAACTGAGGAATATTCTATAAAATAACTGACCTATATTCTTAAAATATGTCAAAGTCATGAAAGACAAAAAACAATCCTAAAGAACTGTTCCTAATAAAGGAGATGGAAGAGACAGCCTGGGCTGACAGAACAAAGATGCTAGAAAAGACATTATTTGGACCATTGATAAAAACGGGAATATGGACTGTAGATTCCATTAAAATATTGTATCAATGTCAAATTCCCTGAATATGATAACTATACTGTGGATATATGAGAATATCATTGTTTTTAGGAAAGACACATTGAAAGTTAACTATTGAAGATTAAACTACTGAAGGCTAAAGGACTATTAGGCATGTGACCCACTTTCAACTGGTTCATTAAAAAAATTTGAGAGTGAAAGAGAGAAAATTATAAAGCAAATTTGGTAAATTAGGTGAATCTGGGTGAAGGGTATTTATGAGTTTATACTATTCTTGTAACTTTTCTTTAGGCTTGAAATTATTTTAAAGTGGAAAGTTAAAACATATTTTCAAAAAGATATATATAAGCATACCTAGCACAAAGGAGGAATTCAACAAATGTTAGTTTGTTTTCTGTCTAATTAATTTGATTAATTGAATTAATTGTAAAATGCAACTGTACTGGAGAGAAAATAACTATCAAGATTTTCTGCATTTAGAAGTTAAGGAAAACAAAACACTTGATATCCCAGTTTTTCCCCCCAAAAAAGAATATAAATATTTGAGGATTTGGAGCATAAACCATGCCTATATTGGCTTCTTTTCCTTGGTAGCTACCAGCCTAAAAATCTTTGGAAGGAAATATAATAAGGAACATGTGGTTTCTTAAATAAATGGACTGAATAAATGGATTACTCAAAAAATGTACAGATTGATGGATTGATGGGTCAGTGGAACTAAATGCTGTTTTAGAACAACACATGACTTTAGTCCAAAAAATACTTAATCTGCATTTCTAATACACAGTCTGCATTAGAATTCAGCTTTCTCTTTACACGCTGAGAAATACCAGGAAGAGACTGCTGCTAAATGTGTTAGGGAACCTTCCTTTCCCTACAGAAATCTGGGGAAAGTTTACAATGTTATTCCCTTTACATACACCAGTTTATCTGAACTCAGATTAGAAGATACAGCACAAATCCACTTCCATTTGACAAGTGGCACAGGATCTGTAAAGTCAGCCAGAAAAAAATCTCAGACAAAAGTTTATAACCAGGTTGACACAGATCATATCTTCTGGATGTGTGAGTCTTTAATAATCCCTCTACACCAAATTACTCTTCCAGCTCAACCTTAAGTGAAAATCAGCTTAATTACTTGCTGTTTTTCTTTTCCAGTCCTTTGCAAATTAATGGGAAATCCCCTTTAGCTCTAACCAAGTTGTTATGACTGTTATGACTGAGAAAAAAACACAAAAACTTGCTTTTTTCTATAAACATTAATTGGGTGACAAAATGCTAGGCTCTCGGTCTTCATTGCCACATCCATGTCACTATTCCTAGGTCTGGTATCTCCTTGAAAGCTATAGCCCTGGAGTTCTATTTTAATATCCTTATATTTTACATATACTGTGTCAGTAGTAAACATCACCTAAGAACCACACTTAGCATGTGATGAGGTTCAGGGCAGGCCACCCCAAGGTGTGCCACTCTGGTATATGGATTATTTCAAGCTGAAGACAATAAAAGCTCAGAAGAATCATGAAGGACATCTGACCTTCCCCCAAACTGCCTAAAAGAATTTAAGATAAGAGGCCTGTCCCCAAGACAGGCCATCACCACAGATAACTCTGGGTATTGATAGACTGGGAGGGTCCTCGCTAAGCCCATTCTTATCAAAGTTCTGTTTACCAAACATTGACATTTGTAAGTGAAATCTCCATTTGTACAGGTATCTCTCTCTCTGTACTAGGAAGAGGGGAGGATGACCTCTAGAAACTTGTCAATGCGGAAGACGAGGCCTTAAATCTGTCTAATAACCTTACTCTTGTTTACTGTGCTTTTCTGGTAATCTCCTACAGCTGACTCCTCCCACCCCCAACATCCTCCTTTGTCTACCTGAATATGCTATTTAAGGTGAAAGCCTTGGCCATTTTGTTGAGATACTCAGTTATGCAGTGGGTCTCTCCCATTTATACATGTTATAAAGCTTTGTTTGATTTTCTCATGCTATTAGGTCTCATGTCAATTTAATCGATAGCCCAGCCAGAAAGGACACAGAGTGGGTAGAGGACAGTTTTCCTCCCCTTCACATGGTTAAAGTTCATTTTTGAATAGCTTTATTTTACTCGCACTGGGCATATTCCAGTAGGATTTACATTTCTACGGATGCAGCACTACTCCAAATCACCGTGTTCTCTCACCTGGGCTAACACAACAGCCTCCAAACTCATCTCCTTGCTTCCATACTTCCTCTCTTATAGTTCATGCCTCACATAGTAGCAAGGGTTATTATTTGGAAATATAAATCACTTTCCTGCATAAGTGGCTTCTTATTTGAATAAAATCCAAACTCGTGGCCTCCCTACAAAGACCTAGAAACCCTGGCCCCTGCCTGCCTCCCCAACTTCTTCTCCTAAAACTCCCTCCCTCCTTCATGATAATCTAGTCACACACTGCTCTCCTTGCTGTCCTTCAAACATACCAAGCTTATTCTGACTCAGGGCCTTTGCACTAGCTGCTCCTCCTACCTGGAATGCTACTCTGCTAAATCTCTGAATGGCTGCTTCATGCGCATCATTTAGCTCTCATCTTGAATAACACCTCCCCTCAGGGAGGTTTTCCCTAAACACATCACATAAAGTAGACCTCCTTCTAGTCAAGCTCATGCTCCTAGTTTTGTTTATTTCAAAATTTACCACGATCTAAAATTATTTATTGGCTTACTTGTTTATTTTCTTTCCTCATGCACCAGAATAGACAACTCCGTGAGAGCAAGACTCTCATGTGAATGGTTACCATTGTATTCGCAGTACCGACAATTGGAAGCGTTCGATAACTACTTGCTCAAAGAATATACAGTCGAATGGGCAATCAGAAATAAAGCAATAATCTACTAACGCCGTTGCAGAGTTACGACTTACTCAAAACTTTCTGATTTCTAGAAACTTTTGCTCAGTGATTGAAGTTGGGCCCATTCTTGTCTGGACATTTCTCAACCTGGTTGTCAAAAGTTTGTAATCACTTTAGGTTCTGCCCTATTTCTCCTCCTCAACTTAATAAAGCAGGGTTCCCAGAAGGCAGGTAGAGTGACTGAGTCCCTAGGACCTATTTCTTGACTCAGCCCAAACTGGTTAAGCTACAGAGCTCCTCCTTGGCTTCCATATTGAGTTTTGCCTTGGGTTTTTTCTTTTGTTTACCGTATCTTCATCTAAGCACTCATTACTTCCTTTTCTTTCACCTTTTCTTTAAGCATCTTACTTTACATGTAATTACACAATAGATAGTTTTATATTTAACATCCAAGAAATAATAATATACCATTCTGGGTATACTCTGTGTGTGAATTAAATATCAGTATGACACTGATAGCTATAAGATTTGAGGCCCATACTGAGACACTCTCTTGCATTCCTCCAGTCAGCACTATTCCCACTGTATTCCAGAAAACTGTACCCCTTGGAATTATTATTCAACATGGTTTTGCTGTAGGATACCTTGATTGAGCAGAACACCTAAAGAAGCAGCAACTACTCTCAGATCTGAGAAGTCCCTGAGGCTGAACACACTGTCAGATACCTGCAGCTGTGTGGAAAGACAGCAGATCACCAGCCACAGCAGAAGTGGGGGGCAGGCCAGACTTTGAGATAGTGATATAATCAAGCCTCAGCTTTTCCCCACTGGCCAGCAAGATGGGAAGCCCAGCCAGGCTTTCAGAGACCCACCTGAATTCAGTGTGGCTGTCAGAAACACTAACCTCTGCCACAAGGACTAACCAGCAAAGGGATGTTGTCCAGAGTTTCAAGGGTTTCAGAGTTTGACCTCAAATGGCTGGTCTGAGTTCTCATACCCAGCAAAGGCAGAAGGCATGTGTGGTATTGTGATTTATAATAAGAAATATATATTTGGTCTTCTTCCACTGTTCCTGGCACAGAGCTCCTAAAACCCTCAGAATTTCCTAAGTAATGAAAACAATAAAGTGTCTCTTACTATGTTAATGAAGTGACTTTTGGACCACACCTAAGGATGGGGGCTTGTTGCCAGAAGCACCAACCATGTGATTAGAGGGTTGGAACTTTCGGTCCCACCATGCTGACCTCCAGGGAGGGGAGAGGGGGTAGAGGTCAAATCAATCACCAAAGGCCAATGATTTAATCAATCATGCCTCTGTAATGAAGCCTCCATAAAAACCCAAAAGGACATCATTGAGAGAGCTTCCGGGTTGGTGAACACATGCAGATTGGGGGAGAGTAGTGCCCTGGAGAGGGCATGGAAGCTCTATGCCCTTTTCCCATACCTTGCTCTATGCATCTCTTCCAGCTGCTTGTTCCTGAGTTATATCCTTTTATAATAAATCAGTAATCTAGCAAGTAAAATGTTTCTCTGAGTTCTGTGAGCCTCTCCAGCAAAGTAATTGAACTCAGGGAGGGGGGGTCTTTGGAACCTCTGATCTATAGCCAGTTGGTCAGAAGCACAGGTGACAATCTGAGCTTGTGACTAGCATTTGAAGTGGTGGGGGTGGGTAGTCTTGTAGGATTGAGCTCTTAAACTGTGGGATCTGATGCTATCTCCAGGTAGATAATGTCAGAATTGAGTTGAACTGTAGGACATCCAGCTGGTGTTGGAGAATTGCTTGGTGTAGGAACCTTGAATGGGAGGAAGACTATCCTCTACCCACTCTGGGTCCTTTCTGGCTGGGCTACAAATTAAATTGACATGAGACCAAGTAGCAAGAGAAAATCAAACAAAGCTTTGTAACAAGTATAAATGGGAGAGACCCATTGGGTAACTCGACAAAATGGCGGAGGATTTAGGTAAAGACAAAGGAGGATGTTGGGGGTGGGGGGAGTCAGTTATGGGAGATTACCAGAAAAGCACAGTAAGATTATTATGCAGCCTCGCTTTCTGTATTGATAAGTTTCTTCCCGGTATGGAGAGGGAGATACCTTTACAAATGGAGATTTCACTTACAAATGTAAAAGTTTGGGAGACAGAACTTTGATAAGAATGGGTTTACCAAGGACTGTCCCAGGCTATCAATACCCAGAGTTATCTATGGTGATGGCCTGTCCCCAGGACAGGCCTTCTATCTTAAATCCTTTTAGGCAGTTAGTGGGGGGGAAGGTCAAAGTTTCTTTCTCAGTCTTTTGAGGCTTTATCGTCTTCAGCTCAAAATAATCCGCATACCAGAGTGGCACATCTTGGGGCAGCGTGCCCTGAACCCCATCAACCTCCACCACTCCTCACATCAAAATTGGTGACCAGAACCCTTAGCATGCAACAAGTATTGATACACAAATAGTCACCAACTAGTTGCCCTGAGGAACTCAAGAGGGGTTTTGGAAGCATTTAACTGTTTTTCCAAGTTGTTTTTTTCCCTTTTGTTATGTTAAGGAGATGCACCACCAACCACCATGAAACAGACCAAGCCTCACCACAAGAGCTACACCCATGACCTTAGCCTTATTTTTAATGCGAAGATCACTCCAGGAGGAGCTTAGGCCTCATTACCGTAACCTGCAGTGTATGAGGAAGCATGTTTTCCAACGGAGCCTGCACAAGCGAATACTCACCTCTCCCTTTGGAATATTCATCCCCCATTCGAAAAACAAGGTCCCTGCTTCCCTTTGTTCAGGAATACCATGACTTTGGAAATGATTCCATGGCCTCCTATTTGCTGCAAATATACTTACTCTGTGAGACAACTCCACTGGTATAGAGTCTTATTTAACTCACCAGGAAGCAAACCCACGTGGTTCAGTGACAAAATTACTCTAGGGGTCCTTAGAAAATGGAAAGGAAACTGGGAAAAAGATTCTGGACTCTCAGCTAAATTGGCACATAAGTTCTCTGAATCATTATAATGTGGGTATTAAATGAAATATTGCCTTCTTTGTAGTCACAGGCTGGTGAGACCAAGATTTGGGGACTTCTCTTATAAGAAAGAGTATATTTCTGATCAAAAACAAAGACATAGGAAAGATGACTCTAATTGAAAGCATGAATTACATTCCTGACAATTGCTGTATGTACTGAAAATGCATAAAACAAGAAATGTATGTAACATGTAATTATTTTTTAAATAGTGGAAATGTTTTTAAGTAGTGGAAACATCTCTTAGAGAGAAGACCATCCTCCTCCCTGTCGTCCCCTCCCTCCATTTACCTTTATTTAAGTCCTCATTTCCAAGTTCTCCACAGCCTTATGGTGATATTTCATAATTCTTGTAACTCATTGGAATGCACTAAGCACTCGTGAAAACTGAATTGCCACTGTCATGAATCGTTCTCTCGGAGATTCATTCACTCTATTGTTTTTTCAATGCTCATTATCTCCTCTTTTATCAAAATGATTTAACTCTCCTAAACAGTGGAATTTTTAAGATCTTCCTAAATTTCTCTTTCCATTCCTATTTCCATTTTAGATTCATTTATTTTTAAAATTTTAACTATATTTTTACATACGCAAATAACAAACTACGAACATGCAAAAATACAGGCACAGCTGCACTGGCTTCAACATACTCTGCAGTGAGCAAAATTTGGAATAAGAAACTGGCGTTGTATTTCCTCTCTTTTGAAATCAAGTTTTTGCAACCTTTATACCTAAATTTTCATATGTCGAACACAGAATTAAAACATCTTTTGTAAGAGTAAATTGCAAATAGATTGCTAACAAGTTGTGGAGGAGGTAGGAGTAAGCAGATTAGCACAGCTGCAGCAACAGGCCAAAATTATAGTAGAAGAGATTGGGTTAGATAGTGGTTAAATGATTATATTTTTATAACAAGCAACAGGTAGCTGTAAGATTTTCTTGAACTGGCAAAAAAAACCTGGTGAAATTGAGTTTAGCATGCATATAAGAAGAGATTACATTCCACTGCATAGAACAGAAGGTCCAAAGCAATGGTGGCTTAGAGACATATGAGTTTATTTTTCTCTCATGTGAAAGAACATGAAGGTGGGCACTCCAGGGCTATCACCAGCGACCCAAGTTCCATCTCTCTCTCTGATCTACCATACTTAGCACTGGTGTCTATCCTTAAGTTATCTCATGTTTCAAGACAACTGCTGGAACTCCAGTTATCATGACTACATTCTAGGCAGTTGCTAGGAAGAAAAGGGTAAGAGCAAAAGGACAGGAGCCTTTGAAGACATTTTTCCAGAAATCTTGAGCTTATATTTCATTGGCCAAAGTGAAGAAATAGCGTTGCTGTTCTTGTTGTTTTCCCCAGCTGGGCACAGTGCTCAGGAAGAAGGGGAAAATGGATATTGGGTAAGCAATTAGCTATCTCTCAGTTAGAAATGGTAAATTTAGCTGAATAAATGACAAAATGCATTTACTATAACAGACCCATGGAACTGATTTTTATAGGCAGAAATGTAACTGACTTATCAGATGAATAGAAGTAAAGTATTACACATTCCCTGAATTATATATAAATAGGTTTTGATTTGCAGACAATTAGAAAATTGCATACTAAAGAAGACTCTCAAAGCTAATTATTGTAAATAAGCCAAGCAAATTGTTTGAACATTTCTTTAGATCTCTAACCCAGAATTGCTTACTAAGAATATTGTTAAAATTGTTTGAAATTATCGAAGAGAAAAATATTTTTTTTCTTTACTATTTTACAAAAGAAGAAAAGGGTTTTGTTTGTTTTAAGCTATGAGTTCTTGGTTGCACAATCGCCAAGCTACAGAAATCAGTGATGACAGGGGTATTTGCCCAACATCCAAGGCCATTCTGCTACACAAGATGAAACTCAAATAATGTCCCTAACTGAAGCAAGCAAGTAATAAACACACATACACACTGGAACTTACACATGCAAATGAGAGTCATCTTTCAAAATAAACCTAGAAAGCCGAACATTTTCTTCTAGCAATATAGTTATTATTTTAAAGGTTTTTGCTATTCTCTTCTTCTAGAATTGGATGGTTGGGGCAGGGAGAAAAGGCAGGACAGGGAATTATCTCAGTGGCTGGTTTGAGCTTCATGAAAATTTTTGCCTCAAGACTATTATCTAACTTGATCAATGATACTTCCAGCAGAACTTGCTCCAAACGACTTCATTGTTTCCAGTAACCATCTGCCACTGTGGGGGATCAGAATTGGCCACCCCAAAACGTGTCTCTTTGGTTAAGGACAAGAGACTCTGAAAGAAACTTTGACCTTCCCCCTTCCTGCCTAAAAGAATTTAAGATAAAATGCCTGTCCTGCCATCACTGTAGATAACTCTGAGTATCAGTAGACCCTGAGGGTCCTTTCTAAGCCCATTCTTATCAAAGCTCTGTCTACCAAACATTTGCTTTTCTATTTCCAAGTGAATTGCCTTCCTCCCCTTTGAAGTCCCAAACCACTACCCCCAACATCCTCCTTTGTCTTTAGCTAAAGATGATATTTAAGGTGGAGGCTTTGGCCATTCTGGCGAGCTGCTCAGTTTTCCCGGGTTTCTCCCATGTATACACTTTAAAGCTTTGTTTGATTTTCTCCTGTTATTCTGTCGCATGTCAATTTAATTCATAGACCAGCCTGAAGGACCTAGAGGGTAGAGGAATTGTCTTCCTCCCCTACGCCACCACTGACATGGACAAGTTAAGGAAAATCCATTCACCTTATTAGTCCTTGTTCCTTCATCTGAAAAATGATGAGGAGGAATTAGATAGACAGATGATCTCTAGGTCTCCTTTCAGAATGACATTCTGTGATTCTATAATCCCTTGTGCTAATCCTATACTTTATGTCCCACACCTAGAAAATTTAGAATTTATTATTTAAAAATCTTAATTTCTCTGATTTCAATTAAAAATATAGATTACCAAAACTCCACATTAACATATCAACACATACATACACACATATACACATACATACAATGCAATGTGTGTGTGTGTATAAAATAAGTGATTACACTGTGTATAAAATAAGTGATTACACACATATTAAAAATATATGGGAAATAGAAAAGATCTACTAGTCAAAATGCAAGTTAACTCAGTTAATTTATGTTGCTTCTCTGCTGGCTTCTCTAAAATCAAGACCTCTAAGGTGAAGGGAAGTGGGGAAGAAAATTAACATGTATTAAAATAAAAGCCTACTAAGAGTCAGGCAATTGCTAACAAATGCTGTTTGTAAATCATCATAGTTGACAAAGGCTCTGGAGTTATAAAGCCTACTAACTGCCCCACAAACAAATCAAAATTTTTTAAAGCAACTTTTTTTTTTTTTTTTGTGAGGAAGATCAGCCCTGGGTTAACATCCATGCTAATCCTCCTCTTTTTGCTGAGGAAGACCAGCTCTGAGCTAACATCTATTGCCAATCCTCCTCCTTTTTTTTTTTTCCCCCAAAGCCCCAGTAGATAGTTGTATGTCATAGTTGCACAGCTTTCTAGTTGCTGTATGTGGGACGCCGCCTCAGCATGGCCGGAGAAGCAGTGCATTGGTGCACGCCTGGGATCTGAACCCGGGCCGCCAGTAGCGGAGCACGTGCACTTAACCGCTAAGCCATGGGGCCAGCCCTAAAGCAACTTTTAAACACAACCTCGCTATTACCAACCTACTGCCCACTCTGTTCCACTTAACTTTCCCTCCTAATGTTCACTCTTAGTTTCAAGAGCTCAACAGACACACTTATCCCTAGGGTTTTGTGAGTATCAAGTACCAGGAAACACAGCCTCCACTCTGCTACGTGACCCCCAACATGCCTTACCTGAAGAGGAATAAGTGTCTACAAAGACATGTGTTCTTTATAAATGCTAAGTTATTGTACTCCAAATATTTCTTTGCCCATTTCCACTGAATTATAAACTTCATAAGCACAGATATGTCAGCGAACCAGGTCTGTGCTACAGTGCGCTCCCTGTTACTCTAGCTCAAAGCTGTATATTTTGAACACAAAAATCTTTGATACTTGAGATAAGTATTAAATTTATCTGAGAGGTTTCAACTTTAAACCAAATCAGAGTTTCATTTCTCACTTGCTGGATTTTTCAAACTGTTTACTGATGAAAAGAACACTGTGTGCACTGAACCATGCAATCCACTTTGGTCGGATGTATGAAATTTTCCCTCCTAACAAAAGTGCCTGTAAATCCCAGGGCAGCTCCATGCTGCTTTTTCTTTAATGTAAATTACCCTCGTGGACAGCTACTTAAAAAGTTCAGTCAATAGATAAATTTCCTATGTCTCCTCCAGTCTTCCTGAGGGTAATTTCTCAGTCTAGCAAAACCAGCTAGCTGTGAACCAAATTTCTATGTTTAAAACAAAACAAAACATACAAACAAGCTAATTTACTCTGAAAACTATGAAACTCCTAGGGAACTATGGGCAGCTGAACTGATGGCTCTAGGGGGAAGGCGCTGTTGGTACAAAGCTGCACACATCCAGTTTTTTTATATCTCTGAATTCCTGCTGGTGATAATGGAAGAGGAACAGTGAGTAAAAAAAGGAGAAATGTTGGGTTGCTATATAACTACACACCTGCAGATCAGAAGAAAAAAGGAAAGATGTCAATGAGTCTAATAAGATATAATTGAGCAAATATTTATGTGACCCTTGAGAAATGTGGGAAAAAAAGCACATGGAATCATCATAGGTTCATATAATCCTGGTGGAAGCAAACACTAGCTTTCTGCAATACTAAGAGATCCGTTTGCTCTGTCTATGTCTCAGAAATTGTTAGGACAGTGGCATCCATGATAAAACTGAGAATGTTTAGAAATGTACTTGGCTCATCACTGACAACTATGACACCCATTTCTGCCTTAGGAGATACTATGAAAGTAAAGCAAAAGGAATTAACACTAACTAAAAGCCAAATAAGAGGCATTTTGTCAGCAATTTTTGTTTGTAAATCACATGGTCTGCAAAAGCTCTTTAAGTCAAAACGTAATTTCCCTTCACCAATAAAAGGAAGGGTTAAAAAGAAAAGGCACCTTTTGAACACCCCCAGCTGGGACCTGCATGCTGTCCCTTGGGCTCAGTTAACTTTCCTTCTTAACGCATAGTACTAATCTGAAGCACTCAAGTACGGGCAATAGACATACTTATTTCTGGCTCTGAGGAAATATTTGTGAATCTACTCCCAAAGAATTTAGAATTAACGGAAGCAACAATTAAAAGGTGAAGTAGGGCAGGACAGAAAAAGAGAAGCAGAGACAGACGGTGTTATGGATTGAATTGTGTCTCCCCCACCCTCAAATTCTTGTGTTGAAGCCCTCACCCCAAGTGTGACTGTATTTTAGATGGGGCTTTTAAGGAGGTAATAAGGTTAAATGAGGCCATAAGAGTGGGGCCCTAATCCAATATGACCAGTGTCCTTATAGGAAGAGAGACACCAGTGATGTGCTCACACCGAGGAAAGGCTATGAGAACACAGCAACAAGTTGGCCATCCACAAGCCACGATGAGAGGCATCAGAAGAAACCAACCCTGATGGCACCTTGATCTTGGACTTTCCAGCCTCCAGAACTGTGAGAAAATAAATTTCTGTTGTTTAAGCCAGTTTGTGGCGTTTTGTTATGGCAGCCCTAGCAGACTAACACAGATGGCCAAAAATGATGAACAAGGACAGGAAAAAAATAAGAGTGCATTTTTAAAAATTACTGAATATGCTACAATAAATAGAAATGGATATAAATTGAAGGTCAGTTTTGACCCTGCTCTGAAGAACTTGGCTTCTTATAAAAGATTGATCAGAAAGCCTGGGGATCGGAAGGCTTCCTTCTTCCTGTGCCTTTAATGAAAAAAAGTGGATAACTTCCTACTCCTAAACATGCCCTGAGTTGCAAGAATAGAACGTTCCAGGATATAATTCTCCTTTCACTGTCTTTCCTCTGTGAAACTCCTGCTGCAGCTTGGTAAGGCTTGGCAGTTGGTGCTCTTAGAAATGGCCTGAAGCTTGTCAATTCATTTCTTTAAATCACTGAACACCTATTGGGAGGTAATAGAAATTGGCAAATTGATGGACTCTAATAAAACCCCACTCTGGAAATAAAACTGATTTAATTATTGGTCAAGTGTGTATGGTTAAGATGAGATATGTTCAAGTCATCCTATAGGATATTAGCAGTATGTCAGAATTCATCTTCTCAGAGAAAAAAATGTTATTTATTTGGGTTATAGTAATTATTATAATTGTAATATTCTTGTGTATAACTTCATACACATTTTCAATGCGATGAAGCCATGTCATCTTTATCTTTACCCTATCCTCCCAAAGTCCAGTACATCACTTAGTACCAGGAGTCCCTCAATTAAAGTTTGTGAAATGAGTGGGTCAGTCTATCAATCAATCACATTTAACGAGAGCATCTTTGTGACAGTTTGTACACCTGAGCCTTCTCTTCTTCCTTCCAGCCAAAGGTGAATTGTTTGGCTGCTCTGGGATCACAGGTTAGCAAGCAAATCTTTAAGGTGGGATTCATATGCGGCTGAGGCTTATGGGCTAGGATATACTCATTAGCCCACCAATTAATTTCATATTGGTATTTTTTTCCTGCCATACATTTATAAAAACTTGTTCAAGTATTTCCTTTTATTTCTTTCACTTTTAATATGCAGATACGGATTTCCATTTGAGATGTTCTAGTATCAGATTATTTATAAACTTGTAATGATGTGTGGATTCCTGTAGTCAGGGTTGCTATAGATGGATATGTGGATTGTGCACTGCACAACCCTAGAGGATGTCCACTCACAAAATTGTCCATTTGACACTAAGGTGAAACAACTAGTTTTTAAAAATCTTAGTCGCTATTTCACGTTTTAACTGATGAACTTTTGGGATTGGTTTACATTGGGGACAAATAGTGATATTTAAGAAGATATATCGATCTCAATAATTTAAAAAAATGATTCACTTAATTCCTCTGGAGTGAATTAGTCTATTTCTCAAATTACTTTTTGTTTCCAACAATTAAAATAACTTTTCTGGTTTTTTGTTTTTAGATTACATGCATATACTGATACTAAAAAAAAAAATTTAATTTAAAGAGGTCAAATAGTACAGACAACGGAAATTTCCTGAAATGCTACCATTTGTTTAAGTTCCCACTTCCAAACATACTGTCATGTTCCCTACCAACAAGATCAACAATCTGTATATATTCTTCCACAAATTTCTCCCTGCTCCTAAAATCATTAAATAATGTGGTGGTAATGAGGAGTGGCATTTTTTTGTTGTTTCATGAAAATCGGATCATATTATACATATATTTTCCTTTCCTTATTTTTCTTATTTAATGATATATCTTGAAAATATCTTCAAGTTGACTGTTAAAGATCTATTTCATTCCCTTTAGTGGTTGCATAATATTCCCCCATATGGATTACCAAATTTTGCTTCTTCTCCTACTGATGGATGTTTATTCTGTTTCCAATTTTGTTGACCATTACAAAAAAATGCAACACTAAATAATAATGCACACATATCCTTACATATATTCCTGTTTTTATTCCCAAGACTGGTGTTGTTGAATGTTTGTGTTTTTAATTTTAGTAGATATTGTTATGAATCCAATTCTCAAGTATACAAGGATCTATATCTAGGCTCTGTATCCTGTGTTAATGATCTACTCGTCTATATCTATGCCATTACCATAATGTTTTGATTCCATGAATTTATAGAATGTTTGAATATTTGATATTTAATCAAATATTTGGATAGTAAATAAAGCAAGCATTGCCTTACCATTCTTCTTCATACATTTCTTGGCTAATTGGACATTTTTAACCTCCCAAATTATTTTCAAGGTACTGTTATCTAATTCCAACAAACTAAAAATCCATAGGTATTCTAATTAAATTTCATCTAATTCATTTATTTTATAAAAATATTTATTTTAAGAATTATTAAACCATCCCATGCAAGAACACAGAATTTCTTTCCAAGTGATCAGATCTTGTTTATGTCCTTCAATAAGATTTTATCACTTTCTCCATTTAGGTCTCCTGCTTTTTTTGTTAAGTTTTTATCTAAGTATTATATAGTTTTTGACAAACTTCCTATGCTTAGAATAGCATCTGTTTCCTATAGAGGTTGGTCATCATCATTATGAACTTCTAAGAATTTTCAATTTCATGCACAAGTAAATTACTATGTAGCAAATTATCCCAAATTGTAGTGGCTTACAATAAGTACCATTCTATCTTATCTCGTGATTTTGTGGGTCAGAAATTCGGGAAGGGCTCAGTTGGCCAACTCTATTGTTGACATGGTGTTGACTAGCACCATGCAGTGATTTTCATTTTTCACCTGAAAAATGGACTCATTTTGAGGATCCATGAAGCTTGTCACCTTGACAAGGATGGCTGGAAGGCTGGGCTCAGCTGGGGTCTCTCCCTATCCCTGCATTCTCAGGGCCTTTCCACATGAACTAGAAGAATGGGTGGACTTCTTACATGATGGTTCAGGTCTCCAAGAGACCAGAATGGAAGCTTATAGTCTTCTTAGAAGGCTAGGCCCCAAACTGGCGTAGCATCACTTCTGTGATACTCCATTGGTCAAGGAGTTGCAGGCCAGTCCAGATTTAACAGGAAGGTAAAAAAAATCTGACTTCTCAATATGAAAGGTGTCAAAGAATTTCTGACCATCTTTAATCCACCATGCCAACCCTTTATTTATCCAAATAAATTAAAAGCAAAAGCAAAAACTTACCTCCAATTTATTATCATGATCATTTTCTAAAGAAAATATATTTTAACATGCACACATAAAAGAAAAAAAGTAGATTCAGGAAAAAATATTTTAAATTGAAGAAGTTAGATTTAGGGAAAACACACTGTATTGTTCTTATTATTTACATTTTTCACAGTTTGGGGAAATCTGCCCAGTTTGGAGAATAACTGAGAGATGTGGAAGCCTTAATCTTGCTTTGAGAATATATTGATGAGGTGAGGAAGAGATGTTTAGATTTCAAGTTCCAAAGCTAAGTCCTTGCTCCTAGTTCCAAATTTCTCCTACTGTCTCAAGCCTGATGAAGCTGTTTGTAACCCATACGGAAATAAAACCAAAGTTAAGGTACCCACTTCAGCCTTCTTCTGAGGTAAGCACCTCTCTAGTTCTTGTGATAATCTGATCCTGTCCAAGCCTCCAACACCATGTGTTAGCTCAATGCAAACTAAGAATTTAGTACAGGATGAAACGCTACGTCTAGACTCAACTTAATGGTGGTGTCTAGAGGAAGACATTTGTAGAGTTTACCACTACTGCCTCCCATTTTTACCTACTTAGCATAGCTACTGGGCCTGGTACAGGATGTAACTCTTGATCCAGCAGACACAAACTCTACAGAAATGAAACTCAACAATTACTTAAGTGTCACTAGGGTAAGTAATATCATGGTGTATATGACTACATGAGCATTACTAAAAATCACTGAAAATATGGATACACTGCCCTATCACTAAATCACAATATGAAAACAGATACATCTAAAAAAAATTCTGGGAACTATTATGGTTTTAGTGAGGCATATTTGGGTAAGCAGCTACTCTGTTGGTCACAAGTAAAAGAAAACCCAATTTAAACTGGCTTATATAGTAAAAAGAATTTATTGGCTGGCCTAATTGATAATTTGAAAGATAGGTTGGTGTATCAGTTAGGGCACTTTTGGTTACAGGTAATGAAAACCCCAATCCAACTGACTTAACAAAGAAAATATTCACCTTACATAACCAGAAATCTCAAGATAGGGTCTCTCTTTGTTGTTGTTAGTGCCCTTGAGTCAAGTACAACTCCTAGGGACCCTGTGTACAGCAGGCCGGAAACCATGCCCGGTTTTTTGCGCCATCCTTTCACCTTCCAGCGCCGTATCAGACAGTGCTGTGCTGCTATTCATAGGGTTTTCATGGCCAATTTTTTTGGAAGTGGGTGGCCAGGTCCTTATTCCTAGTCTGTCTTAGTACAGAAGCTACGCTGATACCTGTCCACCATGGTTGACCCTGCTGGTATTTGAAATACCGGTGGCATAGCTTTCAGCATCACAGCAACACACAGCCACCACAGTATGACAACCAACAGATGAGTGGTGGGGTTCCTTGAATGGGAAACGAACCCAGGCCATGGTGGTGAGAGCACCAAACCTTAACCACTAGACCACCAGGGCTGGCTAGGGTAGCTCTAGGGTTGGTTAATTCAGTAGGTCAATCCCATCATGAAAAATAGTGATTCCTGGGGCTGGCCCTGTAGCCTAATGGTTAAGTTTGGCGTGTTTGGCTTTGGTAGCCCACGTTCGTGGGTTCGGATCCCAGGCGTGGATCTACACCACTCATGAACCACACTGTGGCAGCGATCCAGATATAAAGTAGAGGAAGACTGGCACAGGTGTTAGCACAGGGTTTTTCTTCCTGAAGCAAAAAAAGAGGAGGATTGGCAACAGATGTTAGCTCAGGGCTAATCTTCCTCAGCAAAAAAAAAAGAAAAATAGTGATTCCTTTTGTCTTTCCATGATGTCATCATCATGTCAGCATTCTTCTCAGCTCACTGCTTTTGTGGTCCCAAAATGGCAACCACAATATCCAACAGTTACATATAGACACAACAAGGTCCAGTCAATGAAGGAGATTTGTGCAAACCTTATGTGTCTCTTTGGAAAAGTGAAAAGACTCTTCCCAGAACTCCTGAGCACTTATTTGTGTTCAACGATATAATGATATATAGCTCTTTTGAAAGAATTTATTTATTTATTCATTCAACAAATAAGTATTGAGTGCCTTCTACACCCCAGGTACTGTTCTAGTGTCTGAAAAAACAACAGAGAGCAAAGAAAAAAAAGTCCCTTTCTTCAAAGAGCTCATATTGGGCCCTAAAGTCCATTTTCAAATCTGGCTTTTATTTGAGTGAAATGGGACGCCATTTAAAGGTTTTAAGAAGAGGAGTGAAATATCTGACCACAGTATTAAAGAGGTCATTCTAGTTTCCATGTGGGAAATAAACCATAGGGAGTTGGAAGTGGAAGCAAGGAGACCAATTAAGAGACTTTGTCTGTGAGAGATGTGGTGGTTTGGACCAGCATGGTCAAGGCAAGGATGATGAGAAGTGGTCAGATTTTGCACATATGTTGGTAGGAGACTTGGCAGGATTTGATAATGGATTGAAGGTAGGATGCAAGAGAAACAGAACAGTCAAGAATGACATCAATTTTTATGGCCTGGGCAATTGTAAGAACGGAGTTTCCATTTTCAGAGACTAGGGTGAGCACAGAAAGAGAAAGTTCATGGTAGAGGGGCTTGTGCATATCTAATCCAGTGGTTTGGTTCTATCAATGTTTGAGATGCTTTTAGTTATCCAAGTGAGGATATCCAGTGTAGAGCTCAGGAGAGATGTCTGGGTTTGAAACAAATTTGAGAATCCTTAGCAAACAAATACCATTTAAAGCCACAAAACTGGACAAGATTACCCAGGAGGATGGTGTAGGTGTAAAAGAGAAGTCTGGGGACTAAACTCAGGGACACTGTAATAGTTACAGGTCAGTAAATGAGGAGAAACTAGCAAATGAGTTGAGAAAGAACATCCAGTGAGGTAGGAGGAGAATCCAAAGTGAGTGGTTTCGTAAGAGATAAATGAAGTTCTTCAAGGAGTAAGAAGTGATAAATTGGGCCAAATAAGATGACTGAGAATGGACCATTAGATTTGACAGTGTAGAGTGGTTAAGAGAAAAAGCTAACTAGTATGGAGAGGAGAACAAGAGGATACTGCAGACAGAGACAATCCTTTCTGGAGGTTTGATGAAAAGGGAAGCAGAGAAACAGGGCAGTCCCTGGAAAGAATGAAGGTCAAGGAAAGTTTTTTTTAAGATAGAAAATATTAACAACATGTTTCTATGCTGATGTGAATAATTCAAGAGAGAAGAGAAATTTGACTACAAAGAGAGACACAGGAGAATTGCTACAATAATATCCTTGAGTAGGTAAGAACTACAATCCAGTGGAGGAGCTGGCTTTCCACAGAGAGTTGATCCATAGCAATGAGAGGGAAAGCAGACTACATGGGCAGAGATACAAGGGGTGGTAGATGGGATAGTGGAGAAAAGAGAGAGAAGGACAAGAAAGTTCTGGCAATTTGAGAAAAGAGGAAGTATAAAATAATCATCAGGGAGAGTGGAAGAGTTAATAGGCAGGGAAACACTGTGGAATTACCAAATAGCTGACGGCCACTGTGACATTATGGTCATGGTTTACAAATAAATCAATCGGCAATTTCAGCTGGTTTTCTCCAGCTATGTTCAGCTGCCTTAGTACAGTCAGGGAGTAGACAAAGTTGGGTTTCATCCATGTAGGGGTTTTGATAGGCAAATGCAACGGAGGGAGAAAGGGGCAAGGGAGTATATGGGAATATATATGAGGAAGTAATTTTAATGCTATATCATGAAATCTAAATGGACATGGAGAAGAGTTATGACATGTGTGCATAAGGTAGTGGTGAGGGGCAATAAGGTAGTGTGTTCAATTTTAGATCTGACTTTAATCATTAAATTTTCAAAATGAGTTTACAAGATGGATTAAGCTGGAATGATAACAATAGTCATCATAGAATGGGATGACTGAAAGAGATTATGAAGTGAGTACATTTATTGGTAATGACGAAGTCTATGGTCAGATCATGGAAGTAGGTATCCCATTTAGAGTGGAGGGGAAGAGATGAAAGAATTGAGAGTCCAGGGAATTAGATGGATCATCCATGTAGTTACTCAGTTTGCCAATTATTAAATAGGAGTAAGGTTGGAAAGAGTGACAGTGAACCAACTGCTAACAAGTTCATATCTTCAAGAAATGAGGAGGAATGACTCTAAGAATAAGTCTTTCCAAGTATTTCTTATTGATCAAATTAGGTGATAGTCCCAGTGCTAAACCAATCACTGTAGCAAAGGTGATGAGCTCCACAACTGGCTTAATCTAACTATGGCCTACTCCTAGAGTTGAGGAGTAGTTCAATACAAAGAGCATGACTAAGAAAGATAGAGGAACATTTCTTCAAAAGAAATTCAAGGTACTATTACTATAATGAAGGGGAAATGGATTCTGGATAGCAAATAGCAGGTATGTACAACAATTGCTAATACAATGCCTAGGATACTAAATCTTGGTTTACCAAGGTTTTGTTTTCTTGAAACTTCTAACTGATTAGATGGTAGATGATTGATAGATAGATAGATAGAGGATGATATGCTATGGCCAAAATCCTCCAAAACAGACCCAATGGTTACACTATCCATATATTTCCTACTTTGACCAACTTGACAAGAAAAGATGGAAATTTTTTTTTTAATTTTGGAATTTAGTTGGTCAATCATAGTATTGCTAGGTTCTAATGGCCAAAGTAGTGGTTTGAATTTCTTTTATCTGAGTGGTGATAATTGTTAGTATCACTGGGTTTAAAATTGTCTGTCTTTCTTCCTACAACAATCTTTCATCAATCTAAGCAAAAGGTCTTTCCTGTCTACTTCTATCCCCATTCTTTTACCCCAACTCTCAAAAAATAAAGTCACTGAAATGTAAAATTGCTTCCCCTATTGGTGTGGTTTACATTTCCCAGGCTCTCTTGCAGCTAGGTTGTATATGCAACTAAATTCCAGCCTTGAGAACATGGGTGGAAATGAGATATGCCACTTCCAGGCTTGGCCTTGAAAATTTCCTGCATTATTGTAAGCACTCTCTCTCCCCCATCCATGTGATAGGAATCTGAGCATTCCCAGATGATACAGACATACCACGGAAGAAGCCCAAATCCTTGAGTCAACACTTGGAGAAAGAGCTGCCCAGAAAAGCCATCCAACCTAATGCAGATGAAGACTTGAACAAGAAAAAAATTTTTACTATGTGAAGGCACAGAGATTTCAGGGTTTGTTACTGCAGCTTTGATTAGCTTACACTTACTAAAAGAAAAGAAAGACAAATAATGCTATGCACTCTCTAACTGTTCCTACATATTTTTCCAGTCTAGAATCCTATGGGTTGTTTTTATCCAGATGGCTTTACCAGGTCCTAATTACTTACCTAAAGGTGGTATGAAGAGCCCCAGCTTCACTACGGTTCCCCTGGAAAGTTCTATGGCAGCCAGTTTAGGAAAGGATCATCAATGTTTCTCTGAACATTTTAAGAGCTGCTTTAACCCAGAAGGCACATGGCACTATCTGATAAGATTTGACACTGATTTGTTGGTAATTAAGTCTAAAGAGAGAAATTTTTCTTGACATGAAGAAAAACTGAGGCCAAATAGATTATTTCCCTATGTGACTAAAGTTAGAAACTCATAGGAAAGTACAGGGCTTCACATATGATATTCAGATATTTATAATTTTTACTAAATGAATCTTCAGCTGCCTCTCAGTCCCAAGGTGATATACCCTCGTTATTTCTTAGCTTGGGCTTTTTACTCCTTCATTACTTTTAAAGAAAGAACTCTCCTTTTACCATTAGATATAAAATGGAAGTACCACTGGGGCCGGCCCAGTGGCATAGTGGTTAAGTTTGTGCCCTCCGCTTTGGCAGCTCGGGTTTGTGGGTTAGGATTCCAGGTGTGGACCTACGCACCGCTCATCAAGCCATGCTGCAGTGCCGTCCCATGTATAAAGTAGGAGATGACTGACAGATGTTAGCTCAGTGACAATCTTCCTCAAGCAAAAAGAGGAAGATTGGCAACTGATGTTAGCTCAGAGCCAATGTTCCTCACAAAAGAAAAAGAAAAAAAAATGGAAGTACCATTAATTGCTTGCCTTGGGCACCTTACCCGATGCATGCAAAAATGCAGCTCCTTTAACTTCAGTCATAGAAGAATGTAAAGTAAAACCACAAGCCATGAATGGACAGATCATCACTTCTAGGTGGTACACCAATATATGATTCTTGCCCTTCAACTCATCAGGCTAGTTTCAGAAAAAGAGAGCACTGGAGGCAGCTTTTCTGCCAGTTCCTAGTAGGACACTGTCTGTTTTACAAAGAGTATCTGTGCAACAAGCCTACAGATCATCTGCCTAATCAATTATTTTTGAAGGTTCCCCGTGTTGACTTATTTTGAGACTGACATTAACACCTTCGAAAATAAATGGCCAATTTGGAAGTAGCTTGATGATAACCAGCTGTGAATAATAACAATAATAATAATAATAATCCTCAAGTCATTTTCAATCGAAACTCTCAGACATTTTTCTAAAAGTTTGACTTTGTTTTTCTCCAAATAATATGTTTTCTTACCTCTGCATGTTCTATTTCTGACCAGAATCTGACAATCAACATCATTTAGAAGTCTGCTTTGGTACAACCAAGCTACTGTGGCTGGATATAGATAATCTACTCCTGATTGCAAGGTGACCTTACAAATGATTTAACTTCCAGATTTTAGTGTCCGCAGCCAAAGAATGGTTAATAATGCCTACTGACAGCTTGCTGAAGTGAAGGCACTGGCCTTGTGTCACATGAAAGTAGGTTCACATTTCAGCTCTGCCATCTACCAGCTGTGTGGCCTTGAGCAAACTACTTAACCTCTCTGAATCTTGGGTTTCTCATAGTGTTACTGTGAAGTTTTGGACTTAGGTGATATATGAGGTCACTAACTCAATGCCTGGCACACTGCAGACACTCAACAAGTATCATTTCTCTATAAAGCACTGGGAACTCACTGGCCTAAGAGTACCATAAAACTACAAAGAAGAATCATTGAGAGTTCTCCACAGACCATTTTTATCCAAAAAGTTTACAGAGGGAGCTGGGGTTACTAATGACCATGTCAGTTCTACCCTAGGGAGGGAGAGGCAGAGGGTACAGAAAACATGTTTATCCCTGGTTTTACAGCCTCTGAGGCATATCCAGCGATCAGCTTTGCTGTGAATCAAAACAGCTGCACATGTCTGTCAGATAGATGGAGGCCACTGTGCTGAGACGGGAAGATGCATCAGGCTCTGCTTTCAAAGAGCCTGGAAAGGGGAAAGGAGACTCCTAACACACAGAGTGCTTGATAGCAACACAATCCAGCCATTATCAGTCAAGTAAACTTCATCAGTCCAGGAAGCACATGTTCACTCCAAGCTCACAAACTTCCAGACCTGCTCAATCAAGACTGCTAAAATTTCTTGGCTTCAGTTCCTGTAAAATGAAATCCTTCCAGCTGTGAATCTTCAGAATTGCAGGTTAATTCCTTGCACTTGGCAGAATCATTAGTAAGGCAAGCTTGAAGAGGGGAAAGAGCTAGCATTAAAAGTATAAGAAGCAGCTCAAGAGGGATTTCAATTGATGCTATCTCCTATTTTTATCCTTGCTCCAGTCTCAGTTGTAAGTATACTTAAAGCATGGATGTAGGATTGTGTAGAATTGTGTTTTCTGCCCCATTGCATCCCATTACTACTTTTGAAAGCCCATATAAATGCCACCTTCTCCATTAAACTTCTCTAGATCCTTGCAAATGAATGTCCTCTCTGCCTTCTCTGAACATCTCTTTAAGTCCCACACATTTTTCCTTACATATAAAAAGTAGGGTATACTGAGCAAGTGCAAGGACCTAGAAGTCCAACAGTCCTGATTCAAATTCTGCCTCTATCGTTACTTGCTGTGTGGCTCAAGTTCATGGAGCCTTCATTAATTACATCATCTCCAAAACGTGAGAGGCGACATCGCACACATAGAGTTATTATGAGCATTAAAGAAAATCACGCATTTAAAACACTTAGCAGACCCACACTCAGTGCTCAAAACATTATGGTGGTTGTATTATCAAGGTTGTTGTTACCATTACCATTCTTCTCTCTCCTACCATGACAGAAGCTCATAGAGAACAGGGACAGGGTTTCATACTGCATTGCTTCCCTTGGAGAATTTGGCTCAAAATAACTACTCAGAAAGTGTTTGTTGAATTTAAATTGAATGTTTATAGCCATTTGTTTTAGTCAGGATGCTTTTGATTGTAACTGATAGAGACCAAAATCACACTGACTAAGGCAAATGGGAAATTTATAAGAACAATGCTGAATATATATCACAGAATTGAAGATCTGAACAACCAAAATTTGAGAAAGGCAGAAATGCACCTGGAACAGCTGGAACCAAGGACTTCCAGGTGACAAGGACCCACTCTCACTCCCCTTTTTTCCTCTGTCTGGGTCTCCACTTTAGTTTCAACCACTGAAATCTGGCTTCCCTCACATGGAGGGAAAGCGGCCACCTAGGGAGCCCAAGTTTTACAAATTATGGTTCCCATCTCCAGAGAGGAACTGACTCTCTTCCTTTCTCCCTTGCACAAAAGTCCCAGGGGAGGATTCCTATTGGCTGAGCTTTGGCCATGAGCACTGTCTGGCCTTGTGGTCAGAGCGAGGCAGAGGCCATGGAAGAATAAGGCAGCCCCTGAGTAACTATATGGTTGGAGCTGGGGAAGAAGCAGTTTCCAGAGAAGGGGAGCTCTGTTCCTGGAGGAGGGGAGGGTACAGGATGGAAGAGACCACCTAGATGTGCACTAAACTGTGTTCACAGGGTGCCACAATGTTCTTGAAAGAAAATAAAGTTAATTCTAACATACTCTAATTATTTTCATGTCTGTACTCATGCAGTATTTGGAGGAGTGGAGTGGCAGTAAGGGTCCAAGACTAATGTGTCTCCAAAACGACTGGCGCACACAATATTAGTACTTTTAAAGAAATAACAGTATATGCTGAAACTTTTTACCTACGATATTATCATACAAATAAATCACATAAGCCAACTTAAATGAATCATTTGACTAGAACAATATGCCTATGTGTGGGCTGATCCACAAAACTCTCCCACCAAAAAATATAAAATATTCCAATGTTTTCATACTAATAAACATTGAAAAGTGGCTAAATTATTCTTTTCCTTCTTATTTTTTCAGAGTATGCATATTGACCTAAATCTGGTGTTCTGAACGATAGACACCTACTCTAGGTATGATCAATAGAAAAATTAATAAGGAAAGGAATGTACAAACAAGGAAAGAAGAGGGGAAATGGATTTTATTTTATTTTCTCATAATAACAAAAGTTGTACCGCATTTTTTATTCCATTCAAAATAAATATATCAAATAAACTATCCTATAAATTAAGCAATAGTACCCATGATCTACTTTCAGTAAATGACTTGGACCTCACCACAAAATCAGGCATTTGTGATATGACATTTTACGATAGAACTAAGGGAAATCAACCCTTATCAAGAAACTAATGGAAACAGAGGAACCCCTGTTGTCATTGTAATTGAATGACATTCTATCCAACAGCTATTTGGCATCTAAAGTTTGGGTTTGCAGGCCAGTGGCAATCCCAGCTTGCCTGGTATCAGAGTCTTGGCAGGAAAAAGATGGTACTCTTAAATTGGGATATATGATGAGAATTTAATAAAGGGCTATTTCCTATTTATGAGGAGGGAATAAGGAAACCGCAAGGAAGAGTGTGGTAACCTCAAGCTGGTGAAGACGGTGTACCATCACTTTCCTAGGGATGCCTGAAGGGATCAGGGAGAAGTGTGGCTATTGGAACCCAAGACAGAGAAGGCTGTGTGGGAGGTACACCTGACAGAGCTGTGGCCTCCCATTGGCCACCCTGCAAAGAGACAATCAGGGAAACACTTTGCCTCACTCTCTTCCCTCTATGGATCTCCTACTGGGGCTCCCATTGGACAATCCGACCCAAAGCCAGAGGGCAAGGGAGCCAGTTGATAGAGTTCTTACAGGTCAGCCTCCCAGGACTCAGAGCAGGGCAGAGGAGGATGGACAGTGGACCCCAGCACACCAGGGAACAGTCCCCATATACACACGGCCCTCTGACTCAGTCATATCAACACTTTAATTTTCACTCATTCTGATCACCCCAGCAACACGGTAAGAGATTTATAGGAAACTCACATAACTTAATATCCTACAAGCTCTAGGAGAAAGCTAAGAACACTCCCTGCTTCAGTCCACTGCTTTAGCAAGAGCTGTTTGGCTCTCTCCTTCCCTGGAGATCTGGGCTGTCCACTGAGCATCATTAGAGCAATATCAGCAGCCGGGATGTTGGGCAGCTGGCTGCTTCTGACAGCTCTTCAGGACAATGGCTTTTGTGGCATTAGGGCCAGATTCTACCAAGCCCACACGCTCTATCCCAGTGTTACAGCGCAAGTTTAACTGTGCGGCTTCCAGGGATCAAGTTCTAACCCCTGCTCCTGCGGTGTGAGGTGTTGACAGAATTACAGCCTCTTTGTTCAGGGTTTCTGAAAATTCCCACAAGGGAACCAGCAGGATTAAAAATCAGGGAGTAGAGATGGGCTGCCTTATGAGTCTCAGTGTCTCCTTACGCGGACTCCAGAGTGCCTTTCTGGAATATGAAATTGAAGCCACAAGTGTGTCCAACGTAAATTTTCCTATCTTGTGGGGAAGGATTTAAATTGTTATACCAAAACTAAACACGTAGTACCAAATTATAGAACACTTTGCCTCAACCATCAGTATTTGCTTCATTCTATAAGAATCTAGAAGTTAGCTTTGCTTCCCTCCCTTCCAGTAGCCTTGTCGGCTGAATTCACACTAAGTGTAAAGATCAGAATATTCATTTCCAAATGAATCTTATGGATAATTTAGTAACAAAGTCAGTTCACCATTGTGGTCACAATTCACATAAAACACTCCCCTCAAAAAGAAAGGGAAGGAGGACAAGGAAACACGTCTATGATTTACCAAGTTGTGCATTGAATTCCTTCCTACTCAGTGATCGTGCGAGGTAGCAGCCAGGTGTTATTACTGTTCCTGTTTTAAGGCGAGATTAATTGATATTTGTCAACATCACGGAGTTTTCACATGGCAGTGCCTCACTTGGAGCTCAGGTGTTTGACTGTGAATGCTTTCCTCTCTCCACTGTTCTACGCTGCTTTTTGTGGAATTAGAACTACAGTCTACTAACACAGCATCTCCCTGGGGCAGCAGTGTCACTGAAGCCAACTCATAAACAGACAAATGAAAGAGTTCAGCAAATTTGTGTCTTCATCATTTAGATCTATTCATATAATATCACCAAAACAAAGTAAAAATTCTTTATACTATCCCAATGTTTTGTCTCTATCACACGGAACAGTCTGGTATTTGAGAACCAGGCATCTCCATGTGGACAATAGATTTGAACAGTACAATGGAGTTCTTTTTATTCTTCACCTTTGCCATAGCATGACTTAGTAAGAGAGAAGTTCAGTTTGATTGCAGTTAAGCAATTTTCCTCTATGATGTAAGTATTGAATTTTTTAACAGCCAGAACTTTCAACCCTTGAAAACCCTAACAAAGAATGCTAGGGAAACTTCAAGGTTTGCTCAGACTATGAGAAAATAATTCCAGTTCACATGACTGGATCAGACAATAGGTACGGTAACACCTGCACTGTGCCTGCAACAAAGGAGGCCCTTAGTTAGAAGTGAATCTGAATAGTTTATTAGGGTTTTCTTGCCTGGTCAACATACCATTTTGCATTATATCTGGAGAAGAAAAATAATAGTGATTTATTCTTTTTCTCTCTACTTTAAAAGGCCATCATCTTCATTAAGATATAATGGATTGGGAAGGAAATCTATGTTTCAAAAATAATATAATAATAAAACGAATAATAATAGCAAAGAAATGTGTGTGCAAAGCATAAATTCAGTAGAGGTAGATTTATCTTTCAAGACTGCTTCTTACTCCTTATAAATTTATCAGACACTAAAGCAGTCTGAATTTATTAGTAAATGTGTGATTTAGTTTGCACATGATTTAAAGTGAAGAAAATGTTATTTTACAACTTTCCTCAATGATGAGGGTTTAGTAGGGGAACTGGCTCATTTTGTTACCTGATTCTATTTCTATAACGATGCAAATCATGCCTCTATGACCAATGCTAAATTCTCTTTCATAGTCTTCTGTTTTCCTGTGGGGTAAGGCACATGTACATATATATGCAATGCTGTAAGATTATGTGACTTAGGCACATGAGCCTAAGAATCATTGATCCTGTTTCACTCTAACTGTGAGAGGTTTAGGGACCCCTGACAGTCCTTTTCTTCATAACCCTCTCCTTTCTTTTTGTTGAATAGGGCTGCACTGTTTTTTTTCCAGGAGCCTTTTTGGCACTGTGCTCTGTGAATGTGAAATATCCCTACATGTGTTTCAAAAAAATTCTTTTCCCAATAATTTCCTATTGAAATTGGTTGGCTCATTAAGTTGGCTTATTGCATTTTTCTCTCTAGATTTTTTTCAATTCAAGCTCTGTATTCTTTCACACTTTGTTTTCCATCTTATTTTTGGAACAGCTCCACTCAGTTTCCAATCTTTCTGCTTGCTAAATAGGCGTACCTTTTCTACTTGTAAGGAAAGAATACGAGGGAAAAAATTCAGTGTGAAATGGTATCCCTGAGAATAAACAGAAGCAACTAATTAAGGTAATCGATTATACTAGCATTCTAACCCTTGAAAAATAATGGGGTTTAACTGAGAGTCACTCACAGTGACCAAGCAGGCAGAGCACCATGCCTTCCCATGTCTGCCAGAACCAGTCTGCTTTCAGCTGTTATCCACTGCTTTAAAAAATTTAGTAGATTTAGAAAATGTACACAAAAAATGACTAGTATATAGTATGTCATCACTATTACTTGGGCAAACGGACCCTTCATCTTTCTCCTCTTCCTCCTGCTTTTCCTTCTCCTCCCCCATGACATCCAGTACTCCACATCTCAGTAAATGGCACCATCATCCAGCCAGCCAGGATCCTGGGAGTCATCCTGTACCTCTCCTACCCCCCATTACCATCCAATCACCAAGCCCTATGCGTGCTGCTTCTTTAATATCTTTTGAATACGTCCAGTTTTCTCCATCCCCATTACTATGACCTATGTCTGAATAGACACCATCATCTGGTGATGTGCGTCCACAGTTGCCCCCTCATTTTCCACTCTGCAAACAGTGATAGTTTAAATCATAAATCCTAACACACTGCTCCCATGCTTAAAATCTTTCAACAGCCTTTTTACTCTCTTTCTCCATTGTCACTTGCAGTTTGAAACAAAAAATAAAGAGGGAGGATTGGTACTTATTTCAGGAATTGGAGGTTAACTGAGTGACTATAAATTGATGTGGTACGTATAATGGGCCAGGAGAGAAAGAAATCCTGTTCAGAAGAAGGAGGGTAAGGCAGCATAAAATGAATCAAGAAGTTAAATTCAAAGCAGAGAAGAAGAAGAAAAAGACATCAGTGAGAAGTCAGTCTGAACGTATAAGTTCAGATGAACACAGAAGAATGAAGAGTTCCAGAAAGTACTTTGCAAAGAAAGAAATGGAATAGACAGATTATCCAATATATATATGACCATGTTGAAAAGTTTGAGGAAGAAATAGTAACAGATTTTTTAAGAAAACAGCAAAAGGAAGCAGTTGTTGATACTGGAAAGAACAACATTATGCAAAGAAGTAAATGCCACTGTACAACACTATTATGTCTCAGACGTAAACAATACGAAATACTCATGAGATGAAAACTCTGAATAATGATTTAACCAAGAATTGTATCCATCCATAGTAGGAAGATTTGGGAGCAGATATGAGGCAACAGGTCTTCATCTACCAAACTTGAAAATCAATAGATAATGCCTCAAATAGAAAAAAGTTAAAAATTATATATCAAATAAGGTATTTTAAAATCTGAAGGTAAGTATGGAACAGAAAACTAAAAATAATTTTAAATGTTTGCCTCTGGAGGATTGTAATTGAGGAATAGTAAGAAAGAAGACTTCAAGTTTTCATTAAACGTTGTAGCACAATTTGGCTTTTTAAATTATGGTCATATATTATGTTTAAGAAAATGTATATAAATATTTAAAAATGACAATACTTAAAATGACAAAACGGTAAAATAAACAGCTAAAATATTAACCAAAGAAAGCAATATAAATATCAGGCAAGCTGGAGTTTTAAGCAAAAATGTTATTAGAGAAATGAAAGTTTTATTCAATGATGAAAAGAACAATGCACCAGGAATTTATTACAATTCTGTACCTGTAGCCCTCTAACAACATTGATTCAGCATGTAGACAGTGAAATCTGACAGAATTACATGAAGAAATAAAAAAATTCACAAGCAATTTGGAAGAGGAAAGGGGCAGAGAAAAGTGTACACTTAGCTTATGACCCAGTAGTTTCAGTCCAGGGTATTTATCCATGAGAAATGTTTTGTATATGATAATTCTTAGCATACTTATTCATATTAGCCAAAAACTGGAAAAACATCAATGCCCATCCATCAACAAGTGAGTGGATAAACAAATTGTGGCATATTCATAAAGGAAAAGCTACTGCAAAATTAAAAGGAAGTAACTACTGACCCCTTTACGTTAATAAACCAAAACATCATTCTGAGTAAAAAAGTCAAACACAAAGGGCCACACACTTTATGATTCATTTAGTTGAGATTACAGAATGAACAAAATTAATCTATAGTGACAGAAAGCAAATCATTGGTTTCCTGGAAATGCAGTAGAGATCGGAGGAGGGGCACACTGACAACAAAAGGGCACAAGGGAATTTTGGGGGTGACAGAATTTGGTATTTTCTATGCCTTGATGGGATGATTACACAGATACACACATTTGTCAAGATTCATTCATATACCTAGATGCCTTATCGTATGTAAATTATAATTCAATAAATTTGGCTTTAACTTTTTAAAGGAAAGGTATGTGTCTTTCTATAGCAGTTCAGCTGCTACAACAAAATACCACACACTGGATGGCTTAAACATCAAAAATATATTTGTCACAGTTTTGGTGGCTGGGAAGTACAAGATGGAGATGCTGGCAGATTCGGTGTCTGGTGATCGCCATCTTCCTGGTTTGTAGACAGGCGCCAGCCATCTTCTTGCCATAATATCCACATTTGGTGGGAGGGTAAATGGAGGGTGGGAGACAGGGAGAGAGATAAAGCTCTCTGGTCTCTTCTTATAAAGGTATTAATCCCATCATGGGGGGTCCACCCTCATGACTTCATCTAAACTTAACTACCTCCCAAATGCTCCACCTCCAAATAACCATCACATTAAAGATTAGGGCTTCAACATATGAATTTTGGGGGGCCACAAACATTCAGTCCATAGCAACATGGGGCCTTTCAAAGGGCCTCCAATAAATGTACCACATTTATTGGCAGTGGGGATTGTAACTTGATAAATCCAATGAAACAGGTGTAAGTGCCGCTAGAAAGAGAAAGAACACTTTCCTCTTGGGGGGTGGGGGCGGAGGGATAGGGAGTGGCAACATGAGAGTGGTGATGGCATATAACCCACCTCAGTGGTCATGTGAGATGGGAGAAGTAGCATGAGCCAATCCAGGCCACCTAGCAGTGCATTTTGGTACCAGCCGCAAGAGCAAAATTTAATTCGCTTCTGAAGATGTTGCTAGAGGCTTCACTGAATTAGTTATGTTTTATTACCATAATTAATATGATATAAACCTTTAATATTCTCTTCTTCATCCTAAAGCTGATGTGTTCTGGGAAAAGTGAAATGTACACCTATTTTACGGTGGTGTAACAGGACCTGGAAAAACACATGATAAGACTGTGAGACTTAAGTGTTCCTAACCTCAGTTCTTCTTTTTACAAAATGAAAACATTAGTCTAGGTGATTTCTAGGGTCTCTTTAATTTTTTATCCTAAGGCATAATCCCTTTCCTTAAAGACCATGGGAGGGAATGACATTCACACTTATAATAATAAACAAAATTTTTTTAATTTTTAATAATCAGTACTTACACAAAAAACTCAAGATAATCCATTATAACTATAATAATAATAAAATATTATTAATTATTCATGTTATTATACAAAATGAGATTTCAATAAAGTGGATAGAAATAAGATAATTATATCTATCTATCTCATCTCTCTATTTATCTATGAAATTAATATGATTCTTGTGTACCAGCAATAGCTGGCTAGTAACTATAAAGTAACAAGAATAAAAAGATTACATTTAAAATAAGAGAAAAAAGCAGCAGTTAACCAGAACAACCATAATAAAAAATATGCAAAATCCACAGAGCTATAAACTTTCCAGAGAGCTATAAAAGATTTGAGTAAATAAAAGGATAGCCATAAAATATTCCTGGATAGAAAGTCTGAATTACATTGACCTCACATCTCCTTTTAGTTATCACTCTCTTCTGTTCTTCCCTTCAAAGTCAAAACTTTTAGAGTTATCAACACTGCCCATTCTCCATTTCCTTACTTCCCATTTACTCTCCAATTGACTACAATCTGTCTCATGCCCTCTCTCTAGGCCACCAAAACTGTTCTCTTCAACGTCACTAACACCATACTTGTTGCTAAAGCCAATGCAACTTTGCAGTCATTATCTTTCCTGATATCCCAGGAGTATTTGACAATGTCATCATTCCTCCTTTCCAAGAAACCAAATTCTCTCGATTTCCAAGATATCACTCTCCTGTTTTTCTGCCCTCCCTCTGGCTGCTTGTTCTGTCTTATTTCATGGCTCCCTATCCTCTTCCTGCACCTTAAATATTCGTGTTCCTTAGACCCTCTGCTATTTTGACTCTGTAGATCCTGCCTAGGAGATCACATCCACTCATATAGCTTAACCCACCCTTTAAATACTGAAGACAACCATATTTGTGATCCAGATCATCTTACTCTCATTCAGACTTCAGTAGCCAATTGGATGTGTAGTTTTGAGTGTACCATACACATCTCAAACTTGACACACACAAAAAATTAGCATCTTCTCACCTCATACTCACCTTTCCTGCATTCCCTCTCAGTGAATGGAATCAACGTGTACCCAATTGCTCTGTGCTGTCAGCTCTTATTCCTCCCTTTCCCTTATATTACACATCCAATCAATCACCAATTTCTATCAATTTTACCTCCTAAATATCTTCCAAATATACCACCTCTGTCAAATCCATCCATATCTCTCCATTCCTGGTACCACTACCCACGCCCAGGCTAGCATCAGTTTTCCTTTGATTTATTAGAACAACTAATTTCCCTGAGAAAATTTTTGACTTCATTCCGATTGATGCTCCATATTGCAGCCAGAACTTTCTTGAATGTGAATCTGGTCAAGTCACTCTCTTATTTAAAATAACTCTTTCAATGATTCCCCATGGTCCTCAGGGTAAAGGCCATGATCCTTAACGTGGTTTGGTCCCTCCTGAACCAACCCTCCATGCTATGCTTCAGCCACACAGAATTATTTTCAATTTCTCAAATGCATCAGGCTCTCTATTTTTTTTTTTTTTTTAAAGATTTTATTTATTTTTCCCCCAAAGCCCCAGTACATAGTTGTCTGCCATAGCTGCACATCCTTCCAGTTGCTGTATGTGGGACGCGGCCTCAGCATGGCCGGAGGAGCGGTGCCTCGGTGCGCACCCGGGATCCGAACCCGGGCCGCCGGCAGCGGAGAGCACGCACTTAACCGCTAAGCCACGGGGCCGGCCCAGGCTCTCTATTGACTCTTGGATTTTCTGGATGCTGCTCCATCTGTCTTCAACTTCTTCTCTCTCATCTCTTTGCCTGCCTACCACAACCCTCAGGACTAAATTAGATATCACTCATCTAGGAAGCCTCATTGACTCCAAACCTGGGAACATCCTTACCATATGTTCCCCTAACACCCTGTGCCTCTCTTCTCATTGCTCATGTTTCATTAGGTTGTAGATGTCAATTATTCTCCTGTTTCCTGCACTAGAAACCATGAATGTGAGGGCAGGAACTATGTCCACCTGATATACTGCTGTATCCCCATGCCAATCACAGTTTCTAACACATACTAGGTGCTCAATAATTACAGGATGAAATAATTTATTAATTGTAGACCTATAATAATGAAAGCAGTAACACTGGTAAAAAAAACAGACAGATCAGGGAGTAACGTCAACATCATGGTGGTATGAGATTCTCCTTTTATCTCTTCCCCTTAATCCACACTAGTAGGACATGACTCAACAAAGGTTCCTCGGCTCTGTACACCAGGACACTGGAGTGATCTTCACATCTGTACATTTGAAGGTGGGTGAACTGGAATGCACAAAGGAGGCAAGACCTGGGAAATAGCAGAGGCGGGGGCCACGACCCCAGCTCCCCAGCTATAGCAGCTGAGCCCGCAGCCCCAGTGATCCCGGTAGCAGTGGCAGAGGCGAGGCCCATGATCCTGGCCCCCTCTCCAGCTGCAGTGGTGACCGCACCCCTGGAGAACCTGATAGCATCAGTGGTGGCAGCGCACATGACTCCAGCCCCGTGGCCACAGTAATGCTCATGGCCACAGGGAATTGGGCAGCAGCAGCGGTGGGGCCCACGACTCTGGATCCCTGAGCAGCAGCAGCTCCTGCAACCCTAGCCCTCCTGCCTGTGGTGGCGGTGCCTCTGGAGTGGAGGCGCTAGCAGTGGAGGAGCTAGCAACCTCGGCTACCCTCCACCCTTCCCCTTTCTCCACCACAGCAACAATGTGACCCAGGCAACCCTGGATGCAGCAGAAGCGTCTGCCATCCCAGTGACCCTCATGGTGACACATGTGACCACAGCGACACTAGCAGCAGCAAGGTACCTACAACCCTAGAGGCACAAGCAGAAATGAAGAAGGCACTGGCAACACCTCTGATGGAGACGGTGGAGGGAAATGCCAGCTGTCAAATATAGCCAGATGCCAGATGCGGCTCAGGTAAGAGAAACCAAAAACTTATGCTACACTGCCACCTACAGGAAAACAAAAGAAAGCCTTCTAATTACTAATATATTGAACTGTTAGAATGAAAGTAAACAAAGCTTGACCCAAATAAGAAAGGTGTTCACTACTTCAAATGTGCCGGCAGAGAGACAACTCATCAAGCACCATGAAAAATCATGGTAACATGGTATCACAAAAAGAAAATGACAATTCTCCAGAAACCAAACTTAAAGTCATGGAAGATTATAATCTAACTGATAGAGAATTCAAAATAGCTGTCATGAGGAAACTCAATAAGCTACAAGGAAACTCAGAAAGGCAGTTCAAAGAGCTCGGGAATAAAATTAATGAACTGAAGGAGTACTTACCAAAGAGACTGAAACTCTAAAAATAAACCAAAGAGAAATTCTGGAGTTGAAGAATTCAATAAATGAGATGAAGAATGCATTAGAAAGCACTGAAACTAGAGCAGACCATACGGAAGAGAGAATTAGCAAACTCGAAGATAGATATCTAGAAATGATTCAGGTGGAATAGGAGAAAGAACTAAGATTTTTAAAAAATGAAGAAACTCTAAGAGAAATATCGGGCTCCATTAGAAAAGGCAACCTAAGGATAATGGGTATTCCAGAAGGAGAAGAGAGAGAGAAGAGAGCAGAGAGCTTATTTAAATAAATAATAGATGAAGACTTCCCAAATCTGGGGAAGGAACTGGATAAACAAGTCCACAAAGCTAATAGAACACCTAATTATCTCAATGCAAAAACACCTTCTCCAAGACACATTATATTAAAACTGTCAAAAGTCAGTGATAAAGAAAAAATTTTGGCAGCCGAGGAGTGGGGGGTGGGGTGGGGTGGCGGTGGTGGCCAGTAACCTACAAAGGTATCCCCATTAGGCTATCAGAAGATTTCTCAGCAGAAACACTACAGGCCAGGAGAGAGTGGAAAGACGTATTCAAAATATTGAAAGATAAAAACTGCCAGCCAAGAATACTCTATCCAACAAAGTCATCCTTCAGATATGAAGGAGAAATAAAGACTTTCCCAGGCAAACAAAACCTGAGGGAGCTCACCACCACTAGACCTGCCTTACAAGAAATGTTGAAAAGAGATCTTCTACCTGAAACAAAAAGGCAAAAGTACACAAAACTTTGAGTAAAATGTTAAATAGATAGAATCAGAAAATTGCAACTCTATTTCAGAATAGGGTGTTAAATACTTAATTATAGCGTAAAGGTGAAAGAGGAAAAAAATTAAAAATAACTATAGCTGCTTCAATTTGGTAACAAACTCACAAGGGAAAATGGGATAATTCGTGACAACAAAAGACATAAAAGGGGAGGAGGAAAAGGATGGAATCTATATAGGCAAATGAAGATAAGATGCTCTCAGCAGAAAAAGGATTATTTTATCTTTGAGATATTTTATACAAACCTCATAGTAACCACAAAACAAAAATCTAGAACAGAGACATGAAACATAAAAAAAGAGGAAATTGAGAAAAACATCATAAAACACCACCAAAGTAAAATAGCAGACAGAAACACAAGAGAAGAGAAACAATGGAGATATAGTGCAATCAGAAAACATAAAATAGCAGAAAAAATGGCAGTAGTAAGTCCTCATATATCAATAATCACCCTAAATGTAAATAGATTGAACTCACCAATCAAAAGGCATAGAGTGGCTGGATGGATTAAAAAACAAGACCCAACTATACGCTACTTTTAGGAGACTTATCTCAGTGTGAACGACAAGCATAGGCTCAAAGTGAAGGGGTGGAAGACGACACTCCAAGCAAATGGTAGCCAAAAGAAAGCAGGCATAGCCATACTTATATAAGAGAAAATAGACTTCAAGTCAAAAGGTAACAAGAGACAAAGATGGACATTATATAATGATAAAGAGAACAATTCATCAAGAGGACATAACAGTTACTAATATATATGCACCCATTATAAGAGCACCAAAATATATAAAGCAATTATTAACAGACCTAAAGGGAGAAACTGACAGTGACACAATAATAACAGAGGACTTTAACACCCCACTTACATCAATGGATAGATCATCCAGACAGAAAGTCAACAAGGAAACAGTGGCCTTAAATGACACATTAGACCAGATGGACTTAATAGATTTACATAGAACATTCCATCCAAAAGCAGTAGAATACACATTCTTCTCAAGTGCATATGGAACATTCTCCAGGATAGACTACATGTTGGGTCACAAAACAAGTCTCAATAAATTTAGAAGACTGAAATCATATCAAGCATCTTTTCTGACCACAACAGTATGAAACTAGAAATCAACTATAAGAAGAAAGCTGTAAAATTAAACAACATGCTACTGAACAACTATCGGGTCAATGAAGAAATCAAAGGAAAAATCAAAAAATACCTAGAGACAAACGAAAATGAAAGTACAACATACCAAAATCTATGGGATGCAGCAAATGCAGTATTAAGAGGGAAATTAATAGCATAACACATGCCTATCTCAAGAAACAAAAAAAATTCCAAATAAATAATCTAAGCTTACACCTAAAAGAACAAAAAGAAGAAGAACAAATGAAACCCAAAGTCATTAGAAGGAAGGAAATAATAAAAATCAGAGTGGAAATAAATGAAATAGAGACTAAAAAGACAAGAGAGAAGATAAAAGAAACTAACAGCTGATTCTTTTATTTATTTATTTATTTATTTATTTATTTATTTATTTATTTATTTATTTATTTATATTTTGTTATTACAATAACATTGGTTTATAACAGTGTATAAATTTCAGGTGTACATCATTATACTTCTATTTCTACATAGATTACATCATCTTCTCATGTTCACCCCCCAAATCCTAACTACAATCCATTACTACACACATGTGCCTAATTATCCCTTTGACCGTCCTCCCTCCTCCTTCCCTTCTGGTAACCACCAATCCAATCTCTGTCTCTATGTGTTTGTTTGTTGCTGTTTTTATCTACTACTTAATGAGTGAGATCATATGGTATTTGACCTTCTCACTCTGACTTATTTCACTTTGCATAATACCCTCAATGTCCATCCATGTTGTCACAAATGGCTGGATTTCATCATTTCTTATGGCTGAGTAGTATTGCATCGTGTATATATACCACATCTTCTTCATCCATTCGTCCCTTGATGGGCACTTAGGTTGCTTCCAAGTCTTGGCTATTGTGAATAATGCTGCAATGAACACGGGTGCACGTATCTTTATGCATTGGTGTTTTCACGTTCTTTGGATAAATACCCAGCAGTAGAATAGCTGGATCGTATGGTAGTTCTATCCTTAATTTTTTGAGGAATCTCCATACTGTTTTCCATAGTGGCTGCACCAGTTTGCACTCCCACCAGCAGTGTATGAGTGTTCCCTTCTCTCCACAACCTCTCCAACACTTGTTGTTCCTTGTCTTGTTAATTGCAGCCATTCTGATGGTGTGGGATGATATATCACTGTAGTTTTGATTTGCACTTCCCTGATAGTTAATGATGTTGAACATCTTTTCATGTGCCTGTTGGCCACCTGTATATCTTCTTTGAAGAAATGTCTGTTCAGGTCTTTTGCCCATTTTTTAATTGGGTTGTTAGTGTTTTTGTTGTTGAGATTCACAAGTTCTTTTTATATTTTGGAGATTAACTCCTTATCAGATGTATGGTTTGCAAATATCTTCTCCCAATTGTTAGGTTGTCTTTTCACTTTGTTGATGGTTTCCTTTGCTGTGCAGAAGCTTTTTAGTTTGATGTAGTCCCATCTGCTTATTTTTTCTATTGTTTCCCTTGCCCGGTCAGACACAGTGCTCGAAAATATGTTGCTAAGACCGATGTCGAAGAGCATACTGCCTATGTTTTCTTCTAGAAATTTCACAGTTTCAGGTCTTACATTCAAGTCTTTAATCCATTTTGAGTTAATTTTTGGGTATGGTGCAAGATAATGGTCTACTTCCATTTTTTTGCATTCTTTGCTGTCCAGTTTTCCCAACACCATTTGTTGAAGAGACTTTCCTTTCTCCATTGTATGTTCTTGGCTCCTTTGTCAAAGATTAGCTGTCCACAGATGTGTGGGTTTATTTCTGGGCTTTTGATGCTATCCCATTGATCTGTGTGTCTGTTTTTGTGCCAGTACTATACTGTTTTGGTTACTATAGCTTTGTAGTATACTTTAAAATCAGGGAGTGTGATACCTCCAGCTTTGTTCTTTTTTCTCAGGATTCCTTTAGCTATTCGGGGTCTTTTGTTGTTCCATATAAATTGAGGATTCTTTGTTCTATTTCTGTGAAAGTGTTGTTGGAACTTTGATAGGGACTGCATTGAATCTATAGATTGCTTTAGGAAGCATGGACATCTTAACTATGTGAATTCTTCCAATCCAAGAGCACGGAATATGGGCCAGCCCCGTGGCTTAGCGGTTAAGTGCATGCGCTCCACTGCTGGCGACCTGGGTTCGGATCCCGTGCGCGCACCGATGTACCACTTCTCTGGCCATGCTGAGGCCGCGTCCCACATACAGCAACTAGAAGGATGTGCAACTATGACGTACAGCTATCTACTGGGGCTTTGGGGGAAAAAATAAATAAATAAATAAATAAATAAATAAATAAAAAGATTACCTTTAAAAAAAAAAAAGAGCACGGAATATATTTCCATTTCTTTCCGTCTTCTTCAATTTCTTTCAGTAATGTTTTATAGTTTTCAGTGTACAGATATTTCACCACTTTGGTTAAGTTTATTCCTAGGTATTTTATTCTTTTTGTTGCAATTGTAAATGGGATTGTATTCTTAATTTCTCTTTCTGCTACTTCGTTGTTAGTGTACAGAAACACAACTGATTTTTGTATGTTGATTTTGTATCCTGCAACTTTACCATATCTATTTATTACTTCTAAAAGTTTTTTGGTAGATTCTTTACGGTTTTCTATATATAAAATCATGTCATCTGCAAATAGTGACAGTTTTACTTCTTCTTTTTCAATTTGGATGGCTTTTATTTTTTTTTCTTGCTTAAATGCTCTGACTAGGACTTCCAATACTATGTTAAAGAAGAGTAGTGAGAGTGAGCATCCTTGTCTGGTTCCTGTTCTTAGACGGACAGCTTTCAGTTTTTCACAATTGGGGATGATATTAGCTGTGGGTTTGTCATATATGGCCTTTATTATGTTGAGGTACTTTCCTTCTATACCCATTTTATTCAGAGTTTTTATCATAAATGGATATTGCATCTTGTCAAATGCTTTCTCTGCATCTATTGAGATGATCATGTGATTTTTATTCACACATTGTGTTGTATTATGTTGTATTAATGTGGTGTACCACGGTGATTGATTTGCAAATGTTGAACCATCCCTGCATCCTTGGAATAAATCCCACCTGATCATGGTGTATAATATTTTTAATGTATTGTTGTATGCGATTTGCTAGTATTTTGTTGAGTACTTTTGCATTGATGTTCATCAGTGATGTTGACCTATAATTTTCTTTTTTTGTGTTGTCCTTGTCTGGTTTTGGTATCAGGGTAATGTTGGCTTCGTAGAATGAGTTAGGGAGCTTCCCCTTCTCTTCAATTTTTTGGAAGAGTTTGAGAAGGATAAGTATTAAGTCTTCTTTGAATGTTGGGCAGAATTCACCAGGGAAGCCATCTGGTCCTGGACTTTTATTTTGGGGGAGGTTTTTGATTACTGTTTCGCTCTCCTTACTGGTATTTGGTCTATCCAAATTCTCTATTTCTTCTTGATTCAGTTTTGGAAGGTTGTACCATTCTAAGAATTCATCCATTTCTTCTAGGTTGTCCAATTTGTTGGCATACAGCTGTTCATAGTACTCTCTTGTAATACTTTGTATTTCTATGGTACTTGTTGTAATTTCTCCTCTTTCGTTTCTGATTTTATTTATTTGAGCCTTTTCTCTTTTTTTCCTTAGTAAGTCTGGCTAAGGGTTTGTCAGTTTTGTTTATCTTTTCGAAGAACCAGCTCTTGGTTTTATTAATTTTTTCAATTGTTTTTAGTCTCTATTTCATTTACTTCTGCTCTGAGTTTTATTGTTTCCCCTCTTCTACTGATTTGGGGCTTTGTTTGTTCTTTTTCCAGTTCCTTTAGGTGCATTGTTAAATTATTTATTTGAGATTTTTCTTGTTCGTTGAGATAGGCCTGTACTGCTATAAACTTCCCTCTTAGAACTGCTTTTGCTGTATCCCATAAATTCTGGCATGTCATATTTTCGTTTTCATTTGTCTCCAGGTATTTTTTGATTTCTCTGTTGACTCAATCTTGGTTCAGTAGCATTTTGTTTAATCTCCACATATTTGTGGCTTTTCTGATTTTCTTCCTATAATTGATTTCTAGTTTCATACTGTTGTGGTCAGAAAAGATGCTTGGTATTATTTCAATCTTCCTAAATTTATGGAGACTTGTTTTGTGGCCTAATATGTGATCAATCCTGGAGAATGTTCCATGTGCATTTGAAAACAACATGTATTCTTTGGTTCAGGATGAAATGTTCTATATATATCTACTGGTTCCATCTGTTCTAGTGTGTCATTTAAGGTCAATGTTTCCTTATTGATCTTCTGTTTGGATGAGCTATCCATTGGTGTTAAGTGGAGTGTTAAAGTTCCCTACTATTATTGTGTTACTGTCTATTTCTCCTTTTATGTCTGTTAATAATTGCTTTATAAATTTAGGTGCTCCTACGTTGGGTGCATAGATTACAAGATATCCTCTTGTTTGATTGTTCCCTTGATTATTACGTAGTGCCCTTCTTTGTCTCTTGTTATAGTTTTTGTTTTAAAGTCTATTTTGCCTGATGTGAGTATTGCTACCCCAGCTTTCTTTTCATTGCCATTTGCATGGAGTATCTTTTCCCATCCCTTCACTTTCAGTTTGTGAGTGTCTTTAGGTCTGAAGTGTGTCTCTTGTATGCAGCATATATATGGGTCTTGTTTTTTTATCCAGTCAGCCACCCTATGCCTTTTAATTGGAGCATTTAGTCCACTGATGTTTACAGTTAAGAGCTGGTTCTTTGAAAAGATAAACAAAACTGACAAACCTTTAGTTAGACTCATAAGAAAAAAGAGAGAAGGCTCAAATAAATAAAATCAGAAATGAAAGAGGAGAAATTACAACAAATACCATAGAAATACAAAGTATTACAAGAGAGTACTATGAACAGCTGTATGCCAACAAATTGGACAACCTAGAAGAAATGGATAAATTCTTAGAATCATACAACATTCCAAGACTGAATCACAAAGAAATAGAAAATCTGAATAGACAAATCACTAGTAAGGAGATTGAAATGGTAATCAAAAACCTTCCAAAAAACCAAAGTCCAGGACCAGATGGCTTCCCTGGTGAATTCTACCAAACATTCCAAGAATATTCAATACCTATCCTTCTCAAACTCTTCCAAAAAATTGAAGAGGCAGGAATGCTTCCTAACTCATTTTACTAGGCCAATATTACCCTGATACCAAAACCAGATAATGACAACAAAAAAAAAGAGAAAATTGCAGGCCAATATCTCTGAGAAACACTGATGCAAAAATACTCAACAAAATATTAGAAAACCAAAAACAACAATACATTAAAAGGACCATACATCATGATCAAGTGGGATTTATTTCAGGGATGGAAGGATGGTTCAACATCTACAAATCAGTCAACGTGATACACAACACTAACAAAATGAAGGATAAAAACCATGTGATTGGGGCCGGCCCCGTGGCTTAGCGGTTAAGTGCGCGCGCTCCACTGCTGGTGGCCCCGGGTTTGGATCCCAGGCGCGCACCGAGGCACCGCTTCTCTGGCCATGCTGAGGCCACGTTCCACATACAGCAACTAGAAGGCTGTGCAACTATGACATACAACTGTCTACTGGGGCTTTGGGGGAAAAAAATAAATAAATAAAAATTATAAAAAAAAAAAAACATACGATCATCTCAATAGATGCAGAAAAAGCATTTGACAAGACTCAACTGCCATTTATGATAAAAATTCTCAATAAAATGGGTACAGAAAGAAAGTACCTTAACATAATAAAAGCCATATATGACAAACCCACAGCTAACATCACGCTCAATGATAACAAACTGAACACTTTTCCTCTAAGATCAGGAACAAGACAAGGATGCTCACTCTTGCCACTTTTATTCAACAGAGTATTGGAAGTCCTAGTCAGAGCATTTAAGCAAGAAAAAGAAATAAAAGCCATCCAAATTGAAAAGGAAGAAGTAAAACTGTCACTATTTGTGGGTGACATGACTTTATATAGAGAAAACCCTAAAGACTCCACCAAAAAACTATTAGAAATGGCAAATGAATACAGTAAAGTTGCAGGGTATGAAATCACTATACAGAAATCTGTTCTGTTTCTCTGTACACTAACAACAAACTATCAAAAAAAGAAATTATGAAAAAAATCCCATTTACAATGGCAATAAAAATAATAAAATACAGTCATGCACTGCATAACAACATTTTGGTCAATGACAGACTGCATATATGACAGAGGTGCCATAAGATTAGTACCATATAGTCTAGGTATGTAGTAGACTATACCATCTAGGTTTGTGTAAGTACACTCTACGATGTTTGCACAATGACAAAATCACCTAACGACTCATTTCTCAGAATATATACCCATTGTTAAGTGTTGCATGACTGTACCTAGGAACAAATTTAACCAAAGAGATGAAAGACCTGTACACTGAAGACTATAAGACATTGTTGAAAGAAACTGAAGACACAAAGAAATGGAAAGATATTCATGCTCATGGACTGGAAGAATTAACATTATTAAAATGTCCATATTACCTAAAGTAATCTACAGATTTAATGCAATCCCTATCAAAATCCCAATGGCATAGTACATAGATATAGAACAAAAAAAATCCTAAAATTTGTATGGAACTACAAAAGATCCCAAATAGCCAAAGCAATCCTGAAAAAAGGGACAAAGCTGGAAGTATCACACTCTCTGATTTCAAACTGTGCTACAAAGCTGTATTAATCAAAACACTATGGTACTGGCACAAAATCAGACACACAGATCAATGGAACAGAATTGAGAGCCCAGAAATAAACCCATACATATATGGACAACTAATTTATAACAAGGGAACCACAAACATACAATGGAGAAAGGAAAGTCTCTTCAACAAATGGTGTTGGGAAAACTGGAAAGCCACATGCAAAAGAATGAAACTAGACCACTATCTTACATCATACCCAAAAATTAACTCAAAATAGATTAAAGACTTGAATGTAAGACCTGAAATCATAAAATACATAGAAAAAAACATAGGCGATAAGCTCCTTGACATCAGTTTTAGCGATATTTTTGTGAATGACTCCAATGGCAAGGGAAACAAAAGCAAAAATAAACAAATGGAACTACTTCAAACTAAAAAGCCTCTGCACAGCAAAGAAAACCACCAACAAAATGAAAAGGCCACCTACCAAACTGGAGAAGATATTTGCAAACCATATATCTACCAAGGGGTTAATATCCAAAATATATAAAGAACTCATACAACTCAACAACAAAAAAAACAAACAACTTGATTAAAAAATGAGTGAGGATCTAAATAGACATTTTTCCAAGAAGACATACAGATGGCCAACAGCCACATGAAAAGATGTTCAACATTACTAATTATTAGAGAAATGCAAATCAAAATCACAATGACATATTGCCTCACAGCTGTTAGAATGGCTGTTATCAAAAAACAAGAAATAAGTGTTGGCAAGGATATGAACCTTTAGGAGAAAAGAGAACCCTCGTACACTGGTGGGAATGTAAACTGGTGCAACCACTACGGAAAACAGTATAGATATTTCTCAAAAAATTAAGAACAGAACTACCTTATGATCCAGCAACTCCACTTCTCTGTATTTATCTGAAGAATTTGAAAACGCTAATTTTAAAAAATATAATACATCCCTATGTTCATTGCAGCATTATTCACAATAGCCAAGACTTGGAAACAACCTATGTCTATAAATAGATGAATGGATAAAGAAGATGTAGTGTGCATATATATATATATATATATATATATATATATATATATATATATATAATGGAATACTACTCAGCCATAAAAAAGAGTGAAATCTTGCCATCTGCAACAACATGGATGGACCTTGAGGGTATTATGCTAAGTGAAGTGAGTGAGATGGAGAAAGACAAATACCGTATAATTGCACTCACATGTGGAATAAAAACAAAATGTATCAACAAAACAAAACAAAACTCATAGATACAGACGATTGATTGTTACCAAAGTGGAAATGGGTAAAGGGAGTCACCTGTATGGTGATGGACAGAAACTAGACTTTTGGTGGTGAGCACACTGTAGTGTATACAGATGTCAAATTACAGTGTTGTACATCTGTAACTTACATAGCGTTATAAATCAATGTTACTTCAATAAAAAACAAAAAGAACAGATAGACCAATGAAACAGAACAAAAGTCTAAAACAGATCCTTAAGAGACAGAGAATTTAATAGACAGAATTTAATGAAAGCAACTCTGTAAACAAGTGGAGGAAAGTGAGAATTCCTGAGTTACTACTGGTTAGCTTTTGGGGTGACGGGTGGAGAAAGATTTTCTAAAGTTAAAATTCATGAAAAATGCCACAAAAAAAGTATTTGATTCCATAATCATTTACATGGCTGTTAATCAGAAACATCATGAGCCAAATTAAAAGGCCAATTTAATACTGGGGAAAAAATATGTTCATTAAATATGAGAGGCAAAGGGTTAAAATGCTTTTTATCCAGTTTTCTCAAACTTCAAGAAAACATGATCATCCCAGATAGATCACCAAGGACATAAAGAGACATAAAAGAAGTACAAATTAATAATAAACAACAATAAAAAAAAATTCAACTTCAGTTGTAATAGGAGAAATGCAAATTGTTAAAATGAGATTTTTTTTTTTTAACCTTTACATTAGTAAATATTTTTAATATAAAAATTCTTGGGGCTGGCCCAGTGGCGCAAGCGGTTAAGTGCACGCTCTCCGCTGCAGCGGCCCAGAGTTCGCAGGTTTGGATCCCGGGCGCGCACCGACGCACGGCTTGGCAAGCCATGCTGTGGCGGTGTCCCATATAAAGTGGAGGAAGACGGGCATGGATGTTAGCCCAGGGCCAGTCTTCCTCAGCAAAAAAAAGAGGAGGATTGGCAGATGTTAGCTCAGGGCCGATCTTCCTCACACACACACAAAACAAATTCTAGTCATACAATGGAGTGGTGAGATATTATTGAGGGAATGAGAAATTGATATAACTTTCTATTAAGCAATTTGCGATACATTATCAAAAGTCCTTAAACCTTCTAAGAATCTAGGATTCTTTGACGTTTGAAAAATCAAGCCTAAAGAAATAATCCGAAGGGGGAAATATTTTGTCCACATAAATATTAATCACAATGTTATTTGTAACCATGTAAGACAGGGTAAAAATGAAATATTAAACAAGAAACTGGTTAAGTAAATTCTAGCATATCCCCAAACTAGAGTGTTTAGCAGCCATAAATAAAGAGGTAGGTAGGTAGGTAGATGCAAAATTGCATGGAAAGTATATTACTTTTGTAAAATTAAGTACACACAAACACATTCAAAGAGGCTGCAAGGAAATAAATACGTTAGATAGCTTCCTTGAAAGACTATTATTTTCTTCTTTTATGTTTCTGTATTTCCACATTTTTTTGCAGTGAGTATGTATTACTTTTACAATCCAGCAAAACAAAAATAATAAAAACTGACTGATAGATTCTAATATAAAGCTAACCTGACTCTATAGAAATAATGAAGACCGATGGAGCCAGGAATTGATTTCTGCGTTGAAAAAGGCCTGTGGGGTGTCAACGTGGATGAATCCTGGAGCCCAGTAATGTGACTAAAGGACGTCTTGCACTGATTGTTGGTGCAGTGAGGGCTCAGGAATGCTGGAGAGGAGTGAGGGGATGTGCCTGAAGCCTTGTGTGGGGCCTAGAAACCATACCAAGTGGGAAAGAGAGCACTGGGAAGCACTAAAGGGACCCCCAAGGGCCCTGGAATCAGGGAACCTGAAATTATAGATGTGGATATAGCTTATAGGCCAGTAGACTTAGGGAACCTTACTTCAAACATCCCACAGTTTCTAGAATATTGGAGGTGAGAAGTCAAATGAGCTAGAGATGAAGCCTCTGGGCGACCATGTTATAAAACTGTTTCAAAGTGAAAACATGGTATTCCAGAAAATCTCTTAAAGTGATGATGCCCAGCTCTGAAAATAAGAATATTGACTAAAAAGGGAGCCTGGAGAAGGGGGGGTTTCGAGAAGCCGACGAAAAAAGAAACGAGAGAGGGGCAAAAAGACTTCCATGTGCCAGGGAAACTTGGGTCAATCAATGGCCTCTGTCCAGAGCTCTGTATTCCTACACAAGATACTGGCATTAAAATGAGCTTTAAAGCACAAGACAGTGGATTCATTAGAATCAAGTTTACTATGAGTGACAGAAACCCCCAAAATAACTATGATTAGAACAACAATTTGGAAGTTTGTCTTTCTCTGCAATATAAGTCAAGGGGCAGGCAGTCCAGGGCTGGGTAGCCTGTGCACAGTATCAGAGATTCAGGCTCCCTCTACCTTATTGCTTGGCCATGCATTAACTCCATTCTCAATGCCACCTCAAGTTCTGGGATAGCACCTCCAGCTCCAGTCATCTGGTCTCCATGCTGGTCAGCAGTGGAACAGGAAAAGGGAAAAGAACAGCAAAGGGGATTTCCAGATGCTGCTACCTGACACTTCTGCTTATATCCCATTGGCCAGAACTTAGTCACAGGGGCATACCTAGACGCAAGAGAAGCTGGGAAATGTGGTGTTTATTCCAGGTAGCCACGTGTCCAGCTCAACATTCTACTACTACGGGAGATGGGGAAAAGGGTACTGGGAGATAAATAACAGCTTCTTCCAAAGAAAGATTTCAATAAATGAAGTAAGAAGGAGAGAATATCCAGAAGAGGGAACACTGTGCAAAGTCAAGAGCATCATGTGTCCAGGAAATAGTGACTACCATCCACCAGCTGGGGGCTGCCGATTCAGCCACACGTATGCTTTAGGTTTAGCATGAAATACATATTTGTCTCCCGGGGGGTGGGTGAGGAGATAATAATACTATGTCTTATACAACTTTTCTAGTCCCCTTACTTTCTATATTTGGTGTAATTTGCATCAGTTAACATGCTCATGGCGTGTTGGTAGTTTGTTTTTTAAAGCACTTACTGTTCCAAGTTTGTTCTCTTCTCTAGAGAATTATTAAAATGACTCAAACATCTACAAGGATGTGAACTTCAGACTGCTGTGTATGTATTTACTCTGGATTTAAAAAGCATAGGTTTGCCAACGTTAGCTATCCACAACCAGAGAGATCTGAGCCAACGTGCCTTGCCCAAATTGGTAATTTTTGTCCTCTGCAATACTTCATCTGAGATTACAAGTAAAACAGGCAATGACATTCAAAGGTGAGACAATTGAAGAGTCATCACAGCATGCCAGATGATTACGTCTCACAGAGCCAGAAAAACAGCATTTTGTGCAAAGTACGATTGCTTCATTGCTTCATTTCCAGTAAACTTGATTTGAAACAGGGGAGATCTTTCCCTTAACCCTGTCCCTTAGCCCCGATTCCAGAAAATAAACATGACGACATTTATCTGGCCCTTGGGTGGGTCTCAAAAATTTTGGACAAATGCCTCTACATTTTGCTGCAATCGAATGTCTTGAGGAAAATGTGGTCAGCAATGGAGTGACAGGAAACGCAGCCCACTTGAGTGCCCAGGGTCAAGTGTTCTTATCCAGAAAGCGCAGCATCAAGGTGAATTTGTGCTCACTGCAGAAGAGACCTGGTGATAGGAACACATTTGTCTCTGAAGAAACTACCAGACAGGCTGCAAAACAGCCGTCTTTTGCAGTATCCAGTGTAGAGCTCCTGGAGCAAACGCTACCTTTGGGGAAAGCCTTTGGTGGATGAGGACACGGCCAAACAGCTGGAATGAGTTACCTGCTACACAGAAACTGGCCCTGGCCTTGTTCATACTGCAGACATCTTTATGCCCCCAGTTTAAGAAGCATTATCCACTGGGAATATAATTACCATTTCTCATTGTTGTGTTCTGGCATTTTCTTACAGCACATGAGCTTGCTGCATTAAAATCTTTGCTCTGGAAACAGCTGGCTCAGCTCAAATAGCCTGAAGACAAATGAAACCTCTGCTTACCCCCTCTACAAGTTTCATATTTGGGCATGAAATCATGCGATGAAATCCTCAACTGCCCTGGAATTCTTCTTGGGATAAAATGTTTCTTATAGTGCTCTTACTCTTCCCTTTGTCATTACGAAGCAGATATTAAGAATCATCTTCTTTTGAACATTTCAGCAGACATGACTTATATGACCTTCAGTCATTCATGCACCAGCTACAACATTTTTGCCATATCCAGATCCCCAGATACATGTTTAATCAACAAAAGCAGTGAGCAGAGCAGTGTGATAACGTGCTATTTGAATTTTTTAAAAAAATAAATAAAAATCTATATCATGATTTACATACAACTGCACCCTGCCTAAGTTTTTCACATGAGATTCTAATATTAAAGAACACATTTGCTAGCTGGACTCAGTCTGGGGTAGCAGGTAGGTGATTTAAGAAACATGATTTTTCCATCTGCATGAAGGTGAGGCTACTGACTCACGATTTGGAGTCAAAGGACCCAGGTTTGAGTTAGGATTTGTCCGTCAGCTACATAAATGTTGTCAAATTTCTAAACTCTGCTCCCTAGCTTCCTGACCTAGATAAAATGGAGGTGATAATAAGTCAACATTATTATTATTATATTATGCTTTACGATGGCTGTTAGAATTAACAGAGCATTTTGTAACTTTTAGGGAGATGTTTAACAAATTAATTAATCACATGCACTTTTAGTTGGTTGGATTCTTCCCACCAGTGGTGGGGAGGGGTCTATCCTAGACCACCTGTTACTCACTTCTAATACCTGGGGTAAAACCTCCTGCAGTTGAGAGGAGACTAGGTGAGATCCATGGCATCATGCGGGGCCCCACGTGGAGCTCTAACTCTGGACCTTGGCCACATCCACTACAGAACTGAGCCAACCATATCACCAAGAAGACAAGAGACAATAGGTGCTGGTGAGGATGTGGTCAAAAGGGAACTCACATTGTTGGTGGGAATGTGAATTGGTCCAATCACTATGGAAAATAATACGGAAGTCCCTCGAAAAATGAAAAATAGATCTACTATGCAATTCAGCAATTCCACTTCTGGGTATATACCCAAAGGAAATGAAAACAGGATTTCAATGAGGTATATGCACTCCTATGTTTATTGCACCATTATTCACAATAGCCAAGATAGGGAAACAACCCAAATGCCCATCAATGGATGAATGAATAAAAAACATGTGGTACATACACACAATGGAATTTTATTCAGCCATGAGAAAAAAGATATCCTCCCATTTGTGACAACATGGATGGACCCTGAGCACATTATGCTAAGTGAGATAAGTCAGATAGAAAAAGATAAGTACTGTATGATATCACTTACATGTGGACTCTAAAAAAGTTAAACCTGTAAAAAACAGAGAGTAAAATGGTGGTTACCAGCGGATGGGAGAGGGATAAGAGTGATGGTGTTTAAGTGTACAAACTTGTAATGTGTAGTAAATAAGCCATGGAGATCTAATGCACAGTATAAAGAATACAGACAATAATGTTGTACTATAATTATATAATGTTATAAATACCACTCCATCAACAATCATACTACAATATATAAATGTATCAAAGTAAGACGTTGTACACCTTAAGCCTACACAATGTTACATGTGAAATTTATTCAATTAAAAAAAAAAAAAAACTGAGCCAACCAGCCCAGACCATAGTTAAGCTGGTATTTTTGATCCTCTGAAAACACCCATTTGGAGCTGAACATGCTCAAGTTCATAGAAACTGGCATATGAGGTGGTTAAAAAAATGTTTATAATCTGGCCAAATATATTTTTGCTGAAAACCTAGCAAAAAAGCCTACGTATTAGATAGGGAAAGCAGTCCAAAGGTTGAGTCCAAAGGTTGTCACAGGCTAACTGTATGACTTGAATAGAATAGTTTTCCTGAGTTGCTGCGATTTGCCTGGTTCGCGTGGACCTCACCAAATCAGACTATTGGCATCTTTTTGTTAAATCTACCTTAGCTTTCCAGAGAGAAACCATTAGGAAAGGCCATTTCCCCCTTTTGTTCGTTTGATTCATGCTCCAGGCTCCTCTAAACCATTAGGGAATGAAAATGTTCATTAACACTATTCTCTTTTTGCAGATCTCCTATCTGGTGGGTGAGGGTGTAGTCCCTCCTTTACCTCAAGGAGACTTAATGAAAAAGACCACACAAAGAGCAAAATGAAAAAAAGGTGCCAGCAAAAGCCATATGATTAGACCTCATTTAATTATTCAAGCTTTATTTTTGGAGCAAAATTTTCAGCAACATATCTTGTTCTCACTTAGGGGCAATAGGAAAGACATAACATGGTATAAACAGTTGAACAATCTTCAGTCATCCATGAACCAGCTTCAAAATTTCTGTCATATCTGGGACCTCCAGATATATGTTTAATAGAAAAAAAACAATGTGCAAAACAGCTTGAATAATATGCCACCATTTAGGTAAAAAAAAAAAAAAAAAAAAAACTACATATAAAACACACACACACTGCTGTGAACATAATATATCCCTGAAAATACCAGTAACAAACTGTTGACTGTAGCTGTCTTTGTAGAAAATTTGGGTGACTAAAAGACAAGAGTATGTATCCTTGTACTTGAATATTGTACCATTTGTATCTACTATCTGGTCAATAAAATAAATAAAATATTTTTATTGAGATATAACATTATATTAGTTTCAGGTGTATAACATAATGATTCGATATATGTATGTATTGCAAAATGATGACCAAAATAAGTCTACTTAACGTCCATCACCACACAGTTACAATTTATTTTTTCTTGTGATAAGAACTTTTTAAGATCTACTCTCTTAGCAACTTTCAAATATACAATACAGCATTATTAACAATAGTCACCATGCTGTACATTAGATCCCCATGACTTATTTATTTTATAACTGGAAGTTTATACCTTCTGACCACCTCCAACCATTTCCCCCACTCCTACTCCCTCACCTCTGGCAGCCACCAATCTGTTCTCTGTATCCATAGTTCAGTTTTTTGTTTTTTTAGATCTCCATATCAGTGAGATCATATGGTATCTGTCTTCTCTGACTTATTTCACTTAGCATAATGCCCTCGAGGTCCATCCATGTTGTCACAAATGGCAGGATTTCCTTCTTCTTTATGGTTGAATAATACTCCATTTTATATATATTATATATACCACATCTTTTTTATCCATTCATCCATTGATGGACACTTAGGTTGTTTCTATATCTTGGCTCTTGTAAATAATGCTGCAGTGAAGATGGGGGTGCAGAAATCTTTTAGAGTTAGTGTTTTTGTTTCCTTCAGCTAAATACCCTGAAGTGGAATCATTGGATCCTATGGTATTTCTATTTTTAATTTTTTGAGGAACCTCCATACTGCTTTCCACAGTGGCTGCACCAACTTACATTCCCACCAATAGTGCACGAGGGTTTCCTTTTCTCCACATCCTTACCAACACTTGTTATTTCTTGTCTTTTTGATAATAGCCATTCTAAGGAGAGTGAAGTGATATCTCATTGTGGTTTTGATTTGCACTTCCCTGATTATTAGTGATGCTGAGCACCTTTTCATGCACCTGTTGGCCATTTGTAGGTATTCTTCGGAAAAATGTCTATTCAGATCCTCTGTCTATTTTTTAACTGGATTGTTTGGTTTTTTGCTATTGAGTTGTATGAGTTCTTTATATGTTTTGGATATTAATCCCTTATCAGATATAAGATTTGCAAATATTTTCTCCCATTCAGTAGGTTGCCTTTTCATTTTGTTGATGTTTCCTTTGCTGTGCAGAAGCCTTTCAACTTGATGTAGTCCCATTTGTTTATTTTTGCTTTTATTGCCTTTGCTTTTGGTGTCAAATCCAGAAAATTATCACCAAGGCTGATGTCAAAAAGCTTACTGCCTGTGTTTTCATCCAGTAGTTTTATGGCTTCAGGTCTTATGTCCAAGTCTTTAATCCATTTTGAGTTGATTTTTGTGTTTGGTGTAAGAGAGTGATCCAGTTTCATTGTTGGTATGTGGATGTCCAGTTTTTCCAACATCACTTATTGAAGAGACTGTCCTTTCCCCACTGTATATTCTTGGCTCCATTGCTGTAAATTAATTGGCCATATATGCATGGTTTTATTTCTGGGATCTCTATTCTGTTCCATTATTAAAATATAAAGTATTTTTTAATAAAAAGAAAACTTTACATCAAATAGAAGGTAACTGTGAAATAGAAATAATACACTGTTATCTGTGTCCTGCTCTGTATTTATTGAAAGGGGAGATATGCCAATGTTAGAGAAGTGTTAAAGACTAGAACCAGAGTCTTTCTCCCTTATGTATTCAGAAGTGTTGAAAAAGAAATTGATCATGAGAATGAGAAGACCAGCCAAAGACTGGGAGAAAATATTTGCAAAAAACACTTCTGATAAAGATTGTATCCAAAAAATACAAAGAACTCATAAAACTCAATAAGAAAAGGAACAACTCAATTTAAAAACGGGAAAAAGGCCTGGGTACCTCATCAAAGAAGATATACAGATGGCAATTAAGCATATTAAAAGATGCTCCACATCATATGTTATCAGGAAAATACAAATTAAAACAACAATGAGATACCACTACACATCTATAAGAATGGCCAAAATCCAAAACACTGACAACACCAAATGCTGGCAAGGATGTGGAGCAACAGGAGCTCTCATTCATTGCTGGTGGAAATGCAAAATGGTACAGCCACTTTGGAAGACAGTTTGGTGGTTTCTTACAAAACTATACATATCTTACCATATGATCCAGCAATCATGCTCCTTGGTATTTTCCCAAATGCATTGAAAACTTATGTCCACACAACACCTGCACATGGATGTTTGTAGCTGCTTTGTTCATAAGTGCCAAAACTTGGAAGCAACCAAGATGTCCTTCAGTAGGTGAATGGATAAATAAAGTGTGGTGCATCCAGACAAGGGAACATTATTCATCATTGAAAAGAAATGAGCTGGGGTTGGCCTCATGGCTTAGCAGTTGGGTCCGCACGCTCTGCTACTGGCGGCCCAGGTTTGGATCCTGGGCACGCACCGACGCACCGCTTCTCCGGCCATGCTGAGGCAGCGTCCCACGTACAGCAACTAGAAGGATGTGCAACTATGACATACAGCTACCTACTGGGGCTTTGGGGAGAAAAAGGGGGAAAAAAAAAAGGAGGAGGATTGGCAATAGATGTTAGCTCAGGGCCAGTCTATCTCAGCTAAAAAAAGAGGAGGACTGGCATGGATGTTAGCTCAGGGCTGATCTTCCTCACAAAAAAAAAAAAAAAAAAAAAAAGAGCTATCAAGCCATGAAAAAACATGAAGGAAACTTAAATGGCATATTTCTAAGTGAAAGAAGCCAATCTAAAAAGGCTACATATTGTATGATTCCAACTATATGACATTCTGGAAAAGGCAAAACTATGAAGACAGTAAAAAGATCAGTGGTTGCCAGGGGTTGGGCGGGGCGGGAAGGGATGAATAGTCTGAGCACAGAGGATTTTGAGGGTAGTGAAACTATTCTATAACTATATATAGTTATAACTATAACTATAACCATAACTGTAACTATATATATATATAAAATATGTGAAACTATATCTATCTGAAACTATAATGGTGAATACATGCCATTATATATTTGTCCAAACCCATAGTGTAAACTATGGATGTTGGGTGATGTGTCAAAGTAAGCTCATTGATTGTAACAAGTGTATCTCTCTGATGTGGGATGTTGATAGTGGGGGAGGTTGTATGTGTGCAGTGGTGGGGATATATGGGAACTCTCTGTACCTTTTGCTCAGTTTTGCTGTGAATCTCAAACTGCTCTGAAAAATAAAGTTTATTAATTTAAAAAAAAGAAACTGACACATTTCTAACATTCTGACCTTATGACAATGCCATTAACACCACATTCAAGCCCTACTTACAATCTTCACCCTTTGGGAAACTCAAGTATCACAGAAAAGGCATTCAACTTGGGAATCATGGTATCTAATCTTAGGCGCTCATCATTTTCTAAATCTGTTTAATCTATCTAGTGTTAATCCTTCTCATCCAGATTGAGATCCTTCTCATCCTTCTATTTCTCAAGGATTGAGTGGGATTAAATGAGATAAGGCATGTGAAAATACTTAGAAAAGAATATACAGTTAAAAGAAATTTCTCTTTTATCTTGAAATAAGTATTTCTAGGAGTAGGCTGAGAAGTGGGAGAAACCAGAGATCAAAACCCAAGTCTCACAACGAACCCACTTAGAGAACAGAATAAGTGGACACGTTATATATCCCAGCAGAAGCAAAACAAAGAAGGAGGGGAAACTCTAATAAGTCAGAATAGGGACTATTCTGGTGGTTTGTGACAGGTTTAAGCGCATCTTGTAGGAATGCCCTTAAACCTAAAAGGGAAGAAAAGGAGGCAGTGAGTACTTTAGCCAGACAGACACGGGGCCCAGGCTGCCGTTCCATCCTAAGACAGGATGCTGGGCTCCTCTTGGTCAAGTCTTTAGCACAGCAGTGGAGAAATCCTGACTCAGAGGACTTATTCTTTTATCACAAATATAATCACATTGTGAGAACCATTGCTCTGTAAGAAGTTGTGTCTATATGCCACCACAACATATCAGTCAACCATCTCAGACAATGAAAACAACCAGTATCTTTTTCTTGTGTTGTGTCCCATGAAATGTATAGGTATTCACTGCGAAGAAAGGGATATCCATGGTCAATAAGAACTAGAATCTCTAGGCTAAATAAAGGTAAGCACTTATTTTACGGAAAAATATCTCAAAGCCTTTAACTAATGCACTACCTATTTCCTAGAGGGGTATAAGTAAGCAGTGTTTTCCTAACACCTGACCATGAATCCTATCTACTCCACCATTCCTCCCTCTACCTTATTTTTTTTACATAACATTTATTAACAACTATATTTTTGAAACTTTAAACGAAATATATTCAGCAATGTAGGCAGGGGCCGCCTTGGGCTATACTGCTCTGAATCCCCCCCAGTGTATTCAATAAATGGTGGAGGAATAGATGAATAATTTAGACAAGCCAGAGTTAGCTGCTTTGCTACAACTCTCCTCTTAAAGAGTATAATCTTCAAGGCCCCTTTCAAAAGACTATACAAACACAGATCTATTGTTTCATAATCAGCTTCAAGCAATACTTACACAAACACACACACACCATATAAACTCTCATTTTCTTCCAAAAAGGAATGCAGACACAGAGAGTGTCCCCTCCATAATTTTTTATGCCAGTGCTAAGAAATGCATCATAAGAGTAAGTTAACGCAGAGAGCACTCCATTGGGATCTTCAAATCTCATTATTTCTCAGCATAATTAAATCTTTATTAGATTAAATTGCACTTTTTCTGGACTTCTCAATAAATTTAGTACCAAATCAACTTTTAATGCACCATTAGATAAGACCCCAAAACAAATTTAAAGAAGAATATCCCTTACCAATGCATTCGAAATTCTCAATTTTACAGAAGAGTCCCATCAGACATATGCTACTCACATTACCATGGCATGACTTTCAAGGTGTTTTTTCCAAATAAGAAAAGGAAAGAATCAATAGAATTAGCACAAGAAGGCTTTTGGATGGCAAGGAAGTGAAAGGTAAAAATGGAAAGACTTTAAATAAGGAGGATGTGGTTTTTGACAACCCAGACATATTGGTCCAAATTATGAAGCCAAGCAAAACAGAGAAAAATTCAGCTCTAAACCTATGACACTTTCTTTATGATGCTCGGAAAATAAGGACAATGGCTGATATGCTGCAGTCTCCGATTCGTTCATTAACCACCACATATCCATTCCCCCACCCCAGCCCTTTTCTCCTCAAAAGGTTCCAACAAAGACAACCACCCCTCCCCATGTTACTTCTATTATACCTTGGTCTGAGGGTTTTAGTACTTGAAGGAACAACTTAAAATTCACGCAGAATTAGTGAGCCAGGAAGGCTGGAGTCTGATGAACACTCAAAGCACACCCGGCTTCAACCTGCCAGGGCATCACCAGGAAAATAACACTATAGCTGTGTTGGCAAGAAAGAGTACTTTTCATTGCATACAGGTATGGAAATAAAAGCTCTAACTGTCTCGCCAAATATGCTTCCCTTCAACAGCAAAGTTAAACCGGCCAAAACACTGCTGACAACTTCAAGATATGAGAATCAAAAATCAGCAGCAGTCTTCATTTATTGTGCAGAACAGTCGACTCTCCATCTTTCATTTGTCGCTAAGTCTATCTAAGGTGATGCCAATGCAACCCCTTATAAAGCCCAAATATTTAGTCAAATAACTGGTTTTGCATTGTGTGTGCGTGTGTGTGTGTGTGTGTATTGAAGGAAGTAAATTATATTAAAAATTTTAAAGTTAATACCTTAGAGACAGGCACCTCCACACCCTAAGGATTCCTGGTATAAGGGGGAACGTTTATCGATCCTGACTGACTCTATTCATAGAAGACTCGCCCTAAACTGTTCGGGGAAAATTGAGAACAAGAGAGTGCTCCAGAGGGATAAGTTTGGGAGGGTCGGGGTGGAGGGGGTCCAGATGGGGACGCGTGTGTGTAACCTGATAATCGCTTCGCGCCATAGCAATTCACGCCATAAAATGTAACTGTTTAAATGTTTTAAATTAGCCAATCATGTAAGACCGTGCCAACCTTTTCCCGCTTTATGCTTCCGAATCCTATAAAAGAGCTTGCCCCTTAAGGTTCGGGGTCGACTCCTCTGTCTCCTGCGAGAGATACGTGTCGACCCGGAGCTCCGCTTAATAAAACCTCTTGCATTTGCATCAAGCTCGGTCTTCTGTGTCTGTGGGTCCGCGCCTTCCCGAGACTGGAGTTGGGGTTTCCTTTTTGGGATCCTACAGTATGACAGTGGAAATAACTAGATTTACCCTCTTTTTCCTGTGAATTGACAGATGGTGGGTAGATGGGTTTCCATAGAGTTCAGTGATTACCCCTGTTATTGGTTAACACATTATATTGAAATCTGTGTTTTCTCTGCACTACAAACTTCTTAAGAGAAAGGATCGTGTCTTAGTTTCCCCTTGAGTCCCTCAAGTACACAGCACAGTGCTGGCATGTAACAGGAACTTGGAAAGTATTTGCTGACCTGACCTGAATTGACCTAAACTTGTTCTTGAAACAGGTAAATGCAGACCGCCACTGATGTATGCACCCAGAGACTCCTTCCAGAAAATGGTTGTTCCCTGTGTGACACAAAGAGCAAGTGATAGGAAATCACAGCTTAGCCTGTTCCATGAGAAAACTTGTGACTTCCAAGTTCTAGGATCCACCCAGTAGGGGTCAAACCCTTAGAGCCCTCTTATAGAAAAAGCCACTCTCAGATTCCACTCCACTACACAAACCCACCTCATCCTCACTGACCGCTGCCAGTGGCTGGCTTTTCTCTAGAAGTAAGTTTTACAGAAGAGGTCGGGACAACATGAGCTATTCCTGCAACCAGTGAAACTGAACTTGCTGAGCTCTGGCTCATTCTCACATTTGTTCAAACAAACAAGAGTTTGCTGAATGAACTCGCACACTGGTGCGTTGAAAATGAGAGTAATTATACTTGCAAAACATTTTGTTCTCTTTAGAAGAGAGAAGCTCCTTTTTAAGGATTGGAATTTTAGAGGTATGATTTTTATATAGTTTGGTACAATTCAGTAATGTTCCAGACAGGAGGATGTTTACCCAATCCCAAAGTCTGTCTTTTTTAACATAAATGCACCTTTTTACCATTTATGGAAACACTTCTAAAACTCAAGAAATGAACGGATTCCCTGTAAAGAAAAAACACATTTCCCCTTAAGCCTCTGGTGTTAATTTTATTTGAATGTTGCTCAAATCTGTACAACCTTAAACTTAGAGAAATAAAAGCCCTTATGCTCATAGTTCTTAGACAACTAAACAACTTTTAAATTAAATACAGACAAAACTCCGAGCCAATACATTTGTAATTAGCAATCTTAATTTGATGTGATGGATGATGGGGGGTGGCTGGGAGTTAATCACTACTTGCAGTCTGAACTAGGAATCCGTATCTACGGTATGGGTCCTTTTGGGTTTGGCAGGCTTAAAAGAATGGATGCCATTTAATGACTCACTTCCTTCAATTGGATTACTGCAAAACCTTCATTTACAAAATGTGTATTTGCATCATTTACATATTAAATCGGCTTCTATTATTGTCTTATTAGCTGGCGATAATTAAAGTATACTACTTGGCACAAAAGATACCGGAAACATAAGCACAGACATGGGCACTAAATTCACCCAAATGATCTATGTACCTGTCAGGATTTCTTTTATTTTTTTAGTTGCAAATAAAAGAAAATCTAACTCAAACTGGGTCATAGCTGAAAGAATCCCTGGCAAAAACTAACCCATTAGCTCTGACGGGTTATGTGCTCGTCCCTGAGGCCTATGAAATGGGATGTGCTGATCACAATCAGAGCTAATGCCAGGAGCCATGGATGGGATTACTCTCACTCAAGCTGTGTGCCTGGAAACGCAAGAGAAGTGGTTTCTAAAGGAAATGGGTCAAGAAATAATGGGAACAGATGTGCCAAACAACCAACAATAAATGTTCCCTACAATCTAGAACATGCTTGTATTAACTTTTTAGATTATTATTAAAATATGAACACAAAATTTAAAAATTATTGTAAAGAGCTCTCAGACCCTGCAAAAATGGGGCTTAGTGTTTCCTGTTTAAGAAATACTGACTTAGGGGCCATAGGCTAAGAAAAGAGTGAAAAGAATCTCAAACTTGACCTTAAAAGTTCTAATTACTGTAAAGAACTCTCAGACACTGCAAAAGTGGTGCTTAGACACCCAGCATTTCTCAGACTTCTGTTTGAGAAACACTGACTTAGGGGGCCATAGGCTAAGAAAAGAGTAATAAAAAGAAACTCAACACTTGACCTTAAAAGTTCAAGAAAGCAGATCCAGATAAGCAGATGGAATCTGACCAACCAAATACCTAAGTACATCCAGAAGCCTGTAGGAGGAAGCCACTATTGTCTCTTAGATAAGCGGATCCTGCAATTTATACAAATAAAAATAGACTTTCATCTCTATCTTACCACTCACATGCCAAATTTGGAGTTTATATTGGCATGGTCAGACTCCAACTATAGGCTACATGGCATGGATGAAATTTACTTTGGGAGGTGCATTAAAGAGACCACAGTCTGTTCAGAGAAATGGGGACAGAGGTCACGTGACTGCCAATCAGAAGAGAGATGCCGTGGGTCAAGAAAACAAAAAGCAGTTTCAAACGTGAGCCTGAAATCAAAAGTCAAAAGAGCAGATACTCTCTATAACAGGTGGGAAGTTGCCCCAAGTGCTTCTCTAATGGATAACACCCCGAAGCATAGTTCCAGCCATAGTGACAACAGCGGTCTCTTTATTCGACAATGGCCCTTGATTCTCTTGAAAAACACAGACAGGCAAGCTGGCTTGTACATGAAATAACGTGGCCTCAGTGAGAACACTCATGGCTTTCCCTCGGGTAGGGGAGTTAACCTGGGCAGGTGTGTACACCAGGACAGAGGAGGGATAAAAGCCCTGTTCTCTTTATCTTCATCTTTTTGTACTGCTACTCATCCTTAGTCTCCTGGAAACTGAACTGATCGGGAAACTCAGGTTATCATCAGCCTTTAATTTTTCATATATGGGCACAATTGTTACCACATGGAATAATCTAGGACTTTTATTTTTGTACAGAAGGGGCATCTAGGTCATGTTCATCCTTTGGCTTCCAGACAACAATGTCCCTGGACCACCCAGATGCATATGTGCTATTTAAAAGTTTCTATACTCTGTGTCCTTGCAACTTACAACCATATCCATTGTCAGTTGGGAGTCTGGATACCATTCAGGGTTCTCCTCGTGGTTATGCCAGTAGCAGTCAGGGTAACCTGGGACAAGTCACTTAATGTTTTTGTGGCTTAATTCCTCTACGTGTAAAAGAGGATACTGATGCTCAACACAGGGCTGGTGGGAGAACAAAGGTGATCTCAGATAAGAAAATTATGTAAAAAATTAACAGCAATGAATAGACACGGAGCTCTATTCAATTATGCAAGTATTTCTTGACTACCTACTATCTTCCTAGGACTATTATTGATTCCCCAATTTTGTCCTATGTTGAAGAGCTTGTAAATTCAAGTTCACAAGATTGTGCCTGGCAAGGTAGCCAAACCTGGAGCTTTACGGTGATCTATAGATGTTAACACACATTTCCCACAAGCAGTTTCACAGAAACATATTTGTATGTACAGCAAACTGGGGGAAAATTGAACTCACTCTCTATTGTTACAATTACTGCTGCAATATTATTATTTTATTGCTATACCTTAATTAAATTCCTCTTACTGGAACTTAAAAACCATGACAACCCAGACAGATTGAATATAGCCAACCATTAAGTCACCCTCCTTTTACTCACAGGATTCTGTTTTAGGGCACAAAAGGGACAATATTATAATGTATTTACTACTCTTAGTAGCAGTGCGTAATACCAACCCATCATCCAAGCACCAGAAATTGACAACAACATTTTGTTACGCTCTGTGGTTGCAGGCTACTTTTTCTTTCCCCACCCAAGACTAAAAATCCAATAATGTCTTTCATAACGGGGGTGATGTGGCTTGAGAAATATCTATTTATGATTCATGCTAAGGAGTGGGCATAATCTGCTACTCACAGCAAGCTGCTCTGCCTCAGAGGAAAACATGTTCTATGTTGCATTAACTCTGAGGCAAAATATCACAGCCACATCATCAAATTAGAGCTCGAGTAGGCAGCATAATCATCAGCTGGTCCTGATATCCCTTCCACATCAGAGACCTCGAAATGAGCTTCCAAACGGCTGTGTGAAAGGAATCGTTGATTCCATCTCACAGATGAGGTAACTGAAATAGAGCAATGCAGCATGGTCTATATCTTGTTCAGATAGTTGCAAATTATACGATAAAGTATAGGAGTCTAGAGACCTAAAGTCTAATTATAAAATTAAGCAGCCAATAAAAACATTAGCTATGTCCATTTTTTGGGTCAGGTTGTCCTTCCAGTTAAGCCCAGCCCCAAGGAAATTATGAAGTGAACCATTTTCATATCTAGGGATCTTCCACATCCCCCTCTTCCATGGCCTGTTTTTCTAATTGCCTGCCCAGGATCACATCCCCTTACAGGCTTGCTCTCAGATAGCTGCCCCAGACAGAATGCAATCTGATGAATGTATTAACTTTTCATTCATAAGAGCATTTATTGAGCTATGTCCTAGGCACTGTACTAAACTCTCAGGATTCAAAGATTAATACATCAATATCCTGCCTTTAAAAATTCATAGTCTAATGTATTTAATAGGTTATAGCTTGGCAGGGGACAGGGGTTAGATCTGAAGTGCCATCTGAGAAAAGGAATGTAGTATGTGGCACTAAAAAATAGAGAATTTATGGGCCGGCCCTGTGGCTTGGTGGTTAAGTGCGCGCGCTGCAATGCTGGTGGCCCGGGTTCGGATCCCGGGTGCGCATCGAGGCACCACTTCTCCGTCCATCCTGAGGCCGAGTTCCACATACAGCAACTAGAAGGATGTGCAGCTGTGACATGCAACTATCTACTGGGGCTTTGGGGGGAAAAATTAAAATAAATAAAAAAAAAAAAAAAGAACATTATAAAAAAAAAAAAAAATAGAGAATTTAAGAAGGTGTTAAGGAATGCTAATGACAAACTTTCTCAAGGCCTACCCCCTGCTTGTTCATTGCTTCTATTATTTGCCAAATCACCAAATCAACTCTAAGAACCTAAGAGCCTTCCACTCAGATCCTGACTCCATAATTCTCTTTCAGCAATTCAGCATCATTTGGCATCTACTTAGGGCCAGGCACTGCGCTTTGGGAATGCTACATGGAGCCTGCCCTTGAGCAGGTCACTGTATAGCTGGGAGAGAGTTGCTAAACATGTAATCACTCTATCATGAGTGAAGTGCAATCAAGCATAGCATGTTTACACAACATGCTATGAGTACGGGAGTAGGTGTGGAGCAATCTGTTCTCTCCTTGGGAGTTACGAAATGTTTCCCAGAGCAGATAATACCTGAACAAAGTTTTCAAGGATGAGTAGAGTCATATGTGAGAATAGGTAGGGGGATATTATATGTAGGACATAGGCACTCACTTTGAAAATCAGAAGACTTGGCCACACCAAGCCCGAATTCCTGCATATGCCCCTAATTGCTGGAACTGAGTGGGATGTCCCTTTGGAGGGAGCATGTGTTGAACTCAACCTACTGTATGTACTTACATTCTTAACCCCTTAAGCAACTGAGTCTGAGATCTCTGGTCTATTGATTCCAGCGTGGGTCCACATGACCATAAAACAATCAATGGAGTGAGACAACTGTGTACAACTATTACTTAATTCTATTTCTTTTTTTTAACAGAATTGCTTATTTGATATTTTGTAACACCTGATTTAACATTAAATAGGTACGTTTTGACTACACAGACCCATGATCCAAAGTAAAGAATTAAATATTGATGATTAAAGCAGCAATGAATTATTATGTCAATTTAAGAACAAACCAGTCCTGCAGAGAGAGCTCAAAAGCCCATGTGTCCCATCTACCCCTGTACATGTCAAGTGTTACCTTCTCCGATGACCATAGAATTCCATAGAGTTCTAGTATAAATGTACGTCTGTATAGTGATACTGGATCAAATTAGGATTCTCAGACCCCTCATTCTGGTGTGATGCAGTCTGCAGTGATGTGCTGGCTGTGACAAAGCAGAGACAGGCTCTTGGCAGCTCAAATTGAAACATCAGGCCTCTACCAGCCATGATTTCAATTCTGTATCAAAATGATCCCATAATCCCATGGCGGACCGACCAGACTGCAATGGGAGTCTGGGCTCTGCTTTGACCCCACTGCCTGAAGTGAGATCTGAAGTTACTTGCATCTGAAAACATCTGAGCAGCCGTCTACAGGAGAAATGTGTGTGTGTGCATGTGTGTATCTGATATATAGCAGAATTTATACAGTTTCCTCATAAAAACAGATCAGATGGATGTGCTGAAAGCACTCGCACAGAACAACACTCCTATGAAGATCTTATAAAAAGTTATAGTGTCTGAAGAGAGCAGCAGAGTTTGCTAAATCTGGTTTTGCTCAGCTGTTTCCTGATTACGTCTGGTGACACAAACAGGCTGATTTACAGGGTTGACTTGAACACATCCTCAGAGTTGAATAATTAACATTCATTAAATCCATATCACACTTTCATTCCAAAATCAACACAATGAGTCTCCTCATTCTTTGCTGCTTTATTTACCTTTTTTGTGTTTAAACCAGTTCTTGCATGGAGGGAAGGGGTTGGAGGATAGTTTTTTGAGGTTTTCTTTTTACAAGGATGTGGAGAGCAAAGCAAAAACAATGGTAGATTCGACAGCGAGATGAATCCAAGTAATGGCTGAGAATAGTGGGAGATTTTTTTAATGGCCCTAAGAAGGGCCATCAAAATATAAGAAAAATAAATTGTGAAGACTAGTTGTAAATAATGGGTTTCATAAGGAGCAGTTTTTAAATTTTCAGGAAGGTGAGAGTACGTCTGAAAATTGTAGTGATTCCACCAATTCTGCCTGATTCATTTTGCCCTGAGTAGACTTGTTCACTGTAACATTAGTCCCAACGATGTAGCTGGAGCTGCCAATTTGGATAACTTTATATAGAGCCTCAAACTCCACGGCTGCCAAATTCAACTGAAGACCAAAATAGTGTCTACACAACGAGGCAGAAAAAAATCCGTTAGTGCATTCTTCCATGGTCTGTCTATGTTAGGAGAAGCAGGATCCTAAAAGGCTGGCCTCACTGTTCAAAGAGCTATCCTAACAAACCAGTGAACTGCACCAGCTCAATAGACATGACCCGAACAGAGGCCAAGAAAAAGGTTGATTTGCATCAATTCAAACCAGAAAAAAGTCACACTCTGAAATACAGTACAGTCATCTGTAATAATGATAATAACATAACTTTTAGCTATTTCAATGTATCACTGCTAGTAATAATTTTTAAATTTCATTAAAAAAATAAGTCAGTTATGGCATTTCTAAGCTTTTTTTTCTTTCTAATAAGAAATATTTTAAGCTTAAACTTTTATGTTCATCAGCATAGGCTTGTGTTTAATCTTCTGCCCCTGGTTTATTGTGCCTTTTTTTTTTGTGTGTGAGGAAGATCAGCCCTGTGCTAACACCTGCCAATCCTCCTCTTTTTTTGCTGAGGAAGACTGGCCCTGGGCTAACATCCGTGCCTGTCTTCCTCCACTTTATATGGGACGCAGCCACAGCATGGCTTGACAAGCGGTGCTTCAGTGCGCGCCTGGGATCCGAAACGGCGAACCCCGGGCCGCCACAGCAGAGCGCGTGCACTTAACCGCTTGCGCCACCAGGCTGGCCCCTATTGTGATTTTGCGTGTGTGTGTGTGAGGAAGATCAGCCCTGAGCTAACATCCATGCCAATCCTCCTCTTTTTGCTGAGGAAGACTGGCTCTGAGCTAACATCTATTGCCAATTCTCCTCCTTTTTTTCCCCAAAGCCCCTGTAGATAGTTGTATGTCATAGTTGCACATCCTTCTAGTTGCTGTATGCGGGACGCCACCTCAGCATGGCCGGAGAAGCAGTGCGTCGGTGCGCGCCCGGGACCCGAACCCGGGCCGCCAGTAGCAGAGCGTACGCACTTAACCTCTAGGCCATGGGGCCTGTCCCCCTATTGTGCTTATTTTTAAGCTGACTTCTCATCTTCATAGTAGTTTGCACTGAGCAACATTAGAAAGAACCATGTTCATCTACAGAGTATAATGCCCCAGCCAAAAATTTAAATTATTTCAATTTTATTTGAACTTGAGAATTACAACATCCATACTTCAAGAAGTTCTCCTGATAATATAGCTGCTTTATCAAGAAACTAATTAAGAGAAATTAAGAGAAAACTAATTAATTTACTAAACTAAGAGAAAAAAAGACAGATCCCATCTAGAAACTACTGAAACTCAAATGGCGCCCCCCCATCCCTGACTCACTAAATATAAGGGTAAAGAAAAATATATATGCTTAGGGCTTTTAAAAAAAGCTCTCATTCTCTTTTTTTTTTCCTCTTTCCTTTCATTAATGCAATGTTCATTTTACACATTAGACCTTAGATTTATTTACAAAAACAAAAAACACCACGTGTAATGAATTCTCATCTACTAGGGATCTGAGAAGATCATCTGGAAGAGAGAGAGTATGCCTGAGTCAGTAGGTCCCAACAGCTGGCATCGATGTGCAAACCTTCTGCCACTCTCCTTTGGATTTTCATTGCTAAGTTATTGCATTCCTAAATACACCATTGCTTCTTTAAATAAGCTTCCGACTTCTGGCTTTCTGAAACATCTTTGGATTTATTTGTCATATGGCACCCCAAACAACAACAACAAAAAATCTAAACCCAAAAGAGAGTGCTAACTAAGTGTAGGAGTTGCAGTGTTAAATGATTTTTTAATAAACATCGGACTTCTATATTCTGGAGAGAAGGCAGCCCAGCCCACTGGAAAAAGCAAGGACTCTGAAATGAGAAAGATGATGTGTTGATGCTGGCATTTGCTAGCCTTGAATTTCTTTTCTGTAAAATTGGGGTGATCACGACTGCCTGGAGGAGTTGTCATGAGTAGTATAAGAGACATAACCTGTTAGAGCAGCTCTGAAGGCTGAGTTAGAGTGCCACAAAGAAGTGTGTAGAGTGGGCTTTCTTTGAAAGCACAATTTAAGACAATTCAAGAGGGTCTCTATTTCCCTCCAGTTGGCTGATGGCTCCTGTGGCAGCTCTTCTGGGAACCAAGGCATAGGGGAGGGGGAGGCCATGGCACTATGCTTTCAAAGGAGAGCTGAACTTCAGATCTTAGAGAGAGTCATCTCATTAAGGCTTGGCCGGATCTGTGGGAAGATCTGAATGCCAACGCATCCAGAGTGACCTAATAGTTCTGGGTGCCTACTCTGAATACAGAGCTACTCCAGGGAGCAGGGGCAGGAGCTCTCACATTTTTCACTGATGGAATAGGGCCACCCTATGTACAATAAACAGTCTGGGATTCCTGTGAATTCAAAAGGCTTCCAAGTTCCTTTCAGGGAGGTGTGTTCCCACACACCTGCTGAGAGGTCACTCTCAGGCAGCAGTTCTGATTGCCTAGAATTTGGATTAGACGAACCCACTTGCCATTTCCCCCTTTCTGCTGGACTGGGCATCAGTGGAGTCCAATGATGTATACAGCAGAGCAGTAGCCAGTGCTCTCCATTCTGCAGAAACAACCCAAAAAGTCCTGGAGATTCATTATCATGAGAGTAGTTAGCCCAGGGGCTCAGTCCAGGCAAATGGAACATTTCATCATTGAACTCAAGACAAAAAAGAAGCCTAACAGAGATGAGAAGTATTCCTGAGAAAACAGAAGCAAATGAGGACCCAAGGCATTCTCGTGGGAAGATCCAAACCAATAAATGCTTATTGAATGCCAACTTCATGACCAGCACTCTACAGGAAAGAAAGGGAATAAAAAGTATTAGAAGCAGTCCCTGCCTTCAAAAGAACAAAAGTTCCAAAACCATGGAAAATGAAATAACAATAGATGATTTATGAAATAGGAGAAATGATGTCGGGGGGGGAGGGAGAGAGAATGAGGGAGAGCATGATGATGGATAGATAAAAAATAGATAGGCAGATCAGAGAGAGAGAGAGATTATAGATATATAGGTGATTGATAATATATAGATAATAGAGGGATAGATATAAAGGTAGATAGATGATAGATAGCTGGATTGACAGATAGATGATTGATAGATAAAGGAAGAGACAGATAATAGATAGAGGGATAGATAGACAGATAGATGATAAAAGGAGAGAGACAAATAAGAGAATGAGGGAGAGAGAGAGGTGGATAGATGGATGGAGAAACAGATCAATAGATAACAGACGATAATGACAGGTGATGGACAGAAAGACAGACGGATGGATATTAGCTATCATGTGCCATGTACTTTGATGGATACTTTACATATATTTATTTAATATCAATCCTCACAATAACTCAATTAGCTATTTATACCCTTTTTACAGATTTACAGAAACCAAATCTTGGAGACATTTAAAAAACCAATTAGGGATACATGGCTATTAAGTAGGAGAGCTGGGATTTGAATCCAGATGTAACTCCAAATACTTTTTCAGAGCTTAATGGTGTCACGTTTCCCTTTTCACGGTGCTAACAGGTGGCTCGGTGCCAGTTATACAGCTCTATTTATCCTACATGATTGGCATATTTCTGCTATGTGGTCAATTTTATTGCAAATGTATTTTTTATGTTTTTGTCATTCTTTTTTGGAAATAAGTAGGATCTACACAAACAAATTGGATTAAATTGACTCCAAAGCTCACATTCTGTCTGTTGTTTCATGCCCTGCATTAAAATAACAGGTCTTGGCAACAACTGAAATTGAAAGGCAAAACAAGGTTTGTTGCCAAATACATTGTTCAGACCAAAAAAAAGCCATAAACTGTCACAAAAGCAGAGATCCTTTCGTCTCACTCTGAGGGACCCAGGGACACAGAGAGGTGGGATTCCAATGGGGCCACTAAAGGTTGAGAGAAGCAAGATGGAAGCAGGGGTGAGCTTCCCACAGAGTTAGTACAAGTAGGAAAGAAGATGAAATGAGGATCAGAAAGGAGAGGGAAATTAGCAGCAAATAAAAACAATTCAAGCTTGCTGCAGTATCTTCAAAGTCATTGTTTAAGTTTCGTTTCTTTTTTGCTTTAAAAAGGAAGGTTAGGGGTCCCTATTTTATATTTGTTCTTGAAATCAATATTTTTTTGGAGAGTTTTCTTTTTCTTCCTTTGATAGCCTGCTCTCCTGGCAGCAAGGTGGTCTTGTCATTCCCTGGGCAAGGAATTGTAGCAGCATTCAGACACATCATCCTGCTAGTTTTACCTGTGGAGACACATTTCAAGAGAGTCCTTTCCCTCCCATAAGCTAGCCTTAGAATGCTCAAGTTTCCTTTGGAAAATGAGATATTGCTCTCCTTCCCTCTCCTCAAAGCTGCTGAGAGTTCTGTAAGGCCAGGAAATTAGCAAAACAGTGTGGACTGCCTCACTGTCTCCACCTCATTGTATTTCCAACTGGATGCTGGGACCTGCAGGCGGGGGGGGGAGGCAGCTGGCACTAGTGCAGATGTTCCTCAATGTCCTCATCATCCCCAGGGGAGAACAGCCCTCAGAGGCACGGTCTTTATGGCAAAACTGCTTGCTTAGCCTCCAGGGGCAATCTCAAACATGAAAACTCAAGGGAGCCCACAGCCCAGGCTTTGTAAGCCAGTATGACTATCCAAACGCCAGAGAGGTTTGTTTTATTTTCCTCATTTACAGGCTTCATGACTCTGCCAGCATAAGCCAACTCCTTCTCTCACAGGGATTCTTTCTCTTATCATTGTTATCATCAGAAAGCATTTACTCAATACTCATCTGCATGTGGCGCTGGGTATAACAGAGCACAAGGGCCATTTTCTGTTTGAAGTACAGTTCTGTGGCAACAACTCACTGATCGTTCTTCAATTCGTTCAATAAACAATGAGTCAACTTACATCACCTACAGAGCAAAGGTCAGAGAGTCAGGAGACTGCACAGAGACTTTACCAGGGGCCAGGAGAACTGGGCTCTGTTCGACCTGGTACTCTAAAATAGACATGGCACATGAAGGTGTTTTCCGCTTACAGTTTCAAAGGGCCCACCCTCCAAGATGGAATTGGAGACAAAGAAAGCAAGCAAAAGCCTGCATTCACAGTCTTTTTCTTCACTTTCTTCCTTTTTTCACTAACTTTAAAAAATTACGTAATATTTGATACATACTAAAGAATGTACATAGCAAATATATGAATTATGAAATATAATAATAAAATGAACCTTATGAACCCACTAATGAACTTAATACTAGAGCTTTACTCTTCGTGTTAAATCCACCTGCATGGTTTGCTCCTCCCTCACCCTACATCTTTCCCTCCAGAGTTGAACACTGCACTGAATTTGGTGTTAATCATCAATCTGCCATATAGATTTAGCATATATATTTATAAACAAACAATATATTATTTATTCTTCCTTGGTTTTCAACTTTATAAAAGGGAGCTTAATTTGCATTTCCCTGCTTACAAATGAAGTTAAACATTTTTTCTTAATACATTTGCCATTTATGTTGCCTCTTTAGACATATGTCTTTTCCCTCTTTCTTCTGTTGGATGGATAATCTCTTTTTTAATTGATTTGTAGGAATTCTTTATATATTCCAGAAATTAATTCTATTTCAGTTATACGTCAGGCAAATGCCATCTCCTTGTATTTTCAGTACTTTTTGGTGTCTTTGATAAACAGAAGTTCCTAATTTAATATAGCTGAATTTTTAAAAATTTAGATTAGTGCTCTCCATGTCTTATTTGAATAAATGTTTCCTTACCCCAGGATGTAAATTGTCCTATACGATCTACGAAAAGTTTTGCCTTTCAAATATATGCTTTAATCCAATGAGAATTGATTTTCTTTATGGTGTGGAATAGAGCTCAAGTTTAATTTTTTTTCCATGTGGATAATCAACTCTCTCAGCACCATCTACTGAATACTACCTCCTTTCCCAGTCATTTGCAATACCACCTGTCATATAAAGTTCTGTATGTGGATCTGCTTCTGAGTTGTCTATTCTCCTATTTAATTTAATTTGTAACTCCGTGTGAATTATGACTCCATGTATTCTATGTATTATATTGATTACAGCAGTAATCAATACAATGCAAACAATTTCTATTGTTTCCTTCCGAAGCAGAATCTCGGTTCTCCTTGGGACATTGTTCTTCCATTTAAATTTTAGAACTAGCTTGTCAACTTCCTCAAAAACCATTGTTGGGGGGCCAGCCCGGTGGCATAGTGGCTGAGTTTGTGTACTCCGCTTCAGTGGCCCGGGGTTTGCAGGTTCGGATCCTGGGCTCAGACCTTTGCACTGCTTATCAAGCCATGCTGTGGCAGGCGTCCCACATATAAAGTAGAGGAAGATGGACATGGATGTTAGCATAGGGCCAATCTTCCTCAGCAAAAAGAGGAAGATTGGCAACAGATGTTAGCTCAGGGCTAATCTTCCTCACACACACACACACACACACACACACACAAAAACCACTGTTGGGATTTTGATGAAAATTGTCCTGAATCTATAATTCATTTTAGGGAGAAGCGACAACTTTATAATATTGAGGCATTCTATATATGGAAATAGTATATTTCTCAATTTACTTAGGTCTTCTTAGTGACTTTCAATAAAGTTTGATTGATATACAAACAAACATTTTCTTCACACAGGTCGTGCACATCATTTGTTAGATGTATTCTTCGACACCATTTGTTTGTTGCCACTGGTATCTCTGTTAGTGTTATATTTCTGTTTGCTGCTGGTTTTAGAAATATGATCCTTATTCTTTTATTTTATTTTCATACCTTACTACACTGGCAAGGACCTCCAACAGTGAGTGGAAGTGGCGGGAGCTGACATCCTTTTCTTATTCTGATTTTGAAGTGAATACTATTAACATCTCACTGTTAAAAATTATGTTTGATGTTATATTTTGGGTAGATACCATTTATCAGGCATATCCATATATTCCTAACTTGCTAAGAATATTGTCTATCACTTATAGGCATCTATTAAGATTGTCACATTTTTGGCTTTTAATATACTAGTAAAATTACATTTACAGATGTTCTAATATTAAGCCACCCTTGCATTCTCTGTGGAAGCTCAATCTATCACGTTTTGTTATTATTTTATGTGCTGCTGTAGTCTATTTGCTAATATTTTGTTTAAAATATTTACATCTTTGTGAGTGAAATTGGCCTATCTTGTAATGTCTTTATCAGGTTTTGATACTAAGGTTACACTGGCCTCAAAAACATGAAATGGATTGGTTCTCTCCTTCTGTTCTATGGAAGAATTTATATACTATTGGAATAAATTATTTTTTATTAAATTGATAGAACTCACCTATATAATCATCTGAGCCTAATGTTCTATTTGCTTGGAAGATCATTAACTATTTCAGCTTCTGTTTCTCTTTCAATCAGAGTTGGTATGCTATATTTTAAAAGAATTTTCTTATTTTTTCTGTTTTCAAATGCAGTGGCATACATTTAGTCATAGTATTCTATAATTAGCTTCTTGTTTTTAGCTGTTTATATACTTACATCATCTTTTTTATTCCTCATATTATGTCTTCTTTTTTTCACTCAATCTAAAAATAAGTGTATCTATTTTGGTAATCTCTTCAAGAAATAACTTTTAGCATTGTTGACATTTCCAACTATATTTTTATTTCTGTTTCATTAATTCGAGATCTTACCTTCATTATCTCCTTTTTTCAATTTTTTTGTTTGTTTAACCTTATTACTTTAAAATTTTTTAAGCTGGATGCCTAATATTAAATTTTAGCACTCAATTATAATATAAGCATTCAAGGCTATAAACTTGGACATTTCATGTATTCCGACAAGTTTACTCTGTAGCATTTCATAATTTAGTTTTAAATAATTTTTTAAAACTTCTATTGTGATTTCTTCTTTGACAAATGTGTTAATTAGAAATGTTTATAAAATTCCAAATACATTGAAATTTCTTTTTTTTTTTTTTATAATTTTATTTATTGTTTTTCCCCCAAAGCCCCAGTAGATAGTTGTATGTCATAGCTGCACATCCTTCTAGTTGCTGTATGTGGGACGCGGCCTCAGCATGGCCGGAGAAGCAGTGCGTCGGTGCGCGCCTGGAATCTGAACCCGGGCCGCCAGCAGCGGAACGCGTGCACTTAACCGCTAAGCCACAGGGCCGGCCCTGAAATTTCTTTTTAATTTACCTTTTTGGTTTTAATTTATAACATTTTTCATTGTGGTCTGAGATCATGGTATGTGTGATAACTTTTTTTTTGAGATTTGCTTTATGGTCTATTATGTGGCCAAATTTTGTAAATGTTCCACGTGCACTTCAGTACAATGTATAATCCAAATGGGGACACAAAGTTTTATATGTCCATTAAAACAAACTTGTAAATTGCATTATTCAACTCTTTAATGTTTTTATTAAATTTTTAGCCTGCTTTATCTATCAATGATTGAGAAATACATGTTAAAAGTCCCCAATATGGTGATAAATTTGACAATTTCCTCCTTAGTTACACCAATATTTGCTTTATATTTTTTGAGATATTTTGTTAAATGGAATTTTTACTCATCCTGGTGAATTAAACTTTTATCATTAAGTAGTAACTCTCTTTATCCCTAATAATATTTATTGTCTTACATTTATTTATCTAATATTAGTAACTATCTCAGCTTGGTTTCTTTAGTTATTTTTCTTTTAATTATTCTGTGTCCTTGTTTTAAGAGTGTTTCTTTATTGTTTTTTTTTTTTAAAGCTCCAGTGACTGGTTGTGTATCCTAGTTGTCAGTTTTTAATTCTCTATGTGAGCTGCCACCACAGTATGACAACTGACAGATGGGTGGTGTGGTTCCACAACTGGGAAATGAACCTCGGGCCATGGCAGTGAAAGCACCGAATCTTAACCGCTAGATCACCAGGGCTGGCTCTTAAGAGTATTACTTGTAAAGGATATTTAGCTGGATTTTGTTTCTTCCATAATATGATAATCTCTATCTTTTAACTTATTACTTTATTCCATTTACATTTATTGCCACTATTGATACGTGTGGAATTCTACCATCTATGCTGTATTATTCAGGGTTCTCAAGAGAAACAGAACCAATATGATTTTGAGAGACAGTGTGAGTTTAAGGAATTGGCTCACACAATCATGGGAGCTGGCAAGTTTAAAATCCTCAGGGCAGGCCAGGCAGGCTGAAAACTCAAGCAGGGTCTCTATGTTGCAGTCATAAAGCATAACTCTTTCTTCCTCAGGAAATCTTTTTCTCTTAAGCCTTCAGCTGATTGGATGAGGCTCACCCACATTATGGAGAGTAATCTGCTTTTCAAAGTCTATTAATTATAAATGTTAATCACATCTAAAAAATACATTCACAGCAACATCTAGACTGGTGTTTAACCAAAAAACTGGGCCGCATAGCCTAGTCAAGTTAACACATAAAATTAAGAATGACACTTGCTTTCTTTTCTTTTTTTGCTTTTTTGCTTTCTCTTGGCTTCTTTTGATCTTTTCATTTGGATTGATTTGATCTTCATGTTTAATGTAGGTTTGATCTTATTCGATCCTCATGTCTCTTAATTTCTCTTCTACATACTTCATCTTCTTTTATCTTTGCGCTACATTCTGGGTAATTTCCTCAGCTCTATCTTCCAGTTCACTAATTGTTTCTTTAGTTTTGTCTAATTTCATCAATTTAACTAATTCACTGAGCTTTTAATTTTGTCAATTATATTTTTTATTTCTAAAATTCTATTTGGTTGCTTTTCAAATCTGCCTGGAAATTTTTGCTATTGTTCCTCATTCAGGTTTGTTGCTTGTTTGCTTTTTTGTTTATTCCCTTCTTTTACTTCTTTTAAATAATCCAAACATAGTTACTTCATATTCAGTATCTGATAATTCTAATATCTGAAGTGCATGAGGAGGTCTAAGTCTGTTGTTTCTGTTGATTCTCAATCATATAACACATTACCTTCTGTGTTTTGTTAAGTTTTTATTATGAGCTCATATTTTATAGAACTTAAACTGTGGAATTCCTAAAGGCTATAGAAGAGATGGTTTCTTCCAGGGAAGATATGCATTTGCTTCTGCTGACAGCCAGTGGGAACTACTCATTTGACATTACTTTGGCCCATTTTGAAGTTCTTGGCTTAATGCAGTAGGCTCAGACTCAGGTCCCTATTCTTGTGCTGACTTAGTCTTCCTGTCTCAATATGGCATTGCTCTCAAGAAAACACTGCTTTCGTGCTCCCTTAATGCACAGCCCCCTGTTTTTCTTTCACTACTGTCAGTGCCACAGTCCTGAAAACTGCAGAAGGTGGCATTCACACACCTATAATGTGAATGTCACCCTCTAGATCTGTGGCACGCATGGTCTGTGCAACCACACATGCAGGCCTTGCTCACTGTTCTTATCGACCACCTTCTCTTTGAGACTTGCAAATTTTGTGATAAGCGCAGGAATACATTGAAAAGTGCTTGTTGTAATTTTTCCAGGACATAATTGTACTTAATGAAAAGGTTCACTAGAGTATCTATTCCTTTAAAATGCCAAGATCCTATGCCTGTCTCTTCATCGCCTTTCCTTTCCAACCTTCTGCAATCTGGCTCAGACTTCTTTGGGTAAACGACACAGAAATTTCAATTGTCACTAGTTTGCAAAACGAAATATTTATCTTCATTTTCCCTTAACTCTCTGTATAAATTTGTTGTATCTATTTCACCTTCCTTCTAGAAACTCTCCTTAGCATCCATGATTCTATGTTATCCTGATGCAGTATATATTTTAATATACCAATTAATCAATTTATTCCTCTAATATTCACATTTGCTAAACATTGGACATCTTATCCCTTATCACAGAAAAACCAGAGACCAAAAAAATTATATTCTTGATTTTAGAGTTTCCAAAGCAAAGTTCCAGGTGTAAGACAAACATAAGTCGAAGGCTATATGAATGGGAAAGCTGTTATTTTTCTCACCCTTTAATAAAGCTTCTGAACTATGGAAGGTGGAAAAAGAAGAGACAATGAAAAAAGTTGGTAGGGCCCATAATAGGAGGACCAGGTGGGGCTCAGACCAGAAAGAGCAAGCAGGCATTAGGAGAGTCAATATCCAGAGACCTCAGTGCCTACTCTTGAGCACCATAATCTTTTGTCAACACCAGAGAGTATGTGTGAGCCCTGCCTATGTTCCAGACCATCCAATCTCCATTCTAGTGAGTAACACACATCACCTTCCTCCTCAATGGTGTTCAGTGAGAACTTTCAATTGTGGGTAGCCATCACTTTACTTAGGATCATTCAACAGGACAGATGCCTGTTTCTGCCCCAAGTATGGCTTATTCAGAACTTAACTGCTGCCCTATGTAAACAATGCCTTTTCCTTTTTAGGAAACACGAGAGCTAGCAGAGAAAGAGTAAGGTGAGGACACTGAGAAGAATGAGAGGGAAAAAATGATCACCCTGCTAGCACCCTATCCTATCAGCACTGGGGTGCTTTCATAGCCTAGAACAATCAGCTTATAATCTCTTCCCATGCAGGGACTGTGGAGAAACACAACTTGCTTTCACTGCATTCTTGTTCTCTGATTAGTCCTTCTTGCTCTCCTTAACTGGATTTGCTTCTTTCTCCCACCACTTAAATACTTATTCACTGAGAGATTATCCTTGGCACTCTCTATCTCCCTTCCCTCTCTGACAAATAACAAATCCATACCCATACTGCCATCTCTGAACAAATGTCACAAATTCTACAATAGACACATGTTTAAAAGGTGCCACAGAATCACAGAGAGGAAGGAGAGCTCAAGGTGGCCTTATAAGACGATTCACTTTCCCAGAGAGTAAGTGACAGATGCTCTTGAGGGGCAGCATCACTCGCAGAGATATAGCTTAGCAGTGGCAGAAGAGACCACAGGCAACAGCAGTTGGTTGACAAAATGAGGGACCTATTTGTGTGGATAATTGTTTGGTGACTACATTTGACACTTTATGAATATTTTCTTATCCAATTTAGAAAAGTCTTTCCAAAGTCTTCATAAGTAGCACCAATACGATGATAGCTGGTCATTGGTCTTTAGAGACTTTCTGAAAACTGCCTCCCTCCTCCAAAAACCCACCCATCCTCAGCTGGTGCCAAGTAAACCAGACAAAGTGAGCTAGTCCCACTATCTCAGTTCTATTCTCCTTTTGAACGGGAGTGTAATGACCCATTTTCTAAGTCACAGGATAAATCAACCTTTATTTTTTCAAAAAGGAACTCTGCTGCAATTTTATAGTTACAGTAACTTTCTCGATATTTTCATTACTTTGAGATAATAGAGAAAACAAAAAGGGCAAGTGGATTCTTGGGTCATTAAAGGCAGTGTTAGAGTCTATTGAATGCCCCTGAGATGCGTGTGATTGCCTCCAGTAATATGCACCTTGTCATGTTTTGTCGCCAAAGCCACTAGTGACTCTTTCTTATCAGTCTCCCACTTGTACAACAAAACTGAACTTGTTGCAGCCCTGACATTTAGCAACAATACCATTAGTTGCTGAAGACAAGACAAGGAGCAGGGCCTCAAAATTTCAGGAAAGCCACATTTGCAGGCTGATTATAGGAAAAGGGAGAATCATTTACCATGAGGCCTGCTCCTTCACTTCCCATCTTTATTACTCTAAAGCCCATGCTTCATGAGTTGGCTTCAAGCTACAGCATCCCCTTTCACACATACTTACTGGCTTGCCTCTCCCCACATACGCACACATTGCAAAAGGCTTAAGTGTCCTAGAGGCTCTTCTTTCAGACAGATGTACTGTGAAACGCCAACATCAGGCATAAATCACTTGTGGATCACACTGCACATTTATTCATCTCAGACAAGCTGCACATCAAGCGTATTTCACATTATCAATGAATCCCACAGGCACTGAGCTAAGCCAAGTACAAAACCAGCAGCAGGGTTGTGAGCTTTTTTCAGGACAGGGCTTCCAGAAACCATGCCTCGTGCACACTAGCACACGAAGGCCGTAAGGCATCATGTCAGTGGCAACTTGCGGTGCTTCCACAAATCATGTTTTCTTTGCTTTCTGTCTTTTGTTCCCCAAATGTGGTATCTGCTGTCGATTAAGGAGTGGGACATTGATTCATGAGACTGAGAGATGTGAAAGCTCTTTTTCGTGCTTTCCCATGGGCTACATTTCTTCGGTAGCCTCCTTTTACGACTGCAGAAAAAAATGAGAACACTTTTTACTTCCTCCTTGTTGAGAAATGGGGCAAAGAAGCATAATATAATGGTTGCAAAGAAGTTCAGATTCTTGGGTTAGTGTGCTATAGAAATTTAAAGTGTATTATAAAATTGCCTGAGGATGGACAAAATTCTGAGAGTAATGATTATGTAAATAAGCCAGGTAAGAAAAAACAAAATGTTGCAAGAAGATATAGATAAAAAGATGTGGATTTGAATGTTTACATCAGCAAGGTGATAGGAATGACATAACATTATTTGAAATCTATGCTTTTCATCTGATAGTATTTTAATAAATTTAAGAGAGTCCCTTATTTTTTAAATGTAATTACTGTTATGAAAGAGATTTCTTTTTGTAATTATTAAGCAGCTATTCATTGAGATCGGTGGATTATTGACACTTTAATTACCCATTAAAATTATTAATAACTTTTACACTGTTTTAATTCTAAGTTTCCTTTCACAGGTCTTAGATGAGAGTCTTGTTTAATGTGTAGGATGGGCATTAAATATCCTTCTCAACACATGCTAGCAGAGTTCCCCAGTGCCAGGACCCAAGATAGAGATTCCATCAAGTGCAGGCAATTGCTATATGTATGTGTTAGAATACTTTCAGCCTCAAATAAGAGAATATCCACCTAAAGCTGGCTTTAACAATAAGAATATTTATTAGCTCACATGGCCATATCTAGAGGTAGAGTGGTTACAAGATTTGTTAATGAACTGTTTAAAGATATGATCAAAATTGCATATCTTTTCCAATTTTTCAGTTCTATCATCCTCAGCACATTCTCTCTTGTCCTCAAACCTCCCCTCATGATCTCAAGGCAGCTGCTGCAGTTCCAGACATCATATCCTCAACACAAACCCACCCAAAAGAAAGAAGGGCAGTTTCTCCCTTCACCCCTTTGTATCTCTTTTTATCAGGGAAGAAAACCTTTCCCAGAAGCCTCTCAGCAGACATATCTTCTGGTTCCATTGACCAGGATTAAGCCACATGCACATGCTGTTTCTGAAAGGGAGGCTAGGAAAGCAGTATTGGCCATTTCCAGATCCTCTATTGGAGATAAATGCTGACATCAAGGAAGAAGTAGTGGGTGGACAACCATATCCCTCCTTCTGCATATTTCATTTTCTTTCTTTCTCTAAAAAACAAAAACAAAACAACTTCTTTCCCTTTTTATTTGTTTATTTCACCTCCCGGCTAGCCTAACCTTTTCATTTTAGTGGTGGTGGCAGGTATTATCTAGAATGCTTGGAGGATAGCAGAAATAGCCCCAGACTTGGCAAATGAAATTCTGAGTTCAAGAACCTGCCCCGCTCCTCATTAGCTGTGTGGTCAGAGACAAGGCTCTTGGGCTCTGAGGCCCATCTGTAGAGAGGAGATAATAATCCCTGTCCTACCCATTTCTAGAAGTAATTGTGGGGGCCAAATGAGGTAAGAGGCGTGAGATTGTTATATAAGCTGTCAAGCACTGTGCATATTTAATGAGCCGCTGAGACAGCCTAGGATCATTGTTTGCACTCAGAAAACCTACACCTTGAGTGGCCTTTTCTCATCCACTACCCTGAGGTCATTTTGAAAAGTAAAATTATGAATGTGAGTCAGAGATTTGCTAACATTGGTGTGTTCACAAGTGAAGAGCATTTGAGCAGCTGCACTTTAGAATTGGAAATTAGGGGCACAACGGTCTCTCTCTCTCCCCTTGACTACATCACCCCAGACAGGTCACTACAGCTAACTGGTTGAAGAGGAACTATCTACAATGGAGTATGCTACAAACTTGGAGAAGAGGCTACAGATGGTCAACTATTTGGACCTGGGCACCCTCTTTCCAGAAGTCTTCTCCACCCGATCCTTCTCCATGACCCAAGCAGCTCACTCAGGATACTCAGCTCCTCTTCTAAGGTTCAGGTGCTTATTATAGCCTGATAACTGGGTCTCCGTGGAGCAGGGCTGACCCTAAGATGGCCCCTATTCTTTGAGCACTTACCTACTATTATATTCTTGAAATATATACATAAAAACACACAGTATATACTAGAAAGATTGAGACATAGGCCTTGCCCTCACACTCTAGTGGAGGAATTATACAAGAGCACTACTCAACCCTAGCTCAAGGCACAATACAGTAAGTGCCAAGAAGCATCCAAAATGCTCAGACCTTCTGTATCAAAGTTAAAGCAAATAGAGAACGAATCCAGGCAGGAGCATCAAGAAAGACTTGACATGATCATGGAAAGATGGTGTCATGTTTATGGATGGAGATGCTGGAAGACACAGAATGAATAAAATTCATGCTGGAGGAGCAGAATCATATTTGAGGAAGGGGAGCTAATGTAGGATATATGAACAGACAACAGTTGGATTATGGGGAGGTTGAAGTCACAGGCAAAGATGTTGGGTGTCAGGCTCTTGTTTTCACATACCCACTTTGGCATTTTCCCCTTTCTTCCTCCTCCCACCCCTTCAGAATCTTACTGTCAAGTATCCCCTCCTGCCACCCTCCCTACTCCCCAAGATTATCATCAGGGAAAGATCTGATGGTGACTTATAGTTTGGCAAGAATTGAAGGCAGACTAATACTTCATTTTAAACCTTAGCTCAATTATAGAGTAAAAGGCACTGTTTCCCATCAAGAGAATTCCAGGAACAAAGATAAAGAGACATCACATCCCTCAGCTGATTGAAAGCCAGTTGGACTAAAAAAAAATCTGAATTCCAGCCCCAATTATATGATTTACTTGTCCTGTGAGCAGGTCATCTAACCTCTCTGCGCTTCAGTATCCATGTCTATAGTAAGAAAATCCTATCTGTCATACCTACATCACAGAGCTGTAGTAAGGCTCGTTAAACAACCCACATAAAGGTAAGGTACACTGGTTATAAGGATGCTCACCCTACCCCTAGAATCTCTGGCTACTCACAGCTACTCCAGTGACACTCTCACCAATGGGCTACTGGCTCAGATAGGGAAGTGCAGCAAGCTGTGTAACCTTTAGGACATCTCTCCCCTGGCTTAACCCTTCTCCCCATTGAGGAATTCCCAAATGCACAGGACTCTGGTCTGGGCTGGCCCAATCTAGGCCACTGGCATTGGAGCACTTGAGGAGGGGGTTGCATGGCCAAAAACACACTTAGCTCTTATCCTCTCATGGGTGCACATGACCAAGCGGAGTCATGGGTGTGTGGGAGCACAGTGACCAAGCAGGTGCCAAGGAGACCCAAACTGAGATCCTTACCTGCTTTCTTGTCTCAACTCTACCCTTGCCCACCCATGGGAACTCAGATAATCACTCTGTCTCTTTGAGCATGATTTCTTCTGTAAATTGTAAATGATACCACCTGTCCTGTCTTCCTCACAAGCCTAAGATGCATTTTGCAAAAATACACTATTGTTATTGTTTGTGATTCTATCTGACAGAAGAGTCTTTGGACACTCTTTGAAGCATGGGACATCCTTCGGAGTCTATTTCAAATGCCATGCCATTGACAACAGCTTACCTACTGTTCAAGGCAGAATTCTTCTCCATCCTGTGCACTCACCAAGCACTTCAGTAGTTCCTCTGACACACATGATGTCATACTCTAACTAATTGCATATGTATGTCCCCCACCGAGGTCCTTGAAGCTCAGGAGTCCTACATTTTTCACCTTTGAAACCCTGGGACCTAGCACTGGCCCTGCACGTAGTGTTTCCACAGGAAGTATTTAGATGAATGAAAGCTTTCTTAGATTGTGGTTTTATTCTGGACTTCCTTTTTGCCTGTAGGACATCCTAGGTTTGGAGACAGGATACTTTTTAGAAACTTGGTCCAGGCTGGATCTGGAGCACAAGAAGATAAATAGGAGAATATTATGATAGGATGGGGAGGATCAAATGCAGTGTGTGCCACTTTATATTCAGTCTTTGTTTGTCCTCAGGGCTCTAAGGCAAAGGTGTCCTTACACCTTCTTTTTCTTCTATCTTAGAAACCCTGTCCCAAAAATATTTCTATAATTGAGACACTAGAATTAGAAATTAGGCCACATGGTCATATTGATGAATCCACTGCAGAAGAAGTGCCAATAAATTACTCAATGGTACCAAACCGTTGCTTGCTCAGGCTCCATTAAATACACAATATTCTACACACAGATGCCAAGAGACATAAACAGGATACTTTCATTGTAAATTAGCAGAGGAATGTGAAGCAGCTAAACCAAAAATTTTGCTAAAGTATTTTTTCCCCTCCCTCAGTGTGATCTCAAGACGGAATGCAATCCAGCAGTTGAAAACGGAACAATTTAAGGGTGTTTGGTTCCAAAGCATGAAACATGCAAAAGTGTAGTCTGAAGAATGTCGAGCAGGGCTGGCAATGAGATTCACCAGCCATTCTTGGGCAGTTTTAGAAGGAAGTATTATTGAGATTCAGCTGAGCTGGGCAAAGTCCCCATAATATTAACATCATTTGCTCCATTGCTTTTCCTAGTAAGAAGACGACGCAGTAATGGTTTATAATCATATTGCACAACGTTGTGTCTAAAGACACGGTTTATTAAGGAGCAGACAGTCACTGATGTGTTTCTCTATGAGATAAAGCACTTCTAACTAAAAACTATCAGGGAAAACAGAATGTTGAAAATGACTCTGAATGCTGTAGAGAGTTAAAACAAATTGGATATCTGCGCCTCCAGTTGGGTTGCCATTCTTTCTAATAAAATTGTCTCCTAAGACGAATACGTGCTGTTTGAGGTTAGGAAGACATGCCTTTGAGCTTCTGCTCAAAAAATCAGAATTCTTGTTACCATGTGCAATATTTCAAGAAACAATTTATGGCACCACTACAGACAGGCAAGGCTTCCATTACTGAGCACTCAGACTATGCTAACTTGTATTATATTTGGTCTCCTTGAATCTGTTCAACGACCTTCTTATCAGATCCTATTATGTCCATTTTATTAATAAGAAAAACTGAGGCTGAGGCTTAAAGTGGTTATGTGACTCCCTCGATGTCACAAAACCAGTACATAGCAAAACTAATTTTCTAACTCAGGTCTGACCAACTCCAAAGCCCACAATCACCATTTTATGGAGGAAGACATCAAGGCTGAGAGAGGTTAATGATGAGACGGTTACGTTGTAGAACTCAGATGTAGAACCAGGAGTGTTTGACTCCAAGCCAAGCTCTTTTCCTGTTACGTGACCATGTTGCCTCTTGCATTTCCCTGAGCTTCCTAAGACCCTTTCAGCAAGTGGATGCGGGTAGGTACATCTCAGCTTTCTCCAAGCTTCAGCCTCCTTGGGATCTAGTGCCCGGTAAGCAGTTCAGCAGACTCCTAACTGCTGAGAGAAGAGAGCCTCTGTCATTCCCACAGAGCCATCCAGTTGTACCTGTGCTGGGGTTAAAGGCCTCGCTACCTCCACATATTAGAGAGATGGCTTGAGTGAGTCTGGACATTTGCAAAGTCTGGAGTCTTACCAGAGGCATCGATGTTCCTAAGTCCATGATTTAGCCCTTACAGAGTTCTTAACTTTCTCCCTTGTATTTAATAAATATGTTTTGCAGCTTACTCTGTGCCAGCACATAAAGGGACAGATATGGTCCCTGCCCTCAAGTATAAAAATAACAGCTGACATTTGTTGAGCACTTAGTGTACAGAGATCCTGCTAGTGCTGCCCATGAATGAACTTATTTAATCCACACATACCCCATGATCAGTTTACCTAATGGTCCCATTTTACAGATAAGGACACTGAGGCACAGGTAACTGAAGTATAACTTCCCCAGAGTCTAGCATGGGACACAGACGAGTAGACTAGCCTTGCCAATCCAGTGTGTTAAGTGCTGGGCCTGAAGGATGTGTGCAGATGATGTGTGCTCTTAGCCCTGCCTGGCTGTTAGGAAAGGCTTCCCAGAGACCAAAGAATGAGCTGGAATTATCCAGTGAATAGGTGAGGAAGAGTATCTGACACAGGAGGAACAGCATGTCTAAAGGGGAGGACAAGAAACCTTCAGGTCCTGGAAAAGTTCAATACACCTGAAGCAAAAAGAAGGCAAAAAATGAATCCAGAGAGGTAGACACAAAGGCCTTTTATGTCACGTGGCTCAGTGCCAGGGCCCGAAATCCTTTTCAAATGATCAGAACCAGAGACTTTTCAAAGTCATGAACATAATCTAGACCATAGCAAATCAAAGTTAGGAAAGCATGGCTAACGTCACACTCCTCCACAATACTGCTTTTTAAAGGATGGCTTATTTTTTCCTCCCTTCAACTCAGATTAACTCTGGGGGGTCTTGTTTTACCTCTAAGAGGTTCTAGGGGAAAGTAATATCCTTGTCTCCCATGGTATCATCTATAGTAAGCTTTTCAAGAAATGCCAGACCCATCAGCATCATTCTGGGCAGGCACGCCAAGTGGCACACACCTGCACTCACCCTGATTCCTCTCCAGCCCCCACCTCCAAGAAAAGGGGCTCAAAACGGTGTCAAACCACTGTTTATTGCTTATGCAATGAGTTTCCCAGCTCTTGTCCCAAAAAGGGGCACAATAAAATCTTAGTACACAATCATGTGTGTTCCATACCTAAGAACATAGAGTGACTCCCGAAAGCACAGTCAGTAAAAGTCCAGAGTGAAAAATGTCACTTCTTGATCTTTGTAATCCAAGTACTACAAGACATTTGAAAACCAGCAATGAGTGGTAAAAATCACATGAAAATCAATATAGCATAAAGCATTAAACCATCCCTCCCAAGCTCAGTTGTGCCCTTAGCCCCAGCCCTCCCATATACTTATGTCCTCAGCTTTCCTACTTCTGATTTGCTACTGTCTAGATCACGTTTATGACTTTGAAAAGTCTCTAGTTCTGATCATCTGAAGAGGATCTCAGGCCCTGGCAATGAGCCATATGACCTAAGAGGCCTTTGGATCTTATCCCTCTAGCTTTATCTTTTGCGCTATGCTCCAGGTACATAACCATTGCTTTATTATCCTTGAGAATGTCCAGGTGGACGTCTATCACTTCCCTAGACATGGTGGTCACTTGTGAAAATAGTTTAGACTCTGGTTTTTGCCCCCAGATAATGACTAAAGTGTGAAGGAATAGGAAACATGAGAGCTATTTAGAGGCCCCTCCAAAGGGACATCCCCAACTCTTCACCTCTGGTCACCTCATTCTAAGAACCCACTCTTTCCTCATCTCCCAAATTTGAGGTCCACTGGGGAGGTGAGGAGGGTGACTGTATGTAAGAGAATAAATGAAGGAAGACAGTAGATTCTAAAAACCTAGTGTTTTCATAAATTAAACTATAAAGATCCTTTTACTGGGTAAGTCCAAAATGTAAATGGAGGCTGAATTATGATTAAAAAATAAAATAAAATATTTCTAAGTCTCCACTCACTTTCTTTGATTCCTTAAAGCCATTATTCAGTGAAATCAAGTCAGTAAGTCAAATGATTTTCAGAGCTCTCTCCCCACGCCCCACACCCCTCATTCCCCTATTTTCATCCAGCAAGTATTAGTTGATGGCCCACTTTGCACCAGTGTCCTGCTCTCTGCCACTAGGAAGACTTCGGCCATCTTATACCAATCTGCTCTAGAGGCAGAGACTAAAACCAGCCCCAAATGTAGCGTGTGCAGAATCTGGACACCTCTAACTGAATGGGCCTTCGTCTTCCTCCACAAGCTCATCCTCTAGAAGCAGATATTAGAAGTTAGAAACTAGAAGGAAAAACAACGAAGAGGTTTGCATACTGAGTCAGAGATTTTTCCTTTGGTTCTTTACCTTCATTCCCAGGTGTCTGTCCCCACTGCCCCCCAGACTCCCTAGTTCCCTGCATTTGGATTTTCTCAGCCCCAAATTTGCTAAGAGCTATTTCTTCTTAACTTCTTTAAATAAGATTTGAAAACAGTGGCCTTCAAAAGTCCCCCTCATGATTGAATAATCCCTATGACTATAGTCTCCTAAGGATTTTATTTCAAACTGTTCTAAGACTGTGCTAGTGGGACTATTTCATAGTAAATAACTGCCTTTGGAAAGCAAAACACAAGATGCTCTATCATTTGCTAAGCATATAAGCAAGATCTTTGGAGGCCTGCAGCTCCTCTGAGCCTCCTATCTCCATCTTTTCCTACCTGGTGGGTATTTCTGAAAATTAAAAAAAACAGTGCCTCCTAGGGCTTAAGTGTTTTTTAACCACAAAGACAACCTCAGCTGCAATTCATACCGTCTGCTTCTGTGAACACTTCAAAAATGGCTGAGGCAGACAAAATTCTTCAGAATCCAGGCCCCCCTGAGTCTTAGAGGGGAGAGAGGGGGAAAGGGATCCTTTTATAACCTCAAGACAATTGAACACTGCCAGTGGAATTCTGGCTAGCTAGTTCTAGTTTGACCTCGGTCTGTTACAGAAACAACGTTTTCCATGAGTAGCTCTTGGTTAAGAAATTTCCTCTCATCCTGAGAGTCCAACAAAGCGTGGTTTATAAACCCTCAACTTCAACTCAGATAGTCTAGGCTGGGCCATCCAAGCTGGCAAGAACTATAATTTCCGAGTGGCTCGGCACGCTGTGTGCTCAGCTGTCATTTTATAGCTGAGGGATTTTTTTTTTTTTAATAAAAAATTATGCCTGGGTGAGAAGATGTTGAAAATTCCCTTAGGAGCAAGCAGACAAGTGGTAGGGAAGGGAGAGGTCTCAGGCAGACGGAAGATGTGTGTGAGGGAACTCTCTTTGCAAGGGGGAGGAGGAAGGTGTGCCTGCCTTTCAATAAAGAACTTCAAAATAGGCTCCTGGCTATTTTTGTGTTTACTCTCCCTCTGTGAAACTTTCTCTTGATAAGCTGAATTGCTAACTAGAAATGACTGCCCCATCCCTAAGGAAAACCAGGGGAGTTATCTACTGCTGGGCTATTTTCAGAAGCAGCTGGGAAGAGAGGGAGGAGAGAAGGAAGGAAAGGGGCAAGAAAAAGAAAAGCCATATTGCAAGTACCTGGATAAAGATATATACCTATAAATAAAATTTTCTGGTTCTGTCCCTAAAGACCAAAATTATTTGCTAAATCTGTGTTCACTAAAGTGCCGTGTATTAAATTATAAAATAAGAGGGCATCCATCTACTCACGAGGCTTTTCATTAAGAAGCATTCTATAACCATACAAGGTAATATCCCGATGAATCTGCAGCAAATAAATAATGTGTACTATTTCCAAAAGAAATCACTGTCTCTTCCTTCCTTTCTGGTTTACTGTGCAGTAAAACGAGAATCTGTTGTATTCTTCTATTTGCCTTGCCATCTACAACTCACACAGGTGTCATTACCTTCTGTTTAAACATTTTTACTTTTTCTTTGAAATATGTGGCAATCCCATCACCCACTTCAGGTCTGTTTCACGGGCTGCCAGGGCGCTGAGCCTCCAGCACTTACCCACTGGGTTGCATCGTGATGCGGCAGTGTGAGGCCCTCAGTAGGAGCAGCTAGGGCTCCTCAGGTGTTTATTACCCCATGGATGGAGTATCCAACTCAGCTAGGTCATCCTATCTGTCTTCCGCCTCCAGCTCCTATGGCTTTGAGCTCACTCAGGGCCAAAGTTGAATAGTTGCTTTTTTTTCCCCTCTGGTTTTGCCATGGTGGATCACCCATAAAAACTTGTTCCTCAGAAAGTCAATCCTAGTTCACACCTTATTGCTTCTTCTCTTTTACAAGGGCTGCTGCTTTCCCAGAAAGTGTCCACACAGGCAAAAGGTAGGGCCACGGAACGTGGGATGCACTTCACTGGGCCAATGTTATGTCAGGAAGGGAAAAGCTTTCCTTCTCCTCAATAAAACTGAAATACATACAGAATTAGATGAAGAAATGGGGAGAAAACTGGGCTTATATTGTCTTAGTTATTGTGTCTTTTCCTACTTTAAGAACAGTTGAGGAAAAACCTTGAGAAAAAAAGGTTGACCAATAATGATAATAGTAACCCATTCATTCAAAGCTGATAGTTTACCCAAGAAAGGTAAATAATTTGAAAACTGTCTAGAAGGTCCTATTCAAACAGCCTTTGTTTCATGAACCCAGCAAGAGGCCAGGCCATTCCTTTCTGCCTTTCTCTTCCTTGATAAGGTTGGACAGCCCTTACAAAGCAAAAAATCATTTTGTCAAAGCAGCCTGGAATGATTTTTTTTCTTTCTTTGTTCCCTGTGTGGGCTTTTCAGCCCCAGGATCTTTTAATCTGATACAACTCATTTAAAACAGATGAGAATGTTCTATCACCCAATCTAAATGCCTTGGGAAACAGAAGGGAGCTGTCATAATTGCAAACTGTATGGTGAATACTGAAAATTGTCATGGAGCATTTGCACAGCACGGGCTAGCTGGGATGAGGGATGTGCAGACTGAGTTTCCAGAGCCAAGATGCATGATCAAATGCAGATGTTCCAGGTAGTCTGTAGGGCAAAAAGAGATGTGGGAGCCCGTCGGGCCTGGTAACGGTTATAGGAGACCCTCAGCAAGGCCTTATAAGTCGAATCATTGCAGTGAAATCCAGATGCTCTCATCTAAGAAGCTTCCTTGCTGAGTCATGATGTTGCTTCTGTTTTGTGGTCTCCTTGTTGCTGGTGCCATGTCTTTACTATCTACTATTTCACTAAGGTTATGACCCTGTCTGGCACTACCAGCTTTCCCCAGTGTTTATCTGGATTTCTCCTCTGCATTTAGAGCGCACAAATTTCCTAGTCCTGTCCTATCTGCCAGGTCTTTTGACATACAACCTTGCTCCCGAAGAACAGGTCTCCTGGTGTTTGACAACTTGCCTGGTTTTATCTCATTTCTCGGCACTGTGCTGTAAGTGACATGAGTCTGAACTGCTCACCTTGATCTTGACCCCAAGATCCACACATACACACATTATTTGAGTACCTACTATGTGCCAGTTATCAGGGGTTCCATGGTGACAAAAACAACTATCTTTCCTATCTTTACAAATCTTCAATCAGTGATTAAGACAGATATTAATCCTAAAGCCAAATAAACATATAATGACAAATTATAAGTACCATGAAAAGAACAAAGTGCTCTGAAATAGACTAACAGGAAAGGCCTTTCTGAGAAAGTGACACTTAAGCTAAAACTTGAAGGATTAGTAGGAGTCGAACAAACAAACAGCTTTCCAGGCAAGAAAAACAACATGACCAAAGATCTGCTGGCAGGAAAGAGCTTGCAGGGTCACAGAAATTAAAGTGAGTTAATGTGACCGGAGAGCAGTAAAAAAAAAGGGTAACTGAAATGAGGTTGCAGAATTAGGAAGGACAAGGCAATGCAAGGCCTTTCCAGCCGCAGTTAAGAATTTCGTGTTCCCGTCTAAGGCAACGGAAGCCACTGAAAGATTTTAAGCAGTAGAATGACTGTGATCCCATTTATATTATTCAAAGGGCAAGGACAAGACCTAAAGCAAGGAGACCAGTAAGAGAACATTGTCACAAACTATGAGCAGTTCAGTCTGCTCCCACGTGACTCTCCCATCCTGGACCACAGTCCTGAACTGGTTCTTCTCCTTCTGGCTGTGTATCTTCTCCTACCATTCCTAGGTCCTTTGGGAGCTCAGACATCACTGCAGTTTGCCCTCACTCAAAATAAAAAGCCAACCCAGAGAAGAGATCAAGGCAACCACATGTCATGTTTGGAAGGAATTGTCTATTTTCAACGATTCGTTCTTCTGCCACAAGAAGAACTTTAGGGGTCAGCCATTTGTCTCTTTTCAAGCCCTTCTCCTCACCACCAATACAGGGGCAGGAACCAGTACCGAAACAGGAATTAGAAGAGCAGATATCTGGTCTTATTTCAGAGACTGCCCAGATTGTAGAGATGATATAAACATAAATGGAAGGTAGGATGGACAGTATGAAAAATGACTATGAAAGAAGTAATAAGACTAACTTTTGACAAAATGCAGAAATAGAGCGTTTCTCATTCAGGCACTATGTCGAAGGATAGAAACTTAAACCTCTGAGAGGTCAAATCCAGGCTTTGATCCAAGGGAATAAATCCTTAAATGGAGCAGAAAAACCAAATGACCTGAACTTCAGCACACTTACACGAGATAATCCTAGGTACAAGCTCTCTCACAAATATTACTGAATCCTCCCAGATACCAGGAGGTCCTTGGGGTTGGAGGCGGTGAGAAGGAAACATTTATTTATTACAATTCCAGGTTTATGGAGGGGGAAATTTAGTGGAAATCTTTTTCCATGGTCAGGAAATTGAATAGTGTTGGAATCAGAGTCAGAATGCGAAGGTTTTGACTAGAGGCCAGAATAGTCTCGCAAGAAGCCCCAGGGCCCATCAGCAGTAAATATTGATAGATGCCCACAGTGAAGGTTGGTGGACTGTGTGGATGGCATTTTACTGTCTATATATCCCCTCAGTGTGCTGGGGGGAGGAGAGGAGCTACCTTACAAAACATGTTGTGTGCGTGTGTATGCGTGTGCATGCATACGCATGTCTGATTTCTCTGAAAGAAGGGCCATGATATGCTTCAAAGCATAGAAAAGATAATATTTCAGAGCGACATCTCTTCAAAAATACTGCAATAACCACCTTAGAAACAGATTTATTTTTTCATGCTGAAAGCAAATAAATAATATTGGTTCAATTCATCTTACACTCTGGGTTGTAAAACCAGTTGAATGTCTGGTTATATGGCAGTGGGGTGAAACACCTGCTCACAGTAAGTTCTCCCTTTTATTATCACTTTAGACAAAGCGACACCTAAGAGAGGAAAGAGACATTTTTATCTTCATGTTACCAACTCCTCTATTTAATTCTTTTGTGACATGTCATGTATTGATTCCAAATCTGAATTCTTCTTGACTCCAGGAGAAAACTGGAAGGAAAATTTTGAGGTTTCTGTAGATGCTATGTTTAGCTCTGACGGGAAGCACAGAATAAAAGCACATTGTTACTACCCTGAACCTAGGAAAAGCAAGTACAAAGTAAGGAAAGGCAAGGAAAGAGTGAGCAGCAAGGTCAAGCTGACGCATGGCCTTCATCTGAGAGTCAATGGCATTTACTCATAACCAGAAAGAATTAATCACGAGACAGAATGTGGAGCCAGGAAAACATTCAAGCTCATCCTAGACAAAGACTTCATGCCTCAGCTTTCTTATTCTCTTGTGATGTGGTGGCTTCCCATAAGTCAAACATGCCATAAAAAATGCCTTGTACCCACACATCTATGGACAGCTAATCTTCGACAAGGGAGCCAAGAACATACAATGGATAAAGGAAAGTCTCTTCAATAAATGGTGTTGGGAAAACTGGACAGCCACATGCAGAAAAACAAAAGTAAACCATTATCTTACACCATACACAAAAATTAACTCAAAATGGATTAAAGACTTGAATGTAAGACCTAACACCATGAAACTTTTCGAAGAAAATACAGGCAGTACGCTCTTCGACATCAGTCTTAGCAACATATTTTCAAGAAAACTCTTGGCTCTGTTTCCTTGCCCCCCAGATAAATATTACTGGATTCCACTCTCCTTACACACTGGCTCTTACTTCTTCTTGTCCCCTATCTGACATTTTTTTGGCGGGGGGCGGCGGGGGGGTGCTGCAACAGTGATTCTTCCAGTAGGAATTTACTGAAGGAGAGAAGAGGAGATATGGAGGTTGGGAGATGTAACCCGAACACTGGCCTTCTTGCCCCGGAGCAAGGCAGTCAGTCCAACAGGATGGGATGTGTCTTCTCCCAAGGCTATCAAAGAAGGCTGAGTGTTGTCACTGACTTTTCAGTACACCCCTCCTAAAAACTATACAGACTCCAAAATGTGTCAGGGCTATAGGATCAACCCTGGGAAAATAATAAAGGAGATAATCTTGTTGCTCCTAGCCTCCTTGCTTTGCACTGGTAGACTTTTCTTGTGTAGTAGAAACTCAGCACAAACATCGTCATGGGTTCTAAGATCTCACTATCCAGCCTAGCCACTCTGGGCTGGTCCTCCTTCCAGTCTGCTGAAACCTTAGAAAGGATTAGCTTATTCTCACGGATTGGTTACTTCCATCTACACGGTAGAGGCCACCTAGGTCCAAAGCCCAGCCTACTCAGGGAGTGTAATTCAGACCCCTTGTTTAAGCCCACTGCTTCATACAACAGAAACTAACTTAGCACCTACAATGTGTCAGAAACTTCTTGTGGGCACTGGGGATATAGCTATGAGTGAGAGAAGACCCTGTCACCACAAAACTTACACTCTGGAGGGAGGAAGTAGATAATAAACAAACAAGTGAATAAAGATGGCTTCCTCTTTTCATTTCCAATGGTGATACTGGCTACAGAGGAAATAAGGCGATATAAGAGAGAGTGACTGTAGTGAGGTGGGGGGCTGCACTGGATGGCACTATCAGAAAGCTTCCAGAAGAGGGGCCACTGGACCTCTGACCTTAAAGTTGAGAAGGAATCAACCAGGCAATATAGGAGGAATGAAGAACTTGAGGCCTTGAAGGGGAACAAAGAGCTCTCCAGTTTCAAGAGCAACCTGAAAGAAGGCCAGAGGACCTGAGCCTTGGGAGCAAGAGAAGATAAGCTTGAAGAAGTAGGCAGAGAGCAACATGCAAGGCCTTGCAGGCACAGAAAAGCATTTGACTTTGAGTACAATAGAAAGACACACAAGAGTTTTAAGTAAGAAAATGATATGATCTGATTTACATGCTGAAAGATTACTCTGGATGTTGCATGCAAATGGAGTAGAGCGATGATTCTCAAAGTGGGGTTCCCACACCAGCATAAGCACCATCACCTGGAAATTAGTTAAAATGCAAATTCTCAGGTCCCACCCCAGACCTCCTATATCAGAAATTCTGTGGGTAGGGCCCAACAACTGTGTTTTAAAAAGCCCTCCAGGGGATTGTGATGCACATTCATGTTTGAGGACCACTGACGAGAGGAAGGCAGCATAGATGAAGGGAAGACAGTTAGGAGGCTACAGCCCAGGGCAAGTTACTGTTCTTCCTGCTGTTGTTCTCATGCTCTGGAGGTGGAAAGAGGCCCTCTGTTTAGGAAATGCTCCTTTGTATTTAGAAATTTGCTCAAGGGGTGTGGGAGAGAAGGAGAGTCAATGACAAAGAGGTTCTCTTCCTTTCTGTCAACCAAAACCTATCTTTTGACAGTGATTACGGACTTCTTTTTTCTTTCTTTCCTTCTCTTTTGTTTTTTTCTCGTTGAGGATGTGTGAAATCCAAAACTGCATTTACATAATTTATCTAAGGAAAAACAAATTTAAAACTGAAGTTTTGGGCTGGCCCCGTGGCTTAGCGGTTAAGTGCGCGCGCTCCGCTGCTGGCAGCCTGGGTTCGGATCCCGGGCGCGCACCAACGCACCACTTATCCAGCCAGGCTGAGGCCGCGTCCCACATGCAGCAACTAGAAGGATGTGCAGCTATGACGTACAACAATCTACTGGGGCTTTGGGGGGAAAAAAATAAATAAGTAAAATCTTTAAAACTGAAGTTTTTTCATGTCTACACCATATCACACAAGAAATAGAATAATCTTGTGGTGAATATGGGGGACTGGTGCATTAAGGACCTATGCCTCATACAGACCAGAGCTGAACATTTTGACCCAAATACAGTTAGGTGGAGTGTTATCTGGATCAAAAGTGAAGTTGATTAGGAAGTCCTATTAGAGGTCAAAATTTCTTTACATGCTCAGAAGAGCTTTTGATATGTGCCCTCACACCAGAGAGAAAAGGAAAACCTTTATTTAACATCCTCTCAGGGGCCCTACACCACTACTGACTAGAGAGGACCTCCCATCAGGCATCACTAGAAATACTCATATTCTTTTTGTGAGTTCACTGAGCTGGACTAATTTTATGGTTTTCCAGAGTCAGCCCCCACATCCAGTCTCCCATAGAACCTGAAAATTATTATAAAATGCAGACTTTATGTTGGAAGAGTAAAATGTTATATCCTTGTCTGTCACTAAGCACTCTGATGGAAATGAGTTTTTAGATTGGCTAGCAGCCAGCTAAATGGACAGGAATAGGACAGCTAAGAGGGAGAGGGAGAGATTTAGGAATGTTGATCTTTGGAAAAACAAAGAGGGGATTAGAATAACAGGAGAAAGAGTCACTGGAGAAAAAAATTTTGGATAAAAAGTTAATAAAAAGGGAAAGTATTGGAGCAAAGATCAAGGATTAACATATATTTGGGTTTCAATTTGACTTTGCCTCTTACCAGTTGTGTGATTTGGAGCAAGTTACACCAATGGTCTAAGCCTCAGTTTCCTCATCAACGAGATAGGCATCATAATTGAGCTACCTCAAAGAGACAGTGCAAGAATTAAATAGTCTTGTTGTTGTGTGTCAGGTAGAGTACCCAGCACACAGGAGGAGATTAGCAAATACTAATGACTGACCCCCTTCCCCTATGCTCTTTTTATCTACCCCAGCATAGCATGGGGAGGAGGAAGAGAGTAAAATGCTTAAAAAGAGGAAAAGATAAAGGTGTTTGGTTATCTTGTATTTTTCTATGCTAAAAATAAAACTATTGAAATTTTGACTTCTCATTTTTTCAGTCCCATGACCTCCTTGGGGGTCTGAGCAGAGCAGGTAAAATTTTCCTCTCGAATCACGGTGGGACAATCCCGTGTCCAGATGCCTCTGCCCCAGGCTGCACAGGACCTCTCCTAGGATGTATCTGCACTCCCAGAGCAACTCATTTGGTCTCAGCTCCTAGAGTTGAGGAAAGCAAAAATTCTCTCCCCATTCTGCCAACTGTGCTAGGAAACTTAGGATACAGGCCTGCAAGTCTACTGCTCTTTACAACTAGCCCCAAGCACTGGGAAAGATGAAGACAAGAACATCCAAATTTTATGACTCAGAGGCTTAAGCAACACCTGTGAAAGTCCTAAAAGAATGTTTTCTGTCTCCATCAATGGAACAGATTTTGCAGAGTTTTGAAAAAGGACCTTGCACTACCCAAAGTCCAAAATTATACAAATTAAAACAAAAAAAAAGGAAACAAAGAGGTTCTATGTTATAATATAACAAGTTAGGACAGCATCACTGACCTGTGTGAGTCAACACCAAGTCTACACTCTTCTCAATGGCACAACTGGTCCAGCCCAGCACGCAGGACACAGTGTTCCTCTTTGAACAACTTGTACTTGGAAAGTGAGACTATCTTTAGAAATTCTTACTGTTCTCCTGGGACCAAACACTGCATCACTGATTTGAAAATGCTTACGTTTTCGAAATAACTGCAAAATAGAATCATTCGTTATGTCCCTCAGCAGCAAAGACCAGCAATGGAATTGGTATTTTATTTGTGGGGAGGCATTCTTTTTCCTGTTGCCAGCCAATGTTATTTGTAGCCTAATAATTTATTCACAAAATAATCCCACTTATTTGTGTTTCAGATATATCTTTCCTAGGAGACTCAATACATTTAATGATAGCACTGCAAATATACCCAAATAAGACAGTGCAATTTGCAACTTAATAGAAAAAGGTATGTTAACAATACAATATGGTTTCTGTATGAAAAACAAAAGAATTTCCTCTGAATGTATTGGCCCTGAGACACATGAGGGAGGGCAGCAGGGCACAGCTGCTCACGTGGTCTATAAGGGTAATTTCCCAGCAAAAGCTAAGAGCACAGGTCATAACCCATGACCAGCATTGGTGAAAGACAAGTAATAACTGACAATAATAACATGTCCTGTTTCCCCAATCTGATCTGTCTGCCAGATAGGCCATTCTATAATTTTTTTACGGAAAATAAAAAGAACACAAACCAAAAAGAAAAAAATCACATAACTTGAAATATTAGGCAAAAGGAAAAATCAAGCAAACACTAATGCAGATCCACATAACTGAAACAAATTGCTCCACGTTTTTAAGGTACAATTAGCATCACGTACCTTTTGTTTTCCTTAATTAAATCTGTCTTGAGCTCCCAGTGCCAAATTAGTAGAACATCCCGCATCCTCCTCTTATCAACCTCTTTAAAATATCCAAAAGGCCTCGGAGAGAGGTGGGGTGATTGTGACTTCCTTGTCTGAAGAAGAAAGACCCTGGAGTCTGATGGGTTACGTAGTGTTGGATCTGCATTGTCATCCTGGCCTGCTGCTGATCCTGGTCCCTACAGAGACCACCCTGGGTCTTCATGGGAAGATGATCCTGCTCCCTCTTGATCCAGAATGTGGTGGGTCCCCAGAATCATAGCTCTGAGTGCTCCGCCTTTCCCTGGCAGCCATCCCTGCAAGGACCAGCCCCACTTCCCAGCACTATCACAGTGGTTCAAGCTTCAGCCTGTTGTGGACACCGAGCTATTGTCTCCTTTCCTTTCTTGAGACCCACTATTTCTTTCCTCCCTAAGGTCAGGCAGCTTTCCCCATTAATCCCTGAAATGCAAAGGATCTCACTACACACTTTCAGTGGACAACAGGGCCACCCATCCACCACCTACGTGGGCCACCCAGATCGCCTCTAGAGGACCCATTAGCTTCAAAACACGGGAGGCCTGATTCTAAGTTGTTGCCAGCCACCTTCTTAGGTGTATACCCTGAGGATTTAGGAGTGAGAAGTGGTTCCCGTTCTTCAGGGAAGAACCGACATAAGCATGACAAAGATGATTTAATCTTCTTAAAATAAGCAAGATGACTCTTTGTCACCTCTTTTACTAGAGCAGAAAAATAAACCAAGTTCAATCAAAAGTGGGACATCCTGCTAGACTAAGAGCTAGAGCACCAATAATAACTTAGTATGATAGTTGCAAACACTGCATGTCCCTGCAAATGGTTACTCTCTCCAACGTGCATTACTACTACTTGCTCCATAAATTTTGTGCAAATGAGAAAGTAGGAGACAGAATTGGAAATTAAAATACATATTGTAATGTTCTAGGCATTCAGTGTTTACTGTTTGTGCTTTCATACACATCTATACCATTTATTTGAAGCTTTATAAAAACCTCATAAGATATATATTAAATTTATTTTGCAGATGAGAGAACTAAGGTTCAAATAGGTTGAAAAAACTCAATATCAAATAGCAAATTGTGAAGCCCGAATTTAAATTCTCAACTTCTTTTCCACTCCATATTCCGACACTGACAAAGGAGAACACAAGACGCAGCTCAATTTTCTTGCTTCTAAAATGGGAGGCTCATACTGAGCTGGAAGAAAAAAATCAAAAAATCATTTTTTTCTTACGACTCCTTTGGAACAATTTCATTTACTCTGCACTACATTCCACAGCACCATTGGGGAGAATATTGAGTGCTGATCTGCCCCCTCTAGAACCTCTGGAGAAAACACAGACCCTGTCTGTGTAACTAGAGCACTGTAGAGAGCCCAAAACCAACCAAAGAGTGGCTTGTGAGGAGAATGGACATCATGTTAGCAAACCCAACTCCAGGTGACAATCACAGAGGCAAGCAGTACAAAACACCCCGGAGGGTAAGGGTACACCTAGACCCAGAACTGATGGGTTGAGGGGAAGACAAAATAAAGAGGATTCAAAGACTTATAAGAATTTACTGGGACTTGAGAGCACTTCATGATATGGTTGTGTGAGGCTAAAAACAGAAGGCTGCCCTGGTACCAGGGGAAGATCTGTCGTGAACAGTCTCCACCATCCAGGATTCTGCCTTCCCCCACTCCCTCTTCCAATCACAGCATCCCGACTCAGCTGCTGGCATTAGAGAAAAACAGAGAGGGCAATAGTAGGAAGTCCTGAAGGCACTGCTCAGAGTCCTGGCTTCCTTCGCTTTTCAAAGTCCACCTCACATTTCATTTGATTCAATGTGCTACCCCCATCTTGCAAAAGAAGAAAGTAAAATCTGCAGAAGCTGAGTGACTCATCTATGTGACCTGGTAGTTATTGGGTTTCAGCACTAGAACTCAGCTCCCCTAGTACTCAGCTCTATATTCTTGTTGGACAAATAGAGAGAGGAGAATAAAGAGGAAACTTCCTTCTTCAGAGCATTTTTTTGTTTCATCCTCTCACTCTTGCTGTGTCTCTCACTCACACACACACACACACACACACACACACACACCATTATACACATACTTAAAGCAATGGTTCTATAAAGAAAAATAAGAGCTGCTGGGTATGGACTGAGGCAGGGAATGTCTTGCATTGAGAATGTGGTGAACATTCACAATGGAAGTGGACTGGTACACTGAGGTCTGTTGCTTTCTGGAGAACTCTTGGTCTTTTGTTTTCTTGCTGAGGAAGACTGGTCCTGAGCTAACATCTGTTGCCAAGCTTCCTCTTTTGTTTGTTGGAGGAAGATTAGCCCCGAACTAACATCAGTGCCAATCTTTCTCTATCTTGGTCTTCTTTTAGACCTTTTTAGCCAAGGGAGAGAAGAAGGGAAAATTCAGTCAGCTAACATCTTAACCAATTAAAGGAGGAGAAAAAAATATCTAGAATCCTTCTTAGTCTATTAGAAGAGTATAGAATCTTTGTTATTATCTCCCTAGTATTATCTTTTTATAGCAAGAGAATTGTGTGACGGTATCCAAACCATGGTCAGAGGCATCATTTTTTGTGTGTCTAATTCATACTTAGGCATACTCAGGTGTGAGTTTTCTGTGTGGTTTCTCTACACATTGGCAATGGATGATATTTCCTAAAAATAAACTTTGGATCTTTCTCCATTACCTCCCTTAAATCCAGGCAACTGGAGCCCCTGCCAGGGGCCCTGTGCTTTAGAGGGCCCTGAATGGGCCTCCTACATGGCAATAGCCAGCAGTCCACAGGGCCAAGGGTATATGTGCCCCTCTGAAACCATGCCCTTGATTCTAAACCATCCTCTGGGTACCTCACCTAAAATTACCAGCCCAAATAGCCTAGATATATTTCAGGGCTTGCACAGCGTCCTATAGGTGAGTATCCTGAGTGCAGACAGTGCAGCCCAGGCACACCCAGATCTGAGCTGTGACCAAGAGCTAACTGTTTGTGGGATGAGGAGGGGGCAGACAGATGGAGCTTGGACATGTGGATGCAGGTGTGTGAGTGCCCTGAATAGGAGATGGGAAGAAGAGAGGGTAGGTAATTGGTAGGGTTGGGGCTTAGGGGTGGGGAAGTGGTCTCCATTCATACTCTTGCCCTAGGCCTTGAGAATGAAATGAATGTTGGGAGGAGACTGCCTCTATCATCTGCCAAGAAGCAAACTCTCCTAACTAGACTCATTGCCTCCTTCCTCTGCCTCAACTCAGCCTCCACACTGTTACCAGGGTCATCCTTTAAAAACATAGACATGATCTTATCAAGTGTCTGGTTAAAAACATTTCACGGCCTCTGTTGGCTTACAACATCATAACCCAACTCTGCGTACTCAAAGTCCCTTATGACCTGGCTAGCCCCTACTCACCTTTCCTCCCACGAACTGCCCACTCCACCACCACTTGCTGCGTCTTGTATATTGACCACCTTGGACAATCTCTTGATCTTTAAACACAACCTGTTCAACTCAAGCCCATGCACCCTTAATCATGATGTTCTCTTTGGCTGGCTGGTATGTAGAAGGTACAAAATAAATTTTGTTGAATTGAGTTGAAATGACCATTTACCAACATGACAGAATAATTTTTTTGAGATGTTTTATTTATGGGGTATTTTTTTTTTTGTATTTCCCATTCCTCCTCCTTCCCATTCTATGCAGGTTGCCAGCCCTTTCATCTTTCATTGCTTTGGGAATGTTTTTTTCAAGTGAAGAGCATGTGCTTCTTCTTCAACTCAAAGGTTTTTCTCATCTACAATAAAAGCCTAAACTCTCTCAAGAGATTATGCTCCAGAAGGGAAGCAGTGGTGGCTGTAGGAAGGTGCTTTTGAGGGGAAAAATACAGAGAAAAGAAAAGAGATTGCCAGAGATAAGAGAGGACAGATTGGCAGGCCCCTGAATTTGGTGTCAATATCCTGGAAGTGGCAAGTCCTCATAGGGTTTGAGGAGCTGCAGGGTTAAGACACACATCATTCATGTTGTAAGATGTTAAGACAATCTCCACAAAGTCGGTTGGACAAATTGTCAAGATGCGAGGCTGTGGCACTAAGTCTTCTGCAGTATTAGCCAAGTAATGCTTCCTCTCTTCTAAGTAAAGTACAGTAAGTTCCCATCACCCTTTAGTTAACAAAAAATGCTAGAATAATTATACAACAGCCATTTCCTGCTCAGAAAATGCGTGTACAGCTCAACCAGTGAGGATCATTTCTAGTCACTTTCACTGTTACCAACTTAATGTACTCATTGGTCCCCAGGTTATCTAATTGAGTTTGAATGGGATTTCCTCAGGCTCTGTCTATAATGGGAAATGTTTTCCAGTCCTTTATTATTTGGTCCCTTCATCCCATAGTATTTTTTTCTACACAACTGATAGTGTGAAGCCAATTATGAAAAGCAAGTCTAATAATTTCCCAGGAGCTGCTTTTGCTGGCTTAATGAAAGACATTTCCCCGAGGGACACAAGCAAGAACTACCTACCCTAGGGGCCCACAGACCCAAACACCTCACTCTCAGAAATTAAAGAAGGTCTTATCTAGTCTGGATGAATAAGCATTACTGTAGAGAACTGTGTTGTAGGTTTCCCCAAGACAAAGGGCTTGACCATTAGAAATCAATACAAAGGATAAACAACTACAGCCACATGCAGGCATCTTCTGTCTACTTGCAGCTCATTTTAAGTCTCTCAGGTATTGCTGTTTTATCCTCATTGTTAAAAACAGCTTATAGGTGTTTCAAATGGGCCTGTCAGAAAGCAGCACAAGCTATCTGCCTTGGCTCTAAAACCCATTATATCATCTCAAGACATATGCCTTGAATTCATCCTTTTGGCACCTGGAGTCAACTCAGAACAAGGTGAGCTGAAACTTGAGATCCACCTTCCTTTCTTCCCAGTTTCAGACATTCAATTGGATTGAAGTATGTTGACCTAACTGATAAAGTGAGTCTATTTTGATAGTCTACTAAATGCCGTTTGGGCGCACACACACAAAATCTCCCTCCAATGCACAGTAATATCCGGGGAGACAGAAAAGTTTCCAAGAAAAGTTTAGTAAATGAGTAGGAAAGATTAGAAGAGTCTAGTCTGGACATTAATGCTGATTTATTATTCATGGGTCTGTTACTCACCTAATTACCCCAGGAACAATCCACATATTCAGCCTTAGATACTTAGAAGAGAGCCAAAAAACAATAACTAAACAGGGCTTTGGCCATGAAATCAAAAGCACAAAACCACTCACTAGTTGGATGTGTATTTCACCTAGAGAAGAGACCTGCATCAAAATTTCTCAGAGCTTCCTCACTCAGCTTTAAACCTCATAAATAGAGGTGAAGATATCCATGCCAACCTGGCTTGTTCCACTCCCTTTCTTCCTGGGAGGCCAAAACATTTCACCTACACTAGCATTTATCCCTGTTGAGATGGGAAGATAGGACCAAAATAATTAGGTATGTGGTAGGCCTTCCAATCACTTCTCTCTGTTTTGGATTCCTCCTCATCTAGAATCTGCATCTCCTGCGATGTCTCTTAAGTCTTCCGTCTGCAAGGAGCCTCATTTAAATGTAAATCAAAATCAGAACACTTCTTCTAGACTGAAATGCTCACAGTTCCTTCAGACGTTGTCCTATTGTGGCAAAGGTGAAACCATTCTTTTCAATTCAGTGAATTTAGAAACTGTTATAAGTGGAAACATTGGAGAGAAATTAACATTTTAATGCCATTTTTAAAATTTTCCCTTTGTTCTATTTCAGGTTCCAGTATGGTTTCAGGCAAGAGTTGCATGCAGAATCCTCTATGCTCAGCAAAGAAAGTCAAATGTTTTTATTTAACTTTTAAGACTGTTGGACACTCTAAGGATTTGGTGTTTCTCCTGTATCTGAGAAATTAACTTACGAGAGTCTCACTTTTGAGAGCCCTGAAAAGTTACAAAAACAGTCTTCTTTTATATATGTTTTTAAAGTAACTCTGGATAATCTACTTTCCTAAATCACATCTATCTGTTGTGCTCCCAGGAGTTGCCCAAACAGTGGCAGAGGGACAAGTTGCCCTATCCTTTACAGTAGAGGAAGATTTTCCATTTGCAACTTAAACAACAACAACAAAAATAAGAATAAGAACACAACACACTGGACCTTCTATGTTTCAAGAAGTGTATTGGACCATGACGATGTTCTGAACTTAACTTGGAGAGTCAGGCTTTAGAATGCTTTTCATTTACATAAGCCCTTATTTCTTACATAAGAAATAATGAGCCTAATTATCCTGGAAGGGAGGGAGACTGCCAGGACATTGAGAGGGCCTGTGAGGACATGGAAGTTGGCCTTACTCACTCCCGTGCAGGGCGCTGCTGTACGGGAGCCTGTGGAGTGGACAGGTAGCATGAGCTTGGAGATTCGTAATACCCTCAAGACGCCTGTCCCAGTGCCACTCGACAGAGCTGCCTTAGGGGGTCAGCATCTGTGCCCACCATGCCACTCAGGTCCCCTACCTCTCTTCCAGGTTAGAGGAATCTCAGCCTGGGTAATATCACCCCTAGATTTCCCCATCTCTGCAACTTTCCTCATGCTGTTCCCTCTGCCTAGAATTATCTTCTATTATCATTACGTTAAAAAAACTTACACATCTTAACCAGCCATTTCCTTCCTAAAGCAGATCTCCACACCAGATAAGATTGTGTCTGCTTCTGAATTGCCACCCACCCTATAGCTTCGACATCCATCACACATTACAGGATTAATTAATTAAGTGTGTAGATCCCCTATCTTCCCTTCCTGATCACAGGTACCTTAAGGGCAAACACTGCATACTTTTTCACTCTTGTATCCACACTCCTCCAACAGCCAGCACAGTGCCTTGCGCACAGCAGCTATTCGATAAATACTGACTGAGTGAATGAATAAATGAACACTTTAAAGAGTCCCCAGAAGCCAGAGTGGATTTTAAAGAGAAATGATGAATGACTGCAAGGAGGATTCAGCTAGTGAGATGGTCAAATTCAGCCCCAGCTCCAGATACGTTACAACTGGGAGGTTACTCACAATGAGTAGGTTAAAATTTTATAATTTGTCACTAATAGGCTGCTTCTGCTGTAGTCCACCTCCTCCCAAAGGGCACTTCTCCAACTAGTGAGGAGGAAAACAATGCTCATACATCTAGCTCTTAAGACTGAAAAGGAGAAGTGGATTATTCAGGGAGTTTGAACTTTCATGCCTTGGGACTCAGGAAGTAAGATAAAATCTTTGTAGATCCTGGAAGTTGGGTTCATGAGTATGCTAAACCTCTATGTCACTTTTCATATTTAAACTTATTTTTATAAAACAAAATCAAAATCTCCTTAGAAAATGCAGAGTATATGTGAGAGAAAGAAGAAGTCAGGACATCCCCTAAAGATTACTAATTTTTCCCCAATATCTATTCTACTCTTTTTCTTGAATTTTGCTGGACATATGGTTGCCCAACTAAAGACTAACTTTCTCAGCCTCCTTTGTGGCTTAGCATAGTCAAATGACCCAGTTCTGTACCATGGGGTGTGAGCAGGAACCTGCGTAACTTCCAGGTCATGTTCTTGAATGGAAATGTATCTTCCACTTTCTCTTCGCCCTTCCTTCTGGCTGGGGCACAGACATCCCCTACACTGATGAAGGCAACACCCTAGGGGATGGCAGAGACACAAAACAGATCTAGGTCCCTGGATACCCTTGTCCGGGACTGCCCTTCCCCTGGACTCCCTGCCAACCTGGACTTTTACATACAAAAGTAAGAAACGTCTATCTGCTTTAAACCACTGCTATTATGGTTTCTGTTAAAGCAGCCAAACCAGTATCCTGACTAATACAGCATGTCAGCAAAGTACCTTATTTTTAGAAAATCAAATAATTTAAATGAGTGGTTAAGTGTGTGAGTGGATGTGGATGTGTGTGTGTGTGTGTGTGTGTGTGTGTGTGACTAGTGACAACCCAGGTTTTGCAAATCGGCATTGGGAATCAACATCAAGCATTTGTTAATGGCCTAGTAAGTCTCTAGACTATCAAGAATCTTCATACTAAGTCTGAGTTTTATGAATTTTACTTAACTGAAATCTAAGTCAAAGATGCAAATGAACGGGGAAGTAAAAAATGGTCAAGGGTCATCTTATTTGCTTTTTTTTTTTCTTTGCTGAGGAAAATTAGCCTTGAGCTAACATCTGTGCCAATCTTCCTCTACTTTGTATATGTGGGTCACTGCCACAGTGTAGCTGACGAGTGGTGTAGGTCCCCACCTGGGATCTGAATCTGCAAACCCAGGCCACTGAAGCGGAAAGCACTGAACTTAACCACTATGCCACAGGCCAGCCCCTGTCTTTTTTTTTTTTAATGCCTAGCACCTAGAATAATTGTGGCACATTGTAAGCAGTTTATCAAATAAATGAATGAGTGAATTCATAAGCATCTTTGGAGTACCTCCTGTGTGCCAAATATACATTTTCTTTAAAGAGTTTAAATTCAGATCAAATGAAATAAGACACTTCCTCGATCCATTATAAAAAATGACAGTTAATTAAAGTGTTATATTCACTATGACTTCTTTCTCACTTGGAAACCAAAGATGAGGTAAAGATGAGGTTTCTCCATCATACTTGAGCTGTACAATATTTCAGAACAGAAACAAGTATGATGGTCATCACGTAAAATCCACTGTGAAACCAGGAGTCAAGTGATGTCACTATTAAACCTTGTAGCTAAGGCTTAACTAATACCTTCTGAGTTAAAATCATCCACAGTAAATGCAATGAGACAGATTATAATGGATGTTTTATAAATTTTGCTTAAATTGCCTGATGAATTGAGAATTTCAGAATTAAGTATATTAAATGGGCATAAGAAAAGGAATCATTAACATCATAAAAGAATTCATACAGGTTTGGAAATTAGCATATAATTTACAAAAGGAAAGGAAAATTGGCGAAGATATGAAATACTGCATGACAAAAGTAAGTACTGAATGTTGATGCAATATTCAAAATCATGACGATCTAAGAAGTTTAAAAATATAGATAACATCTGCTCTCAATCGAGTGGGATTCATTCGCTAGGAAATTTGCCAAAGATGTAAGCAGTCTAAAAATCTACATATTATAAATGCTTTATGATTGTTCTGATTGGTTTGGCTTTTCTCAAATGCTGGAATTTAAAAAGATGGACAACAGGGGGCCAGCCTGGTGGCACAGGGTTGAGTTCACCCGCTCCACTTCGGCGGCCCAGGGTTCATAGGTTCAGATCCCAGGGGCAGACCTACGCATCTCTCATCAAGCCATGCTGTGGCAGGTTCACACATAGAAAGTGGAGGAAGATGGGCGCAGATGTTAGCTCAGCACCAATCTTCCCCAGCAAAAAGAGGAGGATTGGCAACAGATGTTAGCTCAGGGCTAATCTTCCTCACACACACACAAAAAAAAGAATAGACAACAAATTCCAGGCCACTGTATTCATTTACCAACGACCTCTTGGCTGTCATTCATTTGTCCCATCTTCTTGTTCTGTCTGCCTTTCCTTCTTTTCCTATTCTGCTTCCAGACACAATTTTCCCTTTAATAATAACAACAATGTAAATTTGTATAAATATTTTAAGGTTCCAAAGCACTAGTAAAACGATTCTCTCATTTGATCTTCACAACTCTTATGGGGGGTGAAAAGGGAGAGCATTATGATTCTTTATTCTCCTCAATTTACCAATTATAAAAATAGGTTCAGAGAAGTTTAGTAACTTGCCTAAGGTCTGACAGATCTAGCATCCAGGGTTCCCAACGGGTTCCATACAGGTGCCTTCTGTACATACTAGGCTGTCAGCTCAATGGAAATCCCTAAGTTTCCTTAGCTTTTAGAGTGTATTATGACAACTTGTAATGAGGTGAATACACATTCACTTATCAAAGTTTCTTGACCACCTACTATGTGCCAGACACTGTGCTAGATACTAAGTACTCATTAGCGAACAAAACAAACATAGTCCCTGTCCTCCTGGATCTTACCGTCCACTGAGGAAGAAAACTATTAAATAAACATGCTAACAAATACAGATGCATTTAAATACTCTGATATAAGTGTAACGAATGACGAGGCCAGAGTGCTCTAAGAGAATAAAGGAGGGGATCTCATTAGACGGGAGTGTGTATATGTCTGTGTCAGAGAAGGCATTTGAGCTGAGACGCGCAGGGGAGTAAAGGAGATCTACGGCAAAGAGGAGGAGAAAGTGGTCGTATGAAAAAGATGAGCATGTGCAAACACTCTGAGCCCCTAACACTTCCCAGGAACTAAAGAAGAAACTAAAAGAAAGCCAGTGTTGCTGCATTTTCCTGCATAAGGAGGGAGAATTTTGTGAGTTCCTGTAGGTCTTCATAGGCCATGTTCAAGTGTTTTACTCAAAGGACAATGAGAGGCTACTGGAGTCAGGAAGAGACATGATCCAATTTATACTTTAAAAGATTACTCTAACTTCTTTGTAGAGAATTAGTTGGAATGGAGAAAAAACGTAAGCGGAGAGATAAGACAGCGGCTCTTGTAGTAGTTCATATGAGAGATGATGGCAGCTTAGGCGAAGACAGCAGTGAAGTGAATGGCTTTAAAATATACTGATGGTAGAAAGGAAAAGACTTAATATGGAGGGTGAGGGAGAGATGGGAATCAGGCAGGCTCTCGGGCTTCTAGAGTTATTCATGGGGTAATTTTAGCCAGTTGAATATTTTCCTTGCTGCCATATTCACAATAAAGCCCTCATGTACACATAACTTGAGATAATCACATACGTATTCCAGACTTACTGACATATCATTTCTTATTCTAAGCAGTAGCAACCTGGTGGTATTTTTAACAAGAATTTATCTTTCTCATATTCATATTGAGATTGTGTTAGAGTACATAAAGATGTATTTATACATCTGACAGTGTGAGGAAAAAAGAACTGGGTTTTTAACAACTTTCTGTGGAAAGGCACAGATGTGATTTTTGGAAGTTCCTGCACCAGGAGAAAAAAGGTGTCTCTCATCCTAAGACAGAAGACAAGTCTAATTCTTCCAACTCATGTAGATCCTTTAAAAAAATAAATAAGATGTTAATACTTGGAGGAAAGTCAAATAAAGTCCTCCTGCCTAATTGTTCACTGTTATATACATGCCATTTCTTTCCATTCTCCAATAAATATTGACACGGCCCCCATTTATTTTTATACCTCAGGTTGGATGAAGAGGATATTATAGTACAAAAGATAGATACAGCTGATAATCGTAATAGCTGATATGTGTACATGCTTTATAGTTTATATATGGCTTTTACATCCATTATCTCACTACAGTCCTTTTAATTGGTAGATTATGCTCATTTGAAAGCTAAGAACATAAGTCATTGTCCTTAGTGTTTTTTATGTATTAATTCATTTAATCCTCACAACAACCTAAAACTCTAAGGGTTTGGGGTGAATACCAGAAGCATCACTTGGTAAGGCTGGAACTCAGGGCAACAGATGTGCAGTCTTTGATTATGGAGCATTCTGAAGAGAGCCTTCTTTGGGCCCATGTCAGGTTGGAGGCACTTGGTGCTAATAAAGAGACCCTGCTCCAGCAGAGGACTCTACCCTCTGTTGCTCTTTCTTCATATGGGGCTAGCAAGAGACTCATCTTGTCAGAGGAAGTCCGAGCTTAGGTGCCAGCTGTTTACATCAATTGCTGGGAAAGCCAGCTGTCCAACGCCTCAAGACCTCAGCAGCCTGTGGGTGGTTGTAGCCCCCTGAGCTGGGAAAGGAAGCCACCAATCTCCTGAGATTTTGAGATTTGGGACAGCTGCCTTCTCCCAGCTGAGGAGAAGGCAGTGGCTCCCAGTTTGAGCCAGCTTGTACTAGCCAATCCAGGATAATCACTCAAGGCCATTTTTGGACAATCCTGTGTATCATTCCATATATCCCTACTCTTTAGATACAATTATCCCCATATACAGATAAAGAAAGCGAGGCATAGAAAGATGAAATAGTTTGCTCAGGATGGCTTCAGAGGCTATATGCAGCCTCACCATTTTAATACCTACCTTCCTACCATGCCGGCAGAGTACAGCAGGGAAGCAACACCCTGCCCCTGTGGTAAATACCCAGTGCTGGTGGCCAGGCTAACACCCCACAGTCATCCAGTCCCAGGGTGAGAATCAGGGCATGAGGACCTGAGCTGAAGTCAAAGCCTGCAGCCCCTGACCAAGGGGAAGATCAGTTGGATAAGAACTGAATCTGATGCAAGCCAGTTTGATGCCCCCAAAGTTTACTTGTAAATTTGCAAGTCTATACACCCTTAGAATCTGACACCCCCTCCCCCAATTTTTTTGCTGTTGTCCTTGCAGTGATACACAGATTAGTTGTTGCATTTATGGCCTAGGGCCAGATTCCAAGAAAGAAGGTATCCTGAGCTATGTGAGCGTATGACTGATTAGGAAAAAATCTTAGAGCAGGAATAGTCACACTATGAGAGCTCTTCAAAATACCATTGTTTACCTCAAGTGAAGCCTCAATGAAAGTAAAGAACTTACATAGAATTTACTAAGAAGTGGCAATGTGGCCTGTTACCAATTTCAAAATCATCAGGAGACTTGAATTCTAGTTCTAGCTAATAGTGTCCTTGGTCAAGTAACTTCACCTCTTCAGGCCTCAGTTTCTCACCATAAAATGAGGATGCTGGCTTGACTGATCCACTCTGGCGTTCTGTGACTCTTTACTAGGGGAAAAAAAAAAGGCATCTTACTCCACTAATCAATATATGCGATCAAACAGACCTGGAATGGTATTTCAGCCTACAAATGTCAGTTGTCAAGATGCAAAGAGGTCCTTTAGACATCTGGTCCCAATCTGATAGTCTTTTGTAGTGTACACATTCAGTGGATTCATTAGCAGACATAATGATCAGAAGAAGCCTCAATATTACCTGTGAATTGCAGAACTTATTTCCAACAAGCAAAGCCTCCAAGAAAAGTTATCTTAATCTAAAAGGAAAATAGTTGATCAAAATTAAATATTGCCAAGTTACAGCCCATGGGAGAGAGACAGAAATATCTTCACTCACATTTTTAATCAGGGACCAGAATAATAAATGAATAGTTAGCACTTTCCTACTCATCTCAGTGAGTGTGCTCTCTTGGTGTCAAAAGTGATCATACCCTCCTTTAATCAACCCTTTTCCTTTCCAGATCTCTCTCTGAATCTGTGTGTGCCCACAATTCAAATGGCATCATCTGGGACTCAAGACGGTTTTAATGGAGAGAGGCCTCTCAGAGAGGGCACTTGCTTTGGGAAGCTATTCCCAGACTAAATCATTCCCTGACATAGATGTCTGGATAACCAGACAGACTGGTTCTCTTATTTCTTCATTTTTTTTAAAAGAAAGCCAGATGCCATTAGAAGCCTTTCAAAGTTAATAAGACTATCTCAAGATGAGTCAGAAAATCTACTCAGAAATTCATTAACTGTCAATCCTTTTATATACATAATAGATCAAAATTGATAGTAATAATAATTAAATTTTAATTAGAAAAATTCCTAATGATAGATTTCACAGTCTCTTTTAAATGCCATATATGTATGCATTCATTCATTTATTCAACAAACATTTCTGAGTGGGCTAAATGTGTGCCAAGCTCTACACTAGGCATAAAATAAGTTCATGAAAATGTATCTACAACCTATCTAATTTATTCACAGGACAAAATGTGGTTCCTAAGAAAATGTTTATAGAGTTTGCTATTCACAAAACATCTCATGCCATTGGGGTATTCTTCATCTGCTTCCCAAAGACTAGAACCTGGAAAATAATATCCAAGCTTGATCTCAATCTCATGGACTGAGCAAATGCATTCCCTGTTCAGAAAAACAGGTTCTGGCTTCCGACAGTCTGTGTGACTTGGAAGATTTTGAGTTGATTAGCAGGAACTGTGTTATTTTGAGCCCGAAACCATTTCTGTTTCAAATAGCATAAAGTTGTACCCCAGGAATAAGGAAAATGCCAAAAGTAATTTCTAGCATTCCAGAAGATTAAGACACTGAAAACCAAATACTTGGGGTGAAAGCAAGTGTATAATAAATGCTTATCCAAAATTTTATATAAGAATATTATTGTCTGCATGTTCCAACCCAAGGCATCTGGGTTTCACACCCATTCTTTCTTTTCCCATATAATCAAATGGCACACATTATTCCCAAAGTAAAATACACAAGAAGTTGGTTTCTTTTGAGCCTTTTTATTATAGATATACACTCTTTCGTCTATCTTTCCAGACGCTTAGAACCCCGTAATGGGCAAGAATCCCAGTGGCCATTTGCTTTCTACCATTTTACATATGGAAGAAAAGGAGGCTCAGAGGGGTCAAGCCTTGCCCAAAGTCACCAAATTAGTAGCGGAGAAGTGAACAGGCTAGACCTATAACTTCAGGTCACTGACTCTCCAGACCACGCTCAACATGCAGCTGTTGAGGCTAGAGACTCTAAAGGAGGATGGTCTTATTCTCTTTTCTCAAGGAGCAGAAGAGCTTGTTGCAGAAGAGAGTGTGTTCACACAACTTTCCTTTCAAAGCTTCCCTTCGCTCCCTTTGTTCTTTCCAAAAAAGTACTGATGCTCTGATTCATGCTCTACAGTTCTCCTTATGGTATGTCTTCCAAATCAGCCTCCCTCTAGCATTAATAAGAAAAACAATGTGAAATACAGCATCCCAGAGTCACTGGTCATGTGCTTCCCTGAGCCCTGCCTCTTCCTTCAGGACCTCTTAACTGTCTTTTACACTAAGTTGTAAAATATGTGTCTTTAATCACCACCATCTCCCTTAGGATTTCAAAGGAATAGCCTAGCAGTTCATCTTAGAGATGCAAACAGTTCCCTGACTTGCTCATTTATCTCAGGTCATATGTAGAAAGTTCCTTGGCAGTTGCTCAGGGGAACAAAGGTGAAACTTCCAATTAAGAATGACTTATGTGTACTCCTTCAGCCAAGAGTCGCCCTGCCTTGTTAACCTCCTTTGCCTTGCTTTAAGAGGTGGGAGCCTCTGTACTCAAAATTCATTTATTCCTGTTAAAGGTAATTATCTCAATTTTTGACGATGCCTCTAGCTATTGAAGAGTGATGATATGTCAGTAAGATGTTTCTCTACACTTAGGAAGAAAATATGAGGAACTATATGACACAGATTGGGTCTCAGTTCATAAACACAGCAAATTAATAAGCCATTTTAAAGCACAAGATTCAAATTTAAACTTCCCAACAGGCTATACTTTTTATGTCTTGACTTGTGTTCTTTAAATCTAAATGACAGTAGGGACACAGAGTAAAGAACTATGAAGGGAGATTTTGTGATATCAAGGTATCGCCTTTATTAGAAGAGACAATTACACTACCCTGGATGAATGGGTAGCCTCTGAGACAAGGTTCCATCCCATCTCTCTTTCTCTTTCTATTTCTATCTCTATTTCTCCTGCCTTTCCTAGCTAAACCGCTTTAAAAATTGTCACTGTCCCCAATCACTTCTGAATGAACACACTGCCATTTGGCTTTGGTCCACACCACTTCATTAAAACTGCTCTCTTCAGGATCAGTAACAACATCCTTGTGGCTAAATCCCATAGACAATTTTCAATCTTTCTCTTATATAATTCAGGCATCAGTTGGGAACTTCCCTTAACCTTGAACCCTGGGGGAAATTGCCTTAATCTCCCCTAATTACACGGTCTGTGGAGGTCCAAAGCCCTTCCAAATGGCTTTGAGAAAATAGCCAATGTCTAGTAAGAGCGTATTATGTGCTAGACACATGTAGTAACTCATTTAATCCTGACAACAATCCTATCAACTAGGAAGTACTACTGTCCACATTTTTTGTAGATAAGAAGACTGAGGCTGGGGGTGGTTCCACAGCTGAAAAGTGGGGGGCCCAGACTTAAACCTGGGCAGCCTAACCCCATCTTCACTCGACCTCCACTGAGGTCTCCAGGCCTCCTCCGTACCCTCAGCTCCAGTTTTCTCACCTGCTCTCTCTGTTCCTTACCACATCTTCTCCAGTGTAAAATTCAGCCATTCTTCCACAAAATAGTAATAATCACTTCAATCAAGCACACATTTAATAAATTTTACAGAATTTCTATGAGGTTCATGAAAGTGTTCCATCACACAGAGACCCAGGGCTTCTGTTACATCTCTAGCTTTTTCCCTTCCATCTCCTTTCCTTGCCGTCCCCTTCGAGAATTACTCCAAGACCTCTAAATTCTCCTTCTATCCTCAAGATCAACTTTTCCTTCTTTTGAAACCTTGATATGAGTGGTTTTATTATCAAGTGTTTATCAACATTTCTTTTTTTTTTTCAACAAGCCCATATCTCTTCGCAATAACTATTCTGATACCACCTGCTAGACGAGCAGTAACAATAACTTTCTCTAACTTATGACAGTTCTTTGACCCTAAGTAGCATTTCTTAACCGCCTGCGCCACCGGGCCGGCCCCCTTTTTTTTTTTTTTTTTTTTTTTGTGAGCCTAAGTAGCATTTCTGACTCTTCACCCCTCTCTAACTTATTCTCTAATGTTGGCCTCTGAGGTGCAACACTCTCTTGATTTTTCTTCCACTCTTCTGATTAATTCTTTCTAGGCTCCTGTTGGGGCCATTTCTCCTCTCTCAACCCCTAAATATTGGCGTTTTTCAGGATTCTGCCCCAAGCTTTCTTTTTTCCGTATCTAACACAGTGATTGCAAAACGTCTCATCTACAATCATGGCTTCAGCTACATCCACATCTCCCAAATTTATATCCTCAGCACAACTCTCACTTTCCTGACATAGAAGACCAGAATATCCCACAGCCTATCCCACATTTCCCCTCAGATAGGCCAAATAGCTCATACCCAAATTCTCCAACACTGAATTCCTCTTCTTCCAAAACCTTCCTGGTAATTCCAGGTGAAATCCCAGGAATTCCTCTCACTGGCCAGACCTGGATTCCCATGTCCTGTCCTGAAGCTCAGGTGAATAATGAGCCTCACTCAACCACACGGGCTGGCGGTGGGAGAGGGTGGATTCCCCAATGAAAATCAGGGTGCTGTTTTCCAGGAGAGAGGGGATGAGGTTAGAGCTAGGCAGACCAAAAATAGCTAGATAGATAGATGATAGATGGATAGATGGATGGATGGATGGATGGATGGATGGATAGATAGATAGATATGATAGGTAGGTAGGTAGCTAGATAGACAGATGAAGAGGAGGAAAAAGGAAAGGAAATGTTTATTTCTTTAAACTACCTTTTAAAGTAATTAAATTCGTTGGATGCAAGAACATGCTTTTTGTTTCCTTGTTGCCTCCACAGGACTCCACTGAGAAACACACAGCATGGGCAGGGAAAAGGTAAAGAAAGGGAAGAAGGAGAATATTGACAGACAGTAAATCTCTTTGTGGGATCTGTGCCCTGTCTTCACTCTGTACTCACTCCAGCTTATGAGCTTCATAAGCATTTGCTAAATGAATAAATGAGTGGAATAACTCAGGGTGGGCAATCCTTTTAGAGCGGAATCCTAAACATCTAACCTCTGTTTTCGATCTCAGGGTAATGCATCTCTTGTCTCTTGAGAGAAAAACACAGCAGCAGGAGGCATTAGCTTCTAACAGGTATCAGCAAGTACAGGCAGAGAGGCCTGGTGCATTAATACTAAGTGAAATAACTCAGGGTTCTAGACAAGTTAAATATGTGGATGTCCTTGGATTTAAATAGCAATTTTGAAAGAAAAGAAGAAGAAAATTTGGTTTTAGAAGGTGGAAAAGATATGAAACCAAAATTCCTTCCAGAGAAGCATTTCCCCAGTAGTTTCTGGGTTTTCACTTGTTTGTTTGTTTTTAATCTTGTTATGGTTTCTAAGGTATCTAAACTTAAGCTAAGTGACTTGTACCATTGCATTTCCAAGCTGTTCACAGCTCAACTTCTCAATAGAATGAATAAATTCCAGAACAATCTTGAAATGAGTCTCAAAAATGATCATGATGGAACTATGTGAGATTTTAAAATCTCAAGGAAAGATAACATAATAAAAAGGTAAAATGGGCTCATTGGTCTCTGGTCCCTGATTCAGATATAATTCTTTGGTTGGGCTTTTTGAACAACAGTTTTTGCAAATTATGTTCATGGTATGCTCAGGATCTCATATGTAAATCAAACTGACACAATTCTCTTATGGGGAAGAAAAAATGGTCTTTTGTAAAGTACAAAATTCTACTACTATAGTATTCATTCAATTGCTGTGCCTTTGAGAAATTTTTTGCACCAGAAACCATGTCAGGGACTAAGGATACTAAAATTTGTAGGGACTATACCTGTCTCTAGGAAGTCTCAATCTAATGAGAGAAAGAGATGTTTAAATACATCCAATCACTGCACTGGGGGTATGTCATAGACCAGTAGGGGTAGAAAGAAAGGTGTGATCAATTTCACTACAGATCAAATTTAACAAGAAATCAGCTCTATTTTTTAATGGAAATAGCTTCAGCATTTCATGGTTTGTTAAAATGTTTGCTATCAGGTTTTAGTAAAAAGAATATATCATATTTAAATAGTTTCCTTTATTTCTAAATTACTTGGCATTTTTATTAGGAATGGGTGTTGAATTTTATGATGCCTTTCAGGCATCTATTGATATAATCATTGACTCTCCTCATTTAATTTGTTGATATAATAAATTACATTGATAGATTTCCTAATATTGAACCATCCTTATAGTCTTAGAATAAACTCTACTAGGTCATATTATACTGTTCTCATAATACACAGTTGGGATCAATTGCTATATGCTATAGAGAATTTTTATATCTATATTCATATAGGAAACTGTAGTTTTTCCCTTTTTGTAATATATTAATTAACTTTTAGTATTAAAGTTATGCTAACATTATAAAAAGATCAGGAAACTTTTGCTCCTTTTCTATAGTCTAGAATAGTTTAACAAACATTGGTGACTTTTTTATTTTAAAGGATAGAAAACATTGTGAAAAACTTATACATGTTTTTTCTTTCACAATCCACTTCTCAATCCAGTATAAAAGGAAATTCAAGATACTTTAGAATGTATACATTCTTTCTGGAATCATTTACTCATCCTATGGATACATGTTGTCATAGGTCGGATTTTCCATGAAACAGACTGTGCAATAGAGATCTGAGTACAGGGAGTTCACTGGGGAGTGCTCTTGAGAGTGTTGACCTGTAGAAGAGTGAAGGGAGCAGGATTGAGCATAGGGAAGGAAGCTGAAAGGAGCAGAGGAAGAGGATGAAATCAACATGGACTTGGGCCCATTTCGCCAGGAGCACTAGAGCTAGGATGGCCTTTCAGGGTTGCCCCTTGTGTTAGTCAGAGTTCTCCAGAGAAACCTGTACTGAAACAGGTTCTCTTCAATAGGAGATATATATATCTCCTGTCTTCAATAGGAGAGATAGATAGATAGATGATAGATAGATAGATAGATAGATAGATAGATAGATAGATAGATAGATATTTACTATAAGGAAGAATTGGCTCATGTGATTATGGAAACTAAGAAGTCCCACAATCTGCCACCTGTAAGCTAGAAGCCCAGGAAAGCTGGTGGTGTAGTTTCAGACCTAGAAGGCCTGAGAACCAGAAGAATTGAGGTGTAAGTTCCAGTTCAAGAGCAGGAGACTGATGTCCCAAGTCAGCAGTCAGGCAGAGAGAAAAAATTCTCCATTCCTCTGCCTTTTTGTTCTATTCAGAATCTCAACTGACTGGATGCTGCCGACCCACACTAGGGAGAGCAATCTGCTTTCCTCAGTCCATCAATTTAAGTGCTAATCTCTTCCAGAAACACTCTTACAGACACACCCAGGAATCATGTTTAACCAGATATCTGACCATCCCATGGCCCAGTCAAGCTGACACATAAAATTAACCATCACATCCCCTAATGAGGCAGGGGGGCAGGTCTTTGCATCCTTGTGTCAACCAGTCATTGGATGGGAACTGCCTCTGGACAGGGAACCTAATCTTGAGTGAGGCAGCTCCCTTAGGCCAAGGACAAGTCTGTGGGGGACACTCAATTGTGAGATATCCACAGCCAACACTCCCAGCATTTGAGGGAATGAGCATATGTTGGTCCTGAAGGGGTGGGTCTGAGTGGTACACCAATATATATCCACTGCATATGCTTCAGTTGGACTAAAATTTGCACCTCATCCCCTTAGAATAAATATTAGCATGGATCAATAACTTCCAGATTTTCCAAAACTTCCTATGCCTTTATGGAAACTATTATTTTCCTTTATCTAGACACTTGGATGCTCAAAGGATTTTAACATGGTAATTCTCAAATACAGCCACAATAACTAAGTGAACAAATTTTCCATTTGGCAAATACATGATTTTTGCACTCAGGAATAAGTTTTGAGCCTCTCCAATGACAGTTTCTCTCCTCACAACTTTATCTTATCTCAAGTATATAGTAGTCATTGTAAAATACCTGCGGGCCGGCCCTGTGGCTTGGTGGTTAAGTGCACGCGCTGCAATGCTGGTGGCCCGGGTTCGGATCCCGGGTGTGCATCGAGGCACCACTTCTCCGTCCATCCTGAGGCCGAGTCCCACATACAGCAACTAGAAGGATGTGCAGCTATGACATACAACTATCTACTGGGGCTTTGGGGGGAAAAAATTAAAAATAAATAAAATCTTTAAAATACCTGCACTTTGTTACACTATTGCTTTAACATTTCCTGTCTTGGTTGATCAAATAATGTTCTTTAGGGTTACAGAATTCCGCATAATATTGTTCCACCTGATGTGTTCATTTTTTTAAGGAAAATTATTGGTACATATAGCACATCCCCTTATTTACATTTCCTCTTGATGTCTACGCTATTTATTCAAGAAGATCACATTTCTATATTACTGTGAGAACAGCATTTCTTAGCAGGAGATTCAAGATCTGGTTCTCCAAGATCTGGTCTCAATCTAGTTTTATAACCTAATGATCTAACTCATGCCTTCCCACCTACCCACTCCCCCAACCCCAATCAAGCTAGGTACAATGCACTTATATCCACTCTAATATAACATTTCACAAGTGCTGTCTTGACCCAGTTTTGAAGCCATGTCTAAAAACTCTCCATTCTCCTTCATGAGCAGTTTGCTAAGCCCCCACCCCAAACACTTCCCTTATCAGGCTGTCACTCTCCAGGGCCACTAAGCATACACCCCATCCAGCCCCCATTATGAGGCTCCCACATTCCTGGTCTGGGTACTAAACAACCTCTTTGCTTGAGAGCCATGTAATTATTCAAATTAACTAATCCCCAGGAAGCCTGCAAAACCTCGCTACTACACCCACCCAGCCTGCCACACACAAACCAGTTTCTACAGCTGCAGCTTGCTGTTACCCTGACCCCAGTCACAACGTCTGTATGGCCCTACCAGGCAGCCTTCTCTCCTTTGGAGCTCTAAGTAACAAAGAGTTCTGCCTTTTATCTAACCCAATGTCAGCGTAGTGTGTCCGGCCATCAAAAGAATCTTTAAATTTCATAAAACACATACTTGTTTATTTGTGCATACACTTCTCTGCCTCCAAACATTTACTTATCCTGTTTTCCCCTTGTGTGACGTCCTCCTACCTGCGTTCATCCTCAACTGTGAATAGCCTATCCTTTTTATTCAGAGATCCACCTGAAAGTCTCCACCTTCAGGGACCTTTTTCCTTGTCTGTGTTCTCATCTGTCCTCTTGTCTTTCTTTGGGCCACTCTTAAAGCACACATCCTTCTGTTTTATATCACAATGCTTTGTGGGCAGACCTGCCATATTCATCATTTGATAAGATATTTGAAAACACTACAGTGTTTTAGTTTCTTTGACTGTGCCGTAGTCTCTGGCATGAGGTCTGTTACAAGGTAGCCCCCTCATCAAATATTTATCAAATTCAATTCATTGGAGCACTGTTATGCAGTTGCAACCCTCCCTGGAAGTGACAAGTCCCATTCCTGACATTTTGATGCTCCTTTCTTTTGCTCCCACTCTGAGAGTGGAGGGGTTACAGGTGTGTCAAGGCAGAGGCTGGAGGAAGAGCAAACACTGAAAGGAAGGTCTGCAGTCCTGCCCCAGTGGAAAGGGGTGAATAGAAGCAAGGCAACAAGAACACCAAATGGCCAAAATCCTTCATGGAAGTTTATTGTAGGGACACACAGAAGGTGGACAACAAATATTTGTTGAATGTAACAACCAGATTTCAGAACCTTGAATTGACCATGCCAGGATTAGGTCACATATCATTTGAGTTGCGTGGATATAGAGGACCACACTGGACCAAAATTTTTTGTATTGCAATTAATTTGCCTTTCTGAATTGTTCACATGGTAATTAAGTTCACTTGGCTCCTAATTGCATAAGATAATGTTTTAAAGACAAAACCCTTTTTTCTTTATAATTCATGAGTTGTGAGATTCCCCCCCACCCCCATAAGATTCTTTGAAGTCTTATCCTAAAATACTTTCTTGAGTTAAAAAAGGAAGAAAACATCTAACAAAATTTTTCTCTCTTGAACCACAATTAATTTAAGATACAGGATGCTTAACCGATATCTCTAAGGAAAAGATGGTTTTATTTTGTTTTTAATGCAAAATGCTGCTTGCACTAGCAGATTTGTGTAGCAACTCTCATACGGCTAATTAAATGAATATCATGACAAAAAGTATGTATATTCAAAAGATCAAAAGGCTACAGTGAATGTGGGCAGCTTTCAGCTTAGCTATCTTCTCTGTTCTCAATCCCTCAATCTCTCTCGCTCCCACTACCTCTACTTCTACCTCTCAAGGCATCTCGATCTCATTCCTTGCTTGTTTCTGATTGTCCACTCTTCTCCCCATCCTGTAGCCTAATTCTGGAGGCAGCCAATAAAATAGGCTCACCTCATGTCCAGCTGACCTACTGAACCCTATCATTCTTCCAGGCTACCTGCTGGGTTTGGACTGCCTTAAGTCTGAAGCACACTCCTGATCTAATCAAGACCTTCCCTGCACAAAGAACAATTCAGTCCTGCTCCCCTGAACTATGGGCTGTTGACAAAGCAGTTGAAACTAGGGTGACAAATTCAGCCAACACAGTCATTATCATCTTTCATTTTTCCATGATGGAAAATAGAAGCTGAAAACCTGCAAAGATTGTAGGCTTCAAAAATTCCTAACAAACTGCAGATATCCTGGTCTTTGGTTAATTTTGCAGGACTTCAGCATGAATCAAACCATCAGCTATTGAGCAAGCATCTATTTCTTCCTGGCACTTTGCTCCATGTTCTAACACATCCAGAAATATGGCAGAACTCCAGAACAGGACAAAAGCTTAGGAATTCACTTTTATGTTATAAATGAGAAAAACTGAGACCTGGAAAATTCAGATTTATTTAGAAGACCTGGCCCTTGCCTTAGAGAACTTTTAGACCCAATTCATGATACAAGATATATTATAAATTTTTTTAGCCTTGATATAGCTAAAAACAAATAAACAATACCTGAGCACACTTTAACTAACTGTTACAACGGCTAACACAGCCTTCAAATTCTACAGGAATTCAGGGAAGGGAAAAATTACTTTAAGGTGGTCCAGGCTGAGCCCTGAGAGAGGGAGAGAATTGGGAATAGTGGTAAAGGCACAGCCTCCAGCATCAGGGAAGATCTGGGGAGAAGATGTGTTGGGCGACAGACAGGAGAAGGGCAAGGCTGGATGGGTCGGGTCATCTGTTGAACATCTTTCCATGTCAGATCAAATAGTTTGCAATTCATCCAAAAGAATTAATCTATTAATCCTAAAACAAGTCATTATATATTTTGAAGCAGGAAAAATATATCATGAAAACGGCATTTCACAAAAGGAGATCCAACACAGCACAGTGGCTAAAAGCATGGGTTTTGGAGCCAGGCAGCCTGGATTTGAATTCGGGCTCCACCACTTACTCACTCTGTTACCTTAGGCAAGTCACTTAACCTCAGTGTTCTCATCTGTAAAATGGGAATTATAATAGTACCTACCTCACAGGATATTTGGAGGACTGAATGAGTTAATATTTACAGCATATTTAGAGCAATATTTGCTCTTATTAACAGTGTTATTATGACTCCAGATATCATCTGGTGGGGAGACATCCTGCTCACAGAAAGATTAGTTCAATGGCTTCTGGCATAAACCAGAAAGCAGATGATGAGGTGTGAATTTAGGACCACGAGGTAAGGAATCCCAGGCAGTGCACCAAAAGAGGGATAAGGAAGTGGTAACTGAGTAGGTCTAGAGGCTGAAATACAGTGAAGAGTTAAAGGCAAACCCACGATGCTGAGAATATACTGGATTCACTGAAATTAGCAACTTTGTAGAAATAAATGTTAAGCATGAGAAAATGTATGTTTTCACAACCTTGGAGTGAAAATATCCTTTAGCATCATTCATACGAGGCACCCAACCCCATAAAGTCTCATAGATTTCACCACTTATCATCTCTCACAGTCTCCCACTCTCAGGGTTCAGTCCTGCTTGGTTCTTTGAATTCCCCACTTGCACATCCAATAACACCCTCATCAAAAATTTCCCTAGAGGTGTTTTTGCCTCCCAAGTTACCTTGCTCACTCCATTTCCCTAAAGTTCCCACTAGTTCCCACCACACCTGGTAGAATCTACATTACAAGTGTCAGAATAGCCATATACAGTTTCACAACACTTGATTGCACCATGACCCAGAAGAGAGATTTAAAATCCCATCTCAACGTCCCCTTGTCTGGTGGTGAGACTGCAATGTATACACGTGTGAGGCAAGATGTGAAGAAGGAGGTCTTCTTACCTCCAAGTACAAGAGTTGAAGCATGAGCCACTACCCTGATCCTCCCTTCCGCTCATCTTACATATCCCCTCTGAAGTTCTTCTTTCAAAAAAATTCATTGAGAAATGTGGCACAACTAGGGCTCTGTGGGGATCAAAGGAGGGTACAAAGATGGAATTTGCCAACTGCCCTTTCCTATTTAAGGGCCAGTCACCCACAGACTTTCAGTCTCTTCCCATTTCTCTCTCTGCCTCTTTCCCTACTTACTGAATTTATTCTTATATGCTTAGAAATAGATGTGTAAATATAGAACAAAAGGGAAAAACATTTAGAAATATCTAGTCCAAACTTTTCATTTTTATGGATTATGAAACAGATCCAAAAATGTTGAAGGGACCTTCTCAAGCTCCAAGAACTTTCTATATTCACTACAGTTTTGAATACAGCTTATTATCCTGTATCATTCAGAAAGTAATACATACTGGGCACCATAAACTTACTATATGCCAGCTCAAATGATCTCATAACAACCTCATTAAGCAGACATTATTAATCCCTTTTTACAAATAAGGAGTCTGAAGCTCAGAGAGGTGACATATCTATGAATAGTCACTCAGCTAGTAAGTAGTGGTGACAAATTTTAAACCCAGGTCTTCCAATTCTCTCTTGCTGCTATATTGAACTTCTACCACTTCTAGTGCCAGGACTTGGCGGGAATTGGGTTCAATGTCTACATACTATTTTCTTCTATGTCTGTACATTATTCAGGACTCTTGTTAATTTGTGTAATTTTTTATTTGATTTGATTGTCATCATCAGCATGTAAAATGAGACTGCCTGGACACTTGCCATCCCCTTCAATGGACCTTATCTCTTTTACAATCCACCCATTCTTTGTTGGAATTCCTGTTGGCATTCATTTAGTATGCTTTTGGCTACAGGTAACAGATAACCCAGCTCTCAAAGGCTTAAACCATGAGGATATTTGAATTAGGCCAGATCATCAAGACTGGTATGGGTTCAAAGATTGATAAGAACAATTCAGAATTGGCTAACATGGTTTCATTTTACTACTCACTTTGCTTACTACCAAATTGGCAAAAAATAAAAAAGATGTACATGAGTCCTGGGACACAAGTTAGTGATTCTCTGATGCCTCCCCTATTTCTCAAGAATATGTCTAATTTTTGTGTCAAAGGATGGCGTCAATATAAGGAATCCACAAAGTTCTGGGAGCTCGGAACTACACGCTCACTGCCTCTGACAGCATTTAGCGAGGAGAGAGGGTAATCTCAGCCTAAAATGGTCTGCCCTACCATCATATAAGGAAATTCTTGCTGCCTCAGTTAGTTCTTTTCATGTTCTATTTCTCACTGCATCATCAAACCTAAACATCTTGCCCATGACCAACCATGGAGTGAGTTAGGAGCTCAACAATGTCTTCCAAAATCCAGGCTCCAAACAAAACAAGCTTTTTACAAAATTAAGCTCCATCTACCTCCATGTATAAGCTCTTTATCTTCTTGTTTATCACTTCAAGGTCACAAGTTGGCCAGTACAGATCCAGTCAGCACATCATTCCACCAGTATACCAAGCAGGGAAAAATGAGCAAGGAAAACAAATTCTCTCTTGCAAATCCTTGCATTTTTATCTGAACAGGAAAATATTTCACAAATGCTCCCCTAGCAGACTTCCTACTTACAGGTTATTGGCCAGAACTGAGCCACATGACCATTCCTGGCTGCAAGGGTGGCTGGGAAAGCGAAAATCTGGCAAAGTGGAAAGGGAGCTCCATGACCAGCTTAGACTACAGACTGATTCAGTCCTTGGGACAGGGCACTTTGCCTCTCTGACCAACATGCAGGTTTGGTTAACAAGGAAGTAGAGCGGCATGGCTATTGGTTGGACACTAACAATGTCTGCCATAGACACAGACATTGCCCTATAGGAATATAGGGCAGACTCCACATAGCATGTCTAACAACATTTTTTTTGTATGACTTATGACTTGGGAAGAGAACCTGTGTGTTTATATGATCTTAAATTAAGCAAAAGCTTACCCTGTCCAATGTTTTCTCTTGATTCAGCTTTACAAAGCAACCAAACTCCTTCCTGTTTTTTGTGTTTTGTTATTTCTTTTCAAATCTCCAAGAGGTCTACAATTTTATTGCCCAATTTTGTACTTTAGTATGACTCATTCTGCTGATTACCACTATAAAAGGCTTTGCAATCAAATTCCCAGCAAAAACAAAAACAAAAACCAAACCTTAAGAAAGTCCAATACCTGATGTCACCTCTTACCCCTCATTCTTTTTTTTTAAACCCATTAATCAACTGGATTCTTTTCTTTTAAATCCATTAATCAATTTGTTTTGTTTTTTTGTTTTTGCTGAGAAAGATTCGCCTTGAGCTAACATCTGTTGCCAATCTTCCTCTTTTTTTTTTCCTCCCCAAAGCCGCAGTACATAGTTCTATATTCTAGTTGTTAAGTCCTTCTAGTTCTGCCATGTGAGCTGCCGCCAAGTTTACCCCTCATTCTTAAGCTAAATAACTGATGGCTCTTGAACCACGCCTGCAGGTCACCATTCTTCCAGAGGTTTTCCTATAGCTGTGGGCAAATCTCTAACTCAAATCGACCAAGCACGACTGTGGTTGGAATCCATCCTTTCCTTAAAGCTTATGTTTTAGAACAATTCTTCTCTCTGACAATTACTTTGACCTTTAGACCCTTATTTTTCCTGCTAATCAACAGCAACCCAACATGACTTCCCAAATACTTCTTTGCCTCCTCTCTTCTTCCATTTTCTCTAAATGAATCTAAAGAATAAACGATTTTTGTCATTTCTGACTTTATCTGATCTTATCATTTTTCCTCCTTTTTCCCTCTTCCAACTACTTTCCGAGTATTCCTGAGTATTCAGTGGTCCTTCCTTAATTGAGAGCTCTCCTTATTCAAAATTTAATTATACACAGACTGTAAGTCTTAAGTTAAAAATTAGTGGACTTTCATTGTAGTCACCACGATTTGTAGCAAATATTATACATACAAAGTGTCATGACTTTGTTTTGTCTGCACCTCTACACAAACGTTATAAAATTATGGAGTTGGACATAAAAGAAAAGTGTAGGAGAAAATCCTGAAAAATTTATAAGGAATGAGGCCTGATAAATGTCAATTAATCATACAGAACTAATAATTAATAATTTAAGATGTAATGAAAACAAGTTTTGTATCAGTTAGCTGTGAGTAACAGAGACCTTCAAAATATAGTAGCTGAATGTAGACATTTCTTTCTTTCCCACTGCTTATAGCTCATTGGCCACAACTTGGTCAGGTCGCCAAAAGGAGTCTACAAGGAAGGCTAAGAAATAGTCCTTTAGCTCAGTGTCACTGTTCTCAGCTAGCTGAAGGGAAGGTGTCAGGAGACGCTAGGAAATATATAGTCCTTCAGTTTGATGGCTGTGCTTAGCTAAAAATTTGCAAGTGGTTACTTAAGAAGGGAAGAATGGATATGGATAATTGGCAGTCTCTGCTGCATCACTGTGTCTCTATTAAGTGAACATAAAACATATTTTAAGTGCTTCTTCATAGTTTTACTCTGATGTGCATCCTTCTAATCCATGCATTCTCAACAGGGCAATATCGCTCCCAAGGGGGTGAAATTGGTTCTTGGAAGGCGGATAGCAGGGCAAAAAACAATCTTACTCTTATTATGTATAAAACACAGAAATACATAACAGTTATACAATAGACCTTAATTTAGGTATTAAAATTTCATGGGGGAGGCTTTTAGGAAAAAAATCATCTCAAAGGCCCTTTGAATGGTGGTGGGGGGAAGGATACTGAAAAAAAAGTTGAGAAACATTGTTCTAACCTAACATTGGAGTTTTCAGAAACATCTCAAGGTTGGGCAAGGAAACATGTGTCTTTTGGCAAAGCTTCTTTTTAGTACTCTACAGGTTATATAATGCAATCAATAGAAAGGACATGTAATTTTAAATTGGACTGACCATTCTTTCAACAATTATTTTTGAGTATATATTATATGAGAAAATACGCTGAGTGCTGGGGACACAGCCAAGAATGGAACAGACACTCTTGCTCCCGTGGGGAGTACAGGCTGTTGGAGAAGGCCAGACGTTGGACATTGGGTATTGCATTGAAGACAGATCACAAAGTGTCCAAGGCATCTATACTTGGGGTCTGAATTTAAATCTTCTTTACCACTTCCTCGCCAATGACCTGGGCAAATTATCACCCTCTATAGGCCACAGTTTCTACCTCTAATAACATTTTTGTGAGGATTCAAGAAGATGAGATTGAATGTATTATGACTATGTCTGATACATACCAGGTGCTTAAGGAAATGGTATTATTCATATTATTATCTGGTGGTTTCCCCTTACATATTTTGGCTGAATCTATGTTTTTCTCCTATCTTAAACTGCTTACAATTGTTTTATGTAAGGCTGTTTATGTAAGGTGTTTTATGTAAGGCTAGATGTCTTCATTCCTATGTTCTTAAATCAAGTTTTGAAATAATTTACTTTGTATGTTTTTTTGTGTGTCATCTCCCAGGTCTCTCAACCTTCTCAGTAATGTACTCTAGTATGACTTAAACATATTTTTTTCCTAATAAATGGGAAGAATCCTATAACTCTTTAAATATATTTCCTTGCTTTCTGCCAAGGTGTCATATCTTATCATCTTATCTATTTGACGCCAGTAGTTTGCCTCTCCCCTACTGAAATCACCTCCATTCATCTTCCTCCTGGAATTTCAAAGACCTGACACACTTGCAGGGTACAATAAACACAGAGAGAATAACAAACCATGGGGATTTTGTATTCAAGGGTCAGAACCAACTGTCCTTCCTGTCCTACTCCCACTCGTCTGGCACTTGGGTCACGGAAATCTTCTCTTCCCATAGCTGGTGTGTTCAGAGTAGAGGCTGGGATCACTCCCTGCTTTTCAGGTACCCTCCTCCTTCTTTCTCTGGCATTACATGCAGAACTGCTACTGCCTCCACAGACTTTTCTCAAAGTCAGCTTCAATCAAAGGCCTTAAACTTCTCTGTTTCTTTACTATGTAAGAGCTGGGGGTTTTTTTAGATCTTTTACTCCCTACTAAGGATTCATCCTTCCATTAAAACTCTCCCAATTAAAATATTCTTATTCACTCTTTATCCACTTTCAGTTTGTCCCATTGTACTCCTCAACTGGTGTTTGTGGTCTTCAGAACAGCTTCCTTGTATTTGTCACAGAGGGAGATGAGTTATTAGCAAAGAGAACAATCAACATCTACAGAGTGCTGACTCTGGTCACGCACTATGCCAAGCAAGAACTTTACATTTTTTCTCTCTCATCCTTTTCCTAACCCCTTGATGAGGGGATGTACCCCAAAGTGCCGGCTCTGGAGTCTAACTCCATGGGTTTTAATTTCAGCTCCATCACTTACTATCTAAGAGATTTTTGATGAAGCACCTAACATTTCTGTACTTCAATTTCCTTTTCTATAAAATGAGGATAATGATAGTACCTACTTCATAGGATCGCTATTAAACATTAAAGTCTATTACATGTAAAATACTTAGAACAGGGCCTGACTCAACCAGTTTTAACTATTGATACTATTACTATCCCCATTTTACATATGAGAAAAATAAGGCACAAAGAAATGTTATAACTAGCCCACATTACCCAGGTGTTGGTTATTGGCAGAGCAGGCAGTCTGCTCTGTAATGTGTGCTGCCAGAAGGAATTAAGGAACTAAACCATATAACTTCAGAGAGGCAGTGAAAGAATCCAACTGTGTAGTCAAGGCTAGACATTTAATGGTGTGGCACGAGAAGTGCCCGGGGAGGTATTACACGTCTGAACGGTAGGAAGCCTCTTTAGGAGTGCTCGACTCACAAGTTATCTCCCTGCTACCAAAAACCAGAGAACGAGAAAAACCCTTCCACAGAGGGGCACAGAGAAGAACACATTTTTAGGAGGTATTTGAAAATACAAATTTAGAATAATGCTCTATACTCAGAAATCCTAATTTGCACAGATTTGTGCAGTATCAATCTGGAAAAAAAATAGCTAAATTCATACAAATACATTAATCTACTCAACACATGCTTACTGAATGCCTACTATGTACCAGGTAACGTTCACAGTACTGGAGATGCAGCAGGGAAACAAGCCCCTGCTTTCATAGAGCTTAAATTTAGGGGGCAATGAATAAACAAACAATTTGAGACAGTGATAAGAGCCATGGATGAAATAAAAAGGGTTAATGTGATAAGAAAAATTTTTATTCCTTAAATGTCAAGGTAGAGACCGGGAATTCTCTGCAATGAATGTGTATAGCTGTTCTGAGCCAAGATGTTGACTAGTATCACATGGACTGACATGGATTAGCATAGAACCAAGAAACAACTCAAGAAATCACACAGAACCAGGACCTCTAGAAGAGGATCCAGACAGAAGTAGTATAAAGACATTTTCCTTAGCCACTCTCAATAACTACTCTGAAGTTATCTGTGTATATGCCTGTGTTTACATTAGTTGTCTAGAACATTGTATGTGGGAGCTTTCTCAACAAATCTTTTTTTGTCACTTTATAAAGTCTGTAATTAAAATAGCCCCTTCAGATACTATTTGATGGTACTTGAACAGGACAAGGCTAACTGACAGTTATGGATGTAGACCTGGAGCCTGGAGAAGATAAATCCCAATAAGCACCCTTTCTACACAATGATGTCTGAGCAGGGACTTTGGCTCTGTTGTCCATCACACCTTTGTCAGCTTATCCTCCATTTTGTGACCCTCTCCTGCAATCTGTGACCTATGATTTGTACAAAGTACATTAAAAACCATGAAGCTCCCATGTTTCTCTAAGAACTCAAAGAACCCTCTAAGACCTTAGCTTATTTCTACATCTCCCATAAGGCCACTTTCTGCTTCATATCATAGCTACTGTGTACTCATCTTTTAAATTCCTGAGGTCAGAATCATGTGTCATTTGTCTGAGTCCCACACAGTGCCAGACACAATTCCTTAAACACAGCAAGTTACATCTGCAGAATGTAGTGCTCTTTCTGCTTTAAAAGAAGAAGGCAAAACAAAAACTAATTCAAAATGGATCAAAGACCAAAACAGAAGAGGTAAAACTATAAAATTCTTAGCAGAAAATATAGGGGAAAAGCTTCAAGATATTAGATTTGGCAATGATTTCTTGACTATGACACCAAAAGTACAGGCAACAAAAGAAAAAAATAGACTAAAAAAATAGACAATTATATCAAAATTAAAAACTTCTGTGCATGAAGGATACTATGAGATTAGGCAACCCACAGAATGGAACTAAATATTTATAAATCATATGTCTGATAAGGGTTAATATCCAGAATACACTAAAGAAAAGTCCTCCAACTCAACAAAATAACAAATAAACCAATTTAAAAATGGGCAAAGAACTTGAATAGATACTTCTCCAAAATAGACATACAAATGGCCAATAAGTACATGAAAACATGCTCAATATCACTAATAATCAGGGAAATACAAATCAAAACCACAATGAGATACCACTTCATACCCATTTGGATGGCTATTATTAAAAAAACCCAAACAAACAGAAAATAGCAAGTGTTGGCAAGGATATGGAGAAATTGGAACCTTTGTGCACTACTGGTAGGAATGCAAAATGGTGCAGCCTCTATGGAAAACAGTATGGCAGTTTCTAAAAAATTGAAAACAGAATTACCATATAATCCAGCAATTCCATCCATGGTATATACCCCAAAGAATTGAAAGCAGAGACTCAAACACATATTTATACACCCATGTTCACAGCAGTATCATTCACAAGAGCTAACAGGAGGAAGCAACCCAAGTGTCCATCCATGGATGAATGGATAAACAAAATGCGGTATGTACATATAATGGAATATTATTCAGTTTCTAAAAAGGGAGGAAATTCTGACAAGTGCTACAACGTGGACCAACCTTGAAGAAATTATGCTAAATGAAATAAGCCAGTCACAAAAGGACAAATATTAGATGATTCCATTCATATGAGGTACCTAGAGTAGAAGAGTGGTTGGCAGGGAGTGGGAGGGGAGGGAAGAAATGGGGAGCTATCATTTAATGGGTACAGAGTTTCAGCTTTGCAAGGTGAAATAAGTTCTGGAGATGGATGATGATGATGATTGCACAACAATGTGAATGTACTTAATGTCACTGAACTGTACACTTAAAAGTGGTTAAGATGGTAAATTTTATGTATATTTTATGATTAAAAAAAAGAATTAAAAAGAAGGTGAAGAGGAAGGAGAAGAAGGAGAGGGAAAGGAGGAAGAGGAACAGCAACAGCAAGAACAGACACAATCTGTATCACTATCCAGAGAAAACTGAAAATTCTTCCCCCACTGCTTTCTTCACCCTGAACCCCCTCTTCCCTCATTTATTTTCACCAGCTTGTGACCCTGGTACTTCTGCCAAAGAACTGGAATGGATATTAATTTGGAAGAATACTGATGTTGAGGTTATCATGATAAAAAGATCAATGAATGTTATATACTTATATTTTCTCTCCTCTCTCTCATTTGCTCTCTTTCTCTTTCCCTACACACACAACCACATATACACGCTCTCACACTTGACATTATTCAGATAGGTGGATAATTTTGTTCACTTTGAACCCAATCTAATAATACTATCTTCTCCAAAAATCCAAAGTACATGGGATTAATCATAAAACTATTATAAACTCCTGTTAGAAAGGACCAATTCAGTTACACTGTGGATAGATCAAACTCCCTATATATATAGTAATTCTACAAAAGAAAACCAAGAAAATGGCCAGTTTCATGAGGAAAAATGCTGTTAGAATAGAAGGAACATAAGGTTGCTGGGGGCAAAAACTAGTGGCCTCTCAAATCTCTCCCTGGGGCTTTAAAAATTCCAAGTATGGTGTATTTTTCAGACTGTTTCAGAAAGAACAGCTGATATCTAACCAATCTGGGTAAAAGCTGTGCCCAATTATTTCTGTGGTCATTTGTGGTTTGTTATGACATTCTCCAATCTACTTACTGATTCATGAAGCAACCAAACAAGGCTCTTTGCCAGATTTTCTGGAGTGCCTTCCCTATGTGCTTCATGTTTTCATTCAGACAATAAGGGAGACTTGATCCCTTTAGGCCAAACCATCCCAACAACCCTGAGACCATACTACTTTTCTCAAGGGCTTGTCACAATGGAACTGTGAGGCCAGCTTCTGTCCTGGCCTTTTATCTTAGCGCAGCCACTCTGGAGCCACTGTGGTTGATCACAGCCTGCCTGGTATTTGATCAGATCATACCGAATCCTTGCTTTGGTGTGTGGCCAAAAGAGGGCCAAGAAGGGTAACTTACTATTAGTTTAAATGTCCCACAGCCAAGCACCTTCTGGGATCTGTTTTTAGATTCTGCCTCCATTATCCTGGGAAGCAGAGGAAAAACCCGGAAGCCTTTTCTCCATCTGGGTCTTTCCTCAAAATATCATCAAGAGGAGGAAAAGTGATGTGAAAGTAGGTGTTGGTGGCCTCATTTTACAGATGAGAAGTTTGAGAATAGGAACAATGAAGAGGAATGACAGTTCAGGAAACTGTTTGAGAACCCAGATTACAGGCTCAGTCATGACCAAAATCAAATTCTAGCTCTGTCACTCACCAGCTATGTGACCTTTGGCAAGTTACTTAAACTCTCTGACTCATTTTTCTCATCTATAAAATAATATGACACTAATAATACATACTTCAAAATATGTGAAAAAGAAAGTACTGAACACAAGGCCTGGCACATAGATAATGCCGATTAATGTTAACTGTCAGTATAATTATTATGATTATCATGATCATTAAGAGACTTACACTATCTCTTAGCTATTGCGAAGCTAATATATTTCTGTATCAGTGAAGACGCTCTCTGTTATGCTGCGCTAACAAATAACCCCGAAAATCTCAGTGGCTTACCACAAAGGATGTTTTCTAATTCTTGCAGCATGATCATCGAGGCCAGCTGTGGCTCTCCTCTACATAATCGTCATTCTGTGACCCAGGTGGATGAAGCAACACCCTCCGAACCACTGCCTGGAGTTGTGGCTGAGGGGAAAAAGAATAGAGTGAAGTCTAACCTGGCTTTTTATAGCTTCTGCCCAGAAATGGCCATGTGCCACCTCCACTCATATTCCATTGGCCACAGCAAGCCCAACCTCAATATCATGGAGAAGTATAATCCTCCACCTTGGAGGGAAGCAGAAAGGGTTAACAGTACTAGAGTCACCGCAATGGAAGAGCCGGGATCAGAGCTCTAAGGCTCTTTCCACTACACTACTCCATCCTTCAGTAAATTAAAGTTTATGAGATCGTTTTTCTGTAAAGTTAAATTTGTGGTAATGAAATATAAAATTTTTAAAAGAGAGACAGTGAGAATCTTGCTCTTTTTCTGCGTGCTATTCTTTCCATAAATTTACACTGATGTCATTCTGCTGTCATGCAAAGACGATGAAGTAACCAGAGGCAGCAGCGACATGAGTCTGCAGAAGCTTTGCTGCCCTCCTGGGTCCCCTGCTGCTTGGTGAGTTCCACTTTCTTCACATCACAGGCTGACAGGTAGTCACTGTCTAAGGCAGATGTCAAAGGGACATTCTTCCATTAAATTTGTCCTGCCATTTCACTTTTCAGTAATTTGAGGTCCTTCCACAAAGAAAGAGACTGGCAAGACCATTAGCCCTATCCTTTGAGTCTCTGTTCATAAATAAACTCAGGAAGTAAGCTGAGTCACAGTCTTTACCTCATGCCGTAGAATCATAAAAGCTTAGCATGATGAGGCCCCTCCAGTTTATCTAACTCAACTCAACAGCTAATGCAGAAACAATTCCTTCACATTGCCAGTAGATTTGAATGCTTGAGTACTTTTCAGCAATCCCGTCTCAGTTTGAATGCTTTCAGCAATGGGAAACTCACTACCTCAGAGGCAAGCAATTCCACTATTGGAACGTTATGACTTTTAGAATGATTCTCCTCATGTTGAGCTAAAATCTGGCGAGGCACAGATTCCACCCCTTTGTCCTAACTCTGCATTCCAGTGGAACACAGAAAACCATAGCATCGTTCCAAGAAGGACTTTCCAATACTTGAAGAAAGTCCTTGAAGCCTTTTGTTGGTCCTCTCTCTTGCCTCCCATTACTTTTCATATAACAGGGATTACAGAACCCATATCTACTTTGCCAATCTGGCTATAAGATACCCAGTGAAAAACTCAAACATTTTAATCAGAGGCAAATATATCCCTAAAACAACTGATAAGGAGGGTTAAAATAGGAAAATTAGGGAAACCTATCAAGTCTGAGAATATCATTTATTGTTCCATTTGTATTCAACTAATAAATAGTAATGAGATCTTCTCAGAAATACTCAGAGGTCAATGAGTGAGGAGAAGAAAGACTGAATTTTACATTACATAGTCAGCAATTTATTCCACAATATTAAAAAGAATGTTGTGCTTTTTGAGATTGTCTCATAAATTCTATCAAGAAAGCCTGTCTTTGAATTGTCTTCCAGAAGTAGATACAAATACAACAAAGTTCCTCCCAGATCCTCGTAGGACCAACAACCTACAAAGGTAAACAGCCACAGGTCTTGGGATGGAGAACTGATTTTCCACCCTGAACAGTGAAGCAAGCTGACTCTCATGGAGAAAAGAATTTTCATTTGGAACATCCACTGATTTTGTAAGCTGTAAGTCACAAAACGAGGAATAAAGACAAAGAGAATTAATTAGCTGTCCTTAAATTGAAGCATGTACTACCAAGGGTCTCTGTCGAGTTTCCTTTGCATATAGAGCTCCCTCCTCACTAGACAGCTTCCCGACTTGCTTCGTCCCCTGCTTCAGTCCTCTGCTCAAATGCCATCTCCTCAGTGAAGCTGTTCCTGACTCCTCTACTTAAAATTGCAACCTCCTATGGAAAACAGTATGGAGGTTTCTCAAAAAATTAAACATAGAACTACCATATGACCCAGTAATTCTACTTCTCGGTATTTATCTGAAGAAAACAAAAACTCTAATTTGAAAACATATATGTACCCCCATGTTCACTGCAGCATTATTTACAATATCCAAGACATAGAAACAACTTAAGTGTCCATTAATGGATGAATGAATAAAGAAGTTGTGAGATTATATAGACAATGGGATATTATTCAGCCATAAAAAAGAATGAAATCTTGCCATTTGCAACAACATGGATAGACCTCGAGAGCATTATACTAAGTGCAATAAGACAGAGAAAGAAAAATACCATATGATCTCACTTATATGTGGAATCTAAAAAACATTAAGAAAATAAAAACAAAACTAAGCTCATGGATACAGAGAACAGATTGGTGATTGCCAGAGGTTGGGGCATGGGGGTGGGAGAAATGAGTGAACTGTTTTTGGTGTTTTTTGTTTAGTTTAAATAAATTGAATAAAAAATAATAATAAAATAAAATAAAATTGTAACCCCCTCCTATTAGAGCCTCCATCTTCCTTTCCTGCTTTAGTTTAGTCATAGCACTTATCACCACCTAACATGGGCTATTTTTCTTATCACTTCCTTTATCATACGTCTTCTCCCACTATAACACTAGTTTCAGGAGGGCAGGGATTCTGTCATATTTTCATTTTCATATCCCCAGTGCCTAGAACAGTACCTATAACTCAGTATCTGGTTTCTAGACTTTTTTAAAAGACAAAAATTATCTACTCTCCTAGTGGAGCATACATTCTAGTGGAGATGGACAACAAAACAAACCAATAAAATAATCAAGCGATGAGGGCGATGTGGGATGATCAGGGAAGGCTTCTTAGAAGTGGTTTCATCTGAGCAGTGATGGGGAGGATGATACAGCCACTTGGATAGAGATGGCAGAAGAGTTCCAGGCAAAAGAACCTCAAGTATGATGCCCTGAAGACAGAATAAGCTGGCTGAAGAATTGGAGAGACAGGAGCCCAATCTTGGAATGCTTTCTTCATGCATCCCCATTACTAATCATAGTATGGATCACCAAAGTCCCTTTTGCACCTGCTTTGAATACCATTTCTTAGGCTCTCTAAGCTCCTTCTTATTATTCAGGCCTCTCAGCAGAAATACCACTTCTTCAAAGTGGGCTTCCCAGGACACATGTGCACACATACACCAGCAACAGTCTCAAACACTCAATCTTGTCTTATATCCTTGATAGCATTTATCATTATCTGAAATTTTCTTTTGTAATATTTGTATAGTGTCAGGTACCCTATCACTATTATATAACCCCTGTGAGAGCAAGGACTTTTCTGTCTTATTCACTATTTCCAGTATCTAGAACCATGCTTGGCAAATGATAGATGCTCAAAATTATTTAATGAATATCTTAAGCCATTGTCCCTGAGAAGCAGAGGGACTTGTGCTCAGGAAGTTTACAGGGAGTGGTCTTGGGAAAAACATGTGTAATACAGTGAGGGAAGCAGAACCGACAGAGGGACGAGTTGAACTTGTGACTCAGATGCAGTTGACCCAGGATGGCCCTTCAGAGGTGCTCCCAGTGGAGACTCAACAAGGATCAGCTTAGACCACATGGACAGGTCATTGCAAGTGGGCTGCCCCCAGAGAGGGGGTAGGTATTAATTTGAGGCAAGGCAGTTCCCCTCAGCCAGGGTAAGTTCTGAAGAAGCCCTCAGCTGTGACTCACTAGAGCCAACACTCCGGGCAACTGGGGAATTGAGAGCCTCAATTCTGAAAGGGGACTTTGGGCAGCACGTCACAGCACCCACTATAATAAATGAACGATGAATGAATGCTTTCTTCCTACCTAAACTTATGTTAAAGCATCTCTAATCTAGCTGACCATATCCAATACAGTCATATCAACCCTATCATGTGGCATATCCCTCTACTCATTTTAACAATGTTGTGTATAAACATATACATATATACATAATCTTAAAATTATCTCTATCCTAGAAGATTTTTAAGTCTCTATTTATGTCACAAATAGTTCTAGCCCATTTTGCTGTTACCCTATTTCATTGTAGCTCTTGAAAATAAAGAAATTTCTTTTATAAGCACATCACAAACATTTTCATGATGATTTCAGAGTCAGGAATGAACCTGTTTAAGGTTTTCTCTCCACCAACAGAGGAAGCCCTATAGATGCTAATGAATTCTTTAGGTTTTTTTTTTTTTTTTGGTGAGGAAGATCAGCCCTGAGCTAACATCCATGCCAATCCTCCTCTTTTTTTTTTTGCTGAAGAAGACTGGCCCTGAGCTAACATCCATGCCAATCTTCCTCCACTTTATGTGGGACGCTACCACAGCATGGCCTGACAAGTAGTGCGTCGGTGTGCGCCCGGGATCCGAACCCAGACTGCCAGCAGCAGAGCGCGCGCACTTAACTGCTATGCCACGGGGCCAGCACCCTAGGTTTGTTTTATTTGGTGTGTCCTCATTACCTGGCTATTTTCCTGCCTTTAGCCAAAACAAAAATTCAATTGATCCTTCAGTTCCTCTGCTCTCTCTTAGAAACTGATATGTGAATGTTTCACATTGTTCCTTATGGTATGTGAAATGGTTGAAAGTAATAACAGTAATACTGAACTGGGGCAAGTCATCTGCTGAAAAGTATGGCAGGGAAATATGGAGGTGATAATATAACAGTCATTTTACTAGAAATGTCCAGGTGTCAGGGAGCTAGATACAGGCAAATAGTTTCGTCTCATGTTTCAGAGAGCTGTTTTCATGCCCAAATTTGAAGCACTAATAGAGGAATTTACGACTAAAATGATTCAGCATAATAGTTTTTTCTTATTTTAAATCTTCCTTTTAAAAATACCAATGTGTAGCAGAGTAATTAGAAAGCACAGGGAATTATTTTCATCTTCATTTTGGGAAATCAGTTTCCCTACCATACAAATATTCCCAACATTCTCCTCTACCCCCACCAGATGATGCCAGGCACTGGGTTTCTGACTAGACAGAGACTCTGAAGTCACCCAAACATCAGACCAGGAAGATGAGAACCATCTGAACAAGTCACAAATAAACAGGAAGAAGGCAGTCCTGAGTAATTCCCGCAGTATGAGATCTGGTTTCCTGAACCAGCTGGGGCATGGTGCATGGGTAGCTTGGTCTGGTTTCAAGAAACAGAGTGGACACTGACTATAAAATTGACCACCTTGAATGTAAATTAGTGCAGCCACTACGGAAACAGTATGCAGCTTCCTCAAAAAATTAAAAATAGAACTACCATATGACACAGCAATTCCACTTCATTACTGAAACAGCAGCCAGAACATGGAAACAACCTAAGTGTCCATCGTAGATGAATGGATAAAGAAAATGTGGCATATATATACAATGGAATATCATTCAGCCTTAAAAATCCTGCCATTTGCAACAACATAGATGAACACTGAGGCCATTATGAGGGCATTATGCTAAGTGAAATAAGTCAGACAGAAAGACAAACACTATATGATCTCACTTATATGTGGAAACTAAAAACGCAAAGTCATAAAAATGGAGAACAGTTCGGTAGTTACCAGGGTAGGAGGTAGGGGATGGAAGAAATGAGTGAAAGTGATCAAAGGGTACCAACTTCCAGTTGTAAGATAAATAAGTTTTGGGGACATAATGTACAGCATGGTGACTATAGTTAATACTGTACTGTGTATTTGAAAGTGGCTAAGAGAGTAGATCTTAAAAGTTCTTACCACACACAAAAAATTTGTAACTATATGAGGTGATGGATGTGTTAACTAAACTTAGTCTGGTAATCATTTTGCAATATATACTTATATAAAATCACTATCTTGTATACCTTAACCTTACACAATGTTACATGTGAGTTATATCTCAACGAAGCTGGATAATTAAATGATAAAACTGACCACCTTAAAATGACTAGGAAAAATGTAACTTATGTCGTAAACTGTAGTGACTAGGGATAAGAGAGGAAATAGCTTACTTGTGGCATACGGAATGTGTTTCTGCCAAATCCACTTTTATCCCAGGGGCAGACATGCAGACTAGCTGACCTGGGTCTCAACACAGCATCTTAACATCCATAGGCCAGCTTCCACCTCTGACAGTGATAAACTCCATCATGTTTATCCATCAGTATGGCTGGGTACCTGCTGAACTGAACCTTGTCCACAACCATTATTAGCTGTTTGATAAGATAAGAGAGAGGTAAGTGGGAAAGAAAGAAAACATGAAGTAGGAAGAAGGAGGAAGAAATTTGATTGGGGAGTTTTACTGAGTTTGATGACACATAACTTGGAAGCAAGGAGCATTCCTAGCTCTGACACACACGTAAATAGGGAAATTCTTCCAGACAAGCTTCTTTACAGAGATGGAATAGGTTGTCGCCTGCATGGGAAAGCTCCCTACTCTCTAGAATACTTTCCCATTCACTGAATAATGTCAGAAGTACCACTTTTTGAGCTTTGTGCCTTTGGGGTGGTGGTAAAAGAATGAGGAGGTCAGGTGACAATGATCAATTTTTTTCTCCCTCACAATTTTGCCTAGGACCAACCCTGCCACTTTTTGGTTGTAAGCCAATTTTATGGATAGATGCTGGCTCCTGAAAGGAACTTTACTGATGAGCTGATAGAATTTTCACATTCTGCAAGTGAACAATGGGGTGGGGAAAGAGCCAGAGAGACCAGATGACATGTTCATGTTATTTAACAGGATAGAGACAGAGATGGATCTAGAATGAGGGTGTTGTGACACCAGCCTAAGGACTAGCACTCCCTCTGCTCCTTCTGCAAGATTCTATTTCCATAGGACTGATTTGTGTAGATATGTGAAGGGATATAAGATGATAGAACACCAAATTCAGTGCAGCACTTAAAATGATTCTCAGGGTTAGATCACAGATGCTCACCTTGGGAGAAGTTGGATGTGGTGTGAAAAAAAACCATAACATAATGTTACATTTGGAAATTCTACAAACCTCTATTTTTTATGTATTACAAACCACAGAAAGAACAACTGGACAACACCTTCTTGGCTGGTGGGAGTATGGAGAACCTGAATTCTTTTTTTTTTTTCTTAACAGGGTAAAGAAAACAATCAAACCAATTCCCATCTCCTTACTCAAGGTCAAATCAGAATCTCAGCAGGGCATGCTTTGGGTGTTTCTCAGAAGTGGGCATGGGTTCAAAACACCAGGCTAAAGCTTAGTTCTGATAAGCTAAGGTCATGGGTGGAATGTTCTTGAAGTCTCACTTTCTTTATTGAGCAAATGCTTAACCTCTTTATTTGTACACGACTGCACCCAAAATATGTGTATATACAGAGAAAACAATGTAAAGTTATTTCCACTGTTCAGAAAACAATCAGAAGCATTTAGCTTTTCTTAGGAAGCTCCACAGCATCATTTCCACATGTGAAGGCCCACAGTAATTTCATTAGGACCATTACAGAATAAAATCTGAAGTTCTTACCATGGTCTTCGAGACTGTCTGACCGGATCTCTCACTTTTTCCTTACCACTGTCTCCTTGCTCATTCTGCCCCAGCCACACTCGCTTTCTTTCTATCACTCAAATATTCCGAACTCTTACTTGTCCCAAGGTCTTTGCATTTGACGTCCCCTCTCCCTCTTCCCCAGATCTTCGCATTGTCTCCTGAGTTAGGTATCAGCTAAAATAATATTTCCTCAAAGTGCCTTTCCTGACAAGCTAATCTAAAGTGGAGTGCTCTAACCATTTCTCCATTTTCTTTTCTTCAAAGCTCTTAGCACCTTGTGAAATTATTTCTTTACATGTTTATTTGTTTCTTTACGTGCTTATTGATTGTCCTTCCAGCAAGCTTCATGAGGACAGGGACCTTATTTCTATTTTCATTGCTATATCCCCAGTCCCAGCACAGCACCAGGCCCACAGTAGCCACTCATTAAAAATGTACTGAGGGGCTGGCCTGGTGGCATAGCAGTTAAGTTCTCATGCTCCACTTAGGCAGCCTGGGGTTCATAGGTTCGGATCCCAGGTGTGGACCTACACACCGCTCATCAAGCCATGCTGTGGCAGCGTCCCATATAAAGTAGAGGAAGATGGGCATGGATGTTAGCCCAGGGCCAATCTTCCTCAGCAAAAAAAGAGGAGGATTGGCAACGGATGTTAGCTCAGGGCTAATCTTCCTCAAAAAAAAAAAAAAGTATTGAATAACTGATTCAATATGTCACTTAACATGGCAATATTTCCCACTCTTTATTCATCCATCCAGGGACACAAAATGGTACAGACCAGAGACATCATAGAACTAGGCACTGGTAGGTATCAGGTGCACTTAATAATAAACATATAAGAGAAAGTATCTACTGAGAGCCTTCTCTGTCTGGTTATATTCACATACTCCAAGCCCCACTAAAACCCTATGGGATGGGTATTTTTATTATTCATTCCATTTTACAAATGAGAAAACCAAGGTAGGAGAAATTAAGAAACTTTGTCAAAGTTATGTTTTTAGCAGATGGCAAAGCCCAGATTTGAACCCATGCAGTCTGACTGCACTTAAGAACTATCTTTATTGTGCTTCAGTTTCAGTGCTCCATCAGCTTACCCTAACTCTAAAATCAACCAGATCTTAACTTGCTGTACTCTGAAGAGTGGACTTGTTAGAAAATGCTCTAAACCATTCGAGGAGACGTCACTCTTTTACTTCTTAATGCCATAAAATCAAAAATATTTTATTTCTGCTGCCTGAGGTCTGGGATCATCTGAGCTTTACCATGGAAGGCAAATATTTTTTAACTTTTATTTGCCACTCTCTGCTGTGATTACCTCATTTTATAGTAATCCGCATCCCTGTGTAAACAAACTCCTTATGACATAAGGAAGAGAACTTTCTGTATAGGGACAAAGGGGAAAAAAAACACAATCTAGCTTTTGTTTCCGAACTTTAGGATTCTGCTTTGACAATGCAAACCAAGCAATCAACTTAAAAGCGTTCTGAAAAATCCTTGCAGGTAAAGTGTGTACACTCTTCAAACTTCCAAACCCTACTTCAAGACTTGTTTTTCCCATCTGGTAGGTAAGTTATTTTCATAGTGAGCAAAGGAGTCAAGAGGTAGGTAATTTGTTTCTTCTTCTTCTTTTAAAGAGTGTGTTACTGGTCATGGTTGTGAAACATTTTTGAATTGGGATCTTCAACAAAGCTTATTGCAATGCCAGGTTATGCCTGGGTGGTGCATACATAAAGCCTCCCACTGGAGAAATTAAGCTGTCTAAGTCCCTTTGGAGGGAGTTACTCTTCTAAGTGCTAGATTAAAAGTCCAGGAGATTGGATTTTGTGTTATCAGAGCAATAAAAATAAAATTTCATTCCCCTAATAAATTTAAAGGAAATCTTTGGACTACATATTGTTCCCCTTTAAGCAGGAAGTCTATGTGAAATGTTTTATTGTAAAATAAATCAATAAATATCTTGAAACAACCAAAGCAGTATATATGCTTACATAATTCCCCCTAGTTCTTAAACCTCTCTTTCCATATAAATATAATTATTTTTTTTAATCAAATAAAAAGTATCTCTGGTGTACTATTAAACACACCAACAAATCCAAAATAAATAACTGGAGGAATGGCCTAATTTTATTTGATAGTTCATAGAATGAGATATTGGCTCAAATTCATTTCCAACCAGGATAGTTTTTATTAACCAGGAAACCCTGGTTAATCTCAATGGTAATCTCTTTTTAAACTGACGAGTCTAATGTACATGAGGTTGAGGTTCATGTACATTAGAACATGAATATGGTTAAAGACTTTTAGATATAGAGTTGTCTATTTAAGTATTATTATTACATGCATTCCCACAGTGACAAAGTGCTCAGGGAAAGATGGACTGTAGACGTGGTCAGATGTGGAGGGAAGCAGTGAAAAGGAGCAAGAATGAAGAGGAAGGGAAAGAGAAGTGAAATAAAGAGAAGGAAGAAAGATGAAAAAAGAAAAATCACACTTTGCCTTTGCCAGATGGCTTAAGAGCATTTTGGTTTGGGATTTTTTTTTTTTTTTTACCTACAGAAGGTAAATGGCCTTTGGATTCAGAATATTTGTACTTGACAATCACATATTACTGAAAGATGGCCCGTGCAAATGTTTTGGGCTTAAGGGTATAAAGAAACACATACTGCACACTTCAGAAGATGGTATGTACAGCCTTGTATATTTCTTTCAGACTTGAAATATCTTCACCATCTTCAAAATAGTATTCAAGCTATTTGGGATTGCCCTTGCATTTGCTAATAGCCCAGAGTCTTGGCCACAGCAAGTGGCTAAAAACTTAGATAATTGATCCTAATCGTGTTGCCTGGATGAAGTTAACAACGCTTCTGAGTCTAGACTCAGGGAAACATTACTGCCATTAAAACTGAGTGTCTGCAGTGGCAGCCCCATGGCCTAGTGGTTAAGTTCAGTGTGCTCTGCTTTGGCGGCCTGGGTTCGGTTCCCGGGTGTGGACTTATACCACTCATCAGCAGCCATGCTGAGGTGGCGACCCACATATAAAATAGAGGTAGATTGCCACAGATGTTAGCTCAGGGTGAACCTTCCTCAGCAAAGGAAACAAAAAAAAAAAAAAAAACTTAGTATCTGCAAATTGTAGTCCACCGAATATTAGATCCATGTAATAGTAATCAGTTTCCTTGGGGGGGAAGTTTGCATGATCCATTAAGTGTGAAAAACTTGGGTTTCAGCAAAATGCAAGTCCAATCACAAGGCTCCTCATGAAGAGGATATTTATGCCAAGCTTCCCAAATCTTTTTTTGGGTGTGTGTGTCCAGAGAATGTCCAGGGGCTAGTGTCCCATGGAATGTATTTAGGACACATTAGTCTAGACCAGTTCCTACTTCACCTCCTTCACTGAACAATACGTATTCTCTTTCAGGGGTAACCAGCTGGCTATAAAATGAGGAGACAAGCTTCGTTTTAGTTAAAATTAGATGATTTGAGGGGAAGCAAAAGTTTGTTTTTTAAATTATTTTAACATTTTAATAACCCCCAGAGTTCCAGGAGGAGCTGAAATCATCCCCACTGTAGCAGAAAAACCAGATCCTGGAAAGGTATTGTGGCATAGTATCAAAATAAACCAAGGCTCAAATCTGAGCCTTAGCAACTACTTGCTGCATGGTCTTGGGTAAGGTCTGATAATCTCTGAGCCTCTAATTTTCCTCTTTAATGTGAAGGTAATGATGCATTGTATGAGGATTAAATGAAATAGCAAGTGGAAAAGCACCTTTCCTGGGGTTGGCCTCAGAGTTGATATCCCATTAAAGTAAGTTCTTTTTCCCTTTTTCTTTCCTCCCTCAGCAAATACCCTACTCTTGAAGCCCAAAGTGAACATTTTAGGAAAACTGATGAAGTAAATAAACATCACTTTTCAGCTCAAAAAAACAATCTGGAGAAACTCTCTTTGGCATTCCAGCCTGGGTGGAGCAGATACACAGGTTGGATTCCACTCACAGATGATGAAGCTTCTAGACCACTCCTCCTGAGACCCCCTTCTGGAAAGGATTCCTGTCAAAAACCACGGAGATCAATCTTGTCCCAAAGGTCAACGTGTTTGTCACCTCCTGTCTAGACTGTTGCAATGTTTGCGACCTGGACCTCCCACAGGGAGTCGTCCATTGACAGCAGATGACCCAGACGTGACGGCATTGGCTGCTGGTTAGGTCAGCCTGCAGCAAGCCCAGCACATCCCGGCGGATACTAGGCCTTGGCTGCTGCTTTACGTCAAGTCCAATTTACGATCTGGGTTCTGGAATTAAATCACTAGGCAGTGATGAGCCTGGATTGCTGGAAGACCTTTTCATTCCACACGGCCTGCTGATAACTTGCTGGACATGGAGGTACTGGGACACAATACAGATAGCTCTTCATTCAGGTCTGTGTTCAATTCAAATAACTGGCCCCACGTGTGCTTCTAGTTAACCGTGTACGTGTGCCAGGGCCAAGAAGAGTTTGCGTGCAGTTCTGCCTCCAGAGACCAAGAGACTGGTGTTTAGGACATCTCAAAGGATTAAAGGATTAAAGAAGTAAACTGAGCACAGAGAAATTTAAAAAAAAAGCCAGAGGTATGCTAAATTTACTAAAATTTGCTAAAATTAGCATTCTTGCCTCCATTCCAGCCCTTTCCCCTGGTCATTGCCTTGAAATGCTTAGAATTGAAAATACATTCCTGCCTACAAATCCAGAAGGTGCCACACCGAGACGTTTTTCCAGCAGGGATGGTATTATCAACATTCTCTATCAGCTCCTCTGATGACCAATATTTCTAGTCTGTTCATTCAAAAAGCCACTGGCGAGAAGCTGTGAGAAAGTTTAATTATGTGACGTAACCCTGCCCTGCTGGGCTTAGGCACACAGCCTCAGTCAGTGGGCCAAAACAGGTCTCTCTGAAAATGAAGTTGGTCCTTTCCAGGATTCAACTTCCATAACCTTGACCAAGAATTAAGCTAATCAACCATTCATTGCCTGGCCTTTTGAAGACAGGAGGCTGATCTTCTTATCACTTATTAATTTGCCAAAAAAATGTTTGCTTTTATTTAGATGCACATGGCTGCAAGCAACAGCAGCGAAAGAAGAGAAAGTACGTGGAGAGTAAGAAAGAGAGTCCAGTAGAATTAGGAAGAGAGGATCAAAGAGGAGCAAAACGTCCTTCCCCAGAAAGCCAGCAATGAGGGTGTATGACAGAGAGAGAAAAAAAGAGGGCAAGAGAGAGAAAGCTTATACTGCTATATTGAATTACGGAGTCTGCACTGCCTTCTCCATCAGCACAGATAAATGAGAGAACACGGAGGCATAAACCAGATCCTCTCCTCCAACCACCAACTTCACAAGCTTAGGGCGCTCAGAGGCTACGGCAATGACTATTTTAAAGGAGTTTTTTAAACAAATTATGCTCCATTTTTATCTAAGCAACTCCCCAGAACATCCTTGATTCAACACAGCTTCTGTTAACCCTTTCCTCTGCATTTTTCCTCTTCTTCTCACGACATACCCTCCCTCAACTTGGGACAAGATGGCACATTCCACATAAGAACCTGTGAGACTAACTAAGATTCCATCTAAATGTATTCAGTCTCTATGGGACCAGACAAATTTGAAGTAGTCCAGGCACACAGCTCTTTCCTTGTCAGAATTATTAGCACAAACTTGCACATCAGTGCCTAGGCTGTCTTTTGCCCTCTAGTTCCTCCTTGGATAAACTCAAGGGAGTTAGGAGGTTTCCACATAGTTCTCCTTCCAAGCAGGCTGTCATTCTTGATGCATCATTCTCACTTTCCGAAAATGGCACAACATCCAGCCAGACTCTTCCAAGAAGGAATTATGTCACTCCTTAATCCTATGCTGCTGCTTAAGTAACCTAAACAAGCTCTCTTCCCAGTGGAGAAGGAACGTACCCCCAGTTCTCTCTATTGGCCAGGGACAGGATTGTGGGTCTCTTGGCTTGATTCTTCACTGTACAATCACAGAAACAAACAAGAGTGATTTCTTTTTTCTAGATGAACATTTTGTCCTGAGTGATACCCTCTCATTGTCATCTACATTCTCTAAACTATTGTCTAGTCAATATTTCTGTTTCTTCCAACATTCCCTTCCCCAGTGGGTCTCATTCCTCACTGCTGGATAGTTCTGAGGCAGGGCACCTGGACCAACGATATTAGAAAGAATGGAAGAGAGAAATAAAGAGCAACAATCTAGGTGGGCAATCAACTTAACTAACCAAAAAGCAGGTCTGGCTGTACGGGCACATGCAAATTGCATGCACATCAAAGATAAGTCCTAAACCTCTACCCTCTGGTTTCTTGCACTTTGATAAGCCTTCAGGGAATTAAGGAAGAAGAATCACTTCTTTCATTAGAAATCTGATTTTCAAAAAACCTTTCTCTTCTTTTCTTTCTTTGTGGGGGTGAGGTGTGGGGAGAGAGCTTTATTTGAGGTACAGGAATGATGAGATCTAAGTTCCCAAAGTTACAGTAGGATAGAATTATATATGGAGACTTCTGGAGAATTTCCACACTGAAAACCATAAGCTACTTTATCAAAGGACTCAAGATACAATTGATAGTTTTAGCTGGACTGGATCATCAACATTGAAGGGATAACTATGTAAAAGTAAATAGGAAGTATGACTTTGCCCCATTAGGACTGAAGAATAGAAGTCTATTAAAAAGAAATCTTAAATAAATATAAAAAGGGAAAGCTTGCACTAAAAAGATCAATGTCTATGTGGGATATAAATTTAAGATAACTCTTGACCTTCTCTTTACAATGCAAATTATTATATTAAAAATTTATTAATTCAACAAACATTTATCGAGTACGTGATATATACAAATCCCACGAAAAAAATTAATGAAACATGCTTCCTAGATACAGGAAGCATGTAGCTGAGGCTACACAAAATATAAACTTAGATTGTAAAACTTTTACATATATCTTTCCATTTGATATTCAAAATAACCCTGTGAATTATGGAGAAGAAGTGCTCATTCTTATTTAGTGTGAAAGTAGAGGCTAAGAGAGGCTAACTGATTTGCACCAAGATCATACAGAAGTAATAAAAGGCAGAACCCCAGACTCAACCTTAAGTTATCCGACACCAAATCCGCTACAATTCACTGCCTCTATAATTCAAAGTAAAATGTCACAAGTGCCAAAAGGGAGGTATTGCAGTGTTACTGGCATTCCTTCTCGCTGAGGTCAGGAGAGATATCATGGAGGTATTTGATCTGAGCCTTGAAGACAGCAGAGTTTTGACAGGCAACAATGGACATAGAGAAAATTATAAGCTGAAAGAAATCATTTAAAGAGAACAAAAGGTAAGGAGGCAGAAACTAGTGCACATTTAAGAAATGGTAAGCGGTCCAGTTTGGCTGGAGTACAAGTTATGTAAAGGAGAGCAGAGGGAGATAAGGCTGGAAATTTGGGTTAGAATCAGGTCATGTACTGCCTTGAATGCCTTGCAAAGGAACATGAACAGTTTTGGCTGGCAATGGAGAATTACTGAAGGTTTCTGAATAGAGGAATGATATAATCAGAATAGAGCTTAAAAAAGATTAATCTGGCAGTAAGATGTAGAATCGTTTGGAAGAGCCCAAGGAGTTATGAGGCCAGGGCAATGATCCAGATAAGAAATAATAGGGGTCTGATCTACAATAGTGGGAGTGGAAATGGGAAGAAAATAGGGGATAAACAGGAGAAATGTTAGAAATATAGAATCTAAAGAACTCCTTGACTAATTAGATGACAAAATGCAAATGAAAGAAGGGAGCTGGTCTGAGTGACTATAAAGGTAATAACAATTGTTGAAATAAAAAATAAACAAGAAGAGCATGTTTGTAAAGAAACGAGTTCAGATTTGACCAATGTCGAGTGTTCATCAGAGATATCTGTCATGAAAACGTGTAGCTGAAAGAACAAAATGACCTACCCTCCCTGCCACACCCTCACCCCTATACTCACATCCAGAAACCATGGCAGTTTGATTAAGAACTTAATCAGGCCTTATAAGTGGTCAGGTATTTGTATAATTAGTGAAGCAGCCATTAAGAAGTATGTGGGCAAAAGTGGGCCCATGACTTATTTCAAATAAAGGCAAGTGTTAGGGCAATACTAGTGGTTGTTAACCAAAAATCTCTCAAATCTCAGTGGCCTAATACCATAGAATTTATTTTTCACTCATTTGAGTCAAGTCACCACTGGCAGGGGAAGGGGGAACTCCATGTAGTCAATGAAGGACCCAGGATTATGGAAGATCTTTCATCTTTAACACATGATTTCCATGGTCATCTTAGCATTGACATCCAGCTTTCAGTTGGGGAACAAGAAAGAGAAAGGAGAATTCCACGGAAGGGTTCTATGGCCCAAGTCTTAAAATGCTATACATCACTTTTGCCCACATTTTTTTGGCCAGAACTCAATCACATGGCCATAACTTACTGTAAGGGAGGCTTGGAAATACGATAATAACTGTGAGCCCTCAAGGATAAGAAAATAAATTTGTTGAACAGATAGTCAGCCTCGCTTCTAGGTCACAAAGTTCAAAGGGAAGGTGTAAGGGCTAAGAGTAAACAAAAGGAACCACAATTCTCTCTATAAAAACATAAATTACTGTTGCCATTGTGGGAAGAAGTAGTCTAACAACTTATGGAGCAGTTGGCCAAAATGAATCTCCTCTTCCCTATGAGTTTGGACCATATAGCATCTGAGAATTAATCTTTTTTCTTAAAACCTAGGTGGGTGTGTGTTTGTGTGTGTGTGGGTGTCGGGGTGTGTGTGTATGTTCCAACAGTTATGTGCTAGACTCAGAAGAATAAAAAGGCATACTTGCAACTCACACCATCAAAGGAACCACAGTGGAACATGAGGTGAAGTTTCTACCCATTTTGGGCTCTTCCACAGGACTAGGAGTGGCAAAGTCAATACTGGAGCACCCTGCTCATGACTTTTCTCATTGCTTCCATTTTCCCTCACTATTATAGTAAGTGTTATTCCAGATTTGAAAACTCAGACTTAGGAAATGTACTGTTGGGAAACACTGCATCCCACAAAAAGTCTGATGGTGTAAGAGGATGGAACCTAATGAAAATAAGACAAAAGCCCCATGGATAGAAGGTAAGGTTTCCCAAAAGGAGACTGGAGATGTATACCTTGGAAGTTTAAAGAAGAATTTCTCTAAAGAGAGACAAGGACCTGGGGACAAGGGAGCAAATTTAGGAATAGGTTTCATGAGAATAGCTTTATAAATGGTTAACTTCTTAGGTGATGTTTTTTTCTTTTTTTCCCCCTAGTTGTATTGTGACATAATTGACACATACATTGTATTAGTTCAAGATGTATAATATAATAACTTGATGTATGTATATACCGCAAAACGATTACCACAGTAGATTAACACAACCATCACCTCACAGGTATCATTTTTTTCTTGTGATGAGAACTTTTAAGATCTACTCTCTTACCAATTTTCAAATATACAATACAGTATTGTTAACTATAGTCGCCATGCTGTACATTATATCCCCAGAATTTATATATCTTATAATTAGAAGTTTGTACCTTTTGACTGTCTTCACACATTTCACTCACCCCTCAGCCCCTGCCTCTGGCAACCACCAATCTGATCTCTGCTTCTATGAGTTTTTTTTCAGATTCCACATATAGGTCAGATCATACCATATTTTTTTTCTCTGTCTGACTTATTTCACTTAGCAAAATTCTCGTAAGGTCCATCGATGTTGTCATAGATAGCAGGATTTCCTTCTTTTTTACGACTGAATGATATTTCCTTATATATATACACCATATTTTCTTTATCCATTCATCCATTGATGGATACTTAGGTTGTTTTTTTTTAACTATGGAAAAAGTTATATATAATAGGAAATCTTAAAGTCTTTCATATATTATGAAAGTTCTTATTTTTTCCTAACCCTTCTGTAAAGCTTCAAACTTTATGTGGTGCGCAGAGGCAAATTAGAGAAGATGCTATAAAAAGATATCTAGCCTGTCCCCTCCACGGCCCAGTGTGCATCCATCTGTCTGCAGAGTCCTTCAACTGGCAGCAGCATCACCCCCAGAAAGATGGCTCTACCACAGCCTTCCCCAAAGTAAGGAATGGCACAGAGCTGAGTGGAAAGCAGTGGGAGCAGGCCATATGGAGGAGCAGCGGTCAAGCAGAGGACTCAGAGTCAACCACAGGACACTCTCACCACCTCCCCGCTACTACGGTGATCCTCAGCCAGGAGAGAAATGTGGACACTGAGTCCACTTTTGATATAAAGGGAGTTACCAATTTTAGCAAGAGGTCAAGTTTAGAGACAAAGATCTAGAAATCCCCAGCCTTGTTATGATACGATCATGGGAGTATACAAAATGGACAAAAGGAAAGCGTTTAAAGGAGGTACAGAAGGAGAAGGAGAGCACAATATCACAGACCAGTGGACACTGTTGGTGCTTTGCTCAGATCTCCTTGGATCCCAGTTACAAACAGCCTGCACCTTTGGTCCTCTTCAGAAGACTGACTCATGGTCATTGGAGCTGCTTTCTCTATATGCTCAAAAAACTGGAAGTATCTAGGAGTTGATGACCCCCCCCCCAGAGCAGCCCATAGCCAAGGACTGTCAGGTGTGGGAGTATGAAAGCCTAGCTTCCTTTTCCCATGTGGGGATAAACTCTGGCAGAGTTCTGCTATGGGAATAGGCTAAAATTGAGACTTCACCTGAGAGTACACCCATCCTTCACTTGTTCCTTCTCCGTCCTTCCCCATTCTGCTTCCCCATTCATTTACTGGTCTTTCTTGGGAGTGCTCCGTCAATAAATCACATGCATCTGAGTTCTTGTCTCCAGGTCTGCTTCTGGTAAACCTGACCTAAGACACACCCATTAAAGGACGCCACCATTACCACCTCCCAAAATGGTAATAGTTATAAGATGTAATGTTTTAGATCAAGAAAGATAAGCACTGGATTTAGCAGCTGGGAGATTACTGTTGCTTCTAATTCCCCATATAACATCAACAAGAGAGCAGGGAGTAACCCATGCAAATATCCTAGACACTCCCACCAACTGTCACCAACCATCAGTCATCCTTCCTAAGTCTCAGAAACCACATGTGCACACTCCCCACATTGCTGCTAAAGCCATAAACAAAAAATAGAGGTAGAAGAAATTTAAAAATTCTTGTGAGAGGACACAGGATAAATTTGGTGGCTTCAAGGAGTTTAAATCAGACACATATTAACTGCATCTCAGATGGCACCAGGGCTGACTTAGTGGGAAGGAGGGTACCTGGGATTTCCACTTATCCTATCCATGGCATCATAGACAGACAAAAGTAGTAGAATAATTGAATGCTTAGAACTGAAAGGGATATCAGAGAAGGTCCATTTTATCCCCATAGTTTATTACAAAGTTCAGGACAATAAAATGCCTTGGCTAAAAGTTGAATTATCACTCAAGTTCAAGTCCTTTGGCTCCCTGACTTTTCAGTACACCAACAGCCTTTCAAGTTCTTATTTGTTACCATTACTACTAAGAGTGTCAGTATTACTATGTGTCAGGCACTTGGCTAAGTTCTTGGCACTCAGTCTTATTTAATATTCCCAATAACCTATAAGAAGTATTTCCTTATTCCCATTTTATAGAAGAAGAAATGAACTTAGAAAAGATTGGCTTAATCAATGTAACACAGCTCAGTGTGGCAGAGCTGTGTTACATTTAGAAACCCAGCTAGAAACCCAGCGACAAAACTGGAATCCAAAGCCCATGCTCTTCTTACCACGTAAACAACTTGCTCTAGTTCAGTGACTGACAATCTGAAAGTCCTGTCTCCTCAGACCCTGTTCTAGAATAATTACAGAACTACATAGTCCTATGACCCTCCACTATACCCTTCCCTTTCAGATAAATAGATAGATATGTAGGTAGGTAGGTAGGTAGGCAGGAAGGAAGATAGATAGATAGATAGATAGATAGATAGATAGATAGATAGATAGATAGATAGATAGATAGACAGATCCATCCATCCATCCATCCATCCATCCATCCAACCCATACTTGAGTCACTTAAGCAGAAAAAGTTGATGAATTTTGCTTGGATTACACAGCTTTGGGATCAATTCTTTTCTTCCTTTTCTTTTGAGATGACATGATTTGAAGCTTCTGTATCACCTCATTGTAGAAAGCTTCTACTGGAAAGGGTCATCTCACACCATTCTTTCCACATGAACAAAGACATCACTGAGGCCCTGGGTAGAGCAGAAGAGCATTGGACAAAGAGCTAGGAAATCTAAATATTAGTCCAGGAAAGGGTACAGCCAACTGTGGCAAATGTCTTGGACTTCTACATCCAAGTGAATGATGCCTCCTTTAAGAGTATCGCCTCAGAGAACTTCACGAATGTCTGATAAAGCAACTGCTCGAGTTATTATTGAAAATCTTTTTTTGAAACTGCCTCTGAGAGATATATACAGTCCTGTGAGGTGAGCAATTTTCCAGAATAAAGCCTGGTTCCTTATCCAAAATAAGAGTCTTAGTTTTGGCTCTTTAGTGTGAGACTGTGAGCAAGAAAATACACTGCCCTCCAAGACTTAGTTTTCCCATCTATATGATGGGAAAACAACAATGCCTGGAGGTATGATAATAAAACTTGGTAATGCTTATAAATGTGATTTTGAAACTATAAAATTTTTTATTCAGATAAGACAGAAGAGGAAAGTCAATCTCAATTGTTTATAACGGGGCAAAATATCCTGCTTAGTTCATCCCTAGCTAAAGGAGATAAATAGTTTAAGAGGTGATGATAACATTGACGATTCCTGCTTCCTTATTCCCAGAAATATAAGCACCACATTCAAAAGTTACTCAGTATACCAGTCATTAGGAGAAAGTTACCAGCAACAGAAAACACTGCGATGATGCTGGGTGGTTTTCTTTAATTTTCTAGTGTTTTTAATGCCTTGAGAGAGAGGAGATCTTTTTGAGCCTTTGACCCTCAGACAAAAATAAAACCTCTGAGTCTGAAAACCCATAGGCTTCACTTTTCTGTGAACAGCACTGAACATGCACAATGAAGAATTTATGGCCCATGATGTGAGTTGACTTCTTTGATAAGGGGCCTAAATTTAATTTGCAAACATGTAGCTGTGACCTCCCTGAGCCAATGGCTAGAGATTTGAAGCAGCCTGTGTGGGCCAGCTGCGGAATTTGGCTCAGCTCCTGGCTGAAGTCACCTCCCTTCTCTAAGAATTCTTTAAATACTGGATGAGTTGAGTGTAAGTGGAGGTTGCAGGGGGAGGAGGTGTGGGGAGCTGTTAACAAAAGACAACAGATGAGCTCATGAAACTTTAACAAGCTGTTGGGGAGCATTCCACGTGTGGGGTTTGAAGGCTGTTTCCCGGTCCTCTGTAATAAGCTTAGTGGAAAGGACAAGATCTTCAAACGAATTTTATTCTTGGAGAGGGAAGGGTGTACGCTACATAGGAAAAGGCCCTGTAATTCAAATCGCACTGAAGGCCATTCATGAAAGCGTGGAGGCTGGCTGACTTGACTATAATACTCATGTTCAGGTATGGGCATTGTACACGTGGTCAAGATTCACTATAAAATCCAGGGGCTTTCAGAGAGCATGTGCCCCTAAGGTGTCCCTTAGGTGTCCAACCAGTACCTGAAATTTCCTGAAATGTTCCTTTCATGTCCACTTACACAATCCCAGGCAAAGGTAAATGCAACATTTCAAGTTGCTGATACGGAATATCACCAGCAACTTCTGAGTCTATATGTATTCTAAGTAGGATGTGGCCTATGAATTCAGTCACAGAATTAGCTGAGAGATCCTTATTCTAACCTAGTCAAAATCTCTGACTCAATTTTCCCATCAAGGAAATATCTGCCTTAAAACAAATCCTATTTTACACAATACCATCCTATTAACAATGTTGATTTCGTGACACAGCATTAAAAATTTTGCTTGTGAGGGCTGGCCCTGTGGCATAGCGGTTAAGTGTGCGCGCTCCGCTACCTGTAGCCGGGTTCAGATCCCGGGCATCCACTGACACACTGCTTGTCAAGCCATGCTGTGGCAGCGTCCCATATAAAAGTGGAGGAAGATGTGCATGGGTGTTAGCTCAGGGCCAGTCTTCCTCAGCAAAAAGAGGAAGATTGGTATGGATGTTAGCTCAGGGCTGATCTTCCTCACACATACACACACACACTAAATAAATAAATATTTTTAAAAAAATTTGCTTGTGGAGTATATTATTCATTTGCTCTATGTTTCTGTAAGAGAATATTCCCATAAAAAAAAAAGTTTTCAGGCAGAAAACCAGAGGGCTAAATTTCTTACAAAATATGCTTGTGATCCTTTTGTGTATTTGTCCACTAAAGTGTATCTAAATTTATTAATTGAACTGAAATAGCAAAATACCACTGTGTCTTTTCCTTAGGCATTATTCCAATAGAATAGAGTAAATTATTTTAAAATAAAAATTCTCAGAGAAAGTAGCTCATAGTCCTTTTCAGAGTTTTATAAAACTTTCATTCTCTGAATGTTCTTCATCCAGAAAAACCTTCTCTTGCAGCATGATCTTACTCTCCTTCTATTAACTATTTGATCAGTTTTCTCATCTGCATATGGAGAGATATTCTAAACGGTTCTAAGTTCTCTTCTAGCCCTAAATATTCTTGAATAATATGATCCCATGGTCCCAAATCATTCTATAGAAATTTTTCATAGCACTTGTATTTAAGAGTATATCGCACTATAGCAAATAATTTATTGTGTTCTAGAAGCTCAAAAGAATTAATGAAGCATTTAGTAATTAATCTATGTCCAAGTCTATAAGTATAAGGAGAAGTAATAAAACCATTTTTAAAACAATGCGTTAGCATAATAAATTCTATGTGGAAAGTTAAGAAAAAAAAAGTAAAGATAGAATTATTATCCCTATTCAAGAGAGTGGTAAATTGATGCATAGATGGCTAAACAATTTGAGCAAGCATGTTAGCTCTAGCAGAACCAGGTCAGGAAAAGGGAAATATTACTGAGCATCTACTACGTTGCAGGCAGCATGTTAGGTTTTTTCCACAGATACTATCTCAACAATTCTCCAGGGCATGCATTTTCATCTCTGTTTTTAAGAATGAGATAACTAGGATCAGAGAGATTGTGGTATCTGCTGCTACAAATTATTCTAGCTGATACTTTAAAGTATGGAATTGAAACAGGCATGTTTTGGCTACAAGTAACAGAATATCTGATTGACAGTGACTCTATCACATACTGTTTTATATTTCTCAAATAACAAGAAGTCGGGAATTAAGCAATTCAAGGATTTGTTCAACAGTTCAATGCTGGATCCACTTCTCTATAACTCCTGTCACCTGACCCTCATGGTCACAAGACGGCGGCAGGTCTAGATCACTCAAAAGTACTATTAGAACAAAAGATTCAAAATCCTGTGAGTGTGTGTGTATGTGTGGAATAGATGACTGAAGTTGATATACTTAATGGCCAAAAATTATCAAAACCTAGAAGTTCCTAGAGAAACATTTACCACTTGTCTCATAGGCCAATTTTACCCAGAAAGGCAACTATGAAAGCCAAAAGCAGGTACAAGGACCACTTGGAAATACAGTCACCATGAGGTGACCCATTTACAGGTACGAATGAGCTACACACATCCAGTGAAGACCAGCTAACGTAAATAAAGAAGATACTCTTTTTTCCCAAGGAAAGTCTCTTTAAAGAAATAAATGTAGCTGTTGACATGATGGGCTGAACTTTCAAACTCTCACAGACGGGATTTGCCACCCACCCATGCTGGCAGTATATGTTAATTCTGTGAATTTGCATTCATAGTCAGTCAAAAACAACAAAAGTTTACAGCAGTGCACCATGGCACCCATGACTTGTCCTAACTCTACTAAGGCTCTGGCGCTCCTATTGCACAATGTGCTTATGTGCCAGTAGAACCAGGGCATAAATACCCCAAATTGCATAGCTCTAAGCCCTGCCTTTCTACTACATGATGCTATTTTTCCATCTCTAGCAAACAATAGCTTTAGAATATCTTTTATTTTCTGAAATGACTGTGGATCTCTCTCTAACATCTTCCTTCTTTTGGTCTTCTTCACCATCTCTTCTCTTTTATTAAGATTTCCCTTTTACTTTCTATATCTTGTTTGTTATTCCTTTCTTTTATCCTAAAAAATTCTTCTCTAGCTCTTAGTATCTATTTTAGAAGTTATCGACATATCAAATCTCTGGGGTAGATATGCTTCTTTACATTCTGCTAAAGTACTTTCCAGATGTCCCCAAGAATTCATATTCCCAGCAGGTTGAAGAATTAATGCTGGTGCATTTCCTACTAGCCTTTCTGCTTCATGTTGTTCAAGCAGGTGAGGCAGAGTTGCTCATAGCATATTATTTCAAAAAGGATTTGGTATGCAAAGAGGGTAATTTCAAATATTTAATCTCATATAGTCATTGTCCCATTTTATATGGGAAAAGTACCATGAATATATATGCTTCAAGAAAAAACAATCACCTGTAATTCCCCCACATACCTTTTAGACTTGTGAAATTTTAATAGGATTCTTCCTCTTAAAGCCCTGGGAGAAAAAGAGAGACCAATAGTACATAACCTACAGTTGATGACAAGTCATGACCTCAGAAAATAACATCAGGACATATTAATAGTATCACTTTATAAGTGCAGCATGGTATACAAAGAGCAGCGAACTGGATGCAAGGACTAGATGTAAGGGCTCTTGCAACTTTTCTCAGGGATGAATATGTGACTAAGTAAGATTAACAACCTGGTAGTTAGATTTGGGCTATGTGCATATTTTCCCCTGGATGTGTGATTATGAGACTTTGGCTTCCTGATGGCACTATACCAGCCAGCCAGAGCAATAGCCTACTGCCCTCACCAGCAGCCGTGTCCCATTGGCACGTAAGGATATGCTTGAGAAACAGGCAGAAAAAGTGAGTGGGGTCTCCCCAAATACAGGTCTAGTCTCAGACCTAACATTGTCGATGGGACCTTCCACAAATCACTTTCTCTCTCTAGGTCTGTTCCCTCCTCTGTAAAACAAGAAAGTTCCAATAATAATTAATATTAGAGCATCCCTGACGTCGTTTCCAACTCTAAAATACTATAGTTCAGCATTCTGTGCTCTAAAATTTAAGCAGTCTACTTACAGAGGGGAGAGAGGAAAGGACAGAGCTGGCCATTCATTTTCATGCATCCTCCCCTTGATTTCCCATTACAACGTCTTTGAACCCCACTTTTGGCACTTGTAAAATATTTACCTATAGGGGCCGGCCCAGTGGCGCAAGCGGTTAAGTGCGTGCGTTCTGCTGCGGCGGCCCGGGGTTCGCCGGTTGGGATCCCAGGCACACACCGATGCACCGCTTGGCAAGTCATGCTGTGGCGGCGTCCCATATAAAGTGGAGGAAGATGAGGCACAGATGTTAGCCCAGGGCCAGTCTTCCTCAGCAAAAAAAAAGAGGAGGATTGGCAGATGTTAGCACAGGGCTGATCTTCCTTGCAAAAAAAAAATTTTTTTTACCTATATGTGTGACAGGAGTTTTCTTCTCCTTTAACACTTTCTTTTCTTTCTCCCCTCCCCCCCAACCCATTGACTTTCATACCTCTTCCCTCAAAAAAGGTCTTTGGTGGGGGGTCTGCACAGTGGCACAAGCGGTTAAGTGCGCACGCTCCACTGCGGCAGCCTGGGGTTTGCCAGCTCGGATCCCGGGTGCACACCAACGCGCCGCTTGTCGAGCCGTGCTGTGGTGGCATCCCATATAAAGTGGAGGAAGATGGGCATGGATGTTAGCCCAGGGCCAGTCTTCCTCAGCAAAAAAAAAAGAGGAGGATTGGCAGGTGTTAGCTTAGGGCCGATCTTCCTCACCAAAACAAAAAAAAAAGGTCTTTGGGCAGATGGAGGAAAGCAAAAGAGCATTTGATTCTGGAAACATACCAAAGTTATGCCTAAAAAAGGTGGTTAAGGGGGCCAGGTGGCGGCATAGTGGTTAAGTTCGCACACTCTGCTTTGGCGGCCCAGGGTTAGCAGGTTCAGATCCTGGGCGCGGACCTACGCACCGTTTATCAAGCCATTCTGTGGTGGCGTCCCATATAAAGTAGAGGAAGATGGGCATGGATGTTAGCTCAGGGCCAATCTTCCTCAGCAGAAAGAGGGGGATTGGCAGCAGATGTTAGCTCAGGGCTAATCTTTCTCACACACACACAAAATGGTGGTTAATATTACAGAGAGAATGCTTTATTTTTCTTGTAGATGGAGGACCATGTAAAGGTTTTACATCTTTCACATGGAACCTAAGGAACATGTTACACTCTCTCCAACTTCGAGTTCTCCAGACTTTCTCAGTCCAAGGCAACTTTAATGTCACCTGAGGCCAAAAGAAATACTTAACAGTTAGTTCCATTTATGAAGTTATTAAGTTCCAAACCCTTAATAAGCACTTTAGACCTAACATCTTAGAGCAGTTTGAAAAAATACCATGCATAAATTGAAAAGAAAATATATTTTTGTTTTATTCTTAAATAACCACAATCACTTAACTAATGGGATGTGTGTGCCTGTTGGGCACCACACAACTTCTCAAACCTTAAAATTAGATTGAACATCACTATTGCACACTGATATCCAAGGGCCCTGGCTTTGTATAGTGACAACTACCAAAAGTCTAGCTTTGCTAAGATATGACTTCATTAAAAGCAATGTAGCACTATCTGATGTTAAAACCATAGTTCACGCAGTATCCGACAGAGGTCACGCTATTTTCTTCAAAAACAAAATATCCATAGTGATGGTGCCCCTTTGAATTTGCTGCTGTGTCCCAGGGCACCATGGGACAGAGTCTGGGGCCCAGAGCCCTACCTTCTTTCACAGGGAAAGCCCTACCAACTTTCCAAGTTGTAACTGGAACAAACCTGGTACTAATTTCCTAGATTCCAGAAAACCAAGGGGAGGAAAGATGGGTAAAAATACAGACAGGACCATAAAGATAGCAGAGGGAGGGAAACCGAAGAGAGAGGAGGGACTCTTAGTTGCCCATCCAACATGGACTTTATGAACCGATAGCTGACTCAATGGGAAAAGTAAAGTAAAATACCCCACATTCCTATGCCTCAGACAGTATGGACATAAGAGTTTACATGTGTATCTGTCTCCCTTACTAGATTAAGACCCAAGCAGAAGATCTTACTCATTTCAGTACGTCTCTGAATACCTAATTCAACACGTAATACATCAATAATTCAATATATATTGAATTCTCATATCTGGAACACTGAACTTAAATCTAATTGCAGAAGATGTGCTAATTAATTTGTTCTGATTTATTTTACACCTCTGGAGTTAGGGCTTCTTAGAATTCAATACACAGATTAATGGAAAGGAAGCTTTTTCTACTGCTCAGCTTCTGAGATCCTTTCACGTCCCTGCTGGAATTCTGAGAAGAGGATTGGATTTATGGTTTATTTTGTGTTTCAGACTAAGTACCTAAAGGGAGAACATGGCCGGCAATGCATGAAGTCCAAGCACACCCTCATGTATTTTGGCAATGCGTGAAGTGTACCCTCACTTATTTTACCCCAAACATGACATTTGTGAGAGTTGATTCTATGGTTTTTTACTGTTTGAGCTATAGCGTATGAGAGAACTGCTCCCTAACTTCTGTTAGCCTTTGTTTACCAATGTAATCAAAACGCCGGGTATGTCTGTATCATCGTTTGCCAGAAAACATATGTCAAACCATCGTTGCCCTGGGAGATCAAAAGGATGTGAAGTTCTTTTTTTAAAAAATGGTGATAAAAAGGAGAGATTAAGGAATGAAATAAAGTAACTGAATGTGGAGTGGAATAACTGGTTTATATTCCTTCTGCATTTGGAAACTTTATCACTGTTTCAATTTACAAGTTCTTGAGAAAGGGTGTTTGTTTCTTGTTTGTTTGTTTTTTTTTTAATCTGGTTACATCATTTTGTTCACAGTCCCAGAGTTAACCATACTTTGCACTTATCTCTCTCACCTTTCATCAGAAAATTGCTGAGCCACTGACAGCCTTGTGGCCAGATTCTTCCCCAGTGGTTGCACACGATGTGCAAGCCAGCTCCCTTAATAATCAAAGGGATAAAGGAAGGCAGACCACTAGAATAGCAATCAAAATAGCCTACTGGGAAGGACACAAGAGAATGCACTTACTTTACAAGCAAGGAAGCAATGAGATGGAATCAAACATCTCAGATAGTAAGGAAAAGGAGCACTTAGTATGGGCCTAGAAATAAGCTATGGGGGTATAAACATTATCTCCTTCACCTACATTTAACAGAAGGAGAAACTGAGGTCGTCAGAGCTGATATAACTTGCCCTTGATCAGCTATGGGGCAGAACCAAGATCTAAACCTTTGTCAAATCAACCATCAAGTTAACACTCACTAGTCAGGATTTTTTACATAAAGCTGAGCTGTTGCCAATGCAAAACTGTGAACAAACAGTGCTGGGTTTGAGGGGGAATGCAAAGCCCCTGATTCTCTTTTTAACTTGAAGTCAGGGAAGTCCTCTTAGCATCACCCCACGTATGGCTGGAGACAGCTGGCCCTTAGGGGAAGGTGTATCAATAGATGCACAGAACGGCATCTTAGAGCTAATCAGTTAGGTCTCAGTCATATAATATGAGTGGCTAGGAACGCATTTCAAACTGAGCATCTCTCCCTCCTCCCATAAATTTGATCCCCCTAGTCATTTCCTTTATGAGCACACACCTCTGCTCCTTCAGATTTTCAAGATTTGATACCTTGACCTTATTAACTTTTTTCTTCTTTTTTTTTTTTTTTTTGTGAGGAAGATCAGCCTTCAGCTAACATCTGCCAATCCTCCTCTTTTTGCTGAGGAGACTGGCCGTGGGCTAACATCCGTGCCCACCTTCCTCCACTTTATATGGGACGCCACCACAGCATGGCTTGCCAAGCAGTGTCAGTGCGCACCCAGGATCCGAACTGGGGAACCCCGGGCCGCCGCAGCGGAGCGTGCGCACTTAACCGCTTGCGCCACCGGACCGGCCCCAACCTTATTAACTTTTTTCCATGGCTAAAATCTGGTCTGATCCACTTCATATTTTCTTCCTGTTTTCAATCAGTCAGAACTAAAAATGTTTAAAGTTGGGAAAAGAAGCTATTGTTCTTCAACACGTGTTTTGAACAAAACAGTCCTGCAAGCCAAGTCTACACTTTCAAGTATTAAATGTTTAATGACAGAGAAGCAACAACTAACCAGAGAACAGATCTCAGTGAACAGCTTTTATTTGAACCTACAAGGTTCCAAAGTAGATACAACTTAAGACAACCTGTAGAAATCAAAGTCGACGTTTTGCCTGTTTTCTTAGGTCCGGGTTCCCTAGAGGCAGAGCCAAAGACAGGGAGGTAGACCCCAGAGATTTACCGAGGGTGTATGCTTCATGAAAGACCTGCAAAAGAGTGAGGGAAACAGGACAGGGAAGGGGAAGCAGCCTTGGCAGGGAGGGGCTAGTGAGGGAATGGGACCCCTCTGGGCTGTAGATCATATTGCAGAGTTGTCCTCTCTTAAGGTAAGGGGTCAGACTTCGGTCTTCCCCATCAGTCAATCGCTGACTGCTGGAGGCACTAGGGAGGAGGCTGCTGGTGAGGAGGATGGTAACCTTCCAGGCATTTCTATGACGGCAGCTCCATTAGCCAAACAATTTTCTGGGGGAAGTTAGCAGGTATATGCTGTTAACAGCAGGGAGATGGAGGCATCAGCTGGGAAAGAAGATCTGGGTGGACATCAAGAGCATCTACTATAGCATCCCAAAGTGTGGTTTTTCTGGAAACTTGTTAGAAATGCAAATTCCCACTCCCCACCCTAGACTCACTGAATCAGAAACACTGGCATGGGAGCAGTGACCTATGTTTTAACACACCAGGTGATTCTGATGCACTCTAAAGTTTGAGAACCATGGGATGACAATTATCTTCTCACCAAATATTACATATCACAACACTATTCACTAATAGACAAGTTAATGTAAGTCATGTTGAAAGCCAGGAAACTCCTGAAAAACATTTTGATTCAGCTATCTACCAAAGACAACCCATAAATAGATGCCTAGCTTCAATTAGCCACACACACTTCCACTTGTAGTTATTTTCTCTACTTTTCCCCTAATTTTCTGGACTCTTTCCATGACTTGAGGGCTCTGCACAATCTCTTCCCTGAAGCCTTTTTAAGAAGCCTTAATTAGTCTCATACACTCATGGGGCATCAACTCTACCTGCCCTCAAAGGAGGGGCTTATGGCCCAACAAAGATTTTGTGTTGCATTATATCCTCCTTTCTAGAATAAAACCTGTGAATACTAAGTTGACATTTTGCAGTCATTTTGCTCTTATTATTTTCCTAACTAAGCAAGGTGAAAAAATTAGGCATCCTATAATCAAAGCTCTGTTGCAAGAAGTTATGACTTCAGACTATTAACTAGGTTCATTATTTCTCTCTAGAGGGTATGGAAGGGAAGTGGTCTGGAGGATTTTTTTTCACAAACTTTCCTTTTAACCTTTCTTTTTCACCATTAAAAACCTATATTCAAGTATTACCTTAAATACTGGAAAATATTATAAACACTGTTTTAAAGAATCTGCTTTTCAAGGCTACAGTTTTCTCTTTTATTATTGATGCTGTTATTATCATGAGCTATTTTAAACACAGAGGAAAGTCCAGGGAATAATATAACAAACATCTGTAAACTCACCATGTAGATTTTTAAATTATTAATATTTTTTCATATTTTATTCAGAGCTTTTACTATTAAAAAAAAAAAAAGCTTTACAGACACTGTCAAAGCTCTCTTGACCTGGGTGGAAGGAACATAGGTGTCAATTGCCTAACCACTTTGTTACCCTGTACAGATATTTTTGCACTATTTTTTGTATTATATTTTGCAATAAAAATGTTTTAAAAGATACAATCTTTTATCTCATTATGTTTTCCTATAACAATGCAAAATTTAATGAGATAAGTTACAACAATTCAAGTGATGAAAGAAACTTTTCAAAATGTTTCAAAATAAGTCATAAAGTTATGAATAAAAATTTTCTTAATAAATATAAAGTGCATTTATTTTATAAAATAAAAGAAATAAACGTTTATGATTTAAGGAAAACAATATAGAAACAGAGTTTAAAGTTAAAGAAATTGAAGATGAGAAAATTAATAATAATTAAAATAAACAGTAAAAGAGTTAAAACAGAAGTTTTGTAATCTTGGAGGCAACAAAGGGGCTTCTTAAGAAAATCATAAAAATCCAAAAAGTCTAAAGAAAATTTAAAAATTAATAGCATCAAGAGTATCTAACTGTAGCAAATGTTTCTTTGACAATGATGCCATAAACCAACTTTTCAAGTAAGCAGTAGATTGGGAGACAATATTCTCAACATATCAGAAAAATAATTAATATATAGAATATAAAACCATCTCCTACAAAGCAATATAAAAAAGATAGACAATGCTCCCTCCATGCCCCTCAAAAAAAGTGTCTCAGAAAACATTCTAATGACTAAAAATTAATACAGGACTCCTCTAAAAAAACAAAGAGATTGCATGGGGTATGAAGTAGTAATGCTTTTAAATAAAGAGTCAAAAAATATTGAGATATATCTGGTATAAGTATATATATGTATACATATGTGTGTGTATATATATATACGTATATTGTGTGTACACATTTTAACATATTATTCTATTAATTTTCTATTGCTGTATAACAAATTACCCCAAAACTTAGCAGCTTCAAACAAGAAACATTTATTAATTCACATAGATTTTGAGAGTCAAGAATCCAGGAATGGCCTAGCTGAATGGTTGTAGCTCATAGTCTCTTACAAGGTTGCAGTAAAGACATCAGCCAAGGCTACAGTCATTTCAAGACTCAATTAGAGAATCCTCTTTCAAGCTCACCGGTTGTTGACAGACCTCAGGTCCTCACTGTTGTTGGCTGGAGGCTTTAGTTTCTTGCCATGTAGGCCTTTCCATAAGACTGCTAACATCATGGCAGCTTACTTCCCCCAGACCAGGTGATGAGAGAGAGAGACCCAACACAGAAACCACAGTCCTTGATAGCCTAATTTCAAAAGTGACATACTATCACTTCTGCCAAACTTTATTAGTTAGAAGCAAGTCACTAACTTCAACCCACATTCAAGGAGAGGGAATTATACCTGGGTATGAGTACCAGGGGATTATGGGAGGCCATCTTAGAGGCCTGGCTATCACAATTATATACAAAACTTAAATGCACTTAACAAACTATGTATGGCCTTTATACATTATATGGTATATATACATCTATTTTTTAAATATATGGTAAATTTGTTTTAATTAAAATTTTTCAAGCTTAGGATTTTTAAAAAATGTTTGTGCAGAATTTTTCCAAGAGTATTCAGATGAATACTAGCTTCAGTTTGACAACTTATTGGTTTATATTTAATCATCGTACTTCTCTTCACTAACATTTTAATCCCATGCACATTTATCCCCTGGCATTAATTTAAAAGTTAACAAAAAACAATTCTACATAATTTAAAACATAAAAGTAGACCCTAACTATATTTCTGCATGGCCTCTACTTTCTTCCCAGTCAAGCTCACACTAACATTATACTCACTGGTGAAAAGCTGAAAGCTTTTCCTCTAAGATCAGGAACAAGAGAAGGATGCCCACTCTCCCTACTTTTATCCAACATAGTATTGGAAGTCCTAGGCAGAGAAATTAGACAAGACAAAGAAATAAACGGTATCCAAATTGGAAAGGAAGAAATAAAACTGTCACTACATGCAAATGATATGATTTATATACAGAAAACGCTACAAATGCCACCAACAACTGTTAGAACTAATAAATGAATTCAGTAAAGTTGCAAGACACAAAATCAATGTTCAAAAATCAGTTGTGTTCTATACACTAACAAGGAATTATCAGAAAGAGAAATTAAGAAAACAATCCCATTTATAACTGCATCAAAAAGAATAAAATACTTAGGAATGAATTCAACCAAGGAGGTGAAAAATCTGTACACTGAAAACTACAAGACATTGATGTAAGAAATTGAAGAAGACACAAATAAATGGAAAAATATTCTGTGCTCTTGGATAAGAAGAGTTAATATTGTTAAAATTTCCATACTACCGAAAGCAATCTGGAGATTCAATACAATCCGTATAAAATCCAGTGGCATTTTTCATAGAAAAAAAAAACAATCCTAAAATCTGTATGGAACCACAAAGACCTTGAATAGCCAAAGTAATCTTGAGAAAGAAAAACAAAGCTGTAGAGATCATGCTCCCTGATTTCAAAATATATTACAAAGCTATAGTAATCAAAATAGATGGTACTGGCATAAAAACAGACACATAGATCAACAGAACAGAATAAAGAACCTAGAAATAAACCCACACATATATGGTCAATTAATTTACAACAAAGGAACCAAAAATATACAGTGAGGAAAGGACAGTCTCTTCAATAAATGCTGTTGGGAAAACTGGACAGCCATATGCAAAAGAATGAAACTAGACTACTATCTTACACCATACACAAAAATTAACTCAAAATAGATTAAAGACTTGAATGTAAGACCTAAAACCATAAAACTCCTAGAAGAAAACATAGGCAGTAAGCTCCTTGACATTAGTCTGAGTGATGATTTTTTTGGATTTGACTCCAAAAGCAAAGGCAACAAATGCAAATATAAACAGGGGAACTACATCAAACTGAAAGCTTCTGTATAGCAAAGGAAACCATCAACAAAATGCAAAGGCAACCTACTGGATGGGAGAAAATACTTGCAAACCATATATCTGATAAAGGGTTAATATCCTAACTATACAAAGAACTCACAACTCAAAAGCAAAAAAAAAATCTGATTTCAGTTTTTCTGAAGAAGACATACAGATGGCCAACAGGTACATGAAAAGATGCTCAACATCACTAATCATCAGGGAAATTCAAATCAAAACCACAATGAGATATCACTTCACACTCGTTAGAATGGCTATTATCAAAAGGAAAAGAAGTGTTGGCAAGGATATGGGGGAAAGGGAACCCTTGTGCACTGTTGGTGGGAATAAACTGGTGCAGCCACTATGGAAAACAGTATGGAGGTTCCTCAAAAAATTAAAAATAGAACTATTATGTGATCCTGCAATTCCATTTCTGGGTATTTATCTGAACAAAACGAAAACACTAATTCAAAATCAAAAAGATATAAGCACCTCCATATTCACTGCAGCATTATTTACAACAGCCAAGATATGGAAACAACCTAAGTGTCCATCAATGGATAAATGGATAAAGACGACATGGAATACTATTGGAATATATATACAATGGAATACTATTCAAACAAAAAAAGAATGAAATCTTGACATTTGTGACAACATGGATAGACCTTGAGGGCATTATGCTAAGCGAAATAAGTCAGACAGAGAAAGACAAATACCGTATGATCTCACTTATCTGTGGAATTTAAAAATCAAAACAAACAAAAAAACCAAGCTCGTGGATACAGAGAACAGATTGGTGGTTGCTGGGGGAGGAGGGATGGCAGGTGGGCAAAATGGGTGAAGGAGGTACAAAGGTATAATCTTCTAGTTATAAAATAAATAAGTTATGGGGATGTAATGTACAGCATGGTGACTATAGTCAATAATACTGTATTGCATATTTGAAAGTTGCTGAGAGGTCTTAAAAGTCCTCGTCACAAGAAAATAAATTTTGTAACTATGTAAGGAGACAGATGTTAACTAGACTTACTGCAGCGAGCATTTTGCAATGTATACAGATATCGAATCACTATGTTGTACTCCTGAAAATAATATAACATTATATGCCAATTATACCTCTATTAAAAAAATAAACAAATAAAAATAAAATTCTTACAGTGCTGTGCTTCACAAATATGATTATACTTTTCCCCTAAATCCCAGGAAATAATTATGAAAAAAGATAGCATTTTCTTAATTAAAATTTTTTGTCAGAAAAAAATAGTTAATAATAAAAAATATTTTACATAATTTAAAACATAAACATAGACCCTAACTATATTTCTACATGGCCCCTACTTTCTTCTCAGAGTAGGCGAGGATTGGGCTACTTCATTCAAGGATTGGGCTGGGGAACAGGGAACACAGATGGGAGAAGAGAAAGATGAGAGATGGAAAATCCTGACCTTACCATCACTGTTTTTCTTGGTCATATATATAATGGAAGTTAGTTACTAAGCATCCTCTAACAAGATTCCCACTTACTGCTGCAGCAACATCTGATTTGGGACCAATGGGCAGATTTATATCATTCATCTTTTATAAACAGTGGGAACCTAATGTGTCTAGGTTGAAGAGTTTGTTAACACAGCTTATTTGCAGTATTTTATAACACTATCATATACTGGCATATAGTGGGAATCCAAGCGCTATAACTGTTAGAACTGCAGGGGGACTAGTTTTCTGCCCTTGTTGCAAACATTATAATCTGGGCCAGGGAGATTCCTACTTCTTTTTGGCTTCCTTTGTCTGCCCACATCAAACAATATGCCTCGTCTCCATGTGGATGGTAATGAATCATCTGTGCTGCTTATCTCTGGGTGTATTATCACTGTTTAACTCTTGAAAATGACAACTGTTTTTGCTTATACTTTTACGCATTCTTTTTAGGGTCTCCCAGACTTTGGCCTTGGTACCCAGAAGGTGCTCAATTAATGTTTACCGAATGAACTAATGGACTGATGAATGTCTACTCTAGATTTATACACACTCTTCCAGCCGGATGCTGATCTCTAGATCATGGTGCTTTGAAACTATATAATCTTGATATCTGGTAGACCTAATGAGTTCCACTAGAATCCCAATCTTTGAAATAAAGTCATCTAAGCCTCAGTTTCTGTGTCTATAAAATTGGGAAATACAACTTCCCCCTGCCAAGGACTGTAAAGTATGAAAATATGAAAATGAATGTGAAAAACTTTTATAAACAGTAATATTTGTTAAAGTATTATTACATTATTATTGTCAGCAATCACACTAGATGTAATTTATATCGATTATAATAAACCCCAAGGATTTTTGGCCGTAATGGCAGCTCATTGCAACAAATACCTATCTAATAAATATACAGTGACCCGAGGCTTGGGCATATCATTGCTAGTTCAAAGTATAGAATACCTTTATTTTAAAATATTTTTAAAACAACTTGACTTGTAGTAATGTAATCAGGATTAAATCTCAGGAACCTTCAATACACCAGTTTTAAACCAACAAGTTAAAAAGTGATAGGCACCAGGCATGACATTCAGTCAATGAACAAGCGTTTGGAGGTATTACATCCTTCAACCTACTACGTGTTCAGCTGTGGATAAGACACTCTGGGCAGTGTAAAGGACAAGGGGACCAGGAGACCAGAGTTCTGCTCACGACTCAGTCACTACCTATTTGAGATGCCTCCTTTAATAAGGCGCTTCACATTTCAGTTTCCTTACCTGTGAAAGGCGAGTATTAGACTAGATTCAAGTTTCTGAAGTACATTTCTTGGAACTCTAAGAACTCAAGGACTACTCCAGAGAGCCAGAGCAGGATTAGAGTACATTGGAACAGGTAGGACTCAGGGACTTTGGTGCTTGCTTCATTCTGATTTCCATTTTGGGATATCCCATTAATTTTTATTTGATAAGGGACTCTTATTTTTTGTTGTTGTTGTTGTCAACTTGTTACAAAAATGAAAGTTACAATTACATTTGATGAAAATTCTTGAGAATAGTAATTCAGTACTGAGCTGGTTACTGATCTTCACAATAAGATAGGAGGAGAGAATTATAAGATATTTACATTTTGATCACAGAAATACAAAAAAAAACCTCAGAAAGCACTTTTAGAAAACTAGTGTGATATATGTCTGCATGCGCTCTAATTCTCAATATGATCAATTACAATTCCTCTTTTCAATGTTTATCAAAGTATTCTAAGATATTCAACTGTTAACCATAAACAGTTCTGTTTGTTTTTTGTTTATTTGATTTCAGAGGAACATAATTTTTAAACTTGAAGTCTCTGATGATCACAGTGCTTCTTTGTATGGAAAATTGGCTTTGTTCACTTCATCATACGGTATTTTCATATGGGAAATTTTATTTGTTTGCATGATCTATAGAAATATTTGTTATAAGAAGCTATAATCCATAGAATATATTTGTTAGAGGAAACAATTTTTTTCACTATAAATGAATTCACCAACCATGGTGGTAATTAACCCACCCCTCTGCAAATGATTTACGAGCCTTGTGATAACTAATCCTCCACTGTAATATGTTGTGCACGTTCTCTTATTAAACAGAAAGCATTTTTCCTGGCTTTTCCCTACAGCTACAAAAAATAAAAATCCTCAGATTTTTATCTAGAATGCCCTTCCCCTGACATTTCTATCAAACTCCTATCAGCCATCCAAGTGTGTGTGTGTGAGAGAGAGAGAAAGAGAGAGACAGGAGAGAGAGAGAGGGAGAGCACGAGAGCTGTCCCTTTCTCTCTCTCTCCAGGAAGGAGTTACTGCAATCTCTTTCATGTTCACCTAGTACTTAGAATATATTTCATCTATGGCACTTAACACATCATATATGTTATTTATTTATATGCCTTTATATCAAACTAATCCATAGGCTTTATGGAAGATTCTATATCTTATTATCTTTGTAACCTCAGGGTCAAGCAAAGGAACTGGAGTATAAGGGCATTCGGCCAAGAGTCACTGAATTGAATTAAAGACTGGATAATTACAGTGGAGTCAAATTACAGAGCTGTGACAGTCAGCAGAGGAAATTTGACTCGATGGGGCAGGCTTTTGGGAGCTACTGCTGGAGTGAAAGTTTTGTACAGACACTAACTAATCTCCCAAATTCCTCCATGGGATCTAATCAGTTTGAGAAATATATACATGGTGATTAAAGCAAGGTATTATATAACACGTTCTAGGATTCTTGATAAAACTGAAATGGCTAACGCAGCTCAGTTCTGTGGCCTGAAATATTCATGCTAGCCGTTCTTCTCTGAATTGAACTTATCTATCCAGTCATAAGAAGGGCTGACAGAGAATCGATGGAGGGCTGGGGGAAGGAGACACATAGCCAGAAATCTATGCCCTAGTGTGTTTACCACGCGAGAGGCAAAAAAAAGAGATAAAGAATGTCATTTACGGACAGACATGTCTAAGAAAGAGCAAGAGCCAACAAGTAGGGCTATACATGAGGAAAGACTTTGAAGGTATTATCTCCTCCCAACAGAGAAACTTGGTCCAGAAGATTTTTCTAACTCTCTATCTAATTAGTTTTTATCCCATAAAGAGGACTGAGTGAGTGAAGTTGTTTTCCCTCTGAAAATTACTGTCTCCTAGAAGGCAGAGGAAAAAGTCTTCATGAAAAGAAGAGAAGGGGAACAAGGGTTCCCTCCTGAACCCCAGCAGAAGAAAGTTCTAGAGCAGCACTGTCCAATAGAACTTTCTGCACTAATGAAAGAAATTTTTATATCTATGCTGCCCAATATGGTAGCCACTAAGCACATGTGGCTATTGAATACTTGTTAAGTGGCCAAATTGACTGAGAAACCAAATGTTTAACTTTCTTTAATTTTAATTTGAATTTAAATAGACATGGGGGCCGGCCCTGTGGCTTAGCAGTTAAGTGCGCGCGCTCCGCTACTGGCGGCCCGGGTTCAGATGCCGGGCACTCACCGACGCACCGCTTCTCCGGCCATGCTGAGGCCGCGTCCCACATACAGCAACTAGAAGGATGTGCAACTATGACATACAACTATCTACTGGGGCTTTGGGGAAAAAAAAATAAGGCGGAGGATTGGCAATAGATGTTAGCTCAGAGCCGGTCTTCCTCAGCAAAAGGAGGAGGATTAGCATGGATGTTAGCTCAGGGCTGATCTTCCTCAAGAAAAATAATACATAAATAATTTAAATAGATATGTATGGCTAAGAGTAGCATCTATATTGAACAGTGCAGTTCTCCAAGAGGAGCTTTCAGCTTATTCTGACAATGGTAAGCAGAACTAGGTTAAGGCAGAGGCATTTAGGACAAGGAATAGATTAGTAAGATCTACCATTCACTTGGCACTTCCTGTGTGCTGGACATTGTTTTTGTTGCTAATTGTTTAACATGGATTAACTAATTTAATCTTCACAACAACTCAATGAAGTTGATGACTTTATTATTTCCCTCTTTCACAGATAAGGAAACAGTGCCCAAGATCACAATTGGGGAATGGCAGAGGTAAGATTTGAACCCTGGAAGTCTGGCTCTGCCTGGGAGAGATACCACATAGACTGTGGTAGTCATGCAAATGTTGGCGGGATAGAGAAGAGGTAAAGTCAAGATTTTGAAAAAATTAATAGGATACAGCAAATGAGAAAAAATGACGGGCCTACAATCATACCATTGCCAATGACATTTTTCACTCCCTATTAGACTCACAGCAAGATTAAGGTAACATTATGGTCTATTGTCACATCTGAAAAATACTTTGAGAACAAAGTCCCATTAGAGAACGAAGTCACTCTATTTCCAGAGAAGTAATAGATAACAATCTAGTGATAGCACAATAGATAAGACTATTATAAACTGAAGAAAGAGAACACAGAAACTGTGCTCTGTAGAATTCACCAGTAAGTAATGAGATCATTACCCAGCAGTATTTCAAGTCTTACAATAGCAAGGTTTCTCTTCATTTATTATGTAGAATTAGAGGCTAAATCTCCAAATTTTAGAATGAAAGAGGACCCTACACATGATCTTGTCCAATTTCTTGATTTAATAGGTCAAAATATTATACTAAAAAAGAGAAAAGACAACTTGAGCATATAATGGGTATTAGATAAAATTAAGGAATTATTGGTAATTTTATGTATAAAAATGACATTGCTATTACTGTTTTTATGTTTTTTAAGCTAAATATATTAGAATTATGTACTGAAATTCTTATAGATGAAATGATATGATGCCTAGAATAGGAGAGAAAATATATGGGGCGAGGGGAGTAACAGATGAAATAATATTGGCAAAATGTTGATAACTGATTAAGCCAGATGTTAGAAATATGAAGGATCATTAAATGGTCTTTCCACTTTTGTGCATGTTTGAAAATTTCCATAATAATGTTTTTAATTACAACCTAAAAGGCATGAAGAGAGAGTTTAAAAATGGCATGTAAACATATGAAAAAATATTCAACTTCTTTTGTAATAAGAGAACTAGAAATGCTGAGATACCATTTAAGACCTATATGGTTGGCAAATATTCAAAAACTTGGCGACACAGTCTTTTGGCAGGACTATGGGGAAACAGACACTCTTATATGTTGCTCATGGTATACCATGGGTTGAATTGTGTCCACCAAAAAAGTATGTTTAAGTCCTAACCCTCAGTACTTGCAAATGTGACTTTATTTGGAAATAGGGTCCTTGTAGACACAGTTAAGTAAAGATGAGGTCATACTGTCCTTATAAGAAGAGGGAAATTTGGACACAGATACATACACACAGAGGAAAGTACACTATGTGAAGATAGAGGCAGAGGTTGGATTGATGCATCTACAAGCCAAGGAACACCAAGAATCGCCAGCAACCACCAGAAACTAGGACAAGGCAAGGAAGGATCCTCTCTTAGAGTCTTTGGAGAAAGCATGACCCTGTTAACACTTTGATTTAAGCCTTCTTAAAACTGATGAGGAACTTCTGGGATGGTTCTGTGAGAAGCTCCACAGACTCACTGCCCAGTAAAACAAAAATAACTGATGAAAAGCATTTAAAAACACAGTCTCTGGAAATTGTCCTAAGCAAATACAGAAACATTCATTCAAGAAAAGCTACTAAAACTTGGTAATAACTGGGAGAGTCTGTGTCATTTAAGGCACAACCTGCTCCCTCTCTTCCCCTCAACCCCCAACTCAACTTGTCACTCTCAGTGGGTGAGGCCAATACTACAGGGTTCCCTCTCCCTCAGCTGCCAGTCAAGAGATACAGTATCTCACCCACAGAGACAGATCATCAGCATTTCTCATTCCTTCCAACTCTGAATTTAGTAAAAGAAACTAAGTTCCTGGTGAATGCAGTCAAAAGGTCAGTAGATCCCTTCCTCTCCCCAGCCCCCAGGACAGAGAGACCCCACGTGCAGCAGGCCATAAATATTAGGGCCCCAACTGTCTTCTCACCAGCTTATTCCAAATCTTGACAATTCCAAAGCAAGCCAAGAAGATCAGAGAATATCACTCTCTCCAGCTCCCAGAAAAGTGACTCAAAGATTTTACCCAAGGGGAGAGGCAGTTCATAAGAATGGAGAGCTCTAAAATTCTACCCAAAGGAACTGACTTTATTTGAAACAGAGGGAAGAGAAGTTCAAGCCTCAGAATGCACTCAAATTGCTCCTCTTAATTAAGAGCAACAAACCATAGGCCAGCTAGTTCACCAGACAGAAACAGCAAAAAAGCTATGACCCTTCCTGAGGTCAGAATAAACCTCAAAGATGGGCCTCAAAAACTACCCTGCTCAAATTTAATTGGATCAGAATGTGGAGCAATTTATGCCCCAGGGCATTGTCTAAAAGAATAGAGCAATCATTTGGCAATTAGTGGGGCCCAACAGCTGGCTGTGATAACAAATGAGGCCAACAGCTTAACAGAGAGATCAGGAAAAGAGAAAGCCCCAGAGTGACTGTGCACCACACCCAAGGCTACACTCTATGAGGAGCAAAACCTAAAGCTCCCTGCAATGGGGGATATAAACTCCCTATAATAGTCTATCTAAGTAATTAAACAAATAAACAAGCAAACAACAGAAACAAGACCCAGAGGCAGTGGAGAATCAGTATATAGAGAGGTCTAGTTTTCAACAAAAAAATTATACAGACATACAAAGAAAGAGGAAAGAGTGACCAATACACAGAGGAAAAAAGCAGACAACAAAAACAGTCTGTGAGAAGGCTCAGATATCAAATTTAACAAAAACATCCAAGCTGCCTTTGTAAATACGTTCTAAGAACAAAAGGCAACCATACTTCAAGATGTAAAGGAAGCTATGATGAAAATGTCTCATCAAATAAAGAACATAAATAAAGAGATAACAATTATTAAAAAAACAAAAAGAACCAAATGCAAATCTAACTTTAAAAACACAATAACCAAAATGAAAAATTCACTAAAGGGGCTCAACAGTAGATTTGAATGACAGAAGAAATGATCAGAAAATCTGAAGATAGATTGATAGAAAATACACAATCCAAAGAACAAAGAGAAAAAAGAATAAAGAAAAATGACAAGAGCTTCATGATAAAAACACTCAATAAACAAGGAACACAGGTAAAATACCTCAACATAATGAAGGCCATATATGAAAAACCCACAGCTAACATTATACTCAACATGAAAGGCTGAAAGCTTTTCCTCTAAGATTAGGAACAAGACAAGTGTGGGGGATCAGAATTGGCCACCTCAAAATATGTCTCTCTGCTTTGACTATTTTCAAGAACAAGACTCTGAAAGAAACTTTGACCTCCCCCCCACCCCCCTAAATGCCTAAAAGAAATTTAAGATAGAAGGCCTGTCCCCAGGACAGGCTATCATCATAGATAACTCTGGGTATGGATAGACTGGGAAGGTCCTTGCTAAGCCCACTCTTATCAAAGCTCTGAAAACCAAGTAAAAGTAGAAGTTATCCTTTGTAAGAGACATTTACCTTTGTAAGGAAAATCTCCATTTGTAAAGGTATCTCCCTCTCTGTACCAGGAAGAAGTGGGGATGACCTTATCTCTAGAAACTCTTATCAATGTAGAAGGCAAGGACTTAAATCTGCATAATAACCTTACTCTTGTTTACTGTGCTTTTCTAGTAATCTCCCATAGCTGACTACCCTTACCCCCAACATCCCCCTTTGTCTTTACCTGAAGATGTTATTTAAGATGAAAATCTCTGCCATTTTGACGAGTTACCCAGTTTTTCCTGGGTCTCTCCCATGTATACATGTTATAAAGCTTTGTTTGATTTTCTCCTGTTATTCTGTCTCATGTCAATTTAATTCATCCCAGCCAGAAGGACCCAGACCAGGTAGAGGATATGTCTTCCTCCCCTACACAAGGATGCCTGTTTTTGCCACTTCTATTCAACACAATACTGGAAGTCCTAGCTAGAGCAATTAAGCAAGAAGAAGAAATAAAAGGCATCCAAATTGGAAAGGAAGAACTAAAATCATCTCTGTTCACAGATAACATGATCTTATATATAGAAAACCCTAAATATTCCACAGAAGAACTGTTAGAACTAATAAATGAATTCAGCAAAGTTGCAAGATATCAAATCAATAAAAAATATCAGTTGTGTTTCTATACACTAACAATCAATCATCTAAAAAGGGAATTAAGAAAACAATTCTATTTACAATAGCAGCAAAAAAATAAATTTAAGAATAAACTTAATGAAGGAGGTGAAAGACTTTTACACTGAAAATTACAGAAGTGAAAGAAAATAAAGACGACATAAATACTGTAAATGGAAAGACACTCCATGCTCATGGACTGGAAGACTTAACACTGTTAGGATGTCAATACTACCCAAAGCTATCTACAGATTTAATCCAATCCCAATAAAAATCCCAGTGGCTTTTTTGAATAAATAAAAGAATCCATCCTAAAATTCATATGAAATCTCAAGGGACCTCAAATAGCTAAAACAATCTTGAAAAAGAAGAACCAAGTTGGAGGTCTCATAGTTCCTGATTTCAAAACTTATCACAAAGCTGCAGTAATCAAAACAGTGGGGTAATGCCATAAAGACAGACATACAGACTGACAGAATAAAACAGACAGTCCAGAAATAAACCCTCACATACATGGTCAAATGATTTTTAACAAGGGTGCCAAGACCACTCAACGGGGAAAGGACAGTCTTTTCAACAAATGGTGTTGGCAAAACTGAATATCCACATGCAAAAGAATGAAATTGAACTCTTACCTTATACCATATACAAAACTTAACCCAAAATAGGTCAAAGACCTAAATGTAAGACCTAAAACTATAAAACTGTTGGAAGAAAACACAGAGGAAAAGCTTCATGACATTGGATTTGGCAATGATTTCTTGGATATGACACCAAAAGCACAGGCAACAAAAGAAAAAATAAGTAAACTGAACTACATAAAAATTAAAAATTTCTGTGCATCAAAGGGCACAATCAACAGAGTGAAAGGCAACCCATGGAATGGGAAAAAATATTTGCAAATCCTGTATCTGATAAGGAGTTAACATCTAGTATATATAAAGAACTCCTACAACTCAACAACAAAAAAACAAGCAAACCAATTCAAAATTGGACAAAGGACTTGAATAGGCATTTCTCCAAAGATGATATACAAATGGCCAGTAAGCATATTGATTATTGATTAACATCTCTCATCATTAAGGAACCGCAAATCAAAACCACAATGATACCACCTCATAACCAACAGAATAGCTACTGTCAAAGAAAAAACAGAAAATAATGTGTTATTGTCAGATCTGAAGGGAGAAACAGAAAAGTCAACAAAAACAGCTGGAGACTTCAATATTCCATTTTCAATCATGGATAAAACATCACTATTAGTAAGCTTCAATTTAATAACTGAATCAAGCAAAGATCATTCATGGATAATAAAACCACTGGGTGAAATTGATTGGAAAAGAAAATACTTATGTGGTCTCAAAAGGAATGACCCTTATATTATTTATTAATTAAAAAGGGAAAAAGGTACCTTTTACAATGGAGAAATCTGGTGGACACCACCTCAACCAACTGGTCACCCTTAACAACATCAACAATGAGACAAACATCATGTGCCTCCTAATAGGATGCAGTGTACTCCATTAGAAGTACATAATGTCATCTATGTAGTTTTCTTGCCCAAAAAATGATTAGCTTGAATTTAGTATTCAGAAAACAATCAGATTAATTTCAAATTGAGATACTGTCTACAAAATTACTGCCTTAGACTCTTCGAAATTATTATTATTATAAACACAAAATATTACTCTAGATTAAAAGAAACAAAAGAGACATGACAACTAAATGCAATGTATGATGTTTGTTTAGATTCTAGATCAGGAGGAAAAAGCTCTGAAGGACATATTTGGAGCAACTGGGAAAATCTGAATATAGGTAATATTTCTGTATCAATATTAAATTCTTGACAGATAAGGTAGGTGGTTAGATAGTTACATAGAATAATGTCCTTTTTTTAGGTGATACATTCTAGCATATTTTCTTGCTAGAAACATCTTTATTATAAGTCTTCTTAAACACTTCACTACATGCATTACAGAATGTGTATAACTTCCATTCACTTAGAGAACATTGTGCTGAAGGCAGCTTACAAGCATCTTGTTACAAATATCTTAACTACAAGACATTAAAACACTTCACTACATCATCACAGAATGAGTATCACTTTCACTCAGTGAAAATATTTTCAAATGTTGAGAAAAAAATTATAAACACACATAAATATATAGATAGAGATATATAGACAAATGAAGCAAATGTGGCAAAATATTATCTATCGGTGAATCTAGAGACTTATGAGTGTTTGCCGTATTTTTCTGAGAGTCTGAAATTTTTCAAAATAAAAAGTTAGAAGGGGAGAGAGGAGGAAGTGAAAGCTTAGCAAAGTAGTGATTTTTCCTGAGGCCCCAGTGCTAGGGTCAGCATTAGCAGAAATTCTTCTGCCTTCCAGCTTAGGAATGTAGCTACTCTGCCATTGGGCTCCCTAAACACCCACATTTCACAGTTTTTTTATCCTCCATGGTGCATTCTACATCGTGGGTTTCCATCACAGATTGGCAGAATCAAGTAAAATGGCAAATGTGCAAACAACGTTTCCAGCGCAAACTCAAAAACTACTTTAAATTTTCAAGCTAGCCAGTAAACTTCCAGGCTCAAATATTTTGAATACCAGTAAGATAAGTGTTCATCTTTCAACCTAACTCCTATAACAAAATGCCTTTTTTCATGCCAACTACTGAGGTTTCCAGATAAAGATGAGTGTTCACACAAATGAGGCATGGAGAAATAAAAGGTTTACCTTAAAGTTGAAATTACATAAATATGTAAAAATATACATTGAACAGCAAGCAACACATGAACTCCTGGAGAGAAGTCATATCTTATCTCTTCGGTCCCAGTGTGGAACTTGGTACTAAACACTGTTAGACTTATAGTGAAAATCGCATTTCACTATCATTTGATAATGAATCTTGTAGTATTCATAGTAAAGCAGCTTCCATTATGTCGGGTGGAACACAGGTAGACATGTAACATATACCATCACATTTTTATGTCATCATGAGCCTATTTCTCTCACATTTAAAGAATATACCAGCTTGCCTCTGCCTCAATTTCCACGTAACTTTGCTTTTGTAGAGCATGCTTGGCATTTTTCTTGGGGAAAATATGTATGAATAGTTGATCTCTCTTCTTCAGGCCTGCTTGTCCACTGTTTTTCAACTATTTAGCCATCCTGAGTTTCACTTGCCATGAACACCCACTTGGCTAATCATTGTTATCCATTCACCATATTAGGGTGCAATGCTTTCTCTTTTTTTCCAAAACCTTCCTCTATTCTCTCTCCTAATCTCTGTAACTATCTTCTCTTTCTTCCACTGCTATCTCCAGCTTCTTTTCTGTTTTTCTTTTTCTTTCAGCCCAGCCTACTTCAGTCCTTCCTTCTCTCATTCTTTTGCTTGATGGAACCACTCCTTCTTCACATCATTGAGATTAGATGAACTCAAGTTCACCTCATATGCATGTAAACCCATATACATACATATATACCCTATCACTCTCTATCTCCCTGTTATGAGCTGAATTGTGTCCCCTGCCCCAAATTCATATGTGATGTCCTCACCCTTAGTATCTCTAAATTCTGTATTTAGAGATAGAATCTTTAAAGAGGTAAATAAGTTAAAATGAGGTCATTAGGGTGGGCCCTAACCAATATGACTGCTAGTCTTATAAGTAGTAGAGATTAGGACACAGACCTACACAGAAAGAACACCTTGTGAAGACACAGGGAGAAGATGACCATCTACAAGCCAAGCAGAGAAGCCTCAGAAGAAACTAACCCTGCCAACACCTTGATCTCAGACTTCCAGCCTTCAGAACTATGAGAAAATAAATTTATGTTGTTTAAGTCACACAGTCTGTGGTACTTTATTACGGCAGCCTTAGCAAACCAAACACTCTGCAGTCCTAACCCACGATAATCTCACTATGCTGCCAATGTACGACTAAATCAGCTCATACTACACTATTCTTGCATTGTTCAATTCTTGCCTCACTTTTGTTATAGTCCTAGAGCTCTGTGCTGAGATCATGAATCCCAAACCCATGATTGGGCATCTGACCCAATATATGTGTAAGCTATCCGTCTAGCACCACTGGATGGACACCAGAAATTCCATCTCCTTGCCTCCAATACTCTCCTCTAGCTGTGTTGCTTCCTTCATGTTAAAGCATTGAAGACCGAGTTTAAATGCAAATGCTACCCAATAAAAGGGCAAGTCATTTGGGACATTTTACCTTGGCTAGACTCTCTATCATAGGGTCAATAAAATACAGCCTGTGGGCTAAATCCAGCTGGCCACCTGTTTTATAAATAAACTCTTATGAGAACACAGGCACACTCATTCATGTACATACTGTCATTGCACTACAACGGCAGACATCAGTAGTTGCAAAAGAAACCATATAAGCCCACAAAACCTAATATATTAACTATCTAGTCCTTTACAGAAAAAGTTTACAGACCCCTGATCTAGACAATGGTAAGCTCCCCTGGTCATAGGGGAGGGAATTTGTTTGAGAATGGGTGATACCTTGATGATATTTCCCTATGAGTGAACCAGGTGAGGATTTCCCTATGGGTGGAGAGGTAATGGACCCATTGCAATTGTTACATTTTGTCCCAACTATTGTGAATTTTTCATCTTCTTAACATAAAGTATTTCAGAAAGATTTATTTCTACCTTGCGATCTTATCTATCATTACTCCCTAATTCTGCGAAATCAGAATAAAAGCTGCCCTCTCATCATACTTTGTACTTTCCAACGTTACTGTCTGTGTCCATGTTTCCTCTGCAGATTACTTATCTTTCAGGCCCTATCTTGCACAGTTCCTCACCAGAATTCTTCTGACTCTACTTTGGAACCCCATAGCATGTTCCTTTTAGCTTGCAGAGTGCTGACCCCCATTTTAATGTATATAAGCTTCTCTCTACTACTGGATGGTAAGCTCTTGAGGGATGGGGACAAATGTCCTGTATGACTTTGTGTCCTTAAAAAGGGCTTCATTGCTTTCCACATAGTAAATGTGCTATAAATGACTGTTCAATTGTTAACCACATTTCTGCATGGTGACTCACAAAACTGCATGCCTCCATTGCCCGGATGGTTGTCTGGAAGTACAACACATATTAAACACTGAAGTTGGAAGAGTAGAAAATAATTTAATGAAATAATATTTTAAAATAGCCATAGTTTTAGTATATAAGGTAATCAAAAGACAATAATAAGGGCCGGCCCCGTGGCTTAGTGGTTAAGTGCGTGCGCTCTGCTGCCGGCGGCCCGGGTTCGGATCCCGGGTGCGCACCGAGGCACCACTCCTCCAGCCATGCTGGGGCCGCGTCCCACATACAGCAACTAGAAGGATGTGCAGCTATGACAGACAACTATGTACTGGGGCTTTGGGGAAAAATAAATAAATAAAATCTTTAAAAAAAAAAAAAAAGACAATAATAAGACCTAAGTTTTAGGAAACAAAATGATCTTTTTCCAACTTACTTTCACTTCAAAATAGAGTACATGGTCCCTCATTTAGAAATAGAGTCCAGAAAATTTGTAAAGCTTTTATGAACTTTTGTTTCCTATCTGTCTTGGTTTGGGTTGTCCAGAAGCAGACCCTGAGGCACGGTTTTAGACGCAAGTGGTTTATTGGGGAAATAATGGAAAACAATAAGAGAGTTGGGAAGTGAAGCAATGAAGGAATGGAGAGCAGCTAATAAAGGGTGCAGAGTCGAGGCAGACAGCACGTTGAGCAACTGAAGCTTCATTCTGTGGCGGTAACTCTGGGAGCCAGTGTAAAAATGCTTCAGAGTTACCCCACTCAAGGGACAAGGGAGCTAGGGTATCTATACACCAACTCCAATCAGTCTGTTGTTGAGGGCTGCTCCCAGGGTTATGTTCATTTCTAGGCACTTCCAGCCTGCTGTATGAGTGGAAAATGGAATCCAGTGGCAAAAAAAAAAAAAGCCCCTAGATAATTAAACGCAGGTACTGGCAGTTGAAGAGAGCTGGCATGCCCTGCAGCAGCAATGGCAAGGAGATATGGGCAGAGCATGGACATCGTCTGCTAGTCTAACTTGGAGTATTTCATAAACACTCATTCATTCATTGAACAAGTATCTATCAGGACATCTTTATCTTAGTCATAGGGCTGGGTGCTGAGGAAGAATGGTGAGCAAAAGCAGACAACATAGCCACACTGATGCAGGCTACATTCTAGTGGAGAAAGCAGATAGTAAACACATAAGCGACCAAATAAGATAATTACAGACTGGGATGGATAACTTAAAAAAAAAAAAACGGTGCTATAATAAAGAATAATCAGGGTAGGAACAAACTTATACAGTGTGGTCAGAAAAAACAAATTGCAAAATAAGGGGGCTATAACAGACTAAGTAAGGACTAATTTCCTTGTTTCAAAGAAAACTAGTGCAGGTCCTTTCTCGCTAGGTACATGGGAGTTTACAGAGACACAGACTCCCTGGGTGTTATCATCAGAAATGAGTCATGATGCCACCTCCCTGTCTTAGTCTGTTGGGGTTGCCCTAACAAAAATACCACAGACCGGGTGACTTAAACAACCAACATTTACTTCTCACAGTTCTGGACGCTGGGAAGTCCGAGATAAGGCACTGGCAGATTCGGTGTCTGGTGAGAGCCTGACTCCTGGTTCATAGATGGCCATCTTCTTACTGTGTCCTCACATGTTAGAGGGGCTAGGGAGCTCTCTGGAGACTCTTTTATAAGGGCACTAATCCCATTCATGAGGGCTCTGTCCTCACGACCAAAATCACCTCCCAAAGGCACCACTTGCAAATACTATCACATTGGGGATTAGGTTACAACATATAAATTTTGGGGGGATACAAACATTCAGTCTACAGCACTCTCATTCTTCTAAGACCCGGTGGGGAGGAAAAATAGTCCCAATCAAAGATGAGTGTAGTAATATGGATGCAGATAAAAGGAATATTAAATGGCAAGATTACTGGATAAAGCTCTAGTAAAAAGATATCATTATGCATTCAGCATAACCAGTTTCCTATAGACCTCCAACATCATATCTCTTCAAAAATCTTTTGAGCAGGCCACAACCATCCTCACTAATCCTAGCTGAAGGGTACAGCTACACTTCTGAATGTCTTAAAACTCAGTATCAACTCTCAAAGAAATTTAAAAGCTGATCCCAAGTGAATTAGACCCAACTGAACCTGACATCCTGAGACACTGAAGCACTATAGGGTGGCTTAACATACATCATCATGCTCATCAAATTGAATTAGCATTCTGAAGGTCTACACAACTACAGAGAACTTTAAACAGGTGACTACTGTCGACTGAAAGATACATCTTCAGTGGCCAAGCAGTGACTCTTAAGCTAGATGAAACACTACGAGGTTACTAAGAACAATTTTTGCCTTAAAAAAAATTAAAGCTGACTTGCTGAGTAAGCATATCTCTCCTTTATTGGGATAGAGGAAGTAGAGGAATGCTACAAAAGAAGAACCTCAGTGATGTTCTCCTTCTGGCTGAATAAAAACCAAACTTTATTACTAAGATGGGTCAAGGTATGCCAAAAGCATAGAAATTTCTTCTTTCTCAAAAACGGATTTCATTGCTCTGTGGTTAAAACTCAATTTCTTCCTGTATCCTCAGAGGGTGCCTTTAATTTTCCCAGTAGGATGGTTAGAAGGTTGGAGGAGATCAGCTTCACAGTATATGTTCTCACTATGTGATCAGGCATAAGGATAAGCTCTGTGTTTTATCATCGCCAATGTGCAAATCTGCGACCCCCAGTCTATGAAGGCCTGTGTGTGGTAGGAGACAACACAGAACAGAGGAAAAGACTCAGTGATGAAACTCAACTCTACCATTTCTGAGTGAGGTAGCCTTGGGCTTGTCACTTAATCTCTCTTAGGCTCAGTTGCTTCATCTGTAAAATATAAATAATAATGCAAATATTGTTGTGAGGATTAAGTAAATTTGCCTAGTTCAATGTCTAGTGCAAAAAGTCACACTATGAACATTTGTTGAATAAATGTTGAGATTGAAGAACAACCATTTTGGACAAACATTTACATTCATTTCCAAAAGAATTCTAACCATACTTTGTTTTCCTACTGCTATAAAATAGAGAAAGTCATCCAGTTTTTATGAGTAGGGATCCATCTGTCTTTACTCAAACCCACCATGGTCAGCAGATCTTCAGTATTGTTTATCGATTCCTGCATCCACTGTCTGACTGGATATTACATACCCTTGTGTGGTAACCAGATTGTAAGATGATTTCTAATGATTCTTGTCTCCTGGTATTCAAGCCCTTGTGTAGTTTCCTCCCGTGTTGACTAGGGCTGACTTGTGTTTAGCCAATTGGATATTGTGGAAATGATAGTGTGATTTCCAAGGCTAGTTCATAAAAGACACCGCATTTTCAGCCTTGCTTCCTCTTGGATCACTTGTTCCGGAGCAAACTAGCTGCCATGTCAGAGACACTCCACAGCCCTATGGGGAGGCTCAGGTGCTCAGGAACTGAGGCTTCCTAACCAGCACTAACAGGCCAGCAATGTGAGTGAAGCACCTTGAAAGCAGATTCTCCAGTCCCACTCAAGCCTTCTGATAACTACATCTATGGCCATCTTCTTGACTGAAATCTCGGTCTGAGTCAGAATTAGCTAAGCCACTCTTAAATTCCTAACCCACAGAAACTAAGAAGATAAACGTTTATTGTTGTTTTAAGCCACTAACTTTTGAGGTAACTTGTCAATTATCAATAGATAACTAAACCCATGCAAAATTTCATTCCTTCAACCAACAAAATCAATACCTGTTCTCCATCAGTAGTGAGTAATGTGTATCAATGGTGCAAAGCAGTTCATAATATACTTTGTATTTGAAGTGACGTAAAAGTCACATAAGGGGCTGGCCCCGTGGCTTAGCGGTTAAGTGCACGCGCTCTGATGCTGGCGGCCTGGGTTCGGATCCCAGGCGCGCACGGACGCACCACTTCTCCGGCCATGCTGAGGCCGAGTCCCACATACAGCAACTAGAAGGGTGTGCAACTATGACGTACAACTATCTACTGGGGCTTTGGGGGGATAAATAAATAAATAAACTTTAAAAAAAAGTCACATAAGAATGCAAGATCACAAATGCTCCATCCTGTTCCTCAGGACCTTGTCAGAAGGTAGAAAGCATTCAGCTTTCATCATCACCAAATAGGGGATTTATTTCAAACATTTATAGGTCTACTTATATTACTAGGCCCAAAGAATAATATAACATTTACATATCTTTACTGTGATTTTGCATGCAATTCTGCCTCCAACTGTCTGTAGGAGGAACACAGATACCAGTTCAAATACCAAATAAGTCATTTACTAGCTTCATGACCTTGAAACAATTACTTAACATTTCTGAATCTCACATTCGTCTTCTGCAAAATGTAATTCAATTTACATCATACAGAACTGTTATAAAAATCAGGAATATAATTCATGACACAAAATTATATGCTCCATGAGTAGAAACAAATATAACCATCATCTCCAAAACCAACATAAGAGTTCTTGAGTTATATGATGCCTTTGCTTTTGAAACTTGCAAAGATTAAATAGATTGATAATACTCATTGTCAGTGAGGTTTGAGAAATAGGCCTCTTTTACCCATTGTGGCTGGGAATATAATTGGCATAACATTTGTGAAGGATAAAGTGTCAAAAGTCATAAGAGATGATGCCCTTGGATTCAGCAATTCTATATCTAAAAATTTATCCTAAGGAAATGGTTAGAAAAGTGCCCCAAAATGTACATAAAAGATGTTCTTCACAGGACTGTCCAAAATAATGAAAGTTAGGAATAACGTAAACTTCCACCAATATGGAATTGATTGATTTGACCAAAAGTGAATCTAACTCAAAAGGGAGCCCTTATATGGGTTGGCCTGCAATGCAAGACTTAACGTGACCTGACTTACAAGATGAGTTGTATACAGAAGTTCTGGTTCAAGCTGGGTGACGTAAACATGAGTTTTTCTTCTTTTTTACCCAAATTCCCATTAAAATAATAGCCAAAAAATAAAAAGGGTATAATTCCATAACAGAAAGGAAAATAAGATGATGGCATAAATGAATGAGGGATTTCAACACATTTCTGGTAGGTATAAGCATGATGTTGAAGTTAGACTATACTATGCATGAAAGTGTAAGTACAGAGAAAAAAATCTCTGGAAAGTTTCTGGACTCAGAGACTAAAGGTACAATGAAGTATGAAAGTAAGAAGTGGAGATAGAAACAAGGGGAATGATCTAAGATCTGTAGGCACAGTAGTAGCCTCTCTACTGACAAACTACAATCATAACACAGGCACTTTGGCATATATCTACAGGCAAAAAATTATTCTCCTAGTAAGAATAGCTATTGAGGATGAGTGTGTTAGCACCCCAGAAAATAGCCTCTTCATTCACAGATTGAGAGTTCCTCTCACTGTGTAATAGCTAGATCCCTGACCACTCAACCCAAAGAGAAGTCCTTACGTTGACAATCTCCCAGATCACTCTATAGGTCTCTCTTTCCTAAATATAAGAACAACCAGATTTTCAAGAAAAATATGTATCATCAAAGAGGATGATAAATACAAATAAACAGAAAAACTGATTCCAGCTGAACAGATATTGCAGAGAAGAGAAGAAAACTTTTAATGCCCCTAACTGATATCCTCTAAGAGATTCAAGGAGTCATTCCTTTCATGAAATGACAACACAATATTATGAAAAGGAAACATCGTAGAACATGAGAGAATTCTTTAATATTAAAACTATGTTGCACGTACTAGAAGACTTTCTGACTTTTGTTCAAAACCCAGAAGCAGTCAAAACGTAGATTAAAAATTTTACTATATAAAAATTTTTAAATATTTGCATGAAAAAAGCACTATTAGTAAAGTCAAAAGAAAAACTGGAAACTGGGAGAAAATATTTGCAACATATATCACAAACAAAAGCTAACCTCCCAGGTCTCTAAACCACTTTTAACTATCAAGAAGAAAAAGATCAAAAACCCAATAGAAAAATGGGATAAAGAGACAGCTCACAGAAAAAGAAAGGCAAATGACCCTGACACATATGAAAAGAACCTCAAATTCACTATGGAAAAAGAAATGCAAATTAAAACAACACTGAGATGCCATTTCTTACCTATGGAGACAGCAAAATCCAAAAAGCTGACAACAAACTCAGTTGGCAAAACTGAGGAGAAACAAATGCTATCATACATTCCCGATAAGAAGAGAAAACAGTATAGTCGTATGGAGGACTATTTGGTAAAAATACAATAAAAGTGTGTGTACATTTACCCTTTGACTCAGCAATCTCACTTCCAAGATTCCACCTGAAGATACACCAACCCAAATACCAAACAATATGTGCTCAAAACTGGGATTCAGTGTAGCATCATTTGCAAAAACAAAATATTAGAATCAATCCAAATGTCCATCAGTCAAAGACTGGTGGAACCACCATGGTGCATCTACCCAAGGGAGAACAATCTCTAAGAAGTGGTATGGAATGATTTCCAGGATACATTATTTAGTGAACAAGCAAGGTACAGAACAGTATACATGACACTACCTTTTATATAAAAAAAGAAGAGAGAGAAAAATAGAACGTCTGTTCATGCGTGTGTGTGCGTGTGTATGTTTCTTAATTCCGTCAAAACACAGTCAAGAATAACAGTAACTAATAAAATGATTACCTCAAGGGGGTAGATGGGAATGGATGGAAAAGGCATGGGATGAAAGAAAGGTTTCTCTGAGTACTAATTTTTATGTGTGAACCATATTTATCAGTTAAGGTTTAGTCAGGAGACAAAAACACACCAGTTATTTGAACAGAAGGAATTTAATATAAAGAATTGTTAACTAGGTATAAAGTTGTTAACTAGATGCTAAAGGGTTAAAAGACAGCACAAACATATCAGGATGGCAGTAACTGCAGGAAGCAACTACCACCTTTAGAGCAAGGAGAATAATAAAAAGATGTTGCAATTACTAAGATTTAGAAATTATTAAAATTTAGAAAAGCTCTGCTGAGCTGAAACTCAGATTTTAAGGAGGGGTCACTGCTCAGGTGGTGCTGGGGTCTCTGATTTCAAAGGAAGGGCCCATGGGCCCAACCTCTGGAAGAAGCTGGTTCTGCAAATATTTGAAAACCTGCAAAATGGATTCAACTACTTCTGTGGGAAGGACCTTAGGCTGCGGGGGTGAAAAAAGTACGGCTAGAGCGATATGCACAGGAGCAGGAAGTAGACAAATAGCCCCACAGGGAGAAAACAGGAAGTAGCAAGTTCCTTTTTCCTCTTCCAGCCTTGGAGTCTCTCCCTAGCACCCTCTTCAGAAGATCATAGCAGGGAACCAGCTGGAAAAACAGAAAAGTGGTTTGTGAAGGCCCAGCCCCAGTGTCACAAAGCAGGGTGCAGAAGGCTGAGCGAGAATAGTTTAATAACCGACACATCATGTAAATGTTTTATTTATTCAAAAAATTAGATTAAATCAAAAAGAGAAAGGCAAACCAAAAAATCGAACAACAGAAACCAATGAACATAACTGTATAAAATCAATAACCACAAAGAGAAAAGAATTATTTAGAGTAAATTGTTTATTCTTACTGCGATATATTTCAAAGACAAAAAGAACTGCAAAGATATGTGAAACTTCACTCAGTATATTTATTATTGGTAATAATATTACACTTTAGAAATTATTTTATGCACATTATATGACAGTACAAATGAGTACATGAATGTTATTAAGAACAAAGATTCTCAATGTTACGGAAAAGATGTACCAATATAAAATAAAATTTTTAAAAACCCTATAATGTTAAATTTGAACTGGAAATAGTATGAATTTCTTAAAACATTTTTCCTAGTTCTACTTATAGAAAGGGGCTAGAACCAATGATACCTAGTAGCAATGAACAAACCTAGTACCCAGATCTTGGTCTTTAAATATCATACCTCACTAAAAGGAACCAGGGCTCCTTGGAGAAATGGCTGATTCCATATCCAAGGCACAGAAAATACTAGGCAATGTGGGACATGCTGTGTCAAAAAGTAAGAAAGTGCCCAAAGATCATTTGAGTCATGAGAAAAGGACACAGGGAGCTAGCTTGAATTAGCTCCCAGTGGCCAAATTCAGGACAATTTGGCCATTGAAAAGAATAGTAATTATAATTCATTATAACATTTTAAATAAAAATTCCTTGAGTCCACAGGGAAACTCAAAATGAGAGAGAAAGGAGATTAAAAAAAAACTCTTCTCTGTAAAAGAATGTCTATTAACAAATGTACAAGGAATTACAAAAGTAGAAAATCACCATTTTGCAACTTCTAATGTAATAATTGACTTGGGTAAACATAATCAATCAATGCTAAAATTATCAGGTGAAAGACCTTTGGAAAACCTAATCACCCCAGAGATAACATTAACTACAAAAGGGAAAATGTGCCATCTCAATGGAGAGATCTGAAGAGCATCATCTTAACAAAATGAGCAGATTTAGTAACACTGTTACTGGGACAACCTGATATAATGTGCCTTCTTATGTGACACAATATGAAGTATACAACTTAACACAAAATTTTCATGGCAAAATATTTAACTTGAATATAATCAACTCTGGATCCAATTTAGAGGAAACACAGAGGATTGGGAAGCATGTTAAATGATACCATGAGGATACAATCAGACAAATCCAGAATGTGGGACACTCTACAAGAAAAAATAGTTGGTAGCAGTGTGGGCGTGGGGAGGTCAGTGTACTGTTCTAGGTTAAAAAGAGTCAATTATAACAACTAAACACAGTGCATGAACCTAGATTATGTTTTTAAAAAGGTATAAAAGATATTCTTTGGACAAGTGAGGAAATTAAATATGGGCTGAATATTATATGATGTTATTGAATGATTTTCTTAATTGTGATAATGGTATTGTGATATTAGAAACAAATGTCCTTATTCTTATGAGATGAGTTCTAAAATGTTTATGGGTAAATTGTTATTATATCAGCAACTTACTTTCAAATGATCCACAGCAAAGATATACATGTATATATAAAGAGAGGGGGAAATGCGGCAAAAAGTTAACATTGGTTGAAATTAGATAGAGGTTATTTGAATATTTCTTAAATTATTCTTTCAACTCTTTAAGATGTTGAAAAAATTTTTATAATAAAATGTTAGAGTGAGGAAATGTATTATTACAGAAAAAAACAGAGTTGCAAAAATTTGGAAACATCAGATTAACATGCAAGTAGAATCCAAGAAATAAGAGGGGAAAAAAGAGAGAAAATATAAAGATCAAAAGGATCAGAGAAGTCCAGATGGCGGCGTAGGCAGACTCTGAACTCACCTCCTCCCGCAGACACAGCCAATTTATAACTGCTCATGGAAAAATTACCCCTGAGACAGAACTGAAAGCTGGATAAGAAGAACTCCTGCAACAAAGGACAATCCTAACTGAGGTGGAAGAGGCAGAAACTCCCTTCTGGAGAGAAAAAATGCCACCTTCACAAGTCACCAGCTTCACGACCGCCCGGGAGCAGCCCAAAGGTGTGCAGCCCTCCTTGGAGGAGCTGGGCTCTGAGCCGGGAGTGCCCCCGCTGTGGGCATTCTGTGGACCCAACACAATCGAGAAGAGTGGCATAACATCTGACTTTGCCTGCTACTAAAACATTGGGGAGTAACCACAGCAAAGCTGGTTCACAAAGAAATTAAAACCGGCTCTTACAGGGCCCACGCGCAAACTCACCCATTTCAGAAAGCAACCAAAAATCACCAGAAAGAAAGGTGCACAGTGCTTTGGTGAAAAGAGACTCACCCGATAGGCTCTGAATGCATTGCAGTGAGAGGTGAGACCTCTCCAGGGACTGGGACATTGGCGGCGACCATTTGTTGTGGCCTGGTGTGGACGTGCTGACACAGACACCATTGGAGTTCTCCCTGGGGCCTGCTAGCCCAGGGCTGCCCCACCCACTAGAGCACTGATTTAATCCAGCTCAGCCAGGGCAGGCAGCCCACCCTAGGCACTGGCCCCACCCAACAACAAGCCCTCAGGCAACTTGTGGGCCTGCATAGATTGGTGACTGGATTCTCTGTAGCCTGGCAACTGAGCCCACTTCAGTGAGGCAGGGCATGCACAAGGAGCGGGTGGAGAGTGTGGGGTGGTGGTGGAGTGTGTGGGGCTCCTGCCGTGGAAAGACTGGGTCCACTTCAGGAGGTCGGGGCATGCACACAGGGCAGGACTGTGTTGACTGTGTGTGTGGACCTGTGAGTGGCAGGGCTTGTCAGCTGCAGAAGACTTGTGCTTCTCGAAGACCCACATAGGGGGTTTGCACCTCCTTCCAAAGCCTGAAACAATTGGGTGCTCCCGTGCCTGAGGCCAGACCCACCCACCTGCAATCCTCAGAGAGCTGACAAGAGACCTAAAGGCTGGAGGCTTACAGCAATTGTAAGCCCCTGAGCCTAACAACCTGCCACACTGGGGGCCTACTCACTTAAAAGAAATACTGCAACACAAATGTGGTATTAGAACTTGCAGCCAACTGTGCTGGGGCTCCCCACACCTGATAAAGAGACTGAAGGGCCCACAACAACTACAAGCAGCTGAGCATTACAACAGCTGGCCAGGAGAATAACTCGGCCTCCCTGGGCACCTACAGAGACAGCAAACAGGCCACAAAAGAAGGGCACACGTTGCCCACATAGGGGTCACCCCTGGAACATTGAGAACTGAGGGAAGCACACGGAAGGCCTCCTAAGCCATCACTTATATAAGGTCACCTATCCAAGAGCAGGAGACGTAACTGACCTACCTAATACACAGACACAAGCACAGGGAAAGAGGCAAAATAAGGAGGCAAAGGAATACATTCCAAGTAAGGGAACAGGACAAAACCCCAGAAAAGGAACTAAGTGAAACAGAAATGAGCAACCTACCTGACAGAGAGTTCAAAAAAATAGTGTTAAGGATGCTCACTGATCTGGGGAGAAGAATAGCTGAACTCAGTGAGAATGTCAACAAAGAAATGGAAGATATAAAAAAGGACCAATCAGAAACAATGCTGGAAATGAAAATTTCACTAGAGGGACTCAAAAGCAGAGTAGAGGATACAGAAGAACGGATCTGTGAGCTGGACGAAAGACTAGAAGAAATTACCCAAGCTGAACAGGTAAAAGAGAAAAGAATTAAAAAGAGTGAGGACAGTCTAAGGGACCTCTGGGACAACATCAAGCACACTAACATCTGTGTTATAGGTGTCCCAGAAGGAGTAACAGCGAGACAAAGGGGCAGAGAATCTATTTCAAGAAATAATAGATGAAAATTTCCCTAACCTAAGGAAGGAAACAGACATCCAGGTACAGGAAGCACAGAGAGCCCCAAATAAGATAAACCCAAAGAGGCCCACACCAAGACACATCATAATCAAAATGTCCAAAATTAAAGATAAAGAGAGAATCCTAAAAGCTGCAAGAGATAGACAAGTTAATTATAAAGGAAACCCCATAAGGCTATCAGCTGACTTCTCAGCTGAAACCTTACAGGCTAGAAGAGAGTGGCACGATATATTTAAAGTGCTAAAAGGAAAAAGCTTACAACCAAGAATACTCTACCCAGCAAGGTTATCATTCAAAATGGAAGGAGAGACCAAAAGTTTCCCAGACAAGCAAAAATTAAAGGAGTTTGTCAACAACAAACCAGTGCCACAAGAAATGTTAAAGGGACTGATTTAAGGGGAAAAAGGAAGACCGCAAATAGGAAAAATTATCTATTTCCATGATAAGAGGGTAATGGATACGAATGCACAAACAAGAGGTTAGATATGATATCAAAAACATAAAATGAGGGAGGAGGGGAGTTAAAGAGTAGAGCTTTCAGACAGAGGTAAAACTAAAGAGACCATCAATTCTGTATAGAAGAAGAAAGGAACAGAGAAGGACTACTAAAACACTGAGAAAACAAAAAGTTAAAAAATGCGAGTAACTACATACTTATCAATAGCTACTTTGAACATCAATGGACTAAATGCTCCAATTAAAAGGCATAGGGTGGCTGACTGGATAAAACAACAAGAACCATATATATGCTGCATACAAGAGACACACTTCAGACCTAAAGACACTCACAAACTGGAAGTGAAGGGATGGAAAAAGATACTCCACGCAAATGGCAATGAAAAGAAAGCTGGGGTAGCAATACTCATATCAGACAAAATAGACTTTAAAACAAAAACTGTAAAAAGAGACAAAGGGCATTACATAATGATCAAGGGAACAATCCAACAAGAGGATATAACACTTGTAAATATCTACGCACCCAATGTAGGTGCACCTAAATATATAAAGCAATTATTAACAGACATAAAAACAGAAATAGACAGTAACACAATAATACTAGGGGACTTTAACACTCCACTTACACCAACGGATAGATCATCCAAACAGAAGATTAATAAGCAAACATTGGCCTTAAATGACACACTAGAACAGATGGACCTAGTAGATATACACAGAGCATTCCATCCAAAAACCAAAGAATACACGTTCTTTTCAAATGCACATGGAACATTCTCCAGGATTCATCACATATTACGCCACAAAACAAGTCTACATAAATTTAAGAAGACAAATAATATCAAGCATCTTTTCTGACCACAACAGTATGAAACTAGAAATCAACTATAGGAAGAAAATCAGAAAAGCCACAAATACATGGAGATTAAACAAAATGCTACTGAACAACGATTGGGTCAACGAAGAAATCAAAGGAGAAATCAAAAAATACCTGGAGACAAATGAAAATGAAAATATGACATGCCAGAATTTATGGGATACAGCAAAAGCAGTTCTAAGAGGGAAGTTTATAGCAATACAGGCCTATCTCAACAAACAAGAAAAATCTCAAATAAACAATCTAACAATGCACCTAATGAAACTGGAAAAAGAAGAACAAACAAAGCCCAAAATCAGTAGTAGAAGGGAAATAATAAAAATCAGAGCAAAAATAAATGAAATAGAGACCAAAAAATAGAAAAAATTAATAAAACCAAGAGCTGGTTCTTTGAAAAGATCAACAAAATTGACAAACCTTTAGCTAGACTCACCAAGAAAAAAAGAAAGAAGGCACAAATAAGTAAAATCAGAAATGAAAGAGGAGAAATTACAACAGACACCTCAGAAACACAAAAGATTACAAGAGAATACTATGAAACGCTATATGCCAACCAATTTGACAATCTGGAAGAAATGGATAAATTCTTAGAATCATGCAACCTTCCAAAACTGGATTAAGAAGAAATAGAGAATTTGAATAGACCAATCACCAGTAAGGAGATGGAAACAGTAATGAAAAACCTCTCCAAAAATAAAAGTCCAGGACAGACGGCTTCCCTGGTGAATTCTACCAAACATTCAAAGAACACTTAATACCTATCCTTCTCAAACTCTTCCAAAAAATTGAGGGGGGGGGGAAGCTCCCTAACTCATTCTACAAAGCCGACATTACCCTGATACCAAAACGAGACAAGGACAACACAAAAAAAGAAAATTGCAGGCCAATATCACTGATGAACATCGATGCAAAAATCCTCAAGAAAATACTACCAAATTGCATACAACAATACGCTAAAAAAATTATACACCATGATCAAGTGGGATTTATTCCAGGTATGCAGGGATGGTTCAACATTCGCAAATCAATCAACGTAATACACCACATTAATAAAATGAAGAATAAAAATCACATGATCATCTCAATAGATGCAGAGAAAGCATTTGACAAGATACAGCATCCATTTATGATAAAAACTCTGAATAAAATGGGTATAGTGGTACTACATAATAAAGGCCATATGTGCCAAACCCACAGCTAATGTCATCCTCAATGGTGAGAGACTGAAAGCTATCCCTCTAAGAACAGGAACCAGACAAGGATGCCCACTGTCACCACTCCTATTTTACATAGTACTGGAAGTCCTAGCCAACGAATATGGTAAAGTTGCAGGATACAAAATCAACATACAAAAATCAGTTGCATTTCTATACACTAACAACGAAGTAGCAGAAAGAGAAATTAAGAATACAATCCCATTTACAATTGCAACAAAAAGAATAAAATACCTAGGAACAAACTTACCCAAAGAGGTGAAAGATCTGTACACCGAAAACTATAATACATTGCTGAAAGCTATGGAAGAAGACACAAAGAAATGGAAAGATATTCCACACTCTTGGATTGGAAGAATTAACATAGTTAAGATGTCCACACTTCCTAAAGCAATCTATAGATTCAATGCAATCCCTATCAAAGTTCCAACAACATTTTTCACAGAAATAGAACAAAGAATCCTAAAATTTATATGGAACAACAGAAGACACCGAATAGCTAAAGGAATCCTGAGAAAAAAGAACAAAGCTGGAGGTATCACACTCCCTGATTTCAAAATATACTACAAAGCAATAGTAACCAAAACAGCATGGTACTGGCACAAAAACAGACACACAGATCAATGGAACAGAATCGAGAGCCCAGAAATAAACCCACACATCTATGGACAGCTAATTTTGAACAAAGAAGCCAAGAACATACAAAGGAGAAAGGAAAGTCTCTTCAACAAATGGTGGGAAAACTGGACAGCCACATTCAAAAAAATGAAAGTAGACCATTATCTTATACCATACACAAGAATTAACTCAAAGTGGATTAGACTTGAATGTAAGACCTGAAACTATGAAACTTCTAGAAGAAAACATAGGCAGTATGCTCTTCGACATCTTTTCAAGCACCATGTCTGACTGGGCAAGAGAAACAATAGAAAAAATAAACAAATGGTACTACATCAAACTAAAAAGCTTCTGCACAGCAAAGGAAACCATCTACAAAACAAAAAGACAACCTAACAATTGGGAGAAGATATTTGCAAACCATACATCGGATAAGGGCTTAATCTCCAAAATATATACAGAACTCATGCATCTCAACAACAAAAAAACTACCACCCCAATTAAAAAATGGGCAAAAGACCTGAACAGACATTTCGCCAAAGAAGATATACAGATGGCCAACAGACACATGAAAAGATGTTCAAAATCATTAACTATCAGGGAAATGCAAATCAAAACTACAATGAGATATCACCTCACGCCCGTCAGAATGGCTATAATTAACAAGACAGGAAACAACATGTGTTGGAGAGGATGTGGAGAGAAGGGAACTCTCACACACTGCTGGTGGGAGTGCAAACTGGTGCAGCCACTATGGAAAACAGTATGGAGATTCCTCAAAAAATTAAGGATAGAACTACCACACGATCCAGCTAGTCCACTGCTGGGTATTTATCCAAAGAACTTGAAAACACCAATGCGTAAAGATACATGCACCCCTGTGTTCATTGCAGCATTATTCACAATAGCCAAGACTTGGAAGCAACCTAAGTGCCCATCAAGGGACGAATGGATAAAGAAGATGTGGTATATATACACAATGGAATACTACTCAGCCATAAGAAATGATGAAATCCAGCCATTTGTGACAACATGGATGAACATTGAGGGTATTATGCAAAGTGAAATAAGTCAGAGGGAGAAGGTCAAACACCGTATGATTTCCCTCATTAAGTAGTAGATAATAACAACAACAAACAAACACATAGAGACAGAGGTTGGATTGGTGGTTACCATGGGGGAAGGGAGGAGGGAGGAGGGCGAAAGAGATAATTCGCCACAAGTGTGTGGTGATGGGTTGTAGTTAGTATTTGGGTGGTGAACATGATGTAATCTATGCAGAAATAGAAGTATAATGACGTACACCTGAAACTTATACAATGTTATAAACTGTTACTGCAATAAACAAAAAATTTTTAAAAAAAGATCAAAAGGATCAGACCAAGAGTTATAACACCTAACAGATATAGAAGAAATAGAGAAATGAAAAATGTTGAGTAAGAAATAGTCAAAGATATCATGGGAAATTTTTCACAAAGTTGAAAAATATGTCCTCAAATTGAATGGTTCCAATGATTGTTAAGTGGAAGGAATGAAAAGAGACTAACATCTAGGCACTCCAGACCTCCAAGAACCAACAGAAAAGCCTAAAACCTTCTTTAGAAAGAAGAACAGGGCCGGCCCCGTGGCTTAGCGGTTAAGTGCGCAGGCTCCGCTGCTGGTGGCCCGGGTTCAGATCCCGAGCATGCACGGACGCACCGCTTCTCCGGCCATGCTGAGGCCGCGTCCCACATACAGCAACTAGAAGGATGTGCAGCTATAACATACAACACTCTACTGGGGCTTTGGAAGGAAAAAATAAATAAATAAAATCTTTAAAAAAAAAAAAAAAAAGAAAGAAGAACAATCAGACCAACATCATTTTTACCATGAGCAACAATGAATGCTATAAGACCAAGGAACAAGTCTTCTAAGTCCAAAGGGGAAATAATTTGGGGTATAAAATTCTATAGCCAGCTAAGCTATCAGTTCAAGTAATAATGCAAAATAAAATCATTTCCAGATGTGCAATTCAAACATTTACTGTCCATACACTCTTTCTTAGGAATTACTTGAAGATGTTCATCAGTAAAATAAGAATAATATCAAAACAAGAGGAAGATGTAGGATATAAGAAATAGTGACAAAGTAAATCTCAGGTTGATTGCTATAAATCAGGGCTAGAAAGCATTCCGGAAATTAAAACAGAAAGTCACAGACTTACAAGATAAGTGTCTTTAAAAAGGAGAATAAAATGATTTTAGGCAATAAATAAATTAGTAAAAGATGGGAAAAGACACACGAAGATTAATAAAAGAGAAAAGGATATGATAAATTATAAGCATATAACTTTTCTCCCACACAGAAGAATAACCAAAAGTGAAACTGAGAATGAAATTTCTTTCACAATAGCACCAAAAAGAATAAAATATAGAGAAACAATTTTGAAGTATAATACCTATACAATAAAAACTATAAAACAGTACTAAGAGAAATTAAAGAATATCAATATATAAATGAAAAGATATCCCATGATCATGGATAAGATTCAATATTGTTAAGATGGCAACTCTCCCCAAATTTATCTATAGATTCAAGGCAATCCCCATCAAAATCCCAGCAGGTTTCTTTGTAGAAACCGACAAGCTGATCCTAAAATATATATAGTAATGCAAAGGCCCAAAACAGTTTTGAAGAACAACAACAATGTTGGAGGAATTATAATACTTGATTTAAAACTTACTATAAAGTTATAGAAATCAAAACAGTATGGTATTGGCATAAGGATAAACATATAGATCAGTTGAACAGAATAGAAACTTCAGAAATGAATCCATGTTTATATTTCTGGTCACTTGATATCCACAAAGGTATCAACACAATTCAACTGGGAAAAGACAGTCTATTTTTAACAATTTGTGCTGGTACAACTGATAACTGGGCAGTAAAGCATTAACTCAGCAGGCTTAAGTTGCCCAAACCCTGCATATCCCAAAGGTCTTAGGACTGACCCTTGACTAAACGCTGGGAAATAAACTCTGAGGGAGCTTAGAATACCTTGCCTGATAAGAGTGTCTTTGTCTGCCTGAAACCCTGGGCCATACCAGATAGTTCAGGCTAACAGTGTGATTTGTGGTGAACATCTGTCTTTACATGCCTGAGGCTTTGGGTTATGCTGTATCAGTTGACCTCTAGGCGCCTAGAGACTAAGAACCTAAGGTCAGTTATGCAGCTGTTCCATGCCTATGAGAACTGACCCCCAATAAAAACTCTGAACTTAGGTGGGCTTCCCTGGTTGGCAACACCTCACACGTGTGGTCACACATTGTTGCTGGGAGAATTAAGCACTATCCATGCAAAACCAGAAGAGGACAATTGGAAGCTTGCACTTGGTTTTTCCTAAAATCAGTTCTAAGCATCCTTTTTCCTTTGCTGATTTTAATTTGTAATAAACCTTTCTGTAATAAACTATAACCATGAATTTAACAGCTTTCGTGATTCATTGAGCAAATCATCAAACCTGAAGGGGTCTTGGGGACCCATGAAAAGCAAAGAAAAAGAAAAAGAACTTGGACTTTGCCTTATACTCACAAAAAAATTAACTCAAAATGGATCATAGACTTAAATGTAAAAGGTAAAAGTATAAAACTTCTAGATGAAAATTGGAAAAAATCTTAGTGACCTTGGTTTAGGTAAAGATTTCTTAAATATAACACTAAAATAATGATCCATAGGAGAAAAAATTGATAAATTAAACTTCATCAAATTTGAAAACTTTAGCTCTTCAAAAGACACCATTAAGAAAATAAAAAACAATCCACAGATTGTTTTATAGGAAAATATAAGAGATGAAAATGTCTTCAAATAATATATCTAATAAAAAAAAACCTGTATCTAGAATATATTTTAAAAAATTCTTAATAAGAAAACAAACAACCCAATTTTAAAATGGGCAAAAGATTTGAATAGATATTTCACCAAAGAAGGTATACAAATGGCTAATAAGATGAAAAGATGCTCAACATCATTAGTCATTAGGAATATGCAAATTAAAACCGCAATGAGATACCACTGCATACCTACTAACTTTAATCCAAAAGAATGACAATACCAAGTATTGGTAAGGATCTGAAGAAACTGCAACTCTCATGCATTGCTACTGAGAATGTAAAATGGTGCTGCCACTTTGGAAAACAGTGACCGTTTCTTTCAAAAGTTAATTATATACTTACCATATGAATGAGTGATTCTACTCTTTAAGTTTCTACCCAAAAGAAATGAAAACATATGTCCACACAAAGAGTTGCATGCAAATGTTACAGCAGTGTTACTCATAATACTCAAAAACTAGAAACAGTTCAAATACCCCTCAACTGTGGTGAATGGATAAACAAAATATGGTATATTTATTCAATGAAATACTACTCAGCAAATAAAACAAAGGTTAGAACTACAATATGGACGAACCTCAAAAAACATACTAAGTGAAAGAAGCCAGACATAAAAGATTACATATAAATAAAAGATTCCATTTATATGAAGTATACAGAAAAGGCAAATCTATAGACACAGAAAGCAGAGTAGCGCTTACCTAAAACTGGAGGTGGGAGCATGGACTGACTCAGAAGAAACACAAAGGAACTTTTGGGGGTGATGGAAATACTGTAAATCTAGATATAGTGATGGTCTCACAACTCTACAAATTTGAATGTACACTTATAATGGATGAATTTTATGGTATATAACATATATCCCAATAAGGCTTTTTTTTTTTTTTTTAGTGAAGAAGACTGTCCCTGAGGTAACATCTGTGCCAATCTTCCTCTATTTTGTAATGTGCCATGCCACCATAGCTTGGCTTGATGAGTGGTGTGTAGGTCCATGCCCAGGATCCGAACGTGCAAGCCCTAGGCCTCGGAAGCGGAGTGTGAACTTAACCACTATGCTACCAGGCTGGACCCCCAATAAGGCTATTTTTAAAAAAAACTCCAAGAAAAACATAATTCCATATGAAGATGTCATGGACCATATGTGAAGTAACTAAAATGAGGCACGATTTCGTTTCATTGGTAGAGTGTACAAAAGGAGACTTCATGTTGAAAGGAACAGGAGTGGGACATTCTTTGAGTGGAGCATTGAATTTTATAATATCGAAATACAGAAAAGGGCTGGCCCCGTGGCTTAGCAGTTGAGTGTGCGCGCTCTACTGCTGGCGGCCCGGGTTCGGATCCCTGGCGTGCACCGACGCACCGCTTCTCCAGCCATGCTGAGGCTACGTCCTACGTACAGCGGCTGGAGGGATGTGCAGCTATGACATGCGGCTATCTGCTGGGGCTTTGGGGGAAAAATAAATAAATAAAATTATTAAAAATATATATATATATATATAGAAAAGGAATTGTAATCAGAGCACTTTCATTCAGCAAATAATAAATTTTACATATCATAAAAAGGGAAACATTTCTATATATTAGTTTTCAATTTTTAGAATCAACCTGTAGACACAGCATCAAAGACTTTAATCAAGGTTACAAAAAATATATTCATCTCCTTTATGATGTTAAACCGTGGCACAGTTGACCAGTGTTGAGGGAGGTTGAAGAAAGGGAATGAATATTAACAAGCTTGTCTTTAAAAAGAGAGGGATGTTGGGGGTTTAGAGAGACAGTTGAAAGTTGACAGAGCTAGAAACAGTGCTTTAATTCTAATATTAGAAATTACAGAGGTAACCATTAGAGAAACTAAAAATAGTAACTTAACCATCAAAAATTAAGAGAAAAGGGATGATGTAAGTAAACTCTACCCTCATATATCATTATGAGATCCCAGAGAGTGACGAATCCCTGGAGTTGCCTCAATTCCTGCCCTTTGTGAGCTAAAATAGTTGGAGTTCTCCTGGATTTCTGTAGCCTCTTCTATATCTTTAATATAACTGTTCTCTCTGTTGTTGTTTAGCTTACACTAGTTTTTAAATTTTGTATTCCATTCAGTCAAAGGGACACACAGTTAAACACTATGTGAAGATGGACATGTGATGTTAAGTGATGTAATTAATTATATGAAGTCTATCTAATAATAAGTATCAGTATTAGGAAGTCCTCCTGCAGCCATAAAACATCCTACAATCTTAAGATTTTATCAGTAATTAATGTGATATTTTGACCTCCCTTTGCATTAAACCTTTGTTGCTAATTCTCAATCGATTCAAAAATAGTGGAGAAGAGGAGTGCTGTTTACTTAGTTCTCATGACAATCACATTCTACCTATACTGTGTTCCTTCCCACTTTGAAAAATGTGTGTGTGAGAGCACAAAAAAAAAGACTGGAAATAGATATGCTAACATGCAATCAGTAATTATAGCTGAGTGATAGAGTAATGGGCAAGATTTATTTTCTTCCTTTACTCTCATGGGCTTCTTGAATTATGTTCCAAAAAAAAGTCTGCACTAATTTTAAAATGAGAAAAAAATTATTTATTTCCATTTTGGAAATTTTACAAGCTTGGGCCTCATATCAGGAAAACGCATGATGGCCAAAGGAAAGACAGAGTAGGAGGCACATTTGCTCATCAGCAACCAACTTAATTACAACTCTAAAACATTCCTGTTAAGTATTAGGTAAGACCTCGCCTTGGGGCTGGCCAAGTCATCTTATATCCTCAAAATGCTTATACCCAGCAACCCCTGTCCCTGGACTAGTTTCACATACTTCTCTAGCCATGGATAGAAACTTTCTGATAACATTTTAGTAGTAAAATCTTAAAAAACTTTAGAGAGCATCATCATGCTTCAATTCATTATTTGGGGATCAATACAGAGAAGCAGGAATAATAGCTCATAACATAATCCTAGTATAGTCTACTCTGCTGCTAAGTAAAGTTGCTTTCTCTTTTCATTGACCAACAGTACGGCTTGCACCCAACCATTCACTGCTTGGGGCCAGAGTTAGACAATATTCTCTTCCTAATTTATGTTCCATTGACTTTTTATGGGGGCAGGTATTGATCTTGCTTTGTGCCATGAGATCAGATGCTGCAACCCAATTCAGGGCCAGGATTATGACTGTAGGTGATCAGCCTTTAATGTGCAGGAGAAATGGAGGTGGAACAATGATTTATTTTGCTTTTGTAGGATCTTTTATTACAGACACAGATATTGGGAGCTTTCCCAGCTAGAATCAGCCGTACAGTGAGGCAGGTGAGCTGCCCTGCTTTGCCGGAGTGCCACAACCATAAAACAAACCGAACATTCCAGGAATGACTCATTTGATTAGAGGAGCCAAAAACAGCACTGAGGGTAAAAGAAGAAAAGAACAAGGATCATTTTTTAATAGGGTTACCCATGGACTCTAGGCATGGACAAAGAAAAGATGGAGGAATGACTGTCTGCTTATTATAAAAATTAGACAACTCAAACATCATTAATATCTTTGTTCCAGAGCTGATAGCAAGAGCAGCTTGACTTGGCTGGCTTAGGCAATGTTCTTCTGTTATATATAGTCATTTATTGTTTTCTCTGAGCATTTTCTAAAGAGACTGACTTCATTGTTAGAGCAGAACCATATATGTCAAATCCCATGCAACACGTTCCAAGAGACTGACACTATTCTGTTGGGCTGGAATGCTATTGCATTAGATACGCTGGCTATAGGAATCCTGAGCCCTGGATAACTTATAGATAACTTCTTGTGGTACTGGGATTTCTAGAGTGAAATCCCATTGCCTTGTTACACAAATGAGGAAGCTAAAAGACAGAATGTGACATTTTAAAAACTGGGCATCCCTGAAAAACAGGAGTAATAAGGGGAAATTTAGGTTTCTTTGATTTCCATCTAGAACACGAGGAAGAGAAATATGGAGGACATCAATAATGTTGGGTTAGGAATATATGTGTCTTAAAAGATTTAAATGACACCCTAAGTGATTCCAATGTGCAGCCAAAGCTGACAACCATGGGTCTAGGTCCATCCCTTCCGAAGTGTTCTGAATTATATAGGGCAGCTGCTTCGAAGACAATGGTCATTGACATGTCAAGCATTTAAATAGGAATATTTTGTTTACCTACACAGAATATAAGTTCTTGGAGAGCAGGGACTGTTTCATCTTTCCTTTGGATAGTTTACCAGCACCTGGCTAAGCAAATAATAGTTCCTCCAGAAACATTTGTTGAACTAAATCACTAGTCTTAGGCTCAGAATGGGGTCACTCTGTGACTTGAAACAAAATTTTCTCAAATCACCAGTCCCCATACCGTGGAAGGTCCGCTGCCTTTACTAATATTTGTATAAATGCCCAGGAGATTTACATTCCCAAAGTCACCTCTGGTGTTAATTTCATGACCCTGCTGAATTTTTATTTCCCCAACCCCAAAGCATCAAAACACATAAGACCTTCAGCAGAAGGGAGTCCATTCTACATCATAGAACAAACACAAAATCCCATATTAGACTTCCCTGCTCTTCAAGTCCTTTCTGTCATCCTGACACCAGAGATTTCTCACTTGTTTTACCTTCCCAGGTGACCTGTCTTATCATCTTGATGGCTGATGGCTCCTCCCCACCACCTTCTCTAACTCACCTCCTCAGCCCCCATCTATTCCCAACTCCCAGGTTTTTCCACTCATAGGACAGATCTGCTCTCCCTGCCCTACTGCTAAATAGCTTCAAGCCCAATGCTCACCTACCCATTCGGGTGCTCTGCTTAATGGGATGGGTATCTGAATCCTTTTTAGCAACACAAAGCGACTGGGAAAGACCCTGAGATTCCAGTTTTCAACAGTTCTCAATTGGGGGTAATGCTGCCCCCTTGTGGAAGGAAGCAGAAGGCTGGAGATGTGTAATGGAACTAGGGTTTCCCCAATATTATTCCTTAAGATTTTAAATGTATCTAAAACACATAAGACTCCAAACTTGGTTGGAAACTCCAATACTATTCCACCTTTAATTCGGTACTTTACATGGATTGCTGAGGTGCTTCTAAACTTTGAGGCCAATACCCATAGATAAAAAGGAAAGAACAGTCATGTGCTAATACTGGCTGTGTGATAATTTACTTTAAAATAGACTGGGTGACATCTAGAGGCATCTGTTTAGTATTTGAAATATGCTTATCAGGAATACCAACCTCCAGGGGATTTTAACTAGAACTTCAAATATGGTTACAGAAATCAACACCAGACAGTTTATTAGCATAAAGGTTATTAGAAATCATTTTTCTCCCGTAAAATAAATGGAATTCAGGATATATCGTGGGCTACAAAGATTGTTAGGGCCTCATCAACCTTCCTTGAACCAGAATAAAATTAGCAACCGTAGTATCCTGATCCTTAGGAGTATCCCGATGCTTAGGACAATCTAGAGCTCTATTTGGTCCTATGCCCCTCCCACTTCATAGAAGACTATCATCTGACCCCAAGAGAAAGTTATCATCTAGTCACCACAATGGTGTTGCCTCAGCCTCACAGAGAACCTCACATTTAAGATGCTTAGAAAAATGCCAAGTCAGAGAAATAAAGACCTTTCCATGCTTATAAGAACAGGTAGTATGACTACTTTGGTATCTACTTGCTAATAAAAATGGGAAGGTTTTGAAATCGGTAAACAGTTAGCCATTGATGATTAGGCAGCTTGTAACTAAAGCTTTTTTCCTTTTTGCAATTACTGTTTATAGCTTTTAGTTGTTCACCCGCCCATTGTTAAATGTGCTTCTTAGGCAATATGCTACCTGAGTCCCACTAGGTTCCTATAGATAACGTCTCCCTGGCACCTGGGTCACCATGATAATGGGTGTTTGAGCTGTTTTTCAGGAATTAGGACCCCCTTGTCCAGTTCAGGCCAGTTGAGACCACCAACCCATCAACTGGGCCCGCACAGATGCCCGATAAGTGACCTTTTGACATCAAAAGGCTAAAAACTCCACCCTCAGATCATGCTAATGCCACCACTTTGTGAACCCGTGTCCTATGAAGAGGCAGGAAGTTTGACTACACTTGTGCAGATCATCAATTACCTCACCTCTCCTCACTTCCCATCATCTATCTCCACACTTCAGACCATCTTGCCTCCTACCATAAATATCCCTGAGTCCCCATTTTGGGGAGGCAGGTTTGAGACTCGTTCTCCCATTTCCTCACTTGGCTGCCTTGTGATTAAAACCCTCTCTCTGCTGCAATCTCGTCATCTCGGTGTTTGGCTTTCTGGGCAACAGGCAAAAACGAACCTGGTTCAGTAACAGTTTCGCAGAATTGGGTCTAAGGCTGTTTTCAATATAAAACACCACCTAGTAGAAAAATTTTGGGGGGGAATGGACATATAAAGAATTTTGTGGAATTTTAACAAATGACCCAAATTTTGTTGAATGGTCAAATTAACTAAGATCAGTTCACAATACAGAGCTGTTCTGTTTCTAAACACAAAAACTTGAACAGCATTTTTCAGGACAGAACTAGCTCCCAATTTTAAAAATCACTGACTATGCCAACCCCACAACCTTAAGTGGGTTCAGACACTTGCCCAGGCTCATGCAGCCAGTTAGCAGTTGAGCGGGGCTGAAAGCCTATGACCTGCTAAACCTCAGCCTCCTAAAATTTCTAAGATATTGGGCACTTCTTTCTCACCACTCCTCAGGGGTTGTTTTTTGTTTTGGAGAAGTACACTGTTCTACACTGTTATAGCAGCACCTTTAAGCTGCAATCCTCAGTCTTCAGTATGCATAAGAATCAGTTCAAGAGCTTTATAAAAATGCAGCTTCGATTCACAAACTTTACTCCATATAATTCACCATATTTGAGTGAAACTCAGAAATCTGCATTTTTTACTCACACTTTCAGGGGACTTGGGGCCCTGGAACTATGGTTGAATAAATACCTTCTAGAATGGTCACTTGAGCTTCATTAGGGGTAAGGAAGGTCATTCTAGTGGAGAAGTCTAATGAGAACGCTTCTGAGCACCTGCCTCAGAAAGGAGGTTAGATACTAATTTTCAGAGAATGAAGTGGCCATTCAATACATGAAGCCCTTAAAAACATTAATTAAATCTGGGATATATTATTTATTGAGTATTAGATATATCTGCTTTCCTCCCAGCATCTCATTATTTATTCTTGTATCATTGTTCTGCTTAGGATGTTCCTTTTCTAAATCCAAACACTAAAATCCATATATTCCTTCCTTACAGGCATTTGGTTAGGAGATATAAGGTTTACATCTAATGGTGATGTTCCTTTCAAGAAGTGGTTCTCAAATATTAGCACACATAGAAGTCACCTAGGAAAAAGAGTGATGCTTCAGATGTCATGCCTCCTCTATGAAGGCTACACAAATAACTGGTGTAAGAGAACCATGAGTGGAGTTGCTCATGTCTGAGTTTCTCCCATGTATACATGTTATTAAACTTGGTATTATTTTCTCCTGCTAAAAACAAAAAAAAGAGAGAACCATGAGTGAAGCCATGCCCCAGGACAGAGAATGCAAACTGAGCCATATAGGGATCAGACAATACCGGGTCCTGGCCACACACACCACATCCCCCCCAAGGAGCCACTAAATGACACCCTACAGCAGGAGGGTTCCCTTGCATCAGAATCACCTGGGATCGTTGATAGAAATACAGATTCCTGGGAAACATTCCAGATCTGCCGAATCAGAATCCCCGGGGAATAGGCCCCAAATCTGTATTCTAACCAACATCTTTGGTGATTTTTATCGACACTAAAGTTTGAATACAACCCCTGAGGTGGACTTTTGCAATTAGATTCATGCCCTTTACAAAAATCTCTCAACCGAGTGCCTGCAATTATACCTATGTGTCTTTTTCAAAAGAGTTTTAGTACAGAGAAGTGGCACTCAAGCAGAAAGAAATGAAACAAGCGTAAATATTAATGTGATGTTGGGGAGAAATACAGATATACTAGAGGGGGTTCTGAGTCAGGAAGTTTAAAGATAAACAAGTGATTTATAACCAAGATAAGGTACTGTAGATAAAAGCACTACATTCTAACTATTTTTAAAAAAGATAATTATGATGTTAAAAAGTGCCAAATGCAGTTCATTTTATTTATTATCAAAACATATATTTTTGACCTTCTCCCTCTGACTTATTTCACTTTGCGTATGATTTCCTTCATTAAGTAGTAGATAATAACAACAATAAACAAACACATAGGGACAGAGATTGGATTGGTGGTTACCAGAGGGGAAGGGGGGAGGGAGGAGGGTGAAAGGGAGAATTCGGTACATGTGTGTGGTGATGGGTTGTAATTAGTATTTTGGTGGTGAACATGATGTAGTCCATGCAGAAATAGAAGTACAATGATGTACACCTGAAATTTTTACAATGTTATAAACCAATGTTACTGCAATAAACAAAAAATTAAAAAAAAAAAAAAAACGTATATTTTTGAGTATGTAAGTGATGGCATAAAAATATACCTTCATGACAAGCAAAAGGAGTTAATAAGCTGTCTGAAGTGCAGCATCTCATCCTGGGCTGTTTCACAGGAATGCCACTGCTAATCACCACGTATAAAAAGCAGGAGGATAAACGCTCTGCTCTGCTGAGAGCCATGAACCAGAGCGCAGAAACCCTCCTTTGAACCAGGCAAGACTTCCCATGAGGGAGGAGTCTGCAAAGCACAATTTAGGCTGGTATGACTTGAAAAAGAGTCTAGTGATCAGAATTGGGAGTGCAGGAGCATGAACCACAGGTCAGTCTCTCCAGTGGACTTCACCCACGTGAATCACAGGCGGGAGCACAATCGACAACAGCATAGATCATGGATGCTTGTGGAAAGCTCCTGCGGAAAGGGACCTTAGATCATCAGGTTGAACCTCCTCATTTTATAGACCAGAAATTTGGGCAAATAATTTAGTCTCTCTGGGCTTTGGTGTCACACCAACTCATTCATGCCAAGGCAAGACTGCAGTCCAGATGATGAGACTTCTCATTCAGTGCCCTTTCCTCAATACAATTTCTCAAAATGTGGCTGCTCTGCTAAGCCATGACAGCCAATAGAATTTTATGTAATGTCTGCTTCAAAATCTTAAAATCAGAATACTATACAAATTATTCTAATTTAAGCCTCAATTATTTATTGAATAACTCTGTGAAATACTTGTTAGATGTTGGAATTAATCCTTTCCTCTAAAAAAATCTAGCAAACGTGCTTCATGAGAGGATGGTTATTAGGGTGTGTCTTCTATTTTGTAGGTATTGACCTGTTATTGCTTATTAGGATGATAACAGATTCTGATACCACTACATTATACTGCACCTGCTGTCTACCGACATTTTACAAGAATCAAAAACACATTTCTTGAGGATCTCCCTTAGCAACAACACTAAAGATTAAACAAATGAAATGTTTTAAAATTGGGTTGATCTATCAGCCATTACCATTACTATTGAATAGAATAAAGAGAGTTCAGGGACAGCAGAGGTAATTGAAAGTTTACCCAGGTGTCTTTTCAGGGAGGAAAAGGGGTCCATTTTCACTCCAGAGAATTCTTCTATAAACTTTACTCAATAGGGCAATTGTTTTCAAACTGTGTAGAGCCCAAGAATTCCAGAAAGATGCTTTGAATGGATGATGTGTGGGGACAGGGACATACAAAGTGGGGGTGTGGGAAGAGCAAACTCTGGATAAACTGAAACAGTTCTTTTATGTATTTGACACATTGGGGTCCCATATAAGCTTTCATTCCTACCCCCTCCAAAGAAAGTATATTTCTGCTGCTGCTAAAAAACCTCTGAAAACATTCCACTAAGTCATCCCATACCTCAAAAATTCTAATTTCATAGACTGGCATATATAACACTTCACAACAATCAAAAGTCTTGGTTAACAACTGTATTTATTGCATAGGTATTTGCCTTCCTTCTCTTTATGCGAACGTATTTCAGATGAGGAGAATTTATCAAAATCTTTCAAAGAGATCAAAACAAAAAGAACATTCTGTTTAAATAGCCGGTTTCTATGAGGTATATATGTAAACACAAAAGTCCTAGATACCTGTCAGTCATCTTTTACTTCTCTTCTAAAAAAACCCAATAATTTCCTAGATGCTGGTCCCTTGAAACCTATCTTAATTATACTCGCACTAGTAAGTTTCCCACATAATGGTAATCACAGATGTCTATAATACTTGTCTAGCGAAAATGTGAAAGGAAACTCTGTGTGATCCCTATTAGTACCACGTAATTAAAGGTCCCGATATATTCTGGGAGGGTCTCTGTGGGGATTTTAACCAGGGGCTCATTGGACATGCAGCTAGCTGAATAGATTGGCCCTTGCTAAACTGAATAGAACTCCACCACTATAGAATGGATTGGTGGAACAATAATCAGCAATAAAATGCTATAGGGATCTGAGAAGTTAAATACATGGTAATAGTTATCCCAATAAAACTGTTCTGGCAATGACTAATGAATCACCTCAACTTCATAGTGTCTCCGTCATGCTAGGGAAGCCATAGAAATCGAGCCAAGCTGCACATTAGAAGCTACTTGAGGCCTTTGTGAACTGGTGCCTTCTTGGGTTATATTAGACAAGTTCATCCAACAAACATCTACTGCACGTCTGCCAAGTGCCAGGCACTGAGGGAGGTGAGACCCTCTCTATGGCTCTGTTCATGAAAATGGTGAGGGGTTCTATTTCTTTGTCCTGTTTCAATCAGTTCCCCCACCTCAGAGCCCATTTAGATCTTTCAAGGGTCACTGAGGTCAAGAAAGGAATAGAGCTTGGCTCCACAGTTTCCTCCTCAACCCCCCAGCTCTGCTGACCACTTGGACTTAAGAAACTTCAAAGAAAGCATTGGCTTGAGCCTCTTCCACTGCCACGACCGCCATCCAAAAACAGATTCTCATTTAAACGCTAACTTGAAGAAGCCAAGGAGGAAATGCTTTCAACATTCAAATCAAGATGACAGGAGAGAGAGCAGAGGAGCCTTTTCAATGAGTTACTTATTAAAAAAAATTTTTTGTGAGCATCAGCTACGTACAAGTGCTGTGTTAGGTACAAAATCAAGAAATGAGTGAGCAGGGTTCTTGCCTGAGAGAACTTAAAAGTCTAAGGGAGGGAAAAAAGAAGTGCTATAAACATGACATTGCCTAAAAGAGGCAACAAAGTGCTTCCAAAAGAGAGAAAAAGAAAACAATGCTTGACTCAGCTGAAGGCAAAGGCTGGGATTCACAAGAGGGCAGTCTGCACTGAGGAGACATGAGCACTGAAAGGATGACTGAGCCAAGGCTTGCCAGCCCCCAATCTCCATTTGCGTTTTGCATACTAAGCAGATGGAAAGCCAGAGGAAGCTTCCCTGGGATTTTTCCCCCTCTCTGTTTGGCTTCATATTTTTCCATGATACCTTCCAAAATGGAATTTTAAGCACCACAAGATCACGTTTCCATTTTTTCCGATCCAGGGAGCTCAGGACTGACCTAACACTTGGGCATTTTCAGTCACCTTTATGAAAGACAGAAAAGCCACTTTGAGAAGGCTGAGCTCTGGAGGGTGGAAAGATGATGTCAGATTCCCACCAAAGAGTCAAAAATCAAAACATCGAGTTTCTTATCTCCTAAGATCCTTCCTGAGGTACTGCCTTTTATTCTCTCCAGCCTCCCTCTGCTAAGAAGGTTTTGGTTTCTTTTTTTTTTTTTTGTGAGGAGATCAGCCCTGTGCTAACATCTGCCAATCCTCCTCTTTTTTTGCTGAGGAAGACTGGCCTTGGGCTAACATCAGTGCCCATCTTCCTCCACTTTTTATATGGGACGCTGCCACAGCATGGCTTGACAAGCAGTGTGTCAGTGCACACCCGGGATCCGACCCGGCGAACCCCGGGCCGCCACAGCGGAGCGTGCGCACTTAACCACTTGCGCCACCGGGCCAGCCCCAGGTTTTGGTTTCTTACTTGACTACACCATGATCATTTTTATTGAAACCCAAAGTGTGTGATGGTCAAAGGCCCAGGAGGCCAGTATGGACAGACATTGGACTCCTACAGGCATCCTCACAACTCCCGCCCAAACTCTGACGGACTCCTCAGCACAAGAATTGGCGTCATCCCTGACTTTGGTTTCATGGGGTGAGGGGCAGGGAGCACAGTGACCCATTATTTCCAACTGAACTGAAGGAGCCCAAAGCAATGAGCAGAATGACGATATGGCCACCTACTGATGGAACACTGAATAACTTCTCTCTGACCACAGGTTTGAGCACAGCAAAGGCATGTTTCCATGCTGGGACAGTGGACCAGGGTGTAACTGCTCAAGCCAACAGTGTGCAGGTGGGGTGCGTAGTACCCAGTAGCCCTCAATGCTTTTCCAACTCCCGGGAACTTTTTTAAAACACCAAAGCCCAAACCCCACATCTGACCAATGAAATAAGAATATTTGAGGGATGGTGCTGAGGTGTTGCTGTTGTTTAAAAGCTTCCCAGGTTATTCTAATGGAACCACCATGAGCTGTAAGCAATGGGAACAGACACATCAGCATCTGAGACGTCCTCGGGCTTGAGATGCTCTGCCCTTCTTTCTCATTAGTTTCTAACAGCCCCACACAATTGTAATAACATCAACAAAATGAAAGCCAGGAAGAGATTGCTTGTAGCTGAAATCCAGAAGTCTTGCTCCTTTTTGAGAGCCCATAACACCTAACCATGACAGTGGTAGTGCAGCAGAGCAGACATAACTTTGGAAGTCTAAGACTTACTGATCAAAAGAGAGAATGAAAGAGAACAGATCCCATCAAAAGGTACTTCCTCTTCTGTTCTCTTTTAATCTCCTTTCCAGAGATTCTGATTTGATTGTGTTGGGGTGGGGCTTCAGGCATCTATATTTTTTTCAAAATTCTCATGATGATTTTAATATGTGCCAGGGTTGAGACCCACTTGAGAGAACTCCCTTCTCTCAAGCTTTGCTACATATTAGAATCCCCTGGGGAGGTTTTAAAACTCCTGATGCCCCAGTGCACACCCCACACTAACTAAATCAGAATCTCTGGAGGCCGGACCCAGACATCAACACTTCTTAAATTCCCAGGGCGTTTCCAATATGCAAGTCCAAGTGGAAGGTGCTTAAAAGTCTCCTGCAGGGCCGGCCCCGTGGCTTAGCGGTTAAGTGAGCGCACTCTGCTGCTGGAGGCCTGGGTTCGGATCCCAGGTGCGCACCGACGCACCGCTTCTCTGGCCATGCTGAGGCCACGTCCCACATACAGCAACTAGAAGGATGTGCAGCTATGACATACAACTATCTACTGGGGCTTTGGGGGAAAAATAAATAAATAAAATTAACAACAACAACAAAAAGTCTCCTGCAGAAGAAAGAACACTAAAGAAGGAGAAATAACTAGATTCTAGGCTCTGCTTTGCCACTAATTTGTGTGTGCCCTTGGACATCTCACTTTGCCATTTGGGCATCAGTTTTCTCACTTGTAAGATGATCTCCAAGATTTCTCCAGCCCTAATGCACAATCCTCTATGCATGGAAAAAGGCTTCAATAAGCAAACTCCCTTGGCCACATTCGTTGCCTCCCACAGCTCTGACTGTATCCACAGCTCTCTCCGCTGTTGAAAAAGAGGTAGTCACCTGCCTCAACGATTAACACTCCTAGGCATTGTCTCCAAAGCAAGAGAGTATGAGGCTTCCCAATTCTTCCCTACCTCTTCAATCAGACTGAAGATGTCACGCAACCATGGTCCTGCGTAGAATAACTGTCACTAATCAGTTTGACCAAGAGTCGTGGTCAGAATGTGGTCTGGGATGGTCTGGCTGTCACACATGTAGAAAGAGCTGTACTTGATTGATGCATGGTTTTAATTCTTTCTCTGGAGCCCAATGCATCAGGCACATACTCCTTGTTAATCTAGACATACATCACTAGCTGTGAGTCACTGGGAATAGCATGCATCAGTGCCAGGGTGCTCTGGATTTGGAACGCTCTGCCCACATTGCTTAGGCAACATCACTAAAATGAAAGCCAGAGAGAAGATCATTAGCAACTAAAGGATCTAGCTCCCTCCTGATAACTCACAATTGCAGTGTCGTGGTGCAGATGTTACTTAGGTTGTCAAAAGACCAGGGTTCAAGCCCTGGCTCTCTCATATGCTGACTGTGTGACTCTGAGTAAATGAATCTCTGTTAATCAGCCCCTCAGTCTCCTGATCATTAAAAGAGAGATCAGACCAGCTATTTCTCAGAAGGGCATGGACTGGATGAAGCAACATTTTGTAAAACAACATTTCCCTACCTTTTCTCCCTTGGACTCCCCTCTCTCACAACACATAAAAATTCATTTTTAAAGATTTAAATTATTCCCTGCTGTGATATAATTCCTCCATGATGGGTCCCGTTTGATATCCCAGACACCAAGTTTCTGTAATCTAACACATACAAAGGAAGCAGGCCACATGGAGATGCTACCAATTAACACAGGATTTAGAAGAAGGCAATAATGCAATTAATAAGGAAACAATCACCATTCTAATTTCCAATTCCGTATGAGTGTTAGATTTTACAACAAGGGAAAGTGAAATCATGCAACTAGGCAGACTCTAAATACAAGACAGAAAATAGAAAGGACCTGAGTTGTTGAAAAAAAGTGAGACTATTCTGTGAAGCAAAGGCAGCAACAGGGGGATAGAACAGTGATGTCCAGTGAGAAATAAAAAGGTCTTTAGCAACGTAACAAGGCAAGGCATGGTTCTTCCCCTCTTCTCTGTTCCAGTTCTTCCAAGACCAGGGAGAGCAAACGCATTCAGCTGTTGAATGAATTCAGCTGCTGGTCTATAAACCACAGTCGCAGGACGGAATCTTGTCCGTATGACAGAGGAGACCTATTTTTACATATTAAACACAGGTTATTGGAAAATGATGTGGAGGAAAAGAATAATGAAAACAGTGACAGGGAGAAAGATCGCTCCCAAATCACAGGTGAAGAAACTGAGATTTAGAGGTTATCCCACATAAAGCCAGGACTTCTCACCCCAGACTTAGCTCTTTTGTCCACACCACAAACATGCTATGGACGATATATTTTCCAACAAATAAAAATACTTGCACCATTTTTCTGAAAGTCAGACTACTGTCAATCTCAATATCACCCAAACATAGAAGTAATAATAGTAATAGTTAATCACGTACTGAGTGCATTCTGTGCTCCAGGCTCTCCCTAAAATAACTGGCATATATCATATATACATATGTCATTTAACGGCCCAAAACTCTCTAACTAGATGCCATTATTTCCCCATTTTACAGATGAGGAAAAAGAGGCACAGAAATGGTAAGCAGCTGCCTGAGATCACACAGTCAAGAACTGTCAGAACCAGGATTCAAGCCCAGGCCATTGGCTCTAGATCCCACACGCACCACCGCTATTTGACTATGTAAGAGAAGCAGACTCTGAGCATTGGTAATAACTACCCCAAAACTCTGATCAACATTTACACCATGATTTCTTAAGCCTCCCTTGGAGCCTTACTGACTTAATTAACATCTAACTCTTAGCAGGCTTACAAAGCACTCTTACATGCAAGGCCAGAAAAATTTGGCCCCTGCCTACAGCTCCACCCTCAACTTCTGCCATTCTCTCTACACTCCAGCCTCACGAGTCTACGTTAGTGCTCTCCTCTGGGCCTCTGCACCCGCCATTCCGTTTGCCTAGAATGCTCTTCCCACCATCCTATGCTTGATGACCTCCTACTAACCCTTCACATCTCAGTTTAAATGTTACTTCCTCAATGAGCCTTACCACCATTCTACTTTTCCATAGTGCTTTGCTATCAGAGCACTTACCACTATTGGTAATTATAGATTCATTTGGTTGATTACTGGCTTTACAAGTGCAAAAGTAGAGATAGTTCAGCTCACCCATGTACTGGCTGTGCTTGTTATGCTCCAGAATGCAACAGATGTGGAATAAATATTTGTTGGATACATTAATTAATGACATTCTCATAATTTTCATAACAACTCTAGGAGGTGACTAGGCAAGGGTATATTAAACTCATTTCACAGATGTTGGTACTTAAGACCAGAGAGGTTTCCAGTGATTTCCATAATCACTCAATGTTGCCTTTCATTCACTCCATGAGAGGCATTGATAATAGAGTGGTCATCTATTTTCAACAGTAAATAAAACATGTGCTCACAGGGTCAGGCAAGGATGCTGTCAAAACCAGTTCTATGCCCATTTCCCCAGCATTGGAAAAAACTAATGTTCTATTGTCATTTGATAGTCATCAAAAGTCCACAGTGTTCTAGGAACTATATAGAACAAGCCCTTGGTTCCAAACATTACCTAACAAAATAACAAGTCAAATTCAAGCAATTTCAAGTTGTCCTTAGAGTTTAGTCCAAAAAGGCTGGATGAGACTAATTCAGCCTTTGTTTGGAGTCAACAGAAATAGTAACCAAATGCACAGGAAGGATTGTCTATGTGGCCTTCATCAGGTCACTGACCTTTCAAGCCCTTGGATTCCTCATGTGAAAAGATGAGAAGCCTGGACTCGGTAATCTCTAAGCTTTCCTCTTTTCCGAATGCATGGTCTTCCAAACAAACTTGTAGATTTGACTGCTCACAATCTGGCAGAATAATTTTTTGAGATACTAATTATGATTTTCTTATATTTTTTTCCTTCCCATTCAGGAAGGTAAAAGTCAATGCATCCATCCTTTAGAGGAAGTGTAGGGCAGGCTACAAATCAAAAGTTGCCTATGTGCAATTCTTTTCCTAGCTTTTATTTCCAAAAGAACCAAGACCATATAGGAGAAAATAATTTGAGAGGTAAAAGTTGAGGAGAAAGAAGTCTGCAAATATAGAGAACAGATGAATTGTAGACTGCTCCCTGGCAATGCCCAGGACGTAAGAGAACCTCGTAGGACATGATCAAGGCTTATTTTCTAGGCTGGGGGCTCCCAGACTCACCAAAGCTCTCCATGTACCAAGCACAACCCGAAAGGACCAGGGCCACCAGATTAGAAGAGACCATGTGGTCCGGGACAATGGTGTTCTCACAGGTAACCACTGTGTACAGAAGACAGATGACCAAAGGCGGCCTGTCAACATCTTGGTACTTGCCTAAGACTGCAGAACTTGAGGGAGCAGGGGGTCAAGTTTGAGTGAGGTTGAACTGTATGCCCAGAGGTTGGGGGTCCCAATCTAAAACTGAGTTGATTTCCAGAAAAATTTTTTTTTAAATGCAGTATTTCCTGGACTTCTGAGTTAGTTAACTGAAATTCCTACTACTTGCATATGATAACCTGCATTAAAACCAAGGAAATCTGGTTGCAATGGGTAGGCTTGCAGAGGGGAAAATGTCACAGACAAGACAATCTGTGTCCTCACAACTGGATGAGAACAGCAGAAAAGGAAGCTCCCCCTGATTTCATGAGGAGGATATGAAAGGTTTTGACTAAGAACTTCTGGCTTTTTCTTCAAATAGAGTACATAATTTAGTTATTCTTTTGTAGTCTCAGAGCCTAGTACGTAATAGACACATTTTAAATGATAAATTCATTCTAATTTTTAGTTACTGGTATAATTGTTCATTTAAGTTATGTTACTATATTAAGAACTGTCTCAGGAATAAACTTTCTTTGTTCATATAACCATAGATACTTAGGCCAGTCTGTTTTTTGGCATTCTATATTTCTCATTGTCAGCTAAAAACAACACATCTCATAACTAACAAGAGGCACCAACTAACATCCTCAGTAAAGATAAATAACTAGCAAATGCATGAATAAAGTTTCTTTTTATGCTTTTATTGTAAAGAATAATGACTTGAGAGGTGAATACTTTATATACATTAAGAATGGTAAACATTTCCACTCTATGCTCTAAAATTAACCCCCCAAACATGAACATGAATAAGAAACAGAAGCAGAATCTCCATTTTTATAAAACCAGAAGGCATATATAACTCAGAATCACAATATATTAAGATGGGAAAATGGTGGAGGAATGGGAACAACCATTCAGCGAAGTAACAAACCAATATAATACAAAAAAAAAAAATCAAGAATTAGACACTCCTGGTAAAGCAGAAAACTCAGGGGAGGCAGCAGGCAAAAAAGAAAGATTATCTGGAAGTCTATAAGAGAACTTCCAGATCCCAGGTCCCCACCCCACACTAACAGATGAATAGCCCTTCCAATCCCTGCAGCAGATGGGCAGTACATGCTGGGAGAAAATGAACAAGAGAGACTACAGAAGTGAGGACACCAGACACAAAAGAGGTGCTGAACCAAAACCAGGAACCAACTTGAAAGTCTATATGCTGAACAGAGAAACCTGCCCCAAGCCCTCTTTTGCTGACTAGTTCTAGAATTCTAGCAGTCCAGTCTTTACTCCCCAAACAGTAGAGTGGAGAACATGTTCCTGGTAAAACTGAACCACCCCAGAATAAAGACCTCAAGACTGACATGTGAGGGTTTCCAACTAAACAGCTGGAAGAAATCACCTGATCATCCCAGGAGGCCCATCAGTCAACAACACCAATGCACAGTGGCTTTCAAGCAGCTTTTAGCCATCACTAGTAAATGTGATGGACAGCCATGGATCATTTGAGGCAAATGAACAATGCCTCCAACAGGAAAGACAGAGGGAAAATAAATAGATAAAAAAGGAAATGTGGAGAAAATAGGCAATGCTAGGGAATAGGGAAAAAACACCTTTAAAATAAAAATAGCTATATTATCATCAGAGGGAAAATAAAAGGTATTGCATTCATAAAAAAAACAAGTTGCAATTTTTATAAATGATCATAGAAAGGAAATAATTTTTATTAATTAAAAATATGATAACCAAAATAGAAATTTCAAGGAAATGGTGGGGAGGTAAAGTCAAGGAACTCTTCTAGAAAGTAAAAACAAAAAGAAATGGAAAAAAAGACAAAAATAAGAAAATCAGAACATCAATGCAGGAGAGTCATCATATCCAGATAGTAGAAATTGCAAAAAAAGAACAATGCAAGAAAATCTCCCAGTGAAATTTGATGAAAAGGATCTATTAAGCGCCCAGAACAATAAATGGAAATCAACACTAAAGCACATATTCTGAAATTTCAGAATACCAGGAATAAGGAAAAAAATCCTAAAAATTTCTAGAAGGAGGGAAAAAAAATTCACAAAGGATCAGGAATCTGCATTGCATTGCATATCTCAGCTTTGGAAACTAGAAGACTATGGAGCAATTCTGAAGAGAAAATTAGTTTCTACCTAAAATTCTCTACCTAGGCAAGCTATGAATTAAGTGTAAGGGTAGAATAAAAAAATTATCAGGTACACAAAGTTTCAAAACTGTTTCTTCCCTTTAACCTTTTCTAAGGAAACTACAGAAGGATATGCTCCAGGAAAACAAGGGAATTACCAAGGAAAAAGGAAAGCAAATGACTCAGAGAAATGAGGAATCCAACATAGAATAAAATAAAGAGAGATTGCAGGAAGATGGCAAGATGAAATACAAAGATGAAAGTTGTGAATTAGACCAAGCAAGCAACCAGTGCAGAAGGACAGAATAGAGCAGAAGAACGGGGGACTTGAGGGAAGAGGTCTACAGGATAATATGACACCGAAATTTTATCTGACACATTGTGTGGAAATTGATTTAGGCATTTTACAATAGCATTCAAGGGTGAGGGAAACTAACCCACAGGTTCAAAAATACATAAGCAGGGGCCGGCCCCGTGGCTTGGCGGTTGAGTGCGCACGCTCCGCTGCTGGTGGCCCAGGTTCGGATCCCAGGCACGCACCGACACACCGCTTCTCTGGTCATGCTGAGGCCGCGTCCCACAAACAGCAACTAGCGGGATGTGCAACTGTGACACATGCAGCTGTCTGCTGGGGCTTTGGGGAAAAAAGAAAGGGGAGGGGGATTGGCAGTGGATGTTGGTTCAGAGCCGGTCTTCCTCAGCAAAAAGAGGAGGATTGACATGGATGTTAGCTCAGGGCTGATCTTCCTCACAAAAAAAAATAATAATACATAAGCAAATCAAAAATAAAACAGAGAGAGAGAGAGAAAACCATTATCTCCAGGAAAAACAGAAGGTTGTAGAAAGAAAATGTAACCACTTGGCTTACTTGAATATAGACTTATCCAAACTATATGAAACAATGGGTGGATAAGAAGAGGAAGTTGATAAAGAGCTAAAACTCTCATCTTCCATAATAGAAAGTCAATAAATGTCTAAGATTGAAGACCAAAGAGACAGATGTAACCTATATTATTTGGAAATATGAAGATAAATACAGAAGATGCAGCTTAAAAAATTAAAGTTGGACGCCTCTAGGGAGTAGATCAGCAATGGTCAGTGAGGATAGATGAAAATGAAAATAAAATAAAAATCTAAAGGGCCAGCCCCGTGGCTTAGCAGTTAAGTGCGCATGCTCCGCTACTCGCGGCCCAGGTTCGGATCCCGGGCGCGCACCGATGCACCGCTTCTCTGGCCATGCTGAGCCCACATCCCACATAAAGCAACTAGAAGGACATGCAACTATGACATACAACTATCTACATACAACTATCAACTTTTCCTCCTTTGGGGAAAAAAGGAGGAGGATTGGCAATAGATGTTAGCTCAGAGCCAGTCTTCCTCAGCAAAAAGAGGAGGATTAGCATGGATGTCAGCTCAGGGCTGATCCTCCTCACAAAAAAAATAAAAATAAATAAAAAATAAAATAAAATAAAAATCTAAAAATAAAAGTCTTTTTGGTATTTTATAAGCTTTTTAGCGTTATTTGATATTTTAACTATATGCATGCATTCTTTTCATGAAAACACAAATTAAAATTTTAAACACAGCTAAATCCAGGAATTCAGCTTAGGTCCTTCATAAGAAATATAATAATATGAATAAAATCCAAACTCAGATTACTTGGAAAACTTAAACACATTTTCCTTTACTTATGAAGACTACTGACTTTCTCTTACTTGAAAGAAAATCAATGATTCCTCTTGAACGAGGGAAGGCATAAAATTGCAGCTTCTTCACTGCTGCAGTAAACATCAGCCAGCCTGATGATCAGTGAAACACTTCATTAATGTTTTTTATTCTTTTAAAAAAGAGAACTATCATTTAGAGAGCTTCTGAACATTTTGGAAGACCTTCGGAGCTATCTTATGTTTGGAAAAATTACCAGGATAGATCCTTAATTATATCACTGAAAGGTAATTATCCAATTGTTGCTTTTGGAGAAAAATGGGAAGCCACTGTATATCTGAATGCAAAGAGTACTGAGTCAAATGTTAACTGTTGAGTTTAATCATATAAACTAACAGTTTGTGTAACTAGACTAAGCCCTTAAGGAAGGAAAAGAAACAGATGTCCCAGAGGAGAGATTATTATTATTATTATATACAAAGTCCTGCATGCTCCCGTCCCCTACATGAGACATACCTACAATCAAACTCGGTTATTTAAGGCTGAGTGACCAACACTTTGAAAACTGTGCTGTGGACTATTGTGATGCTCAGGCTGGACCAGCAAGTCTACACTGCACCATGATTTGAGGCAGTTAAGGAAGACAGCTGTGTTTGCATTTGGAGCAAATTGGAACAAAAGAGATGATCCTTGACACAAAAAGTTGATGCTAGAACAGTTCTTGGTCCAGCATCCGGAGGAATGACTGCAGGCCCAGAGTCACAGCAGATGGGGCTTCAGCCACCATGACAACTCCCGCCAAAGACAGAGTCTTGCTCAGTGCCCTGGGTTACCTGATCATGGAGGTTACACTGCGTCCCAGCAGAAGCAGAAACAGCAGCAAAGAAATTGGACTCTTCAGCAGCCTGAACAAACATTTGATTGATAGTGTCCTTAACAGACCCCTCTGGACTTATAAACCTAGGGGTCCCAGGAAATATCAGAGAAAAGAACCTCTGAAGAAAAATGAGCTTTTCATATGTGGGGATGGCCATGTTCATTTGAATATTAAATATGTTGTGGCCTTATTACAGCCTGAGCTGATAAGATGGATGTAGATAGCAGTTTGTTTTGTACTGAGGTTGTTACAGGTTTTGAGGTGGTTATTTTTTTAAGAATACTTTTAATCCAGCCACCCAGAATCAAGCACTGTTAGTATTTTGGGATATATACTTTCAGAAATTTTTCCTGTGTAAATGTACAAATGCAGATATGAGGCAGAGTTAGTCCCCCCAAAATTAGATAATACTACACAAACTGTTTTGTAATCTGCTTTTTTTCACTTAAAAAAAAAATAACGTGAAGAACTTTCTATATCAACTATAGATCTACACCATTTTTAATAATTGAATTATATTCCATTTGAATGAATGTATCATAACTTTTTAATCAGTTCCACATTAATGAATAATTTGAACATCTTCCATATTAAAATATAATAAATAGCATTGTAGAGAAAATTCATTACATCCATTCCTTGTACCACCATTAAATTATCTCTTCCAGAACTGCTGCAGTGGTTTCATAAATAGTATCATTTTCTCTGGTTTTGGCTCTTTCAGAATGATTTTCTAGTAAATAACAGCCTCTCTAAACCAGTTCCACCATGAAATAATGTACAAGTTACAAACAAGACCTAGAATTCTTTATCACCTAGACTCTGTTGACATTACTCATAATTTGATTTAGAGTACAGTATTCTCTTTACAACCTGATATGAAGATCAATCTCTGTTGCAGGAGGTTATCCTCTCCATCTTTTGAGCAACTATAGTCTTCAGCGATGGAAGGCATCTATTAGTTGTATATAAACCCAGAGCATTGTTCACTAGGGCCACCCCTAGAGTGTGCAGGGCCCTGAACAATATTTGATTTTAAAATGTATTGCAGGGCCGGCTCCGTGGCTTAGCGGTTAAGTGCGCGCGCTCTGATGCTGGCGGCCCGGGTTCGGATCCCGGGCGCGCCCCGAGGCACCACTTCTCCGTCCAACGCGAGGCCGAGTCCCACGTACAGCAACTAGAAGGATGTGAACCTATGACATGCAGCTATCTACTGGGGCTTTGGGGGGAAAAAAATGAATAAATAAAATCTTTAAAATGTATTGCAAAATTCATGGGTCCATGTGAGGTACAGTGATTATTAAGCAAAAATAATGTGTAGAGAAAGGTACTTAGAATTAACTTATTGTCCAATCAATGCATGTGAAGATTCTTCAGAGTGTCCAGGCACCATTTCTTCCTGTTCAGGTCCATCATTTCTTCTTTTCTTTTTTAAATTACCAAATGTGTGATGAATAGAAAGTGTTCTATCTCCACCATGAGGAAAAGTAGCCACACACTTGCTCACAACGCCCTAGCTCTTCAGAATCTCTTTGTATTGAAACAATATAGGTCTTCTTGCCTTTGCAGTTCCCTAAAACCATTTATTTAGTGCTGGTTATTTTGTACTCATAACGCCGCATGATCCACCGAACTGCCTGTGAAACTGGCCTCTAAGGATTCTCTCAAAGTTTGTTACTGTGCTTCACTGTGAAGACCATAAACACAAGATTTACCTAGAGTAATAAGGGAAAATGTGGACAATCATTTGTTTCCTGACCATGTTAAATTTATCATTCAAAATTTTATAGCATAAACATAGAAAAACACATCTTCCAACTATGTCTTCCCTGTAATCACTGCATTTTTAGAATGTGAACTCTTTCCATGTTAACCACACACCTGGCTTCCCATACATTGCCACCTATAATGAGGATAGGCAGCGACCCCTGGGTGCTATAAGAGGAGCAGATCCATTTATGCAAAGAATGTTCATCCCTTGTCTAACATGGCTATGACCAACCTAAGAGAACACAATGTCACCATATTGATAGGAGGCAAGAGATGAAAGGGACTGGAAGGGCCCACTGATGTCACAGGACAAAGGTCTCGAAAGCCCATGGAGGAAATAGGCACATCATGCGCCTGGAAGATTGTCTGACAAACGGTGGGAAGCTTGCAGAAAGGTGGAGTGACCACCCTGGGTGCTAATGGAGGGGGGCACCCAGGGTAAAGAACACGTGGCCCCACCCCTGCCATGATCATGATCTGTAGACTGGAGGTAGCACTGTGGTCAAGACACATGGATGAGCAAGAGAAGACACACAAGCCCACACACATGACTCAAGCCTAAGGTGGACCATCAGAAGCCCAGATCCCAGAACTGACCCTGACTCTGATGTGATGAAAGTCACCCAAAGTCAGCATGTCAGCATCATTCTGGTAGCCCGGTCTCACGTGATCTCGTAAAAAAACATACCGTGGTGGAAGCAATCTGCTGCTCTCCTGGAACCAGCACAGCCCCAGGACAATCCCACAGGCATGAGTTCACTGGGGCATCTGGTCATCCCATGTGCACTGTGGCCCTGGCCAATCTACCTGCCCTGGTCTAAGGTGAGTACTGTTGTTCACAGTCTCTTACATATCTCATTCATTTCAGTCTTCAGTTGAGCACCCTTTTTTTGTTGTTAATTGAAAAAATACACTTCTGCTCTCAGTTTGGAAAAATTTTGTAGTTTTTTATAAGCTTACTTTTCACTTAAGTTTGCCTAGTGAGTCATCAGATGAATCAAGCACAGTTATTCTAAGACAACTGATATAAATGTTTGCCCAAAATTTTAAACAAAAAATTCTGCTCCTCAAAAATTTAACATAGAATTACCATATAACCCAGCAATTCCACTCCAAGATATATACCCAAAAGATTTGAAAACAGCTGCTCAAACAAGCACACGTACATGCATGTTCATAATAGCCTTATACACATAAAAATAGCCAAAAGGGGGAAACAGTCCAAATGTGCTTCAATGGATGAATGGATAAACAAACTGTGGTATATCCATACAATGGAATATTATTCAGCCATAAAAAGGAATGACGTGCTGATCCATGCTACAATGTGAATGAACCTCAAAAACATCAAAGTAAGTGAAAGAAGCCAGACACAAAGGGACAAATATTAGGATTCCTTTTATACGAAATACCCAGAATAGGTAAATCCATAGAGACAGAACACAGACTGGTGGTTGCCAGGGGCAGGGAGGAGAAAGAAATGGAACGTAACTGCTTAAAAAGTCAGGGATTTCCTTTTGGGGTTATGAAAATATTTTGGAACTAGATGGAGGTAGTGGTTGCACAACATTGTGAATGTACTAGGTACCAGTGAATTGTTCAATTTAAAATGGTTAATTTTATGTTATATGATTTTCACCTCAATTAGAGAAAAAATTCTCAACCTTGAAGATATTTATTCACAACATAGTTGATATTAAGTAGCTATACTCAAACATAAAATTGAGTCAACCGTGATGATTTGTGATCATGTTTATGATTATTATTTCTCATAGGACAAAATATCACTGAGAATAGAACCCAAAATATACCCAATTAGGATGGTTTTCAGAGAAAGAAAATAAGGTTGAGGGGGAAAGTTGCTGAAAAGAAACAAACCTACAGGAAAAAAAAGACCTGAAAAGAAAAAAATTATATTTGTTTCTTAACTTAAGAAAGTGATCTTTTCATCAAGAATTTTTTATATATCAAGGAAAAGAAATACACTCTAGCAGTTGGCCTTGGAAACTACAGAACAACCAGAAATCCATTTTATAACCAGAATCTTAAAAATATTACTTTAGCATGGTAGTCCTCAATAAAGATAATTGCTATCTGTTCAACCAACAAATGTATTACAAGGAAAGATATAAAAGCAATATAACCTACAAATTTGCTGTGTTCTTTTGTATGCTGTACACAAGATAGAATTTTGCTGGAAAGATGCAGCAGGCAAAATGATTAATTCATATACGAGTTTAATCTTATTACAGCCATTACCTTCTAAGCGGAAATATAATGCAAACAATGCTGTATTTCTTTTTAGACTGCTCTTATCAATTCCAGATATTAAAATAATTATTTTAAGCTGTTAGAGCCCAAAGGCATAATGAAATAGCATAAGAACTATAAAGCTCTGTAAAACAAAACATGTAAGTAGTCAAACTGGCCTTATCACACCCCTGCCAGATGAAGAGGCTGATCATCAGTCAAGAAATAAGCACATTAATCCTGAAGGAAGGAACATTTGCATTTCTATAATGCAAAATTACTCCTGCACTAAAAGATCATGTGTTTGAAGAAACTTAATGTATTTCTCCCAAAAACAATTTTTAAATGTACTTCAATCCTGGGATTCTTTTGCACAAAAATGAAACAAAAATCATCTACTTTCATAGTATAATAAATTTTTAGGAGTAATTTTCTTCAGCAGAGATAAAAAGTTCCACTATTAATGTGCATGATTTTCTAGATAATATTAAAAGTAATGCAATTACAGTTACGGTAATTGATATGGTTCTTACCTGATAATGATCAGGGGTCAAGAGTTTAAAACATAAAGCGGAACGCAATTTGCACTTTTTAAAGTCAAGTAAGCGATTTGAAGGTTGGCTTTGCAATTGCAGACCCTAGCCTCTCTCCGTCCTAACTGAGGTAGGAATGGGGAGAAAGTGTTGCTAAGAAATTCCATGTCCCCTCTTCTGTCATTAACATTCTTATCTCCTCCAAACCAGAACTGTTATTTCCTTAGGAAAAGAGTGTAATTCTCAGTTATCTGGGCAAATGAGAATCATGCATAACAAGGATAAATTAATTTCACAGTTAATCCCAAACCCCAGTTTCAGCCCCATTTCATTAGTGTCTGAGGCTCACTTAATAGATTGACTAAACCAAATCCACAGGTTAAGATAAAAAAATAAAAAAATAAATAAATAATCTTCTAATTCATTCAAAGTGATGGCACCTTAAAAAACTGTGGAGACTGCTCAAGGTTCCATGGTACGGTTTTGAGCCTGCCATTTTGTCCCTGCTGCTAATGGACCCCTTGATTTGGAGCCTGGTGCTACACTTTCTGACAGGGGAAGCTGAATGCAGCACAATTTAATTAGACCATGTGGATTTTCATTGGCTTGGGTATTTATAAACCAAATTCAATGGAGCCAGAGAATTTACCCAGGTGTAAGAAATGAGGAAAAAGATCATTACCTTTGATGTGACAGATAACAGGAAACTCTAAGAAAAAAAAATGCTCAAGGGGAAGTCAATTTTTCAATAATCTGGAGATCACAGTTTAATGTGCTTCTGACAGTACATAAGATTGCTCTTGAGCCTTTAATGACACGATGTGATTCTTTCTATAAAACAGAAACAAAAATCTATGGCATTACCATATTAAAACACTGGCATATTTAAAAGTCAGTGAGTATACAGGAAAGTGTTGACAGTGTTGTTAATCAAAGTTATCTTGGGGTGCTGAAATTACAGTATTTTCTGTACTTATCTGTATTTTTAATTTTTCCCCAAATAAACATATATTGCTTTTTTTTTAATTGAGGTAACATTGGTTTATAACATTATTTGAATTTCAGGTGTACATCATTATATTTCGATTTCTGTGTAGACTACATCATGTTCACCACCCAAAGACTAATTACCATCTATCACCGTGCACATGTGCCCTGTCACTTCTTTCACCCTCCTCCCTCCCCTCTTCCCCTCTGGTAACCACCAATCTAATCTCTGTATCTATGTGTTTGTTGTGGTTGTTTTTTTTATCTTCTACTTATGAGTGAGAACATATATTGCTTTTGTAATAGAAGAAAAATCAATGATAATTTGTGTCTTAATTTTAAAAATTAGTAGCATATATTCCCACTGAACTGGAATTTCTAACTGGTTTTCAAACTGTCTTCACCAAGAGAGAAGGATGCAGATACCCAGGCTCCTTGTCCAAACTTCAGTTTTATTTTAATAAAGTTTCACTTAATATTTTAAATAAATGGTTCTACTGATTTAAAAAAATCGGCTGGAAGCCATTAATCTATTTCAGATAGTTTCTCAGAACTTACTATACAGGAAGTTCTGTGTTAAGAAAACTGAGTCACATCGAGGCTGTGATTTCCTATTGTTCTACTCCCCTCCTATACACACCCGTGCATCCACTTCCCTTTAATCACTATTCTGTTTTCTCCCATGAGTAAACCTCAGCCCTATCCTGGTTTTTCTAGTTCTTACTCACCTTGATTCAGCATCAAAAAAGCCAAGAAACTGAGCAGGTGAAGACAGAACTTTCCTTAGAGGATGGGAGAGGAGGACACACTATGTATATTTATGCATTAATTAACTACTTGTCTTCACTGTGTCCTTGGGTGTTTGGGTGGGGGGCAGGAAGGACATGGAAGAAGAGAACAGCTGAAGTCAATTGAAAGGTTTTTGGGTGATTAAAAGATGGATGGGCAAATAAAGGTTTTATGAAGAGTAACTATGGGTTATAAAATGGATTCCTTTCGATATTTTTTGAGAAACTCTAAGATTTGATTGTAATCAATTATAATTTTTTGTCAGACTGCTATTTCTTTGAATTTATACTTAATAAAGACTGGACCTTAGGGTGCTCCTGATATATATAGGTTCCAACCATACAGGTGGTGGGAGCAAGACACAGAGCACATTAATTACACAAGGACTCTAAAAATGAAAGAAAATTTAGATGAATCTGGACATAAAACCATCTTGATCCTCAGCATGAATCTTAATGGCAACAACAACTGGTGAAGTTTCCATCTAAGGAGACTTGGTATGCCTCTAAACCTATACGACAGTAGCACCAAAATATACTGGACTTTTCTGTTCTAGAATTTGAGGTATGCTACTCATGTTTGGGATAACTTCCAACATTCCTTTTAGGACACTGACTCTTTTTCTCATACAGACACACATGCACACACACACATGAACTTTTTCTCCCACATGGACTAGGAAATGTTTATCTCTGTGTCTAGCTACTTTCAAGGGAACAAAACAGTTGAGCTAATCATTTATGAGACAAAACATAGAAAGTTGGAGAGTCTGCATCTGACATTATCAGCAGATTTAGGCAAAAAGGGAAAGGTCTATGTTTGGCCTTGTCCCAGGTAAACAAGGGAGTCACCTGTGAGTCTTACTGGAGTCATGAGAAAGAGTGAAGAGTGGAAGTAAGTCTTATCTAAGTCATATGGAGAAGAGTGGCAGGCTGTTTCCCAGAAGACAAAAGGGTGAGGGAATATCTTAACTGCCAGTGTTTGCAGGGCTCAGGTGAAGTTCAACACTGTCAGGCTCAACGAACTTTTAAGGCAAAAAAAATTGAGTCCCTGAAACTCTCACAGGAAAAACACAACTTCGTGATATCACTGGTTACATCGGCTGGTATAACTAGTTAATCTCTAGAAGTAAAACTCACCTGAGTAAGAATTGAGCATTCTACCACTTAAAGAAGTTGAAAAAAAATTAGATGAACTCCCTTCCACTGCTCAGGGACAGAATGAACTCTGAGGGTATCTAACAGGCAAAAGGGCATGTTGGTGACCCAAATGCATTATAAACGTCATGTAGTCAAAAAAACCTTAGTGAAGCAGCATGGCACAGAGGAAAGAACATAGACAGACTCGGGGTTCAAATCCAAGGTCCTTCATTTATCAGCAGTGTGACTTTGGGTAATGTCTGATCTGAAAAAGAGGAATAGTAAGACTTACCTTGGAAGAGTCCCAGGATTAGAGATCACGTATGTGAAGCCCCAGGTGAAGTCTGCCCGGAATGTGGTAGGTAGCTGACTCTGGAGTGATAGAACCTGACTCTGGCCAAGGCTGACGAGTCTCACACTAAATCAAAGAGTGCCTTCACTCAGTGCGGGGAGGGTTGTGTGTATGAGAGTGTTTCATAACTACTTGACTCTATGCACATTAAGTCAAACTCTCCAGTGAAAGAAATTAAAGATGTAAATTTTGGGAACTATTTATGGTCATATCTCCTGCCATATGGAGAAAGTCTGTGCTGAGAAAGAAGAATGAAGCTGACATCCAAAGAGAAGTTGAAGGGAGGGACTAAGAGAAATTTGACATTGTTCAAGTCCCTGGTTCCACTTATCCCTCCGTCAGGCTCCACCCTTCCTGTAGCTTGGCTACGCCGAAGGTTGGGTTTCTGTCACTTACATCCCACAGTCTTAATGAATAAAGGCAGCAATTGTTATTCTTCTAATAATAGGCAAGATGTCATAAGTAAAAAAGGAAGAGATAAGAATAAAAATTCGCTTTCCAATTTCATCTACTTAATTTATTCCATCACTAATTCTCTGCTTTAGATTGCCTAACAGAAATCCAAGAATATTAAATACAGTCAATAATATTTTTTCAAAAGATGCTTTTTCCACATATTTGGCCTTACCTTGTTGGAATTCTTCTTCAAAAAGTAAATTTCATCTTAACTCTAGTTCTCATCTTCCCAGTGGAGCTTTTAAAGTAAGTTAATGGTTTTGATGTACGTCCAACTCAAGCTGCATAATATACTATTATGTAGGTTGTTCCATCTGGGAAATACTTAGAGATAAAGAAAATAATCTGATTATTTGCTTCATACAAATTGCTGCTCTGAAAATTCATTTTTTAATGTAGAAAATAAGATCATATTTAATGCTTCTTATCTGGCTCAGCCTTTCTAGATGTCCAAGGGACTCCAAGTGAATACTGACATGCAGCAAAACACTGCAGTAAATGTAATAGAGATATTACAGACTATGCAAACAAGAGTACTTTTATTTTGTCATCCTGCATCCAGAGTTATTCTTAAGAGTTGTTTTCAGGGACCTAAAAACTAAAAGAACCAGAGATAAAAACAAGGTACCTTAGTACTTACTAAGAAATGCTAAATTCATTCTGATTTTATATACTCCAGGTAGCACTAAACAGGTAAGGACCAGACACACCTTCAACAGTAATGCGTTTCATGGACAGAATGTCCTGTGAGCTAAACCACTGTAAAAAATTTTAGTCTCCATTCAGAAGCCCCAAAAAAACAACAAAAACACAGAGTTATACCATTGTATACCCGTCATGCATGACAAGACGCTCCTGAAATGAGACCCCTGCTATCAACGGCAGTACTTGGTTTTAAGAATTTAAAGTTGTCTGGGTTTGTACTTTCAGTTACCTTTTAAAAAATATTTAAGCAAAATGTTTTACCCCTTTCAGAAAACTTATTAGAATGGCTGTTTCATAATTAAAATAAAACATGTAAAACCAACAAAATTTTGCCTTCTATGTCAAAAAGCAGTTACTGCTTTGATCCCTAGCCAGAAGAAATCAAGCATATGCACACATACATCATCTCAAAGCCCTGTCCCTATCCCCTCCACACACCCAGAGGCCATCTGAAGAGAGTTCTCAGATAGCCTCCCATGGCTTACCCCCATGGCTCCCTGCAGCATCCTCTTATTTGAGGGCATACTCTGACCACACAAGGGAGGAAAGGCACAGGCTGGAAGTACCAGGAAGTGAATGCTCCAGGAGCGACCCTTAACTAATGAGGGTGGGAGTTGGTAGATAATCTCAAATTCCTCATCGCTCTGGGTGACTCAGGGAGCCTCCTTCCATGTCATCTCTAAGGATATTACTGATCTTTTCTCCCTTCCCTGTCTCATTTCCCCACTCCCTCACAGTGCCTCCGGGGGTCACTTCCCAAAGAAACTACTTACACCCAAATCCTTGTCTCAGCACATGCTTTTGGGAAACCTAAACAAAGACCATCTCAAAGCAGGTTGTTTTTACTCCATATTGCTCCCTTCCCTTCTTGCTACCTCCTTCCTACTTTCAAGCCCCAATTTGTATAAAAAGAGTTTATCTCTATAATTCATTTTTAAAAAATAGTTGATCTCTATTCCACTGAGAAGAGAAAACCAAGAATGCTAAACCATGCCCTTTGCTATCCAAGGACTTCACTTTTAGCAACGCACCTACATAATCACTCACACAGACCTGGAAGTCACATTATAAAATAACAAGTAGATTCTTCTCAAAAGTATAAAAAGACTACCCAATTGTATCTGTAAAGCTAAATTAATAATAAAGGCATTCCTAAACAGAGATGCTCAATCAATACTTATTCATGGATGAACGGACAAGGGAATGAATGAATGACTAACTTCCAGTTGTAGAACTGAGCACAGGGGTCACGAAAGCAAGATAAAAATTGGAAAGGCCACTGAACTGAATGTAAGGGTCCAAGTAAAAGAGCTTAGCTCCAGCTCCATCACTGACAATGTAACACACACAACATTACCTCCTCGCTTGGCTTGAATCAAGAGTGTAGGACATGGCAGCATTAAGAGCCTTGGCCCACAAGTCAGGACAGCTGGACCAGAAATCAAGCACACCAGTAACTGACACTTGACATCTGGCAAATCACAATCTCTACTGGAATAAATGCTGGGGTGAGACTTGTGCCTTACAGATTATTATTAGAATGAAATGGAAACTTGGCCTTGAAAATGCAGTTAATTAGGTTCTACTGTATCCAATTGTTCTACATTGTATCCAATGTAATTACCTGTTGGCCTTCAGCTACATCTGTTTTCCTTAAAGAAAGAGGATAATCCAAACTCATGGTCTGGGAACTTTTGTTTTGTTAACAGTAGAAACTTTTATTCAAAATGAACTCTTAGGTAGGAACCCAATTTATATATCTTCATTTATTCAATCAACAAATATTGAATAATTTGCACCAGGCATTGTTCAAACTCCTGGAGATACAGCAGTGAACACAATATAGACATAAAACCTCAGACCTCATGGAGGTTACAATTTGAAGAGGAGGTGCTCTGGTTGAAGGGTATATATGAGCTGGGAGAGGCAAGAGGCAACAGTTCCTGGGGCTCTTCAGTATGCATATAAATCACCTGGAAGACCTGTGTACCTGCATGTTCCCCTCCCTCCTTCCATTCCTCCAGCATCTAATTCTGTAGGTCTCAAGAAAGGAAATCAGAATTTTCAACAAGTACTCCAAAGCATTTGATGCAGGTGATACAGACCAACTGCGAGAAGCACTGCCCTAGAGTTTCCTAGGGGCACAGTTTAAAAACTATGTGCCTAGACGATCTCTCTAGAAGCCAGCCTTTCTGTCCTGATTCTCAGATGGTCATCAATAAACATATTTGATGGATGCCCCCACTGAACTAGAACCTGGGAAATTTATGAAGTTTAATTAGAGATACGCTTTGTGTCAAAGTCCTAGTTAAAAACAAAGTACTATACCTCATGTCTTAGGCCCTAAAAGTATTCCTAACAGTAACGTAGACAAATGAATCCTTGTTAGCTGCTCCTCAACAAACTTCCCAGAGCACTTGGCACGTATCTCTGCACACTCTCTTACCCTAAGTATCCTAAATGTCTATCCCTGCCAGTGTTTCCTACTCTTGAGTAGTGTTCATCAGAGATGAGAACTGTGATTATGTTAGTCTCTATGTCCATGGTGCCATCACAGTACTCGTCATATGGTAGACAAGAAATGCTTATGAAAGCCTTGAATAAATGAGACAATGACTGAACGAACAAATGAATTAACGAGTAAATAAACCAGCCTCTACTGCATTAATTTTCTCATCTGGCAAATGATCTCTTTCTACATGATGTCTAACTGCCCTTCCAAATCTCTAATCCTAATATTGAAAGAAGGAAAAGCAGGAATAAAGAGAAAACCAGCCAAACATTAACTGCTGCTTCCAAAAATTTGCCCTCCAAAATTACAGAATGCTCTTTACCACATGGTTTGTAAGTCCTGGATTCAACTACATTTCAAACCAAATCTACAAAAATATACCTATCAAAAAGAAAGCTTGATATAACACAGTTTATAAGAGTTTGCTGGTCCTCCAACACCAGAGTTATATTAAGCTTCTACAGCACATCCTCTTTCCACTGCAAAAACTTTTAACCTTTAAAGTAATTCCAAGAATTTGATGATGATGATGACAATGATGATGAGATAGCAAAAGCCTGCAACTGTTTACTTAGGTATCACTGCCCTCTGCTGGATATAATTAGGAAATTTCTAATTATGAATTATGAATGTACATAATTTTCCAGACTCTCTGGGTAGGAAGGGACTTAGTTATTCTTATCTAGTCAAACCCCAGGGCTAAGACTAAGGATCAGTATTTGATTTTTCCTCTTGCCTAAGGCTCCACTATGGCTCAGCACAACACTGTTACTAATCCTGTCTTTATTCAAAATTGTGGTATTTTTGTTCACCATGGATTATTACTCATTAATTTTGATTTTTTAAATATTGCATTGAAATATTGTTTATCTTGATTATTCAGTCTTTTTGTGTCCCCTTAAATTTTGCACCTGAGATGAACCCATCACTCACCTCACCCCAGCCCTGATCAAATCACCTCCTAAAGTACTTTCTCCAGGTCGTTGGACGGCATGTTTGAACACTTCAGGGACACCTTCTCTCATTAGGTCAAGGCTCCTTAAACCAGGCTCCTGCGGGGCCATGTACCTCTCCTTGCATAACTCCTGGATCAATATCCATCTCCCACTCTAGACTCAGCTCAATGAAGGTGGGAACCATATCTGGTTTGTTCTAAGCATGAGACTTCCAGCCCCAAGAACAGACCTGGCACATTGTAAGCCTCCATAAATATAAGCTGAATGAAAGAATAAGCAAATAGCCCCAGGGAAAGAAGGAAGAATTCCACCTTTGGACAGCTCTATTAGCAAGATCTTACTATGGAGCAAGGTAATGACAACAACAACCACCACTGCCATTTACTGATCACTTGCTGCATGGCAGACTGTGTGCTAAGTAATATATGATCTCATTTAATCCACACAACTACCTATGAGACATATACCTTTATCACCCACATTCCAATAGAAGAGGCATCTAAGGCTTAGAGAAATACAGAAACCAGAAACATTTCTTCCAGGAGCTGTCATATTGCTTCTAGAACTTTTCCTTGACAACACTTTTACATATCACATAAAAATAATTCCAATTCTCACCAAAAAAGGGTTATGTATCTGTTATGTGAAAGGCACTATAAAAGATGTTAAAGGGATAAAAAGGAAAAATAGAAGACATTTCTCTCTGGGATCTTCAGTCTAGGAAAAGGAAGAAGATTAAAAAAAAGTATGCAAATGATAATTTAAAAATATAAGGCTCAGTAGGGTCAAGGTCATAAGAGAACAACTAAAAGGAAGTTCAAATGAGAGAACGGTTATAATCTGGTTGAAGGATCAAGAATTCTTTCATAGGAGGTGGCAGTATGTCCAATATGCCTTGAAGGAGGGATAAAATGTTAACAGGCAGAATTAAGGGGGAAGAGAAAGGGAGAGCGATTCAGAAAGAGGCAACAGTCCAAGTGCAATAAGAGAGGCAAGACCCTGTATGTGGGGTGTGTGTCCTCCAGTTTGCCTGCAACACAGAACATATGTCAAAATCAAAGGGACATAGGGCCATGAGGCAGACTGGAACATACACCCATGACTCCCCATGCCAGCCAAGGAATCCACACTTAAGTATTTCCTACCATAAGGAAAGGCTCTTGAGCAGAGAAGGGCCATGATGCTCAAATCCTCCTCCCCAACCAAAAGCTATCCATTCAAGCTGCTGGTGGGTCCCTGGACCAACAGGGATACTTCATCCATTCAAGCCATTACTACTTCTAGGCTTTGTTACCTGCTGGGACCACAAAGGCAAGTCAAAGTCTGGAAGCATTGGTAGTGCAGGTGAGGGCGGCCACTGTGGCCGCTCAGTGGACCAGGCAGTGGTGGAACCAGCAGTGCCCCCATTTCCCCCACTGCTCTACATGGACCTGGGTTGAAACAACAGAACAAGTGGTGGGCAGGCACTTTGGTGGGGGCATTGTGGGTGAGGCTGGATCACAGGCTCTCCAAGTCCCACCATGTGGGAGGTGCTGGCATCTAGATGCACATCCAAACCAGGCACTCTGGCTGCAACAAAGCCAATGAGCAAGTCCCTGGGAGACCTTGATGTAGTTCCTGTGCAGAATCAGAGCTCAGAAAGGAACATTATGTAGTCAGTGACAGCCACGAAAATGATTTTTTTCTAAAACCAACAAATAATTTGGAAGTTATTAAATAATTGGATGAATGATTTACACTAGTATTTTTTGCACTTGTTTTATGACAAAAAATTTAGTTAGGGAATAAGAAATACGTTTTCAGGCCGGCCCAGTGGCTTAGCGGTTAAGTGCATGCGCTCCCCTGCTGGCAGCCCAGGTTCAGATCCCAGGCACGCACCAAGGCACCGCTTCTCCGGCCATGCTGAGGCCGCGTCCCACATACAGCAACTAGAAGGCTGTGCAACTATGACATACAACTATCTACTGGGGCTTTGGGGGAAAAAAATAAATAAATAATAAATAAATAATTAAAAAAAAAAAAGAAATACGTTTCCCATTTTCTTATTCACTTATGTATATAAGCAGAGCACTTGTTGAATGTTTTAAATATCACTCAGGTTTGCAGCCATTCACCCACAAGGGGACAGGGAGCTGTCAGGGAGAGCCTGCACAGCGAATGAGGGTATGCAAAGACAAACTTCCTCCCACACAGTGGCTGACCTGACCTGGGTACATCCATGGCTGTTGCCTCCTACCCCACTGAGTTCTTTCCTACAGTATCTCCAGCCAACTCCCCTAAGACAACACATTGACATTATGCAGATCTGGTTTGTGTTTTCCCTCAGAGGTGGAAGAGACTGTAATCAGAACACAATAGCTTTTTTGACTGATTAACTTGCCTAAAGGTTAGGTAAGGTGTATTCACTCACTTTAACAAGTGTAATGATTGAAGTGTAATGATTGAATTGCTATGTGCCAGGCTGTGTGCTAGACTCTGGTGACACAGTAATGAGAGGGGTAAATAAAGGAACCTATGGAGGAAAAACAGCAACCAGCCTGAGAGAGTAGGAAAAGCTTTCCAGAGAAAGTGGTGTTTACACTGAGACTGAGGGATGAGTAAACATTAGAGACTCTGGAATTGCTGGGGAGGAGGGAAGGGAAGAAGAAAGGAGAGGCAGAAGGAAGGGAGGAGAGCACAACTGCTGCTCCTGCAGGAAGAACAGTAAGGACAAAGGCCAGAGTGGGGGGAAGGAAGTGTGGTCCTTTGGGGGAACTGTGGTTGTTTTTAAGGCTGGAGCATGAATCACAAGGTGGGGAGTTGTGAGAAGTGAGACTATGGTTGCAAGTAAGGCCCAGTTCACAAAGGGCCTTGTGAGCCATTTAAGGGATCCGGGCTTTATCATGAGAGTAATGGAGGAGCAGAGAAAAGATTTAAGAGAAGAGTGACGTGGTCAGATTTGCATTTGAGAAAGGGCATCCCAGCTGCAGCACAGGCACTGGATGGGACAAGGATAGACTGGAAGCAGGGAGACAAGTAAAGATGCTTGCTGTGGTCAATCGGGTGAAAGATAATGATGTCCAGAACTAAATTAATGACCACAGGAGTTGAGAGAAGTGGGTGTTTCAAACACTACTTATAAGGAAGAACTGAACAGACCTTGGTGATTGATGGTTGGTGTTATGGACTGAACGTTTGTGTCACTCCCCAAATTCATGTTGAAGCCCTAACCCCCACTGTGGCTGGATTTGGAGTTGGAGCCTTTAAGGAAGTAATTAAGGTTAAATAAGGTCATAAGGATGGGGCCCTGATCCAGTGGGATTAGCATCCTTATAAAAAGAGACAGTAGAGAGCTCTTGCTCACTTGCTCGCTCTCTCTCCATCTTTCCCTCCATGTGAGAACATAGAAGACGACAGCCATCTACAAGCCAGGGAAAGCGTCCTCACCAGAAACTGAATTTGCCAGCACCTTGATCTTGAACATCCCAGCCTAAAGAAATGTGAGAAAATCGATTTCCGTTGTTTAAGCCACCTAGGCTGTGTATTTTGTTATAGCAGCCCAAGTAGGCTAATACACATGGGAATGCAGAGAGAGGAAGGGGTCCAATGGAACATCCAGGCCTCTAGCTTGGTCACTGGATGGCTTGAAGCACAACCACTGATAGAGAAGCACAGGAGAAACAGGCTTGAGGAGGAGGATAAGTTCAGTTCTGGGAAGATAGAGTTTGAGAGACTATGGGTATCCTTGTGGAGACGCCCATTAAGCAGTCACATACATCAAGTCTAGAGCTCAGGAGAAAAAACTATACTGAAGACGTAGCTTTGGGAATAACTAGCATATAGGTGATAATTAAAGCCTTGAAAATAAATAAGATTTCTCTGGAAGAGTAGGAGGATGAATGAAAAGAAAAAAGACCAAAAGATCGCCAATATTTAAAGCATGGGAAAAAGAAAAAAGAAGAGGTCTTATGACACATTTAAGAGCAAAAGAAAAAAAAATCCAAGAAGGTGGACAAAGCAGGGGGGGACTATCAAGAAGGTACAGCTGAGCAATAGTGTCACATGTTAATGGGAGATTAAGTTAGAAAAGGACAGAGAGAGGCCACGGGTTTAGCAGCAAGGAGGATGCTGATGACTTGGAAAAGAGGACTTGCAGTGGAGCGGTGGGGGCCCAGCCAGGGTGCAGAGAGTTAAGGGCTGAATTAGCAGAATAAACTCTGAGAGCAAGGGAAGCAAAATAACACAAGAAATAAGGTTAATGCATATTTACAAGTTTTTTTACCCTTGTGTTGTAATTTTTTTAAATAGACGTAAATAGTAAGACAGAATTCATTACTAGAAGGCATAAGGAGATACTTTATTTGTGCAATGCTATTTTTTAAATTAGGCTATTTGGCAGGTTAGAAATGAAGTCACATTTTAACCTCATGTGGAACTAGACCGGTATATTTTGTTCAGATCAGGTTTTTAATAGAAACAAACCCTCGCCAATCTTTGAGCTTTCAAAACTGTTACTTTTGTTTATTTGTAAAGTGTCTTGAGAGCAACTATAAAGGCATTCTGAAACCAGGCAAATTCCAAGAAAGTTATCTTTGTGTATTGTAATGTTGGTTGCCATTATTATTATCTGGAGATGATAATATTCTGTACATTATTATAATCAAATGATCTGTATTGACCCAGAACCTTATTAATCTATTGCTGAAATAGAAATCTCTGGATTATGGTAAGAGTCTAGGAAGAAACTAATCCTGTCCCTCCCTCTCCTCCTCTTCCTGTCCCTCAATAATGACTCAAATGTGAAGAGCCCTAAATCAACAGCTGGCAAGACCACAGCTAGTGTTATTTTGAGATGACTCAGCTTACTTGTGAGTTTTAATTCCTCTGCAAGAAGTCCTTTCCCGCTCTCAAGGCCCCAAATGTATTGGAGGATTCAGTCACTCTCTTCCTCCTTCCAAATTCTGGAACTTGGCCCATTTAGGACCCATCACCTTCTCACTTCCCTCTGATTCTCTTCTGCCCCACCCAAGCCCAGGTGGACATTATCCAGTCTTTATGCAGAAGAAACCAGCTCTAAACTGCTCTTGCAGTCTTCCAAACCACTTGTCTTTACCAGCTCTTGATTTCAAAAACAGAAAAGGTAAAAATCAACTCTTCTCTTATCCGCAGTCAGCTCTGTCAGCCCATCCCTGGGGCATAAAAGTGAATCTCATAATGCATCAGACTGACACAGAGGTACAAAATCTATGGGGGGAATTGAGGGAACACAGTTTATATCTCAAAATATTATCTTGCCACTTTAGCAAATAAAAGAAGGAAAGGACAGGAAAAATGCAAGTGGATATAAGAAAAATTAAAGCACCCATCATCCAACACTATAATCACTGGGGACAATTTTGGTATATATCTTTTCAATTTATTATCTATTTATAGGTATATGTATATATTTCTACTACGCTTATCTTTTGCTACCTGTAAGTTGCAACCTGCTTTATTTAATCATTCACATACCCCTTGCGTAACAATGTTTTTTAATTCTGGTAAACCTTATTAAGTGAGAAAACAGTAATTTTTAAATTTCCATTAATTTTAATGGGAAAAATTATGATACATTTCATCCCAATCTGTGATACCCAAACAATTTTCACATTGCTAACTGAAAAATGAAAACAAGTTACATAAGCAATAGACAACAATATATGAAAGTATATGAGTATGGTTTGTACATTGACTAAAATATAATAAAGTTTTATTATTCTCACAAAATAAGGAAGAAGAGTCTTAATAGTGGGTGTTGGTTGGGACAGTTGTGAGGGAGTCATTCTTTTGGAAGATGAATTCTCTATGCACCATTTTCTTTACCAACTTTTCAAACTTCTGGGGATTCACGGTTATTATTTTGCATAAAATAATTTTGCACTGAAATGGGACTTCAAAATAAGTTAGAACACTGAAAACCACTTTTAGCGCAAAATAAAGGCTAAATCTGCCAGTGCTTAGTAACGTATGGAAAGAGCACACAGAGATGCTATATCTTTATCCCACTTGATTAGTAAACACACACAAAGCAATCATTTTGGAATCACCAAACATGGTGCCCAAATTCACTGTTTCATATTGTATTATTTGATTAGAAACTACTGTGTAGAGAAAATCAGTGAGTGTTCATTAGCCTAAAACCATATTTCTTATAGCATATTTATTTAGTGTTTCTTGGGTGAAAAATAGTTACCTTTTTTTAAAATTGTATGAAAAGTGGCATAGCTATTAAACAGCCATTATGGCAAAAAAAATAACTAAATTAACAGTCATTATATGAAGTAAATCTATATATGAAAACATCATTTCATGCCAGTTACTATGATTCTACAACAATATTTTAAATGGCTGCATAAATTCAATTATGTAAATATACCATAATTTATTTAAGCAATTAATAATTAAGAAATTTAGTGATTTTTTTTAGATTTCATTGTTATAAACAATACTATAGATGAACATTCTTGTGGTTAAGACTCCAGGGAGGTTCTTTATGTGCAAGTATTAGCTCTGACCTGGAGCTAGATCCCAATTCTTCTGATTCCCAAATTAATATTTTTTCTGTATGCCAAATTGGAGAGACTTGGATCACACTAGATTTGCTATACATGGATTCTGCACAAACACAGAAACAAACACACAAAGATTCCATGATCACACACACAGAAGTTTATGTTGATTGCCCAATCCAAGTGAATGCAACTCTCACTCCAAAGCAACTGACTGACAGTTTATTAAATAATATGCCTTTCGAGACATACGGTCAAGAAAAAAAAGTAGTTCTTGTCCAATTTACATTGTCCTAACGGCTTGGATTGGGAATCCCTTCTTAATGATTCGACTCAATGCCTGTGGGTCAGAGCCTCTTTGAGAGTTTTCCAACTTTCCTTACTTCACTAAGTAGGTGGAAAACTGTGTTTCAAAAAAAAAATGAGGTCTGCCTCTAATTCTTCTAGCTTTACCTTTGTCTCTTTATTGACTTATAAAGGCAATTAATATGGAAAAACTCTGGTGAGCCATATGGCCACAGTGCTCAGCACTAATCATGTTGCATAACAATTAACACACACATACACACACACATTATCTGGGTTTGCATACAGACGCAGAAATGAACCTGGTGACAAACGTAATTGAAGCAAGACTCCATGACCTTTGAAAGGTATAGTCTAGTATAGATAGAAAAGTAAAACTGAATGTGTTTTCATACACAGAGAAATAAACAGCCTCAAATCCACATTTCCAATTCTGATGTGACATTTTCCTGATGAAGCACAGGTCCTGGCCAAGCAGAATGCCATGTCATAAACAAGTTTTCTGTAGATGTTACCAATCTGCTTCAAATTCAAAAAGTTCCCTTAGCTTCTCTCTCCTGTAGCTCATATAAAAAATACAGCATATTAATGTAATTTATCCATCTTGTTTAAGAGGGATAGAGCAACGTTGATGTAAATTCTGTCAACAGAGTGTAGAATTGGTGAGGTGAACTGATTTCCCATTGACTGTCTCTGGAGTTGATTTCCTTGAAAAACAGATGTGTTTGGATGTAACTTGCATAAAGAGCAAATCAGTGACCATTTCACCTTCCTTCATTCCCTTTACAAGGAGGCAGCCTAGGGCAGTGAAAGTCTCCCCAGACATAGGAGAAACGCCAAAGAGATGCTACTGCTGCTTAATGGACCATGGGAGTATGTCCCCAGAAGCCCAAAACCTCCACAGCAAGCACCAGCAACTTCCAGCAACTATCTGCTATTTTGGAAACCAGAAGTAGAAAGTGTATCTTTTCCTCCTACTTCTGAACTCTCACAAATGTCTCTTAATAACAGAACCTATGAGGAACCAAGTTGGCAAAGGAGCCTGGGAAATGTCTGCAGACTCCCAGAAGTAGCAGTACAGAACTAAGCATAGAAGAGCGGGTGCTCAGCTTAGAGACAACAGGTAAATATCTGGCATGCTTCTAAAGCGAAAAACAGAAGCAGAAAAACAAAACAGAATTAAGGAATTCAGAGGAAACACTGACATTACAGAGTTACAGAGAACATTAACTAAAATAACTTTTGAAGTAATAATTAACAACTTCAAAAAAATAAGAGAAGGTATAACAGTCATACAACAGAACAAGACATTCTTTTTTTTTTTTTTTTGGTGAGGTATATTAGCCCTGAGCTAACATCCAATGCCAATCCTCCTCTCTTTGCTGAGGAAGACTGGCCCTGGGCTAACATCCATGCCCATCTTCCTCCACTTTATATGGGACGCCGCCACGCATGGCTTGACAAGTGGTGCGTGGGTCTGCACTGGGGATCCGAACCTGCAAACCCCGGGCAGCTAAAGCAGAGCACATGAACTTAACCACTACGCCACCAGGCCGGCCCCAAGACACTCTTAAAATAAGGGAACTTTCACAAAAAAAAAAAGTTCTTGAAAATTAAAACTGTCATAACCAAAATTAAAAATAAAAGTTCAAATGAAGGCTGGGAAGATTAGGTCAAAAAACCTTCCATTTAGCTTTTTTAAAAATACTAATAGAAAGTAGAGAAAAGACAAGAAAATTAGAGTAGCTTTTGAAGAGATCTGTCATCTGAATAACAAAAATTCCAGAAAAAGAAAACAAAACAAAGCAAAAAAAGTGGAGGGGAAACTATAAAAGATATAATAGAAAATTTCTCAGAACTGAAGAAAATAAAACTATCATTTGAAAAGACCCATGAAAGTACCCAAAAATACCAACACACAACATCATAAAATGTTAACACACCAGGAATAAAAAGAAGATCCTAAAAGTTTAAATACAAAAAAAGGAGGACACATCAAAGACTCACGAAAAAGAACGTCATCAGATGTCCAAAAAGCAAGAGAAGGGATAGAAAATGTCATCCAAGTTCTGAGGAAAAATTATTTCCAACTTAGAATTCTTTCCCACCCACATTATCAAACAAAAGATAAAATAAAGATATTTTTAGGGGCTGGCCCAGTGGCAGAGCAGTTAAGTTCGCGTGCTCCGCTTCAGTGGCCCAGGGTTCGGCGGTTCGGATCCTGGGAGCAGACCTATTCACGGCTCATCAAGCCATGCTTAGGCCGCGTCCCACACAGAGCAACTAGAAGGATGTACAACTATGACATACAACTATCTACTGGGCCTTTGGGGGAAAAAAAAGAAAAAAGAGGAAGATTGGCAACAGATGTTAGCTCAGGGCCAATCTTCCTCAAAAAAAAAAAAATCTTTTTAGAATACAAGGTACTCCTCAGACAATATACCTCCCAAGCATTGCTTCCCAGAAACCCCTCATAGTATAAATTCTAGCAAAAGAAGGATGCAAACCAAAAAGTCACAAGATCCAAAAAACAAGAAGTTAAGCAAAGAGAGAGGTGAGGGGAATTTAGAAGAGAGTGGTTCCTAGATGGCAGCTCTGCAACAGCCTAGACATCAATCAATCCAGATTAGAGCAGTAGAATGAACAGCTCCAAGCCAGTTGTTTCCATGGGGGAGGGGCCAGCTAATAGATTATCTGATGGGTGTGGCTATTCAGAAAGGACATTTACCATTCTGTCAGAATGTTTGGGGAAGAAGTAATGATAGGCACAGAAATGAAATATAAAGAAAAAAACCCAGCAATTATAAACTCCAGGGGAAAAAAACCAAAAGATTATAAAAGAAACTGTAATCATATTACACTTAATGATAATACTGTGAACAATATTTATGTAATCAAAAAAATGTAAACTATGAATACTGATTTCACCAAAAATGTACAATATGACTATACTAGGAGGATGGGAGGAGAAGCTTAGATGGGTTGGTGGGGAGCTTTGGTGTTGAGGCAGTACAAGAGAGAGAAAACATCAACTTCTCCAGCAGAAAATCAATAGAATATACTTAAAACTAAAAAACTAAGCAATATCATTTAAGCATGAGGATCCACTTTACAGATAATAAAACAAATGCTTTTAAATTATAACTTGCTGCAGGTTACACATGTAGTACTGACAGTGGTAGGACTTCAATCTAAGTCTGTTATGCAAAACCTGTGTTATGCAAAATCCTACTCTACAAGACCTCCATTTCTAACACCACCGAGTCCCACATAGCATCATGTTAGGAATGTTACTCAGAACTTCTTGCAGAGAAGAATTGTACTATACCATTTGTCAGTATAATATGCTAACAACAAACAGCAGCACATCCTTTGACTCACATCCTCTGAGAACGAACTATAACACCAAGATCATCTTACAGTTTTAGGAAATCATTTTAAAATAGATTATCCTCATTCCTGACTTCTTAAAAATAAAGTAATAATCATTGTTAACTTTTTATTAATGATTCAATGCCACTGCTTATACAGTCTCACAGAAATGGCATTTTTCATATTGCAGGCTACTTCAGAGGAACTTTAAAGTAAATTGCAGGTCTAAAATAGGAGTTCTTTGCCAGCTATGAATTGGAATCACCTGTGGAGTTTTTAAAACTACTGCTCCCTAAGTCCCACTACAAACCAATTAAAAATCAGAATCTCTGAGTGTTTTAAAAGCATCCCAAGTGAGTTTGTAATGTAAAGCTGGTGTTGAAAACCATAGGTCTACAACAGTGATTCTCAAGTGTTGTTCCCAGATCAGCAGCACCAACATCCTCTGGGAACTTGTTAGAAACTCACATTCTCGCCCCTGGCTCAGACCAGCTGAATCAGATACTCTGGGAGCTGGGGCCAGCAATCTGTGCTTGAACCACCCCTCTAGGTGAGTCTGAGGCACACTTGTATTTGTTTCCTAGGGCTGTCACAGCAAATTACCAGAAACCACGTAGCTTAACAAAACAGAAATTTATTTTCTCACAGTTCTGGAAGTGTTAGGGGACTGTACTCTCTGCAAAGGTTCCCTCTTTCCTTGCCTCTTCCAGCTTCTGGTGGCTGTTTGCATTCCTTGTCGCTCTGCATCCATCTTCACAGGGCCTTCTGCTCTGTGTGTGTCTGTCGTCTCCTCTCTGCCTCTTTTAAGCACACTTGTCACTGGATTTAGGGCCCACTTGGAGATCCTTAACTTTATTACACCTGCAAAGACACCCTTTCCCCTTATATTCGCAGGTTCTGGGGACATATCTTTTTTGGGGGGTGGGGGGGCACCATTCAACCCATTACAACACTCAACTTTGAGAAGCGCTGGTAGAGGAAGAATGAATGAGGAAATTTCACATCAAAAGATACTCGCTTTAATTTCACAGGAATCCTCCACTCTTTTCACTTTTTCCTCTTCACAGTCCCCTTCACTCCCTTCTCTTATCTGATTGTTAATTTTTCCAATTTCATTTCCACTATTTAACCTTCTTCTCTTCTGCACATTCCCTGAGGAAGAATCTTCCATTATTCCTTGACTCTTCTCCTTATTCTTATGCACACTGGAAACTCTGCATTTCTATTTTAGCAGAAAATTCAGAGTAGCCCCCAAATAAAGCTGCCTTTCTCAGATTAAATATCAGAAATCATACTGCACATAAAGCGTGATTAAAACTGATTTTAGAATTAAGACAGGTAACAAATGCTGTATATAATTTCTAGGAATTCTAATTTTTTAATCATTGCAACTAGTGCTCTCTAGTGGCCAATGTAGGAACTGATAGTAAAAAAACACGAATCCTTGTTGCTCACTGATTACTATATATTGAGCATCTAATGTATGTCAGACACTGTAGATGTCTATATGAGTTACCTAGACAAATAAACTACATATTCTGTCCTTCAGTTCTTCAACTTTTCCCCACATTATTTCAGAAATGCTAGAATAATATATGATTGAAATATTTATTTCACTAGAAAGTCTATGAAAACCATTTCACATTCATTAGAGTGACTTGCTCTAGAGACCAAGATTTTTCTTGTCCAAAAGAATTCTAGAAACTTCATATGTATGAAAATGAATGAAATTTATAACTGTAACTTAAATCAGAAACGCTGGGTGTGATTTAACGAATCACACATGTTGATATGGAAATTTTAACTCTGAAATTCCTTTGCTTATAATGTAATCATTATATATCTTTTTGCCTTTGAAAACAAGCAGTTAGTTCAAGATAACTAATGGAACATAAACATTTCCCTCTCCTTCCTCCCCAAATTCCACTGCAATAATAAAAGAAATATAAACATGAGAATAAATCTGTAGAGAGTTGACTAATGGAAAAGGTGGCATCATCAGACCACAAGAAAGTGCAGTTTTGACAAAATGCATGGAGTATGTGTACAGAGGATTCATGTCAGGCATGCGAGCTTGTGGTTATTATACGGTTTTCCAAAGGCTGTGTTGGTATTCACAAAAAGAAGAGGTCCTTAGGGAAGACGAGATCTTAGCAGGAAAGGAACTAGGGGGATGCAGAAGCAGCAGGAAATTAGAGCAGGCTGTGACCTGAAGAAATATAAGTTTCTGGAGATACTGGGAGAACACTGGATTTCCAACAGCATATGGAACTAATGTTGGAGCAATTCTACTAGTTATTAAAGGATCAGGCAATCTCCTGAGGCTAGAGGAGTGAGGACACCCAGACAACAAATTGCTGGGTTTCAAATAGCTAAAGTTTGCAAACTATTTGTTTTTTTTTTTAAATGAATTAGAATGGTCTTGCTATCCCTACAATAATATCACCATCATTCACTTGCACTTAATACACTTCACTGGTTGAGAAAGAAAGGGGCAGTTAGAGGTAGCCTGAGGGTGAGAGGAACGGGCCACAGGGTGTGTTGTACTCAGGGATATTATCCATCATACGTATCACAGTGGGAAAAAAAATCTGGGATGATACATTTCATGAAATTTTCTCAGGGAGCCTGTCCTGGTGATTCACCTGAAGTGTTGTTCACAATCCTCCCGCTGAGGGAGGGTCAAGCAAGGTCTGGCCCACACTTAGTGAATGATGAGAGTAGAGCATCAAGGAAAAAAAGACCACTCCTTCAGTATCCTCAAACCCAAGCCAGCTTACCTACCCGAAATAGCCCCCAAACATCTGCATTCCTTGTTATGGACTGAATTGTGTCCCCTCACAAATTTACAGGTTGAAGCCCCAGTCCCTCAGAATGTGACTGTATTTGAAGACAGGGCCTTTAAAGAGGTGATTAAGTTAAAATGAGGTCACTAGAGTGGTCCTTCATCCAATCTGACTGGGGTCCCTTTAAGAAGAAGAAATTTGGACACACACAGAGACACCACGGATGCACACACATAGAATGTGAGGATACAGAAGACGGCCATCTGCAAGCCAAAGAGGGAGGCCTCAGGGGAAACCAATACCTTGATCTTGGACTTCCAGCCTCCAGAACTGTGAGGAAACAAATTTTTATTATTTAACCCATCCAGCGTGTGATATTTTGTTAGGGCAACCCTAGCAAACTAATACATTCCTCAAGGTTAGATGTCTGATTTTTCATTTTCCGTCACCTAAGCTAGGCTTACTCATATCTTTTTTTCTGCTATTAAAGTCCACTCACCGAAAATCACCAAAAAACACCTGTGGTCAAAAAAAATGTTAGGTTTATTAGCTTCCTGCAGCAAGGGGAACACACGCCATGAGATCTGTGACACATCTCAAACTAGGGCAATTAGGGAAGGGGACTTACCGGGTTTGGGGGACTGGGTTTGTCATCAGGTGGTTGTAGGGCAGAAGATAATGAGCAAGGTCTGGGCATCGATTGGTCAGAATTTGTAAACTAGATGAGTTACTGGAACTATCAGTGGTTTTTATCTCTTAAAGATACAAGTCCTTATACAGATACTCTTAGGTCCAGTTTGTGACTTATCTTGAACACAGGGGTCTGAATGAGCTGGTGTTAAAGGGGTCAGAGCTTAGATAGTTTGTAGCATGTCACGGTTTGGTACAAGTTTATCTGTTCTGCAAGTTACGGTACAGTTTTGCAAGTTGTGGTCTCTGTTTCATTTCTCACTACTCAGAACCTCTTTGTGCTTATCTCAGTGATCTCAGATATAATCCAGAGAGCTGACACGGATAAGTGAGCACTGGATCCGTGGAGAGTAACTATGCTTACTTTCTGGTATTCCAAAATTCCTTATCTGTCTACAAACCACCATGATCCTTAGATTAAAAAGAGGTACCCAGTGTGTGAAAAACTAAAAGTTCAACACACCCAATTAACATAAATTTACTTTTTCATGTTAACTGAATCCAAACAGTGGGATCACATTAACAATTTAGCTCAAAAGCTAGAAGCGGGGCTCTGGAGTCAGACAGACCTTGATTCAATTCCTATCTCCCTGGCACAATTGTAGGATCTTGGGCAAATTATATAACACCTCTGGGTCAATTTCATCACCAGTAAAATGGCATAAATAACAGTACTTCCCTCAAAAGGTGATTGTGAGAATTAAATAAGTTAATGAATGTAGTCTAGTTATCTGCTGCTACATAACAAATAACTCAAACTTAGTGGCTTAAAACAGCAATTTTATTTTGCTCATGATTTTGTGGGTGGGGAATTTGGTAAAGGCTTGGCTGAGTGTTCATCTCTGCTCCACAAAGCATGAGCCGAGGTGATTCCTTTGAGGCTGGAGGATCCACTTCCAGGACGGCTGTCAGGAGGGAGATCACCCAGGGCAGTTGGCCAGAGGCCTCAGTTCCTCCCCAGCGGCCCTCTCCACAGCACTACTTAGGCTCCCCGACAATCCGGCAACTGAATTCCAAGCGTTCATGTTCCAAGAGGCCTGAACAGAAGCTGGAAGCCTTTTTTTAAAATAGCCTAAGTCCCAGAGAGTCACTTCTACTGCATTCCGCTGATGAAGCATGTCACAAGAGCCAGGACAGATTCATGGGAAGGAGAATTAAACGCTACCTATCACTGGGTGGAGTGCTAAAAAGTCTGTGGTCGTCTTGAATCTACCACACATGTGAAGTGTTTAACATAGTAACCACCACGACACTCTTTGAGCCGCTACAGTCTTTAGAGTTACTACTGGACCAAATATAGGACACAAGATAGCTTTCAGTTTCCTAAAATCAGCATAAGAACAAAAAGTAAATACATATTTTAATTTCCTTTCATCACTTTTATTAACTCTATATTGCTTCAGGGAATGTTTTCCCAGGCTTCTTCAATAATCTTAGCCACCACAGGTGCTAATGATAGTTTTTCAGAGATGTGTGAACTTGTTGAAACATATTTTAAATAATCACTTGCCCAGATTCCTCAAGAGGCGTATTATAAAGCATTCCCTGCGCCAGCTGTCTCTTACAACGGCTGTCAGGCAGAAGGTGGGGAAGAGCTTCCTCAAACATTAAGTTAAACCCTTTTCTCTCGTCCCAGCCCCTACCCAGCACTCTCTGCTTCCACAGGAAAAAGCTAAATAACTGGTGATCTAAGTGCCTGAGAGAGCAGGAGGACAGTGCCCAGCCTCAAGTGAACAGTGACAACCTACTGGATTATTTTCCAGTCCCATTTTTGAAAGAGAAGGAAAGAAGATTTAAGGTAACAATAAAATTGGTTTTCAGATATCTGAAGGGCTGTCACATAAGAAAAGCAGACTTAATCCCAATGTAAAAAAAAATTTTTTTTTAATTTTTTTTTAACTGTAATCAGTGTGTGTAAGTTATAGGAAAGTCAATCTTGGCTCAATAAAAACATTTTCTTTCTCTTAGAGCTGTTCAAAAATGGCACAGATGCCTCAGGAAGCAGCACCCTTCCACTCCCAGGAGGGCTGGTAGCAGGGTCTGGGCAACTGGTTGGTGGGGATGTTACTGACAGGATTCCTGTGACTGGTGGTCAGGAACAGTGTGTTCACGTGATATCAAGCATCCTCCCACTCTGGGATTATATAACGTCAAGTATGAATAAAATTCAGTGCCTGTTTTTCTGACTTCTTTTGCAATCTACAATTCTATAATCTACATGCAAAAACCATGTTAGTATATAATCTATTAACCATTCCTTCCCAGGTGGGCAACAGCTTGGAGGTTCAACAGACGCATCTAGCAGAATTTGGGAGAAAAGCAACTCTTTCCAGGAATTGCAGTATGTGCCAGTGAGGAGTAATTACTGGAAGAACCATCCTACAGAACCTCCACATTTGTGCCAAGGTGAAAAGTCTAAAGGTGCCAAACAGACAAATGCAAATGGAGAAGACAGGAACTGGACACTAAAAGATGTGACATCTGTTGGTTTGGGGGCACAGGAAAGTTGATGCACAAGCCACAGTATTTTAAAGCAGAAGAAATGTAGACGAGTCTGGTAGGAACCTTGAACTTAATAGCATTTATGCAGTACCTACAAAACTCTGCCTTGGGCATGCCAGGACTAAGTAAGAGCCAGTCTTGGCATGTTGATGGGAGTGCTTGTATCCTTAGACTGGGAAAGGGCTTCAATGGCTAAGGGAGAGGCTATCACAAGACTGAAGATCACCATCTCCACACAGGTCATTCTTACAGGAAAAGTGTCTTATTTTACAAGAAGAATAATTAGAATCTCAACTATGAGGTCGCCAATGACCTCTATGTTGCCAAAGCTAGTCACCACCCTCTGTCCTAATCTTATTATTTCTTTAAGCAGCATTTCACACAATTAAAACCATTCCTCTCACTTTCTTTAAACTCTTTTCTCACTTGGTTTCACTGTCTCTGCACTCTTCTTGTTTCCTCCTCTCTCTGTCTACTCCTTCCAAGTTAGTTTCCTTTGCTGGCCCTTCTCTTTGACATTACCTCTAAAGGTTGGAGGTCCTCTAACTCCAGTAATGGCAACTATGCTCTTTCTATATCATTATATACCATCTATATCACCTGTACACTTATCATCCCAAATGTGTATCTTGGGACCAGAACCTCTCCTCAGAGCTCTACCATCACATATCCAACTGCCTACTTGACATCTATATTTGTGTATTTCACACATCTTAAATTCAACATGTAGAAAACACATTATTTGATTCTGCCCCTACCCACACTGCTCCTTGTGCTCTCACTGCCCCCACCCCCAAATCTGTTGCTCTTTGAGTCTTCCCTATATCAGTAAATGATGAACCATCATATAACCAGTCGTTCAGACACTCAAGAATCATCCTTGACTCCTACTTTTCCCTCATTCCACCATATCCAATCTTCATTTACAAGTTCTGTTGCGTCCATATACAAAATACATCTAGAATCCATCCACTACCTACCTTTTCACTGCCAGAAACCTAGTGCAAGCTACCCTGGACATTGCAATGGTCTTCCTAACAGGTCTCCCCATCCCCTCCTTGATAACTCTCAATCCACTCTCCACACAGCAACTACTATAGCTCTTTTCAAAAACAATTTGTCTTTCTTACATATATATTGCCATTTTTCCTCCCTCAAAGGGCTTAAGAAGAAAAAGGCTTATAGAATTCTTTTTTTTTTTTTTAAGATTTTATTTATTTATTTTTCCCCCAAAGCCCCAGCAGATAGTTGTCTGTCATAGCTGCACATCCTTCTAGTTGCCGTATGTGGGACGCGGCCTCAGCATGGCCAGAGGAGCGGTGCGTCGGTGCGCACCCAGGATCCGAACCCGGGCCGCCGGCAGCACAGTGTGCACACTTAACCGCCAAGCCACGGGGCCAGCCCTAGAATTCTTATTCAACTGTAATAGCTTAGGTATCAATCCTTACTATTTCTAAGAGGCAATGTTTCTGTTCTTGTTAATCTTCTTTTCTATTGTTCTTTTCCTGTTCATATGTCAATAAAATGCCTTAGGAATATATCCCCCATCTGCCAAGGGAGTCTACTTTTTGACAAGCGTGCTAGCCAAACTAGCTCCATAGTCAACTTTTTAAAATATAAATCGGTTCATGTAACTCTTCTGCTTAAAACTTTTCAATGACTTCCCTTTGCACTGAAAAGGAAATCTAACTCTTTCCTAGGGCCTATAAGGCTCCCACAGCAGTACTTCTCAAACTATCTATGGTAAAGGACCAGTTCGCATTTTTTTAAATTTCCAATCCCTCTCTAATGGATACTTTTATAAGATATAATAAAAATGAATTACCAGAAAAAATAAAACCAGAAAAAGAACATCAAAATAAAAGCCTAATTTTTGTATTAGATGGAATAGATACAAAACCACTCTGTCAAATCGTTTAAAAGGTTTTAAGCGCTTTTAGTCAATTTCTGTACTTATCCCATCATGGGCCACTTCAAGGACTGGCACTGACTAGATGATCTGGCTCCTGGATAACTCTCCAACTTTGACTTAAGGTGAATTTGAAAGCTTCACCATCCATCACTCCTCTGCCTAGAGAGTTCCTTCTCATTCAATCTTATTTTAAGTCCATCTTCTCAAATGACTGCCTCAACTGAAGTAAGTAGCCCTGTTATCCCCTAACATGGCACACAGTCCATTTCTGCACACCACTTATCATAATTCATACTATTTGTTTACTTGTTTACTATTTGTCTCCTGAACTTGACCTCAGTTCAATAAAGGCAAGAATCATGTCATCTTTGTTCAACACCAATATTTGACATACAGTAGGCATTCCATAGATATTTGTTGAATGAATAAATAAATGACTGAGCTCTTCTGACAGAGGACACTAATAGCCAAGCTATCTACCCTCAAATATTCAGCATTTGGGCCAAGAGAACCCAATCAAAACAAACTACGAAAGTATGACATTATTCTATGGTTTTGTCCAACTGTTTATTTAAATTTGAAATTCCCTGAAGGATAGTACTAAATCCAAAATTATTACATAATGACACAACTGTCTGCCATTAACTGACCTTAATGGTGCTTTTGTGCAAAAGAAAAATCAGTCTCTTCCATCCTTTTCAATAACTTCAAAAATACTCTTTTATTCACTTAGTGTAACCATGTAGCATTAACACTCCACTCAGATAACAGCATTAACCCACAGGAGTCAACATTTTAAAGTTAGGATTTAAAATAGCAAAACTAAGGGAGGAGGGGAGACCAACACTGTGATTTTTGTTCATTTGTTTCACAGCAGTTTTCTTTTATGATTTTTTTATTTTGTCTTTTATTTGTAGGTTGTTGTATAATGCCCTTAATATGAAAGAGAAGTCAATCAACAACAAAATTCTTCTCCAAACATATAAGAAATCCTGAAACCTTTGTTGACAAAAAGCCTTGACAAACAGGTGGTACCTTGGCCAACTACTCTGAAAAAACTGAAAGGTAATTTAATTTCCCTACTGTTATCCTGAAGAAATTCAATTGTTAGGCATGCAGAGAATAAATTTTGAAGATACAATCATCCACATTTAAAACACTAAATAAGGGATTAGGATACCCTCAATTCACAGGGCAGGGGCTAGAGGGGAAGTGTGGGAGATAAACGGCAGAAGCCTCGAAGCCAAAGCTAAACGATGAGCATAAGCCAAGAATCAGATTTCCGAATCTCCAACCAAATAATAAAGGAGTTGGAGAACTAGGAAAAAAATCCCTCTTCAGCACTTTCTTGAATGTCTAAATTTCCTTCTCCAGGGTCAAAAGGTCCAGGTGGGAATGAGGGAGAAGGGAGGGGTTGCCTCCAGGTCTTTCCCCAGAGCCTAGTCTCAGTTTACCATTATGCAAGAGGCCACCACCAAAAGAAACTCTTCCCAAAACAAACACTAACCAACCTGTTGCTCAGTTTAAGGATTTATGGTTTGTCTTCTGTCCTTTATATTTAAACTCCTTCACAGAAGAGACCTTGTCTCTCAGATTCATCCTTATAACTCAGCTAGAGCACTGCCTCAGATACAAGAGGAGGTCAACAAACATTATTGACTGAATGAACAAATGACTTAATACTTGAGTGTTCAGCAAATGATATCTACGGCTCTGTTCAAGTCAGAACTGGTTAGAACAGACACACACAGTTGAACATATACCGAACATATACTGAATCCAATTTCACACAAAACTTTGCACTAAATGCCAAAAAGCAGATAACTATAAAGATTAACCACAGCTCCTGCTCTCTAGGAACGCACAGTCTAACTGAAGAGTCAAACATGTGCACTAAGTGGCATCAGCAAAATGGATGAGTAGGCAGCTCCAAACTCTTGTTTCCCATAAAAAACTGGAAAACAAGCAGAAACTGTCAGAGCCACCTTTGTCAGAATTCTAGCAAACAAAAACTGAATCAAGAAAAAAGCACTTCAAAATGTTAGCTAAATTTTGTGGCAATTTTACTTGCTCTTGCCTACCCCCTCCCTGGCATGGCAGTGGTTTTGGTCTTCATGCAGTGGCTGCCTGTATTCCTAGTGTAGGACTCTTTTCCCTGGTTCAGGAGGGAGCAGAGGAGACCTTATTCACAAATTGTGTGTGTCTGTTCTAACCAGTCTGGGGACTACCAGAAGGACTGATGCAAGGCAATCATCTCTGTTTTCAGACTCTGAAATCAGGCCAGAAAAGTAGCAAGCATTGCTCAAAAACACTGCAAGTCAAACTAACAACTCTCAAATACCTGGGGCAAAAGATTACAGTCTAAGCATACAATAGACTGCTTAAGGAAAAAGTGAGGGAAAATTTTGGGGGGAAATTAGGACATTAAAAAGCAGTCACAGGGGCCGGCCCGGTGGCATAGCGGTTAAGTTTGCACACTCCACTTTGGCGGCCTGGGGTCTGCAGGTTCAGATCCCAGACGTGGACCAATGCACTGCTTCTCAAGCCATGCTGCAGCAGCGTCCCATATAAAGTAGAGGAAGATGGGCACGGATGTTAGCCCAGGGCCAATCTTCCTCAGCAAAAAGAGGAGGATTGGCAAGGGATGTTAGCTCAGGGCTAATCTTCCTCACACACACACACACACACACACACATACAAAGCAGCGATGTACACTCAAAATTTAGAAAGCCACATGCATGCCTAAGGCAAGACACATGTAGACAAAAAACCTAAGAAGACCCTACGCTTTCACCTTGGGCTGATCCCTAGGTTAGGAGCCAGCCTGGCTAAGTGTTAAAGGAGAGCACCAGCTCAGAGTCAAACTGCAAAGACTGGGAGAGGTGGTTTTTTTCCTCTCTCTCTCTTTTTGTTGTTGTTTTGTTTTGTTTCTAGCTCCTGGCATTTAATGAAATCTGTCAAAATACTAGCTGAACACAAGCTAAGGAACAGAGACTTCAGGGACCTCTCACAATAAGAAAGACAGTCTTTGCAATAATAGTTTCAAAAAGTCAAACTAAGCAGACGATTACAGCCTTCAACAACCAAGAAAAAAGAACAGCAAACCCTAGGGAAAAAAGGAGAATCTGATTTTCAGAGTTACCATGTTATAATATTCAAATGCCCAGTTTTCAACAAAAAATTCATAAAGCAAAGAAATGCAAAGGTATAGCCCTTTCAAAGGAAGAAAATAAATTGACAGAAACTGTCCTTGAGGAAGCCCAAACATCAGACTTACTAGACAAAGACTTTAAACAACTGTCTTAGGTATGCTCAAAGAGCTAAAGGAAAACACAGACAAAGAACTAAAGGAAAGCAAGAAGATGACATAGGCACAAATTGAGAATATCAATAGAGAGACAGAAATTACAAAAAGGAATCAAGCCGAAAATCTGGAGCTGAAAAGTAAAATAACTGAAATGAAAAATTCACTAGAGGAGTTCAAAAGGAGATGTGAGCAGGCAAAAAAATCAGCAAACTTGAAAATAGTACAATTGAAATTATTGAGTCTGAGGTCCAAAAAGAAGAAAAAAATTTAAAAAGTGAACAGAACCTAAGGGACCTATGAGATACCATCAAGAGAATCAATATACGTACTATGACAGCCTGAGAAAGAGAAAGGGGCAGAAAGAATATTTGAAGAAATAATGGCTAAAACTTCCCAAATTTGATGAAATACACAAATCTACAAGTCCAAGAATCTCAACCAACTCCAAGCAGCAAACCAAAAGAGATCCACACTTACACACATTATAATCAAACTGTCAAAAGACAAAGAGAGAATCCTGAAAGCAGCAAGAGAGAAGTGACTCAGCATGTACATGGGATCCTCAATAAGATTAACAACTGATTTCAGAAACCATACAGGGCATAAGACAGTGGGATGACACATTTTAAGTGCTGAAAGAAAAAAACTGTCAACCATGAATTCTAAATCCAACAAACTGTCCTTCAAAAATGGTGGAGAAATCAAGACATTCTTGGATTAACAAACAGTGAGGGAGCTCATTACCTAGACTCACCCTACAAGAAATATTAAAGGGAATCCTTCAGGTTTAAGTGAAAGGACACTAAACAGTAACTCAAACCCATATAAAAAAACAAAGATCTCCAGTAAAGGTAAACACATGGGCAAATATAAAAGCAAGTATTATTGTATTTTGGTTTATAACTCCACTTTTTATTTCCTACAGGATTAAAGGCAAATGCATTAAAAAAATAAAAATGTTACATTGGACATAGTAAAAAATGTTACTGGACATACAATGTATAAAGATATAATTTGTGGGGCCAGCCCCTATGTCCTAGTGGTTAAAGTTCAGTGCACTCTACTTTGGCAGCCCGGGTTCGGTTCCTGGGCACAGAAACACACCACTCATCTGTCAGTGGCCACGTTGTGGTGGCAGCTCACATAAAAAAAAGAGGAAGATTGGCAACAGACGTTAGTTCAGGACAAATCTTCCTCAGCCAAAAAAAAAAAAGGTATAATTTGTGACCATAACAACATAAAAAGAGGGAAGGCAGAGGTGTATAGGGGCAGAGTTTTTGTATGCTATTTAACTTAATTGGTATCAATTCAAATAAGATTGTTATAAATTTAGGATGTTAAATGTAATCCCCATGGTAACCTCAAAGAAAATATCTTAAATATATACAAAATGAAATGAGAAGAGAATTAAAACAATCTGCTACAAAAAATCAACTAAACACAAAAGAAGGCAGTAATGGAGGTAATGAGGGGCAAAAAAAGGTATAAGATATATAGAAAGCAAATAACAAAATGACAAAAGTAAGTCCTTCTTTATCAGTAATTACTTTAAGTGTAAATGGATTAAACTCTCTACTCAAAAGGCATAGACTGGCAGAATGAATGAAAAAAAACATGATCCAGTTGTATGCTGTCTACAAGAGACTCATTTTAGATCCAAAGGCACAAATAGGTTGAAAGTAAAATGATGGAAAAAAAATAGTCCAAGAAATATTAACCAAAAGAGAGCTGGGTGGCTATACCAAAACTAGACAAAATAGACTTTAAGTCAAAATCTGTTAAAAAGAAACAAAGGACACAATATACTGATAAAAGGGCTGATTCATCAAGAAAATATAACAATTATAAACGTATATGCAACAGACAACAGAGCCCCAAATATATGAAGCAAACATTAACAGAATTGAAGGCCAAAAAGATAGTTCTGGGCCGGCCCCGTGGCTTAGCGGTTAAGTGCGTGCGCTCCGCTGCTGGCGGCCCGGGTTCGGATCCCGGGCGCGCACTGACGCGCGGCTTGTCCGGCCATGCTGAGGCCGTGTCCCACATGCAGCAACTGGAAGGATGTGCGGCTGGGACATGCAACTATCTACTGGGGCTTTGGGGGGAAAATAAATAAAAATCTAAAAAAAAAAAAAAAAAGATAGTTCTACAATAATAGTTGGAGACTTTAATATACTTCCAATAATTGGTAGAACATCCAGACAGAAGATCAGTAAGGAAATGGAGGACTTGAACAACACTATAAACCAACTAGATCTAACGGACATATATACCACACCTTACCCAACGACAGCAGAACACATATTCTTCTAAGTGCAAATGGGACATTCTCCAGAATAGAGCATACAATAAGCCACAAATCAAGTCTCAATAAATTTTAAAAGATGGAAATCATACAAAGTATCTTTTCTGATTGTGATATTGGGATGAAACTAGAAATCAATAACAAAAGGAAAACTGAAAATTTCACAAATATGTGGAAATTAAACAATACATTCTTAAACTACAAATGGATCAAAGAAATCACAGAGAAAATTTAAAAATCCTTATAGACAAATGAAAATGAAAACACAACCTACCAAAATTTATAGGATACAGTGGAAGCAGTGCTCAGAGGGAAATGTATAGCTGTAAACAACTACATTGGAAAAGAAAAAAATCTCGTCAATAATCTAATTTTATACCTTGAGGGACTATAAACAGAAGAACAAATTAAATCCAAAGCTAGCAGAAGGAAGGAAATAATAAAGATTACAGTGGAGAAAAATAAAATAGAGAATAGAAAGATAATAGAGAGAATCAACAAAACTAAAAATTGGTTCTTTGAAAAGCTCAACAAAATTGACAAAACTTTAGCTAGACTGACAAAGAAAAAAGACACAAATAACTAAAATTGAAATGAAAGTAGGAACATTACTACACTTTAAAGAAATAAAAGTAATTATAAGAGAATACTATGAACAACTGTATGCCAACTAATTAGATAACCTAGATGAAATAAACAAATTCCACACAAATTACCTAAACTGACTCAAGATGAAATAGAAAATCTTAACAGAGCTATAACAAAAGAGATTAAGTCAGTAACAAAAACTTTCCAACAAAGAAAAGTGCATGATCAGATGGCTTCAGTGGTGAATTCTACCCAACATTTAAAGAAGAATTAATACCATTCCTTCTCACGCCTTTCCAAAAATTAGAGAAGGGAACACTTCCTAACTCATTCTAGAAGGCCAGCATTATTCCAATACAAAAGCCAGACAAAAACATCATGAGAAAAGAAAATTACAGACCAATATTCCTTATGAATATTAATGCAAAAATCCTCAACAAAATACTAGCAAACAGAATTCAGCATCATATTAAAAGGATTATATACTATGACCAAGTAGGATTTATCTTAGGAATGTAAAGTTGATTCAACATAAGGAAACCAGTACATTAATAGAATGAAGGGGCAAAAAAACCTCATGATCATCTCATTTGACACAGAAAAGCATTTGACAAAATCCAACCCTTTCATAATAAAAACACTCAGAAAACTAGGAATAGAAGGAAACTTTCTAACATTATAAAGGGCATTTATGGAAAACCCACAGTTAACATCACACCAAATGACGAAAGACCAAAAGCTTTCACCCTAAGACAAAGAACAAGGAAAAAATACTTGCTTTCATCACTGCTATTCAGCATTGTACTAGAAATTATAGACAGAACAGTTAGACAAGAAAAAGAAATAAAAGTCATCCAAATTAGAAAGGAAGAAATACAACTATCTCTATTCACAGATGACAAGATCCTAATTACAGAGAATTCCAAAGAATCCATAAGAAAGCTCCTAGAGCTAACAAACAAATTCAGCAAAGTTGCAAGGGCACAAGATCAACACGCAAAAATCTGTTGTGTTTCTATACATTTGCAATGAACAATCTAAAAAGGAAATTAAGAAAGCAATTTCATTTACAATAGCATCCAAAAGAATAAAATACTTAGGAGTTGAAGTAAATCTGGGCAAGGTGAAAGACTTGTACATTGAAAACTACGAAACATTGCTGAAAGAAATTAAAGACCTAAATAAATGGGAAGACATCACAGGTTCATGGGTAGGAAGATTTAAAATTCTTAATATGTTAATACTACACAAAGCAAACCACAGATTAATGCAATCCCTATCAAGAGTCCAATGACCTCTTTTGCGGAAGTGGAAAAGCTGATCCTGAAATTCATATGGAATTTCAATAGACTCCAGATAACCACGACAATCTTGAAAAAGAAGAATAAGATCAGAGGACTCACATATCATAACTTCAAAACTTACTTCAAAGCTACAGCAATCAAAATAGCGAGGTACTGGCATCAAGGTAGAATACAGACCAATGAAATAGCAGTGAGGGTCCAGAAACAAACCCATACATGTATGGCCAATTGATTTTTGACAAGGGTGTCAAGTCCACTCAATGAGGGAAGAACAGGCTCTTTAACAAATGGTCCTGGGACAACTGGATTAACACGTGCAAGAGAATGAAGCTGGACCACAACATCACACCATATACAACAACTAACTTAAAATGGGTCAATCATCTAAACATAAAAGCTAAAACTATAAAATTCTTAGAAGAAAACTTAGGGTAACTCTTCACTACCTTGGATTAGCAATGGAGTCATAGACATGAAACCAAAAGCACAAGCAACAAAAGAAAAAATAGGAGGCCAGCCTGGTGGCATAATGGTTAGGTGCGCGCACTCTACTTCCTCGGCCCGGGGGTCGCAGGTTCGGATCCTGGGCGCACACCCACGCACCGCTTGTCAGACCATGCTGTGGCAGCATCCCGTATAAAGTTGAGGAAGATGGGCACGGATGTTAGCCCAGGGCCAATCTTCCTCAGCAAAAAGAGGAGGGTTGGCATCGGATGTTAGCTCAGGGCTAGTCTTCCTCACAAAAAAAGAAAAAAGAAAAGAAAAAATAGATAAATGGGACTTCGTCAATATTAAAAACTTTCGTGCATCAAAGGATATTATCAAGAAAGTGAAAAGACAACCTAAAGAATGGGAGAAAACATTTGCAAACCATATATCTGTAGGGTTTTAATATCCAGATTATATAAAGAACTCCTAAAACTCAATCTAAAAAAGACAAACAACACAATTTTAAAATGGGCAAAGCACTTGAATAGACATTTCTCCAAAGAAGATATACAAATGGCCAAGAAGCACATGAAAAGGTGTTCAACACCCTTAGTCACTAGGGAAATGCAAATCCAAACCACAGTGTGATACCACTTCACACCTACTAGGATGTCTACAAAAAATGGAAAATAAGCGTTGGTGAGGATGTGGAGAAATTGGAACCCTCATACATTGCTGGTGGGAATGTAAAATGGTGCAGCCACTGTGGAAAAGTTTGGTGCTTCCTTTAAAAAGCTAAAAATAGAATTACCAAATGACACAGCAATTCTACTCCTAGGGGTAATACCCAAAAGAACTGAAAACAGGGACTCAGATACTTGTACGGCAACGTTCATTGCAGCACCACTCACAACAGCCAAAAGGTGAAAACAAGGCAAGTTTCCATTCGTCTGTGGATGGATGGAACAAACAAACAAACAAACAAACATATACATACAATGGAATATTATTCATCCATAAAATGAATGAAGTTCTGAGGCATGCTACAACACGGATGAAATGTGAAAACACTATGCTGTGTGAAATAAGCCAGACACAAAGGAAAAACATTGTACGATTTCACTTACGCGAAACATCTAAAATAGGCAAATTCATAAAAACAGAAGGTAGATTAGAGGTTGCCAGGGGCTAGGAGAAGAGGAGAATGGGGAGATATTGCCTAATGGTTACAGAGTTTCTGTTTAGGTGATGAAAATGTTTTGGAAACAGATAATGATGATGGCTGCACAACAGCACGAATGTAATTAATGTCACTGAATTGTACATGTAAAAATGGTTAAAATGGTAAATTCTACATTTTATATATTTTGCCACAGCAAAAAAAATACATATATAAATAAATAAAAACACATGTACACTAACAAAAGATTGTGAGCAGACATATATCTTGGGAATATACGCCTTGTAGTAGGGGACTATATTTATGTAACTAACATTTCCTGGTCCAGATTCTGTGCTACCACTCTGGTCAACAAACATTAAGACAAGGTCCTTGACCTCAAGGAATTTACAAGAAGAGGTAATGCCAGCCCTCACAAATTCAGGGAGAGATGTAAACTTGAGAAGCTGGGCAGCACACAAAAAGAGCACCTGATCCAGACCAGGATGGTAAAGAAATAAGACTAAAAAGGTTCAAAGTGTTCTGGGCAAGCACAGCGGCTTTTGCACAGGCTGGAGGTGAGACAACCACTGGGGCTCAGGGAGGAACCATTAGTGACTGGGCAAGGTTAAAGCAGAGCTGGGGAAGAAGTGGTGGTTACTAAGGAGTAGTGAGCGATGAGGTTAAAGAGAGAAACAAAAACCACAGGAAGCCAGGCTGAGAAGTCCTTACCTTATTCTATAGAGAAGCCATTGCAGGATTTTAAGCAGAGTGGTAATACAGTTTTGAGCAGCTCTATACAGAATGGATTTAAGGGTGGTAAAACTAAATAGAGGAATTCAGGCACTCCTATGAGCTTAAAAGAAAAATCTTCAGGAGACAGAAGATCAATCAGTAATGCCCCAAAATCACAAAAATGTTTGATAAATCCTTTATTGGCAAGCTTTGGATAAACAGGCGTGCTCATCCGCTGCTGATGTAGAGCAATCTTCCTATCAGGGTAATTTGAATTTAGTTTATGGAAATAAATGTACATATTCAGCAATTCTTCAAATTCATCCTCAAGATAGATATGCTCAAGATAGATACACTCATGTGTAAAATGGCATACATGTAATGTTATTTATCACTGCACTGTTTGTAACCATAAAAGATTAGAAATAACCTAAATATCCATCAATGGCAGCCTGGTCAAATAAACTAGGGTACAGCCATATACTGAGATACTATTTGGCAATTTAAAAAAGGGATAAAGCTCTCATGCACATATAGAGAATAACTGCCAAGATAAATTTTTAAACAATAACAACAAAAACAAAATAACCTCCCCCCAAAAAGGTGTAAAATATGACACTCTTTATGTTACAAAAAAAAAAAAGGGAGGGGAGGAGATCTTAAAGAGAAACAGCTATTGCCAAGATAAAATTTTAAATAACAACAACAAAAAATAGACAAGATAAATAATACACGATTTGTGTAAAAACAAAAGAAAGCGAAATCCTGGATTTAAGAAGAAAAATGCTATAAAAGGCATTAGTAAGACAACTGGGGAACTAGTATTATAACAGTGTTAAATTTTCTGAGCGTCTTGTTTGTGTTCTGATTACGTAGGAGAATGTTTTACTCTTCTAGAAACTCATCATTTGTTTTATAATTCATTCCATAATTTTAGCAATGATTTCTGTGAAGTCCTTTTACCTACAGCTTCTGAAATTCAACTCAGTATTTTCTTCTTTGGAAAATAAGGATGTTTGCTACCATCAAATTTAGACCTTTCAGAGAGATAATAAGGCCCTTTGTGCAAAGTGACTCCTAGCAATATTAGTTGCTCAATAACCAGTTCTAAATTTCCTCCTGACCATTTGTCTGACACCTTGATTAGAGTTCTATGGCTCTTCCCTCTTCTCTGTGTTTTAGGAACATGCATAAGAATTCATTTTAAAAGTGGACTTCAGACACAGACCTTACACCCTTTACAAAAATTAACTCAAAATGGATCTTGGACCTAAATGTAAAATGCAAAACTATAAAATTCCTAGCAGACAACATAAGAGAAAACATAGACGACCTTGGGTATGGTGATGCCTTTTTTAATTTTTTTTTTTTGGTGAGGAAGATTGGCCCTGGGCTAACATCTGTTGCCAGTCTTCCTCTTTTTGCTAAGGAAGATTGGCCCTGAGCGGACATCCGTGCCCATCCTCCTCTATTTTTTTATGTGGGACGCTGCCACAGCATGGCTTGATGAGCGGCACATAGGTCCGTGCCCAGGATCTGAACCTGCGAACCCCAGGCTGCTGAAGCAGAGAGCACGAACTTAACCACTACTTCACCGAGCTGGCCATGGTGATGCCTTTTTAGATACATCACTAAAGATATGCTCTATGAAAGAAATAAATGATAAGCTGGACTTCATTAAAATTAAAAACTCCTGCTCTGTGAAAGCCACAGTCAAGAAAATGAGAAGACAAGCCAAAGACTGGGAGAAAATATTTGCAAAAAACACATCTGATAAAAGACTATTATCCGAAACATACAAAGACCTTAAAACTCAACAATAAGAAAACAACCAACAAGGTTAAAAAATGGGCCAAAGACCTTAACAGACACCTCACCAAAAAAGATATACAGATGACAAATAAGTATATGAAAAGATACTCCATATCATATGTCACCAGAGAAATGCAAATTAAAACAACGAGATACACTACACACCTATTAGAATGGTGAAAATCCCAAACACTGACAACACCAAATGTTGGTGAGGTTGTGGAGCAATAGGAAGTCTCAATCATTGCTGGTGGGATTGCAAAATGGTACAGCCACTTTGGAAGACAGTTTGGCACTTTCTTACAAACCTAAACCCTTACCATATAATCCAGTAATCATGCGTCTTGGTATGTACCCAAAGGAACTGAAAACTTATGACCACACAAAAACCTGCACATGGATGTTTACAGCAGCTTTATTCATAACTGACTAAACTTGAAAGCAACCAAGATGTCCTTCAGCAGGTAATGGATAAACAAACTGTGGTACATCCACAAGTGAAATATTATTTAGTACTAAAAAGAAATGAACCATCAAACCATGAAAAGACATGGAGGAAGCTTAAATGCATATTACTAAGTGAAAGAAGCCAATCTGAAAAGGCTGCATACTGTATGATTCCAACTACATGATGTTCTGGAAGAGGCAAAACTATGGAGACAGTAGAAAGATCAGTGGTTGCCAGGGTTTGTGGGGGTGGAGGTAGGGGGAAGGATGCATAGATGGAGGTCAGAAGATTTTTAAGGCAGTGAAAATACTCTGTATGACACTATAATGATGGATACATGTCATTATACATTTGTCCAAACCCAAGAGTGAACCCTAATGTAAACTATGGATTATGATGTGTCAGTGTAGGTTCATCAATCATAACAAATGTACCTTCTGGTGAGAAATGCTGACAATGGCGAAGGCAGGTAGTATATGAGAAATCTCTGTACCTTCCTCTTAATTTTGATGTGAATTTAAAACCACTCTAGGGCCGGCCCTGTGGCTTGGTGGTTAAGTGCGCGCGCTGCGATGCTGGTGGCCCGGGTTCGGATCCCGGGTGCGCATCGAGGCACCGCTTCTCCGTTCATCCTGAGGCCGAGTCCCACATACAGCAACTAGAAGGATGTGCAGCTACGACATACAACTATCCACTGGGGCTTTGGGGGAAAAAAATAAAATAAATAAAATCTTTAAAAAAAAAAAAAAAAAACACTCTAAAAAAAATAGAGTCTTTAAAAAAAATTAAAAAGTGAATTCCAGACTAAAAACTAAATTCCACAGAGCAGCTGGGAATCTCTGAGTTCACGGTGAGATATTTAATGTCATTATTCCCTATTTATCATGAAGTACATTCCTTAATTTGGAAGCCTGGATCACCATGCCTAACCTCCCCCACTATACTCCCCAATGTAACTTCAAATACAAAAACTTCCTCATCTTTAAATTGTGGGACTAAGACCAGATGATTTATAGAATTTTTCTAGTTCTGGATTTTTTTTTTTTTTTTGATTGGGTAAATTGTGAACAGGTATATCTTTCAAGCACACAAATTTCTAGATCGGCAAGTGAGAATAAAATCTTAAGGATAAGGAAGTTAAAGTTCAGAGAAGGAAAGAAGGCAGGACTTAAACCTTTATTGAATGAATAATATGACAAGCATTTTCTGTGCATTGACATCTGCACCACCATCCTGCTTGGTAGCCAACAGTACTGTTATTTTAGAGACAAGGAAACAAGAGGTTCAGAGAGATTAAGTGACTTGCCTGAATTGATTCAGCTAGTTTGCAGCTAATCCAGGACTAAAACTCAGCTCTCTCAAGATGAATACATTTTTCTCTATGCCATACTTTGTAAAACATACTACCTTCTGTTAGTAAAAGGGTAAGTCAGAACGTTTTGTGCCATCTGACTTTTTCTGAGACTGTCTTGGTCTATTTGAAATTTCTGAGAATGTCTACAGTGACAACTTCTTAAGAAACCTGTATTTAAAGTGTCTTGTATTTCTGAATCACGGGGAACAATTCTGTCAATGCTACAAACTGACATTTTGGACCTCTTGCAGGTATTTCAAAAATGGTCAATTCTTTATAAATCACAAAATAAATTTTTATACATGTTCATGAATTTCTTTGATTTGTAGCATCAAGCCTCTGTTTGGGAAGCAATTATTTGATTTCAGAATCCAAATAATATTGGTTATGCCTCAGTGACACCCCCAACTACCCAGAAGTAATCCTACCTTTTCCTGAAATCTGAAAGAACATTATATGTCTATTTTAGAACTACTCTTTATATATATGTATATTTTTATATATTATATTTACATATATAACATATTAATATTATATATATAGTGCATCATAAGAAATATACATTTGGTCTCCCTCCCCCTTTCCTGACACACAGTGCCTGAAACCCTTGGAATCTCTTAAGTGATGTGTCTTTTGTCTGCTAATAATGTGACTAATGTGGCTGGGGGCTCCTGGAGAGTCTCAGGATGGGGGCTGGTTGACAGGGGAACCAACCATGTGATTACAGGGTTGGGACTTTCAGCCCCACCCTCCACATCTGGGAGGGTAGAGAGACTGGAGGTTGAGGTAATCACCAATGGCCAATGATTTAATCAATCATGCCTATATAGTGATGCCTGCATAAAAAACCCTACCCAAAAGGATTTGGAGAACTTCTGGGTTGGTGCTGGGAGTGTGGTGCACTCAGAGAGGGCATGGATGCTCCTTTTCCTTCCCCTATACCTTACCCTATGCATCTCTTCCATCTGGCTGTTAAACTACTAAGTAAATTGTTTTCCTGAGTTCTGTGAGCCATTCTAGCAAATTATCAAACTCAATGAGGGGTCATAGGCACATCCGATTTATAACTAGCAGGTCAGAAGCACTGGTGACAACCTGGACTTGTGACTGGTGTCTCAAGTGGGTGGGGGAGCAGTCTCGGGGACTAAGCCCCCCGGGGAAGGGGGCTTAGTTACCTGTGGAGTCTGATAACCCCAGACAGACAGTGTCAGAATTAAACTGAATTACAGGACACCCTGCTGGTGTCCAGAGAGCTGGAGAACTGCTTGGTGTGGAAACCCCACACTTTGGTGTCAGAAGTGTGTACAGTAGAAGGAAACAGTTTTCCTTTTCAGGCTCCAGTGAGGCCTATCACAAATATTGCTTACATATGGCAGCTCATAAGACCAAGTGCTGGAAACTATACTGATTATTTTTTCACCCATTCATTCAAACAGCACTTACTGGGCGGCTGGCCACACCTCCAGCGCTGGATCTGGAGGCCTCTGCTCGGGTCTGGGAAGGCGGAGGACGCGAAGGAGGAGGAACCGGTGGCCGGGAGACTCCCTGTCAGAAACGCTGCAGGAGCAGGGGTGCTCCCCGCAGCTAAAGAGGGGCACCGCGAATCACGCGACATTGGTCGCGGGGCGACATGGTGTTCCAGTTGCTGAAGCAACAACGGCGCAGCAGCGCCCAGGCCGAGCTGCACGTGGTGAAGCGGCACCGCTTCTATCAGATCTCGCGAGATGGCCTGGCTCAGGCGGCAAGACGTGGAACAACGCGGCGAGCGCAGGACTGTGGGTCCTGTCCAGACCTGCGCAGTGCTCCGGCCGCCCTACCCCTCAGAGCTCCGCTTAACACCTGTGTTTCATGCGGGCGCATCCTGTTCCCCGGTGTAGGCTGAGCTACGGAATGCTTGCAGAAAATCACAGATTTACTGAGTCAGCTCGGTTATCATCCAGGCTGTTGCAGAGATCTGTGCATCTGGGCCTTGGGTGTGTTGCAGAAGAAATGATGGTGTTTCTGGAGTAAATGCCCAGGGACATTTGAGAGTCAGGCAGGAAAGGCATGGGCACGGGAACAGGTGCAAGCAGACATGGGAGGTTAGAATCCAGGCACCTGGACCGTTCCTGCAGCCTCGTGCCCTGGCAATGACAGATACAAAGGGAAATCTGATATGCTCTGAGTCAAAAAAAAAAAAAAAAAGCACTTACTAAAGCTGTACATAAATGTTTATAGCTTTTCATAATTGCCAAAAAAGTGGAAACAACACAAATGTTCAGCAACAAACTGTGTTACATTCATAAAATGGAATATTACTCAGCAATAAAAAAGGAACTGTTGCTACATGCAGCACACTTGGATAATCTCAAAGGCATTATGCTGAGTGAAAGAAGTCAGTCTCCAAAGATTACATTCTGTATGATTCTTTTTATATGACATTCTGAAAAAGATAAAACTATAGGGATGGAGATCAGTGATTAACAGGAGATGGAGTGAATAACAGGGGGTGAAGTAGGGGGACAGTGTGACTATAAAGGGACAGCACAGTTATTTGGGGTGGTGGAACTGTTCTGTATCCTGATTATTGTGGTGGTTACACAAATCTATACATATGTTAAAATTCATAGAACTTAACGTAGAAAGGGGAGGGAGAGTAAATTTTACTGTATGACTTTTTTTTTTTAATTTAAGCACTTCCTCTATGCTAGGCATTATGCTATCTGAGGCAAAAGCAGTGATGAACCCTATCTTCAAAGAGCTCAATGAGATAAGGCATGAATATAAACACAAGGTAACGATGGCACAAAAATATTTGATAGATGATAACTGAAAAGTAAAAACAGCAAATGTAGGAAATTAAAGGAGAAGGAGATCATTTCCAGCTTAACTAAACAGAAAAAGCTTCAGAGTAGAGGTTGCACTGGATCTCAGTTTCAAGAGAAAGAGAAGGCAGATGATCATTCCATGTGGAAATGGTCATTTAGATAGATTATCATGTCAACAGTGTGTCAGAAGGAATGGAACAGAAAGTGCCTGAGGGTAGAAAGTGTGCCTAGTTGGAAGATAAGGAATTTGGGGAGAGCCTGAGCTGGGGTGCTGGCCATCTGTCACAGCAAGCCTTCCCAGGCAGCTAGACCCACACATGCAGCAGGCCCTGGAGGCCACGTAGAAGGTTAGCCTGGTCCACGTCTTCATTTTTTCCCACCAATTGAGTTTTTTTGCCTCATTTACAAATGTGGGGCACATCTTCATCTTCCTTGCTACAACTTTGGCTCTTCCTCATTATAATTATGCTCTTATCTGCAGTTTATCCTCAAATCTCCAAGAACATCCCTTCCCAGCTTAGGTTACTTTCCAGCAACCTCTACTCAGATGGGACCTCCCAAACAAAGATACAAACTCCCCCTTGAGAATCCAGGCAGTAGTGGTGGAAACGGAATGGAAAGCACAGATTTGAGAAACATCATTTTGGAGTCAGGATTGACAAGACTAGATTGTACATTGGATGTTAGGGATGAAGGAACAGGGAAGAAAATACCACACAGGTTTAGAGGCAAAGATCTAAAAGGATGAAATGTACCTAGTGATTATTTTATTCCTGTCCAACAATGACATTTAAAGATTAGTTTGCCTTAATCAAAATTTATAAATGAAATCAATTTTTCTTTATTTAAAAAAATACATGCAGGGCAATAAAACAATATTTGAGAACAGGCCATTCCAACTTTAAATAAAAACTTACAAGTATTTTAAGCAACAGCATGATGTAATCCAATTTTTTAAAAGATCATATAATAGACAGTCCCTCAGATCACTATTAAAAACTCCTTATTGGTGTGGATGAGGGAAGAATTTTCATGGATTTTTTTTTTTTTTTTGTAAGGAAGATCAGCCCTGAGCTAACATCCATGCTAATCCTCCTCTTTTTGCTGAGGAAGACCGGCTCTGAGCTAACATCTATTGCCAATCCTCCTCCTTTTTTCCCCCAAAGCCCCAGTGGATAGTTGTATGTCATAGCTGCACATCCTTCTAGTTGCTGTATGTGGGATGCTGCCTCAGCATGGCCGGAGAAGCGGTGCGTCGGTGTGCACCCAGGATCCAAACCCGGGCCGCCAGTAGCAGAGCGCGCGCACTTAATCGCTAAGCCACGGGGCCAGCCCTTCATGGACTTTACAAAATAGAGAGTAAGAAAATAATATATGATTGAAGGATTCTTTAAAAAATGAGTATTGGTGGCTTTTCTCACAGTAAAGAAATTATGTTGAAAGAGAAATAAAAATGACTTATATGGAGAATAAAGTTTGTTATACTGCTTGCAGTAAAAAGGAAAATTTGATAGTACTAGATGTATATTGTTACAGTTTTAGTATTAAACCACAATTGTATGCAACAGAAGAGATCCACAAACTAATTTGAACACACTGAGATTTTTCCTATTGGTATGAATTTATGTGAAATCATTATTAACACTGCAATAAAAATATATGCAAGCCATTAAAATAAGCAAAGCACATCAATAAAAACTGAAGAAATGAAACCAGCCTTGTATAGTTATTCATTTGAAGTCATGACAAAGTTTACTGGGCTCTTGGGTCAAAGGAAAACATAATAGCCACAAGTATTTACTGAAACATTACCTATTTACCATGGTTTCATTCTTAGGATTCTTCAGTGGGTCTAAATGACAAAACTGCTAGACAAGTACTAAGTAAAACCATTCAACATTTTTAGTTATTATTCTTCAACTTAAAAAAGCACCTTAAACATAAAAATGTTCATGAATATTTGCTAAATATTCAGCAATATTCATTCCTGATAAGTGAAATAGAGAGACAGCACAGTGAATATTGATATTCCGTGATTGGACATACTCCGTGGAATTGCACCATCTTGATATTGTAGTAGCTCAGACGCCATAAAAATTAGGACACAAGGGTTTCAACTCCTTTTCATCTAGGATAGGTAATATCCTAGGCCAGCCACAAAACATAGATAATAAACTCTATCATTGCAAATTTCATTTTAGCTAGCATTTTAATTTCTTCCCTTATTAACCTTTTATCAGGAGATAAAAGTAAAAAAAAAAAAAATTAGTTGATTTGATCAGGTCCTTCCCATTCCCCCGTGTGTGGCTAAATGTAGTTGAAGACAAAGAAAAGGGAGGGTGGAGAGAGAGCTGAATTATAAAGGACCTGGACAACTCACTAAAGGAAAAAACACCCACAGTGGGAAAATGATCCCTCACACAGCAATACAATCTAGAAAGAAATACCCATGGCGACTATCTCAAATCCCTTGCATCTGATTCCTCATTGGTGATCAGCTCTGTCATTAATTGGCTATGTTTCTAATAAGAAGTCACTTCTGGGCCTCAGGCTCCATCTATTAAAACAGGGGGAGAGGGGTCAGACATTGCACTGAACAAAGAACATCTAAGGACTGTACAAGGACAAAATTTAGGAACAGTTCTCATATTAGCAGTCATAGTTTTCTTGCTGAAATTTCCTAGTGGGGAATAAATGCTTCATAGTTAGAGGCAGTAGTGTTAATTAACGAATTCACATTACAGTACAGAAGAAACCATGGCTCACTACTAATAAAAAATGGAGAGGGAGAGATAAGGCACAATTTCCAATTTTAAGAAAGAGAAGAAAGGCCTTTACAAATTTCAGTGTCTATAAGTGGTGACAAAAGATTAAACATATGTGAAAAGGATATGACTCACAGAGGAGCAATAACCCAAGAACTGACAAATGCAGATCTAAAGACACAGCAAAAACCTCCCACTACACCAGACTCGCGTACTCATTGGGTGAGAGTAGAAGACCCCCAAGCACCCTTTCATCCTGAGACCCACCATCTGACCCCCAGTTATGAGAATAAGTGCAGGGGTTCTTCACGTGTCCTGCTGCAGGTGAGGGGTACCACACGCTGAAAAGTTGACACAGCAACCACACTGGGTTATGCTGAAATCTGAGGTTCCCAAAAATCAGGTCCTTGATCAAGGTCCTCTAAAAAATTGATGCAGCAATGACACTTTGCATTCACACACAGAGCCAACATCACCTGATCCTCACAGGGCTGAGAAATGACAGGGTGAGGGCTGCAGGCCAGGTGTCCCCTGAGCCCTGGTCTCCTGGTGATATATCCTCTCTGAGGGCTTTCCAGGAGTACAGATTTCTCTGAAGCTATTTCTAGTTTCAGTCAATGACTGGCTTTGGCTGATTCTTCATACCAACCTGTGTCCAAACAGGCTCTGCTTCCCCATCTTAGACTTACTCCTGGTATAAGAAGGCATTTCCTTGTGGCCTCAGGAGTTCCCCTTCTGGAATGGAGAATGATGAAATATCCAATGTAACTCTTGTTCTGTGGCCTTCTTGTTCAAAGTTAGTGAGGACTGTATGATACTTAACTTCTAAGTGTCTTAGATTCTCTATCTCATTGACACTGGGAGACTAAATCCTTGAAGCTTATATCTTTTAGGGTAAATGTATGAAGTTGCAAAGCTAATCTATTTGAATAGATGGATTGTTTCCATTTTGAAGACATGTAAGAGCAAGATGGTAATATCAAATACCCATCAGATTTAAAGTCATCACAAACCAAATATTGGACCCATGGTATTTCAAGCCCATCAAATGACTCCAAAGTAACAACGTAAAACTGAAACAGTGACAGAGACAATCTCTTCACTTGACCTTTTAATTATTTTAATAATAATAACAATAACAACCAGGTCTTTTCTAGTTATATACCTCTTCTCTGTAATTCACAAAAAGTATATTTACATTGAAAAATGCTACTACCACAGGTAAACACACCTAAATGACTGGAAGGAAACAACATTGTCCTCCATTCATTTTTAAAGTATTTTAGGAAATCCTACACTTCACAATGATGGGGGTGCCTTTGAAAAACATTTGTTGAACATCCTTCATATAATGCATTTATTTGTTTTTAATGAAAACCTCCTCCTTCAGGCTTATGAGTATAGCCAACATTTACTGAGCAATTACTCTGCCAGACACTAAGTCATTCACATAGATCATTTTATTTAATCCTCCTAACTTTAGGCAGTAGGTACTATTACTTTCCCCATTTCACAGCTAAGGAATCTGAGTGTTTTAGATTATCTGTCCAAGGTCACTCAGCAATCACCAGCAGAGCCAGACTTGAATCTAGAGAGTTCCACTCCAAACCCCATACTCTTAGCCACTTCTTGAATCATTCTTGTGATTTCATATCAGAACTATGGATAATTTTAAAAAGGTCACCATTTCTCCTCTGCTGTTCAACCTCTTTCCTCCTTGTCTCTTCCTCCACTCTCCTTCCTACTTCCTCTCAGGCTCTTTAACTCATCCCTTTGGATCTCCTCAGTTGTCTTTTCCAGCCACAGCCAACAACCTGGCATCTCTCCAGCTCCCAGTTGGCAACAGTGCAAGTTTAGGCGGGAGGCTGAGCCTGTTGGGAACCCCAAGCAGATGGCCACTGGCAGAAGGCAACCACAGAGCTGCCTGGGAAGTATGAGTTACCTACATGTCCATGATGAGCTCTCAGACTTGGGTAAGACAACATTCTCTGACCCTTCCCAGAGATGCATTTATCATCATGGTTACGTGGAAATATGTGACGAGCTCTCAGACTGTCGGAGGGAAATGTTGAATTTAGCAATGCAAACTCAGCACAAGAACAATCGCTAATCTAGGCTTTCCTTCTTTAATACTTATTCACAGTTTCATGGGCATAGAGTTGGAAATTTTGGAAACTTGGGAGTACAAACTGCTTCATTAAATCATATTTCTTCAGGGTTACCAAGAACCAAAAAGTTTTGCCAAAATTTTTCTGGAAGTGGGAGGAGATTCTTTATTAAAAAAAAAAAAAAAGCTTTTAGGGTTGGTTTAAATAACACATTTAATTAAATTAGCAGATATGCTGAATTTATTAGATGCTACATCCACAGATTGAGTTGGAATAGGAGCCGGTCTATTTCTGCGTATTTTTCTGGCAGGATGTGAATGGCGTCATCTGCCAGTGCCCTAGGCAGCAGGTGCATGAGCTCAGAAGTTGACAGACCTGCATTTCCACCTTCAAGCAGTGTGACCTTGAGCCAGTTACTTAACTTCTTCAAACCTCAGCTTCTCTGTATAAAGATAGGGGCATTAATGTTCACTGCTGGGGCTGCTGTAAAGATCAAATGACATCATGTCTATGAAAGAGTCTAGCACAGGAACTGGCAGAGTAGGCATTTAATAAACGGTAGTTTTATTTAATTTTATGTCATTTTAAGGGAGGGGCAGATGTAAAGGCTTGTTATTAAGAAATAAGGAGACAGAAACCATGAATTTGTGGTCTGCAATTTTTCCTTCACTTAAGAAAACTGTTCACCAAAGCTGTATTTTCAGTTAAAACAGAGAGAGCAGAATCTTTCGCAATACTTCTCCCACCAAAACCTCAACTTTTAGTAATCAGACACTTCAAAGTGTGGTGCGCAACATATGGCTGCTCTGTGTCTTACTGCCCCATACATATTTACAATATAAAATTCAGGAGAACAAACACAAAATCAAAGTCAACAGAGAAATGCTCATGATCAGATGTGAATGTTAGGCTCTAAAGCCTCTCAGAAAAGGAATCATCGTTTACAAAGATGAGAAATACAGGATTCACAATAAGAAGAAATACGATTAAATCAGAAATTCTACACAACAAAGAACATTTATGAAGAAAGCTTATATGGAAACATTATATTTCCCTTTACCTAAAATTATCTGAGATTTCATTTTCAGCATTACCAGTTTGTTTTTTAAGATTAAAGAAGAAAATAGGGTCATGACTGATTTGCTCAATATTCTCCTTTGAGTAACAACATGGCCAGTCTATTGAAAAAAGAAGCCAATGGGGGGCTCACTAAAGAAATACAGAAACCGACGACCATAATGGATGGCAGTCCGACAACAAATAATTTGCAACAGAGCAGTCCCAGTAAGGAAACTGAAATGGGAAAGTAATAAAAACTGTTCTTTGCATGAGGCTACTAGGCCGATGGCTAGACAAGTATCTCACTGCCCAAGGGGCTGGAAGCCATCTTCTATCTCAATGATGCATCTGCTGGGAAGGAGTTCAGGCCACAGTGACTGTCAGAAAGCTCAGGTTCCAGCAAAATCTCCAAAATCATTTCTAGAACATAATCAAAGCTCTCCTCTGCACAGAGTAAGAGCAGTGGCACGTTCTTAGAACTGCTTTTGGTTGCTGAGTTCAGCATTAGACAATCTCTGAGAAAGCTCAGATCAGCTAGGCTGAATAAACAAGAAACAAAAGTAAATTTTCCCATGGAGTTTCAACCACAGCTAAATGTGTTGTCCTGTTTCACCAAAAATTCGTGCATATACCTAAATCTGCCCTCCGTTCCCAAAAAAACTACAGTTGGCCAATTTTCTAGAATTCTACAGTTTGATAATGTTAAAAGCAATGACAGTAAAGCCTCCACTATTCTTTTCCGCAAATACATAAAAAATATATCTACATCAAGCATGGAGTGCTTTCATAAAAAGTATCTATATTCATACAAACTGTATTATCTCTGCCCATGTTAAAAAATTAAGACTGTTTAGTTGGCATTTATCCGAATTACCCTAGGTGCAAAGTACACAAGAGCAAAAAGTTAGAGATTTCCACAAGTGTTTTGTTAAGACACAAACCCCATTTTAAAGAATGAAGCCTCAAAGCCTCCGTTGGAACAGACAGAATTTCAACAAGGATTTCATATCTTCAAGTTTATGCTTATGAAGAAATATAAATGTTTAACTCAAATCTAATAATGTATTTGTTTTGAGAATAAGAAATTAATTTTTATTAATTTCAGATTTTGTGCTCATCCTTTGCTGTCACTGCTTATACAGATTTCTTTCTACTAAAACAGAGTTGGGGTATTTGAAAGGCCTCGAACAGGCTTCTCAGGGTATCCTTTCTCAAGGCACCCTCGGAGAGAAAAACCGAAGAGCCACAGACAGAGGACACTCTATTGAGGCAGTTATTCATTTCCTGAGCTAACCCACTTCCTTTTTCAAACATTTCCTTCTCTTCACCAATGTGTTTTTTGAAATTAGTATCGAAGTCTTCTTACAAAATATACTTCTGGGCCTAGGGCCTGGAATCTAGATAAATGCCAATGGCCATGTCATTGTTAATATCATCATTGCAGTAGCATCTCAAATGAAGTGTTACTTCAGTCGTACAGAAGGCTCCCTGCAATGTTAACTGATGTTTTAGCAAAAGAATCTGAACCATTATGAGCTGGAGCCTTGATTTAAGAAAACAAATGTTATCAAAATGCAAAAAAATTCCACGGCTCTTGGTCCCTCACTCCATTATGGAAAACTACACCATCTTCCATAAGGAAATCAATTTTTTTAATCTTTCAAACCTTAAGCAAACTATAATGAGTTGCTGGGTTTCTTCACCCTATGTATAACCTTGGAGATAAAAGTGAAAGTCTCATAATTATTAAAGTTATCTATTTTATTAGAAATGTATCTTTTCAAAGATTATTGTCTTGACTTTAATCAAAGCAGATATAAGAGACTGAAGAGAAATTTGGCTATTATAATTCTTTTGTGCTAATACATACAAAACATAATTTAAAAAAATAAAACCAGTCTTTATCTAAATATAAATATAAAAAGCTTTATTTATTTACCAGCAAAGAGTGATACCAGAAAAACAGACAAAAGGAACAATGTCTCTTAAAATGTTTATTTTTGTCAGAATAGCTGACGATTTTCTGTTAAGTCTTTTGGTTTATTATTATAATAAGCATTTTCCCCCTTGAAAAATCCATTCAAAATATCTTAATCCTTGAGGTAAAGAACTTTAACTAAAAAAACCATCCCGATTTTTTTCAAAGAAAAAAAGTCTTAAAATTCCTTTAGCTTGATAAATAGAAATAATCTCTTCTTGTTCTACTCTGGTGAACAACAATGTACTTTATACAGCAAAGTATCCAGCCACTTATCGGCAAACCGAAGGTGAGAACTATTTATTTACACGTTCTACTCAAACAGTGCAATACTGCCACGTTCATATAGATTTTTTTTTTTTTAAAACAGTTACCAACACTCTTCTGGCAAAGACAAGGTTTTGGAATGGCAAAAGCAACAGAAGTTTTAGATCTTAAAGCTCTGAAAGGGAATTAATCTGAGTCTTCATCATCAAGATAGTCCTCGGCATTGCTTAATGTTCGAACTGCATCTGAAAGAAATAGGGGGAAAAAAGCAAAACAGAGAAATCACAAATCGCTCGGATTTTGTTTTCACTTTCAAAGCTCCTGACAATTCAACAAACTGTAATCTTTCCTCAGACCCAGGGATTGTATTTTCCCTGAGGATCTTTTTCCACTTTTGCTTTTCAGGCTAACTGTTCAGTTTCTGCTGCCACAGATTTATCTATCTACAAATACATTTGTCTGCATGTTCCTTAGACATACCAAAAAGTAAAGCACATGGTGCTGAGGGACCATTAGTCCATCTCGCACAAAATGCGACCAGCCACATGCACCATGGCCAATGTGGAACACACCAGAAGCCCCTCCACTCTGACAACTGTGCTTCCAACCTCCTCTCCCAGTGACAAGCGCACATGTGGCTTCACTCAGTCGGCAGCCTGCGGCCTTACCTGAAGGCAAGGTCACTGGGCAGAAAGACAACTAATACGGGGAGAAAAGGAAAAGAAAGAGAACGAAAACACAGAAGCTTCAGTTTCATTTTAGAAAACACTGATAAATAAAGTATACTCAGAAGCAAAAGACTGAAATGAACAATGAATAAATGAAAGTTTTGAAACAGAAAAAGCTGAACCCCATCAAATGTTAAATCAACCTCGAACAGAGCTCAAAAGAAAGACATCTGATCTTTAACTGTTCACCTATTCAACTGCCACGTCAAACTCCTATCGCAACAGGTTACACTAGGTACCATTTTAGGGGGAAAACAAACGCAAGTATAAGCACATTGTCAGAGCTCAGTAAATGCACGTTATAGCATCCAGGTGATGGTCTCTAAATACTACATTCCCATGCTCAATATGACTCATTCCAAGTCTGGGTCAGAAAATGTAAAAGAGGGACCTGGAACCTCCTGTCATGCCCTAAAGCAAGGATCCTATCAAGGATAGTGTCATTTTAAAAGGGTTCAGGATCCAATGTGAAGAGTCCTCCACTAGCCAAAGATGGGCTATCAATACAGATACTAACTATAGTGGATAAAATATAGCAAATATTTGAACACATAGCAAATATTTGAACACATACCAAGGAGAATTCACTGGTCCCCTTCAGGGAATGATGGGGAACCAGAATGCTATTTTGAAAACTCTTAAATAAAGGGCAAAAATCCATCCTTTATTCTGTCCCTACTACATGAACTACTCCTCTGAGTAACCAAACAGCTGATGAGGGGAAATTTTTCTTTATAGAATATTCTAGCTAATAACTGAGAAAGAGTGACAGAATTAGAATATCACCATTCTGCAACCATTACGGAAATAATGGATCTAGACATGATCAATGGATGCTAACATCATAGGAGGAGTGACAATCAGATATTATGTGACTCTGATGGAAGAACCTGATTTTCTATATTAAGTATTCTTCCTCTACCCCTAAGATAGACAGATAAATAAAATCCAAATCTAATCACGCCTCTAGATCTAACACCAATTAACAAAAATATAGAGGACAGAGGAGCACGACAAACACCATGGGAATGCATACATGCAACGTCTAGACTGGGAAATTCAGGTAAAATGACCCAGTTTCTTTAATAAATAAATTGCCGGGCTAAAAAAAGGGGAAGAGGGAGGGGAAAGGAAGCATTGACTTAAAAAAAAAAAAAAAAACTAAGAGACATATCTGTCAATTAGAAATTGGCCTTATTTGGACCCTGACTTAAAGAAACGAAGTAAATAAGTAAGTAAAGCAAAGAATAAACAAACTTGAATGAGAAAAATGGCAAATTTTGACAATGACAAAATCTTTGATGATGTTCAGGACTTATTATTAATTTTAGGTATGCTAATGATATTGTAGTCTTTTTAAGAGTCTTTACAAGTTTAGGAAAAGGATTATTGAGAAAAAGGAAGGGACAAGGGAGAGTTAGTAAAGAGAGGTAGAAGCCAATTTATCTTACACGAGAGAGAAGGAAAGATAAAAGATGAACAAGTGGATGTGAGCAGAACAGAGGCAAGCTTCAACGATTTCACACCAGCTTGCAAGCTACCAGAAGTCTCCAGGTGGACTATATTCTTCTCCATTCTCCTTAAGAAGAGATCTGGAGAACCGGGAGGAATATATTTCTTCTATCCCACACACACCCAGGACCTGCAGGACTGGCTGTGAACTTGGTAACAGTAGCTTTTTAAGCTAAAGACAAATAGCAAAGCTCCTTCCCTTTCTACTTTGCTACTACAATCCTGTGTCTTGCCCATTTGAGATATTTCGTCCTTCAATGGTTACTTCTGCACTTTGTTTTAACCTCATTTCTCCTGTTAGCAAGAGAAAGATGACTTGCCATGGAGCAAACTCTGACCAAATGGAAATCAAGAGACAGGAATGAGCCTGGCAAATAAATTCCTTCTCCTTCCTTCCTTTCATGGACTGCTCTGAGGCAGTTTCTCTGGAAACTTCTCACATGGACAAGTGCTGAGTGCTGAGCTGTATCTCTTCACAGCCCATACTGGGGCATGACCAGCATGGTACCGTATCTCCTAGAGCACTTCCCATCCTCCCCTACCTCTCTCCCATTTTTCCTCAAGCTCACTGCCCTGGATTTACATGTTCCAAGTCAGATACCAGCACTTAAGACAAACAAAACAAACAAACAATAAATAAGTAAATAATAAATGGTGGAGGGATAAACATAATAATGTGGATAAATCTCACAGACATAACGTTAAGTGAAAGAAGTTAGACACAGAAAAGTATATACTGTTTGATTCCATTTATATCAAACTTGAGAACAGGCAAAACGAATCTATGGTGAGAGAAGCAAAGGATGCTAAGGGAGGCTTCCAGGGTGTGGGAAATAGTCTCCATCTTGATCTGGGTTGTGGTGAGTAAGTGTAAGCACAGAAAAAAAAAAATCATCAAGCTGAACACTTAGGATTTATGTACTTTACTTAATGTAAATTATACCCCAATTTTTAAAAATTAGAAAAAGAATTTAAGGGCTCAACCTTCAAGCATAGCCCTGACCCCACCCCTATATCCCAAATTTACCCTTCATGGTAACTACAACATATGAATTATTTGGTCCTTATAAGAAATCCAAGATGTGTTTTTAAATGTGGACAACAATATCAGAATATACCTTTTCCAGCTTAGAGTTCATGCTGGCAACTAGCTATATGGCCCAATATTCACACTCTCATTCCAACTCAGATCAAAATACAAATTAAAACCTCTGTAACTGGATGACTGGGGGAATGAACCAAGAAAAAAGAGAGAAAAAGGTAATAAGAAAATTCATTTCTTGGCTCTGTGTGCCAGGCCTCAAGATTACCTCATTAAAGAATCCATTATCTAATCAGTACAAATTTAGGCAGGTAGACTAAAGACACTTGAAGTGAGCAGAGAAAGAGAGCACCCACCTCCTGGCCCTATTCTACAAAGACTGTAGAAATGTGAGGGGAAAAGAGAAGAGTTCAGCACCTGCTTCCCCCTGCTCCAGCTGCTCATGTGGGGGCTTCTGGGTGCAGCTCTCTGGGGGCTGAGCAGGTGTGCTATTTCCCTTGCCTATCACAATCAAGTTCATGCAAGGCATGAGACTCTGATAACCTTTAGCCCATAAGAAACCTTACTCCTGGGTCAGGACATTCTGGAGGCACCCATATAGCAACAGGAAGTCAGTGGCAGAGTAAGGAAGTTAGGCCATAGTCCTACTTCCTGATCCGACCAAGGCAGCAGGGAGGAGGAGGGCCACCTCAAGTCAAAATGTCTCTCCCACACGGCTGCAAATACAGCTGCTCAGTTAAAATGTATCTGGGGAGCACCACCCCAGGTTCATTTAGTAGAACTTATATCCTCCTGTGCGTGAGTAATTACTTTAAAGAAAGACTTGTTCTGCCAGTGAGCGTTCATGGCTTAAATAACTAAGGAATTCCCAACTGCTTAATGGTTTACACTACATCTGAAGTTAAAAGAAATAAAAATCTGAAACAAACACATATCTGGAATAACTGACAAAAGACACAATAGATTCATGAGGAAGGCTATGGTGGGAATTTGATGACAAGGAGGATAATTCTGGGAGGCTCCCTTGGTGAACCATGAAGAGAGGGGGACTGCTTGCTATTTTTGATGGACTAAAGCAGCAAATCAGGAACTGACTTGATTTGTTGCTTCTGCTAGGAATGGAATATGGGACTGCATAACATTGTCTCTTCTCATAAATCAAAGGATTCCTAAGGGAGAAATAAGTTTTCAAAGAGTTCAAAAATTAATGGGAATTCGATTCAAATGATAAAAGCAGTATCTCATTACACAAGTTCAAGAACTCTGAAAGTGATAACACCCTCAAGTTAAAATGGAAACCAATGCACTTAACCTCTATATGGGAAATTTCTCAAAGGTTGTTTTGGTGATTCTCCACTAACATGGATCGGTCTAAACTTTAGACTCTAAAGCAATACTAAAAAGGTTTGGAAGAATGAGCAGCAATGCAAAAGACTTGCAAAAAGTGAGTCCTCCATTATGCTAGTTCCTTTGTGAAAAATGGTGGGAAAAAAGTATCAATTATTGGCTTATACTTCAAAATGGCATTAAAGTGCCAAACTTTAAGATAATAAAGATAATAAAGTAGAGAAAGGCTCGAGAAGTGAGAGAAAAAGAGACTGAATGTTCCCTCCAACCAAATCATTTTCTACCTTTCTTTTTCCTACATCTCTGGGTTTCTCTTGGGCCAGGAGGCTGATGATGAACGAAAAGGGGAAACAGGGGAGGAGGATGGGAAGAAGAGCTCAAGGCACACCCTCCCAGCATTTCCTTCAGGAATCACCACATTAGAACGAATCTGGGGACACATGTTCAATAGGCTACGTACTGAGAGGTCAAATAAACAGCCAGTCTCTGAATAGTAACCATGAATGATGCAAGTGTGTTTAACACCTTTTCTTCAACACCTTTTCAAAACAACCACACAAACTTTTCAATTTTTTTCAAACCTGTTGTCCCACATCAATAGTGACTTTTATCTTTAAGAATGTATACCTAAACTTTATCTTTAAAAACCACCCCCTGTACTGTGAATCGATACCAAAATATTTACAAAGTCTAGAACAATTTTGATTACAGTTTATTGAGACTCTCATTTCAAACAGAAACAAAATATAATCATGGAGCTGTTGAGTGCTTAACTTAAAAAATGTTTAGAGATAACCACTCATAAAAACATATCTGGAACGAGGAGATGGAGACCACAGTTTCTCTTATAAGGACTGTAATGCAAAGCAAGGTGATTAGAACTTGATTGCAAGGAACAAAAGAAACATCCAAAGTAGTAAAAGATCAGTATCTCTTCAAATTTCTGTTTGCATGAGGGTATTCTTCCATGCTGGAGTGCTGATTTAGACCAAGGATATAAAATCTAACTTCAGAATCACCTGAAGAGTTTATCAAGAAAAGTTTCTTCCCACTACTAAGTTAATAAACCTTAGTCATGACGGCACCAGAGGAGAAAGCGAACTAAAACCAAATACCTGTTCCCTGTTTCTTTTTCAGGAGAGACGCACAGGCAGCATTAGTAGCCATGTCCAGGGCCAGCTTCTTCTCATTGTTTCTTAAGTCTGTTCTAGCACCTTCCCCAACACAAGAAAAGTAAATTAGGTGTTTGAAGACTCTATAGGAGCAGCCAATCCTCATTCTACCAAAACTAATCACTTCTGGCAAAACTAACTGAGAACAGAGAACAATTCTGGCCCAGAAATAAGCTTTTCCAAACAGGAAGACTTTTTCAAAACAGTAATAGTATATTCGGGCATCTGTAATCAGGGAGCTTGTTGCTGCACTTGTAATAATGGTGTACAATTAAAATATAGTCTTTCCTTTCAAATTCCTATAGAGCTGCATGTGAACTTCTCAGTCAGGAATTCAGTGCCCCTTGGCAGATCATAAATCAGTTAGAGCCCAATGGTACATGGGCCTCAGCATGAGTTTCTGGAGATTAAATTCAACATGGCCTTTGCCTCTTCTTCTGTTCAAGAAGATCTTCAGAAAAGACCATATAGGTTAAGCTTGAGGGGAAAATGTCTGTAAGAATACTCTCGTGTAAATTAGCAGAATAGTAATACAATAAAACCTAGAGGCAATCCATTGTTGCCATAGCCCATCTTCTACCTACTTTTTTCCTTATCTTTTTTGTTAAAAATTACATCAGAATTCATGAATACATTCTCATTGTGAAAGATTCGAAAATACAGAACTATGCTAAACAAAAGCATATGTCCCATTTCATACTGCAACAAACCCCCTCCTTCCTCCATCTTCTACCTTCTCCAGAGGTAACCATTCCCAACAAGCGGTTGTCAGTTCTCGTCTTCCCTATGTGTATGAATGCATTCACAGACATATGTACATATACACAAAATCATAATACATGTACTGGTTTGTAATTTCATTCTTTTTATTGATGTATAATTGACATACAACATTATATTTGTTTCAGGTGTACAACATAATGATTCGATATTTGTATATACTGTGACATGATCACCGTAATAAGTCTAGTTAACATCCATCACCACACATAGTTGCAAAATTTTTTTTCTTGTGATGAGAACTTTTAAGATCTACTCTCTTAGCAACTTTCAAACATGCAATACAATAGTATTATTAACTATTGTCACCATGCTGTACCTTACATCCTCATGACTTATTTATTTTATAACTGGAAGTTTGTGCCTTTTGACCCAATATTTTTTTAACTTAATATATAATGGTCCTCATTCCTTAGTAGGACGCAGACTTACAACTCAATCTATTTAAACATTTATAAGCATTCCACTTTATGGACGTTCCAAAATTTATTTAATCACCCATCAAATGACGGGCACTTAGGCTGTTCCTAATTTTCATTATCACAAACAATACTGCCACGAACCTCCTTGAACAATATCTTTGTTTATATGTATTTCTGAAGGATGGTTTCCTAGAATTGGTGCTGAAATGTGAGGATATGCACATTTTTAATTCTGCTTGCTGCTGTCAGACTGCTTTCCAAAAAGGCTCTACCAATTTACACTTTCTAACACAGTGTCTGAGTGCCATTTCCTTTGCAACCACATCCTCTTCAATAAACAAACAAAAAAAATGTTCTAAAACTCAAAGGCACAAAAATATTGAATCAAGAAAAAAATAGTATGTTTAATTAGGAATATGGTGATTGTGTGCCAAAATCTCTTTCTCCTGAGCAGATTGACATCTATCCACAGCTGGGGTTCTATAGAAATCCTCATTCTCTTATTGTGCTACAGGTCAAAAATCCTGAGGGTTAAGAGTTCTGTGACTAATCATATTTTACATTAAATTCCACTTTAGAACTCATATACATGATTTCTATCCCAAAAGGAAATGTTCAGAGACAGCGGTGCTAGAGAAGAAACACGACCATTCCCCGCGTCCCTCTCGAACAGCACTGCCCAATAGAAATACAATGTGAGCCATATATGTAATTTTAAATTTTCCAGTGGCCACATTTTCAAAAAAGTGAAATTCATTTTAATGATATACTTTATTTAACCCAGTATATCCAAAATGTCATCACTTCATCATGTAACCAATATAAAAATCATTGTGATATTTTCCTTTTTTGTTCACTAAGTCTTCAAAATCTGGTGTGCATTTTACAGTTTCAGCACATCTTAATTCAGGCTAGTCTCATTTCAAGGGCTCAGCAGCACACATGGTCAGTGGCTGCCACATCAGACAGCACAGCTCCTGGCATAGCCTTTGAGGGGCACGATAGTGGTTCTCATGCTGTCTGACCCTTTAGACCTGGAGTCTACAATATTGATATACATTAAATCAAAAACATTTCCTCTCGTATATCCCACAACATTGCTCCAAGGACCCCTAATGATAGTGCAGCCATATGACTTGTGGTTTGGGGACTCAAGCATCCTATATTACAGCCTTCTGGACCAGGGCGTGGTACAGGGTGATATGCCTGGCCTTCTGTAAGGGTTAATTAACATTTGTGGGACAAACAAATGCATGGATGGTCAGTCCATAACTTCACTGTTCCCTGACTTGTGTAAAAACAGGGGATCAATGGATCTTCTCTCATTCTCTTTACACCTAGCACTTCCTTCTCTGTACATCTAGCACCTGCTCAGCTCAAAGCAGGACACTGCAGCCACAGCTTTCTCTCTTATCTATCAAGACTTTCCTGTGTGAACAGGGGCCTCAGCAACTTTACCCACAGCCTTCTCAGAGAGGATCCCCTCCGTACATGCAGACACACACACACACACACACACACACAAAACGTGGACGTGTGTGCCTTCCTTCTAAGGCCCTTTAATCCTGCAGAAATGTACAATACGTTCTTACTAAAAGTAATATATGTAATTTTAAAGCTTACCAAGGTTTTAATTTATAACTAAAAACTTACCCAAATCAACTTCAATAATTTCATCTTATCATAATAATTCTGATACAGTCAGAGTAGAGGTTAAAATCCCAGTTTTAAAATAAAGAGCCTATTATTCTTCCTACTACTTCACATGGTATAATTTGATGTAGTCTATTTTTCAGGGTAAGCAAAGACCAGATAAACTCAGCACACACCTCACCTTTTGCCAGAAGCAACTCGACAATATCTGCATAACCCTTCCAGGCAGCAGCATGCAAAGCTGTGTCCCCCAACTTGTTCTATGGTGATAAAAAGAGAAAGTAGCATTTTTTAAATAGAGTGTGGATTGAAAACACACATGAATTTAGGTTTAATCTAAGTAAACCTAAAATGAGAACAAAGTCATAAAATCATATAAAATTTCAAAAAGGGAAAGAAGACTCAAGAGATGAGAGATGAGTCATTTTGGGAGAAGCAGTGGGATGGAGAAGTAGAAACTGACTTGGCGGAGCACAAGCAGAAATGCAGATGCCTGCAGAGGGAGACACCAGGGCGAAGCAAGCAAATCTGACCCTGCAGACACCTAGCCCTGAATTAGGAATTGGAGATGCCTGGAGACCTTGGAGCAGGAACGAGGCATGGGGGTGAAAACAAGGGTACTGGGTAAAAGCGTTTATAAGGAGTAATTAGAACCCCAGATCACCTTCCTCTCTCCTTGCTGCCAGGTGACCAAGTAAGGCGGTAGAATTACTCCACTGAGAAATTAACCAGATAGTTTCCAAGCTCATGGACACTGGGTACAAGAGAAATGGCAATAAGGCCGGGAACTAAAAACAGAGGGTTAGCTGAAAAACCAACAAACGGAGCAGTAAGACCCCTCTCCCAGCTGCCTTTATTTACCCCACTGCCCCAGTGTGTACAATCTAGCGTGTACCCCCAGGCAGGAGGCTGGAGGATGCTTTTCTGGTGAAGCTGAACAGCCCCGCGTGGTGGGGACGGAGGAAGAACTCATATGGGCCTCTGGGTATAACCCAGCAAAACAGCCAGGGCCTTACTACTTTACCCTACGGAGAAGCCCGCCAGCCAACAAGCCCCATAGACACACAGAGCTTCCAGTCACACTTACACCTGAGTGGACAGCAAAGACACTCGGCATTTGAGGAAAGACCAAAATAAACAAAATAAATGCATCTTAGAGGAAAATGTCACAGTACAGTGAATAGCAGAAAATGTTTTAAAAAGCTATAATTAATATATCAGAGACATAAGATGATATAACCTAATGGAACAAGAAAAAGATGCTATTTAAAAGTAACAAACAGAGTAAAAGAAAGAGCTTGTGGTAGACAATTCTAAGATGGCCCCCCAGACCACTGACCCCTGGTATACCCCGCCTGTATAATTCCCTCCCCTTGAATGTGGGTGAAACCAGTAAATATAATAGGATATCACTCCTGTAATTAGGTTTCTAACCAGTTGATGTTGAGTTCATCAAAAGGGAGATTATACTGGGTGGGCCTGACCTGATCAGGTGGGCCCTTTCTTTTTTTGTGTGTGTGAGGAAGATCAGTCCTGTGCTAACATCTGCCAATCCTCCTTTTTTTTTGCTGAGGAAGACTGGCCCTGAGCTAACATCCGTGCCCATCTTCCTCCACTTTATATGGGACGCCACCACAGCATGGCTTGCCAAGCGGTGCGTCAGTGCGTGCCCTGGATCCGAACCGGCAAACCCCGGGCCACCGCAGCGGAGCACACACACTTAACTGCCTGCGCCACCGGGCCGGCCCCTAGGTGGGCCCTTTCCAAAAGAAAAGGAGTGGCACCAGAGAGACAATCTCTAGCTGGCCTTGAGGAAGAAAGCAAACAGCCATGTTGTGAACTATCTATGGAGAGGGGTGGTCTCTGAAAGCTGAGGACCCCAATACTACAGGTGCAAGAAACTCTCCTGGCAACCAGAATGAGTGTAGAACAGGACCTGAGCTCCAGATGAGAATCCTGCTCTAGCCAACATCTTGATTCCAGCCTGTGAGGCCCTGAGCAGAGAAACCAGCTATGCCCTGCCCAGAATTCTGGCCCACAGAAAGTATAAGCAAATGGGTGTTGTCTTATGCTGCTAAGTTTGTGGTCATCTATGACATAGCAACAAAAACTGAATACAGGGCTATGGGGAATTAAAAAGACAACCAAAATGAAACATAAAGATAAAGGTGAGAAAATCTCTGAGAAAAATTAAGAAAATTGGAGGTTCTATCTAAGAAGTCCAACATAAGTAACTACTAAAGGGCATTCTGGAACCAAAAAACAAAGAAAATGGTCAGATAAAAGCTATAAAAAAAAAATACAAGATATTTTTCCAAGCCAAAAGAGTTCGCCATCATTACTGGTCAAAGACCCACAAAGCACGCCATTGTGAGATTTTAGAACACCAAGATAGAGTCAAGATTCTGAGTGAGAGAAAAAGCAGATCATACACAAAAGAATGGGCATCAAAATGGCATCAACCTCTCAAAAGCAACCCTGGAAACTAGACTAGCACAGAGCCACGCCTGCAGAAGGCTGGGAAATCATTTTCAACCTCAAATTCTGTCAGCCAAATAATCAACCCCAAGCCCCCCTTTCTCAGGAATCTACTTGAAGATGTTCTTCAAAAGATGCAAGACACAGGATCCAGAAAAGTGAAGACACAACACAGTAGAGAGGTGAAGGGTTTCCCAGGAAGACAGCCAAGGACAGCAGAGCCAAGTCGCTCGGATTAGAGAATGAGGATAGAGGGCTTCAGCAAGTATCATTCCAGGGAGAAAAAAGAAAGCAGTTGATTATCTTACACATTTTGGAAAAGTCTACCAAGAGAGTATAAGACAGTGTAGAAGTCTTAGTGAGACACATACACACACAAACTAAATAAAAGTCAATAAGTACAGAAACAAAAAAGTTATACAAGCAGTGAACTATATTTAAATAGCCCTAATAGTATAAGCATTATATAGTAATATAACCAAAAACTATGACATGATACATTGGGAGGACCAGAGGAGGAAAGGTTGGGTCCCAGAAGAGGAGAATGGGGCAGCTGACAAGCTTAAATCTTCACCCACCAGATAGGATGCCAAACTACGTATAAAAATGATGAATTATGAGACAGCTCCATAAGCATAATCCTTAGGAACATGAAGGTAAGAAGAAACAGGAGCTTAAAGCTGAAAGTGACACATGAAGAGGAATGCAGCAGGCATTTGGGGCCTTATACGATATGAACTTAGTAAAATAATTTTTTAACTATGCACATATAGTATTTTGAGTAAAAATTTTATAAAAGATAATAAATGGGGAAAAGTCAGTTCAAGACACTGAGATAGGATTTTACATGCCCATAAGCTGCACAAAGAGAACAAGGCAGGTGTGTTAACTGACCTCCATGTATGCAATCTCACCTGTTGGTTCAGTTCAATGTTTGGTTGAGCAAATAGCATTTCCACTACATCTGCAATGCAAACAGAAAAGATATTTTTTAAGAATGAAAAGTAAAAGTCTGATAAGACTAGGCTTAATAATTTTTAAAAGGAGGATTCTTTGGAAGAATCTTAAAAAAATCCTTATAACAAATTTTTCAAAATTCATGTAAATAGAAGACTTAAGATTCTAAAAGGTACAATTATTTACTGAAAAATGTCTTTCAAATAATTTGGCTTTTGCATTTTCACATGATCTCTATCACAGGAATATTTTTACTTTTGCTATAATATTCATTAATTAAATTTTTGTTTATTAGCTAAAAAAACATAGGCTTCTCTTGGGAGAAGCTGTAATTTTCCTTTGGCTATGCCATTTAATTTGTTTGGTTCCTTGTTTCTCATTGTTGTTGGGTTTATTTTTTAGGTGTGTTGTAGAGAGAGGTAAAAGGAGAGTGAGTCTGGTAGATTTTTGGCCGGGCTGAAATATATCTAGAAATTCCATTTGTCATTATTATTGATTATAACAGAGAAAGTTATCGACCAAATCACTAACTCAAGCAAATGCTGTCTTTCTCCTGAATCTAATAGTTTGCATTAAACTTAAAATGTAAATCATAAAAACATATCTGGGGAAAAGCTAAGCTAGGAGTCAATTCTGCCCCTTTCTTTTGTAAGATTAGATAGCGGGGTTTGTTTTTATATTACTGTTGTTTTCCTGTAACCTTTCCAAGCCGGAGAGAGGAAAGGAAGTTTCCACTCTTTCAAGGGAGAGAGGTCCACGCAGTGAGGCTGACTGACTACATTCTACCCACTCTTTTACAGAGCTTCCAGAAACAAGGCTTTTGGCTGATGTTCTAAAGGATCTGAAAAAAATAATCGACTTTTTTTTTTCATTTTTGTAATTCTGGATCCCCTAGCAAAGCACATTTTCAGCAGCATAGACGTTTATGATAACAAACAAAATGTAGTACCTTTGTGACCCCCGTGACAAGCCCAGTATAAGGCAGTGCTCCCAGCTTTGTCTAAGCCGTTAACACCGACTCGGTTGTCCAAACACTCTCTCAACCAGCTCAAGTTGCCTGAAAAAATTTTACATTTATAAAAGCACAAGAAGAAAGCTCTTATTTTTTTGTTTTGCTTTTAAATTAATTTCATCCTGCATAAATTTCCATTTGCAATGGATTAATCAGCAAATTTGAAATTAAGACCTGCCCAGTAATGCATTTATTACAGTACATTTTGCCTTCCAGTTTATTAATGGAAAGCATTAACATCAATTTTTAATGGTAGGTTAATGGGAAGAGTTGCCTAAATGGATCTACATAGGCTATTTTTAGCTATAAAAAATTTATATATATTATTTTCCTTTATCAAATTTCAGAACTTGGGGGAAAAAAAACAAACCTAAGGATAAGCAGACACTACTCATATTCATATTTAAAATGTGTTTTTAGTTCTTACAAGAAAAGATACGCTAAATAACCTACTCAAAACTGCTGCTCTTATATGCTAAAGTATAACTATTAATTTAAAATCCTCTGGCTAATGACCTAAGTATCTAATTTAAGAAGAATTTTTTAAATGTCAGTTTAGTAGTTCTAGTCATGCACCATCCTAAACCAATAATTTCCTTTCGCACATTCAGATTTCAAAAATATCTAAAACAGAACGAAAGGGAGGGCTTAAAAAACTCCCTATTATCGATGGCAGAGTTTCTCAACAGCGCCCCTACTGACATTTGGGGTTGGAGAATTCTTTGTTGTGGGGGCTGTCCTGCGCACTGTAGGATGTTCAGCAATGTCCAGGCCTCTCTACCCAAAAGGTGCCAGTAGCATCCTCCCAGTTATGACAGTCAAAATGTCTCTAGATTTTGCCAAAAGTCCCAGGGTTTGGAGAGAGGATCTATAGGATAAAGCCCCAGGTACAAGGCCTATCCCTGATGCTCCGTGCCTCCCCCGCCCCACCCTACCACACACACACCCGCACCACACTAACACTCTTCTAAATGCTGTACCGCCAAGAAGTCTCCACCATCCTGACCTCCAGTTACTCATTCTGGCCTCTATAGCCTATTCAACATAAACACACTTCAACTGCTGTACTCATCACACCATCTTCTAATGATCTGTTACACACATCTCTCCCCTGCCAGACTTTGAGCTCTGGGAGTCACAGACCCAGCCTTTCCACTTGCCACTGAGCACGGGGTAGGTAAAGCACTCAAAAGTGTTTGTTGACTGAAATTTTAAAATTAAAATTAAAATCACACTAGGATGATAGAAGGCAGAATAGAGACTGCCTTTGGGGGAGGCAGAAATTCTTCCTGGGATGATAGAAACGTTCTAGATCTTGACCTGGGTGTTAGTTACATGGATGTATACATTTTTCAACAGTCATCAAACTATACAATTAAAATCTGAGCATTTTACTCAATCAAAAAGAATCACACCTACCTCTTTTGGCAGCTTCATGCAATGGATTGTCAATGGATTCTGCCTGCTCAGCCACTAGATTGAAAAGAAAAAGTGCAATCCCAATGTTGGACGTGCCACCCAAATGATACACTGAAGCCACGCCCTCCTCACAGTCCCCAGCTTCCGAGGCACCAGGGCCTTCCACCATACAGCTTCCCTTACTCAATGTGGACAAGAAATAGCAGCAATTCAAACTGATGTTTCCTGCTTTAAAAGAAGCTGAATTGTGTGTTACATAAAACCTTAGCAACAAGGCAATAACACCATTATTAACTGGAGGTATAAACAAAAACAGACAGCAATTAACTAGAAGTACAAATAAAACCAAACAGATCTAGGGCCTGCACACCAGTTTACTCAAGTACTAAATAAACAAACTTAGTCACAAGAATGCAAGAGAAAGTATTTGATGTTCATTTTTACGTTCTGTAAAACACTCCACTTCAATTTGAAGATGGCTGAAAATTATTCTGTTTCCCTTGTGTGTGTGCCTGTGGGAGGTGAGTGAGGGGGAAATAGTTTGCTTCTTGTATTCAGAAAGGGTAATCAGCAAACCCACCTGCCTCTAAGGAAGGAGTGCTCACTGTTGTCCTAGAATCAGTGGGAGTGGCCAGAAGACTACTCTTCAAATTCGACTTCAGGCCCACCCCCTACCTTCCATAGAGGGCTATAACTGGACATTCCCTTGGCTACCACGGAACCAAACAACAGAGGAGCATTTTCCATCCTCAGTGTCTATGACCAGAAGGAAATGGAGTGCACGGTAGAAGTATATGAGGGATTTCAAAGGTTAGAGGAGTGTAGAAACGTTTAAAGTCTTTTTTATCACCTTTAGACCAGGGCAAGTGGGGCCCCTGTGTTGGGCCCCAGGCCTCAGCCCTGGCTCCCCTCTGTTCCACCCCTTTCCCTCCCCTGGGAGCTCTGCAGTGCCTTCCTTGAAATTTTCTAAGTCCCCCTCCAGTGCTGGGAACCAGTGTCTGATACCAGCCCTATCGGTCTAAGGATTCATCTAATGCTCAAGTTCAAAAGACCTGTAGAAGTGATTTAAATCAAACCCTCTCATTATACAGATGGGCAAACAGTCCCAGGGGTAGCAGTTACGTGCCTTCACTAAGATCCCTTGTTATTAGGAAGTGGAAGAAAACGGATTAAAACCCAGGATCCTCATTTACCAATCCTGCATTCTGTTGTACCTTACTCTGCTGACTTCTAAGTAAGTCTGTTCTGTCCTCCTTCCAACCAGAAGCAGCTTCATTGCAGGGGCCGCATCCCACTGCTCAAGCTCCCTGAACCGCCCTGATCTGCAGTTAACGAACATCACTGCCCCAAACATGAATTAACGAGGCAGGGTTACGTCACCACAAAAGAAATGTTAGCCTAAGAAACCATCGTTGAAATTTGGTTTAACAGCAAAAGAGAAAAAAAGAAAGAAAGAAAAATGTTCTAAGAGTTGAATAAAGTAAAACCATAAACCTTTCCTTGGACACTGTGGTTCTTTCAAGAATGCTACAGTGCATTTTCTTAAGCCAAGGAGTCAAGCTCAAGTCCCACCGGCGTCCGTGACCATTTCATTAAGAGGAGGCTCATGGAGTAGACAATGCCATAGACTGGCCACAACTCCATTCATTTCTCAGCCACAGCAGCAAGCAGAAACGCCTCAGGAGCCAGACAACCAACAGTGCACAAAGTACAGCCAAAGTAAAGCCACCATGGCCGTGCTTACCATAGTTACTTGGGATTAGTCCAGTCCTGCCTTTGGAGGTGCCTTTCCACCAGTTGGTATCACTCTGGTGAAAGAAAAGTTCAATACCAAATCAATTGACATTCAATCACTTTTAAAACCATTTGGTTCATGGAATACACCTGCTCTACAAAATGTCCATCGGTCCTGGTCACATCGATCAAGCATCCTCACTCCCTAGCTCCAGAGGTCCATTTCCCTTATCACTAAATCATAAATATTCACACATCTACCTGTAACGCATCAAATATGCTTCACCACAGAGCCTCAACAATTAAACAAATCAAACAGCGTATGAAAAAGAAGAAAAAAAATTACACCTAGTTTAGACTCGATAAGATTTCTTTATCCAGAGTCTAATTTCTCTTAGCTTCGAGATTGTGGGGGCAGGGTAGTAGGGGGTAGGGTTCTTAAGATCTCTTTATTTCACCCTCTTTTTTTGGTAACTTTTTATTATAAAAAAGTTCCAACCTATACAAAAGTAGAAAGAACAGTATAATGAACCTAACATCTACCCATTTCTCAAATGCATGAATTATTTACTCATGGCCAATATTGTTTCAGATATACCCTCATCCACAACTTCCTTCCCCTGTTCATTATTTTGAAATAAATTCTAGATATCCTATTTGGATTCATCTGTAAATATTTCACTATGTATCTCTGAAAGATAAAGATTCTTTCAAAGACATAATTATAATACCTTTATCACAGCTTAAAAAATTTAACAATAATTCCTTAATATCATCAAATATCTAGATCAATACTCAGATTTTCCAGTTGTCCCATAATTTGGGATCCAAATAAAGGCCACACAAAATGATTGATTGATTTGCCTCTTAAGTCTCTTTAATCTACAGTTCCTCCTCCATTTTTTTTTTCACTCTTTCACAATATACTTGTTGAAGAAACCAGTTTGTTCTGTAGAGTTTCAACCTGTGTGGATTTTGCCTGTTTCATCCTTGTGTTAACATTTAATGTGTTCCTCTGTTCCCCATATTGCCTATAAATTGGTTATTAGTTCTAGGGGCTTAATTAGATTCAGATTCAATTTTTTTGGCAAGTCTATTTCATAAGTAGTATTGATTTCTTCCATTAGGAGACCCATGATGTCTGGTGGTCTCTCTTTTTGTAATGTTAGTAGCCACTGATGAGCATTATCTGGATCCATTATTTCATAGAGGTTGCAAAATGGGTGACATTCTAATTCTATCATTCTTTCTTCATTTAAATGCCTTGAATATCTCTTTAAAGAGAAAATTTCCCTCATCAACTCACAAGTTACCCAGAGATTAAATTCATAGAGAAAAAGAAGAAGAAATTCTGATTCTTTTACTTAGTTCTCAGAATAAAAAGTTGGTTCCCTCGCATTCTTTCAGGGTGGTCAATGATGTCTGTTTTGAAGTATCATTAGGAACTCATGACTTTAAACATAGTAAATGTGTCGATCCTTGAGAAGTGCTGCCCTGAGTGATTGCTCAACTTGTCCAATCTTTGGCTAGTGGCAGCCCCTTCAACTTAGTTCTGTGTCTGTCCAACGTGACTCTAGCAATCTTCGGTAGCTTCCTTGCTTTCTAATAACAAGATGTTCCGGGATTATCTCGCCCCTTTGCTGTCCCTGACCTGGTACCAGACATTTCTCAAAGGAGCCTTGTTCCTTTTAAAGGGAAACAACATATTATTATTGGGTTGGTCGTTTTTGAGGGGCCTTATCAAAGGACAGAGCAGGAAATATTTTTGTTTTGTTTTATTTTAGATAAACTACAACATACTTCCAACTCAAATGCAAAGCTACAGGGTTTTTACTTAGCCTCACTGATCTTACATCTGCATATGCTTTCTTGCAGGCTGAAAATCGCAGTTTTCAACATCATTGACCTAATGACTCATTTGTTCTAAACCACTATACACAGGCAACAATCTCAGAGGAGCAATACCATCACTTCTCCAACAAGATCATGACTAAAAACAGTTCACAATCTTTTTGGCAGTTCTTTTTGTCCTTCATATATATTCTACTAGGGAAGTTTAGTTGAGCTCCTGAGTTTTAAAGTCCCTTGGAATAGTTCCTGTCTGTGTGGTTATGCCAATTACCTGGAGTACAATAAGTTCATTTCATTCATTCTGCTTTTAATTTTCAGGAATTGCTTTTTACCACTTAATTTAATTTTATAACTATGCAAAAGTTACATGATTCCAAAGTCTGATCTCCAAAACAAGGTACACTTTTTTTGAAAGTCTATCTTCCATCTATTTTCCCTCTACTCTATTTCCCTTCCCCCCATAGATGAAACTATTTTTTAAATTTTATTTTATGACTCTTCCTTTGATTTTTTATTTTAAATTGAGGAAAATAGGTATATCTGTATCCTCTCACCCTTTCTTAGATAAGTTAAGGCAAACTATCCATATTTTTTCACCCTGTTTTCTTCACTTAAATTACTCCATAATAGTATATAGAGATATTCCTCATTCCTTTTTATAGCTGCATAATACTCCATTTATGCATATACCAAAGTTTATTCAACTATTTTCTTTTTTTTTTTTTTTTAAAGATTTTATTTATTTATTTTTCCCCCCAAAGTCCCAGTAGATAGTTGTGTGTCACAGCTGCACATCCTTCTAGTTGCTGTATGTGGGACGCGGCCTCAGCATGGCCGGAGAAGCAGCGCGTCGGTGTGAGCCCGGGATCCGAACCCGGGTCGCCAGCAGTGGAGCGCGCTCACTTAACCACCAAGCCAAGGGGCCGGCCCTCAACTATTTTCTTATTGAGGGACATAAAGACTACTTCTAATCTTACGCTATTACAAACTGTGCTAAAATGAATAGACTTGGACATATGTATTTCTATATAGATACACATTTAAATAATGGACAATATTACAGCTATAGAAAATAGTCTTATATTATGCATCTTTAGTTCATTCATGGTATTCCAAAATATTAGCTGGACTTACCATGTCAGTAATGTAGATAATATCACCTTCTTCAAAGTACAATTCATCTGGCTAAAAGAAAAAGATTTTTACAAGTTTGACTCCATGTGATTTTTTCATCAATTAGACTACAACAATTATGATAATAAGTATATAAATTCCAAATTGTAGAATATTCTTATAGACAATGTGGTTTTTATATACTTAAATCAGCACATAAACCACATAACAAAACATTATTAACAATTTAATACATGTATAGGAAGCTGAATTTTTCCCATAGTGAACTTCAAGGAATTATACATATAACAAATAAGGATTCCTGTCTCCCCTTCCACACATACACATCTTATATTCTTCCATAATGAAAGCAGGGCATTTTTATATCAAAATAGAATATTAATGAAGATTCTTCCTTGCAAAGTTTTAAAAGGTGATATATATTTTTCACAAAAGATAAATGTCTAGAATTAAAACCATGAAAAACAACTAAAAGCTTGGCTCTCTCTCCTAAATGATTAGGCTTCAATTCTTAAACACTTTTATATCAACATCTGCTATCTGCTTATTTTGAGAAAACCATTATTCCACCTCTTCACGTTCAGAGAGAATGAACATTTCATATATGAGAAGAGTTAATACATAATTCAACCATTAATAAGGCTAAAGAGCTGAAAGATATGAAGCAGCAACTCGACAGTCCAGACCACAAGCAGCTCTGAGGGGTTAGATGATTACACAGTCAATATGTGCTCTGGCCTATACCAGCCAAATGTCCTACAAACTCTGAATAAAGCCAAGCACTTTAATTAAGCATCTTCTTTTTCTCATCATTAGATAACACTTATCAGCATAACTTTATGAGTAAACAGGACGATGTCTATTGAGAGTGAGTTTCGGATACTGAGAAATGTTTACCTTGTTACTGTTGTTACTGGATAGTTACTTTTCCATACAAATAAAAATTATGCTAGTGAAACAAATTATTTCACCCATTCATTTTTCCATTTGTCTATCTCCTCTCTCAGCTGCAGACTAGGGCAGTAAATACGACTCTGCACTAGTAATTTATTTAATTTCAAAGCTGAACTATATTATTATTATTACTATTTCCCCCAAATATAAATGAAGACTAGATTAGCTATATCATGCTTTAAACAACCACAATACATGGATATTTAGATGCACTATGAATTCAAACATAAAAATTAGCAAATGATGATTAATAATACCCAAAAATGGCTGAGTCCCTTTAAAAGGCACTTCCTGAAGCATTTGAACATTACTACCAATATGTGATGGATATAGAAAGTGATTAGGGAATCAAACTATTTCCTTTAGTATTTCTCTGCTGCAAACTGGATCACTCTGAGAGAGGATGGAAAGGAGACTCACTCACCACCGTAGCATCCCAGCCAGACGCAGTGGCCATCCATAACAGGAAAGTTGGCCTTCGCTGGCAATTTTAACAGCATTTAACTATCTCTCCTTTAGATGACAGCCAGGGATGGGAGTGGAAAAGTAGGATGTAAGGAAGCAAGGAAAACAGAATATCTGTGAAAACTTAGCATTTTTCTGGAGTGAATCTGAGTTTCCGGCAGTTTTGGAAGAGTTCAATGCCTTGAAGAGATCTTTCTGGTCTTAGAGCCATGCTGGGCCATTCTCATTCCGTACTTGTCCAGGAGCTAACCTTGCCCACTTACGTCTAACAACGAATCCTCCTCAGTCAGTGCTTTCATCATAGTTAAGGATTCATCTCTCCCTACAGATACAGCCTCCTTCTAAAATCGCAAAAGTCAAGTCTGTCTAAATTTCCATTCGATCATTCACCCTTGAAACAAAAAGGCACGTTTTGAAAAAGTACCGAACAAGTAACTTACGAAAATAAAGCACACACACACAATTCCTCTGATTAGTCTTTCTCATAAAAAAAGGAACAAAGCCCAGAAGAATAGGAAGGAAGTGCTTAGTGGGTACAGGGTTTTCTTTTGGGGTGATAAAAATGTTTTGGAACTAGATAAAGGTGGTGGCTGTACAACATCGTGAATGTATTAAACGCCACTGAATTGTTCACTTTAAAATGGTTAATTTTATGTTATGTGAATTTTACCTCAATTTTTTAAAAAGGCAGTAAAGCCAAGGACAGTTTAAACTCACCATCTTTTAAGTAATCCATGTCCTCTGTGGTTTGGTAAAGTGCACCATTAGGAAAATACCACTAAGTCCAGTCATTTCGATACTTCTCAGTGCTATTTTGGTTTTTAAAATCGATGGCTGCCGTTCAATAGCGGTGTCTGCCACAAGCCGCCCATTAGGTCAGACTTGTTTTTCAACTAAGGCAACAACAGGTGGTCAGTTTCAGTCAGGTAAAAAAAGGTCTCACTGTTTTCTCATCCTGGGAAAGGAGACTGGATTGTTATGCTCTTTTTAATCAATAGCTCCCAGACACACAATGCTACTACCCATAAAATATCTTCTTCCAGAGAAACTGGGGGCAGTTTTTCCTAACCTAGCCAAGGAAGTGGTCTACCAAATTCTTCAAACTATTGGTGGCAGTATAGACAACAAGGTAATTCAGATTTTGCCTACAATATGAACATTTTCCATTAAGAAACCATTTGCAGGACGCAATGTAAATTATTTAATGAAGATTTACTTTTAAATTCCTGGCATCATATTCATGGAACAGAAATGGGAAAATAGTGACACAATCAAGGAAGCACTTCTCTATTTCCAGCTTGTTCTCTGGTTTTTAACCACATTCCTCCTTTCCTCTCTCCTTGAAGAACCACAGGGTATCAGAACAAGTAAACTGTTGGCCACGGGGACATTACAGCGATGAGTACAAGCTTGGTAACGTGTATTCTCGTTCCTGTTCCATATATTCTGGGTAACATATAATTCCCAAGGCATTAATTTTGTTGGTTTATGCAAATATATATTTTATGAAAAATTTTAGAAAGATTGTGAGATACTTTTGAAATTTTTCAGATTTGTTAACCTGGAGCCCCCAAAATTAATAAAAACAAATCAACTTCTCCATACATGGTTATATTTAACACTTTATAGTATTATTATGTGCCAGGCACTGGTCTGGAAAAATTTACAAATATTAACTAGTTTAGCCCTCACAGCAACACTAGGAGGTGGGCGCTGTTCTTACAGACGAGAAACTTCTCCAAGGCCTTAGGGCAGGTACATGGTAGACCCTAGACTTGAACCATGACAGTCAGATTCTGGAGTCCCTGCTCATCCCCACCACCTATGCTTTCTCTCATACACAAGGGTCATGCATAGCCATTATCAGTCATCATGGTGTCATGACCAGGTTAAAAGGTGGTGGCTGAGGAAAATACCTGTGTCCCACTCCCCCCACGCCCACATAATACAGTACAACAAAACCAGCAGCAGCACCTCGTACTTGCAAAGCATACCTGACCTCATTTAATCCTCATAACAACCCATTTGGCAGGGCCGGGTCACGGGTATAATCTCCATTTCACAACCAGGCTCAGAGAGGTTGAGGAACTTGCCACAAATCACACAGTGAGTGAGTGGCGGGGCTGGGCTCCCACTTCAGCTTTTGGAACCCCATTCCAGGGCTCCTTCCTCTACACATAGTACTGTGAAGACCAGCAAACATTACATGATAGAGCAGGGTCCTGCTGGTTTCCCTTTGGAAATCAATACACCCCCAGCACACAGGAAATGCCGTTCTCTCTCCATCAGCACATCTTTACACTGGTCTATCCAGTCGAGCCAGGTCTCTGTACGGCACTTTATTGAAGTGGGGGTTGGGCGAGAAATAAGAACCAAACAGGACTGGGTGGTACCAGCACTACCTTGCCTTCAAGCAAGACAGAGGAGAACTGGGTTGGCAGGAAGAACCAGGAGCCATAAGCCGCCCAGTGTTCTACTTGTTCAGTGGACACCAAGACTGGAGATGGGCATTGCTGTCCCTGTCTCCTGAGGGTGGAATAGTAGCTAAAAACTGGACCCAGGCCTCTCCGGGGTGCTGCACCTGTCGGCAATCATCTCGCAGAGTCCAGCTCAGCCCTTCCATCTAGCCTGGTCCCAACGACCCAAAGGAGGCCACGTCAGTTTAGGATGTACCGGGGTACATGTATCCCACCAGAGAAGATGGCTACTGGTCCAGGGGAAAAAGACCAAACTGAGCTTCCAGCATTGTCCAATGGAAATTCCCCTTCAGAAAAAAAATGTAAGACTAACCTAGTTCTGGGATGATATTCAAAATATTGAATAACTGGTACAGCACGGGCACTTAACCAGTCAGGAAGGCCCATGGGAAAAGGCTTCCCGTCTGGCCAGACACTTCCCCTTTAACATCTGGACTGAGGGAAGGTGGAAAGAGGCAGAGTCGGGGGCAGCAGGGCGTGTGGCAGTCATCACCGACCATCCAGTACACACAGGATGAATTAACAGCACCGCTCTATAGCCTAAGATCCTTGGGACCAGGGATATTAAAAAATACAATAACATTTTAAATACAGAATAATCAAAAAACCTAATAAATACCTATTTTCTCCTATGTATTCATTCAATAATAACTAAGATAAAAAGCAGTGGAGAGACTCCATCTGGAGCAGAACTGGAGGTGAACTAAAGTAATCAATACATCAACCAACCAAAAATATTTGTTAAAGGTCACAGGAACCAAAGGAGGAGGAGGAGGTAAGTGAGAAAGGACAAAGGAGACGACTGACAGGATACTGGGGGGAGACAGGAGAGAGTCAGGAGTCACCTCAGGTCTCAAACCCAGTCAACGCAGGTCCCATTCTAGAGTTAGGGAGGCGGCAGAGAACGGTCTATTCATCGACCATCCAGAGGGCAGCTGATGACTACCTCCCCTCTCCCACTCCTATTTGCCTCAGGGGTCATGCACCCTATGAAACAACTGATGAGGACAATCAGAGGCAGGAAATAATAGCCCTCCCTGTGAGCAGAGGACAAAGACACTGTCTGGGCCTCACACTGCCTTACCTTTTCGTGTCCCCTCAAAATTCATACGTGGAAATCCTAACCCTCAGTACCTCAGAATGTAACAGTATTTGGAGACAGGTTCTTTAAAGAGGTAATTAAATTAAAATGAGGTCATTAGAACGAGCCCTAATCCAATCTGACTGGTGTCCTCTTAAGAAGAGATTAGGACACAGACAAGTACAGAAAACATGAGGACACAGGGAGAAGATGGCCATCTACAAGGAGAGAGGCCTCAGAAGAAACCAACCCTGCCGACATCTTGATCTGACACTTCTAGCCTCCAGAATTCTGAGAAAGTAAATTTGTGTTGGTTAAGCTACACAGTCTATGGTACTTTGTTATAGCAGCCCTAGCAGACTAACACACTGCCCATTCCCCACCAACACCAACTCAGGAGAGATGTCATTGGAGCCTGTTGGTGAAAAAAATAAACAACTGAGACTTATCTCCACCCACCAAATCCCTTTCCTGTTCCAGAAACATTTTGTTTACAAACTCTTGGGAGAACCCATCTGAACACATGCACACCCTACATAAGCCGCATTAGTTGCTGCCATTTGGTGGCATTCACCATGTGGTAGGACTTAAACAGTGATCTCATTCCATGCTCACAGCAAGGTTCTACTGTAGGATGGTTAATATTATTCCCATTTTCAAATGAGGGAAACGATGGCCACGAGGTTAGGTAAATTTGCACAGTGAGTAAAGGACAGATTTGGGATTTGAGGGCAGGCCCCAACCTGATGGCAGTGAATCAATGCTCAGTGCCACTTGTTCTGTGGTGCCTGCTCTGGGGACAACAGGGTCTAGGGCAAACCCAGATGAAGCCGCAGCAGCTGGCTGCCCACAGAGGGACGGTGTTCGTCTCTAGTGAGTAAGAGAGAAGAGTCAATGAGAGCAGGTTTCCTTCTTAATTTCTTTCTCCTCTGCCTCCTAAGTGTCTGGACTCCCATAAGGGGAGTCCATTCTTCCATTCCTGCTCTGCTACATGGTTTTCCACACCTCAGAGAGAGTGATTCTTCTAAAGCTTAACTATCTAATCACTCTTTGCACTCAAAACCCTCCAATTGCCTCTCATCTTAAGCAAAATCCAAATGAGACCCACAAGACCCAGCCTCCCTGAACTCATCTCCTACCTCCCTCTCCCTAGTTCACTACTTTCCTAGCCCCACTCTCCCCCATGCTGTTTCTAAAATCCAACAAGGATCTCCTTGCACTTGCTGTTCCCTCTGCTCCCTCACTTCCTTCAGATCTTTGCTCAAATGTCACCTTTATAGAAAGGCCATCCCTGAACACCCTACTGAAAATAACACTCTTCCTCCATAACCTCATTGCCCCTTACCCTCCTTGTTTTTCTTCATAACACTTATCAGGCCCCGACAGTCATTCATTTGTCTACTTACTATCTGTCTCCCCCCACTGGTAGGTGAGCTCCATGAGACCATCCTTCCCATTGTCACTGTACCATCCCTAAGACCTGGACCAGCGTCTGTCACATAATAGGTGGATTTATGGATGGATACCAGAAACTATAACAATGGAAAACTCATACAGCAGAAACATAAAAAACTGCTCTGGGCCATTGAGAGAAGTTGCTATTAAAATGTAGCTTGAGGTAGAGAGTCAAGGGGAAGATTAGCGTAAGAGGTTAGCGTGAGGTTCAGAGGAAGATGACTAAGACAGGGTCACGTGCTTTATATGCAGGTCACTTGGTGATTTTAAAGTGGGTAGTGGTGTCACCACACGGGGACAAGCAGCACAAGATGACCACGTGACCTCCAGACGGGGAGGATGTGCGGATCAACCAAGAGGCTTAGTTTTCACACCTCTGGACCGCAGTGGGAAGTGACCGAACATCCATTCCTGTGAATTATTTACGTCTATTAAAGAAAAGGCGAACCTTTTAGGCCAGAGGAAGTATCTAAATGAAATCACCTTAGGTTTTTATGCCAATTCTAAAGTTAAAAACTGAATACTTACAGTTCTGGGTTCAAACGTATACAGCGCTCTGAACACTTTAACTTGCCCTAAAAGAGAGGAAAAAAACCAACACGTGATCAATTCTTTCATTTCTAAATTTGCTCTAAGTGGTATTATCCATTATATTCCTTATTCAAAATTCCCTAATTAAAAGCCCATGTGGGAAATTTATTTTGGAATTAAGTAATTTTTCCGCATAGGAGGTATTTTTTAAATATTTGTTAAATGAAAGCATGAATAAACACACATCTCTGGGGGATGATTTTGCTGCCCCCTCTCAAACAACAAGAGCCACATAATTATTTATACTTAGCTTCTGTCCTATATAGAGCCCTTCCAAACCTAAGATCGACGTTTAAAAATAGAAAGATGAGTGTCTTCACATAAAGTGATACTTAATATGACAATTGACAGTGGTTTAATATTCTTAAATCAATGGTTTAGGATTTTATATTTTCCACAAGAAAAGAAAATATCATGGAGAAAAAGAGTACTTGTTGGAGAAATCTGTGATTCCATTAAGTCCCAAAACAGAGAAAAGAATGCAGTAACTAAGCAGAGGTCATGCTCATGCGAGACGAGAGCTGTCCTCCATTCTGCCAAAAAGTACCTCTCTTTATACGCTCCCCCGCAGCATTTCTGTAACACCGCGTCTCAGAATCACTGATTTGCCCGCCGATCTCATTTAAGAGCAGGAACCCTACCTAACTTGTCCAATTTTCCAGCACTTACCTGGCATATAGTGTGAACTTAATAAATGCTTCCTAAATGAAATGTAAGTAAAAGAACAAATTCAAACAGTATAGGAAAAAGCCTACAGATAGCAAAAAAAAAAAAGTCTTTCTATGAAATAAACAGATTTAGAAGGGATATCAAAATAAAAACTACCTACTCAAAATGTGATAACAGTTCAGTTTCAGCACCAGAAGAACTTTTAGAGATGACCATGTAGTATAAGAGCATCATTCAAAACAGTGGTCCCCAAGGTGGGATATAGGAAGACTACTTCAGAAATTATTTACATTTTTTATCTTATTCTTTCTCATTCCTACTTTAACACGTTTTTACAACATAACAGCATAATAGAATACATATACAACTTATAACTACATATATATTTATCAGGAGTGAGTCCTCAAAACCTTTTGCTGATAGAATGGAAGTATTGTAAGCACAGGTGTTTTTGTTTTTTAAATGAGATACCCAAATACCTGGCATGGTGCCTGGCACATGGGAGGCACTTAACAATTATTTGTTGAATGAATGAAGAATGAAGGAGTGGAAACATGAACGCAAAAAAGTCTGAAAACCAGTAGTTTAGAACAGCACTGTCCATTGTAACTTTATGCATTGATGGAAAAGGTCTACATCTGTGCTAGTCACATGTAGCTGATGAGCACTTGAAAGGTGGCTAGTGTGACTGAGGAACTGATTTTTAAACATTATTTAATTTTAATTAAGTTAAACTGCCACACGTGGCTGGTGGCCAGCATACTGAATGACGCAGGTTTAGAACGTCAGAAAATGGGAAATGATGTAATATCCATTAAGAGGGGACTATGTTAGTCAACTCTGACCCATCCACATGATAGAGTCATTAAAAAAGAATGCTGCAGACAGCTCCACAGACACTGACGTAGCAAAGAGCCTGCAAAATATTCAGTAAAAAAAGCAGGTTATGGAACAGTATGCCAAGTACCACCCCATTTACGTTAACACACACACGCCTTGAATGACAGAATTACAGGGAAACATCACATTCTCCTTTACATGTATTGTTTATATCCATTACACTGAGCATGTATTATTTTTACAATCAATGAAAACAGTAAAGATACTTTCATGGGGGTGGAGGTGGGAATCATTCTTTCTTCTAAACGCGCTAATATAGAAGAGCAGCTCAGATCCCCGGTTACTTAGCGGGTCTGCAAGAAAACATTTTTTCGATCTAAATTCTAGTGCCACATCTTTCCTGCTCTACTGCGGGGAGGTTAAGCAGCAGAAGCAAAAGTGAAAACTTTTTTTTCATTTGACTTTGTTTTTTACCCACACGAGTGGGCCTGAGAAAGAAACATCAAACGGAAGGAGGAGCCACTGGGAGAAATACTTTCTGCTGACCCGGTTGTCTCTGAGAGGGGAGGTTAGTTATCTTGATCACTTCACACTTTCCAAAAAGAAGGTACACAAGGAGCCGGCCCACTCCTGACCAAATCTATAATGAAAGAACCTTCTTGCTCCTTTGAGGGAATGGCAGCGATGAGATGTGCCATAGCTAATTTTGGAAACAAGATCCAACGTCAACTCAATGACCTAAGAAAAAATTCAACATAAATTAAAGAATCCGAAAAAAAATACTTGGAGTGTGACTAAGCCACTGATTTTTGCAATTGTATCTTTTGTAACTGTCTTACTTAAAATGTTCACAACTAAAAGGAAGTGGGAGATTTATTTGCATCTTGATTTATACTAAATATGGAACAGCAGGCAACTCTCCAGGCTCTTACACAAGCAAACATTCTCCCTGTGTAAGGCTGTAGAAAACACTTTCACATACACAATCCTACTTATTGATTAATGTTAGGATGTTAGTCTCTTGTGGATCCCTTGTAATCCATATATTATAAAAGTTCTGGGCCTTAATTTATTTTGTTCTCAAACCTGAGTCAAGTAGAAATGAAAGAATGCAAAAGAATATGGATATGAAAAGAAAAGGATATGAAAGAACTGCATAAAAAAGAAAAACAGATGACTTTCATGATTATAGTTTACCAACCCTGGATAGTCTCTCAAGAGGATAATAAATAATACTTAATTCATCAATCATTTTTACATCATATTTAATTCAACTGCGAGCAATGTTCTATAGGTCTACAGGTTTAGACAGAGTATTGGAGGGAAGAAACCTGGTTACTCAGTGTTTCTACAGTATTGTCCTTGCAGACATCTTAAAAAATCATAATAAACATCTTAACAAATCATCAATACCAGGCGCTGATCAATTCCAAATTTGTTTAAAGAAGGCAGATTCAGAAATGTGAAATAGTTGTGTTCTTGTATATGCAGGGAGGCTAAATTAGATGCCTTCCTCAGGCGCCTCCCTCTCGAGCATTTTCTCATGGAAGTCTGGTTACATATAACAAAGAGAGAAAGTGGAGCTGAGAAGACTGTACAAATTACCTGAAATCACCCTGGAATTCACCCTGAATTAAGACTGGAAAGAGGTCCAGTCTTTTGTCTTTCTGTGACGCTCACATGAACTAGCACGTGAATGGTGTTAAGGATTTCAGTATGGCTGGCTGGCCTCCTGACGTAAGCAAGATAAGCAAATTCCCATTCAAGGAGCAGCAGCGGGCCCCTGCTGGCTTTTCACTTTGCTGGCTCCTCACCTAGCCAGGCACGCCCTTCCCTTCTCTCAACAACCCCACCCTGCCCCTATAGAGAAGGGCTGAATCCACTAGTCACCAAACAAATGCTTTATTTTCCTCTGGAGTTAGACCGACCCCAGACTCCTATAAACTGATCCCTGTCCATACGGTTGAGGTAGGTGGAGGGACAGGGTCTTACAGAGGCAAGGGGTAAAAGAATTTTCTGTTTCTGACGTTTGCAAACATAATATGTATCAGTGCACCTCTAAGGCCCTGAAATACCACTTAGAAGCCACTGGGCTTACAAACTTGAACATACAATTTCTAATCTACTTTATTCTCTGTTGGTGGAGGAGTGGAGGATAAGCTTCTAGAGTGAGCCACCAAGACAACATTATAAAGGGACTGCTCATTATAATGGATACACACAGAATAAACAGCAAGGGGGATGACTATTCAAAATATCAGACCTTCATATTCTGTAACAGATCAACTATTTCATTTACATTCTGCTTAAAAATATTCAGAGGCATGAGACATTTTATTTATTTATTTATTTATTTATTAAAGATTTTATTTATTTATTTTTTCCCTCCATAGCCCCAGTAGATTGTTGTATGTCATAGCTGCACATCCTTCTAGTTGCTGTATGTGGGATGCGGCCTCAGCATGGCCGGAGAAGCGGTGCATCCGTGCACGCCCGGGATCCGAACCCGGGCCGCCAGCAGCAGAGCCCGTGCACTTAACCGCTAAGCCACGGGGCCGGCCCGGCATGAGACATTTTAGATGGACTTCATTTAAAATGGCTATGATAACTACTACATACCCACTATGATAGTTAAAACTAACTATCCTGACAATGCTAATGTTAAGGACACAGAACTGGAATTCTCAGACACTACCAGTGGGTGTGCAAACTGGTACAAGCACTATAGAAAAATATTTGGCAGTAGCATCAATTCATTTTTTATAAGTCTTACCATGCCTTTGAGATCTTAAATTGCATTTCTGGGAAAGGAACGTAACTAGTAAACCCTCCTCACATCTTTTGTGGGACTAAAATACAAAAGGACCATAAGAAAATGACCCCTCCCAACTGTGTCACTATTTCCAGAGAACAGTGAGCCTCAACATTTTTAAACTGTGGATCATGACCTATGAGTAGATTGTGAAACTAACTTAATGGCTTTAAAAAATATTAAATACAATAGAAAAGATCAGAGTACACTGTAAGACTGTACATGATAGAAATAATCATAGTTTTGTGAAATTTTTGTTTCATTGGGACTGGACAGATGGATGGATAGATGGATGCTTATTTTAGAAATTTACCAAATTCACTTGTTGGCATAATGCCAAAACCCAAATATTAAAATCAATATTTGCCAAAGTCAAATGTTGCCTTTACAGAATGAACTATAAAATACAGGAATAAATACAAGAATACATCTGAAATACAAGATATAAGAATACATCAGATGAGGGGCCAGCCTGGTGGCACAGCAGTTAAGAGCACATGCTTCACTGAGGTGGCCCGGGGTTCGCAGGTTCAGATCCCGGGCACGCACCGACCCACCGCTTGTTAAGCCATGCTGTGGCGGCGTCCCATATAAAGCAGAGGAAGATGGGCACGGATGTTAGCCCAGGACCAGTCTTCCTCAGCAAAAAAGAGGAGGATTGGCATTAGATGTTAGCTCAGGGCTAGTCCTCCTCACAAAAAAAAAAAAAGAATACATCTGATGAACTACACCTGGGATACAAGAATAAATCTGAAATTTTGTTCAAAAAGTTAATTAAGATTACAATTCTATTATTAAAAATTTTGGGGCCGGCCCCACAGCTTAGCGGTTAAGTGCTCGTGCTCCGATACTGGCGGCCTGGGTTCGGATCCCAGGCGTGCACTGACGCACTGTTTGTCCGGCCATGCTGAGGCCGCGTCCCACATACAGCAACTCGAAGGATGTGCAACTATGACATACAACTATCTACTGGGGCTTTGGGGAGAAAAAGGGAAAAAAAAAATTTAAAAAAAAAAATTCTGGTAGATCCCTTTTTAAAGTTTTACATAACAGGGCAAGAACCATAATTCCTCAGCACCATGAACTGCAGCCTGCCAAGACTTCTGCAAAACGAAATAAATGTTCTCTCTGAAACGAGGTCTGCAAAAAAGCAAGATATTTTGGTGCTAGCTCTGCCAGCATGGCTGTTGCCTACAGTGATACTGCCACCAAGTTAGTAAGCTTTCCTTCTTCCCTAATAGAAACCGACTTATCTCCTCTTCGTCTCCTGGGCTTGAAGATTTACTTAATGCTGATGTAATTTCACTGAAGGTAATCCCACAAAGGAGACCACGGTTTCCCCAAAATTATTAGTGATTGCACTCTCTCAACGTTAATTCTCAATCTATGATTTTTACTATTTATATAATAATTTTTGGACATATAAAATTCACGGCCTCACAATCATCATTAATTATTGCAATATTTTATTCTCTAATAATAAATATACATTATACTTCAATTGACTAAGAGAATTTGATACATAAAGCACAAAAGGGGTCATTTGGAATAAGTTTCATTTAGAGTCCTTACTATCTTTCAAAGGGAATATAAAGACAACAATAAATCCAAACAGCATGCCTTGTTTGCATTACTGGTGCTGCTACACGAGGGCTACCTACGCAATCTGCAATCCTTGCTCAAGTACAAGTCTTGATGTGCCAGAAATGACACTGAAGTAGGTATTTCACCATCTTGCCAGTCAGCCAAAGCTGAATGGCTGATTTTGGAAGAAATTTGAGGCAAAGGTGAACTTCTCAGTACTCTATGGTCATATGTGTGTATATGTCTGTGTGTGTGTGTATATTTTTGTATGTACCAGGTCATTAATTAAAATATACATCTTATGAGAGGATCAAGGTCAAAAAAAGTTTGCAAGCCACTGCTCTAGGCTTATCTGATCAAACTAGAGATTTGCTACAGGACTCTCTAAAGAATGGGTAATATTTCCTCCACTTTGTGAATTTCAAAATTCAGCTGGCATATAAAAAGTAATATTCTCCCATCTCCCCCAAAAGTTAATAGTTATAACCAATATTAGAGCTTTCAAAAAGAAAGAAGAGAAAGAGAATTATTTGAACAAAGGAGAATCACGGAAAAATAAGAATTTACTATATACATATATTTTTCACATTTGTCTAAGAAAACGCAGGGAGCATTAATCTTCTTAATTTATATCCTATGGTTTGAAAAACACGTGTCATCACCTCCAAATAGTCTCAGGATAAGTAAAAGTATTAATGTTATTTCTACTAGGCCTATTTAAATTATTTTATGAAACATGCATGATGAAACAGGATGTTTTCTGCTCAAAAACAAAACAGAAGGAGTCTATGGAGAGTATCCAAGAGTCAAGGCCATCATTTCGATTGCTAGGGTGAAAGGAAACAGCTGTGCTCTGCTGGGCCAACACGGGGCTCCCTTGGGCTTTGTAGATTCCATCGCCCATAAATGAGCTGATTAGCTCAGAACAGGCTTTTTGGTGAAGATCTCTATTCACATCATTGCACAAAAGCCCACTGCTCTTGAAAATAAAACACCGAGGCTATAATCCTTGCAAAGAAAATCATCATGTGAGAGCAACAATGTCCAAGAGTTTCCGATGTAAAGAATAAGTTTCTTCCTTCATACTTATATTCCTGGATTAATTAAATCAAATCCAGTGAATCCTATTTGCATATATACCTTCAAAGCATACAACTAAGAAAAAAGCCTATGGGGCCAGCCCCGTGGCTTAGCGGTTAAGCGCTCGCACTCCGATGCTGGCGGCCCGGGTTCGGATCCCAGGCGCGCACCGACGCACCGCTTCTCTGGCCATGCTGAGGCCGAGTCCCACATACAGCAACTAGAAGGATGTGCAACTATGACATACAACTATTTACTGGGGCTTTGGGGGAAAAATAAAAAAAGTAAAAATAAAAAAGCCTACGAACGTAATAATATTTTCCTGTCTCCTTACTCCAACACTACCTCTTCCTCCCACCTCCCCTTATGCAATCCCAAAAAAAAACCTAAAGAATTTGAAACGTGTCTTGATTTCAGCTGCAGGAATGGCAGACTCGTTAAAAACAGTAGCCAGTGTTTTTTCTGACAAGAGGGGTCTGTTTATTAACAGTGTGCCTTTCTTATCCATTTTTTTCCTTTGCTTATACTTTTCAGGGCCTTTCAGCAAACTTGGTTACTTTTACATCTTGAGGGGCCATAACTGCTGGTTATTTTCATTTCTTCTCTGTGGTACAACATAAAAGTCCCAAAGAGCGGGGTTCAAAATTTCAAACAACGAGCTCCTTGCCAACTATGTCTTGACTGGCTAAAAATTAGAGACAGCGAGCAAAGGCCCCTAAAGCCCCTTCATCCCAGATGAACTGCTTCCAAAGTCAGTTTGAGGAGACCGCAGGGAAGAATGGAACAAAACCCTTTATTTCAGTCACTGGAACTTTACAAAAAAGCTACACTCGTCATGCCTCCCTCTGCAAAAGGCAAGATGAGTCCACGGGCCGATCCATCACAGCGATGCCTTTTTCTGCAAGAGTCGTGAGCTAAGGATGGCTTTACATTTTTAAATGGTTGGGAGGGGATCAAAAAAATAATATTTTGGGGCCAGCCCGGGGGCGCAAGCGGTTAAGTGCCAGTGCTCCGCTGCGGCGGCCGGGGATTCACTGGTTCGGATCCCGGGTGTGCACTGACGCACTGCTTGTCAAGCCATGCTGTGGCGGCATCCCATATAAAGTGGAGGAAGGTGGGCAAGGATGTTAGCCCAGGGCCAGTCTTCCTCAGCAAAAAAGAGGAGGATTGGCAGATATTAGCACAGGGCTGATCTCCTCATAAAAGAAAAATAAATAAATATTTTGAGACACATGAAAATTATCTGAAATTCAAAATGCAGCATCCATAAATAAAGTTTTATTGGGACGCAGTTAGTATTTGCGTACTGTCTATGGCTGCTTTCGCACTACAATGGCAGAGTGGAGTAACTGCAACAGAGACCATCTGTGGCACACAAAGCCTAAAATATTTATTATCTGTCCCTTTACAGAAAAAGTCTGTCGACCCCTATCCTACGGTTCCCGTTTCCTATAAGTAACAAGTCAGACCAAAGGAGCATTATGCCATAGCATGAAGAGCTGCGGGTCCAAATCTGCCTCTCACTGACCCCCAGGCAATCTGGGTCTCGGTCACGTCCTATGTGAAATGACTGGTTGGGCAAGTGAGTCCATACCTCCAAGATTGAGACAGAAAATTCCCTAACACTAAAATCTCTAATCCAAAACTGAATTACCCACCTAAACTCACATTCACAGGACACTCACCACGCGCCAGACACCATGCAGAATGCTGACTTGCAGCAACTCATTTAATCCTCAAAACAATCCTGGGATATAAATACATTATTAACCCTATTTTATAGGCAAGGAAACTGAGTTTAGAGAGGGTAAGCAACTATGCCAGGTCTACACAGCTAGGAAGAGGCAAGGATGGAGTTTAAATCCAGGCCGTCTGGCTCCAGGACCCATTCTCTGAACACTCTGGATGTGTCTCAGAGATCTGAGCTTTTAATGCTGACACCTGGGATTAAATTAGACTAAACAAATTAATACACATAACGTGTTGAGTACAGTTCCAGAGACGCTGTATGTGCCCGTGTTAGCTATTATTAATTACCGCAAATTTTTACCTTATTTGGGAGCTTATTCCTGTGTCTTTGTCCTCACTGACAAGACAGCATTATCAAGATCCTATTCCTGTGTATTAGGGAATTTATCATTTACAATACCCCAGCAGAGAAATCCTAATGCTTTTGTTAAGCAAACAAAGCATAACATCTAATATTATATCCCTTAGTGGCTATTAAAGAATTAAATGTGAGTTTTTAGTTGTTATTTTTGAAACCTATAGCTATTGTGTTTGTCAGCTCTAGTTGCCATAACAAAATACCAGGGACGGGGTGGTTTAAACAACATTTATTTCTCACAGTTCTAGAGACTGGGAAGTCCAAGATCAAGGTGCTGGCCAGTTCAGTTTTTGGTGAGAACACTCTTCCTGGCTTGCAGAAGGCTGCCTTCACACGTGAGCTCACATGGCCTCTCCTTGCTGTTGGAACACACACAGAGATCTCTCTCCCTCTTCTTATAAAGCCACTCATTCCATGTGCGCCCCACCCGCATGACCTCATCTAACCCTAACCAACTCCCCAAGGCCCCATCTCTAAATGCTATCACACTGGAGGTTAGGGCTTCATTATACGAATTTCGGGGGAGACATAAACATTCAATCCATAACAGCTACAAACCTAGAATTACAGAAAAAACAAAAATGCGTAACCTGTAATTATATACATATGTTGGAATACAGGTTACCGCAATAATAATAAAAAAGGTTTATCATATCCTTCAAAAATTAGCCTTTTGGGGATATGTACTTGTTTTATAGCTACGTAAAAAAGGCTGGTGGTTAATATTATGTACACAATCAACTAAGTCAAACAAAGATATGCATAGAAGAAAAACGGGAAGGAAACAACATTAAAATGTTAACAGTTATCTCTGGATGGTAGAACTATGAGTCATGCTTATTTTCTTCTTTAGTTTCTAAATTGTCTACAAAGAATAAGAATTCCACATATAACCAGGAAAATGTTCTCTTTTAATGCCCTATCGAAGGATAACTTACAAGTTATTTTTACTTCATTTATCAGCAGAGTTTTCTTAAATGGGTCCTCTTTGTCTCCCTGCTCTCAACAGAAAAAAATAAATAAATAAATCAGTGGAAATAAGAAATGGCCATGCCAAGTACGCTCACAAAAGCGAGAATGCCAGGGACTTGTAAGTGACACAGACAGCGGGAGACTCTCAGGTCACTGCCAGCCATACCCGGAAGGTGGCATGGACTTTGATTTTGGAAAGATAACAGCAGTCACTCATGCAAAGAGGTGGGGCTGCGGGCTGGGGAGGGGGGTGGGGGGGGCAGACCCAGAATACAAAGCACTATACAGACTGAGGGGCTGGAGGCAGGAACGGTGGTCCAGGAATGCCAAGTAGATCAACATGCCTGAAGCCTGGCAAGAGAAATGGTGAGACGAGGCTGGGGACATGAGCACAGAGAGGCTAGAGGTTTCTCAAATTTTTCTGAGACCCACAGTAAGAAATTCATTGCACATCAGGACCCAGGAAACACTCATACACATTCTCTCATGAAACTAAAAAAAATTTCACGAAAAATACTTATCTTTATTTTGAGTGATTCTGATATTTTCTCTTCTTGTTCTAATCCCTCTCTCCATCCCTCCCTCTCTCTCTCTTTCTTTCTCTCTGGGCCACTACCCACAGTTTGAAAAAACACACCAGGCCAGAGCATTTAACATATGAATGCGTGTAAACCGTGTTTAGAGACCGAATGGAAATGTTTCGGATGTAGGTGTCTGGTACTCTTGGCAATAATAAAATGTTCTCAGAATATATGGAAAATGTCCTTGGTCTTAGCCCTCTATAAAGACACATGTTAGCAAGACAACATGATGATAAAAATGTCTCTTTTATTGCGGCTGGGCCAGTGGCGCAGCGGTTTAAGTTTGTGTGCTGCGCTTCAGCAGCCCGAGGTTCGCAGGTTCGGATCCCGGGCGTGCACCAAGGCACCGCTTGTCAAGCCATGCTGTGGCGGCATCCCATATAAAGTAGAGGAAGATGGGCACAGATGTTAGCCCAGGGCCAATCTTCCTCAGAAACAAGAGGAGGATTGGGAACGATGTTAGCTCAGGGCTAATCTTCCTCACACACACACAAAAAAGGTCTCCTTTATTTAAAGCAGAACCTCTTTAAAACCTGATATAGGAACAAGGACATACACTGTATCTAAGAAAAAGAAAAGAGAATCTCTAGAAACATAGAACTGAGCTTAAGCGAGCGCTCACTCGAAGCCTACCTGATGGACACACAGGGGCCAAACCTGTAGCTGAGGGCATTTTACTATTTCTAGTTAATACTAGAACTCTCGTATAATAAATACAAGCTCTGGATGTGTAAGATATATTATCAAACACAAGAGGAAAAAATAATTAGAGAGTAAAGAAGAAGCAATAACTTTGAAAACTGAGCCCCTCTCAGTTCAGAAAACAAAAGGATCCAATTTTCTTCTGCAGCACATCCAAGAGACTCTGCAAAAGGCCGCATTCCAAAATTATAGGGCTGGCCCCATGGCTTAGCGGTTAAGAGCGTGCACTCCGCTGCCGGCGGCCCGGGTTCGGATCCCAGGCGCGCACCGACGCACCACTTCTCCCCCCATGCTGAGGCCGCGTCCCACATACAGCAACTAGAAGGATGTGCAGCTATGATATACAACTATCTACTGGGGCTTTGGAGGGAAAAAATAAATAAATAAAATCTTAAAAAAAAAAAAAAAAATTATAAAAGACCCAAAACCAGGAAAGTGGGTTCAGAGAGGAACCCACTATAGGAAACCAGCAAGATGTCTAAGACATTCATTTCTTTCACGATCATCTACTCATTAAGACTAAGATATCTTTAAACTGGAAACTGTTTCCCTAATTGCATCCTCAGAGAAGTCACACAACAGTGCTCCTTCAAAAGGTTTACAAAGTGTTCCTAAGAGTCACGTTCCTATCATGAGAGCGGTGAGCCTTGCCTGGTGGCCCTGGCAATGTTGGACATGACACCTCTGGTGGGCGCTACACCCACCGGCCATCCCAGGGCCAGACCTGGCATCTCCCTGCAGCCTCGGCAGCGCAGGCAGGGGGATGCCCCCCACCGATGAGCTCCTTCTCCCAACTTGCCTGGTCCTGAAAGTCGAGGTTGTTTACGGAAAGGAGGGGCTAGATAGAAGTCTGGAGGGTCTGGGAAGACCCAAGGAGTCCGAGTGGCTCCCTGAAAAGATCAGGGGAGAACCTTAACCCAAAGAAATGTTCAGGTATTTTCCCAAACGAGATCAGATTATGGGAGGAGGAAGAGGGGCCCAAGAGAATGGAGTCCTTAGGATTTCCCCTAGAGAACAAGGCCAGACAAATGAAAAGCTGTGGTTTTGTGGGGTTGGAATTAAAATAGGGTAATTACAGGACCATGCTGGCGATTCCTCTCAAGGCCTGGGCGTGAGCAGTGACAGCACTCCTGATACACTTACATTCAGCGACTGAGCTCAGCCACCCCAAGGCCAAAGGCATCTTTCACACCCACTCCTGAGGGCTGCAAGCTGCTCACAGACTTTTTTTTTTAACTCTTTTTCTTTCATGTATGCCCAGAAGATCACTTATCTTTTTGTGAACAAGGAGTCATGGGTGGGGGGAAGGCAACGGATTGAGACATTGGAATCTGCCCTTAAACTTCTAGGAATACGCGTGGTCCCCTCCCAAACACTTGAGCCTGCAGAACTATTTGCTGTTTACGATGTGGATGGGTTGACAGTGAAAATAATCTCTCTGCCCACAGAGACAGAAGAGACAAAACTCAGCGCTCTCTAGGGCCGTGGCTTTCCACCCACACACAGTGGTCGGGGAAATTGCAGGCTTCATAATAATGACTAGGAATGTGCCCCCCTTCAGAGCCCAATGTCCAGCCGCAGAAGTAACACGCCTTCTCTTGTCATCTGTCCTAACAAATTGCAGTTCTTTACCTAGGTTCTTAAAGATTCTTAGTGGAAAATTAATAATCAAGAACACTATAATAATTTTTAGCTATGAACAGAATTTTTTTTTGTTCTAAAGTTATAGCAATAAACTTATTCCCATCAGTACAATTCTATGTTCTTAAAATTCTCATTATATTGGAACTCCTATAAATATATTAATGTTATTTTCTTTAAAAAAAGAGAGGCTTTTGGTTCCTTGTGTGAGACCTATATAACTGACAGCAATGGGTGGGCTGAGAACCAGTCTCAGAGGAAGAACTGTCATCCCTCTTCCAAAAAGAAGCACTGAAAACCCTCCTTCCTGGAATGAAAGATGAGAATTTCTATAAAGCAAGGTCTGAACTTGAATCCATGGATTAAAATTGTCACCTCCAAAAAAGACAGGAAAAAAGAACACGGGAGAAAGCAGGATTCTGAACAATATTTTGCACAGAGAGTTAATTTCTAAAAACCAGCAGAAGACATATTCTTAGATGTCAAGTCTAAGGAGTTGATGTCACTGAATTATAATCAACTTTATACATTTTCCAAACACAAAGGGCCTTAATGACCATTCATAAATGACCACATTTTGCAAGGGTCTCCCTGGAATCCAAGCATGTAGAGCCCAGATTTGAGGGCTTCCGCAGGGCGACCCCAGTGTTCTTTCCCTCTAGGCAGCTGCAAAAAAACACACTGCCTTGTGTATCCAGAGCCTCAGGGAAATCAGATCAGACCTAATTATGAACATATTACGTCCCCACCCTAACACTCACCCCCTCCTTTCCTCTCTTTCTCCTCTGGACTTATGAAAAGCCCTTAAAGTATTTAATTCCTCCATATGTTTGTATCCACGTGGCAGTGAGTATTGGGAATAGCAGGAAGATAGGTAGGGGATCATCGAAAACATCCCAGGACTGTCTAAGAAGCACAGGATTAAATTATGTAGAAATTTGGGAAATTATGTGAAAAGCCAGTTGAGGGCAATGAGATTTAGAATCAGAGATAGAATCAAATGAAGAGACTGAGGCTCAGAGTGGTCTAGAGACTGACTTATCAAGGTGACCTAACAAGTTAACAAAAAATTGGGGCCAGAACTTCATCCCAAGACCAATGTTTATTTCCCATTACTATATTCTGTCTCCCCCTCCTCCCAATCACAGCTTGGTCCTAGAAGATCCACCCTATTAGTCCATCTTTATGCCTAAAAGTTCTGTCATTAAAGACTAGCTCATTTGAAAACAGAATTCCTGTCAGGAATCTTGTTTTTAGCTTATATTAAGTAAGCACGTTTGGGAAGAGTTGAACACAGAAGGTGAACTGTTCATCAGACGTGAAGCAGTGAGCTCGTTCTCAGAGTCCTGTGGAACGGAGAAGAGAAAACCAAGTTCCACGGGATGTCAGGACAGTCCTGACCGAGATACTGTTGGTAAGGCTCTCTGGGCATGTGGCCCTGGTCCCTTGAGATGCCACAATCAGAGCTCAAATAACAACTGGCTATGGCAGTCAGGTCTGCCAAAGGTTAGGTCTGAGGAAGGAAGGGCGCCCCAGGGGAAATCCATCCAAGAGCAGACACAGATCCAGACCAATCTTGGGGTCATAGTACATCGGAACGGCACAGGTATGTTAGCCAAAGGTCCACACAATATGGGGCATGTATCCAAGCACAGGGAAAAAGCAGACCGACGGCAAGGGTGCAGGGCAGACCAGGCAGCAGACATCCCAGTGCCAGTCAACAAGAAAGTGCCAGAACCAAGTCTAGTCAGACAGACTCATACCAACCAAGTATCAGGACATGGGTGGGAGCCCATTGTGGAGAACAGAGCTCCTACCAAGCCAGTGTCAAGCCCTAGGGACCCTTTAGAGCCCCAATACTTAGGTACAGAATTGGTTCTGGAGAGTGGGAAGGCATCAGGCAAAGATGAGAAGCAGCCCTGTGGATGGACCAGCTCCTTGACAGAGGAAGTCAGCAGTCATCCTAAGCAGCGACTCCTTCTTCACATTTCAGATTAACACAGGCCCAGGTTCTAGGTGGCAGTTGCTTGGGTGACTGAGACTTAGAACCTGAGTGCAGAGGAATAAAAGAGAATGATTTATTCCCCAACAGAAAAATAAGGTTGAAAACAATCCCAAGCCTGGTGCCCCACTCAAAATACTAACTTTGGAGAAAACGCTTTCTGTGGCAAAGTCAGAATACCTTCTGTTTAGGTCCTTCCAGTACTACTGTCGACAAACTTACACTGACTCATCAAAAAAATAGACCCCAGAGGAGCCAGAAAACCCTGTAAACCTGGGTAGGCAACATTTCAGAGTTAGTCATAAGAGACCGGTTTTCAAGGAAGGAAATATGAGACTCCGTGGAATCTTCCAAATCTGGAATCTGAGATACTCGCCAACTGTGCCAAAAGGCTGGAGGGGCCTCTCCACCTCGCCGCCCTCGCCCAGGCCCAGAGAGCTAGAATTTGGAGGCGCCCTCCACCCAAATATGGATTTGGTCAGGAGGTTCCTAGAAGACACAACCTCTCCAGAATATTCTCCAGGTGGAGTCATTTCTTTGTCTCATGCAAGTGAGCAGATTCAAGTTCTCCTAGATGAGGGAATCCTGAAACAGAACCCATGAGTTTCTCAGAACCAAGCAAAATCCGTGGTGTAGGGATGCCAGAGAGACTCTCCAGGGCTCCCTTCAGATCCTCCTGAGGGGCCTGAGGCAGCCCCTCTACCAGTAGTATAACCTGAGTGGGTCTCTAGGGTCTTCCTCCATTTGAATACAAATTGCCTTCAGGTTCCAGGGAATCAGGAATCAGGAGCAGGAGGCAGAAAAGATCCACACTGTGCATTCTTTGGTCCCAAGAATATAAAACCAAAGTAGCTATCAAATTCTAAGGGATGCTAAAGAGTTTTAAAACCCCACGCTAATCAAAATGCACAAATACAAAACTCTCCCCCAACTCCTACCCCAAAGTAAGCTGAGGAATTTGCCTTGTGACTTTCCAAAAATTCTACAGATGCCCAAACATAAAGTGACAAATGACTGGCAAGAATTAATAAAAAGGAGGTGGCCACAGCAGTCCCACCAGTGACTGGTTAAAGTGATTTGAAGCTGTGACCATCTTTAACCCATGGCTGCAAACTCAACACCCACGGCTGCAAACTCAACACCCACAGCCATTGTTACACTCTGACAAACAGATATGCAGATACACAGATGGCTGACAGGTGGATATTTAAATTCTCAATTTCTGGGTGGAGGTACCGTTTTCCACACACTGTTACACTATGCAAATGTCTTTCTCTTTAATTTGGGACAAATTTCTCTGGTTCACAGTTCCATGTGCGTCTCTCTGGCTTCTCTGGGAGAGGCTCAGCTCCTATGCAGTCAGGCATGGATAGGAGGACATATCAAGTTCTCTATTTTTGCCCAAGCCAAATGACTTTTCCCCCTTTTTTGCCTAGCAAACTCTTACTCAGCATTCAAGATCCTGGTTAAATTTCCCCTCTTCTGTGATACCGTCTCAGCTTCCTCAAGCTCCTTGTCTTGCACTTCCCAGCCCTCTGACCACATTTTGATAATATCTTCTATCCACATATTGTAATTTTTCTGTTTAAGGCACGCTCACACGTTTTTCATAGGAAGGTAAACTAGTACAACCTCTTTGGAGAACATTCTGGAAATGTCTATGAAAATGACAATGCACATACCCTCTGACACAACAATCCCACTGTCAGGGCTCTCTCCTGTGGATTTACTCACACACGTAAGCAACAAGCCTGTTGTAACACTATTTGTTATAACAAAAGAATGGAAATAATCTAAATGTGCATTAATATGGGTCTGGTTAAATAAATGCAATGGAATACCATGAAGTTGCTCAAAAGCACCACGAAGCTCTCTCTATACTGATATCTGTAATTTTTTTCTCTACCTCCTTTTGATTGTTTGATAGAGAATCTTTTTCTTCCAGCTTTATTGAGGTATGATTGACAGATCGATAGAGAATCTTGACTTGACAGCTTACATCAGCCCACTGAAAGTTGTTTCTTCTCCTTTTTCTCTCTCTAATGTATTGTGTCCCCCCCTGGGCATTAAGCAAGTGAGAACAACTTTGTCAATGGTTTTTATTGGGCAAGAGGGATGACGTAAAGGGGACTGGAATATGTCAACCCAAAATACGCTGCTTTGATATAAGGATGATTTTCAGCTGAAGGCAATTGAGAAAAAGTAGACACAAGAAGAACTCTCTGCCCTCCCCCTATCCGCCTAGAAGCAGGGCAAAAATTCCCCTTGTGAACGTGTTTCCCCAGACCTGCCCACCAGACAAGTGGGGGAGAAGAACAACCCTTATCACCAGTGATGGAGACAGCACCTAGATAAGTCTGCACAAACAAACTAAAACAACCCTTACTAAAATAACTAACCCTTGCTAAAATAACCCTTATCTTCCATTAGTTTCCCCATATATTTATTTACCTTCCCACAATTTACTGCCGCTAGAAGCCCAAATTCCCCTTTCCTGTGTCTAGTCTCTTCTCCACAATATATTGCCCTTTGTTAAAATGGTATATTAGCTTTCAAGTCTAACCACTTCTTTGGGTTTTCACTTCTTTTTTGTATAGCCCCTATGCAGGCAAAATTTAAAACATCAATTAAATTTGTGTGCCTTCTTCTCCTGTTACCCTGGTTTTTTGTCAGTTAAATTCGCAGGACCCACATGCAGAATGTAACAGGGCAGAGGAAAGATTTTTTTCCTCCCTTACAGAGGCATGTCAGAAAAGCTCATGGCACTAGTCACATTGAAATCAAGCCACAGGAATGTTGAAATACAAGAGGGAGGGGACCCCATTATTTCCAGAAGTAGTGCTGATGAACACTGCCTCCAGCCTTTGCTACTTTACAGTGAAGCTACAAGATGCGCCCGACCACTGCCTCCCCCCTTCTTCCAGACAAAGACTTTATTATGTATCAAGACTTTTTATGTATCTATCATGCATAAAAAGTTTAGTTTGCTGTGCAGTTATAAAGAAATAAAAGATTATTCTACTCTCAAAAAGCGTCTAATAGTCTAATACAGATCCAATGAAAGAGAGGGGTTATACAAAGTAAACGCAAATAATATAACTGCATTAGGTAATAAAGGTGGCTGCCCAACAAGGGTTGGTCCAACCTTATAGAATCCTTACAAGCTTTTCTGCCCAAATGCATAGACTCCAGTTAAGGCTCGTGTTCCATTCCCAGGTCAAACCAACCACTTCTTAGCTTTGAGACCTTAAGTAGTTTACTTAACCTGACTAAGTCCTACTTCATCCATAAAATGGGGATATTAGGATCCACCTCATAGAGAAGTTAGAATAATTAAATGAGATAGAGCATATAAAGTGCTCAGCACAATGCCTGACACTTACAGCCAAATAAATGTTAATTACTACTATTATCATCATTCTGGAATTTTCAAAATGTTTCTCAAACTTTATTCTACCATTAGGTATAAATGGAGCATCAAGTTTATGAAGGAAAACTATCCACATGCATATTTCAAGCCAACCCCATACTCTCACCTTTGACTAATTCATTTATTCAGAGGGAAGAAATTACACAGAAGTTCAGATCATTTTAGATGAAGACCTTTTTCCTCTCAAAGGTGTTATATAAGCAGCATATGTGTGACATCTTTGAAGTTTATGATGTTTTTACTGTGAATACAAAAGAACCCAAAATACTGACATTTGCTTCTTCCAAGTCCCATGAATTTATTTTCATAAGACACGTGAAATATTTACGCCACTTTACTTCCACCACCTAAATCGATGAGCCATTTAAAAGAACTGGTCAAGGTCAGGCAGCAGGCTTCCAACTACAGTGGAGGGTTATCAAATCGCTTAGACTGAGATAATTCTAGTCCAAATCGCATTCAATATCCTTTGGCCCATCTTTACATCAAGTTTCAGAATGAAGTCTCTTTGAAAAGTCTTTGTAAGAACACAAGTGGTCTTCTACACTCTGACAAGCCAGGCGAGTGCACCCTAATTGAACCTCAAGGCTTCGGAGGGTGGCTGAAAGGAACAAAAGTGTTATATGCATAAAATTGAGAGGCTGCAAGGATTCAGAAGGAAAAGAGGGTCCCATAAATGATGAGCTGAAGCCCACGAAATGTGACCCATTTTAGCAGATTGAGTACCATGGTGCCACATCTAACAATTAGAGGGGAGAGTTTCAATGACAGACCTTGAGTGGCCAAAAGTGACCCTAGAGAAAAAAATCAGTAAGCTAGGAAAGGTCAAAATGTGACAGAACTGTTTTGCAAGCAGAGTGTAGGCGATACTATACAGACCATAGGAAACATATGCCAACCAACAACAAAACACTTAAGACCGAAACTGAGACACTGCTCTGAGAATAGCTGTTTGTGTTTTCTTTTTTGAATGAAATGGATTTGAAGAAGGAGGAAAAAAAAAAAACTCTGAGAGAAAACAGTGGTTATCACTAGATGATAGGTAGGAATGATTTCTATATTTTTATCTATATATGTATTGTTTTGCTATACTATATTTTCTAAATTTTCTATAATAAAAAATATATTACTTTTATCTTTAATTACAAGATTTTTTTTTTAATGAAATGGTAAGATCAGCCATCCAATTGTAGATATGGGACAATCTAAGATATTATCTGTAGATACACAAATCTCCCCCATTAGACTTTCATGGACAAGACTTTATTTTCTTGTTCATTGGAACCCCAATGTCTAGCACAGGGCCTATATATTAGCTGAACATATTAAGAACTGTTTAGCAAATGAACATTGGATGTGGCCACAAACCCAAATCCTGGTATAATCTCAGGAGGATGCAAAAGGAAATGAAGTGGCAGGGGGCTCTCCAGCCAGCATTTGACCAACATTTGACTTTGAAAGGACATTCCTTTCAAAATTGGTCCCCTGATGGGGCATATGCCAATCATCCTGATAGATACATCGGCCCACATTATAGCTTAATGTCCCTTGCTACTAAAATCTCCCAGTAAGTCCTTTCTCCTCCTCACCTGCTCCCCTCCTTTTAGCACTGCCTATAGAAGGGAGCCACGCTGTTTTGCCGGGATCTTGCCCTGCAGGAAGCTTTAGGGACCACCACTATGAGGTCCCACTTGTGTTTCTTGTAGAGATGTCCAGTCCAGCTCAACACTCTCAGAGAACCCATGGGAGAAATTAGTCTCACATCTCAGTGCCATTAAAATAACTCTTCTCAGAGCAAGTAATACATGTTAATTTTACAAAAACTAGGATCCTTTAGAAACTCAGGAGGACCTTACGACATGCATGTCTGTAAGCTAACTTTTCCTCTGGTTTCTTCTTATTATTCTTCCTTCTATATGACCCTGCTTTCTTTATCTTCGTTTTTATTTTTTTTAACTCTCATTTGGGATGACGCAGGGTATAAACACACCCAAAGAACAAAAATTAAATACATCCCCCTACCCCTAATTTCAGGCTTGCTTCAGACATTTTTACCCATGTAGCTTGCCTGCGGGACAAGAAAGTAAAGCTGAGCACCACTCTCCTTGCTGCCACCAACCAGGGGGTGAGCTTGTAAGCGCATTTGCGACAAGAAAGCGTGACTGAGGACCAGAGGCACTTTCCTTTCCACTTCCTGCCCACCGGCTCTGAATACACACGACCACGCATGTGAGCGGTGCACAGTGACATAAGGCAAAGTAACACTATGGTCAAGGGCCCAGACTCTGGAGCCAGACTACCTGGCTTCTAACCCTGCCCACTCCTCCCCATCCAGCTGCTGACCTTGGGCAAGCAACTTAACCTTTCTGTGCTTTCCTCCATTTCCCCACCTGTGCAATGGGAACAATAATGGTACTGATCTCGTACGGTTGTTGTGAGATGCGAGTTAATATACACGTAAAAGTGATTAGATCAGTGCCTGGCACACAGTAAATGTGGGACAATACTACAATAGGACAATTTTGTTTTCAATTAAGCCAGGGCACACAAAGGGTCAAGTCTAAATGAAAGTAATATTTCTCATTGTAAATTAGTAAACTAACAAACCGATTTCTATGGTGACCTTATTTGAGTTTGGATCTCATTTATAAATTAGTGTGGATTCAAAGCTCTCTCTAAACAGCCGTCATTTTCAATCGTTTGCTTTCTGCTTCGCTAAAGAGAAGGAGAAAGCAGTGGTGTCAGATAAAAATGGTTCCTGGGAGTGTATCCCCAACTGGTAACAGTATGATCGATAAATCACACCCTTGTATGCATGAGTACACGCACACACACACACATACACACGCACACACATCACTGTCAACGTCCCTCCAGCTGCAGCACAGACATCACTTAATGTCTAGAGAGAGAAAAAACCTCATGAACAGCTTCTCAGGACGTTCTTTAAAATAAAGTACTTTGTTTAGCTATCAAAAAACAACTCTGCTCTGTTGGATACTTGACGTCCTGATTTACATGAGTTTAGAAAGCTGCCACCTCCCACACAAGCACTTAAAATGCAAATTCCTCATCAGATTCCCCTTCTAGAGAAGTGGAGAGCCGGATTCTAGCCCCACCCTGTCTCTGCTCACAGCAGAGCCAAAGTCCCAGCAACTTCCTTCACAGCCACTCCACCCCACCAAAATTTAAATCTTCAGCGAATGACTATGCCACATATGTATGTACATAATTTTCTAGTAAAATGACTTGAAACTGCCACTGTATGATGGCAAAGAAAGAAACCGGATAGTCATGAAACTCGCTTGACTAAAGTTTAGAAAAATCAAGAAAAAAATTAATTACTGAAACTCTACCTCCTGCAACTGAGGTTACTTCGAAATTTGATCTAAATGGATAAATTTCAGCCTGTGCTATAACTGAAGTTACATGAGATTGGCGAAAAAAAACCTAACTATATCAGAGCCATTTATCTTCCATTTCCTAGGTTTCCCGTAATTACCTACCAAATGAACGCACGAGTTTGTTACAGTATTGAATTGAAATGCGTCAGTCCCTTTTAAATTCTCCTTTCTCCATATCACAGAAATTAGGCTAAGCATAGACTCAAAAATGAACAAGGACTACCGGCCAAGAAAACTGCTTTGAGGAACTTGGTAATCTCACCCTCTCCAGTTTACCACGCCAAATTCATTGGCGGGAGCGGAGGCAGAGGACTTGAGTTGCACGATAAAGTGACACTTCCGAATGTAACAGCCGAGATTGCTCTGCCGCAGCCTAGATTCTTCTCGCCACGAGCTCGAGGACAGAGTCCTCTAAATGCTTTTCCCAAGATCCCGAGGTCAATTTTAAACGCCGCTCCTCTCAAAAGTCCCAAAGGAGACTCGAGCGCCCACCCCACCCTGCAAGCAGCGCACTTCCCGTTCGCTCAGGCCGGTCAAGAACCCTAACTTGACAGTGACACACTGAAATAAAAGAGGAAGTGGCTAAAAGACCGAACATTTCAAGACATATTTCTTTAAATTTTTTTTAAAGGGAGATCAATGGGTCTGTCTTCCAGGAAAGCTTCAAAGGGAGGTAGCCATCACAACCCGCTGGAAAGCTGCAGCGAATGACAGGGTTGCAAAACGAGGGTGACTCCTCTTGAAACATAAAATTTTAAAAAATCCTCGAAATCCTCTTGCTATCCAAAACGATCCCTCCCCTGTAGTGAACGCAACAAAACTAACAACTCCCACCCTGGGGAGTCGGACCTCGAGAGCGAGGCTCGGGGCCGGGTACGTGCCTGGTCTGCCCTGCCAAGTGGCAGAGGAAGCGCAGGGCACCGAGGCGCCCGGGGACCCGGGGAGCAGCTCCCTTACCTGGTTTGACCGGTTTGGGTGGCGGCTTCGACATGTCGCTTCCTGGAGAGGCTGAGCCCAAAGACCACGCACGAAAAGCCGACCAAACGCCCCGCCAGCCGGCACTGCGGGCGCCCCGAAGTTTCTTTTTGTCTGGTCCGCAGCGGTGCGCCTTCCAGGACCAGCTCCGACCCCTGGCTGCCGGACCAGCGCACGCAGGCAGAGCCGCCCGGCGCAGTGCCCGCCCCGCCCCGCGGCCGCCCGAGCCGTCCCGAGCGCGCGGCCGCGCTGACGAGGAAGTGGCCGCCGCCTCGCCGAGCGCTAATTGGCTCCCCGGCTGGCAGCTTCGGCGCGGCGGGGGCGCGGGCGGCGCGCACGGCGGCGCGCGCGGCGGCGGAACCAGCCGGAGCCGAGCGAGGGCGCCGCGGGCTTGCTCCCCGGCCGACCTGGCCGCGCGCGCCCCCGACGAGGAAGGGTCGGAGCCTGCAGGGGCGCGCGCGGGGCCAAGCTCGCCGGAGTCCCGCCCCGCCCGACGGGGTTGCAGCTGTCGCCGCGTCCGGCCCGGGTGGAATGGAGCCCTCGGTTGGCGCCCTCTGTCTGGGCCGCCTCTGACCCGGAAGCGGCGCGGAGCAAAGGGCTTTGGGCCTCTCATTAGCGAGCTCCGGGGGTTGCGGGGAGTTAGTGACAGGCGCGCGCTTGGCCGTCGCCTGTGCCGCTTTGCTTGCGGGGATTCGAACCGGCGGCCGGTGAGTACCTGCCTGGCCCCGCCGCGCCGCTTAGTCTCACTGGGGCCTGGAGGTGTTTCCAGAGGGTTCCTGCGCTGGAGCCCGACCCTGCTGCGTCTCGCATACCCTGTTGGGACTCTTACCGCTCTGAAAGGGCTGATACGTGGCCTGCCAAGGAGCATGTGTACTCGTGATGGCCTAGTGCCTTAGCGCCCCGTAATAATCCTTAAAATGGGAGTCTGCCTCCAAGAGTACGTACAGGTTGTTAGGAGAAGTCACCCTGTTAGGACAGGGTCAGATCTTGATCTCCATTCCTCTAGCGTTGGCGTTGACAAACTATGGCCCGCCTACGGCCTGCTAACTGAGAATGGCTTTTACATTTTTATTTGGCCGAAGGTAAATCAAAAGAATATTTTGTGGCATGGGAAAATTATATGAAATTCCAATTTCAGTGTCCACAAAGTCTTGTTAGAACACAGCCACGCTCCTTGGCTTATGTGTCGTCTGTGGCCGCTGTCACTTCACCGCAGCGGAGTTGAGCAGCTGTCCGCAAAGCTGAAAACATTTACTACCTGGCACCTCACAGGAGTTTGCGGACCTCTGACCTAGCAGATTGACTCTGCACTGGGAAGCAAAGGCTGGAGCATACAGGAAATGCAGCGTGCATAAGTTTACAATAGCACTGTCAATATTATAAACCAGTTGTGTGTTAGGAGGAAGAAAAACGGCAAGGAAAAGAGTTTATGTGAACTGAAGCTACCGAGTTTCTACTAGGGGTTAGTGAAAGATCTAGTGATTCTGACGGAAGGGGGCATGGGTTGCATATTCACAAACTCCATCCTTGGGAGATTTCTGTTTACCAAAAGGGAGCAAAGTTTAAACAACAGCAGGAAAAGACTTCCCTGTCGCATGGGAGAAGATCATCAAAATATCTATTGAGTAAGATAAATAAGAAGTCTGAAAACGTTTCACTCTTAAAAATATCAGACTGCTCATTAGACGCGTTGAAAAGCACAATATTTTGTTAGCGTGTTGTCATCCATTTGTATTAGGGAGTTGAAATCTTCCTTATAACCTGCTGATTCTGCACATGCCACCTCTGACCGTTTTGCAGTTTAGAATCTAAAATGTACCATGTTTAGTAGTGAAACAAATTAAATATAATAAACACATAGCAGTTATGAAGAAAGCACTCAACCACATATTTTACTTAGGGTAAAAAATAGTATAAAAATATTAAAATTACTCATTTCGGGTTTGCTCTTGGCTAATCTTAGTCTGTTCTCCTCCCGCTATGCAAAGGCTCTCTGCTGTTGAGGAAAGCTTTGCACTTACTGGGAGAATAGAGTACATAGATATCCCACGAGATTGGAAGTGGCATATATTCCTATTAATTGGATGCCCTGGATTGATGAGGCTGGAAGGTCCAAATGGTTGTCCCTCCGGAGACATGCAGTGAATTACGATTTATAGTTGATTAAGCTTGTGTTTGCTTCATGGAGTCTGCTGCTGCTATATTTGGAGCCTGGCAACTCTTGATTGCAAGCTTTTTAAATGTGATTTTAAAATAGTTCTTAAAGAGGGCAACAGGCAGTGAAATAACAGCCTGAACTTGGAGTTCATCTGAAGCTGCCTTGTGTATCCAACAGCGTTTTTGAAATAAACGGTTTCTGGAATTGCTACGCCCACCCTAACCACAGCCACACATCTTATGTCTGCTTCTCCCAGTTCTCCCCCCGTCCCACCACATTGTCACCTGTTCATTGCTAATGGGTAAATGCCCAGCATTTACCCAAACACTGTCTTGGACAGGCTGAGACTACTGATTAACATAAAACTAAGGGTTCCTGTTTTGGTAAAAACTTGCATTTGACTATGGGAGTTCCCTCTTGAGCCCAAGGGATTTTATAAGTAGGTTCTTGACTCTCCCTCACTCCTGGTTTCTGAATTGCTAGAGTTTCCACCTAAATAACCCCCTCAAGCCTGTTTCCAGTGCCACAACCACATTCGTTATTTACATGCGGTGTAATTGATACAATATTCTCATGTGTATGTAGGCACAGATGTGGCAAGAAGCACAGGGGACCAGTGCTTGCCATTCAGTGTACACTGCAAATACACACCCATCAATAATACATCAATAAAAATGACATCAATTATACACAAGAGCCTCACAGTTAAGCCAGCACGTGTGCAACATCCTTTCTTTGCTCCTAGTAATAAAGAGCTCTTTAGCAGCTTGGAAAGAGGAAAGAAGTTAAATTGCATGGTTTATTTTCGTTTCTGGCTTTTCCATTCACTAGCTGTGTGACCCTGGGCAAGACGCTCCCTTGTCTGGGCCAGTTTCGACTTCTGCAAAATGAAGGAGTGGACTAAGTGATCGCTAAGGCTGGCCTTCTCTGGGCTTGAGAGTGTGTGCTCTGACAGACTATCCAAAAAGAGACGAGGTGGGGGCAAGGAGTGACAATGTTTTATGATTTTTTTTTTTTTTGGCCAAAGGAGGACATCAATCTACTGTCTACTGCCAACATAATTTCATAGGAGAAAGGACATTTACCACCAAGAAAGTAAGAAAGATACCATCTCGAGATAAAGGGCAGCCTTTCCCTTCCCAAAAAAGGTGGTTGGCAGCCTTTCACTGACATATTAAAAATAAGAATAGGGTAAGATAAAATTCAAAAGCAGAAAAATGAGAATGCAAAAGTTTATTTTACGATACTCATCGTAAGCAGTTGTTCCTTAATACACTTTGGCAGTTTGGATGGAGATGTATCTTCAACAGTGCAATTCCGGGTGAAACTCGGATGTCCAACTTGTTCTGTTATTTTATTTTTATTGCAGTCATTACTGAAGTCTTGTCTTATGTAGGCTTGTTAATGAAAGTAGAACCAAACGTTAAGCAATTGGATTTGGAATATTCTGGATAAACTGAGAAGAAGCCAAGGAACAACAACGCTATCTCCACTAGGCTCTTCTCCCCACTCCTTACTCCCGGGGGAGCCTGGACACAAGTCAGGGGTAGGAATTGGGAGCCTCCAGCTCAGCCACCACTCACCCCACCTGCCGCAGCTTGGGTTCCTGATCACCCAGCCAGAGCATTGGGGAATAGAGAGCAGCATCAGTCAGAGACCACCTTCAGAACCACTACTCTAAGGTTCCCTGCAGCTGAGCTTCACCTTTTCACTTGAGGAGATGAAAATGGTCCTTGGAATATCCACAAGACTACTTTGGTGAGCCTTAGGGGGCATGTGCAAAACTGCCCTCCACTCTCTAGACCAGGGGTCAGCAGACGCTGACCTGTGGCTAAAACCTGGCCCTCCGCCTGAACATTTGCAATCAGTTTCATGATGGGGAACACTCACTTTGAGATCCAATAAGGGAATGTTCTCCCATAAAAAAGGAATTCCACTCTTCTCATTAGTAGACATGCATTACGAAAAAGAATTGTACTCAATTATTATTATGTCTTGACTTTCATCAAAAAATTGTGAAAATTTGTTTTCTCTCATTACGTAAGTACCTACATAATAACCTTCCTTTTGCCTCTTGTCCCACAAAGCCTCAAATATTTGCTATCTGGCCCATTTCTGAAAAAGTTCATCTACTGTGGCCCTAGACTTAGGCTTTTGGGTAAGGAAATAGCGCCCTTAAAGGGAATTAACTTCCTTTTGCCTCTGGCTACCAGTGACTTTCTCCCCATTTCAGAAGGGAAGAGACAAGCCAGCTCTGCAGGTTCCCTGCCATGGGGCGAATGGGCATCCCTGGGTAATTGAATCCTGCAGGGAAGAGACACCGTGGCTAAGCCAAGGGGAGCATGAAACTGTAGTGTGCTCTGTGGCCTGACAACTCCCCCATGCCCTTGAAAACAGATCTTCAGAGGTCAATGCTTGGCCGTGGGGGCCTTTCAGTTCACTTGGCTTCGGCTTACAGGCCCTGGGCGCACACCGGCTGTTGGCGCTTAGCAGGAGCGTGTGGCAGAGAGAAGCCAGTGCAGTGTGAAGCTCTTCCGTGGCGTGTGGGTAATCCAGGGATGGGGTAACCCAGGGTTCGCAGTCATCTTTCCCCCTCACCTGGCCCTCCTAGTTTAGGATCTTTCTTTTGCCCTTTTAGACATCTAAATGGTAAGCATTTGATTTTTTTTTTTTTAATTTTAGGATATTTTAGGAAGACGTGATTTTCAAAGCTAATTATGAAAACATTTGTCATTGGAATCAGTGGGTGAGTAGTTTTGCTACAGACAGCTGGTCGACATACTCAGGATGTCCAAAGGGTGTCTCCATGTGGACCTAGTTGGGGAAGGAGGAGCATGGAGAAGTCCTGAGTCCTGGAGAAGAGAGCCGGCCACTGTCAGATCTAAAACAGTGGAGCGTTGGCTACGTAAATGCCAACAGGAGATGGGAGAGTTTCCTAAAAGCAGAGAAACGGGCGAGTCAGTAAACAGGTTTGCCTGCTTTACCATTTATTTTCTGGAGCAGGCACCAGAGGCAAGGCCTGGTCAGATGCGACCTTGGTTGGGGGCGATTTGTCATTCCCCGTGTGGCTGCTCCTCCAGTGTGAAAGGAGGAGAACACCTATCATTTCTTTCCTGTTATGCCCAGCTTTGCACATGAGGAATAAGGAACCACCTCACCTCCACTCCTTTTTCCCCATCCTTAGGGTGACCTTATATCTTGAGCTAGTCCTTGTTGCCCTGACATAATTATTAGTCGTTTGCCCCTCTCCCTCAAAAGTGTCCTAAATCACATGGTACCTATGGTACCAGAGGTGGGCACGCAAATAAGGCATCAACAACAACACAGAAGGACATTATTTGTTTTGCTACTGTATTAGGTTCATCTTCCTTCTGAGTACTTTCACGTTATGTGTGGTCCAGTTAATAAAATATTTGAGACTACTGAAATTACAAGTTTGTAATTTGGGGGAGATCATTGTATTATATTACTATAGTAAGTAATGAGAAGTAAAATTGAATGAATTAAATGTCAGAACTCTGCCTTGTCTTGCTCCCAGCTAATCAGAACTGAAGTTCAGTTTTTCTCTGCATTGCTTTTCTTATCTGTCTCTTCCTTTCCACACTCACAACCACAATCCTAATTCAGGCCCTCATTCCCAAATTCCAGGCTCCCCTTCTTAGTCTTTCCTACGTACCTCTACCAGTTTAATCTTCACATAAAATTTTTAAATTAGTCTTTCACCTGATGAACAATATTCAGTGGTTCCCAATTATCTAGAATGAAATCTGAATTTCCTGGTATATGAAGACCACCCATAAATAATAAAAGAAATGTATGAGCTTTAGGAGCAGGCAGGCTGCAGGAAAGGTTTGATACAGGAGCTCAGTGGTGTCACCAAAGACTCAGTTTCTCTCCGTCTCTTCTCTGTATCTTCCTCCGTTTGAATTCATCCTAGAGTTGGCTCTACTTTTTGGTCACAAGGGGCTGCCAGCTGTGACCAGCTCGGGGGAAGAAAGTGCTTCTCTTCCCCTAGGTTGTGGGTCTCCCTTTGACTGGACCAGCTGTGTCACATACCCACAGTCACTGTGGCAAAAGGGATGGGATGACCTTGATTGGTTTAGGCCAGTGGGGCCCTCTCAACTGTGGAGTTGAGAGTGGGGTGGATTCCAACCAGACCTCAAAAACGGGTGGAACCTGGGGAGGCAGCGACCAAGTCCACTACAGGATCCACTCTGACTTTCTTTCTGCATGTGTGTGAGTAAAAGTCCCCTCTTCTCAATATTCCAGTACAGTGCCCTCTGTCTAGAAACCTGCCATGTGCATGAGGCACTACCCATAACTCCCTGAGAAAGCCTCCTCTTCACTGCCTGTTCCTCAGCAAGTGCCAGGATCTCAGTTTAGTGCTGCTGCTGCTGTGAAGCCCCTGCCAGACTCAGCTGCAGTTCCTGCCTTTCTTCCTTCCTCCAAACTCGCTATGTTGTATCTTTCTCATGTACTCACCGCTTGCTGCCCTGTGAAGTGATGATTCAATTGAGACTGCAAGGGATAGTAAGGGTTCTAAAGGATTCAGGGGCATCCGTGAACCTCCTGAAAATTTAGTGCATGTGTGAAGATGTTCGTTTTTCTGGAGAAAGGGTTTATAACCTTCATCAGATTCTTGTAAAATTCTATGATTTTAAAAAAACGTAAGATTCTTGGGCGGTGGAGTTAGACTTGGTATCCCATCTCTATTACTTGCTAGGTGTTCCCTTGGGCAAGTTTTATGAGTATATAACTTTTCAATCCTTAGTTTCCTCAACTGGAAATGGGAATATTAATATCTACCTGTTGCAGTATGGATTCTCCACTTTTTTGAGTAATTACAGACAGCCTTTTTAACTTCTCCCTAGCCAACTGTCATGTTCCAAATACAATGACCCGTCTTGTCACCTGGCACATAAAAAATCAAGGGGCCAGGAGTTGCATTTATTTGGGTGTTGTGAACAAAGGAGGAAGTGGCCCCAAGTAGTCACCATTTTCCTTCCCCAGATCCTAGGCTAGAAGATACTCCTGTCAGGGCACGCTGCCCCTGAGGGTGGACGGCACGTGCGGGGAGGCTGTGAGCCTGCTGGAGCATGCTGGAGGAGAAGAGTTGAGTTCTAAGGTGTCACCTGACCAGGATGGTTATATTCCAAGTATAGATCCTAGGCTCAGACTGTTAAATAGCACTTTCCCTCCTTTCCGGTCCCCCTGACCTGGACTGCCTTCTAGCTGGTCCATCTCCTCCAAATCTACAAAAATAGGGTGCTTATTTCTCATTGGCTCCGGTTAAGTCAGTGAGAAGGGGTCTAATTACTAATGGTTCGACTACATGATCTTAACAAAGAAATAAGTCTAGAAAATGACACATTTTCTAGCTAGATTGCTCATACTGTAATAGTTACCCCTGTTTACTGTCTATTTTAAGCCAAAATTCAGTAACTGAACTATGGACATTCAATATGGATTATAGACATTTTTTTAAAGGGGGAAAGATATATAACAGTATTTTCTCGATGTACAGGGTAACACCTATTCCCTTTTCCCTGTTTTCAAGGAGATCTCCCATATCCTACCCATGTGTGTTCTAAGGTTAAATGAAAAAAAACTTGTGACTCAAGTTCCTTCTACTTTGTAGATATAAGGTATTTGGGTAATAATTGAATTATATCCCATAAACGATTTCAGTGAATAAATATTAGTTCTTTTTCCCCTTTCTAGATTATAATCATTGCGATTCATTTTATCTGGGGTTAAGCACAAGTTCTTGCAAATAAACGTGCAGTCAGGAGTTTTTTGTGCTGTGGGCATTTCGTGGTATGGTGAAGTCTTGACTTCTCAGAGTAGTGGTTTTAAATGCACAAAATAAAATACAGGAATACAAAGGAAACTAGTTATGATAATATAGTTATAAAAATATTTTAAAAAACAAACTTGTAGCATTGCAATATATACACTTCTTTGTTAACTCATAACAATGTCCAGTGGTGGGTCTAAAACCTGCCGTAAATTTGAAATAATAATGAGTGTCAGTAATACTTCAAGATGTCTGCCCGACTGCAACATGATATGGAAATATCTGTGATTTCTATTGGTGACAAAGTCACAGCTACTATTAATAATACTGTTGTTTGTGACATATTTATAACTAAAGGAAATGCTAAAATTCTGTTTGAATTTAGTGAAAATAAAGATGTAATTTCTTTCCCATTCAAGTTCACAAGGACCCCAAATCTGTCCATAGACTCTTTGGAAGAGCCTCAGCCCGGGTAAAAGAACTCTTGGGTTGAATGACTGACTGTAGAAGTGCCTCCCCTCTGCTATGCACAGTGCCGGATGCTGGAAAACTAGATACACAGAGGAGATAGTCAGGGTCCCCACTGTCCTCGATGTCACAGTCCAGCCAGAAAGAACAAATAACTGACCGGATATGATAAACTACAGTGGACCTCCCGTCCAGCCCCAAAGTGAAGAGAGATTAGGGGAAAAGCAGGCACCACCCAGGAGATGTGAATTCAGGATAGATGAGCTTGCAATAAGCCGCCTCTACACTGAAACAAAATCACAGGACCATGTGCAGTTTTATATACTGGCACTAAAACGTGCTGCTCGTATTCTCTGTGTTGCATGTGAATCCTGTGACTGTCTCACCATACACAAAAAAATTCGTTTGCTTTCAACGCAGTAGCTGTATTTTTAAGTGTTAGTTTTACCCAGTTCACTTGCTCAGTAGTACCTTTCTCCTCCATGCTTCCCAGCTTATTTCTCGTCGTTTAGTCCATCAGATCTTCTTAACCTATGGTTTTACCAACAGAAAAAGCATTATTTATGAAAGAAGTAATTTTTTCTTAAATATTTTTTTAAATATCCGTTTTCTAAGATCATTTTAAAATGTTTTATGTTTTTTAATGCATCTTCCTTCCTGGTATTTTCAAGTTTTCTTTTCTTTTTCGGTTCAGTGTGACAAATGGTGGGAAGACAACACTCGCTAAGAATTTGCAGAAACGTCTCCCAAATTGCAGTGTCATATCTCAGGATGATTTCTTTAAGGTATCTGCAAAACTTCTTAGATAATTTATTTAACACAAAAAAGTTCTAGTAGCAAAGTAATTGAATTACATCCAAAAAGCCTTTGCTGAGTGATACAGGTTTTGCCATGAAGGGAAGCTCAATGCAGTAGTGTTACTTATCCACTAGATGGCACCACTGATTGGTGCTGATCTTTGATTTTATTAATCCTCATCAACAAGCGTTTATTAAAGTTTTATTGCCTCTTCATTCTATAATTGTATTATTTCTGCACGGCACAGTTTTGATAGATACTTTATTATTTTTCCAGCCAGAGTCTGAGATAGAGATAGATAAAAATGGATTTCTGCAGTATGATGGTAAGTAGTTGAGCTTGTAAACATTATGCGCTGTTGTTCATTTTCTTTTTCAAACCCAAATAACTTCGCTATCTATGAAGACAGTCTCAAAATGTGCTTAAATATATTGCTGTACTTTAAACCTGCTTTTGTACATGTTTCTGATTTATGTTCCGCTGTTTAAATAAGTGATACCTTTTCCCCAGTTTTATATTTAAAACTGAAAACATTAGAACAACAGATTTTTTTTCTGAAGCTGGGGCAGGGTGGGTTCGCAGTTATTCTCCCTGTCCCTGCCTGGGGCATACATAACTCTACCCCCCTCCCCCTCCCCCAGTCTTGCCTGGAGCACACTCTAAGGCCCATCCTCTGAGCTTACCTTTCCAGTGACCAAGGTACTGGAAAGCTGTTTTCTTTTTTCACTGCTCAAAAAGGTTAGTGAATATTTTTTACATGGGTTCACCTCACTCCTTTGCCCAGTCTAACACTGCTTTGAAGCCAAAGGATCAAAGTCCATCAGAAAAAAAGTCTATTTTCCTGTAAAGAATATCATGCTAATAAACTATATTTAATGGTCTTATCAGCTTTTATAAGATGATCATTGAGTGCTTATGCAAGCTAGCGACAGAGAGAGTTCTCTTAAAACGTTATAAAATACGTTCTTTATTTTTAACTTTAATAACCTTGGAGGAGAAATGTTGTGCAATCAATTCTTACAGACACATGATATTCTTAAGAGGCAAAATTCTTGACTGGCTGGTTGTTCTTGTGTCTTGAGCTGCAGCCAGCAATGTTTTTTTCTCCTCTTCCCCTCCTCTAAAGGTTAGTAAGGAGGATTATTACAAAGTAAGAGTTAAACAAGGAAAAACTATTTTCAACAATTAATAAAGAATTATTCCTAATTTAAATGAGTTCTTACAAACTGATAAGAAAAACACTAATATCCCAACTGAAACACGTCCAATGATATGAGTAAGTTATTCACTAAAGCAAAAGATTATTTGATTAATAAATGTACAATAAAAAGTCAACCTCAGAAGTAGTCAAAGAAATATAACTTACTTTTTTTCCCATTTAGCTAGTGTCGGGGGAAGAGGGAGAATCTCCCTCTGCCCTTTCCCTTAAGGTTCTTCTGGCTGGCCAAATAATCAACAAGACAGGTTAGCAGGAGAAAATAATACCAAGTTTAATAACATGTATACATGGGAGAAGCTCAGAAATGAGCAACTCGTCCCTCTGTCTAAGCTGCTTGCTTAAGTATTGCAGCTAAAGGCGAAGGAACGTGTTGGGGGTGGGTAGTGGCCTGGGACTTCAGAGGGCAGAAGGACAATTCTTTTCAGGGTCATCTATTGATAATTTGGTCAGGGAGAGATAGAGTTTTTGATAAAAGAGGCTTGGTGCCTTTGCTCTTGTAATCTCTATCCTACATTATCTTTACAGCCATCATGATAGAAGATCTGTTCCAGGAAGGAGCCACCATGTCAAATTCTTTAGGCAGTTAGTGGGGGAGGTCAAATGTCCTTCAGAGAAAACAATCAAGGTAAAGAGATATATTTCAGGGTGGCCAAATCTTGATCTCCCACACTAGTAAACAGATTTTTAAAGCAATGATAATTATCTAATGATGGCACAGGCTCAATAAAACAAAAACTGTCATAGGTGGGAGTATAAATTGGTACAACCTTTCTGGAAAGGAGATTGAGCATACGTCCCATAGACCTTAAAATATTCATGCCATGTGTTCAAGTGACCCACTTTTAGGAATCTATCTTAAGGAAAAATCTGAACTTTTTAGGTAAATGTACACATTTAAAGTAAGTCAAGGTAACGTTGAAATCTTTATGATAACCACCAAAAGAATAGTTTAAAAATGTATAGCTATCAAGTTTATAAATAGACGGAATCATTAAAATATAGTTGATAAATACAAAATAAGTAAAAAACAGAACTAAAAAATCAAAGGATGGTAGAAAACTAGAAGATGATTGTAAGGTGATAGATTTAAACCAAATATATCAGTAGCTACATTAAATTAAATGAACTAAAATACACCAAAGATTGTCAACCTGATTTAAAAAAAAAAAAGCTCCTCATAAGAGATATATTTAAATATTAGGATATAGAAAAGTAGACAATGAAAGGGGTAGAAAAAGATATACCATGCAAACACCTACTGAAAGAAAATTGGTATAACTATACTAAATTAGGCAAAGTAAACTTTAAGGCAAAGAGTATTGCTAGAGAAAAGAGAGATAAATGGATCAATTAAACAGGAAGATAAAACAATATAAAATTTGTATGCACCTAATAATATGACCTCAAAATACATTAAGCAAAAACTGACAAAACTAAGAGGAGAAATAGACAAGTCTATAATTATTGTGGGAGATTTTAATACTTAGTAACTAATAGAACAAGCTAACAAAAATTATAAGGGTATAACAGATTTGAACAACACAATTAACAGACTTGACCAAACTAACATATATAGAACGTGTACAACAGCTGAATACACATTTTTTTCCTGAAGAACACATGGAACATTAACCAAAATGGAAGACATACACAAGGACATGGAGCAAGTCCTAATACATTTCAATGGATTGAAGTGATACAGAGATATCCTCTAATCATAGAGAACTGAATTAGAAATCAATAACAAAAGAGTAAGTAGAAAATTCCCAAGTGTTGGAAAATTAATCAGTATCTTTCTTTCTGATTTTTAAAAACTTTTTCTTATGAAAAATTTTAAACATATACAAAAGTAGGCAAAAAAGTATAATGAATTCTCAGGAGTTCACCATCCAGCTTTAAAAACGATGAATTCTTGGCCAATTATATTTCATGTATACCCTCACCCACTTTCTCCTTCTATATTATTTTGAAGCAAATCCCAGACACTGTCGCATTTGAACTGAAGCAAAACACTTCTATATATCCCACGGGTCGAAGAATAAGTCACAGTGAAAATTAGAAAATATTTTTAAGAATGATAATGAAAATATGTTAAAACTAATGATACTTCTGGTGCCAGCCAAGATGGATTGGCCTCATTCCTCACTATTCTTCCTTCTTGTAACTGAAAACCCTGGATGGAATACAACAAACAAGGAAAAACTCTGAAAGATGAAAAGAAGAGAGCAGACTGACTAGGGACTGAGGGGAGTTGAGGAATGACATGGCTGTGAGTTCCCTGTGCTTTCATTTTGCCTCGCATATATCCGGGAAGGGGTGCTAGAGAAGTGTGCAGCATGGAACCATCAGTAGGTACACACGAAGACTCCCAAGAAACCTATTCTCTATAATCAAAGGACTGAAAAAAGTGGCCCAGCAGAATAGAAAATCATTTTGATCATGTCTACCCTACTCTAACCAAACACAAAAGGAAAAACCATGCTCCCCTCGTGGTGATAGCAGGGCCAGTGGGGTGCTATACCGCTGGGCCCACCTGGCACCAGGAGGGTGGGGGTTGGCCCTCCACAGCATCCACAGGGGTCACATCAGTGGAGCCCAGCTGGGAACTGAGCTTTCACACCCGCCCGGCAGCAGAAGGCAGAATGCGGCAACGGGAGGTGGGGCGAGTTGGCACTCCACTTTTCTCACCCAGGGAGTGTCAGTTACTGTCCGCAGGACCCAGTAAGAGCTGAGCTTCCATCCTCACTGAGCCACAGGAAAGCCACACTAGCACTCTGCTTTCCCCTTTTCCCCCCATGGCAGCCCTGACTCCAGTATTGATGAGGCCCTGCAGGGAGCTCATCCACCCCCACCTGGACCTGGACACTACACCTGAACAGGGTGACTGCCTGCAAAAAAGGAAGATTAAATATGATCCAGAGCCTCACAACATAATACTCAAAATTTCCAGGATGAGACTGAAAATCACTCGTCATATCAAGAACCGGGCAACTGTCAGCTTGAATGAGAAACGATAAGAAAGACAAGCAAAAGACACTGACTCCGTGATGACACAGATGTTGGAATTATCTGGCAAGGATTTTAAAGCAGCATTCGTAAAAAGCCTTCAGCAAGCGATTGTGAACATTCTTGAGTCAAGTGAAAAATAGAAGCCTCAATAAAGAAATAGAGGATGTGAAAAAGGACCAAATAGAAATTTTAGAACTGAAAACATGCAATAACTAAATTTTAAAACTCACTGAATGGGCCCAACATGAGAATAAATATGACAGAGGAAAGAATCAGTGGACCTGAAGACAGAACAATAAAAATTACTCAATCTGAACAATGGAGAGAAAATAGACTGAAAAGAAATGAACAGAAACGTGAGAGAGTAACAAAAGATCTAACATTCATATTATTGGAGTCCTAGAAGGAGGGGAGAAACAATGTGGTGCTGAAAAAGTATTCAGAGAAGTAATGGTGTGAAATGTCTCAAATTTGGCATAAGACATAAACCTACAGATTCAAGAATCTGAGTGAACCCCAAACAGGTAAAACAAGATGGATCAAGAGAAAAATAAAGAAGGCACAGATTACAAATATCAAAAACAAAACAGGTAATATCACTACAGATCCTAGAGACATTAAAAAGATAAGAGGATATTATGAACAATTTTATGCAAATAAATTTGAAAACTTAAATGAACTTGACAATTTCCTGGAAAAATGCAACTTACAAAAACACCAGAACAAAGAGAAAATCTTAATAGCCCTATATCTATTAGACAAATTAATCCATAATTTTAAAACCTCCCACTAAAAAACCTAAACCCAGATGGCTGGATTCAGTAGTTCTGGAGTAGGGTTGAGAATTTGCATTTCTGAGTTCTCAGGTGTTGCTGATGCGCCTGGTCTATGTACTACACTTTGAGAATCACTGTGATAGGATGCTTTTCTAGAATTACAATTGTAAGCTCTAAAAATATGCACATTTTAGAGTTCTGAAAATGACATATTCGTGACCTTTGTAAATTCTTTTAATAATTTAACAAGACCTCTTATTTATCTTATTAAATAAAGCAAGATTAGCCATGAGTTTATGATTGTCAAAACTAGTAATGGGGACATGGGAGTTCATTATACTCTACTCTCTACTTTTTTATATGTTTAAAATTTTCCATAATAAAAATGTTTCAAACGTACCAATTTATCAATATTAGAGTTTAAATTTATCTAAAACATTTGTTATTAGGTGTTTTGAAGGTTAAATAAAAGTGTTATTTTATACACTTATAGATCCCTGAATATACTCATCATAAAAAGCTACATCATAAAACTTTTGTTGTATTGATTTCTTATATTTATTTGTTTGTGTGAAGTACTTGAAGCGCTTAACATGGAAAAAATGATGTGTGCCATTTCCTGCTGGATGGAAAGATCAAGACACTCTCCGGTATCAACAGACTGGGAAAGTGCTGAGGAAGTTCCCATTTTAATCGTCGAAGGTTTCCTTCTTTTTAATTACAAGTAAGCCTTTTTCACTATAATATTGACTCTGAATGAATGGAGAAAAAACCTTGTGAACTAAATATACCGTTATTTTAGGCCCCTTGACACCATATGGAATAGAAGCTATTTTCTGACCATTCCATATGAAGAATGTAAGAGGAGGAGGAGGTAAGTTTTGAAATCACCTTTGTGGATTGCAACTCAAAAGACAAAATTTAGGAAAAACGAGGAAACAACATTATTGAGCGATGTACGTATGTCATTTTTCAGACAAGGGAAGCCTCGATTCTTTCACACAAAGAGCAAAACCTTTTTCCATAAATGGTCATCCATGTGGAGTAATGCAAATTACTTTTCTGAGAAAAGGCCCTTATATAAGCTATTTGGCTCATCTCCCTAAATCTTCATATGAAGCAATCCCATCTTGATTATGATTTTAAATTAGTGAGCCTGTATTCTGCTACAGCCACAAAGAACACTGATTAGTTTAAAGCTTAAGCCAACATATCAGTATCTCTATCATTATTTACATTGATATTTGTCTCCTAATTCTTTTATAAAGCACTAGAGGGGAAAAAAAGATAATTATGAGTGATAGTGAATTACAAAGTTAATTTGTGGATCAGAGAGTTAAATCTGTTGAAATGTCTTTGTAACTGGCGTTGAGTCTAAAATGTGTAGTCTTAATCCTGTTTAGATTCAATCTCCAAGTGATTTTCCATTATCCTGACTGTTATTTTACTTTATCAATTGTGTGTTTCCGTCAATGTAAAGTTTCCTACGTGTTTTGACAGTACCAGGGTCTATGAGCCTCCAGACCCACCAGGGTACTTTGATGGCCATGTGTGGCCCATGTATCTAAAGCACAGACAAGAGATGGAGGACGTCACATGGCAAATTGGTAAGTACCCTTTTCTCCCTCCATGGAGGGCCTTTTACTTGTCATTGCCTCAAAATACACAAAAGAAAGGACCTTAGGAGGCATTTTTCTCATGTATTAGATTATAAAGGACACTCTAAGGCAGAACACGCTGGGCTCCCCGCCTTCCACAACTGGCTTTCCTGGTTTATGTTTTTCTCTCTATGGCTCTTCTCAAAGCTTGTCACCTTCTAGCTGGTCATTCAACAAATATGGATTGAACGCCTTCCATGTACAAGGCACTGCCCTCATGATATCAAGGGAAATAAGGCAGACCCAGTCCCTGCTCTTATGAGCCTACATTCTACCAGGGAAACAGATAAACACACTAACTGCACAAGCTTGTCCTTCTAGCTGGGCTGACTGTGACACTGAGCTCCAAGGGATTGCCCAAGTCCCAGCAATCAGGGAAGGCTTCCTTGAGGAAGCCACATTTAAACCACACACTCTGATAGGTTTAACTGGACAAAAGGAGGTGGGTTGGGGGGATAGACTATCACTCCAGACAGTGGGGCTGGCACACGAAAAGGCCAGGGGGCAGGAAAGAATGAGCAGCACCTGAAAGAAGGTTGGTGTGTTTGTGGTAGAGATAACCAGGGGCGAGAAGTGATGCTGGTGATACAGGAAGGGTCATAGGCCATTTAAGGACTTGGGTTCTTATCCTAAGAGAAGTGGGAGGCCCTCTACAGAGAGGTTTTAAGCAAGGACGTGGTAGATATCAAATTCTTATTTTAGTAAGATCCTTCTGGCTCTGTGGAGGGTGGGTGTAGAGGGTGCAATATTAGATGTATGTACTCAATAGAACTGGGTGATAGAATAGATACGGAGGGTGCCGAAAATTGAGGTGTCAAGGACAACACCTTGGGAACTGGCAGTTGTTATTTCAGAAAACAGAAGAAAGTGAAGGTGTTGCAGAATTGTAAGGGAGGACTGCAGGTCTGTTTTGCACATAATGGGGTTGAGATGCCTGGATCTATGGGCCTGGGCTAAGAACAGATTGCTGGGATCCAGAGCTCAACACGGAGAAGATACAGAAAGCTGGAGAGAGAAAGCTTTGGAATGGGGGCAGAGGAATCAGAACTGATGTATACTTTTCAGAATAAAAGGAATTGGCCATATTGTGAGAAGCCTCGTGGCCTCCATGGGAGCTATGTCAGAAAGCACAGGGGGCCTCCTCATGGTCTGGCAGCCGTTATCATCCCTTCTTCAGTCCAGTTCCACCCGTCCTCCCCATCCCCGGAGCCGCGGCTGACGTTCTCGCCACACCACTTCCAGTTTGGACCATTGGTTTCAGGGACATCCTCTTCTTGCTGCCCCTCTCTCCCTCTCAATCTAAAATCCAAATCTAACCATGCTCCTACCTTGCTTAAATACCCTCAAAGAATCTCCAGCTCTCCAGGATAAAACCAAAACAGCCAGACATCAGAATCTCGAAAGACTAAGGCGCAGCCTTGCTCTCAAGTCTCTTCTCTGCACTGTTCTGCCTCCCCACATTCTAGCCTTTCCAAACTTTGCATCTTTTCCTTAACAGGCAGAGTTCTCACCTACCTCCCTACCTCTGCGATTTTCTGACTAGAAGGCCCTTTCCTTCCTTTAACCTACATAACTTCTACTTTATCTCCAAAACTGACTCTGTCACATGTCTCCTGGGCCTGGAGAATTCGAATTCAGTACATGAAGCAGAGCCCAGACCCCTGCATGGTTTCAGAAGTTTCACAGGTGATCCTGTTGCATAAGTAGGTTGGAGTACTACTCCCTTAAATGATTCTTTTGGGAAGGCACCTCTTCCGTGCTCCTAAAGTGTCACATGCACAATGCCACTTAAGTGTTTCTTTCTTTTTTCTTTAATAATTTTCACATCAGCTGGTGTGAATTTCTCTGTAATAAACCAAAATTTTTTACCTATTGTACCTGGCTATTATCTATTTCTTTCTCTAATGGCTATTAATTTCTTTCTAAGTTATGTTCTTTGGTGAAACCTATTGGTATTCTCAAGAGATGTCAGGTGCGAGAGTAAGCATCCTTTACTAATAATCCTGTTAGCATTTGAACTGCTCTCTTTTGCCCTTCTCAGTTTACCTAGATGGAACAAAATCTGAAGAGGATGTCTTTTCACAAGTGTATGAGGATCTAGTACAAGAACTAGCAAAGCAGAAGTGTAAGTATTGTCCTGTCGAAGTGGATGGTGAAGGAACAGCCAGGAAAATGGTTCATTGCATACCCAAGAGTGGCATAGCATAATGCTAATGTGGGAGCGATTATATTCATTCATCCATTGCTTTGAAGATAATTCAGAATCAGAGACTCTGAATGGGTTTGGGGACTTGATTATTTTGTTTGTGAGTTTTTTAAGGGTAAAAATGTTCACCCTTTGTTGCATCTCTTACTAATATTTGTGTTCAAATTTTTTAGTAGATGGCTGTTACTTCAATGGGATTGAAGTTATCCTTTGAACAGAGTGAAATAAAAATGCTGATGGTCTTGTTTTCATGTCTAGAGCTCCCCTTCTCCTTTGTTCCTCTTAAAGATTTTCCATGAATTTATATTTCCCAGATACCTCAAAAATAAACCCAAGATTTTAAAAATTATTTATCAAGTGTTCCTTTAAGGTTTTCATATTGGACGACACATTTTGCAAGTGACGGAAATTCTCCTAAATCTGGCTTAAGCGGAAAGAAGTACAGCGGTGGCAGTGGCTTCAGGCTCAGCTGGATTCAGGAGCTCAGATGGAGTCCTCGGGGCTCTGCCTCACTTCCGCTCTCTGTGGGTTTATTTTGAAGTCAGACTCTCTCCACTGACAGACATGATGCCTCTTGGCAGCACCATCCTCCTCGGTCCAACAGCCCCAGTGGAAAAAGACAGTTTATCCTTTTTCAAGCTTGTCCATGAGTTGATAAATATTGAAGCTGGGTTTTGGGTATAGGGAGTTGTGTATTATTCTCACTACTTTTGCATATGTTTAAAATTCTTTATTTTAAACAGTTTTTTTAAAAAGCAGTTTTCCATTTTAGCCCAACTGAAAAGTCCCATGGAGACTGTGGTCCTGCTTGGGTCACGTGACGTTTGCTAAACCAGTCACTGTGGCCAGGGGGATGGCGTGATTGGCTAGGACTGGATCATGTACACATCTTGTAATTGAATACCTCTCCTAAGGCCTCCTGATTTAAGAGGAGAAATTACCCAAAGGGAAAGCAGGGCAGGAAGTAGAAACCATAAGAAGGAGGATGACAAAGCGTGCTAGGAGAACAAAACTATAGATCCAGCTGCATGGCTGACGCATGCAGAATGCAGTCATCAGCTGGCTCAAGAGAAGACAGGACGAGTCACTCCAGCGGTGAAGAATATTACATGCTTTTTTGGGGAGAAGCAACTACCCTGGTCCAAATGTCATCATCTCTCAATAAGAATTAGGTTTCCTATGTCCTCAATAAATTCCTATCTGAGTAGGGGACTGAGCCCAGCCAGGAGCCCACTGATCCTGCACACTCCCAATTTCAGGGTCAGTCCTTTATGTAGGCATGAGCCCATCTGAAGAAATTTTAGGACCGTTTTTAAATTTCTTCTTTTAAGTGGAACTGAAAATCCTTGCTAGGTATGCCTGCCTACCCCCTGCCATCTGTTACTTAGATGAAAGGCAGGCCTCCTGTAATGAAGCTCAGGGCACTGGCGTGAGTGGATATAGAGAGTGTAGGGTGAAGGGAGGGGCCCAGCCTTCATAAATGATAGCACCTGAGCCAGAGCCTCTTCTCTGAGAGTTACTGGCTTCCTTTCTGGCCCTAGTGAGATACTTCCAGGGGCATTTCAGCCACTGGACACATACCTTTCCATCCTTTTGTTAATGGCCAGTGCTTAGCTCCGATTCTCCTTTAGTGACTAAGTCATCCACTGGAGTGTGGCCATGTGATCTACCTGCTGATAAAAATGAAAGGAGCCTTGATTATGTAGCTCAGGTACATTGCCCCTAATTCCATACGAAATGCTAGCTTTTGCCATCTGATCCAAGGCCCAGGAATAGCTGGCCTGTTTTGATGGGCGCCGAAAGCCCACAAGAAAGTACATTTCCATGTGTGTGACACCCTTCTCTTTCCTCACCTACATCCTAGAGGCTTGTAAGGAAGTATTCAGCCCTACCTTTTAAAGCTATCTTGCTTGTGTTCTAGATATTGGATAAAGTTAAAAAAGAAAAAAGAATAACAAATGTTGGAAGAGATAAAATCCAGAGCAGATCAGCTTTTCCTACCTCCAAGATGTATGTGAGTTTTTTCCAGTTGCATAAATAAGTCACTGTGTTATCTGTAGTAGTAACCCACCACCTTTCCCAGTTCTTCCAACCACCGTGCCCTGGCACAGGCAGCCTGTAGGGTCCTCAGCATAGCCTGGTTTAACCCTCAGTTTGGGACTGAGCTAGCAGTGAGGCCTTCCAGAGTTTCAACTGACTGCTCTTCAGGCTTCTCAGAACATCTCGTAAACCTGCTTAACTGATTTTCCATTCTAAGCATATAAAATCATAATTGTGGGGGCCAGTCCAGTGGCGTAGCGGTTAAGTGCACGTGTTCCGCTGTGGCAGCCCGGGGTTCACAGGTTCAGATCCCAGGCAGGCACCGGCACACCACTTGTCAAGCCATGCTGTGGTGGTGTCCCATATAAAAAGTGGAGGGAGATGGGCACAGATGTTAGCCCAGGGCCAGTCTTCCTCAGCAAATAAGAGGAGGATTGGCGACAGATGTTAGCTCAGGGCCAATCTTCCTCACAAAAAAATAAATAAATAAATAAAATTGTAATTGTGATAAAGCAATAATAATGTAAGGGAAATAACAAAGATTGAATTTAATTGTTCATGCAACAATAAATGACCCAGGAGAGTAAGGATATGAAGTTATATATTCAATCCTTATTTAAATCTGGACTTTGAGGCAAAAGTGAATCATTACCTATTCTCACTATAACAAGGCAGTCTAGCCACCAGGAACATTCAGACTCCCTTTAAAAATATTTCTTTTCATCTCTTTATAAAAGCATATTAATTATTTTTTAAAAAGTTTAATGTAAAAGCAAAAGGCAGAAAATAATCACCTATATTCCCACTAGTCCACAATGTTAACATGTTAATGAGTACACATCCAATGTTCTTGTTGTTCATGGCAGTCTCTCTCTTTTTTTTTTTTTGGTGAGGAAGATCAGCCCTGAACTAACATCCATGCCAATCCTCCTCTTTTTGCTGAGGAAGACCGGCCCTGAGCTAACATCTATTGCCAATCTCATCATTTTTTTTTTTTTTCCCTTTTTCTCCCCAAAGCCCCAGTAGATAGTTGTATGTCATAGCTGCACATCCTTCTAGTTGCTGTATGTGGGACGCCACCTCAGCATGGCCGGACAAGTGGTGCGTTGGTGCACACCCGGATCCCAACCCGGGCCATCAATAGCGGAGCGCGTGCACTTAACTGCTAAGCCACGGGGCTGGCCCCCAGCAGTCTCTCTTTTATGTGGTTACGTGGTTTACATGTTAACTACCATGCTTATCTCTGTTTTTAAATTAGTATTTAATATTTAAGAAGCTTTAGAGTCCATTAAATGAAACTAAATAAAACTAAATAGTTCTCCCAGTTAAAGGATTCAAGGCTGAGTTCTGTTTTGCTCATTGAAAGTGAATTATGAGACTTGACATTGACATCTTAGTGCAGAAGAAACATGTCACATGTCTAGTTTCAAACCAAAGGAATAAGAGATGGCAAAATAAAAATCTAATAATCAAATGTTTGTATTTTTCTTTTTGGTATTTTTCTATATTGAATTTAAAATATAATTTCCAGTTATAACGTAATAGTAGTGTAATTAGTATAATAGTTAAAATTAGGGCCGGCTCCGTGGCTTAGCGGTTAAGTGTGCGCGCTCTGATGCTGGCGGCCCGGGTTCGGATCCCGGGCACGCCCCAGGGCACCACTTCTCCGTCCAACGCGAGGCCGAGTCCCACGTACAGCAACTAGAAGGATGTGAACCTATGACATACAACTATCTACTGGGGCTTTGGGGGGAAAAAAAATGAATAAATAAAATCTTTAAAAAAATAAAAAATAAAAAAAAATAAAATTAACATAAGATTATTGAACCCTTTCCCAATTGTTGGATATTTAGTGTTGTTACAAGTTTTTCACATTGGCAAATAACGTGCTATAAAAATATCTGCACATATTGCTGTTTTTTTCTTCTTGATTATATTAAAAATTTTCAGAAGTAGCACTCGCTTGGTCAAAGGGTATAATCATTTTTACATTTTACATACTTCAAAGATTAAATACTATACAAAAATATGTGGGTTTCTCCAACATGAGCTGTGTGATAAGGATGTGGTATGTTTATCATCAAGTTCTAAGCCAAAGTCACCAAATATTCAGCTAGGCTTCCTTGGTTTAAGAAAAAGATTCAAGGTAAAAATACTTCTTTCCTCAAATCAAGGATAACACTCCCAGACAAGAATTCTACTGCAACCATTCACACTTTGGGATATTCTAGTTCTCAAACTATTTCATTCCTTGAAGTCAAGGATTATTATACCAGTTGCAAATGATATTGAATATCTAATATCTTAAGTTAGGCTTAAATTTAATGCAAGCATTAAAAGAATAAGACTTGGACTCTATTTAGTTCTTTACGGAAAACCAGCACTTCTAGCTCTGGAATCCCTTTAATCTTAACATCCTTAGATTTACTCTTGTTACTGTGAAGATTTAATAAAATGAGAATTGGAATTCTCCATTAATTTCCTTTCTATCTTTATTTCCAAGGTCTGCAAGTAACAGCATAAAGATGGAATGCACCAAATTCTTCCTGGGGTGAATTAGGAAACTCAAAGGAATATAATCAAGAACCTTAACCAAGATACAATATGTACATGGGTACAGTGACGGCTGTTGTTTTGTTTGTTTGTTCTATCACACATGATTTCCCCAACATTCGGAACAGGACATAGTTGTCCATGACAGTGGACAGGAATTTACCTTAATGAGTTGTTCTCACTTCAAGGAATGCGTAGATATAGCATAGCTCACGGTGAGTCGGTTCCTCTAGACCAGTGATTGTCAGACTTTGCTGAATGAGACCCAGAGTAAGAAATAAGATTTACATCACAATCCAGTATATGTACAATCTACTGTGTGTGTGTTTGTGTGTATGTGTCTATATGTGTGTATGTATATGTGTATGTGTATGGATGTATGTGTATGTATACACACACACATCAAGTATCACAAAACATTTACCTGATATACAATGCACTCTGATATTTTTCTATTTTTACTTTTTTAAAAATATTGGTTATCATCCCATGCCAGTGCCCACCTTCTACAAATAATGGTATTACCAGGAGTAGCAGTCACATTGAATAAATCAACAATTTACTACAGTATCTTTTTTGTGTGTTGTTGCTGCTGTTATTGTTTTTTGCATGTGTCTAAAACCACTGGATCATCATGTAGCTTATGTTGAGACTTTGTTACAAATAGGAGGTTTTTTCCTGTGTTTTGTTTTTCTCAAACCAATGGTCTAAAGTCACAGAAATAAGTTACCTCAATGATATGTAATACAGGGGACCTTGCATTGAAAAGATCTGAATTGTGTAACTTTTTGAGGCCTCCTTCAATGCCAGAATTTAAATTATCTACTGTACTGATCAACTTTTTGTTTATTAATAACAAACAGATGGCTCACACCCCTCTCAGTCCTTAGAAATATAAAATATATTGTTATATTAATTTTAAACATTCTCTACAGACTCATTTGATTATCTCTCGTTATTTCTATATTTCTGACTAGCTTGCATTCTGATGATTAGGGAGTTTTTTGGTCACACACTACAAAAAAAACCAAACCTGGGCTCAAATCACAGTTATCCACTTAATAGCTGTATGACTTTGATCAAGCTATTTAAAGTACTGATTTCCTCTTTTTGAGATGGGGATATCAACAGTACTTAGTATGGGTGTGTAGTATAGAAGAAGAATAAAGTCAAAAGTCTTTTTTTTTTGTAAGTTTTTTTTTTTTAATTTATTTTTTTTGTGAGGAAGATCAGCCCTAAGCTAACATCCATGCCAATCCTCCTCTTTTTGCTGAGGAAGACCGGCCCTGGGCTAAGATCTGTGCCCATCTTCCTCCACTTTATATGGGACGCCGCCACAGCATGGCTTGACAAGCGGTGCATTGGTGCGCACCTGGGATCTGAACCCGGGCCGCCTGCAACAGAGTGCGAGCACTTAACCGCTACGCCACGGGGCCGGCCCCCAAAAGTCCTAATATGGCCTCCACGGCGTTCCCTGTTCTAGCTTCTGTGTACCTCTCAACCTTCACTTCCCATCACCCCACCCACGGCTATTCAGCCACTGGGGCTTCCTCTCCTCAAATGTACCAGGACCATTCCTGCCTCGGGGTGGCCACAAATGCTGCTCCCAGTGCTTGTAGCAAACTTCCACAATGCTTCCCTTCAGATCGCCCCCAAAATCCCACCTCAGGGAGGCCCTCCCTGACCCCCCATAGGTGCTCTCAAAGTTCCCCGATTTTTTCTTCAGAGCACTCATCATAATTGCAATCATACCGCCACTCACAGAATCACTCGGTTAGTGGGTCTCTGCAGCTAGACGACAAGCTCCAGGAAGGCAGGACCTGCCTCTGTGACTTAGCTACAAACACGTCCCTGCTAACTAGAACAGTGTCTGGCCCATGATGAACACACACAAAAATGTTGGGTACTTTTTTATAAATAACTATTATATCAGGAATGAGTTCACATGCAAGCAATATATTATTGATTAATAGCTTACACTCACTGGGTTGTTTGTTTGTTTGTTTTTTACATAACAAAAAACTCCAAAGCAGGCATTCCAGGGTTTGTACATAGAGTTGTCAGATTTCGGGGGAAAAAATTTAGAGGACACAGTTAAATTTGAATTTCAGATAAACTATAAATAACTTTTTAGTATAAGTCAGTCCTAAACATTACATATTTAAAACTGCTGTTTTTCAGAAATTCAAATTTAATTGGATGTCCTATATTTTACCTGGCAACCCTACTTTAGCAGCAACACAAAAATGTCATGAAAAAGCCAGATCTTTCATCCTTGACTGTGGCCCTATCTCCTGGAGGTCACAGGAAGGCAGCGGAAGCTCCTGGCATAGTGTCAGCTATCAAGGCAGGAAGATAGCTGTAGAGAGGCACAGACAGTCACATGCCTTCCTAAATCACCCGACGGTGTCCTCAACACACTTGCCCCTATGTCTCAGGGGCCAGAACTGGCTCACATGGCCACTTCTCACTGCAAGGGAGGCTGGGAAGAGGATGTGGTGATAGATTTGGACCAATTATGATTCATTGCCTGGGGATGTTGCCACCGGAACAAAAGCCTCTTTTAGCAAGGAAGGAGGAAGAAATAGGTAAGAAACTGGCAGTGTCTACCACAACCTTTTTTTCTGCATACTCTCTCTGGCCATGGTTTTATCAAGCTTGGATTACTGTAATTCCAAATTACTGTTATCAAAACAGTAGGAATTTTTTTTTTAGAGTAGAAGTCTAAATATGATTTTTCAACCTTCATTTCCAAGAATTTCTGAGATACCTTCTTCTTCTCCACAGAGAGGCATGTCTCTGCTGATTGCAAATCGTTACCCTTGACTTTTCCCCCTGTTTCAGCATGTGAAAATAGGTCAGAGAAAGACTTTATCTTGGGGGGCGGGGAGAACAACCTTAACAGATATTAAAAATGGAAACATTCAAATCATTTTGGGAAGAAATAAATCTTTTTGCTTATTACTATCAGTGAGAAATAAGTCCGGAATTTGAAATAAAGAACACCGGTGCTTCATTTCAGTATGTGCAGTTTCACATTATAGTTAATCTTATCAAAGCAGTTAAGGGGATATTGTATCTATATACTATAAGGGAGCAAATCTGCTGAAGTCTTTACTTTCTGTGCATAAATTTCCTCAATCCCTTTAGGATGAATTTGCTATAGGAAGGTTTCATTGTGCTTAATGTTAAACTCAGAGGAGGGAGTTTAAAAGAGGACCTCATGCATCGTCTATTACACTAAAGGGTGAGATTCAAGCCCCACAATTTACCTTTTAAGGATATGCTGGTGGTAGTACATCAAATCATAAAATGTTGGAGCAGTATCAGCTGGTCCAACGCTCTGTATTTCAGTATGGAAATCAAAACCAGAGCTGGTGCCCTGCCCAACCCCATGCAGCTAGTTAGTGGTGGGACCGGGGCCAGACCACAATCCCTACACCACGCAATGCATACACACACATTTTTAATTTTAAAGCAAAGAATGGCAGAAAAATCGGCTGCTAGAATACATCATCTCTCCCTCTCTCCTTTGAAGAGAGCAAACTGAGGAGCCTGGAAAGGTGAGAGCTGCGTCAAGGAAAAATGAAGCTTTCTCTTCTGGGCTATGGCAGCCTAGCCAAGGAGGCAAGCCAGCTCCTGAGGTTATCCGTGGAGCAAGGAGCAGCAGTGAGCTCGTGAGCTCCATGCCACTGTCTGGCTGTGCTGACCTTAGCTTTGTGGCTTCAGCTGTTCTTTCAATATTCCATCCCTGGTGGAGAGTTAGGAAAAAGCAAGGATATGGAAAAGGTTGAATAGGCATTACTCTCCACTTCTGTGCACACAGAAATAGATGAAAATTGCAATAGCAGCTTTGGGGTCCTAATCAAGGTAGCATGACCTGCAGATAAGAGAACACCAAAAACAGAATTTCTTACCAAAATGAGCATATCTATGCAGTCAGGCCCCTAAGTCCAGAAACATGTCGTCAATGCAAAAATAGAGATATAGTAATATGCTCCCTGCTAGCTTCCAGATCCCAGAGAAGTTGGGTTGTCTTCTTCAAGATTAAAAATTGAAACTAAAACTCATACAAGGAAAATCCTATTGACTCTTCCCTTCAAGCCTGCACAGCAAGTTCCTAGACCTTACTGTGACAACACCAGTGGTTCTCAAACCTCAGCATGCTGTCAGAGTCACTTGGAGGGCTTGTTAAAACACAGATTGCTGGGCTCCAACCCCAGACTTTGTAATTCAGTAGGTCTGGGGTAGGGCCCGGAATTTGCATTTCTCACAAGTTCCCGGGTGACGTTGACATTGCTGGCCCAGGAACCACACTTTCAGAATTACTGCTGTATAGTGGACACACGGCAGCTTGCAGACCCAGGAGGGCCCGCACTGGCTGTTATTTGGACACTACCAGCCTGAAATTATCAGTGTTATCAGTCCCTAAAGATATTACAGAATCATTCTTGTGCCAATTATTGATTTTATTCACTCTTAGCTCCAAATTCCTCCTTGATGCCTCATCTGTAAAAATGTGTCTGGGCCCTTTAAATACTTTTCCTTTGCCAAGTGGAACTAAGTTAAGCTTTGTCAATAGACCAAGCTGGAGAGACACTGCAGGGAAAGGATTTTGCAGTTTGGTTCCTGTGGGTAGGCAACTGTAGCAGAGGGCCTCTAGAGAAGCACCACCCCATGAGTGGCTTTTCCGTGGCACCTGAGAGGGTGGATTTCCCCCAAATTCCAGAGGGTGGATTTCCATCAGGTTCCTCCCATTCAGTGAGCCGTGGCAGTGCCTTCTCCAACAAGGTTTGGCTCTCAATGGAGGGGGAGCGGGGAAGGAGGGCCACACCTGTACCTTGGTGTTCCATCTCAGCCCTAAAGGATGTGGATGTTCCTTATATCTATCTTCTTTAGAGTTTTCTTTACTTCCTAGTAGCCAATCTCTTGTTTATATTTTATTTAGATAATAAATGGGTAATTATTTATTGTTATATGTATGTATTATATATTTATATTTTCTATATTTTATATTCTACACATTTAAAAATGTATTTATAGAAATATATTTAAAATATATTTAATATATATAGTGATTATATATCTGTTTATTAAATTTATATACTTATTTATTAGATTTTTTTAAAATAATTATTTTATGTAAAGAATTTATAAAATTCTTTATATTAAACGTTTCTTGTTCACGTTACTCTGTGGTTTCTCTCTCCTGATTGGACCCAGATTGATATAGCTATTGGGTATATCAATAGCTGATTTATAGAAGATGAATTTCGGCAACTGTGTGGCTGCTTTTTTTTTTTTTATTTTGCTATCTCTTCTCTCTGGGATACTATGCTCACAGAATAAAAACATCTCGGCCAATCAGCAGGGCCACAGCCTGCAATCCTATGATCTTTATGTTACTATTCCTCTTTCTACCACAGACATTAAATGAGCTCCTGAGGGTAGCTTGGATAGTCTCAATTTGATAGTAAAGTTTCTCAGGCAGGAAAAGAGGCTTGGTTTTTTGAGTGAGAATTTGAGGAAAAATTTTAAACGTGACTTGTCTTTTTTAACAAAATCTACTATCTATTGGTCTGAATGTTATATAGAAGGATTTTCTTAAAACCTCAGAGTGACCATGATGAAATAATTCAACAGGAAAATAATTTCTGACAGCAGTGATATTCTGTAATGTTCTCCCAAGACTTAAATTCTAGTAGTGTGTTCATCGTATTGTATGAACATTTGGACTTCTATGTAGTGGTCTATAAGTTTACAATAATAACTCACCTTTCCTGAGCACTTACCATGTGCTACGAATGGTGCCAAGTGTTGTTAAGAAATTTTTCCGAAGCTTGGAAATAGGCAAAAGAGGTACTGCATGTCCTTCCCGGGTTATCTAAGCATTGTCTATCCTAGTCACCAAAGGATTAGCCAGTTCTCTAGGAGTATGTACCTTTGTTTGACTTGCTATTGTCTCTGGATTAGGATATTTTAAATCCCATAAGCGTAAATGTTATCTTGCAGAAACTGATAGCCAGGGTTTCTCAACTTCAGCACTATTGGCATTTAGGGCTAGATAATTCTTTTTTGTCAAGGGCTGTCCTGTGCATTGAAGGATGTCTAGCACCATCCCTATTCTCTACTTACCAGATGCTAGTAGCACCCCTCCCCACTTGTGACAACTGGAAATGTCTTCAGACATTGCCAAATGTCCTGTGGAGGGCAAAATTACCCCCCTTTGAGAACAACAGATGTTAGCAATGAAAATTAAATTTGTCCAGTAGAGATGCAGATGATTTATCTGGTAAAAAAAGATAACCCTAAAAGTTACAGTTTTATTGCCCTGTACAGTAACCAGTTTTGTATCTAAATTAGCTATGTTATTCAAGCCTTTTTCTTGCAGCCAGCATAAATGCTTTGCTCTCTCCAATTTTCTTTGAACCACTGTTACCATCTTGCCAGTTCCCTCGTTAACATGTTAAATGAATCTTTGACACATGCTCACTTTATATTTGCACAAGAGTGATGTTTTTAACTTTTTGAAAAGTATATTTTGACAGTATTTTACATACATTATTTTATCCTTATAACAACCATATAAATGTAAGGCTTTGAGAGGTAAGGTCACTACTCAAAGTCACACTGCTAACAGTTGTTGGGTCCAGGTTTGGAACCCAAGTTTTCATGACCCCAAATAGTGAGCTCTTATCCACCATGCTGTACTGTATCATGAGGCTAGTCCTAAGCTCTGTGGCCTGGCTTGCTGTTGTCACTGCTATTAGCCACCCAATTTATATACCACGAAAAGGCTTCATAGTTCACAATCCAAGAACCAGAGTAGCCTTCTAACTTTGGAATACTCTATGCTCACGTTATTACAATATCACGGAAGTCAACACAAGAGGAGGCTGAGAGAGGAATACCTGGAATCTGTAGCTATTCAATTCAAGAGGCTACGTCCATTCTGCAGGCTTCTTGAAGTTGTCTCCCTGAGTGAGTTGCTGCTCTCTCTCTCTCCAGGCAAAAGAGAGACCCAGCAGACTCTGGGGACTTGCTTATCCTGGTATTCACTTTTTGTCTCTCTTCCTGTTTTACGAATGGGCGATGTGGTAGAATAAGGCGCAAAGGGAATGATGACATCAGCCCTTAAAGTTATTTTGTTTAGGTCAATGGTGATCTTCATGTCTTCTCTGTCTGGTCCGGTAATACTAATCACAGTGGGCAGCATATAAATCCCTTATTGGATTCTCTGATTAAACAATCATTTTCCTGAGTCTTGACATCCTTAGGAAGTAACTTAGCTTTATGAAAAATATATGCAAAAACTTGGTGTGTTCCCAGCTGCTGGGCTCATCCTGCACCCTCTTGTTCCCTCTGCTCCCGCCTCCCCTTGCGTTCTGCTCTGCCGTGCCCTGCTCTGAAGAGACACCTGCCATCTCTCCCAGCAAGCAGGTGCCTGCGGAGGAGGGCAGGATGAGGCTCCGCTATGCCAGGCTCTCGCAGCCACCACTGCTCTGAGCAGGAGGTCTGCAAGGGCCACAGGCTATGACCTGTACAGTGCGTATGATTATACAGTACCACCTATGGAGACAGCCCTTGTGAAAACCGACATTCAGATAGCTATTCCTTCTGAGTTTTATGGAAGAATAGCTCCACATTCTGGCTTGGCTGCAAAACACTTCATAGATGTAGGAGCTGGTGTCATAGATGAAGATTATAGAGGAAATGTTGGTGTTATACTGTTTAATTTTAGCAAAGAAAAATTTAAAGTCAAAAAGGGCAGTCGAATTGCACGGCTCATTTGTGAACTGATTTTTTTTTTTATTCCAGAAATAGACGAAGTTAAAGTTTTAGATGACACTGAAAGATATTCAGGAGGTTTTGGTTCCACTGGAAAGAATTAAAATTTATGCCAAGAAGAAAAAATGAGAAAATGTAGTTTTTTCTTAAAAGAAAGAGTTTTTGCTTTTAAAAAAAGAAAAATGCATGCAGTTATAAAAATAGCTATCACTTGTAGGGTGCTTACCACATACCAGGCACCATTCTAAGCTCCCTACATATGTTATCTCATTTGATATTCATTAAACCCTGTTAGAAGATTCTACTATTTTTCAGATGAAGAAAATGAGGCACAAAGAGGTTAAATAACTTGCCAAGGCCACACAAGTAGTGGCAGAACCAAATTCAAATTTGACTTCTGAGTTCATTCTCTTAACCACTACACTCTACCGTGATAACAGGAATCGTTGACTATTCGATTGACAGGAGTGGAATGAGGGGGATAAGGGCTATGACTTCACTGAGGATATGACTGGCTGAGTGTTCTGGAGGCCAGGATATGTGGGGGATGTAAGACGAGAAATCCTCCAGACCTCTATTTTTATGTGGTCTTTACTGAAGTAGAGGTGGTCCAGGGCTCAAAAAAGGAGTCCCCTCCTATGACCACCCTGACAATACTGGATTGAGGATATATTGCCTAGCTGGTCCACAACTGCTAGAAATAGCAGATTTATTTGGTGGGAGAGTTGATGTCCAGATTGGATAATTATAATTGCTTTTAGTAATAACAACATGGAGAAGTAATGTTTACTTCTTATAATTAGAAACCTTAACTCAATTCACTTATTGGCCTATTGGTAAGTTATAAGAGCAATTAGAAAGTTTGAGGCCTTTAGTAATAGAGATAATGTCTACTGCCTAAAAGTCATTTATTTCACTCAAACACATATAGGAACACAAAGTGCTTCCCATCTTTCAGGCCACCTATCCTACCACATCCATGAAAGTTAGGCTAACTGTAGGAATTATTACCCCACTTGAGAACACAGGAAAATGAGGTACCAAGATATTATTTGGGACCACTCAAGTAGACTGCTTTGGAGCCAGACTTTTAACAAAGGTAGACATTCCTAGAGAATTGGACTTATTTCAGTATAAATTGTGAACTAGGTCTCTTTTCCAATCTAATATACTTTCCTCTGTCATCTTTTTTTCTTTCCAATAGGCTTGTAATGACGTGCTCACACACACACAGACACACAAACCATTCTTAGGATACAATACTTCTGGGCCTGCAATTATAGGGTCCTCTGTGTTTTGGGGCATCCTATGCTCACAGGAGACAAAGATTAAGTCAAGGATGTAGCATGTGGAGAAAGCGGCAGCAATGATTGGTCATGCTGAAAAGTGAACCAGCCACGTGGAAATCATGGAGTTCTCATTCCAGCCCTGATGCTTGACCACGGGCATGTCATTTAACTTCTCTGAGCCCAAGGAAGCTAAGCCTCCCTCAAAGTTGAAATCATTAATATTGACCTCATGGTGTTTGGTTAGAAGGGTTAATAAATATAAAGCAGCCAGTCAAATGCCTGGCACCTGGTGAGTGTTCACTCTTATTAGCTCCATCTTTCAGTCCCACCCCTCTTGACTCCATCCTAAGATTGTTCTTAAGATCAAATAAGATTTATGAAATCAGCTGAGAAAGTCTAAAGGGCTTTGCAAACGTTAAAGATGTTAAACAGTTATTAAGACAGATCTAATCCTATCACCATGGCTAGAAGCAAGTAACACATAACCTTTGGGGTTGGTTCTTAAAATTATTATTTTTTCCCTTTCAATCCTTCCCTTGATGCTCATTTTAATCATTTCACCCTATTAAAAAAATAAACAGGTATGGTGGAACATATGGTATATTTGCTCTAGGACCTAAAACTCTATATAAGAATGGTCCTCAGCTATTGCAACAATATGTCATTGAACCTATAAATACTATCCCCCTCCTCCTACTCAAAGACACCTTTTTTTTTTTTTTTTGTGAGGAAGATCAGCCCTGAGCTAACATCCGTGCTAATCCTCCTCTTTTTGCTGAGGAAGACCGGCTCTGAGCTAACATCTATTGCCAATCTTCCTCCTTTTTTTTTTCCCCAAAGCCCCAGTAGATAGTTGTATGTCTTAGTTGCACATCCTTCTAGTTGCTGTACGTGGGACGTGGCCTCAGCATGGCCAGAGAAGCAGTGCATCGGTGCGCGCCCGGGATCTGAACCTGGGCCGCGAGTAGTGGAGCACCAGCACTTAACCACTAAGCCACGGGGCCGGCCCTCAAAGACACCTTAATCCCAGCCGTAAAATTGTATCAAGCTGCTTCTGCCTTGCTCTCTTGGATTGCTCCATCTGAGGAAAACCAGCCACATACTGTGAGGATACTAGAGCAGCCCTGTGCAAAAATCCACGTGGCAAAATAGTAAGGCCTCCTGCCAACAGCCAGCGCCAGCTTGCCAGTCCCGTAACTGAGCCACTTTGGAAATGGGTCCTCCAACCCCAGTCAAGCCTTTAGCTGACCGAAGCCCACCTGATACTTTGATTTTAACTTCATGAGAGACCCTGAGGCGGAACTATGAGCTAAGCCACTCCCCAAATCCTGATCCACAGAAACTGTACAAGGTAACTTGCTTTAAGCTGTTCAATTTTGGATATTTGGGTAATTTGTTATGCAGCATTAGATAACTAATACACAACTCACTCCAAATTGTTGGCTGAGGCTGATTCAATTTGCATTTCTGCCACTGCCAACCAAAGAAATTCTGAATAATACACCTGCTGTATCAGAATCATTTGGGATAGGTTCTGGGCATCTGTGTTTTTTAAAAGCTCTACAGATGATTCTATGTGCAGCTCAGTTAAAAACCTGTTTTGAGCCAGCCCTGATGGCCTACCAGTTAAAGTTTGGTGCACTCCACTTCAACGGCCCGAGTTCGCTTCCCCGATGTGCAACACCACCACTCATCTGTCAGTAGTCATGCTGTAGTGGCGGCTCACGTAGAAGAACCAGAAGAACTTACAACTATATGCAACTATGTACTGGGGCTTTAGTGGGGGGAAACGAAGCAAAAAAGGAGGAAGATTGGCAACAGATGTTAGCTCAGGGTAAATCTTCCCCTGCAAAAAAAACACAAACAACAAAAAATCTATGTTTTATTGGGAAGTATAAATATTTAACATGTAATTATAACCCATTGGCTTCAAATCAGCTAAACTCCCTTCTTGCCTCTCTGATGCACTGTGTGAGTTAGGACCAGCTTTTAGGTCAATGGAAGCTCAGGTAGGCTTCTCCAACATTAGGAAAATCTGAGGGTTTTTTTTCCTCCCCTCTAACTCTAACATAGAAATGAGCAAGAAAGACTAATCTTCACTACTTTCCTCTTGGATTTCCATCTTGGCTTCACTGTTCTGGGTTAAAACCAAAACGAGTTTATAAGAAACACTCCTGGCCAGAGAACAGTTTGCAACAACTACCATTACATTCTGTTGCCTTCCTTGGTCCTGACTCAGACATACAAACTCTTTCATGCAATATTCCAAAAATATTTGTCAAGTACATATGAAAATTCCCTTTTACCCAGAGAAAATGAGGGCCATAATGAGATGCTGACGCTTCTTCCTAGTCTTCACTGATAGACATAGACCAAAGATGCTGCATTTCCAAACCTGAAATTTGAAAACAAGAGTAAATGAAGAGCTGAACACTTCTTTCTCCCCCTTTCTGTGTCTTTTTCACAAACATGCAAGCAGCCTCTATAGCAGCCACACACCAGCAAATTATTTTTTAAAAAATCTTGTTAGGGGATCTGAATTACAAAGATCTTGGCCACCAACTGATAATGGAGTCAACCTAATATCCTAGTAGTTATCCTCAATTCCTCTCTCTCCTCACTCCACTAGAGGAAACAGCCCCCAAATCCTTAGTTTTACTTAGAAATCTCATATTCAGACCTTCATCCCCATCCCTACAGCCAGAGCCTTTGTTCAGACTACCTTCATCCCCTGCCTAGTCTGTTACAACAGCCTCTTATCTGGTGCCTTGACAACAACCTTCCTTTACTCCAGTTCACTGTGCACTTAGCTGCCAGAGTTATCTTTCCCAATTGTAAATTGTATCATGCCACTCCCTTGATTAAAAACATGCCATTGACATAGCGTACCCTCTAATATGATACACCAGGAAGGGCACATCACTTCTCTGGTATTCTTGCAAAAAATGCACAGCCTCAATCTAATTATGAGATCAGATAAGCCCACTTGAGGGATGTTCTATGAAACAAATGATCAAGACTCTTCCCAAGTGTCAAGATCAAGAAAGAAAAAGGAAGACTGAAGAGCTGTCACAGACAGACACAGAAGACAAAGGAGACATGATGACTAAATGGAATGCCAGAACTTGGATTGGATTCTGGAACAATAGAAGGACACTAGTGGACAAACTGGTGAAATGCAAATAAATTCTGTAGTTAATCCTGCTCTACCAACTTCTTAGTTTTGATCATTGTACCAACATTACATTAGGTGTTAACATTAGAGGAAGCTGGGTGAAGAGAATATGAAAATTCTCTGCTCTACTCTTGCAACTTTTCTGAAGTCTAAAATTATTTCAAAGGTGGATGCAAAAGAGACCAGAAAAAAACCCCACAAATGCCATTGCATCAAATTCCAATGAACTATATAGGGTTATTGGAGAGGGAGAGAGGGATGGGGGCAGGGGGAAGAGAAAGAGAGAGACAGAGAGAGAATGCATGCCTGGCAGGTACCATGGGATGAGATGTGAATTTACAAGATCTCCCACCAGCACCCCAAATACACATATAGTAGGAGCATTCCACAGTGCTAAATGTGGTTTGACTCTTTAGAAAATAAAACCCCTAAATGCAAGCCAGTTACTTCATCTGGTGCTCAACTGGAGAAACAGTGATCTGTTCCAACACTAGAGGAAAAATTGTGCTGATTTACCGAATGTGGCAGAGAATGCCTCCCAGTTTCCATCTGCCCCTTCTTCTTTAGCAATAAAAATCCTGGTTTTCAGGTTGGAACATTGTCACCTAGCTAAAAGAAATTTAAGAGTTTCTCTGTTTGCTTGGAAAAGAGTATAACGTGGTAATGAAAACCAGAGCTTTGATGTCCGTCATATAGAGCGGAATTATCTAGCTGTGTGAACTCAAGCAAGTTATTGTCTGTCTTGAGGCTTAATCACCTTGTCTGTAAAATAGGGATAATGATAAACTTACTTTATAAAGTTGTAAATGAGAAACTTACTTTACAAAGTTATAAACTTACTTTATAAAGTTAATGATAAACTTACTTTATAAAGTTAAATGTTTAAGCCATGCAAATGACATTTAACACAGTAATCTGCACAGGATATGTGCTCATTAAATATTAGCTCTTATTTAAAGACATGGAGAGAAAGTCTAAAATTTGTAGAAATGGAAGGTTAGTAAGAAGACATTAAAGTACAACTCTAATTGCATGCTCCATTAATCCAGTAATCAATAGTTTTGAAATTGTGAGCTGGTACTTAGCTTTCTTTTTCCATTCTAGACTTTTACTCCCTTGAGAATTCTCACATTCTCTGTATTCTATCCACCAAATCACTGAATCTCTCTAGTTTCCTAAAATTAAGAAGAATCCATCCTCTGCTCTAGCGGCCAGAGAAGGGAAGCTGGAGAGGGGAGATGAATCTTTGCCTGAGTGCTAATGTCAGTCCTCTCCCTAATCAAGAGATAGCTTTATCTGTGGTACTTTTCATCTTTCTTCTTCCCTCTTCTCTTCCTTCTGCCTATATTTAATTGGTACCCCCATCAAAAGGTTCTAAGTACTAAGATTAAATAGATATGCTTTTATTTTTTAAATAGCTGGAAGTTATAAACATGAATTTCAGAATTCTAATTTATATGTATCTATACACCAGATCTTCTGCATCTATCATCCATTGATGGACAATTAGTTTGTTTCCATGTCTTGGCTATTGTGAATAATGCTGCAATGAACAGAGGAGTGCCGATCTCTCTTCAATACCCTGTTTTCATTTTCTTTGAAAAATTAAAAAAAAAGAATTTTAGCTGTATTAGGGGACCATTTAAAAGAAAAAGACAAAGAATATCTACAGTCTAAAAATATGTGTTTGCAACCTGCGGGTGAAAAACAAGGATGTTATTACTAATAAGTAGTGCTGGATTACATAAACTAAACACGAATTATGGTATCAGCAAATAAATTTCTAATGAGAAAAAAATTGTAAAAAATTCAATATTTATCATTGTAAAAAAACATCATGGTAGAATCATGTGACAAATCATGACTGTTGGACTTCTTATGCTTATTTTACCATTTAATATTTTTATTTGGAGTCATATATGATGGTGGAAGTGAGGTACCATAATCTTTCAGTACTTAGAACCTCTAGCATTCTTTATCCAGCCTAGTGATGGAAATCATAGGATGAGATAGCAGGCTTGTGGAATAGGGGCACTGGGAGGAGAAACCCACTCTCCTTATAAATTTCTATTAGTAATATCTTTGTAACTCTGGCTACAACCTTTGTCATCCCTTTTGATTCTTCTTTTTATTCATCTTCTATATTCAACTCTGTCTTTTCTTACTTTGAAAATATTATCTGGATTTATCTTAATCTCTTCCCTCCACTATTACTGTCTAGCATAAATTATTATGCCATCTCAGGATTATTTGAACAATCTGCTCATCTCGTCTTCCTGACAACAGTTTATTCCCTGACTGTTGTCTGATTAATCACTCTATAATACTACCTTCATCATATCATTCCACTGCTTCAGAATCTAAAATGAATCTCCATTGCTTAGCGACTCATCCAAACTCTTTTGTTTGACTTTTAATGGTTCTAGTAATTTTATACCATCTGAATTATTGAAATCTGTTTTCCTCTATTTCTTCAGATGGATTATAATAAGATGGTCTTTGCCTTCCTCTCCACCTTGCTCATGCTGTTATTCTCCCACTACACCAAAGATTGTTGTACGTACTTTCCTGTCCAGAATCAATTTTACCTTTGGATAACATCACTTAGAATATCCTTTGGGAACCATCAGACCCTTACCTTCAGTCCATAGGTTTGGACTTCACAGCCAGCCTGGCTAATCAGAGAACCATAACTCCTTCGTCATAGCAATTGGTTCAACGAAGAGCACATGACCCAATAGGGTCCAATGAAAGCTCTGGCCAGAAGCTCTGTTGAAACTTTTAGAAAAGAATAGTGCTCTTTTTTTTTTTTTTTTTTGGTGAGGAAGATTGGCAGTGAGGTAACATTTGTTGCCAATCTTCCTCTTTTTGCTTGAGGAAGATAGTCACTGAGCTAACATCTGTGGTAATCTTCCTCTATTTTTGCATGTGGGAAGCTGCCACAGCATGACTTGATGAGTGGTGTGTAGGTCTGCACCCGGGATCGGAACCTGTGAACCCCAGGCTGCCGAAGTGGAGTGTGCAAACCTAACTGCTACGCCGCAGGCCAGCCCCCAAGAATAGTCCTCTTGTAGCACTACTAGAAATAGCAACTGACAAATTCCTGATCATACACTTTGAGCTTCTGCATCTACTTCTGCCTGATCTTTTGGTTATGAGAAACAATAAATTCTTTTTTTCCCTTTTGGCTTAAACCAATTTAAATTGGTTTGCAGAGTATTCCCACCTCTTTGCCTCTTCAAGTTAAATTCATCCTATGAGATCTAGCTCTCATGCCCCTTTCAAATTGTTCTTCCCTTTCCTTAACTCCCATTACACGTTACCTAACCCATACTGTTTTAACACTAAATCATATCAGTTTTTTAATATTTTCTAGTTTTGCTTCCCTACTGTACCATAAGCTTCTTGAAAGCTTGGACCATTAACTACATTTCTCTTGTGTTCACAACACTTAAGAATTTTTCACACTTAAGATGCAGATTGACTGATAAATTCTTAGGTAAGTTATTTTTCTTTAGGAAGTCAATGGTTAGAATCTCAAGAATAAATGAAACCTGGACAAATTGTTGCTAATCAGGGCCCAGCTATTTGGGTAATTCTTTTCCCAATTTCCTGATTTAAAAAGAAATATGGCAGGAAAAAAGGAGAAATGATATCAGAGATGGTGGTATAAAGTCACACTTGGCATCACCTTCTGAAGATATCTGTTGGATCCTTTGGAGGGGCCCAATAACAACTCCCTGTTTTGAAATATGGGTTTTAAATTTTGTTTTTATTTCTTTTTTTTTTTTTTTTTTTTGGTGAGGAAGATCAGTCCTGAGCTAACATCCGTGCTAATCCTCCTCTTTTTGCTGAGGAAGACCGGCTCTGAGCTAACATCTATTGCCAATCCTCTTCCTTTTTTTTCTTCCCCCCAAAGCCCCAGTAGGTAGCTGTACGTCATAGTTGCACATCCCTCTAGTTGGTGTATGTGGGATGGGGCCTCAGCATGGCGGGAGAAGCGATGCGTTGGTATGCGCCCGGGATCCAAACCCGGGCCGCCAGCAGCAGAGCGCGCGCACTTAATGGCTAAGCCACTGGGCCGGCCCTGAAATATGGGTTTTATTATGATTCAGATATATTGAGGCCAAGAGATTAGGAGAGAGCTGCCATTGAAAAGATAGTTTGTTACTCACAGTCTCTGAGAGGAGGAGGCACACCACACCATGCAGGGTCCCAAGAGGAAGTACCAGGGTCCTCGAGGAAGCAGAATGAGTGAGGGGAAAGCATGGACACAAGTCTTCATTATGGTTTCCACAGGAAAGACAAGGCAAGGCAGGGTAAGCAGGTTTAGGGTTGGCTAGTTTGAATAATTTCAGCAGGCTCTGGGGTGTAGGGGCTATCCTGAGTTGTCTGGTACCTGGCCCTGGGCTGATTAGGGCAGAATATTACCTTGGTGTGTGAAAGTTTGATAAAGAAGGTAGTTGAGGGATATGGGTTCTGGATTGGTCAGTTTGCATATGAAAGCTGAAGGCGAGTTGTTTGCTGGCTCTAGGGATTAGCTAGCCCTGGGAGAGGCAGTCTCTCCTGAGTCAGTGAGGCCCTAGATGGCAGAGCATCAAGAATACAGAAAATAAGAAACTACAGTTAATACACTCGTCTCTTTCCCATGTGAATTCAGAACAATCTGAGCAATAAGACAAAGGAGAAGCAGATGACAGCAAAAATATCCCTTCTATTACTGAGAAAGCCTACCTTGAAGAATGTATCTTAACATGAGAGTCAAATCCGCCTCCTAACTCCATCCAGAATTAGTCAGACTTACACAGTCATAGGCAGCATTGGACCAGGACAACTTTTCCAACCGGGAAGGATTTTTTGGCATGAGTAACAGAAGAAATTGTGCTTACCGCAACAATTTTCCTCCCAAGAGGAAAATAATGAGGTCAGGAGCTGAGTCGAGTGTGCCCAGTTTATTCTGCCCAAACGTATGGATCAGGTCAGACACCCCACCGTCCCCGGGCAGAGTGAGTAGAGCAGAGAAAGTCAAGGGGTATTGCTTGACTGACTTCCAGTTTCATGGATGGAAACATCACGAGTGGGAAAGAAACGCTACCTCCAGCCAAAATACATTGATTTTTCCAGAGATTTTAGGAAGATAGTGAAATTCTGGAAATTCCTTAGCTATGATTCTAGCTTCAAGTTTTACATTTTAAATCCAGAGTTTCAGCTAATGGATACTCAGAAGAATTGATTCAACCTCCTCACCCCTAGAGCTTCCTGGGTGGCTGCTGAGTCTGTAAAATTTAGGATGAACTTTAAGACTCTGGTGTGTGGGAAATATCCTGCTTATGGCTCTGGGTTGTGTACTGTCCTACCTACTTCCACTCTTTTTGATAGGACCAGGGAAAGGGTCAATAGGTCCAGACACTGGGGAACCATCATCTGGTAGATATATCAATAAAGAATGACCTAGAGATAATGTTTGAGGCCCACAGGGCCTTAAGGTGGTGTGGAAAAAAGGAAGAAGGATATTTATGGCAACATAAATGTTTATTCTTAACATTTATTCATCAATAACAAGGATAGCAAATTACGTCCCATTGGCCAAATCCAGCCAATCACATTTCTTTTTTAATAAAATTTAATTGGAACACAGCCACACCTATTCCTCTGCGTGTTCTGTGTGACTGCCTGAATGCTATAACAGCAGAGTTGAGTAGTTGTGATAGACTTTATGGCCTGCAAAGCCAAAAATATTTACTATTAGGTTCTCTACAAAAGTTTGCCAACCCTTGCTCTATCCACGTTCATTGGATGCTGTAGATTGCCTACACTGTGTCAGACACAGTGCTAGGAACAGGGACAGTCTGTGCCTTAAACGAGCTCACATTCTGCTGGGGAACCAGATATTTTAACAACTAATTACAAAGCGGTGTGAGAAACTCAGTAACAGAAGAAAGAGAGCTCTGAGGTTGTAGAGGAAGGAGTGACTCTTTGTGGGGTGATAAGGTGAGGGGGTAGTAGGGGAGTCAAGGGACATGACTAGAAAGATTGCCTGTGGCCTACTGGGAAGGATGTTATGTTATGTTAAAGAACCTAGACTTTATCCAATAGGAGGTGGAGCATCACTGAGGGATTTGAATCAGAAGAGCAACATAACCAATTCACTTTTGAAAAAGAAAATTATTTATTGAAAAAAGAATCATCTGAAGTCTTTCCTATATCTGATGCACTGGGGGGAAGTCTGGAGGCTGGCAGATAAGTTAGGAAGTGTTGCAATAGACCAGATTTTTGACCTAGGCCAAACCCTGCCCACAAATAATTGTTATGTAAGCATATTTATTAGCAAGTAAAATACATATCAGGATTTCATTTGGCATAGAGCATAGTGTACAAAAGTAAACTGAAGCCAAACATTAATTATATACACATATTTAGTTAGATATGCTTTGCTTGTAGTGTGGGTATATATTAAATAAGAGATGATTTGTTCCTTAAAGAGGATTTTTGTCCCTTCTACTTTATTCTTTTCTGTTTAAACATGAAGAAGAAGTTATTATCAGTTGCCTTCCTAGCAGCAAACCCCCCTATCCCCACCACACCATTCACCTTCTTGATAAGAGATAAAAAGAGGTATGATTGGTTCAGGTATCAGGTATCATGTGTTTCAGGATTATGAAGATGATATTAATTAGTCTAAGCCTGGCAAGGTAATTCTATATCCTTTGCCTATGATTACTTTAGAAATGGGAGTGTGCTGCCCTATGGGAAGTCTGCTGGGAAGCTTCCAAGAAAAGCGTCCCTTCTGAAGAAAGGAGACAGATATAGGAGGAAACAGACTTTCTTCTTTGCTGGATTTGTTGTATCTGAGTGTGATGCCCCTGGAACTACAGCAACCATCTTGTGATTGTGAAGGATTAAGCTAACATGCGGAAAAGAGCAGAGCTGAAGGATGGAAAGGACAGGGTTGATGATGTGGATAACTCAACCTGGAGCTGTTATGCCTTGGAACTTCATGCTATTTAAGATAGTAAATGTCCTTATTATTTAAGCTAGTTTCAATCGAGTGTTCTGTTCATATTGCTAAGAGCATCCTACCTAACATAGGCCCTCAGAGAGAAAGAGGTTTTAATCTATCAGTAAAAGGATTCGTACTTGAATGTTCTGTGTTGTTTCTAAAGTTTCAAACTTTAATGTGCCTATGAGTCACCTGGGGATCTTGTTTAAATGCAGATTAAGATTCAGTGGGTGAGGCCTGAGATATTTCATTTCTAACAAACTCTCAGGAGATGTCAATGATGTTGGTAGCAAATGTAGCACTTTTGAGTGGCAAATTTAGACAATAGGTATATATATATATATATTTTTTTATAATTTTATTTATTTTTCCCCCAAAGCCCCAGTGGATAGCTGTATGTCATATCTGCACATCCTTCTAGTTGCTGTATGTGGGACGCGGCCTCAACATGGCCAGAGTAGCGGTGCGTTGGTGTGCGCCCGGGATCCAAACCAGGGCCGCCAGTAGCGGAGCGTGCGCACTTAACCGCTAAGCTACGGGGCTGGCCCTAGACAATAGGTATAGATCATTAAAGGCTGGATAAAGGAGAGACCTCCCAGAGACTGATGAGAGTTTTAAAGGGAGAGCCAGGAGTCATGATGAGATGTAATTCCAATAGAATAGCCCAATATTATGCCTTATTAATAATTTCAGAAAAGGAACAGATGGTGAAATCAGGATAAGATCTTAGAGACGGGCTCTGCGGAGACGAGGGAAGCAGAAAGTGTCTTTCTTACTTGTATGAGGTCCCCAGACAAAGCTCAAATCCAAGGTTCTGGCAGAGCCTTCAGATGACTTTAATAGGCCGTTTGCCCTGAAAATACCATGGTACTCCCATCTTCACCACTATAGGTAATTTAAACAAATAAACAAACAAAAATAGTCTGTAAAATAAGTATAAGGAAGTCCAAACAAGTTTTGATTTTTTCCCCATGATTACTTCTTTGATGCTTTTTTGGGAAGTAATAGATATATAACTCTTCCCAAAAGCTTTCTGGGTACATTTGCTTGGCTTGTATCCTAAACATGCATGCATATGCCTATGGATTGCCTTGGCCCTGGATTTTCAAATGAGGAAGCACGGAATACTGTCAGTTCAATGTATCCTTTTAACTTGAAATGTTCCCCAACAACAAGAGAAAATGAATAAAAGCTCATGGGTTGGGAAGAAATCTTTGTAGGGACTACTTTAGTGCTCTTGGGAAAAAATAGTGATTCCTAGAAGTAGAAAATCAATGATTTATTTTGTAAACTATGTTAGCACTTATAATTTACACAAAAATCAATTTTACTTAATTTTTAATTAAAAAATCAGCAATAGGGCCGGCCCCGTGGCTTAGTGGTTAAGTGCGCTTGCTCCGCTACTGGCGGCCTGGGTTTGGATCCCAGGCGCACACCAACACACCGCTTCTCCGGTGGTGCTGAGGCCATGTCCCACCTACGGCAACTAGAAGGATGTGTAGCTATGACATACAACTATCTGCTGGGACTTTGGGGGAAAAATAAATAAATAAGTAAAATTATTAAAAAAAAAATCAGCAATAGTAATAGAATTTTCATCCCAAGTTTGAGAATAACTATTGAGAGCATTAAAACAATGTGTATACAAAATTGCAACTGGATACTGGCTCCTGTGATTAAGAATATAAAGATTCACTAAGCGTACAAAGAGACCATTTTACAGGAGTCATATCTCTAGTTCCATAGTGGAGAGTGTGTTCGTTTTGTTTTGTTTTTTGCTGAGGAAGATTCACCCTGAGCTAACATCTGTGCCAGTATTCCTCTATTTTCTATGTGGGTCACCGCCACAGCACGGCCGCTGACGAGTGGTGTAGGTCTGCACCCAGGAACCAAACCCAGGCCGCCAGAGTGGAGCACACTGAAGTTAACCACTAGGCCATGGAGCAGGCCCCTGTGCTCATTTTTTTAAGACCAAATTATGGTGTCCTTAGCCTAGATGCAGCTATTAGAACAAAGTACAAAGGCAAAACTAGCTAGTTCTAAGTCAAAGACAGTACTTGGAAAGAGCAGAATTAATGGAGGTATTCCAAGAATAAAAATCATAAATCCTAGACTGATGATGATTATAAGGGAAGCCTGGTATTGAGCCAAAGAAGCCACTAGCTGCTTTCTCGTTTTTTCTTGAAGTCCTTAGATCAATAGCAGTTTGAGTCTCTGTTGATATAAAAACAAGATATTTGACATAAAGAGTAAGAAATAGTTTATGTCCATAAACATATTCCTTGGGCAATCTAGTCTCTCCGTTTTGGTCAGCAAAATACATATCTTTTCTCGCCCATGTGGAATTTAAATCACTGTAAATAACAATCATTTGCAAATTAATAAGGTTTCCAAAACTAAAAGGACGTCATGAAACTTATTTAAGGATAAGTTAAGATCAACTTCAGTAGAGGCAGTAGATCCAGTGGTTAATAGTTTCTTGGGCTTATAGACATGCTTTCAAATTTGGATTTTACCATTTAATAGCTGTATGACTTGAGTAGCTTCAAACAGAATCATAGTGATAAAAGAACATCCTTTAGCAGATTCGCTATTGAGAAGAAATCTGAAATTAAGCAAATTGAGTCCGAAGGCCTGAGAATGCGGAGGCTGATGGTATAAGTCCTGGGCTGAGTCTGAAAGTCTGAGAACCAGGAGCACCGCTGTCTCAGCTCAAGCAAACTTACCCTTTTTCTGCTTCTTTGCTCATTTTAGGCTCTCAATGAATTAGATGATGCCCACCCACAATGTGAGGACAATTTTTTTTTTCTCAGTCTACTGGTTCAAATGCTAATTTCTTCTGGCGACATCCCACAGACACACCCAGAAATAATGTTTTACCAGTTGTCTGGGCATCCTTTAGCCCAGTCAAGTTGACACATAAAATTAACCATCACAGGAATGCAATGTCAGGTAGTGCTAAGTGCTCTGAAGAAAAACAAAAATGGTTAAAGGAGCTGGAGTGTACGTGAAAAAAAATAAAATGTCTTCTAATAAAAAATAAAGTGTGATATGTTTGTCTAAGGGATACCTCATGGTATGAAAATGAACAAACTACACTTTATACAACAACATGGAAAAAACTTTAAAACACAATGTGGAGTAAAAGAAGCAAGACATGGTACCACGAGAAAACAATCAGCCAAACCCAAAATATGGGATATTCTGCAGGTCAAATGATTGAGGAATAAAAGAAAGGAGTAGTCATAATGTTCTGATTTTTTAAAACTAACTATAAAGAGACATCTTTGAGGCAACTGGGGAAATTTGAATAAGAACTGCATATTAGATGATAAGATTTACTATTAATTTTGTTGACAGATATAATAATGATGGCTATCTTTAAAAAATTCCTTTTAGACATGCATAGTAAAGTGTGTATGGGAAAAATAATATAATGTCTGAGAATTGCTTTAAAATACCCCTACAAAAATTCATGAACAAACAATCAACAAGGTGAGGTTAGATAAAACAAGATTAGTAAATAATTGTTGATAATTGTTGAAATTGGGTGAAGAGTTATAATAACATAAGAGATTTCTTATGTTATTGTCTCTATTTTCATATAACTTTGAAAATCTCCATAATTCAAATGTTTTAAATGAGAAAAGTATTTAATTTACTTAGAAACTTGTTTTGGGCTTAAATGTAAAAATGTATCCATAAGAATAAAGTAGAAGTTACAAGTTTATGTGTCATTATACTTTTTATTTTGAGATAATTGTAGATTCATATGCAGTTGTAAGAAATAATTCAGACAGATCTCATATACCCTTCACCCCAATGTCAATATCTTGCATAACTATAGTATAATATCACAATCAGGAAGTTGACATTGATATAATCAACTGATCTTATTCAGATTTCACCAGTTTGATAGGTATTCATTTATGTGTGTATGGCATGTATATTAATTTCTATGCAATTTCATCACATGCATAGATCTGTGTCACCACCACCATAGTCAAGATACAGAATAGTTCTATCACAAGTTTCCCTTGTGCCACCCTTTTATAGCTGCAGTCACCACCCTTCCTCACTACCACCCTCAACCTGGGGCAACCGATAATCTGTTCTCCATCTCTATAATTTTGGCATTTCAAGACAAAATACGTAAGTGGAATCATACAGTATGTAATCCTTTGATATTGGTTTTTTCCCCCCCGCTCAGCATAATTCCCTTGAGATTCATCTAAATTATGGAGTCTATCAATAGTTCATTCATTTTTTATTGCTGAGTAGTATTCCCTTGTATGAATGGCCACAGTTTAACTATTCATTTGCTGAAGGACATTTGGGTTGTTTCCAGTTTTGGGCTTTGACAAATAAAGCTGCCATGAACTTTCATGTACAGGTTTTTGTGTGAACACATGTTTTCATTTCTCTGGGATAAATGTCCAAGAGTGCAATTGTTGGGTTGTATGGTATGCACATGTTCAGTTTCATAAGAAACTGTTATACTCTTTTCCTCAGTGGCTGTACCATTTCACATTCCCATCAGCAATGATGAATGTATGAATGTGTAGCTTTAACTGCTTAACTCACAGTTCTTCAGAATAACTAAAAAAAGAATTATGGTGTTTTGTGGTTACTAATTTCTGGAGATTAACTGACTTCCGTCTGATGAAAACATTCCAAAACTTTCAGCCCAATGGCTCCATGATTTGGGAAGATTTCTATAGGAGAAACTCACTGCAAAGAAGTTAGGTTAAGGAAGCGTTAAAAGTGTTTTAAAACAAGGCCAAAAACTTATTCTAAAGACATCTGAAAGGAGGAGAGAAAACATTTATTGGGCTGATATATCAGGCATTTGTCATTCTTTATCTCATTTATTCCTCCTCATGACCCTGTAAAAAGGTAATATTATATCCATTTTAGAAATAATACAATCGAGGCCTCAAGTAACTTTTCAAACAGGTCACAGTTACTAACTGGTAAAGCAAGAATGAGATGCCCATGTTTCCACCAGCTTCTAGCTGCCTTTAGCGCAGTACAAGAAACATAGGAGGCCATCAACACATTTGTTGAAAAGAATGAATGAATAAATGAACTTCAGCTCTGCTATTTATGTGTCCCTGGGCAAGAAAATTAATTTCTCTGAGTCTGTTTCTTCATTTGTTAAAGGAAGATAATAATAACACCTCCTTCAGAGAGTTGAAATAAGGAACAAAGAAGGGAAAACAATAGAGAAAAACAATTTGAAAAATGTAAAATGTTAAACAAATGTTAGACAGAATAATATTTTTTTGTGTGTGAGGAGATCAGCCCTGAGTTAACATCTGCCAATCCTCCTCTTTTTGCTGAGGAAGACGGCCCTGGGCTAACATCCATGCCCATCTTCCTCCACTTTATATGGGATGCCGCCACAGCATGGCTTGCCAAGTGGTGCATCAGTGTACGCCCGGATCGGAACAGGTGAACCCCGGGCCATGGCAGCGGAGCGCACGCACTTAACTGCTTGCGCCACTGGGCCGGCCCCCAGAATAATATTTTAAAAGTACAGTCAGTGTCATAATCAAATACTGATAAAATAAAGACATAAGACCTGGGTAGGTGGGCGCAGTGCCAGTAATTTACTGTGTGGCCCCATGATGATCACTTAATATGTCTGCTCCTCCAGTTTCTTCATGTACAAAATCACAATTGAGTTCAAAGCTGAGCACCTTAATGACACAGACTCTAAGATTCTCAACAAATTATGAAACAGAACCAAGACAGCCTCTACATAGGAAATTAATTTGAAAATGTTTATTATACTTCCCAAGATGTTCACAAGTATGTAGCTGATTATCATTATTCACAGCATTCTGGCCTTTATCAATTAGGTCATTTGGACCTATATCAATACATATCACAAATTATGACATGTATAACTTGCGTATGTGTATATGAAAATAGTATTGGTAACAATTAATAATATGAGAATTTATACATAATTTCCAAGCACCAGTCTCTAAGAAAAATAGGCACTGGATAGAAAAATCTGGAAGAATAGAAAAAGAATCAGTATATTGTCTGGGGAGGGGATATGGGTGGCTAGGGACAGGGATAAAGAAACTCCACATTTGTAACCCTCTGCACTTTCCTTTTGAATTCTGAACTATGTATTACTTCATTACTATTCAAAAATAGACTGACATTTTATAAAAATTTTGTATAAAAATATAACATTAACATGGAACCACCACAGTATATTTTTAGCATTGTCTTTATTTCACTTAAATCGTGAAAGTATGAAGCCACTTTATTTGCAATATATCTTTTTAACAGAAATTGTGGTCCCTATGCATGTTTAACTCTTTTAAATAAAACACTCTTTCCCTTTATTTTGTGAGACTGATTTAATTGAATGGAATGAGTTATTTCCTAAGAATTACATTAAATGCAGGTAGGGCAGCCGTTTTAGCCCCGGGCCCAGAGAGAAATGAGGCAAAAGGTGAACGCAGGTGAAGAAGAGAAAGAGGTTAAGTCCGGCATCGCTAAGGGCCACGGTTAGATGCTAGTGGATGTCCCTGCGCCAATGCTGGGGCATTAAGACTCCTGTGCGCTTCGAGGGTCTTCCCCAGCACGGGTACTGGATAGAGTTACGTCCCTGCATTTTCCTCATCTGCTGCCATCAGGGCAGGATTGGGACTTTGGCAGGCTCCTAAACACTGGAAAGATGATGGTGTCTCTCTCCCCGTATGTAATTAAAAATACAAGTTTATTTAGGAAATAAAACTTAATTAGGATGAATGCAAGACCTTCCTTCTAGACTTTCTGAAATAAAAATTCCCAATAAATTCATCAAAGCTGAACTTTTTTTCTGCCTTTCCCTCCTTTTCTAGTACTTTAGTCTTAGTCCAACTGCCTGCTCCAGAATCCAGCCCTCGCAGGCTGTGGAACCCCACCCACCTGGCTGCTCTCAGGTACCAACCCCACCCCACCCCACCCCACCCCACCCCACCCCACCCCACCAGGAATCTCCTCCTTCGTTCCTCCCACCTGGCCATTAGCTCCGCCCACTGGGCGCATCGTCGTGACGTCAGCGCGCCGTCGCCGACGCCCGCAGCAAATGAACACAGGCGGCCGCGGTCCTCCGTCGTACCTTGGCATGCGCATGCGCGCTCGTTCCGGGCGCTCTGAAGACCTGGCGGAGCCCGGCGCGGAGGGAGGCCTGAGGGTGGCGGGGGCGGAGCGCGCTGCGAGCTGGGGGCATGTCCGCGGCGGGCGCCGTCTAGAGGGAGGCCGAGCAGCCGCCACCACGCTTTCAGTCGCGGCGAGACGCAAGCGAGCCAGGCCCAGGGCCGCGGCGGCGATGCAGCGACGGCGGCGCCCTCCGCCGCCCGCCTCTCGCCTGCCCGAGGGCTGCGGAGGCGGCGGCGGCCGCAGTGGCGGCGGCGGGAGCGAGGAGGTGGAAGTGCAGTTCTCCGCCGGGCGTTTGGGCTCCGCCGCGGCGGTTGCGGCGGCGGCGGCCGCGCGCAGCACCGAGGAAGAGGAGGAGAGGCTCGAGCGCGAGCACTTCTGGAAGATCATTAATGCCTTCCGCTACTACGGGTAAGGAGCCCGGGGCGGACCCCGGCCTAGCCCGTCGGGGCGCCCGCTGGTTGCGGCGGACCCGCCGGGACGATGGCGCCAGCCGCGCTCGCTCTCCGGCCGCCACGCCTCCGGCGCCCGGACCGGGCCGCCTGAGCTGACCTCGGGGCCCCGAGTCACCTTAGCGCCCCCCTGCCCGGGCCCTGCACGCTCGCGTCTCTGCCGCGCCGTCTGCTGCTCAGCCTCCTGTCTTCTAACCTCAGGATCAGATTAGCTCTCTTGCCTTCCACCCCTCGTTAAAGGTTTGGCTTTGAGGCCGGTGGGGTTTACTGGAGAAGTGCTATAACAATTTCAGGTAGAAGATGATGGTGGTAAAATCGTCCAGGGCACGGCATGGTGTGTATGGGTTGTCTCCAAACTGAACACACGGAGAGCCCAAGTTCACCTACACGTGGGATGCTGTAGGACGTTTTTTCCCAAACTGTTGCCACTTCTTGTGAGAGCAGCTTAAGATTTCCACCCCCCCCCCTTGGCGCTGTGAACGTACAGGCACGTTTGTGGTGAGCGAGTGAATGATCCCGTTCAATTTCTTTAACTGGTGGGTGAAATTAAGGTCAGAGGTGGGCCGGATGTACTAAAATTTGCTTATTATTAAGGAGGGAAATGAGAGAAGATGCAGTAAGAGTTGCCTTTATGATCTTTTATTTTCAAATATGTATCGAATTCTCACTGTGGGCTGGGCACGGTGGTAGGACTTTTAAACTTCTTGACTTCCACTTTTCATCTTTTTAGATAGATGTTAAAATAGCTTAGTCGCAAAATTATAATTTCAAGATCTGAAAGGGACTGGAATCAACTAGATTTTCGGGTTAAAGATGGCACTTTTATTCGTCTAAGACATGAGTCCGCCGACGGCTATGTTCTGAGTCTGCCATTGGAAATCAGACAGACAGGACCTCCTACGCAAGTTAAAACTGTTCCCTTAGATGGGCTCCTGCTGTGCTTTATGCAGACTTTTTTATGTTGCTTGACTGTGACCTCCTCAGGGACAGGGACTGAATCTTATTTACTTTTTCGTCGCCAGCCTTTGGCGTATGTTGTTGAAGCTCTGTTTTTAACAAATAAGACAAATAGTAGCAAAGAAATACGTTTGTCATTGCTAAATAAGTAGCAAAGAAATACATTTGTCGTTCCTCAATAGTCTATTTGTGACTAATGGGTAAACTAGTTTGTTACTATTCTGAATTTAGAAACTTGGTTAGTAAAAGCTTCAAGTTATTTAGAAATGACATGAATTTTTGAAGTTCGAAGATCTTGATGAAATAGTTTACTCATTAAACCCAGGCCTGGGAACCGTGGACTGCATTACTTATGGAGCCCAAAAGGGAATTCGTAGTATTCGTAGTATTTAGTATCAACAGAGGGAGGAAGGCAGACAATCAGAGAATTGAATTTGATGCAAGTTTTGTGCCTGGAAGAACCAGGCGGGGAAGGAAAGTAGCTGACATTAGATAGCTAAGAGTGGTAGGTGCAGAAAAGTCGGGTACATTTTACTATAGAAAAATCTAGAAATAATATTGGGAAATGTCTTGGGAATATAGTGGACCCAATTAGTTAATATGTGTTTGTACTCAGTTCTAATATGTTAGGACTAATTTAGAATTGATATTTGTGATTAGGTATTAGATGGGCCTTTTTTTCGGGGGTGGAGGTGGGGGGTAGCAGGGGAACTTTTACCTGGAACTGGGACCCAAGTGTGGCAATATAGAAAAGAGTGCTTGTGTGAGCCTTCTAGTGGATGTGATACCGTTTCCTATACTCTCATCCCTCTTCTTTACCAGTTAATGTGGGGTTGAGGAAAATTTCATTTTTTTAAAACAACCCTTTTTATTTGCATGGACTCTCTTGATGAAACACTTCAAATCCCTAAACTGAAAATAGTATGCAATGAAAAATATGCTTTTAAAATATCAGTTAAAGGACTGAGAGTGTGGAAAGCATTGTGTAGCAGAAAACACACTGGGATTGTTACATTCCAACATTTTGTGGTCTTCTAGATCTGCACTATCTCATACTGTAGCCACTAATAACATCTGGCTAAATTTAAGCTTAAATTAATTAAAATTTAATAAAATTTACAATTCATTTCCTCAGTCTCACTAACCACATTTCAAGTGCTCACTGGCCACATGTGGCTAGTGTCTGCTGGATTGGACAGTGCAGGTGTAAACCTTTCCGTCTTGCAGTAAGTTCTGATGGACAGTCCTATTCTAGACTTTCAGCAGGTACTTCCAAACTTTAGAGAGTTTGGTTTTACTGCTAAATGTCTTTTAAGATTAAGATTATAGGAGATTAAGATTAAAGGTCATAGAGCAAGAAATGTCCTTTGATTGATGTTTTCTCTTTCCAATGGCTTCCAATTTTGTACTTCCTACAGATTTTGCTTAGATGATGTATTCTGACTAAGGTAAAAATGATTATAGCCTTGTACTGAATAGCAAAAAACGTTTGCCTTAAAATACCCCTCTTGTTGAGTGAAGATACCTAGTCACATAGAAAATACTACAGTTGAAAAATCAAAGGTCTTGTCAGAAACATCCTACTTTTAGAAATAGTGGTTAGATGAGATGTTTAAAATTGAGATGTAGAGTCTATTTTTACAGGTGAGGGGATAGGCATATAAAGAGGTGAGCAACTTGCTCAGGGTTACACAACCAAATTGTGGTAGATTCTGGCCTGAAATTCAAGATTGTTCACTAAAATTTTACCCTTATTAGTAAGTAAATTACTAGTGTTAGTAAGTAGTGATAATAGTAAGAAAATTTTAACCTTGGGTATGTAATAGATATTTAAAATGGGATTGGACAGACGTTCCTTCTGAAAAGATATGCTTTTCTGTTTGCAATTCTAGAGTAGTTCAACAGGTGCAGAGGAATGGGTCTTTGACCTTGGACCCTGGCTCAGACCCAGCATTGGATTGACCCTGATGAAAGGTGACTAAGTCAGAGTTGGGGTCACTGCCAACCCTTGAGGAAATATGACTGCTGACTCTACTGTATTCTCCTCTTAGCCAGCAGAGGATGTGGCCACTTGATGCTGGCTGACTTCTGAACCAAGGAGAGTCTGAAGGTTGTAAAACATTCCTTTAAAGCGGGGTTGGCAAACTTTCTTTAAAGGGCCAGGCAATAACTATTTTAAGCTCTGGGGGCTAGGTGGTCTCTGTTACAACTATTCAACTCTGCCCTTGTGTGGAAGCAACCATAGGCAATGTGTGAACAAATGGGCATGGCTGTGTTCTAGTAAAACTTTCTACAAAACGGACTGAGTAGCCAATGGGCCGTAGTTTGCTCACCCCTGTCTTAAAGCACATTGATAGCATAAGCATTTCTAGAATAATGAAGTTAGCCCCAATTGTAATAGTATAGTAAAGATTGGACTCTTTTCTCAACTTTGATAAGACCTCACTTATTTCAAAAGAGTCCCTGTGGACATATGTTGTGGACAGCTTTGCACACCATTAAGTAACCAAGGGTTAAAGGATATGCTGCATCTTATCTTGCTTTTTGTAGTGCCATCACTTGTGTATCAGGAATTGACAGCAAGTATGTGGGGGGCTCTTCTGACCAATCCATAACGTATCTCAACTCCCCTGCCGTCATGGAAATAAGTAGTCTCCGTGGAGAACCAAAAGTGGCACTTCGGGAGCCTAGCAACATTTATCAGTTGCTTTTTACATATTCTGAAATATGGAGTTAGTCACAAAGATGAGACTTGTGTTTTAGAAGAATTCATCTGATTGGAGTGGCAGGGGGAGTTAGGTTGGGACAGCATTCCTAGGTAGCAGGCCTCTCAGTAATCTTTGGGAGACATAATGAGGGCCTGGGGTAAAGAGGAGGAATAATTTGCAGCTAGTTTTATGAAGTAAAATCAAAAGGATCTCAGGCTTATTGATTGTGTGGGCCATGAGAAGAGGCATTTTGGGATGACTTGTTAGTTTCTGACTTGAATGGATATATAGTGTATCATTCATCAATATCAGCCATACAGGAAGAAATGCAAGTTTTTTTGGTGGGATGTGTGGTAAGTGCAGCTGAATGTGTTGAGTTTTGAGGTGTGGTGAGAGGGAGGTTGTGGGGCATCCAGTGCCCAGGAATACTAGAAATGAAGTACTATGAGACTATTTGACCTTTTGACAGTGAATTATAAACTGTTGGAACTCTTCTGTTTGCCTAACATATTATGGCGGCTTTAAATAGTTCCTTTAGTGTCATTCTCTACTGCTAGGAATGTAAATTGATACAATCTTTCTGAAAATCGGTTTGTATCAAGAGCCTTAAAAATACTTATCCTTTCTGACCTGGTAATTCTTTTGGTAATTCGTGGTAAATTTTTTTCGCTAAAATTTAGACAGATTTTGAACACAAAAAGTTCATCATATAGACAAGTGAAAGTATCTAGATGCCCAGTCTAGTTTGGGAAATAGCTAAGTAAATTTTGGTTCCATAAGATGGATGATGAAGAGTCATTATAGTCATTTGAGAACTTTTTTCTGACCTGGGGAAATTCTTCTAATAAGGATGAAGAATTACAAGTGCTTCTAAAACTTGAATGTGCATGTGAATCGTTTGGAGATCTTGGTAAAACCAAGACAGATGACATTTCAGTAGGTCTTGGGTAGGGCCTGGGATTCTCCCTTCCTAAGCACTTGCAAGTCATCTGCTGTTATGTGAACCACGTTTTGACTAGAAAGGCGCTAGGTGACTTTGTCTTAAACAACAAGAACAAAACAAAGAGAAATATGCCAAAGTTAGAAGTGGTTGCCTCTAGAAGAGAGATTTTTAGTAGCTCTTTTCCCCTGAGTACTTTTACTTTTCTGCATTTTTCATATTCTCATTGTAAACATATTAATTGTATAAATTAGATATACCTGCTATCTTTGAGTGCTTGCTGTGTTTTCAGGCACGGGGATCAGTGTTTTGTGTGCATTTTGTTACATTTTTCAGTGAAACTCCATTGGGTAGGCAGAGGAGTATAATGATACCTACCTCATTGGGTTTTATGGAGATTTTTCAGAGTAATCCATGTTAAGTGACTTGGTTTAGTGCCTGGTATTTATTAAATCTCAACAAATGATCACTTCTGTAATCATCATCATCATCGTTGTTGTTATGTATTACCTAGTTTTTGTATGAGATGGTTGGGGCACAGAGAAAGGAAGTAACTTGCCAAGGGTCATGGAGCAAATAGGTGGCGTAACCTGGATTTCAATCCAGATCTGTTTGACTCCAGAGCTCACTATTACAGTATCTCCAGGGTGAAAAAAGCAAAAATCAATGCAGCCTCTGCCAATTTGATCTTTTCGCATTACCCCAGTCCCCCCAGAGGATCATCGCACGTAAGCTTTGAAAAACATGGCCAGATTTTTGCTTAAGTTTTGTCAAGAGCTTCTTCAGAACTTCTTTAAATATTATTGTTCAGAAATTAGACAGTGATTTGGCATAAGAAGGTAAAAATGAGAGAATTATTTGGATGAATAGAGATTCAGGCAACCAAATGAAGAGGAGTATTTTTCATTTTCGTTTAATATTGAGTAAGTGCCAAAGAACATTTAGAAGACATATACATTTATTTGTTTGTGTATGTAAAATGTAAAGAATGATACAGTGAACACCCATGAACCTAGCACCCAGTTTAAAAAAAGAACATTATCCTATCCCTTTCCCCTCAAAGAATATCACTTTCCTGAATTTTCATTTCCTTGCTTTCCTTGTAGTTTTTACATATGTTCAGTCCCTACAATATATTATTTTTACATAAGGTGGAATTGTGCATTACGTATTTTTCTGCAACTTGCTTTTTCTTTTCATTTTTTTTTTTTTTGTGAGGAAGATCAGCCCTGAGCTAACATCCATGCTAATCCTCCTCTTTTTGCTGAGGAAGACCGGCTCTGAGCTAACATCTATTGCCAATCCTCTTCCTTTTTTTTTTTCCCCAAAGCCCCAGTAGATAGTTGTATGTCATAGTTGTACATCCTTCTAGTTGCTGTATGTGGGACGCAGCCTTCAGCATGGCCGGAGAAGCGGTGCGTTGGTGCGCGCCTGGGATCCGAACCTGGGCTGCCAGTAACGGAGCGTGCGCACTTAACCACTAAGCCATGGGGCCGGCCCCTGCAGCTTGCTTTTTCAACAAATATTTATGTTCCTGGGTTTTATCCATGTTATTATGTGTAGTTGTAATTTATTAATTTAACTGCATTCCATCGTATGGCTGTACTGTACTTTTGTCATTCAGTCTACTGCTGATGGACCTTTGGGTTGTTTCCAGATTTTTTGTTTATTTCTAACAGTGCTGTGATGAAGATTGTTCACGTTTCCTGGTGCCCATTTGCAAGAGTTGCTTGACTATGTGTCCAGGAGTATAATTGCTAGGTCGTAGGGATTGTGCATATTAAGCTTTACTAGGTAATGCTAAATTATTTACCAAAATGCTGATTTACTAATGTATGCACTCACCATCAATCAGTATATAAATATTCTAATTACTCTACATTTTTACCAACATTTCATATAGACAGGCTTTTAAATTTTGCCCATTTGATTGATGTAAAATGGTGTTTCACTGAGTGTAATGTTTAACTTTTAAAAATGATGTTTTCAGATTTTGTAAATAGGTAGTCCCCAAAATGACTTTTAGAGTTATCTGGAAGCTTTTGGATGCAAAATGTGAAGGTGGTTGTATAAAACACTATAGAATTTCAATTTTTTATTTGTTTACTACTTTTGTAGTACATAAGATCTTTAATGGTATTTTAAAAAATTCATCTTGGTTGGCTCTTACTTAATTTCAAGACACATTTTGTGTATATTCTAAAGTAACTTCAGAACAGCATTCTGCTATTTGATGGAGAAATCTAAAGAATTCAGCTGGTTTTGCTGAAAATTTTAAGTTTGGAAATTGAAATCATAAAAATAAACTTATTGTACGTTAATCCTCTTTATGTTTCTGTTAATGCTGTTTATGTTTCCTTTTTTCCTTCTTCTAATTGGTGCAGATGTTTACTTTTACTACTTATAAAGTATTTGTCTTTTGTTTGGTTGCTTAGAGAATTTGTCATAAGGTGAAAACATAAACAACTTTCTAAGTTGATGTCCTTTAAGAAACCAAAAGATTGTAAATGACAGGACAGTATCCAACATTATAAGGGAATAATCGTACAAAAAGACAACCTTAAAATAAGATTGTCGTCTGGTGAGAATTCTTTTGCCAATTTAAAAAACACCTTTTATGTTTTAGCACCAGTATGCATGAGCGAGTGAACCGGACAGAAAGACAATTTCGATCACTTCCAGCTAATCAGCAGAAACTACTTCCTCAGTTTCTTCTTCACTTGGACAAGATCCGGAAATGCATTGATCATAATCAAGAAATACTACTGACCATTGTGAATGATTGCATACATATGTTTGAAAATAAAGAATATGGAGAAGATGTATGTGAAAGTTTGTTCTACTTGTTTTTTGTTTTTTTTTTTTTTTAAAGATTTTATTTATTTTATTTTTTCCCCCCAAAGCCCCAGTAGATAGTTGTATGTCATAGCTGCACATCCTTCTAGTTGCTGTATGTGGGACTCGGCCTCAGGATGGACGGAGAAGTGGTGCCTCGATGTGCACCCGGGATCCGAACCCGGGCCACCAGCATTGCAGCGCGCGCACTTAACCACCAAGCCACAGGGCCGGCCCTACTTGTTTTTACTTTAGGGTTTAACCTCTATGTTTTGAGGTCTTTATCTTTCTGGATTTCATTTTTATAGTTTTGCACAGGTCATTTGCTCTACTCAGAGAATGCTTTCACTTATATGTTCAGTCATTTGAGTAGGCTTAATAGAACAGCATTCCAGAAACTGGATTTTGTCACTGGTTTTTTTTCTTTCCTAAAAATACTGAGATAATTGTTGGCATTTTGATATGCTTTTCATGTAGTGTTCCTACTGTTCCGACATCTAGAGTTAGTGACTTAAATTTTTATAAACAACTTTATTAGCTATGTAAAATTAATTTCCCTTGCTAACCTCATTATTTTCAGTATCTTGTATCTATTGATATTCATCTGTAAAAAATTATTTTCACTTAACAGATCTCAAGGGACTGGCAGTAGTAGAAACGGAAGTCCTCTTTTTGTATGCACGGGATGGATACGATTGGGCCACTCTAGTGTGAGCCTCTCCGTGCTGCCCCATCACTGATCAGGAGGGACTTTTTTCTCTGTCAGAATGTTCAGTCTCCATAGAGCTCAGTTCTGGTCTTCTCCTGAGTAAAGACTGCTTAATTATATGGTGGTTTCATGATTAATGGACCATAATCTATTGAGGGTAGAAGTGAGACCACCAAACTTTTCATTTAGGATCTCAAGCTGCACTTGAACCCCGGTTGGGGTAAAAGTCTAGTGATTTATCCACTAAACTGTCTGTATAGCCCCATGTCTATTTAACCATATTTAAGATTGATTACTTTCTCAGAAGCTAATAAATTTCTGTTTTTTAAACAGGGGAATGCAAAGATTATGCCAGCATCTACATTTGACATGGATAAGTTAAAATCCACATTGAAACAGTTTGTGAGAGACTGGAGTGAAACTGGGAAAGCAGAAAGGGATGCCTGCTACCAGCCAATCATTAAAGAAATTTTAAAAAATTTTCCAAAAGAGAGATGGTAAATAGTGCCGTATTTTTAACCACTTTCTTTAAGATATGTAAGCATTGAGTTTCTCTACAAGGCATTTCACAGTCTTGATTCATTTCTGTTGCTGCTGTGTGCCTGTGTTTGTTCACGTGTGGGGATGTGATGTTATATTTTGTTTTTGGATGCTTTGTGTGAGGTTGCAGTTAATGTTTTCAATAATTTTTGCTCTAGCCCTTATGGGAAATTACTCTATCTAGAAATTAAATAATGAGGTTAGATTGAATGTTCATTATCAATCATGTCTACCTTTTTATAATTTTCTTTATAGTAGAGCAAAAAGCTGCGAACTGTTTTAATTTTCCTCATTATGACATACTTGTAAGTAAAAGAGGGATCTGTAGCTTAGAGCAGAGATTCTTAACTTTTTTATGCCGTGAAAACCTTGAGTAGTCTGAAGCCCATGGTCTGCTTTTTGGAATAACATTTATAAATGAATAAAATAAAATATATAGGATTACAAAGAAACTATTTTGAAATGCAGTTATCAAAATACTTAAAAAGCAAACTTGTGATACAACCTGCTTTTTATCATGTATCAGATTAAATAAAATCTAGCAGCAGGTGTTACTATATTTTGAAAATACTGAACAGTAATATTTTGAGAATCTCAACAACTGATGTGAGGTGAAAATATATGTGATTTCTATTGGTGATAAAGTCCCAGGTACTACTAATACTACTATTGTTTGCTGTCTGCATTCATAGTTGAAGAAAAAGTATCAAAGGTTCATGAAATTAAAATGTAACTTTTTTCCCATCCCCTTCATAGATCCAGTGAATTCTGTCTGTGGGTCCATGGATCCCAGGTTAGGAATCCCTGACTTAGAGGCTTTACATTAAAGAGAACCACTGGATGGAATTCAGTCTGTCATTTAAAGGATCTTTGTAGAGAGGGTCCTTTTCCTCATCTCCTGCCTCTCTTCATTGATTGACATCTTTAAGTTTGGGTATATCCTTCTAGAAATTTCAATACATATGTGTGTATGTCTGTTCTCTCTTTCTTAAAAACTTTTTATTTTGAAATAACTTCAAAATTACAAATAAGTTGTATGAATTGTTCAGGGGGCTCCTATATACTCTTAACCTAAATTCACCAATTCTTAGCATTTTACATATGCTTTATTATTTCCTTTTCCTACTTCTCTCCCTCCTTCCCCTACTTTATGTGTGTGTCTAGAACCACAAATATGCACAATTATCATTTAAACCATTTGAGAGATCAGTTTGTGTATATCATTTTTTTTACTGCTTAATACTTCAGAGTTTATTTCTTAAGAGCAATGATATCCTCTTACATAAACACAGTGCAGTTACCAGATTGAGGAAATTTAACCTTGAATACTGTTTTCTAGTCTACAGTCTGTTTTCAAGTTTCATAAATTATCCTGATAATGTCCTTTATAACACTTATTTTTCTGTCCAGTCTAGAATTCATCCAGGATATTGTATTACCTTTAATTGTAATGTCTTAGTCTTTAATCCGGAACAGTTCTTTGGCCTTTTTTTGACTTTCAAGACATTGGCATTTTTGAAGAATACAGGGAAGTTATTTTATAGAATATTCCTCAGTTTGACGCTGTCTGGTGTTTCTTCATGATTAGATCTAGATTATATGTCCCGTTTCAAAATAATACATAGTTCATGTTGTGTCCTTTTCAGGATATCACATTCAGAGACATACAGTGTTTGTCAGCCCATCACTGATGATTTTAATTTTGACCACCCATCAAGATGTTATTTGGTTTTCCCGCTGTTTAGTAACTGTTTCTCTTCTTGCAACTAATAAGCAATTTCTGGGGAGATGCTTTGAGACCATGCAATTAATATCCTACTCCTCAAACTTTCCCCCTGCTGGAATTATCATCCATTGATGATTCTTGCAGGAAATAACCTGTGTTAGGATGGTTATGGAATGGTGATTTTCTAACTCTACAATTATCAGTCAGCATTCTATTGTATCTGGATATCTATTATCAGGGAGAACTCATCATTCCTATTTTATTCAAGAGGTTATAATCCATTACTGTTGTTTTTTGTTTTATTGTCCGAATTGCCTCAGATTTGGCTGGAGGAGTCCCTTTAGTTGGCTCCTATGTCCTTTTGGCATGGCATGCCCCAATCATTTTTTTGAGCACTTTTCTTACTTTCTGGCATGATAAGATATTTCTGTCCCATCCTGTATCTTCCCTACAGCAGTTCTGTAATTGGGTATTTTTCCAAGGACCTTTTCCTGGTTCCTTTTAATGCAGAATCGTATGTAGAAACAAGGATCTGGCCCTAGGCACGTTAGTTGTTACTAAGAAATTATTGCTTCTGGACCTTTCAGTGGACAGCACACACACACATTAGAAATCGTGAGTTCGTACTGATACCTCCAATTCCAATCCAAACCCATTGAGTTTCTCCTTGTCTTCCCCCATTCTCTACGTCTGTCTGCCTTTTTCCACAGTGAGAACCCTGGCTTCTGACAACATCAGTACATTTACTCGTTCATTCAATCCTATAATACAAACAAAATTGTTTCAGAATTGCTACCTCCATACCACTATGAAAAACAGAATTACTGGAAGGAGTTCAGGATTTGCTAGCAATTATTTTTCCCCCTAAACCAAGAGTATTTAATAAAAATATTCTTCATAATTTACTCAGATCAGTCCCCTTCAACCCCTTTACCCTCAGTGTGGTTGTGTTTTTTATTTGAAATTCAGTACATTTAGGTTTATGTGTTTCTCTTTGCTTTCAGTTTTAGAGTTGTGTGTCCCCCGGGGCCCGCCCCATCCTTATTGATTTGTTTTTGTTTTTTGATTCGTGGACCATCAACTAGACAAAACTAGACCAAAAAAAAATGATATTCAGAAAAAGTCTCATTCCCTCCCCTATTCCTTCTGTACTCTATCTCACCTCCCACCCCCAATCCCACACTCTAGGTAGGTAGTAGTATCATTGATTTTTCGTTTATCTTTCTTGTTTTTGTTTTGTATGAAAGTAAGCAGATAATATGTTCTTTCTTTTTAAGTACCCCTTTTTTCATACATGAAATGTGGCATGCTGTATATTTTATTTTGTACTTTGCTTTTTTCACTTAATGATATATCCTAGAAGTAGCTACATATCAGTTCATGGAGATCTTCATCGGTCTTTTTTTTTTCCTTTATAGCTTCAGAGTACTTCAACCAATCTCCTATATTAGGTTATTTAAGTAATTGGCAGTATCTTGTGATTATAAATAATGCTACAGTTAATAACCTTGTGATATGTATTTTTGTGTTGTTGGAGGTGTATCGTCAGTATAAATTCTTAGATGTGGGATTGCTGCATCTGAAAGGTAAATGTGTTTGTAGCTTTGTTAGTGTATTAGTTATCTATTGCTGTGCAACAGATTGCTACAAATTTAACTGCTTAAAACAATGGACATTTATTATTTCACAGTTTCTGTGTGTCAGAAGGCTGGGCGTGGCTTAACTGAGTTCTCTGTAGGGTCTTGCAAGGCAGCAGTGAAGATGTCTGCTGGCTGTGTTCTCATCTAGAGGCTTCACTGTGGAAATTTCTGCTTCCGGGCTCGCTCATGTTGGCAGAATTCGTATCACTGTGATTGTAGGCCCTGCCTTTTTGTTAACTGTGGGCTGGAAGCCTCCCTCAGCTCCTAGAGGCCTCTCGCAGTTCCTTGTCTTCTTATGGGCTTTCACAAATGGCCACTTACTTCATCAAGCCAGCGAGGAAAATCTCTAGAGCAAACAGGCTGTAAATGGAGTCTTTTATAATATAATCACAGGCGTGACATCTGTTAGTTAGAAGCAGGTCATAGGTCCTGCACACACGCAAAGGGAGGGGGTTATAAAAAGGCGTGAACACCAGGAGATGGGGGCCACTTTAGAGTCTGTCTGCCACACTTGTTGCCACATACCCTGTAAGGATTGTACTGTTTTGCCTTCCTGTCAGCAATGTGTGGAAGTGCCTGTTTACTCACAGCCTTGCCGAGCATATTGTGTTATCAAGCTTTTGAACTTTTCCAATCTAATGGGTAACAAATTGTATCTTGGCATAATTTTAATTTGCATTTCTCTTATGGGTGATTGTAACTCTTCCTATGTTTAAGGGCCATTTTATATATTTTTTTGTTTTGAGAATTATATATTCATATCTTTTTTTCCCCTCATTTTTAGAAATTGAGGTGAAATGCACATAACAAAAGTAACCATTTTAAAGTAAACAGTTCAGTGGCATTAAGTACATTTCACGATATTGTGCATCTATCACCTCTGTATAGTTCTAGAGGATTTTCCTCAGCACAGAATAAACCCGTACCCATTAAGCGGTGATTCCCCATTCTCTTCACCCCACTCCCCACCTTTGTCAGCAGTTTGACTATGAGGTGCCTAGGTTTGGTTTTCTTTGTGTTTATCCTACTTGGAGATTGCTTTGCTTTTTGGGGTTTGGGTAGATATATATCACCAAATCAGAAATTCTTTGTTCTTATCTCTTCACATATTTCTCCTGGCCTTTCTCTTTTTCTTTCTTTTCTGGGACTCCGGTTAATATATACTAAACTGTTTGGCGTTATCTCTCAGGTTTCAGATGGTTCTTTTTTTATATTACTCCTCCCCCCTAACTCTTTTTATACTTTAGTTTGGATAATTTCTATTGACTCGACTTGAACTTTACTGATTCTTTATTATGCCAGTCTGTTGATAAGCCCATTGAAAGACTTCCTTATCTCTGAAACCATATTTCTAAAAAAGTTTCTAGCACTTCCATGTATACATATATTTCTCTGTGTGTGTGTATGTATGTATATGTTCTCTCTGAGAAATCTGGCTGAAATTTCTCGTTTGTACATGTGATCTACCTTTTCCACTTGATACTTTAACAGTTTTTATGGCTATTTTAAAATCCCTGTCTAATAATTCCAACATATGTGCCATTTGTGGGTCAGCTCTGTTGATGGCTTCCTCTCATCACAGTGGGTTGCATATTCTTGCTTCTTTGGATGTCTCATAATTTTTTGATTGAATGCCAGACGTTGTATGTAAAAGAACAGTAGAAACTAAAGTAAATAATATTGACAACCAGAAAAAAGGCATTCCCCTTCTTCTGGCAGGCCGCTAGTGTGTGTGTGTGTGGGGGGGGGGAGTGAATCTCTCAGGTGTTTTTAATTTCTAATATTCTTATATGTATTAGCTCCTTCAAACAATCACTTAAGAAAAATTTGTATGTAACCCTTGCATCTAGAAATGTGGCAATGTAGCAATATTGTTGCTTTCTAGAAAATGAAATAGTTTCTAAGTTTTCATCTGCATCTCACCTTTTACTTGCTGCACATTGATTTTAGCATCTTTCCTCCAGTAGATTAATAGGAAGATCTTTGCAATATTAAGAAATGCTCAGACTCTCAAAGCATGAAAATGTAGTTACTTCTTCAGCAGTAAATGAACTACTGTGTCCACAGGAAACCATTGATATATTGGTATTGTCGTCTGCTGCGAAGGATAGGATTGAGGCTCTTTTGTTGTTTAGTCAGGCTTTAACATATAATGGCCGCTAATCCACCTTCTTTGAATACCTATATGTCTGTCTGCCGGGCTACATTGTCTTCAGCTGAGTAAGTATCATGAAAATCACCCATTGTATTTCTACTTATGGCCAGTAATTTTTTGACACGCTGTGCTATAATTACCTTCTGAACACCCAGTTGAAGGAATAATAGATTCATTATATACTTGTGATTCCTGTATCACTTAAAAGCTTTCATTATTTTTATTCCATTGTTGATCACAGTTATGACACTTTACTGATTTTCGATTCTGTGAATATTTCTTCAATCAGATTTATAGTGTTCTGGGTGTGAGACCCAGAAATAGCTCGGTAAGTGAGTAACATTGGAAGCACAGTTGAATTTATTATTCCAGCCATGTTATCGCTCTTGAAAAAAAAAGACCACTGCTTATTTCTGCATGTCCAAACATCTGGTGTACAAGATTCAGAAGTAGAATAGGTAATAATTCACTGCCTTTTTTTTCTTGTGCCCTACTGATATAATTTAGAGAGAAGTGTTTTAGTGACGTGTTTTTCTAGAAAGGATTTTTTCATAGGCTTCAAAGCTAGGCAAATTTCAAATACTTCAACTACTGGAAATGCTTGACATATATAATGCTCATTTGACAAGCTTTTAATTTACATTTTTAAAAGCGTCCATAGACTTGAATTTTGTATTCAAGTTTTGTTAGTGAGGACACAGTATGCCTGGGGTTCCTAATTGTTTATATAGCATTGTCTCTTTTCTTCATGCTGTTTATATTCTTAATTATGTCTGGATTGAAGATGATTTGTCAGAGATGAGATTGTGTGATCTTTGACTCTTTTTTTACATGTATTAATCCTTTGTCAGATATATGATTTGCAGTATTTTCTCCCATTCTGTAGGTTTTCTTTTCACTTTCTTGGTAATGTCCTTTGAGGTACAAAATTTTATAATTTTGATAAAGTCTAATTTATCTGTTTTTTCTTTGTTGCCTGTGCTTTTCATGTCATATCCATGAAATCATTACTACATCCAATGTCATGAAGGTTTTCCCCAATATTTTTTCCTAAGAGTTTTATGGTTTTACTTCTTAAGTTTAGGTCTTTGATCTATTTTGAGTTAATTTTTATATATAGTATAACGTAGGGGGTCTAACTTCATTCTTTTACATGTAGATAACCAGTTTCCCCAGCACCATTTGTTAAAAAGGCTGTCCTTTACCCATTGAATTGTCTTGGCACTGTTTTTGAAAATCAGTTGACCGTATGTGTGAGGATTTATTCCTGGGCTCTCTATTCTATTTCATTGGTCTATATGTCTGCCCTTATAACAGTACCATACTATTTTAATTTCTGTAGCTTTGTAAGTTTTGAAGTCAGGAAGTGTGAGTCCTTCAATTTATTCTTTTTCAAGATTATTTTTCTATTTGTGGCCCCTGGCAATTTCGTATGAATTTCAGAATCAGCTTTTCCATTTCTGTGAAAAAGACCGTTGGAATTTTGTTAGGGATTGTGTTTAATATGTAGATTGGTTTGGATGATATTGACATCTTAACAATGTTAAATCTCCCTATCCATGAACACAAGATGGCCTTCCATTTATTTAGATCTTCTTTATTTCTTTCAGCAGTCTTTTGTAGTTTTCAGTGTACATATCTTTTACTGCCTTGGTTAGAGTTATTCCTAAATATTTAATTATTTTAGATGGTATTGCAAATGCAGTAGCTTCTCTTAATTTCCTTCTTGGATTGTTCGTTGCTGATGTATAGATTTTTCTGTGTTGATCTTGTCCCCTGCATCTTTGCTTAATTTGTTTATTGGCTCTAGTAGATGTCTTGTGGTTTCTTTGGGAATTTCTACGTATAGAATCATGTCATTTGCAAATAGAGATAGTTTTTACCTCTTCCTTTCCCATTTGAATAGCTCTGGCTAGAACTTCCAGTACGATATTGAATAGCAGTGGTGAAGGGGGCATCCTTATCATGCTCCCCGTCTTAGAGTGAAAGCTTTCAGTCTTTCACCATTGAGTATGATGTTAGCTGGGGGGTTTTCATAAATATCCTTTGTCACGTTGAGAATTTTCTTTCTTTTCCTAGTGTCCTGAGGGTTTTTATCATAAAAGTGTGTTGCATTTTGTCAAATGCTTTTTCTGTGTCAAATGAGATGATCGTGGTTTTTTTCCTTTGTTCTATTAATGTGATATATGTTGATTGATTTTTTTTTTATGTTGAACCACACTTGCATTCCTGACATAAATCCCACTTGATCATGGTGAATAATCCTTTTAATATACTGTTGGGTTCAATTTGTTACTATTTTGTTGAGGATTTTTACATCTATATTTATAAGGGATACTGATTTCTTTTTCTTTTGTGAAAATTCTTGTGAATTTCTTTTCTTGTGATGTCTTTATCTGACTTTGCTGGGCTCCTAGAATGAGGTAAGAAGTATTCCCTCTTCAATTTTTTGGAAGAGTGAGAAGAATTGGTGTTCATTCTTCATTAAATATTTAGTAGAATTCACTTGTGAAATCATCTGATGCAGGACTTTTCTTTGTTGGGAGGGATCTTTGCCTCTTTGCTCATGGAATATTGAGGTGGCAACCTTGAGATATGCTTTTAATTTTTCTTTATAAGATATGAAGTCTTCCTCAATAAGACTTGTTTTGAAGACTTGTGGCTTGAGTTGGAATAAATAACTAAAAATTACATAGTTCTTAAAGGCTACCTTTGTTTACTTCAATAAATGCTGCAGTTTGTTAATTTTTATCTACATTAAATATTCTACAACTGTTAAAATTACGATCTAATCTCTTACATTTTCTGATTATTTATAGTTTTTACAAATAACTGTTTTAAGTTTTATGAACTTTTATAAACATTGTTGCTTCAAAAAGGATATTCTTAAAGTTTCTAGTTGGTACTCTCTCTCAGTGTGTATATTTAGTGTTCTGCTCTATAAAATAATAGATAATAGTTTAGTTGCTTCTATAAACATTAAGCCCAGGTATTTCTCAAAATTCAAAATGTCTTTGTTTCTGACAAGTAAGTTGTGAGGTAAGACTCTTTACAGTTGGAATGTACCCAAGTTTGGGTATATTTGAAAGACTGAATGTCAGACACTTATGTCAGTATCATTTCTAGCACTTTAAACATGATTTTATTCATACTCATATATTACCATGGTATCCAGTCAGCATAACAACGTCAGCCATACTGGAAGGGTGTGCATGTCATTGTTAAAGGTACTTAGTGAGCTAGCACAGAGTATTAGTTTTCTGTTATTTATCTGCTGTTATTTTTACTGTTGACAGACTGTGGACTGGTGAGAAAAGGATGAATTAATTCTTAATGGTTTTAATAGCTTATTTTTTTTTAAAGAATAATTAAAAAAATTTTTTTAAATAGGTAAAACATTTCACAGGGTTCAAAATTTAAAAGTTTTCAAAGGATATAAAGTCTCCTTCCCATAACTGTTGCCCAGCCACCCATTTCCCTTCCCTTAAAGTAATCAATATTATAAAAGTGGACAGGATATATAAACTTTAAATGAAGCATGCCAAAATATCTATCAAACTCTTTTTTGCCGTTCTTGGACTCAATGGGAAAATTACTTATTTCTTCCTATGTCATTTGTTGTGCTTGTTTAATTTAGATTAGTTTCCTTATAGTAAATAAGATAAGCTATCAAAAAACCTTTAAAGCTAATCAAACACAATAAAATCCGTATCCATATTAAAGTCATACCTTTGCCATAAAAAGTAAGACCCAAGTCCTGGAAAAGGGACATTAATTATAGCCCTTCAAAATCCAAGTTGATTCTAGATAAATACTGGTCAAGTTTGGGTCTCAGATAAATTTCCAGGATCCTTTGTTTGTGCACAGCAAGCACATGGGAATTTGATGTCTTTATACTCAGACTGGATTTGACTCAAATTTATGTCGGCTAGCCTTTTGATTGTGTTCTTTTCTTTCTGAAATTTTAATAAAGCTCTTTTTGCTAACTGAGCTGTCTATAAAAGAGAATATACTTAAATATGTATAGAATTAACTATACTGTGAAAGTACATTTGTCTTATCAATTTATCCAATTTGTCCCTGTTCAGGATTTTTTAAATGCTGGAGTTTCTGAGCACAAGCAGCTTTGAAGCCACAGATTGACATCTGCATTGGGGTCTATTTGTTAATTAAGGAAATGCTGTTTCAATTGTGCTGAATGCCAAACTCTTCAGTAGTTATTAGCCTCTGGTTTGGGTTTTAAATAGATTTGGACTTTGCTCTAGTAAGCAGTTGCTCATTGCCATTAGCAATATAATTTTTCTTAATTTTAAGTATGAGCTCAGGATTTAAACCTTTTTCTCAAATATGAACATAAGTACAATAACTTCAGTTGATGGTCTGAATAGTATTGTATTGAGAGTTTAAATTTTTTTTTTTTTTTTTTTTGTGAGGAAGATCAGCCCTGAGCTAACATCCATGCCCATCCTCCTCTTTTTGCTGAGGAAGACCGGCTCTGAGCTAACATCTATTGCCAATCGTCCTCCTTTTTTTTCCCCAAAGCCCCAGTAGATAGTTGTATGTCATAGTTGCGCATCCTTCTAGTTGCTGTATGTGGGACGTGGCCTCAGGATGGCCGGAGAAGCGGTGCATCGGTGCGCGCCCGGTATCCGAACCTGGGCCGCCAGTAGCGGAGCGCGCACTTAACCGCTAAGCCACTGGGCCAGCCTGAGAGTTTTAATTTTTCAAGTGACTGTCTAATCACTTAAATTTAAGAATTTAGTGCAATCAAGTTTATAGTTGCTAAGGAAAGAGATTCTTACATTTGAGTCCTATCTGAAATGAGAAATCACAACCATGTAGAATCATATTCTCTTATGAATCCTGAAAACTGCTGGATGTATTTTTTTTAGATCTTAATTTTATTAACTATTCTGTTTTAGAAGAATTTGAAGTGATATTTTGTTTATGGGGTAAAAATCCATCATGTCTTGGCATTTCAGTATATGTCTAACACTCTGAGAAGATACTGGTAGACTATTGACTAATTGAATGTATTTTTTCTTTTCTATAGTTGGGCATTAGGAAAAAATATGCTGGGTTTTAAAGAAATATTTTTCCATTTAGATTAAAATAAAGAATATAAATTATAATTTATGAAAGGATTCTTTTAGCTTTTAAAAGAAACCGTTTTAAAAGAGAAAATGGAGAAAATGTAGACTGCCAAATAATGCAAGAGTAGTTTAGAGACTGAAAATAGATTTCTCCCTCATCTTGAAAGCCCTCTTAGACCAAAGATATATATTTCAGATTTCTTTCAAATCAAGATCTCAGGCTCCTATAATTTCAGATTTCAAGTGCATACAAATCTTGAGTAATAACTCAGTGGAAAAACAATTCAAGACTAATAACCTAGTAGAACAGATGCCCAATCTCATGAGAAAATGTAAATGTGAAAACCACACTAAGATGCCATTTTTCACCTATTACTTTGCAAAGATTTAAAAGTTATATAACTATTACTGAAGGTGTGAGGAAATTTGTATATGTTGCTGGAGAAAGAATAAATTAGTAAAATCTTATGGAGGGTGACTTCGTAATATTTAACAAAATTTAAATGCATATCTTTTGACTTGCAATTCAATTTTCAGGAAGCTTTCTACAGATATACTCCTGCATGTGGAAAATTATTTATTCTAAGGATATTAGTTTTAACATTATAATAACAAAAGACTGGAAACAATCTAAATGTCCTTCATTAGAGCATTTTGATACATTATCGTACAGTCGTGCAATGGAATATTTATTCAGTCATAAAAGAGGTTAAGGACGCTCTGTGGCTGATAGGGAAGGAGGTTCAAGATACTCAGATCAGGGGTTGGCAAGCTTTTTCTTAAAGGGCCAGCTAGTAAATATTTTAGGCTTTGCAGGCAGTGTGGTCTCTGGGGACTGCTCAGCTCTGTTGTCATGGGAATGCAGCCATAGTCAATACATAAATGAATGGGCATGGCTGTGTTCCAGTAAAACCTTTTTTGTAAAAACAGATGACTGGCCTGTGAATCGTGGTTGCTGACTCCTGTATTAGATGAAAGGAGCAAAGTAAAGAACTTGGTATATAAACTGTAGCAGAGGTATGAATGAAGTACTAAAAGCATCGAGAAGTGAGTTCAAGCCTTGCCTGGGATAGTTGGGAAAGACTTCATAGATAAGGTGATAATTTAAACTGAAGTTCTGTGGGTGTGTAGGAGCTCTAAAGATTAAGGTGAGAAAATGTTTTCTGGAGTTGGTGAGAAGTTGTCTGGCTGATGATGTGGGCAGTTCTTTGTTGGGAGTGGATGATGAGGTAAGTTGGGACCAAGGAGCTAGACACTAATCTGATTTTTAACCAATTTTCTACTTTGAATAAAAAATTATTTCAACACCTAGCTCTATTAAATCTTGACATTTTGTCATATTTACTTCAGATTTTTTTTGTATTTGTTTTAGAAGAAACATTACAGATGCAGTTGAATCTGCCCTGCAAACCACACAGAGCACATTCTACTCTCGCTCTTTCCAGAGATAGGAACTAACATGAATTTGTTTGTTATTCTGGTCTTATCTTCCTACATTAACTACATGTTTATATACCCCTAAACAATACATTGTGTTCTGTATGTTTTAAAAATTCATATATTGGTTTGTGGTGTCCTTTCACAATTGTTTTTTGCCAAAAATAGTGTTTTTACGATTTCTCTGTATGAACCAGCACTATTCAATAGAAATATAATACAAGCCACATATATTATTTTAAATTTTCTAGTAGCCACATAAAAAGGTAAATAGAAACAAGTCAAATTAATAATATACCTTAATGACCTAGTATGTCTAAAATATTATTTCAACATATAATCAGTATATGAGAGTATTAATGAAATATTTTACATTCCTTTTTTATTCTAAGTCTCAAAGTCTGGCATTTATTTTACACTGACAACACATCTCAATTAGGACTACCCACATTTTAAGTGTTCAGTAGCCACAAGTTGTTAGTGGCTTTTACTATTTTGGACAGTGAATTGCTGTGATTCAAACAGAACCAAACACTTTTGGTGCTTGCAAGTTGTGCATCCTGCTACCACTAGGGATCAGCTAAATGTCATCATGTTGACACAACAAGAGAAAGTTTTTTGTTGGAGTTTGCTAATGTGCACCTGCAATGCAAAGATCGTTCTGTGTACGGTAAAGGAAACCTTTCTCAGGAACAGCATTTACTGCTTGTAGAATAATTAGAGCACAAAGGGTGGTGCAAATGTGACCCACAGCCTCTTCAGACGCACGGACACTCTCTCTTCTGTCCTTAGAGATGTACTCTTCCTTCTCCATTCTTACTTGTCTTGAATAAACATTTGAAATTTTTCCTGCTATTATCAGATAGTGTCACATTTGTAGTAAATATACTGCTTCTCCATTGTTGGACCTTAATCACTTAGGTAAACTTGTTTGCTTGCTTATTGTTTTGTTAAGAATCTCAAGCAGGCAATTTGATTACTGAGCCACATATTATATGCCTCTATTCCTGATTTTCTAAGGTTTAGCCAACTCACCATAAAGGATTATACTTAGATTTATATTTCTCTTATTCTCCACAGAAATACCTTCATAGAAATGCCCTAGACTTTATATGGATTCATAGCAGAAAGTGCCTTTTGGAGTGCCTTAGTTTCATACCATTATAATTAGAAAGACTTTACATTGTGTTGATAATATCCCTTATATAAAGACCCAATGAAAAAAAATCTAGCTAAGAACGAAGATTTAGGGGATAATCCTCTCCGTATCACCCATTCATTGCTTGAGTCTTGATCATTTTTATAGTTCTAGAGAGTTTTTTTTTTTTTTTAAAGATTTTATTTATTTATTTTTTAATTTTTTGCCCTCAAAGCCCCAGTAGATAGTTGTATGTCACAGCTGCACACCCTTCTAGTTGCTGTATGTGGGACTCGGCCTCAGGATGGACAGAGAAGTGGTGCCTCGATGCACACCCGGGATCCGAACCCGGGCCGCCAGCATCGCAGTGCGCGCACTTAACCACCAAGCCACAGGGCCGGCCCTAGAGAGTTTGTTTTAATGTCTCCTTTTATATGCCCACTGAAACGCCCCTTTTTGTCATACAAATAATTTGTAGATCTATAGTAATCTCTACTAACTCTTAAAATGGGGCTTTGATATATTCTGCATTCCATGGCTTGACGGCAGCCTTTTAATAGTAGTTTTATTCAGAAACTTTCTGCCACAAGTTGGAGATAGAAAATTCATGGGTCTGATTAGTTAGAGAGAGTTTGATAGTAACAGTCATAAAGTTAACTTTCCATATGTTACCAAAAGGTACCATTATTAACACAACTTTCCCTTGAGATTAGCATGATTTCTAATTTCTGTGTGATAATTTTTGTGTGAATTACTTCCAGATCATTCCAAATTACTGTGAATTTACTTCCAAATCATTTTGCTTTCTGTTGTATTACTTTGATTTTTTAATCTAAGCTGAGAACAACCACTTGGGAAGGCATGTTTTAACTGGGCAAATGGGAACTGAGAAAAGAAAAGAGGTAATTTGGGAAAGGAAGGGTTTTGGTGGGTCTGGTAGGTAGTGGAAAAAGACAGAGGCCTGGGTGGGGTGCTGTACTGTCTGGTCCTTTACACAAGGGGTGGCAAAGAGTCCTAGAATTTTCAAATTCTAATATTAAGAACATGTATATTCTTGTTACATAACTGATACAGATAGGCCTGAACAAAACAGGAGGATGTACCCATTCTCTTTGTTAAAAATTTAACTGTTTACACACACAAACATTGTATATAATCTGGAATGAGAAGAAAGCATTCTATTTTATTTTATTATATGGCAGCTTGGCATCAGTTTGCCCTTATCAAGTGTTAAAGAAAGAATGTCTTACTAATCTTAATATCTATTTGTCAGAAATTATTTGTAACAAATTTGGTTTATACCTTACTGTATATATAAAATTCAATAGTGAAGCAAACTAAATAGACTTTGTTAAGGTTTTTATACAAATACATGTTCCATTTATAGATTTTTTAAGCCTGAATGACCCTGGGCAGATTCCCATGTTACTATATTTGTAGACTAAATTTTCAAAAGCCCCATAGTTCTGTTTCTTTTTCCTTTCTAAGTGGGAAATGCAGAGGCTATAATATGAGCCACTAATAAAATGCCCTCTTACTGTTTGGAGCCCACCAAACTTAAAGACCAGGCAGTTTGAACATAAAAAAGAATTGTATGTGGGATTTGATTTATGAACTAAATTTGGGGAATACAGATAATAGTGAAATTCCTTTTTAATTGATATGATGCCAGCTGATTATACACATTTTCTTGGTTTCCTGTAAGAATACCATTTTAGTTTCCTTAGGGTTATATTGATTTGCCAGAATTCCTTAGAAAGGTCCTCGCCTTGCTGAGGCTTTTTAGCAGTTTGAAAGTGGAATGGCCATGGGTCTTACAGCAAAGGAAATTTGTGATGGCAGTGTGATGCTAATAACTAGAGAACAGTTTGGTTATGAATCTCTGGTTTTGTGTGATATATTTGCCATTGTGTATGCTCAATTAGAAGGCAGTTCCCCATTTCCCCAGGAGAATATGCCCCCTCCGAATTCTTTTGCCAACTGAAATATATAAGATTTAAAGATATACGTGACACGTTAAAACCTACATATAGTTCATCTATTTAGTTATATAAACCATTGTGTTAGATATAGAATTTAGAAATAAATTTGTTTTACTGTTTCATATGATAAAATGATTTTGTTCAATCTTTTTGTATGTATTGGGATCCCTTTGGGATAATTTGTCTTCCCAGGACAGTTGTTCAGGTGACAGCTACTAGGAATATGAGTGTCTTCATAAGTCTTCAGATATAAGGCAACTCCCTTTTTTCTGAAAAATAATATTTTGGGGGAAAAACTTTTGTCTGATATCTGAACATATGATAATTCCTTACATCTTTATTTTTTGTTGGTAGTTAGAATTATTTCTCAATTTTAAGAAGTCAGAGTCTTGAGTGAGCTTATTCTTATTGAATATCTAAGATTTTAGTTGTTAATGTGGATTTTGTATTTTTTTTTTTTTTTCTTTTTCTTTGAGGGGTTGGACATAATTGCCTTATTTCATTTCAGGGATCCTTCTAAAGTAAATATTCTGGTACCTGGTGCTGGACTAGGAAGACTGGCCTGGGAAATAGCTATGCTAGGTTATGCTTGTCAAGGAAATGAATGGAGTTTTTTTATGCTCTTTTCTTCCAACTTTGTACTCAACAGGTATTTAATTTACTTTTTGCTGGAAATAGTAATTTCTCAGAATCAGATTGACTTACCTATTTTTGAACAATTCTGAATTCGAAGATAAATACATAGTGTTTAATTATCATATATATCATGTTTCTTAAGTCAAATTGCTTATACAAATTACCGTTTTAATCAGTTGCCTAGTTAACAGAATGTTGAAACGGAATGGGTAAGTTACTTCTTAGACAGTAATTGGGCATTCCGTGAAAATGAAATGATTTCTGTCCAGAATTTCATGGCTAAGTATGATCCAGGAAGGAGTATTTTCTCATTGTTCCTTAAACTTCTTCACCCACTTGTTTCTTCAGTGGAGTAAGAGCTCAGTGTAGCAATCATTACTCTTTTTATCAAATTCCTAGAAAATGGCCAATTATGCTCACATGACTGAGTTGGAAAGATCTCGTAGAACTTCTGTGGCCTCTTTTAGAAGGCAGTGGAAAAGAGTTATTTTTGAAGCCAGAAGAGATGTGTTAGGGAAAAAATAAATAGCTGCCTTGTTTAAATAATATGTTGTCTTGGTGGCAGTATGAGTTAGGGGATGGTGAGAAGGTAAAAAGGACAAGGTGGTACAAAATAATTAAAATAGATAACAAGCAAAACCAATACCAGTTTTTGAAAAAATAGTTGGACTGTTTTCTACTTGAGTTTGAAGTTTGGAAATATGTTTTTAAAAATTTGAAAGAACAATACATTTATATCTCTGAATTTACTTAAATTTTTTTTCTGTTTTTTAATCCATGATTAATTACTCATCTGCATGTATATGTGCATTTTCAGATAATTGGATGGAGTGTAGTGGTTACACTTTGTGTTAATGAATTATATAAATAAACTTTCAATCAAAGAGATTATGTTTTAGTGTTTAAAGTAGATTTTCTTGGTAAAATGTTTAGTTAACACTGAATTTTATGCTCATATTTTGCAGATGTTCTGAAATTAATAAATATAAGCTTTATCCCTGGATCCATCAGTTTAGCAATAACCGGAGGTCAGCTGATCAGATTCGACCCATCTTTTTCCCTGATGTTGACCCCCACAGTCTTCCTCCTGGTTCTAACTTTTCTATGACAGCTGGAGATTTTCAAGAAATATACTCAGAATGCAGTAAGTCCAAAGCAAGCATTTTAAATGTCTTGTCCTCTATTCTAAATTTAATGAGCTAATTTTATACTAAGTCAAAGTTTTAGTCAATCATTTTGATGGTGGAATATCAGGTATACTTCAGTGACAATTTAGAATATTTTCAAGGTCTTGTGTAAGGCAATGATAGGAAATATAAAGAAGTATAAGATCTCACAATTAAGACATTTAGAATCTGTTGGGTCTATTAATATGGCACCATATAAACAAAGTTCAAATGAGTGATGCAATATAGAGGAAAGTAGGATAGTATGAGAAGGAAGTTCTTTGTGGAGAGGCTGTGACTTGAAGGATAGGGAGGAGGAAATCTAGGTAGGCAGAGGTACCGAGATGTGAATGAATAGGTAATTGGGGATGAGAACTACTTGACTGGAAGAGAAAGGGAAGTTTCTTTGAGGGTTTAATGGGAGATAATGGCCAGAAAAGTAGATTGGTTCCAGATTGTGGAGGACCTTTATAATCAGGCTATGAAGTTTAGACTGGCAAACTCTTGAAGAAATTTGAGCTAGACATTAGAGAAAGGGAGATGGTAATGGGGAAAGAGGAGAGGGTGATTGGCAGTAAAAGGAAGAAGAGAAATAGAATGCTGAGGGGTCACCAAGATCATTCATTCAACAAATATTTGTTCAGCACCTGCTAAGTAGCCGGTGTGTGCTAGGCATTGGAAAGAGAGCCATGAGCAAAACAAAGCCCCTGCACACGGGGAACTTATGTTCTGGTAGGGAGAGAGAGGCAATAACAAGTTAATATTGTGAGGAGGGAAAATAAGGCAGAGGAGAGGGGATAATGAGTGACTGGGGAGGGGCTGCTGTTTTATGTAGAGTTAAGGAGGAAGGCCTTTGTAAGAGCAGAACCTAAAAAAAAAATGTTGAGTAGAGAACCTCAAAAAAGTGAAGAAGCAAGCCATTCAGATATGTGGGGGAGAATGTTGCAGATAGAGGGCATGGAGAGGGAAGGAGGACTAGAGGGTGGGGAGGGCACTTGTTCTGCTCCAGGAAGAGCAAGAGGGTCATTTTGGCTGGGATGTAGTGAGTGGTGGGTACAGTGGTGGGAGATGAGATTGGAGAGGGTTTGCTGAGGCAGACTTGCAGGCCATAGCAAGGACTTCGAATTGTACTCTGAGAGAGATGGGATACCATTGGAGGGATTCAAGTAGAAGAGTAGCAAGATAGTCAAGTTTTTATTAATTTTTCCCTGAACTCTGACATTGGGAAAACCTGTACTCTGAAGGTAGAAAGAGAGAGATGGAAGATGTTAGGTTTTGGGGATAAGTTAGGGAGCAAGGTCTCAAAATAAGAGTGAAGTAATGGAAAACATCACTTCAACAAGTGAAAGTGACTTTCTCCTGGAGCAGGGTTTGAGAGAGGAGATAAAGGAAGTAATCTGCGCTTGGGTCATGTGCCTTTATAGCCCCAGCATGTGTACACTTCAGTCCCGTCTCTATCCCTGTGCCAGGCCGCAGCCTCCAAGAGGCAAACAGCACTGTCTGCTGGGTGCCCACCCACTGCTTCTGACTGCCCCATCCTCCCTTTTCGAAGGAGATTCTCCGAAGTACTGGTGGATGTTTAAGTATTTTGATGCCCTTCATTTCTCAGTTGGCCACAAGTGCATGCAGTCTTTCTGAAACCTTCTAGAATTGGTAGTTAATACTGGTTTAAATCATAATTTAAAATTCAAATGACTATTATTTCATCTTAACTGATGTTAATGAAGGCTAGAATTTGAATAGATTATAAACAAAACTCCTATAAATATCATTTGGTAAAGCTATGTAGTAATATAGGTGATAAAAAATGATTTGCAAATTGATTATCAAATTATTAATAAAAACTTTTATGAGTTGCGAAGTGTCTCATAAATGATTATTTGGTTACCCTGATTATAGTAGTTGAGTGGAGGAGTTTAGCTTCTATATCCCTGTAGTTAAATATTCATATTCTGTAAGAAGTAACTGGTACATTTATAGAATTAATTGAAAGGCAAAATAACAAATGTAGTAATTTGATTTTCCTTGAATAGATACCTGGGACTGTATTGCAACCTGTTTCTTCATAGACACAGCTCACAATGTAATTGATTATATTGACACAATATGGAAAATACTCAAGCCAGGTGGAATTTGGATAAATCTAGGTAAGTTCCTCAGTGTTTATTAGAATTTTACACATTAATCTGACTACTTATAGCTATTCTACATTTGGTAACTTCACAGAACCAAATGTTCATGAAAATTATAGTTGTGTTGTACATGTTTTAAAACTTCTTCAGTTTCCTCCAGACTGCATCCTAGTTAGTGGTGCAGTTCCTCCAGTCCTAGCTAGTTCCTCCAAAAGTAGTGGAAGCCCCCAAACTTGTTTATTCGTACTATTCCAGTCTCACAGCAGTCGTAATTTCAAAGAGTACTATTATTAATCTGATGATAATCATCCCCTCACTTTCCCCACCCCCCACTCCGTGGAGACAGCAGTCTGTTCTGTTAAGAAGAGAGTGTTCTTTTTTTTCGTATAATCAAACATTTGAGGGAAAGCACTTACCTCTCCCATGGAGACCTCCCCAGTACATGTACATACTGGGAAAAGAGTAGGTATGATGACTTTTATGACTACCTTAAGTTTAAGAAAGAATAGAAATACAATTTCATTTATGCAAAGACTTTACTGCCTCCTACTGCTAGGTGCTAGAAATCAAACGCTGAGTATGACTTGGTCCCTCCCATGCAGAATCTAAGGGAAATTGCTAGTTTTATCTTCTTTCTTTAAAATAAAAAGAGAAGAATGATAATAATCAAGGTAAATATACTTGTCTTATTTTAGTGAGGTATATAATCCATGTTAAGAAAAACATGATGGTTATTATACTACATAAAAGTCAGATACACATTGTTTGAGTCTTTGGCATTCAGGATCCGTCTAGTTTTGGTGATGGGTTCTGTCACCTGCTCTCTTCTTAATGATTTGACATTATCAGAGATTCTGCCAGTAGAACTAAGCCTAGAGATAATAGTAGGTCTTTGCCAAACTTCTCTTTAGAATTCTGCAGGAAAGATGAGAGCAGCTATAAAATCTAACCATAATATGAAATAAATATCTCAAACCTTGGGTCTTCTTTAAAAGAAAAGTCTTCCTTTTCCCAAGGAATGATTGAAAGATAACATTACCTACTGGGTATTTGCTCACTGTGGGTTAGGGATTGTGTTAGCCACCTATAATACCTCATTTAATCTCAAACAACCCTACATTTAATCTCAAAACAACCCTATATTGAAATGACATTATTGCTATTTTATAGTTGAAGAAACTGAGTCTTGGGTTAAGTAACTAGCAGAAACGTCCTGGAGCTTCTATATGGCAGCGACAGGTTAGAGCCCAAATCCAACCTCTTGAATGCCTAACCAGCCAGCTCTGCAGGCTCACACTGGGTCACTTTATAGTTTAGCATTAATCTGACCGTGTATTTATGTGATTAAAATTTTTGACCTCAGTTACTGTGTTATGGTAAGGTTTTGTGTATTTCCAGAGTGTTTGACTTCACTTTCATGGAAACAACTTTTCTTTTTGAACATTTATTTTATTGGTTTATTGATATTTTATTAAATTATGTAATAACAATAATTATAACTGCCTGGAACAAATGAAATTGGCCCTTGATAAGCATACTGTTTGATAAGAGTAGACATGTTGGGGCGTGGCCTGTGGTATGTTGTCATCATCAGAGGTAATGGGGCATGGTGGTTAATGGTCAATTAGGAGAGCGTCTACTCTTAGGTCAGAGTTTCAAAATGATTTTGAGAACTGGAATAATGGAGAAACAGAGTCCTTAAAAATAATTATTTGGAATGTTAATACTTTCCAAATAAAATCCTTTGCATGTATAAGTTAAAGAATTTAAAAAATAATAATCTCGGAGTCAATTTTCCCTTAAATATCGGTGTGCTCCAGGTATCTATTCAGTGTTTTTCACTTTTTATGCCATGTGCTCATCCTTTACTCCATGTCACTCCTACCCAATCTCATGGCTTGTCCTACTCTTTCAATTCCCAGAGTGTATCTCTGGTCCAGATATCTCTTTTATGCTCCAAGCCACTGTTTCCAACTTGGATGCACCACAGATACTTCCATATCTGCGTGTCTCAAAAAAATGATGCTTCCTTCATGCCTTTTCTGTTCCATCAGCTACTCAGATTCCCCCAACCAGAAAACTGGGAGTCCTCCTTTAGCCTTCTTCTTACTCACCATCTGCACCCGATCAGTCTACAAGTTGTATCTCCTAAAGCTCCTTAATAGCTCTTGAATCTCTTTCCCAGATTTTCTCAGCTGTGGCACTGTTAACATTTGGGGCTGGATCATTCTTCATTTGGGGGTGGGGAGGGTTGTTTTGTACACTGTAGGATGGTTAGCAGCAGCATCTTTGCCTCTACCTACTAGATTCTAGGAGTACTTCCCCACGTGTGACAGCCAAAAATGCAAAATCACCTCCAACTGAGAACCATTGCTCTAACCTCATGCTGGTACCTTAGTCCAGGCCCTCATCGTTGCTTGCCTAGATTACTGCAGTAGTTTCCTTAAGGCTGTCTCTGCCTTCAGGTTGTCTCCAACCCTCCATCCCCTTTCAGTTCTCCATATTACCATTAGAGTGATCTTCCCACATGCAAATCTATTCCTGTCAGACTCCCTGCATGCAAGCAAGACTAGCTTTCTTGGTAACCTAAACTCTTCAGGATATATACAGTGCCCTTTGTGATCCTTCTTCTGTCTATGTCTCAGCTTCATTTTTTTAAATTGAGGTCTGTATAATTGAAATACAGCATTATATTGGTTTCAGATGTACAACATGCTGGTTCAGTGTTTGTATATATTTTGAAATGATCACTGCAGTAATTCTAGTTAACACTCATCGCCATACATAGTTAAAAGTTTTTTTTTCTTGTGATGAGAACTTTTAAGATTTACTTTTTTAGCAACTTTAAAATATACAATACAGTATTATTAACTGTAGTCACCATGCTGTACATAACATCCCCGTGACTTATGTGTTTTATAACTGGAAGTTATAAAGTATCCATGAGCTTGGAGGGTTTTTTTTTTTAGATTTCTATATATAAGTGAGATCATATGGTATTTGTTTTTCTCTCTCTGGCTTATTTCACTTATCATAATGCCCACAAAGTCCATCCATATTATTGCAAATGGCAAGATTTCATTCTTTTTTATGGCTGAATAATATCCCATTGTATATATGTCCTGCAACTTCTTTATCCATTCATTCATTGATGGACATTTAGGTTGTTTTCATATCTTGGTGATTGTAAATAATGTTGCAGTGAACATGGGGGCGCAGATATCTCTTCGAGTTAATGTTTTCATTTTCTTTGGATAAATATCCAGAAATGGAATTGCTGGATCATATGATAGTTGTATTTTTAATTTTTTGAGGAATCTCCATACTGTTTTCCTTAGTGGTTGCACCAATTTACATTCCCACCACCAGTGCAGAAGGGCTCCCTTTTCTCCACATCCTTGCCAAGACTTGTTCTTTCTTGTCCTTTGGGTAATAGCCTTTCTATCAGGTATGAGGTGATACCTCTGTGTGGTTTGGATTTGCATTTCCCTGATGGTTAGTGCTGGTGAGCAGCTGTTCATTTATCAGCTTCATTTTTTTTTTTTTTGCCACCCCTGCCCTGACTTCAAGTGTCAGTCCTCTACCTAGAAAGCCCTCTCTCCTTCCCCTCTATTTTCATCTGGCTCTTTCTTGTGTACTCTTTAACACTCAGCTCAGGTGATCCTTTCAGATTAGGTTAAGTATTCTGCATTTCTCTTTTAGGTTCTCACAGAATCTGTCAATAGCATTTAACACATTATGGTGTCGCCCATGGTGTTGTCGCCCATATATTTTTGTTTCCCCTCCTAACCTCTGAGCTCGATGAGGGCAAAAATCTAATGCTTCCTTCTCATCTGGTACAGAGCTTGACAGCTAGTGGGTATTTGGTGACTGTTATGTGCATGAGTGAATACATAGTTTCGAAATTTGAGAGAACAAAGTAATGTTAAAGTGCCGCAGAAGTTGCCAAAAGAGACATGATAAAGTGGTGTTTATATTCATAAATTCATAACATTCCCATGGTTTTGGCTTCAGTCATGTGGACCTGGAAAATTAATTTTATCTGTAAACTGAGAGAGCATCAGCCCCCTGGGGATGATTTCACCCTAACCATGCTTACGTAGACCAGAATGTCAATATATTTATTTATAATGAGAAATATAGCTGCAAGGCATTCTGAATACTAAAAAGTTTACATTGGAAGTTAAATTATACTGAAAATATTACCCACATTGTATAAAATCAGAGTTGGGAATATTATTAACTTATAAAATGCTCTAAGGGGGTTTGAGGTACTCTTTAATCTTCCCCAGGTTAGGGAAAATTAGTGAGGAGCTATTATGTATATGTCCTTTGGGAAAGGCTATGATTTGGCAAAATGCAGAAGAATGGCTGTGCCTCCTGTTTTTCAGTTTTTCATAATGACCATTACCCCTTAAGTGCATTTATGTGGAACTTATTTTAAAAAGCGGGGGTGTGGGGGGATTGTGTGTGCGTGCGCTGATACATTTATAGTTGGGTAATGGAGAGCAGGCAGTTAGCAAAGTGAATCGAACTTCATCTGGAAAAATAAACAGGTTAAAGTACCAAAGGAGATCTTAGTAAAGTGTAAGGAGAGACAAGTCTTCACAGATTTTAAAGCATTAAAAAGCTACAGAATTTTTAAAAACATGAGAGATTTCCTATAAAAGGTGCATGATTGAACACATATATTATCTCCTCATTGAGATCTTGTTACAGTGGTAGTAAAAATATAAGAAGGTATAAAACACATGGGCAAAGAATGGCAGGGATGTCATCAGAGGACAAAAGAATGTAACAGTTAAGATGGGGTAGGTGGGTAAGTTTTACAAAGTTTAGATAAGGTACAGTGAGGTAGACCATGCTTGTATACGGCTAGTGGGAGTATAGTCGTAAAGCTTTCTTCAGGAACAACAATTTGATGTATATGGAAAAATCTTAACAATTTGTACATTTGATCAGGGTTTGGTAAACTACAGCCCACAGGACAAATCTGGCCTGCAGCCTATTTTCATATGGCCCACCAGCACCAGCTAAGAATATTTTCTACACTTTTTTTTTTTTTTTTTGCTGAGGAAGATTCGCCCTGAGCTAACATCTGTTGCCACTCTTCCTCTTTTTGCTTGAGGAGGGTTTGCCCTGAGCTAGCAACTGTGCCAGTCGTCCTCTATTTTGTACGTGGGTCTCTACCACAGCATGGTCACTGACGAGTGGTATAGGTCCGCACCCGGGAACCGAACTTGGGTCACTGAAGTGGAGTATGCCAAACTTAACCACTAGGCCATGGAGCCAGCCCATTTTTTACATTCTTAAAGGGTTGAGGGAGGGAGACACAAATAAGAATACAGTCATGCGTTGCTTGACAATAAGGATGTGTTATGAGAAATGCGTTGTTAGACTATTTCATCGTTGTTTGAACATCACAGAGTGTACTTAGACAAACCTATGTGGTATAGCTTACTACACACCTTAGTCTATGTGGTACTAATCTTATGGGATCAGTGTCATATGTGCAGTCCGTCATTGACCAAAACACTATTAGGCGGCACATGACTATATGTGATTGAGACTATGTAGCCTTTGAAGCCTAAAATATTTGCCATCCAGCCTATTACATAATTACATTCACTATTACATACATTTGTTAGATTAATTATACTTGTAGAAGTCTGTCAGAGGGAAGTAATTAGATATGGGCAAAGACTAAAGACTGAGTAATAGACAAACATACTCAGCAAAAACTTAGATTGAACCTAGATTTCTAATAGTAATGGAATGCATAAGTAGTCATGGGATAGCCATACAGGAAAACCATTCTCCAGAAATAATTACTGAAATAAGAAAATGTTCCTAATGAAGTGTAAGATGCAAAATTAGGTATGTAATATCTCATACTAATGCACCAAGGAAAGACTGCAGGAAGATACATTAAGTTTTCAAGTGGTTATCTGTGAGTGTAGGATTAGAGATGGCTTTGACTTTATTTTTGTGCTTTTTCATGTTATCTCAGCTTTGGGTTCTGAGCTTACATTATATTTATGGTCCAGGAAAAAATATTTCTTTGCTCCTTCTGTTAGGTCCACTAAAAGAACATATAGAGGGGCTGGCCGGGTGGCGCAAGCGGTTAAGTGTGCACGCTCTGCTGCGGCAGCCCAGGGTTCGCTGGTTCAGATCCCGGGCACACACCAATGCACTGCTTGGCAAGCCATGCTGTGGCGGCATCCCATATAAAGTGGAGGAAGATGGGCACGGATGTTAGCCCAGGGCCAGTCTTCCTCAGCAAAAAAAAAAAAAAAAAAAAAAAAAAGGAGGAGGATTGGCAGATGATCTCACAAAAAAAAAAAAAAAAGAACATATAGAGACATGAGAGTTGAGAAAATAAAGAACTTTTTAAGGAGTGTGTCCATGTTTATTCATCTTTATATCTCCAGTGCCAGGCATTTGCTAGGTGCTTGGTGAACTTTCATTTAAAGAATGAGCGATTAGGTAATGAATATGGAAAACTGCTCAGCCTCAAGGAAATGCAGATGAAACTGTATACAGCCTATCATTTTCCCTTTTCCAAATTAGCAAATATTTTGTTTAATGAAAATGCTTACTGTGTTTTTTCTTAAGTCAGATTTTTTTTGGAGGTATAATTGACATATAATAAAATTCCCCCTTTTTTGAAGTGGATAGTTTGATGAATTTTGAAAGCTGGATAATCATGTAACAAATACCTCTATCAAGATAGGGAATATTTCTATCATCCCAAAAAGTTCCCTTGTGCCCCTTTGTAGTCAGTGCTCTCCTCTTACCCCCAATACCTGATGTCACTATTCTGTTTTCTATCACTACAGTTTTCCCTTTTCCAGAATATTATATAAATAGAATCATACAGTAAGTTACTTTTTGTATTTGGATTCCTTTATTTTGCATAATGGTTTTGAAATTCATCCATGTTGTTGCATGTACCAGTGGCTTGTTTCTTTTTATTGCTGAGTAGTCATTGTATGAACACACTGTATTTTGTTTATTCACTCCTGGTTGATGAACATTTGGGTTGTTCCCAAATTCTTATGATTATAAATAAAGTTGCTGTAAACACTTGAGTACAAATCCTTATGTGGCCACAAGTTTTCATTTCTCTTGTGTACTTACCTAGTGGTGGAATTGCTGGGTCGTATATGGTGTGTGTTTGTATAACTTTATGAGAAGCTACCAACCTGTTTTCCAAAGGAACTGCACCATTGCAGTCCCACTACTTGCTAAGGTGTTGAAACAAGTACTCATCATTGCGACTGTGAGTGAAAACTGTTCTGTCTCTTTTGGAAAGCATTTTGGCAGTTTGAATAAAGTCAGTAAAAATGTTGATTCTCTGTGACCTGGAAATTCCAGTTTGAGGAATGTCTTTGTAAAGGAAAATCTGAAATATGCACAGAGGTATTAAAGTACCATTTGTAATAGGAGACTGTAAAAAATTGCAGCACAACTGTACTAGTTGTCTTTGGGTGGTAAAATTACGGGTGCTTAACTGGACATGCAGTGCTATGCTGGAAATTATGATGGATTCAAAAGAAACATAAGACACTTTTTTTTACTTGTGTAGCTTGTAATCTAGTTAAAAAACAGTACTAATTACATGAAAAATAATGACTGAGCAGTCAGTGCCCCATTTCATTAAATGAATTTCAAGTGCACTATATTAAGGGGATGAGCAGTAGATTTGGAAACTCGGATGGATTATATTAAAATGATTTCAGCAAGGTTTTGGAGCATGGTTAAAGCTCGAGTTGAGAGTTGCAGCTTTCTGGGTGGAACACAACATGAGTAGAGGTAAAATATGGTCTGAGTATGTAAGAATCATTGGAGTGTGTTTATGTAGATATAATAAAACAGTGTTGTGGGAAGCTCTTAAAATAATTGAGCAGGAATAGCATACTCATTACAGCTGTAAAGACTTTGCTGTGAGGTTCTGCATTCTTATTAAAAAAGCTTCGGGTTGGTCTAGGACACAGCAGGTGCTCAGTAAATGGTAGCTACTGTCATTTTTACTAGTACTAATAAAACTAACAAGAATCTAAGCTTGATAGAGTAGTTTGGTAGGGAACCATTGTTATCTTTTGAAAAGAACACTAATATATAAATTATATTTGTAGTCATTTTTTCTATTGGTTTATGTAGGGTAAAAAAAGAGGGGAGAAGAAGAAGAACTTCTGAACTCTAAGTATGTTCCAGAGTGGTGAGCCTTTGGGAGCAGAAACTTGGTCCTGGTTATTACTTTTATCTCCTATGATTAGCACTTTGTATGAGGAGTGGGGATGGGGTGGGAGTGGTGAGTTGGTCCCAGGATTTATAATTAACCCAATGACAGGATTAATAAAACTGTGGAATGATAATGTTGTCTGGATGAGGCTGATGGATTGGGCAAAATGTGAGAGATTAAACAATTGGAAAATCTGATTTGAGTCAGATGATAGGTGTTTGAATATATGGAATGAGAAAATAGTAAAAGAGGACTGTCATAAAAAAAAGTTGTAATAGGTATCATTTACTTAGTACCTTCCATGTGTATTATCACATTAAAGTCACGTTACAGATGGGGCAGAGGTAGTGACTTGTCCATAGGCACACAGTAGATGTTAGGGTTGGGATATGAACTGTGCACTTAAAAAGCCAGCTCTGAGTCACGTCTTCCTTCAGGAGAGCTTTGCCTATGACTTCCCTTCACCCCGACACTCTTTCCTACCCAGGCTAGCTTGAGGACCCTTCTCTGTTTTCACATGATATCCAGTTTGTAGCTGCAGTTTTGTATTTACTTATGGAATTATAATTACAGTATACCTCTGGAATTGGGAGACTTAGCATTCTCTGATTCAGCTACTCCTTCAGGGACTTAAGAGTTACAGATGTCAGGCCCATGACATGGAGAATCACAATGCAAGGCTGGTATACCTGAGGGACTCACTCCCCATGAATGTAGGCCCAGCACTCGAATGTTAATTACTGGGCCAGAGTTTCAGGGGTCTGGATACATGTCCTTAGCAAATGTAAAGGTTCCTTACTTCTCTTTATATCTGTTTTATCCACTACCCAGCTTATTATTTAACTTGGAGTTCAGTCTAACACAGCTACTAGTGCATGTCTATATTCAAGTTAATTCATTCATGGTATCTTTAAACCATAGGTCCTCTGCTATACCACTTTGAAAATCTGGCAAATGAACTTTCCATAGAATTGAGCTATGAAGATATAAAAAATGTCGTTCTGCAGTATGGATTCCAGGTAGAGGTAAGGATGAAATAAGTATTCCCAAAGTTTAACTTCCAAAACACTTAAATAGGAGTGGCAGTATTATGGCAGTTACTGGATTTACCGCTTGACCTCTCTATTTTCTCATCCATAAAGTAAAAATAATCATACTTAGCTTTTAGAATTATAAGGGTTTGGGATAATGTGTACATAAATGGAAAAGTATAATCCCCGGTGTACTCACCTTTCAGTAAATGGTAGCTGACCATTATCGTAATATTGGCCTTTGTAGACTGATAGATACCTAGTATCTAGATATCTAGTAGGCTCTGGAGAAGCAGACATGGGGTGGGAGGGCAGGTGTAAGAGGGATGTTGTTCACTGTATGTACTTTTGTACTGTTGAATCTTTTTTTATCGTGTGCATTATGAGGTTTTATAATACTTTGTGTTTTAGTTGTATGTTTATTTAGAAGCATTGCATTGATTATAAAAATAAACAACAGATTTGTTCTTAAGGAAAAGCAATATATTACGGTAGTTTAGAGTTCAAGTTCTGGTGTTGGACACTGAATGTGAATCCCAGTTCCACCACTTATTAGTGGTGTGACCTTGAGCTGCCTGTTCTTTGTAAAGTCGACGGCTAATAGTGCCAATTTTATGGGAGTTCTTGTATGTAATAAATGAATTAATATATGACATGTTTAAAATAGTGCCTCCTCCTCAAAGTGCTCAGTATCTGTTAGTGTTATCATCATGGTCATCATCATCATCATCATTATGATTATTGTTTGCATTACAGGTGGAAAAAGAATCTGTCTTGTCAACATATACTGTGAATGATCTCTCTATGATGAAGTACTACTATGAATGTGTCTTGTTTGTGGTCCGTAAACCACAACAATAGTCTCAAGTGATATCACCAGGAAAAAAGTTTAATAAGAGCAATTGCTGAAATAAACAACTCAAAATCAATTATCACATTGACAGGACACAACCTCAAATCAGTGGTGCCTTCTTATTCCTAACAAAATTTAGAAATAGCGTCTATTTTCTTAATCTGTCTATTGCTTTTTCAGAAATATACTATGCCATGCATATTTGTACTACACAAGTAAAAATGGAGAAAAGGTCTTCAAGTATACTTTTTTCTTGAAACCCAGAATTGTCTTTCAGTAGAAAAAACTTTATCTCCAGTGTCTTCATGAAGCTGTCCGTTGCAAGTCTGCCATGCTAATGACTAATAGTATTGAAGTCCACAATAATCTCCTTTTGTGTTGTTTTGTATGCATTGCACATGTTATTTTTAGAAGAGTCTAAGGGTCCTCGGTCACATTCAACATCTGGAATTGGGACTTTTGTTCATTTTGAACCCAAGCAATCTGTACATGAAATGTGTGTCTGTTCTCTTACGATTCAAATTATATGATTTTATTTTTTTCTAGCTCAGCTGAACTTAGAGAAGCATCAGACGTTTCATTTTTATGAAATGCTAAATTTAATAGGATCACGAGGCAGTAAAACACATTCAAGTAACTGAGAAATTAGTAAGTCTTTTGGCCACACTAAACTGAACATTTTTTAAAAGCATACTCCTCATGGACCACTCTGAAATGTATGAGATCTCAGCATCTGAGAGGGACAAAAACCTTTATTAAAGGCACTAGTAGGAATCTGGGTAAATAAGAATAAAATCTGCATATTTGAAATGTATGATGTCAAACTAAATGAATACACAATTTGTCAGTGAGATGTTTACAATAATGTCTTTTCTTTAGATGACCTGGATTACAAAAGCAAGCACTTTTTTTCATTAAAACGATTATATACTAGTAAAAACTGTCATGATGGTATTAATATGGGGGAATTTTGAGTATGAAATTCAGGGATAAATTACTGCCCGTGGTCTGTGTCTTCAGTATCGTAAGCAGCAGCCATTTATATAATTTCAGATTAATACCAATTTTGTTTCCTGATAGCTGGAGCTAAAACAGTATTTGCTGCTTTAAATTTCTACCTCTAGGAGATCTTTATTGGAGGGAATTTTCCTTTGTATTTTTTTATGTTTATTATTCTATTTCCAGTACCTTGGAAAGAAGAGATGATTAGTTTAATGTTTTAACCTTTTCTTGGAGAAAAGGAAGTACTCTTGAATATTTTCACAGATGATTGTGATGAAATGACCTCTGTGGCAATTTGGATTAGATAGACTTAATCTCAATAATGTGCTGGTAGCATAAATGTCATGTTTTAATAGGAAGACTTACTTGTAAATCTTCAGACCTTTATTGTCAGGTTGAGGGAGTCATTATGTGATTTGGCATCTTACTAGTAGGACTTTTTCTGCATACACCACAGGAGGTCTTGTGGCCTTTACGCCATTGTGCAGTAAAGGATTCCATGAAGTAAATTTGACTTGTCAAATTATGGAAGCCTGTAACCTGTTGAGTTTTTTTTAAAACTACTTCTCTTTTTTATGTCCTTCAGTACTTGGCAGATGTTTATATAATGAGAATTCTTATTACCTACCATATGAATGATCTTGAAGTTAATTGCAAGGGGGAAAAAAACCCCCAAAATTATTTTGATTATTATTATTTTTCTTAGAAAGAAAAGAAACTTAAAAGGAGCCTAAATATTTTAAAAATCCATTGAAAGGAAAGGAAGGCATGCTGTTTATGCATAATTTAGAAAGGCTTTGAATTCACTGACTAGTTTTCATTCTTTTACAACTTGTCTCAAAACAAATGATCTTGTTTTGCTCATGGAAGCAACAACAGGTTAATACCCATGGGTTGGCATTATTACTTAAAATTTTTGCCATCAGGTTTTATTCTGTAATAATGTTACTTAATTTCTAAATTACAGCTTACATTTCAGTTAATTCTGAAATCAGTTATTTCATTTATTTTTAATTTCTCCCTCATATCATGAATACTATTTTTTAAATGTGCTACACAAATTTGCATCACTTTTTTTCTCTCATAGCTTTTGTAGTTTATTCTAAATTTGAAAATTGCATCCATTAATAATAGAAGTGTCACTGGAGGATTTAATTTTGTATTTCTTAAGGTGTAGTCCTAGCTACTAAAGTGTGTAAGCCTTAAAGTTTTTTATATTTTTCTTTAATTAGCTCTATACACAAATGTTTTCATTCATTTCCATAAAGTGGGAGGAGACAGGTCATTGTGCTTGCTTTTTTTTTTTAATTTCCATAATCCGAAGTGGTGCAGTCTAAGGTATGTTAATCAAGTGAGCAAGGTGAGATGTGTAAAATATAAAGAGAAGCTGTATAAGCCACAATATGAAATTATGACATTTGGGAACTGTAAAATGTATTTATATGTAATTCTAAAAGTTGCCACAAAGGCTGAATTGGAAGCTTCATGTCTGCATGAAATTTCCTATATTTTTAAGGTGTATGATGGACTTAATTTTTCATGAATATTAAAGTCTGCCAATTGCTATGAAACAATATTTGCTTGGTTGTTTCCGTCTAAATTATTGATAACCATAGACATGGGAATTTAATTGAACGCATATAATTTTGAATCCTTCAATTGCCTATTTTTATATGCTTCTTAGAAAGTCAATAATATGAACACTTGGTCTTTGAGTATGCTGGGCGTAATTAATCTTGATCTTTGGTTTTGGTAAATAATAGAAAAAGAATTATAAAGGAACCAGTAGATGAGAGTTCTGGGACCACCCTAATATTAGTAGAACAAGCACTGAACTGGCACTGAGGTACTCTGGGTTCGGTTTCCTGAACTACTGTTGGCAAGGCACTCGGAGTTTATTTCCTCATCTGTAAGATAGGATTAATACCACCTGTTTCAAGGGGTTTTTATGAGATCATATGAGCTATATGTAAAATAGTATATGTGAGTTATTTGAAAGCACATGGTAGACAATTAGATTTCAGTTTATGTTGACTGCTGTATAGTGATAGAGATGAAGATTGGTAACAGGACATTACTTTTAATAATGTTATGGTGACCCTTTGAAAATTTCAGTGCAATCCTGGGGGAAAAAGCCAAAGATGACAGGTTTAGGTATAGATTCCAAAACTTTGGTGGGAATTGTAAAGAAATATAATAGTAGGTAATGTGAGAGAGGGCACAAGTAAAATTTAGTGGAGGGTTACCCTCACTTTTACAAACAGGTTAATACACACCTCTTACATGTGTTTGATTATTTCTCTTCAATAGCTGTTTAGAAGTGGAATCATTCAGTGTGTATGTGAATTTTTAGTCAAGTTGCCTTTCAAAAAGACTACCAATTTACTTTCCATCAACAGTGTTTGAGAATAACTTTGCATCCATTCCCTGGCCAATACTGGATATTGCTAAGCTTTTCATTTTTGTCAATATGATCAAAACTGGTATCTAATTTTAATATTCATTTCTTTAACTATTAGGGAAGTTGAACAATTTGCCTAAGTTTAATGGCCAAAGAGAGGTGTCTAATCTGCCTATCTATAGGTTTTCATCTGGCAGACCAGGTAGGCCATTTGGCAACAACCTAGCTAGAAGGCGAGAACCCAAAAGTTAGTAGGACTGTAGTGAGGCTCATCAAGGGGAGGATTGGCCAGAGTCCTAAGCACTGCTTTGAGTTCTGTCCACTGAGAGGAGCGACCACACCTGCTTTTGGTTTTACGTAGCTGCCGGCGAGGCTGAGCAGCGGCAGCAGCCTGTTGGACTCCATTAGGTCTCAGTTTAGACAATCGGTGGTCTAGGCCCAGGAGCTTAGGGAGTGTTTGTGGGTCAGGGGCGCCATTAGCCAGCAGCTTTACTTTAGGCAGTAGAGTGGGTCATAATGTTTACTCCCAAAGGAATAGCTGCCACTTTTTCAAAGCACCAAAAAGCTGCTGCATTCTTGATTGCGCCCTTTCCATTTGACTTGCAAGGCTTGTTGGGTCCTTTTCATCTTGTTAGTCATCGAGTCCAAGTTGACCCACCCCAAAATGGGGATGTCAAGCCAAAGAGTTACAAGGCCTCCATGAGGCATGCGTTCAGTTTCAGCAAAAGCTTAGTAGCAGGTTAAGAGCTGCCTCCTTTTGTACAAAGGTGTATCTGGTGATCATGTCAGGCAGTTGGTGCTGTTGTGGTACCTGGCCATGACTCTGAGTACTCGGGCAGCCATTAAGTCTTTGAAGCTGTGGTTTCTCTTTGTCCTCCTGGGGTTCTATATTATTTCCGCTGGGCAGTCCGTGCGGTGGTCCTTGAATGTGACACTTGGGGGAAGGGAAAGTGCAGGCATATAATAGATCAGTTCCATTATACATATATTGAATTAGTTCAAAGGACCTTGGTGACAGGTTATTTTTTGAGAGATCTGGCTCCTGGTCAGAAACCTTAGTGTGGTTTTTCAGGCCCAAACATAGGTGATTACAAAGGCTTTACCTGACACGCTGATGAGAGAAAGCTGCCCTCCAAGAAAGCTGCCACTGCACTGTAGTCTGTGAAGGAAGTTAAAGTCAAGGACCCAGGGCCCCCTCCTGCCGGGCTTTTCTGCACAACTGCAGTCCTAGCTCACAGGCCTACCCTCAGAGGCCTCTTTCTCAAGGGGCCTTTAACAGAGGCCTTCCTAGGGTGCCTCTGCTGAGACCTGCTTATGAGGAGGAGGGGAAGGGGGGAAACTTGAAGACACTTTTCTCCACTCTGACTCGGTACTTTTTCCACTCCTAGCCCTTCCTCCTCTCTCTCACCCATCTCCAACCCCGGGTTCATAAAGCTGCAGGAGCCTTTTCAGAGTTCTCTCAGCTGTGAAACGGCCACCATTTCTGTGCTGGTCCACCTGACCCTTGGCTGGTGTGCCGTTCTGTGGGGGAAAATGGAACAGGGAGTCCATGCTTTGTCTGGTTTAGCTTCTTGCTTATACTATCGTGGTACTTGATGGTTACTTTCAGTTTGGGTTGACTGTTATTTTCATTTTGGCTTCTTGTTTTAATTGGCTATTCCAACACCTGGCACCTCAGCTCTCTCTGGCTCAGACGAGCCCCTAACAATTTCAGTTTCCCTTCCCCACTACAAACCTTGTCCACACTCTATGAGTTAAATTCAAGTGTCATTTTTCCTCTACAGGAACGTACACCAAAAAGTTTAACGTGCATCAGGGGCTGTAGCACAGCTGCCAAGAGACCAAGTTACCCCCAGCTGGGAGTGCAAGCTGGCAGGGGAAGCTAGTCCATGGAGAGTGGGAGCCATGGTGGTGGGGAGGAAATGTGATTGCATTGACTCCTGGCTCCAGGGTTGATGCTGAGCGCCTCTGCTGTTTCCTCTCCCAGCATCCAGGGCCCCTTACTTTCTGCCCATGCAGTTGTCACTATGTTCTGGTCCGCAGTCTTCCAGCTTTGGCCACCCACAGCCATGGCACCTAGAGCCCTGTCCTCAACTACCAACCAAGTTGGCTGTGGCAGGAACCAGATACTCGACATTGCACTAACAGGCAATCCTTCACTTTTCTTCACTTTCACTTTTGAGTTGCCACCCACACTCAGTTCCACCAAATGAACTTCTGTTTTTAGGTCACTCAGAGCTCTATATTGAATAGTAAAGACCTCAACGCTGACATTAATGTCAGTTTGGGTGATTCCTTGCCTCAGCAACCACAGCCATACTGCCTTGTGGCTGGGGCCACAGGGCTTGCTGCTTTGTTGTTATGATAACATCCCTTCCTCTTCCTGCCTAGAAGAGTAAGCAAGAATCAAGGTACCATTTGGGTGACTGATTTCAATCCTACCTCTAGCTGCTTAGCATCATTAAGAGGATGTAGGAGACTCACTACTTTCCTGCTGCATGTACCTTTGGGGCAGGAACATTCACTACTGGATCTCGGGGAGACTTACATTCCTTGAACTGGCCTGTAGGGCCTTGTCCCTCCTAACCTGGAGAGCCCTGTCTGTCAGCATGCCATCCTTGTCAACAAAACTGCTGAGTGTGGCATTTGATTTTACCCTATTTACAAGGGAATGAGTTAGCCTGTTACGGTTCTGTGGATGCTGGCAGAAGATGTGAAAAGTTACACAAACAGTAGAGAGTTCCTCTGTACCCTTCGTGCAGCTTCCCCCTAAAGTAACATTTCATCAAAACCATGAAATTGACATTGGTATGATACTATTATTAAACAATAGGCCTTGTTTAGAGTTTACCAGTTTTTGCAGGTACTCATTTTTTTTCATCCTTTTACTTTTAACCTATCTTTTCTTAAATTATATTTAAAGTGGGTTTCTTATTGATGGTATATACCTGGGTCTTGCTTTTTTATTCAATCTGATATCTTTTAATTGGGTGTTTAATCCATTTACCTTTTAATATTATTGGTATGGTTGAATTTACGCCCACCATTTTGTTGGTTTTCTACTTGTCCCATTTCTTCCTTTTTTATTCTTTTCTCACCTTCTTCTGGACTGAGTATTTTCTTGATTTCATCTCCACTATTGGCTTATTAGTTATAGCTCTTTACAAAAAAAAAAAGTTTCAGCGGTTTCCCTAGGATTTACAATATACACCTTTAACTTGTCACAGTCTACCTTCAAATGGTAATATATTCTATATATTCGTGTAGAGTTACAAGAACCTTTCAAGAATATACTTCCTAACACTGCTGTATGATATAGAGGAAAGTTAAGAGACTAAATCCTAAGAGTTCTCATCACAAGGAGAAAATTTTTTCCTTTTTTTCTTTCTTTTCGTTTTATTGTGTCTATACGAGAAGATGGATGTTAGCTGAACCTACTGTAATCATTCCACGATATATCTAAATCAAACCATCATGCTGTATGCCTTAAACTTATACAATGATGTATGTCAATTATTTCTCAATAAAACTGGGGAAAAATCTTAAGGAAAAAAAAGAAAGAATATACTTCCAATTACTCTCTTTTATCATTCATGCTATTGTTGTCATACAGTTTACTTTTATGTATGTAATAAACCCCCAAATACATTGTAATTATTTTTGCTTTAGACTGAATTCTTTTAAAGCAATAAAAATAACAAAAATGTCTTTTATATTTATCTTCATTTTTATAATTTCTGGTGTGTGGTGCTTTAAAAATATGTCCACAAATCCTTTGATACTCCTCCCTCTAGGACAGTCTTAATTCTCCCCCCTTTGAGGTGCAGGCAGTAGTGACTTGCTTCTAATGAATAGACCCTGGTGGAAATGTGTGATTTCTAAGGCTAGGTCATAAAAGAAATTGCAGCTTCTGTTTTTCTCTCAGATCCCTTGCTCCAGGGGAAGACAGATGACATGTCATGAAGATATTCAAAAGCCTTATGGAGAATCCCACATGGTGAAGAACTGAGGGCTCTTCCAGTTATATGAATTGAATGAGCTTGGAAGTGGGTCCTCCAGCCCCAGTCAAGCCTTCAGATGACAACAGCCCCAGCCAACATCTTGACTGCAACCACATGAGCAACTCTGGCCAGCAACCCTGAACCACCCAGCTAAGCTGATGTTGAATTTCTGACCCACAGACTCTGAGAAAATGTTTGTTATTTTATGTCACTAAGTTTTGTAGTAATTTGTTATATGGCCCTCTTCAGTTCTTTGTGTGCATCCAAGTTTCCATCTGATAGCATACCTATACCTGAAGAACTTTCTTTAACATTTCTTTTATCATAGGCTGCTGGCAATGAATTTTCTCAGGTTTTGTTTTTTGAAAAAGTCTTTATTTCACCTTTATTTTTGAAAGATGTATTCACTGAGGACAGAATTCTGGGTTGACTTTTTTATTTCTTTAAGATGTCACTCCATTGTTTTGATGACTACTCTGCTGTAATTCTTTGTCTCTCTGAATGTGTTTCTTTTTCTCTGGCTGCTTTCACTATTTCCTCTTTAATTTTCAGTAGTTTGACTACTAGGTGTCTGTGGTTTTGTAATTTTTGTTTTTGGAATTTATCCTGTTGGATCTTTGGTTTGATGTTTTGTTACTATTTCTGAAAAATTCTTTGCCCTTATCTCTTCAAATATTTCTTCTGCCCTTTTCTCTCTTGCTTCACTTTCTGGGACTTCTATTATGCATACATTAGATTGTTATTGTCCCACAACTCCTGGATGCTGTATTCTGGTGGTTTCTTATTTTTTTTCTTTGGTTTTTCCCTCTTTGTGTTTCAGGCTGAATAGTTTCTTTTTACCTATCTTCGGGTTTCTTGAATCTTTCTTCATCTGTGTCTATTTTACTAATGAACCTGTTGAATTTTCATCTCTGATGTCATGCTTTTTATTCTTAGCATTTCTATTTATCTTTTTTATAATTTTCATCTCTCTGCTGAAATTCCCTGTGTGTCAATGCATGTTGTCTGCCTTTCCCACTATATCCCTTAATATATTATAGGAATTTGAGTCCCTGACTGATAATCCCAATATTAGGGTCATCTCTGAGTCTAATTCTGTTAATTGCTTCATCTCTTGACAAGGTGTATTTTTTTTTTCCTTTTTTCCTGAGTCTCCTAATATTGAGTTCAATTTATTGTATGTAGGAAAAAACTCACAAAATGAGGTAAACAGTGTTTATGCCTGGATATAAACATATGCCTGTTAGGCCAGCGTGGGAGGTTGAGTCAATCTTGCAAGAAGTTGAGTTGGGTTTGTGTTTTGTCATTGTTATCTGCAATGCATCACAGGCTTCAAATTCCACCAGCAGGGAGCTGTTGTTACCTTGTGCTCAGAGTAGATGATAGGATGCCAGAGGGTTTCTTCCCCCTGGTGTTCCTGTTCCCTCTCTAGCATTCAGCTGTCTCTGCATGCCTGTGCCACAGAGGGGTTCTTGCTCCATGATCCTGCCTCTCTCCCAGGGGTAGACGACTGTTCCTCATTGGTCTGTGCTAGGTTCACGATAGGGACAGTGGGAGTTCTTTGTTGTCTTAGTCTAGTCTCAGTCTTAGGCAGCCTCTGCACACCTGGGCTTCATAAGTAGGTCTTTCTCAGCATTACCATCCTCCTTTTCCTGTATTTGTGGTTTGTCTTAAGTAGGAATTTCTTGCTCCCCCAGGAGTAGTATCAGTGGAGGATACTAGGTACTAATTTTTTTCTGCTCCTCTCCCCAAAATGTTGATTTTTGCTTCTACTTTTCTTCCAGAAATAAAGGATCTTTGCCCTTGTCTTGGGGATGAGAGGGTTTCCTACCCCTCCCCTGAGGTAGAGGGGGTTTGCTTCTACTCCTCCCCCAGCAGCAATGTCTGTGCCTGATAGAATGTTTGCTGACCCTCCATCAATGGCTTACAGCTTTTGCTAACAGCAGAGAATGGTCCAGGGAAACAGGTGGGCTTTTATGCCTGTCCCACCTCAGCAGCAGCTATACTGTACATCCATGCCTTCCAGTCTCCTGCCCTGCCCCAGTCTTTGTCCTGAGCACCCAGTGGAAGGCCATGAAAAAACCTATGAGTGAGCACTAACATCCCTTATGTCTGAGACATAAGGGGCACTAACATCCCAGCTATTCCAGACTGAGATGCTAACCCACAATTGCCAAGAATATAAAAATGTTTGCAGATTACTACTTAGCAGCTTATAAAACAGCCCCCTCTGCACTCTGGCAAATGTGAAAAAGTCATGTGTCTTTATCTCTCCTTGGAGATGATTGTCCCTCTCTAGCATTCAGTTTACTTAATTGCCTTGCAACATCAGTTCTGATAGGCTTAAGAAAAATTATGATTTTTTTAGATTATAAAGAAGAAGCACAGATGAATGAGGAGAAAATACAAAGTTGTTTGTTACCATGCCAGCTACTGCTTCACAACGAGATGGGGTCACTTAGTTCCCTGGGGACATCTCTGGATAGTCTGGAAAGAAACACTGCCTAAGAATAGTCCGTCAGAAGGAGAGAGAGAGAATTTTTGTACTTTTCACAGTTTGCTCCAGGAAAGATAACTCCTTGTGCTTCAAGATTGTGCCATCTGGCTCAGAAGCTATGGATGAGGTCAGGTCCATGCCCTTCTATGTGACTCTTCATCTGAGGCTGAAGATGTCACTTATAAAGGGGCTGAGACTGTACCCCACTGTCAAGCTAGGAAGTTAGTCTGCCGCAGTTTCAGGAGTAGTAGAAGCACAAAACTCCTGTGTCAAAGTCAGAGGACACTTTATTACTCACAGCAGGAATAGGAGCCAGAGTGCTAATCTTGCACCACTTCCCTGAGGCCCAGATCTCACAGAGTGACACAAAGAGTGCTGGGTGACGCCTGCACATGCATTGGGTTGTGTTACAGGAGAAGAACCTTGAGTTTAGGAAACCATGCTTTATGATGGGCAAGCAGTAGGTGCGCCAGACTCACTGTAGTCGTGGAAGACACACTGGATAGTAAACAAACCTGCCCTTTGCTCCAGAGGGAGACACTATCTTTACTTTCCAAGCCTATTCGCTGTATGCACATCCTTGAAAAGATCATCTGGAAGATATCAAGAGACCCATGGAAAATTATCTCCCAACAGAAAATAATAGAAGCCAGAAACTAAGTGTTGGCCTGTAGTGAAGAAACTTGTAACCTACACGAGACACCAGTGACACCAGGATCGTCTGAAGTGGCCCAAAGATGTGTCCCATACGCCCTCTGCCCATATTCCTCCATATCCCACCCCACTGACTGTTAAAGATTTTATTTATTTATTTTTTCCCCCCAAAGCCCCAGTAGATAGCTGTGTGTCATAGCTGCACATCCTTCTAGTTGCTGTATGTGGGATGCGGCCTCAGCATGGCCGGAGAAGCAGCGCGTCGGTGTGAGCCCGGGATCCGAACCCGGGTCGCCAGCAGTGGAGCGCACGCACCCAACCACTAAGCCACGGGGTCGGCCCCCCACTGACTGTTGATAACAGTATCCTCCCAGGAACATTCTGTGCAATACTAAAAAAATACACATATGCACATGTACATGTATATAATATACATATTATACATATCCTCTGCTTTTTAATATATTTGTGGTCAATATATACTATTGTGCACTTTGCTTTTTTGACTTACCATATTTTGCCAATTGTTCTATATTCATACACAAATTTCCTTCATTTAATAAAAGCTGTATGGCATTTCACTACACTATACACACACACACCAGACTTTACTAATAAGTAACATTTAGGTTGTTTTCAATCTTTTCCTATTTAGCATTATATTACAATGAGTATTACAATGAGTAGTTCTGTACACACCTCTTTGTTCACTGTCAGTACTAAATCTTTAGTATAAATTCCTAGAGGTAGAATTGCTGAATGTGCATGTGCATTTTTGAATTTTCACAGATGTTGCCAGATGGATCTTCTTAAAGGGTTACACTTTAAAACACTTTAAAGCAAGGAAAGTATCTATTTCTCCATATCTTCACCAACACAACCTATTATTAAACATCTTAATGATGGTCGATCTGATATGTTGAAAATTGCACTAAAATCTTTTGAAAGATGCAATGTCTTTTTTTCTTTTCTTTCTTTCTTTCTCCTTTTTTTTTTTTTGGCACTTTACCATCACAGACAGCCTGGGGAAAGATAAAAGAGAGTGGAGGAAGATAGGCCCGGCCAGTATCGCAGCCTCACTATTTACTGTGTGGTCTTCACTTTCTCATTCATTTCACAAATATTTGTTGAGAACCTGCATTGTGTCAGGCACCAGACTTGGTCCTGGGGATTCAGAGGTCAACAAGATAGATATAATTTCTCCCACCACCGAACTTATATGGCAGAGGAAATGTGTCAAACAAGTCATTGCATAATTGTCAGAATTGAGGTAACCATTTTAAAAGACAGGCCAGGGTGCTCTGAGCAGTAGGGGGTGTTGACTTAGAGAAGACTTCCCTGAAGAAATGACATTGGAGCTGAAATCTGAAAGATGAGCAAGACTTATCAAACACACCTACAGATACAAAGATCTACGTTTCATTTTTTAAGGATTCTTTTTACAATTTACCTTGCAAGGTACAATTACTTGTACCTTAATTAATGCAAAGAGGAAAACAGGTATTTTTCCAGTCTTTAAGGAAATTTCTACAATTTTCTTTATACTGGTTGAGTTCATTATAGAATAAGATCAGGCATGTCATAGTCAGTGGTTTGAATATTACAAGGTTGATGAATAGATTAAAGTTCAATTTCCTACAATATATAATGAATAAATACAATTTTCTACAACAAATAAGGAAACAGGCATCATATCTCAAAGTTAAAAGTTATACAAGTAAAATCTTACAGGAAAGAGTTTTCTGCTTCTGGTCAAGATGGAGTAATGGGGACCAGATTTACCCTCTTACCTAAAACAACCAAAAACCTGGACACAATACGTAAAGCAATGGTTTTCACAACACTAAACATCAGCTATCAAAGTACAGTATCCCTGAGAGACATGAAACAAGGTGAGGTCTACTCACTGCCTTGAGAGTTTCCAGGACATGGCATTGTGAGGGGAAACCCAGGCAAAGCCTGGCAGAATGCCTGAATTGAGGAGACAGAGTTGGCAGTCCAGAGAGAACAAGGCAGCTAGAGTTTGCAGAACAGAGTACCTGAAAGGAGAGAGCTGCACATGGAACAATGGAGGTCTGAGGATGGTCCCCCTGGAGTAATCCACGGTGCATGTGTGTGAGAAAACTAACTCCACAAAGCCAGAGAAAGAAGCACCCAACAAAGTAAAACTCGTGATATTTGGTATCCAATCAAAAATTACCAGATGTGCAGAGAAACAGGAAAACAACTCAGGGAGGAGAAAGATCCAATTAAAACCAACCCAGAACCTACACAGATGTTAGAATTAGCAGAGAAAGACATTCAAACAGTTAGCTTAACTGTATTCCGTATGTTCCAAAGGTTATGTAGAAACATAGACCCACATTGAACTTCTAGAGATGAAAACTACATTGTCTGGGATGAAAAATCCAGTGTACAAGCTTAACAGCAGATAAGGCACAAGAGAAGAAAAGGTGAGTGAACTTGAAGTTATAGTGATAGAAATTATCCAAAATGAAATACTGAGAGGAAAAAGGCCATGCTGGCTTTGCTGTCCCAAGCTCATGCCAGGCTTGCTCTTGCTTCAGATGTTTGCATTTGCTATAACCTCTGCCTGCGATCTCTCCTCATATATGTACAATTTGCCCCTCATTTTCCTCAGGTCTCTGCTGAAAAGTCTCCTTATTAGAGAGACCCTTCTTGACCATCTTATATAAGCCTTCCTATCATTCTTATCCTGCTTTATTTTTACTTTTCCTTAGCATTTGACAGATGTACTTGTTTTTTGTCTATCTCCCCCAGTAAAAGTTTCACTGGGAGTCATGGGGCAGGGATTTTTGTTTTGTTTACTGTTGAAGCTCCAGTGTCTAGAATTTTGCCTGGTCCATAGCAGATGCTCAAAATATTTATTCAAAGAATAAATTAATGAGTGAACATAAGACTGTGAATGGGTACAGTTATACTTCTGATAGGAGTACCTGGATGAATGATGGTACATAGGGGACACTGGAGGACAGAGTATGTGATGCCTGTGAAACATCCAGGTGAAAATGATGGAGAGTCATTCATTCAACAAACACGTACCAAGCACCTAATACATGCCAGGCACTGTTCTAGGTGCTTGAGTGTATCAGTGGAAACAAAACACAAAGAACCCTACCTCAAGGTGCTCACTTTCTAGAGAGGGAGACAATAAGAATAATAAATAAGTGAATTATATAATAGATTGGGAGGTGGTCAGTGCTATGGGAAAAAAGTAAGAACGGGCAAGGGAACTCGCAAGAGTCCCAGGCAGTGCCGGGTGAGTTGTGATTTTAAATAGGGTGGCCAGGGCTGGACTCATTGAGAAGCTGACAGGGGTCTGATGCTCAGGGGTGAGGTTTATCTGTTAAATTGGCAATAATATCTGCCACAGAGTTTTTAGGATTAGAGGAGATATGTAAAAAGTCTGGCAAATAAGTATTTGCTAAAAATTTTTAAACCACTTCCGCACCCTAAATTGCTGTGAGGTTTCTGTCAGTCTGAAACAGACAAGTTTAAAAACAGGCATAATAAGTTTGTGAATGTGCGTTCCTTCTTTACCAAGAAGATGCTGAGAAAAGTCTCCCTTCTTTGTTGCTTTGTTGTTACTAATGATGAGTTTTGGGTCATTATACATAAGAAGTGTTGAGGAAAGAGGTCAGAGTGCTTCTTATACGAAATTATAGGATAGGTAGAAGATCCTATTGGGTCAATATAGAAGTGCATCTGGACAGGGCATGGGTAGGAGTGAAGGGTTACAGGAGGTCTGCTTTACATGAAGTGGTACAGTGTTAGTTAAGTAGACTGAAAAGTTGCAGATGCATTTTGCAATCCTTAGAGCAACCACTGAAAATTAACAGAAAGAAGTATAGCTAAAATGCTAATAAGTTAAAATGAAATTCAAAACGGTATTCAATTAATCCAAAAGAAGTCAGGAAAAGAGGTACAGAGTCAAATATGAAAGGCAACAAACAGAAAATAAATAGTAAAACAGTAGACCTAAATCCTGCCATATCAATAATTTATATCAAATGTTAAAACAATAAACATTCTAATTAAAATACACAAATTGTCAGAATGTCAGAAAAAGAAAGTCCCAACTATATATGTTGTCTCCAAGAGACACACTAAATATAAAGATTCAGATAAGTTGAAAGTAAATGGATGGAAAAAATAAATACTATGCAAATGGTAAGCATAAGAGGACTGGAACCGTTGTATTAATATCAAATTAAGACGACTTGAAAATGAAGAGCATTAGTAGAGATAAAGAGGGGTATTTCATAAGGACAAAGGGTTAATACATCAGAGACATAACAATCATAATATGTGTGCCTAATAACAGAACTTCAAAATACATAGACAAAAATTGATGGAACTTAAGGGAGAAACAGAAAAATCCACCATCATAGTTTGAGATTTTAACACCTCTTTCTCAGCAATTAGTAGAACAATTAGACAAAAAAAAAAAAATCAGTAAAGACGTATAAGATCAAAAAAAAAAAAATCACCACGTTGACCTAAGCAATATTTATAAAGCACTATGCCCAACACCAGCGGAATATATATTCTCTTCAAGAGCACATGCTACATGCACCATGTTAATTCATATGCTGGGTCACAAAATAAATCTCAATAAATTTAGAATGAAAAAATTACACGGATTATGAATTAAAATTACACGGATTATGAATTAAATGAGATTGGAATTAAACTAGAAATCAGTAAGAAAAAGATGTCTGGGAAAACCTCAGATATTTGGAAAATTAACACACTTAAATAATCCATAGGTCAAAAAAGAAACCAGGGAAATTAGAAAGTATCTCAAATTGACAGATAATGAAAATACAATAATATCAGAATTTGTGGGATGCAGCCAAAAAAGTGCTATAGGGGAATTTATAGCTTTAAATGTTTATATTAGAAAAGAAGAAAAGCTAAGATCAGTGACCTTAGGTTGTACCAAAAGAACTTGAGAACGAAGAGTAAAGTCAACCCGAATTAACTAGAAATCAATGAAACAGAAAATAGAGAAACTAAGAAAATATTATGCCAACAAACTTGACAACTTGGTTGAAATGGACAAATTGCTTGAAGAAATGGATTGGGCACTGTTTACAACTTAGGGTAAAGTAATTTCAAGTTCTACTTCCAAAGCTTTTTAAAGACAGCCCAGGAGTAGCAATGATAACTCAGAAAATGTCGGGGAAAAAAAGAGGAGGGAGGATATTATCTACCAAAACTGTAAAGTGCCTCGGAATAAACCTAACAAAAGATATATAAGCTCTTTATGGTGAGAATATAAAACTTTATTGAAAGACTTTTAAAAAGACCTAAATAATCAGAGAGCTATATAATATTCTTGAGTAGGAAGTGGGCTCCATATTGTAAAGATGACAATTCTCTCCAGATAGTTGTAATGCAGTTATAATCAAAATTCCAAAAGGGTAACATAATGTTACGAGATGATTCTATATGGAAAAGCAAGGGGCCAAATAGAGCCAAGATACTGCTGAAGAACAGATGTGGGGGATTGGTCGACAGATATCAAAGACTCATTACAAAGCAATACTCATTAAGACACTGTTATATTGGCCCAGACAGCAAATAGACCAATCGAACTGAGTAGAGCTCCCAAACAGCTGTGTATATTTATGAAAACTTGACTTATGAGAAAGCAGGTACTGCACAGCAGTGAGATAAGGACAACTATTCCATATGTGGTCTTGAGAAAACTAGTTATTCCATATGGGGAAGAAAAATGACTGTGAGTCTTTATTCACACCACCACACGTACACACAAATCAATTCCACAAGGAGGAAAGATTTAAATGTGGAAGCAAAAATCTAAAACTATAAAATGTCTTGAACTTGGGACAGGAAGGGATTTCTTAAACGAGATGTAATATGTGCAAACTAGGAAAGAAAATTTTGATAACCTTGACTACATTAAAATTAAGGTAATGCAGACCATGAAAATACAAGACACGAACGGAGAAAAGATACTTGTAATATTTACAACACCAATCACCCACAAGAACATTGCTTTCCAGGATATTAAAAAACTTACAGACTGGTAAGAAAAAAACAGCCTACTCCATTTTTAAAAAGGGCAAAAGTTTCAATAGTCCTTTTACAAAAAGCTGGAGATCCAAATTAGGCCAAGAAGAGACTGAGGTCAGGCAGGGTGGTCTTGAGGGAGAGGTGGTGGTGAAAGGGTCTATGTCTTAAACAAGACCAAAAAAAGCATAAACTAAGGTAAACAAAGATAAGATTGATAATTTAGACCACATTTAAGTTTAGAACTTGTTTGACAAAAGATACCGTGAAGAGTAACAAGCCAGGATTACTGCTCCAGAAATGGTCCCTAAACATATAAAGAGATGCCCAACTTCACTGGGGAGATACAAACTGAGGCCACAATGAGATACCATTTCACACTGCTGAGGTCAGAGCATACTACGTTTGTTTATTGGTGAGGATGTGGCAAAGTCCTTTCTCATCCACTGCTAGAAGGAGTGTAAACTGGTCAAAGCACTTTGGAAATCTTTGGCATTGCCTAGTCCAGGTGAAGATGAACGTACTCTACAACTCAGTAATTCCATCCTATATAGACATTCTTCACACGCGCCTTAGAAATCACGAACGAGTATGTTCACAGCACACTAGTTGTAACTGCAAAAATCTGAAAAACTCAACTGTTTATCAACAGTGGAGTGGATTCATATGATGGAATACTATACTCAACATAAATGAATGAAATACCATCACATGCATAAAAATATAGCATGTAAAATAAGGAAAATCAGAAAGGAAATGAGGGCCGGCCCCGTGGCTTAGCGGTTAAGTGCACGCGCTCTGCTGCTGGCAGCCTGGGTTCGGATCCTGGGCGCGCACCGACGCACCGCTTCTCTGGCCATGCTGAGGCCGCGTCCCACATACAGCAACTAGAAGGATGTGCAGCTATGACATACAACTATCTACTGGGGCTTTGGGGGAAAATAAATAAATAAATAAAATCTTTAAAAAAAAAGAAAGCAAATGACCCAATTTTTAAAGTGGGCAAAAGATATGAACATTTTACCAAAGGAGGTATACGAATAGCAAATAAGCACTTAAAAGATGCTCAACATCATTAGTCATTAGGGAAATGCAGATTAAAATTAAAACTAAAATGAGATACATGAAATATCTATTTAAGAAGATTAAAATTAGTCTGACCATACCAAATATTGGAGAGAATGTGTAGGAAATGGAACTCTCATACACTGCTGGTGGGAATGTAAAATGGCACAACCACTTTGGAAACCAGTTTGGCAGTTTGTTAAAAAGTTAAACCTGCGCCTACCATATGATCCAGTCATTCCACTCCTAGGTATTTACCCAAGAGAAAAGAAGGCCTGTGTCCACACAAAGCCTTACATACAATGTTATCTGTAACAGCCTCAAGCTGGAAGCAACCTACATGTCCATCAACAGGTGAATGGATAAACTAATTGTGATGTATCCATACCCATACAATGGAATGCTACTGGGTAATAAAAAGGAAGGAGCTGTAATAACATGGATGAATTTCAAAATAATTGTGCTGAGGGAAAGAAGACCAACAAAAAGAGTATATATTGTATGATTCCATTTATATAAAACTGTAGAAAATGCAAATTAATCTACAGGCATGCATTGCTTAATGAAGAGGACACATCCTGAGAAATGCATCATTAGGCGATTTTGTGGTGCAAAAATCATGGAGTGTACTTATACAAACCTAGATGGTATAGCCTACTATACACCTAGGCTATATAGTACTAATCTCATGAGACCACTGTCGTATATGCAGTCCCTTGTTAACCAAAACATCCTTATGTGGCACACGACTGTATAAAATAAATATAAATAATTAAACCTTCAAATGATCTTGGGAGTAAGTCTGTAGCACTTATTTTTCTAAAGTTAGTGAAGCTTAAACTGCATAAAAGACTTTTGGGACAGCTACACACACACACACACACACACACCCTTTGACAAACCAATCTGGTATTTTTCAAATGCAGTCCCTGCCCTTGACATCAATTTCCTAACAGGTATACAAATCTCTGTGTTAGTCATTGCAGGCTGCTATAAGAAAAATATCATAGGCTGTGTGGCTTAAACCATAAACATTTTTTTTTTAAGATTTTATTTATTTATTTATTTTCCCCCCAAAGCCCCAGTAGATAGTTGTATGTCATAGCTGCACATCCTTCTAGTTGTTGTATGTGGGACACGGCCTCAGCATGGCCGGAGAAGTGGTGTGTCGGTGAGCGCCCAGGATCCAAACCCCAGCCGCCAGCAGTGGAGTGCGTGCACTTAACCGCTAAGCCACGGGGCCGGCCCTAAACCACAAAGGTTTATTTCTCACAGTTCCGGAGGCCGGGAAGTCTAAGATCAAGGCACCAGCAGATTCAGTGTCTGGCGAGGCCTGCTTCCTTGTTCACAGACAGCTGCCTTCTCCCTGCAACCTCATTGGTGGAAAAAGAGGGTGAGGGAGCTCTGTGAAGTCTCTATTATGACGGCACTAACCCCATTCACGAGGGCTCCACCCTCATGACTGAATCACCTCCCAAAGGCCCCATCTCCTAATACCATCACATTGGATTAGGGTTCCAACATATGAATTGAGGGGGGACACAAATATTCAGTCCATATACTCCCCAAATGCTGGGATAGGTTACACTGTGCTAAGCTGTTGATCCCCTCAGGCCTTGGGTGGCAGGATGGGACCTTGGAGTGTCAAAGCCTAGGGCAGAATCTAGTCTTGAGCAGCCTCACTTGATTGCCCTTGTGGGCCCTGTAAATATAGTCTTTTTCTAAGAGTGCCTTGCCACGAAAACAGGCTGAGAAGCTCTGCTCTATATAATCATCCCTACACATGTTCAAAAATCAACTACCTGTCACACTTTTTTCAGGCTCCTCGTCAGGTCTAAATAATCCCAGTATTTCCCTCCTCTTTTCCTACATCTTGTTTTGTAAACTCCTTATCTTCATGACAGCTGTCCTCTGACCTGTCTCCTGATTTCTCATGTCTTTCTTAAACTGTGATGCCCTTGCTCTGACGCCCACGGCCCAGCACTGTTACCTGATCTCCTGTGAAAGTGTGAAGCGGCCTTCACTCCAGCAGAGTCTCCTTTCAATTATGCAGGAACAGGTACCCTGCCTGGAGGATAAAATCTGCCACCAGGCGCCACTTCCTCCTCGCCTTGATACGCAGCCTCAGCCAGGTTTTCATTTAATAGCATTTACTGCTGGAAACCAGGAGACACAAGTACCTGTAGGTTGTGGTCTCTGTCCTTAAGGACCTCATGGTGCAGTTTTAGGGAAAAGCCCTGCACAGGTCAAGAGTCACACGACTGCACAGGATAGGCCCCGGCACATTCGTGAACTGCCAAGGAATCTCTGGAAGAGATCAGACAAGGGACAGATACTGTGGGTGACACCTGCTCAACACACCAGGCTCCTCAGAAAGGCATCCCTGCAGGTCTCCCCTCTCCAGATTCTGACACAAATTAACAAAGATGCTCACACAACAGCTTTTCTCCTTTAAAAGGGCATGTTTTCACTAGATAGCCTTATACATTGTGTGCCTTAAATTAAAACCTACCAGAACTTTCAATAAAAAGGCTTTTCCCCAAATGCTAGTAAGATTCCTTTTCTGAACAAGGAACAAGACACTAAAGATGCAACTTCTTTGATTTTTTTTCTTTTTGTACCACCAAAAATAAACTCCATTGATGTTTCGTAGGAGAGGTTCATGGCACTTCCCCCTCCCACACTAACATCGACTGTAAATAATAAACTTGCGCGTCTAATTTATAAAGCATTTTACTTTCAGCGATCTCAGTGGATTTTCACAACCACCCTGGGATGGAAGCAGGACAGGTATTATTGTGCCCCTTCTATCAATGAGTAAAACTGAAGCTCAGAGAGGGTGAGGGACTTCTCTAGGTCATTCAGCGAGTGAGTAAAAGAGCCCTGACTCCTAAATCCCCTTCATCCTCAACGCATCTATTTTAAACAATATTAGTAAGTGGCTTCTTAAAATAGAAAGTGTGCACTAGTCTTAAAATTAAAGCAGTTGTGTGGCTAAGAATATTCACTTTCTCCATTAACTCTGGCAGATGAGGGAGGTAAAGAAAAGCTATGTTTGTTATTCTACCACCTCTAAGTTACCTTTTTCTTTTCACTCTCAGCACCAGTGTCTTTATAGGTTTTCTCTATTGTCCTCTTAAAACCTGCTTTCAAGAACTATATTTCATGTGACTCTCAGTGAGGTATAAATGGATAATAACAGTTAAAATGTCACCCCTCCAGGAAGACACCTCATACATTTTACGTATATCTCCCCCCTAAGCCCTGTAAGAGAGCTCTCACCAGAGCATTTCAGGCAGCCATGCGCAGGTGGCGGAGATGGCTTTTGGTAGAGTGAGATCTTCTCCCCACAACACCATGACATCTTCTCAATTGACTGAGGTCACCACAGAAGGCTGGTCCCGGATTTCAGACTGCACTTGGTTATAAGGTCTCCAAGGAGGAGTGTTTTCCACAAGCTCTACTAGAAGAATACGCTGCTGAGGAGACTCAATAGAGAGAAGTCATTAGTTTAGGACTCACATACGTTTTCAGTTTTCTAGGGACAGTCCTCTCACATCCTGACCACTGTCCCTGGGATGAACCTTGTGGAGGCAGCTGTTTGCAGGATACCAAAAAGCCTGGAGAAGAACAGATTCTGGGGAAAAATCCTTTAAAATTGCATTTAAAACAGAAGCTGTAAGATGTCCTTCATTCACACAACAAACCTTTATTGAACTCTACTAGGTAATATTTCTAGTAGAAATATCAACAAAATAAGGCAGTGCCTCTGCCCTCGGACAGGTCATAGTTCGGTCAGTGAGACCTGCAACCAACTATAATAAAGTGATAGGAACTGTAAAAGAAGTAGGAATAAGAACACAGGGAAAACACAGATAAAGGAGCAATTACTTCTCCTGCCTGGAGGGAGAGGAGAGAGGGGTCAGGGAAACCTTCAGAGAAGGTGCCAAGTGAGAGGGACCTTGTGAGGTCGCCTTCCCCTCCTCCCCCTGCCCTCTTCCTTTTCTCCCTCCTCTTCCCCTTCCTCCTCACCCCCCCTTCTTCTTCTTTCTGTAGATTTTATTTTTTAGAGCAGTTTTAGGTTCACAGCAAAACTGAACAGAAAATGCAGTTTCCATAATCCCCTGCCACCCCCCCAAGTACAACCTCCCCCACTATCAACATCCAGCACCAGAGTGGGATATTTGTTACAACTATGAACCTACATTGACTCATCATTGTCACCCAAAGTCCATAGTTTACATTAGGGTTCACATTCTACAGTTTGGACAAATGTATAATAACAAGTATCCACCCTTGTAGTATCACACAGAGTAGTTTCACTGCCCGAAAAATCCTCTGTGCTCTGCCTATTCATCCCATCCTCCTCCCTAACCCCTGGCAACCATTGATCTTGTTACTGTCTCCAGAATTTTTCCTTTTCCAGAATGCACTGGAAAATATTTCTGTTTAGCACTGAATAATATTCCATTGTCTGGATGTACCACAGTTGATTTGTCCACTCACCTTGGACATCTTGGTTGCTTCCCAGTTTTGGCAACTGTGAATAAAGCTCCTACAAACTTTTTTTTTTTAAACCACATTACTGAGACATAATTCACACACCATATGATTCACTCATTAGTTTGTACAATTTGATGGCTTTTAGTATATTCACAATGTTGTGTATCCATCACCACAATCAATTTTAGAATATTTTCATCACTCTAAAAAGACACTCTGTTCCCCTTAGCCTTCACCCTTCAATCTTCTCATTCCCCCCAGCCCTAGGTTAGCACTAATCTACTTTCTCTATAGATTTGTCAATTCTGGACATTTCATGTAAATAGTATCATACAACTTGTGGCCTTTTGTATCTGGCTTCTTTCACTTAGCATAATATGTTCAAAGTTTGTCCATGTTGTAACATGTATCATTACTTCATTTCTTTTTATGGTAAATAACATTCCATTGTATGGGTATACCACATTTTGTTTATACACTGATCAGTTGATGAACATTTGGGTTGTTTCCACTTTCTTGGCTATTATGAATAAAGCTGTGAACATTTGTGTACATATTTTGGTGTGGACGTACGTTTTCGTTTCTTGTATATTAATTTTTGCAATAACTTAAAGTCACATTTTGTCTAAGCTTGTTGCTTTCTGAGATTTTGGTAGAATAACCATGTTAGACTCCCTATGAAATGAGATCTTTGGGGGATAAATGCAGTTTTTATCAAACGCTTTGGGTGCATCAATTTGCCCTCTTGTGAACACTCTCAAAATCAGCCCTCGAATCAGCAGGAATGATAGTGATGCATAATGCTTAACATTTAAAAATAAAGAATACCTTATGTTCTCAAGGTTCTATTCTTGGAAAGTCAGAAAAGGATTTGGGAAGAAGTGCAATCCAGGCAGAGGGAACGTGAGCAAAGTTGTAACATATATGAAAGTACATGTCTGGTCACACTAAAGCATAGGGTAAGTGCCTGAGGATAAGAGTAGCAAGAAATTAGGCTGAAAAAGTAGAAGAGGACTCAATTGTGAAAGACTTTGAATGACAGTTTAAGAAGCTTGAACTTGCGCTGAGGGCAATGGGAAGCTGGGTTTTCATAACCAGAAAAACGGCATACCCAGATCTGTGTTCTGGAAAGATGACTGGCAAAAGAGAAGCTGGCTGAGAGTTCATGGGAAATATGCAAATTAATCACTGTATCACATAAGACTCTTTCTTTTACAGAGGATAGAAAACCGGATGAATTCTGGCTTAAGTAAAAATTTTAATTTATTGCCTTATATTTCTCCACAATACAGGAGTAGGTTTAGCTTCTGACTCGCCATCCCTTGGTTCTGCTTTCTCAGTTTTAACTCATTCTCAAGCCACTTCTCTTGTGGTCCCAAGATGGTATCCAGCCAGGAAAAATGCAGAATTGTTGTCCCAGTGCTCTCAACTAAAGTCCCAACATTCAAGTGAATGGGACCCTCTCAGGTCATAAGAACTCCCCTGAGATAATTACTGGGAACCAGAGAATACTATTGGCCTAGTCTAAGCAAGTGCTGCTCAAAGTGTGGTCCATGGACCCATACCTGTTTGCACATTTTTGTTGCCATCTGCAACAAGATAAGTACAGAAATTGAGGATGGCTAGAAACTTTTATTGCAATTTGATAGAGTAATTAAATCTAATAAAAAAAATGAGGCTTGTATTGTATATACCTTTGTTTTGTGTGTCATTTTTCCAGTGACATTTTTATTGTGTCTTACACAAGTTTCAGACCACAGTGGGTGGGGATATGGGAGAAGAAGCAAACTGGTCCTTCGCCACAGACAGTTTGAGAAACTGTGGTCTAATGTACATGCTCCACTGTGAAGCCTGGGGGCAAGTCAGCATTCTGGAAATACACAGGGGGACTTTGGGGAGATCTTTCCCTCTTGGCATGAGAGGAGGCAAAACCAAATGTCCACTATAATCCTGGGACCTAATCTGGAGAGAGGAGGACACTCCTAGACTCACTTTAGCTCTCCTATTTTCTCATGCTTTTTTCCACGTTGACCCGCCCCTATTCAGAGTCCCTGTAAGCTTTGGATGTGGCCATTTTAATAGGCTCAGCATTACATGGGCATACACTTACCCTCCCCGTTGGAACTTTTATTACTAGAATCACATCATTTGAATGGCTTTCCTGAGCCACCGAGAGAAAAACCACTTTGAGTGAGACTAATACAAGGTAACTTCTAAACTGAGGCGAATTCCTTTGCCCTGCTCTTGACAGTGAGGTATGGAAACTCCAGAGCCCTCGAAGAGGTCTGAAGGGAAAACATGTTTAAGACAAATTTCAGGGATCTAAGTTTCTCATTAAAAATACATTTTAGAAAATTGTTTTAGGTTAACTTGCCAGGGCAGTTGTATGGTGAGGAAATGTGTGAAGCAATTCGGCAAATCGTGGCTTTTGTTTCTCTTTCAAAATAAAATGGAAACAATAAAAACACAATTAAAAATAAAATTAAAAAAACAGAATCTGAAAGAGTATTTTGATTCTTTTTCTATTAAAGCTCTGCAATTAAAATTTTTCTGGAGAGCACCCTGTGTTAGCCCTCACGGAGGGCTAACACAGGCGCAGGATCTGAGAGGTCTGCTACCCTTGGAGCTGGAATGGCCATCAAGAACCTTCCAGTCTGGCTTTCTCTTTTTATAGAATGGAAAGTGAGGCAGGGCAGGTTTATTTCTTTTCTTCTTAATCCTTTCTTTTGTGTCTCTGTGTGTGTGTGTGTGTGTGTTTTCTCTCAGAAGGCTTGGAAACTTGGTGTCTGCACAGTTTTAACATAATTTAGACACTCGATGTGGGACTTCTTTCTTTCCAGGGCCCTAAATCATGTTCCAGTATGAAGGTAAGGACTCAACAAGAGCCAGATTTTATCCAGCACTGCCTCAAAATGTGCAATTTTTGCCTAAGTGAACTTTGCAAACAATTGAGATAGTGATGCTTTTTTGTGAAAATCTAATAGAAATAGTCTATGCCTTCATGTCTTCTGCAATAAAATAAACTGAATGTAACTTCGACATTCCCTGATGACCGAAGCTTAGTCTAATGCTCAACTGCGGTCCTCCAGAGGAGCAGGTGTAGATGGTCTGAGACATAGACACAAATGTGCATGGACTCCAGCAGTGGCCCCAAAAGCTGCCATCATTACAAAAAAAAAATGTCACTTCTATTTTAGGAGTTTACCTCTTTTTCATATAAACACAATGAATGTTTATCAAATACACACACACAGTGCAAAACTGACCTGTGACAGAGCTGCCTTTAGCAGCTCACAGGACCACCCTTCAGAGTTAATGTAGTTTGGATCACTTTCATCCCCTCAGGCTGCGAGGGAACCATAGGGAGGAAATGGAAAAGAACTAATATTTGGTGGGTACTTACTTATTATGTGCCCCAAACTTTCTCTTTTCATTTCTTAACTCTCCTGTGCGGGAAGAAATATTTTTCTCATTTTACAGGTAACAAGACTGAGCACCAGAAAGATTAAATAACTTGCCCAAGGACACAGAGCTCAAAGTGACAAAGTAAGGATTTGAACCAAGCTTGCTTTGGCCCCACGCCTGCATCTTCACTCTACACGATGCTGCCCCGGAGAGTAGAGTCACTGGGTCTTGATCCCAACTCTTCTCCTCCATTGTCATACCAGCAGCTATCTTTTGCTGTATAACAAACCACCCCAAAACTTAGTGGCTTAAAACAACGAGCATTTTATTTGCTCACAATTCTGCAGTCTGGGCTCGGCTTAGCTGGGTGACTCTTCTGTTGATCTTGCCAGTGGTCACTCATGTGGACTCATCCAGCTGGTAGGTCAGCAGGGGACTGGGCTTGGCTGGGACACTGGGACAGCTGGGCTTTTCTCTCAGGGCCTCTCCCTCTTACATGGTTTCTCCTATGGCCTCTCCACATAGCTCTGGCAGGGTAGCAAAATTCTTATAAGGCAGATCAGGGATCCTAAGAGCACAAAAGCAGAACTTAAGGGTTAGACCAAGAACTGATACAGCATCACGCTGCCACTTCTGGTTAGTTAAAATAAGTCACAGTCCCAACTCAGGTTCAAAAAGAGAGGACCACACAAAGGCAAATATTGGGAGATGTGGATCATTGGGGGCCAGCAATGTGACAGTGGTCACCATAATCTTCTTGAACTTTGGCACCATAGACTCTGAAGGTTGCTGTTTCTTCTGTTCCTAACACTTTTTTTACGTCCTGTTTTTCTCTCTGCTCCTGTTTGTTTTTCTACTTTCTCCTACCATTTCTCAGCTTTTCTGCGTTGTAACCGGCCTTCCTTAGCCAACCACAAATAAAGGATTCCTTTCCTTCAGATCAGTGAACTGACAATCACATCGTGTCAACTCTATTTATTCTTCAGGTCTACAGTCTTTGCAGCTAAAGTGTTCTATTGACAGAGAATCCTTTGTCTGGGTTGTTGTCCTGTTTTGTTTTGCTTTTACATCTGGGTTCAAAGCTGGAAGTCTAGTTTAAAGGGAAATAAGACATTACTGCATCAAGAAGCAACTTAAGTAAATACACTTACATGCTTTGCCCTTATAAGTAAAATCTAGAATCTGTGATTCTCCCCTTTAATTTTACCTGCAAGAAGGCAAGATGTCCAGATCAATGGCCAAGTCAACAAATCGACGTGTACAGTGTTTTACATGCTTTAAATTCCTTTAGCAGTCATATATCAGGGCAGAGAAGGGAGAGAGACCTGCAGGATGATCAGATCGTTCCCAGCATTCAGTTCTAGTTCACAGCAGTTTGCTTCTTACACGTGGCTAAGATGAGATCAGATTAAATTTCCATTGAATCATTCAACCTGTCTGATCACTGCTTTCTACTGTCAGGAGAGATTCAAGAGCACCAAGAAATAGCCAGGGCCAGGAGAACCAGCTGTACAGATACCACCAACATAAGGAGGGCAAAGAAAGCAGAAATAAAAAATTTATAAACACCCAAGGTGCAGATTCTTACAGAAAGGGATCATGGGTTTCCATTTGAAATACTAAGGAATTAAAATGAAAGTTGAAATGGGAATTACTCTTTAAGAGTTTCTAAATCCATTCGCTGACAATGTTTATCATCGTTTCTTTTATTCCGTTCTCTGAGGCCAGTCATTGGATCCTTGATTGTTGGATTACAACTGGACCAGACATTTAGGTGCAAGAATGAAAGGGAATTAAATTCAATTTAGCTATTTATACGTCTAAACTGCTAAAGTGAAGGAGGCAACTGTCATAAAATGTCTTTGTTATTATTTTAGACCAATTCATTGACTCTAATCTTATCTGTGCTCTATAGTCACAACCATCAGAAGTTGATTGAAAATGTGCATAAATCCATACCAGAATGAATTATACTTAAATTCATTACAACACACAAAATGATTTACGCAAAATCCAATTAACATTCTGTGAAAACTTTGGCAAATCTGACCAGATTCTGAAGTTCTCAGGAAGGAAAAATAGATGAGTTTATCAAAGAAAATTTTGAATGAAGAATATGAGATAAGACTAGCCACGCTAGATATTTAAACATATGTAAGGATATGATAATTAAAATAAGACACTACTGAAAGAAGAAAAAATACATGGATAAAAAACACAGACTAGATAGTTTAGGAACTGATTTTGTTTTGTATAAGAGTTTGCTAGAAAATGAAAGTGACATCACCAGAAAGGAAGAACTCTTCATTAACTTGTGCAGGAATAACTGGGTAGAAATTTAAAGGAAATAAAATTAATTTAGACCCATCCCTCATAGTGTATAACAAAATAAATGCAAGATACATTAAAAAGTTAAATATTTTTAAAACATGCTTTTCCAAATGCCCACTCAAATAAGGTATTAGATTTGTGAATTTAAAACCAAGAACGACTTCCTAAGCTTAAAATTCTTTTAAGAAATCATAAAGCAAAAGACCTACTGCACAGATTACACATAATTTAAAACTTCTATTTGTGAAAAGAAGTAGCATAATCAATTTTTTAAAAAAACAACAGCAGATTGGGAAAATTACGTTCACAAAATATAGCAAAAAGTTAGCGTCTTTAGAAAATGCATTATCTTATTACTATAACAAGAAAGAACACTTTCACATTTATTATTTGTCGATGATTTTTTTCCGTCCATAGGCTTTGTTCAGGGCAGCAGAAGTAATTTCCTAAAACCTTGTTTCCTTATGACATTTCCTTGTTTCAGGAGTAGAGTATGGAAATTAATAAACAGACACCTCGTTAAAATAGAGTCAGGAGGCCAACAGGGGGAGCTCTCACAGCCTACCTCATAGCCTAGCCCAACAGAAAGAGGAAAGACTTCTTGACCAGCAAGAAGCTCAGTCAGTGAGAGACTGCCATACCTCAGCCAATGAAAAGCCACTGCACTTTGAACTCTCAATCCCTCCAATAGACTCTTTTTTTGTAATAGCCCTCCCAACTTCCTCTTCCTCTCTGTAATTGAGTTTCTCCAGACTTCTTTGCTGCTAGGGACTTCCACATGGCTTGCTATGGTTGCAGACCCCGAATTGCAATTCTTTGCTAATCCTGAATAAACCCATTTTTGCTGGAGAAATAACTGGCTGTCATTTGTTTAAGGTCAAAAATAACAATTCTCTGTTGCTTATGACTTTCTAATCTCAGTCATTTCAGTACAACCTTCATATACTCACCATCTCCATATACCATCTGTGCCTAATATTTATTTAATAATTTTCTTTAAATCAACTCTGTTTTACTTAAATAAATTTACCTTTCTTCTAACCAATAATTTCTGTGAAATCAGAAGTTTTATGTAAATGAAATTAAAATATATAACACAAATGTAAAAACACGAATCTGTCTGCCACCGTAAATTACCTATGCAGACTGTGATGGTTAATTTTAATGGGTCAACTTGGCTAGGCTACAGTGCCTCATTCTTTGATCAAACACCAGTCAATCTTTCAGTTCTGGTGTTTTTTAGATGTGATTACCATTTAAATCACTAGGCTGTGAGTAAAGTGAGTGACCCTCCACAGTGTGTGTGGGCCTCATCCAATCAGTAGAAGGACTTGAGAGAAAAGACTGAGGTCCTCTGAAGAGGAAGAAGTTCTGCCTCCAAACTGCCTTCAGAAACAAGACTGCAGCATCAACTCCTGCCAGAATTTCCAGCCTGCTGGCATGCACTAGAGATTTTGAACTTGCCAGCTTCCACATTTGCCTGAGCCAATTCTTTAAAATAGATCCCCACCGCCACCCCTCTTTGTGTGTGTGTGTGTGTGTGTGTGTGTGTGTGTGTGTGTGTGTGTACACACACGCTATCCTATTGGTTCTGTTTCTCTGGAGCACCCCAATACCCTTACCAGCCTGTGGGAACACTGACTTTCCAAATCACATTCAAATGTCTCGGCCTGAACGCCAATGCCCACCTTAACCTGGCTCCTTCCTCCTATTCCAAGTTCACTGCCTGTGACTTTCCAGTGCACACTCTGCTTTACTCCATCTAGTCACCTCACACCTTGATTGTGCTCTGCAGTCTGATGAAAATGCCTTGGTTTGCCAGGCCTCCCCAGTTCCCGCCTTCAAGGTCTGGATCAATTACTACACGAGGAGCTAAGGAAGAAATAAAAGGTGGAATTAGATTCTCACATTTAGAAATATATAAAACCAGCTTTGGAATGTAAGGTTTCATCTCATGTGCCAATTCTGACTAATTGGTGGTAACTACTTGGAACATGTTAAGAAGGATTCTGAGGCTCTGTCTGAAGAACGCAGTGATTTATTAGTGATGCCTGACAGCAGAAGGGTGATAAGGGGTCAGAGTGGTAATAAACTTAGTATAGATTTGCCACCTCTGGCTTGGTTATTAAGGAAATGAGCCAAGAGTATTTCCTAAGGCCTTTCCAATTCCTACTCAAACGAGGTATTAGATCTATGAACCTTTAAAAAAAAAACTAGTTTACATTCCAGTCATTTCCCAGACTTACATATGTAGGGAAAGTCAACCAAGAACATTCGAACAAAGGTAGAAAGAGTACAGAGAACAGGCTACATTTGCTTCCCCCAAACCTCCTTTTTCATGTATTACCAAATGTCAAAACAGAATTTTCCTGCTGTGATGAGTGAGTGGGGACATGAATATCCCAGCACACCCACTTAGCTAGTCCCTGCCCAAGCTGCCCAGCACCTGACACCAGGACATCCTTACAAATACACGTGGGGAATCACTAGGTATGAAAATGCTCTTGGGGCAGAAAGGTTGCATTGGCCCTTCCCTCACATCCCTGCCTTCCCATCCCTGGATTGCTGGAATGAGAACAGAAGCAATCCTTTGCAGCCCACCAAGGTCAGTTTGCCCTCTTGATACAGATTTTCCTGAAAATCAATGCAAAATTGTCCTGACAGGAAATCACCCTATGCCTGGTTTTCAATGGTTCTTTCCCATATTCTTTAAGGGTGGGGGTGAGGCGAACATGATTATTTATACAGATGGATTAGGTTACTTTCATTCTTTCTGAACTTGGGCACTTCTTTCCAACAAGACAGTGTGATAAGCAGTGAAGATGCAGAGAGAAATCATATTTGGTCTGTGTTTTCAAGGAGCTCAGAGCTTAATTGATAGTCAAAGAATATATAGAAACATATCGTAGACCAGGGTCGGCAAACTTGTTCTGTAAGGGGTCGGACAGTAACTGTTTTCAGCTCTGCAGGCGCTATGTTCTCTGTTGCAACTACTCAACTCTGCTACTGTAACACAAAAGCAGCATGGATAGTACTTATGTGGATGGGCGGGGCTGTGTTCCAGTAAGAATTTTTTTACAGAAAAAGGCTACTGGCCAGATTTGACTTACAGTTTGCTGATCCCTGATTTAGACTCTTTTAGACAAATTAGGAACTGAGATGAGCATCTCTCAGAGGAAGAGGTAAAAAAAATTGGTGGATCAAAATTTGGTTAGTGTGGTTGCTTGAATAATTGGAACCTTAGTCCTTGGTGGTGATTTTTTTAATTTATTGAAACTCCGAACTCATCTCTTGTGAATATATGAAGAAATAAAGCAGTTACATTTAATAACAGAATGGCTTTATTTAAAACTATTTTTAATACAAGATTTGCCATAGCCACAATTCATTCAGTGAGGAACAATTGCCAAATATGAAAATGATGTTGTAGAAATCCACAGGGCAGAGTGCAGAAAGCCCTAGAGGGAAATAAGAAAAGTCTCATAGAACATGTGAGTGCAAATGTGCCCCTGTCATGCATAGAGTTCTTAATTTTCAAATCATCATGGAATATTCTGGAAAACCACCCTCACCCCAAAATCTCAACAAAGAGTCTCTTTCTCATTCATGTCCCCTCCAGCACCTAGAAATTTTTTGAGCAGTGGGGCAAATAAAGAAGTCTGGAAGATTGGATGGAAGATCAGAAAGCACTATTTTAATATTAGGTACACTGGTGTTCTAATGAAATCCTGGCCTTACAAAAGGAACTTGCTTCTGAAAAGCTGATTTGAGAAGTCCATTAAAATACAAAGGCTTTGGATAGATAGTGCCACCAGCTCAGCTCGAATGACAGAGCAACGTATCTCCCAAAGTCCACTGCACCGTCCCTCGTGATATCATTAAACTTCAGTGTCCTAGAGGTTAGGGAGAAAAGTACTGTGTTTTATTGTGATGCCAAAGTCCAGACAGATTCAGCTACAGTCAGTAGCACAGCCATTGCCATCTTCTCAAAATGAGTTTCATTTCTAAAAGCAAAACTGAGGAACTGGCCACCTGGCAGACTTCACGTCCACATAACTGATGCCCCTGTTCTATCCCCAGTACAGTCGTGCACTGCATAACGTTTCAATCAATGATGGACTGCATATATGGTGGTGGCCCCACAAGATTAGTACCATAGAGCCTAGGTGTGCGGTAGGCTATACCATCTAGGTTTGTGTAAGTACACTCTATGATGTTCCACAATGACAAAATCACCTAACAATGCATTTCTCAGAATGTAGCCCTGTAGTTAAGGGACTCATGATTGTACATATATTTCCTTCATATTTGAATCCCCATTGAAATATCCCAAAGATGTCAGTTGATATACTGTTTTTTTGTGTGTGTGAGGACAATTGGCCCTGAGCTAACATCTGTGCCAATCTTCCCCCACTTTTTGTATGTGGGATGCCACCACAGCATGGCTTGACAAGCACTGTGTAAGACCACACCCAGGATCCGAACTCTCCAATCCCGGGCCGCAGAAGCAGAGTGTGCAAACTTAACCACTATGCCACTGGGCTGGCCCGTTGTTGATAAATATTAATATATCTCTTACCCCCAATTAAGTATTCACATTTTTGAAGAGGACTCTTAAAGACCAAAGGGTCTTTAAGGCCCTAGTAATGATTTTGTAGTAGTAAAACTTCAAGCATCATGAGTAATAAAATAACTTTATTGGACAAAGGAAGCAGGTTCTTCTGAAACTAACCCTGACTATTAGCTTCCCAAACACTTAAGAAACAGTCTTTGTTGATTAAGATAATAGTGGCTAACCAGCTGTCCATTCACCATATCAAACACATTTCTCACAATTTTATCACAAATTGTTATGTCATCATAAGAGATTGAATGGATTTGGTTAAGTTCCTTTCTAAGTGTGTTTATGTAAAGCCCAGCTCTCAAGAATCCGAAATAAAATGGGAAACATACATCTCTTGGTCACCCACTCTATTTATTGTGTGATGCTAGATGCTGGGAACACTGAGAAATATGAGACATGGTTCCTGTCCTGAAGAAGTTTGCATGGTCAAAACAAAAATAAATAGTAAAGCAAATCATCATTTGGCCAGAATAAATCCCCACAAAAATGCAATAACACACTCACCAGCATCACTCTGTTTTTTACTGGTTTCCCACTGCATTTAGAATAAAGACAGGACTTCCTCGCAGGACTATGAAAACCCATATGCCCTATGTGACAGCATTTCTCTGCCATGAGTCCACTTGCTCTCTCTGCTCCAGACATACTATCCATCTTTCTGTCCCCTGTTCTTTCCATACTCCCTCCCACCCCAGGGCCTTTGAACAGACCTTTTCCTGAGGTTGGAAGACTCTTAATTCTCCTTTCTCCCTAGATAATTCCTTTTCATAATCAAAACTCAGATCAGTTGTCACCCCCACCCTCAATATATGCTTTCATTGCCCCCATATGCCTATCCTTCTTGGTATTTTTCACTGTAGAAAATCTTTTATTCATTACATAATTACTTGATTAATATATTTCTTTCCACTCAAACCTCCTTGAGGCAAGGATCATGTCTAGTTTTTGCTTATTACTAATCGCTAATGCTTAGCATATAATAGGGCTTCAATAGATATTTGTCTCAATAAATGAAAGAATGAATGAATATCTGGGCTTATATAAATAAATTAATCCATATCTTCTTTATTTGACAATAATCATTTAATACATAGTTATTAAAAATCTAAAGTTCACTCAGCAAATAGTGATAAAATCCCTACCATGTACCTGGCACTCTGCTAGGCACTGTAACGCAGAGACGAGGACATTGTTCCTGTCCATGCTGCCTCCTGAGAGACAGACAAGTGAACAAATAATTACAACATGACCTACATTACAGGTGAGGGAAATCCAGAGTGTTGAGAACGGAGGCAAGAATTAACTCCGCCTGGGGAAGTGGCAGAAGACAAACTTCTAATGGAGGTGACCTTTGAGCTCTTGAAGAAGAAATAAAAGTGCAGTGAGCAAAATAGTGAGAGAAGACAGTCCATACACAAAATGGAATGTGAAAAAAGTCAGAAGGTTTGAGGAGCTTGGTATATCTTGGAAGCGCAGATAGTTTGTGACTGAGAGTGTGTGGAAAGGGAATGACCTGAAATGGGGTGGGAATTGTAAGCTGAGGTGAAGAGACGAGGACATGATAAATCTGAGGTAAGAACAACACCTCGAGTGGGACTGAATGGCAGTTAGTGGGATGTACAGAATGAAAGTTTTGGAAAGTAATCAGAAAGAAAGAAATGCCTTCACAGGAATGATGGGGGATATTCAGGAACCAGGGACTCCCTATCTCTGATCACTTTTTCAAAATCATACTTTGTAGGGCAGTGTTTCCCATACCTAAGGAGAATAGTCACATAGCTGTTAAAACACATATTCCAGGACATAGCCCAACCCCCCAAATCAGCATCCCCAAAGGAGACGCCTACAAATCTGAATGTTTAACCAACACCCTAGGTTGCTCTTATTATCGGGGAACCTTGAGAAACATTTTCAAGGGGAACTCCCATTCCAGCCTCAGGGAAGCTCACCATCCTTTCCCCAGCACTGTCTGTTGGCCTGTCAGGGATGTGGCTGTCCAAGAAAACATCAACTTCAATTAACAATTAACATAATGACCTTTTTCCCCAATATAATGATAAAATATGACTATGCTTGCCCAGGGAATATACAAGTGTGGTCAGCATATCTTTGGGAGCATTGCACATGCTAGTGGAGGAAAATTTCAGCCAATCGTGCTCAACAGACAAACTGGGGTCTCTGTGCAGAAGGAAGAAAGCCCATGAACTTCTTCCTTGAGTGCAGTGGCTATGGGTGATTTCTTAGGCCTCCAAATCCATTTGTTTCTCCCCAAGTCACTATCAATTAGATCACCAGTTGAGGTCCCAAGAGCTGAGTGGCTGACTACAGAACAACTGAAATTCCTTCAACACTTACTTGTGGGGTTTTTCACTGACAGAGAATGAAGAAAGGATGTATAAACATAGCACAGCCCAGTCCAAGTTATCTCACCCCCTGTACTGGAAAAACATTCCTTCTGTGCTATTGAGAAATTAGTGTTCGGAATTTGAGTTGGCCATTCTGTAATCATTCGGATAAGAACCCTAAAGCCCACATACTTCCTGTGACCAGCTGGGTCACCGCTCAACTGTCCACAATGCAGATATAAATGGAAACTTGGTGTCCGGAGCCTGAACCATTGCTAATGGAAAGCCTTTGCCCTTCTTGGGAATCCAGCTGGGTAACTGTCCCCAACTTCAGAACTCCTTGAAAAGCAATGCAGTGGAAACTTGGGTTGTTCACACAGTTTCCTTCATGGTTTTAGTTAAATAATTTCATATCTCTGTGCCTCAGTTTCCTCACCTGTGATTCATCACAAATGCTACCTTTTTGACTGGTATCATATAATACTGTAAAAATAAAAGATGATTTTAAGAGTTTGCTTCACAGCATATCCAAATTACTTGTTGGCATCAAACCATATTGAAACAGAAGCCTTTTGTTTCAGCACCCTATTTGAGGCAATAGCAACTTGCTAGGAGGAAAAAGATTTGTTCAAAAGCAGGACACCTGAGAGGTAAATACTACTATGTCTATACTTTATCTATCTTTCCTAATGACCTTTGAATGTAGAATAAGATGTTCTTAATAAAAGATGACTTGTTTTCCAAAATGCTGTACTGCTGATTTGATAAAAGAGATATTGGGGAAGGAGAGCTATGAAAATGAAGAGGGAAAAAGAGTAATTCCTGGGTGTTACTGAGCTGTAGACAGATTTCTAAAAGTACCAGAAATGGTACTTGGTACAATTAGGCCAAATAGATGTATTTATTTTTTATTTTTTTATTTTTTTTTTATTGGTTTATAACATTGTAAAAATTTCAGGTGTACATCATTGTACTTCTGTTTCTGCATGGACTACATCATGTTCACCACCAAAATACTAATTACAACCCATCACCACACACATGTACCAAATTATCCCTTTCACCCTCCTCCCTCCCCCCTTCCCCTCTGGTAACCACCAATCCAATCTCTGTCCCTATGTGTTTGTTTATTGTTGTTATTATCTACTACTTAATGAAGGAAATCATACGGTATTTGACCTTCTCCCTCTGACTTATTTCACTTTGCATTATACCCTCAATGTCCATCCACGTTGTCACAAATGTCTGGATTTCATCGTTTCTTATGGCTGAGTAGTATTCCATTGTGTATATATACCACAGCTTCTTTATCCATTCGTCCCTTGATGGGCACTTAGGTTGCTTCCAAGTCTTGGCTATTGTGAATAACGCTGCAATGAACACAGGGGTGCATGTACCTTTGCAAATTGGTGTTTTCAAGTTCTTTGGATAAATACCCAACAGTGGAATAGCTGGATCATATGGTAGTTCTATCGTTGATTTTTTGAGGAATCTCCATACTGTTTTCCATAGTGGCTGCACCAGTTTGCACTCCCACCAGCAGTGTATGAGAGTTCCCTTCTCTCCACATCCTCTCCAACACATATTGTTTCCTGTCTTGTTAATTATAGCCATTCTGACGGGCGTCAGGTGATATCTCATTGTAGTTTTAATTTGCATTTCCCTGATAGTTAGTGATTTTGAACATCTTTTCATGTGTCTGTTGGCCATCTGTATATCTTCTTTGGAGAAATGTCTGTTCAGGTCTTTTGCCCATTTTTTAATTGGGTTGGTAGTTTTTTTGTTGTTGAGATGCATGAGTTCTTTATATATTTTGGAGATTAAGCCCTTATCAGAAGTATGGTTTGCAAATATCTTCTCCCAATTGTTAGGTTGTCTTTTCGTTTTGTTGATGGTTTCCTTTGCTGTGCAGAAGCTTTTTAGTTTGATGTAGTCCCATTTGTTTATTTTTTATATTGTTTCTCTTGCCCGGTCAGATGTGGTGTTTGAAAAGATGTTGCTAAGACCGATGTGGAAGAGCGTACTGCCTATGTTTTCTTCTAGAAGTTTCATAGTTTCAGGTCTTACATTCAAGTCTTTAATCCATTTGGAGTTAATTTTTGTGCATGGTGTAAGGTAAGGGTCTACTTTCATTTTTTTGCATGTGGCTATCCAGTTTTCCCAACACCATTTGTTGAAGAGACTTTCTTTTCCCCATTGTATGTTCTTGGCTCCTTTGTCAAAGATTAGCTGTCCATAGATGTGTGGGTTTATTTCTGGGCTTTCGATTCTATTCCATTGATCTGTGTGTCTGTTTTTGTGCCAGTACCATGCTGTTTTGGTTACTATAGCTTTGTAGTATATTTTGAAATCAGGGAGTGTGATACCTCCAGCTTTGTTCTTTTTCTCAGGATTCCTTTAGCTATTCGGGTCTTTTGTTGTTCCATATAAATTTTAGGATTCTTTGTTCTATTTCTGTGAAAAATGTTGTTGGAACTTTGATAGGGATTGCATTGAATCTATAGATGGCTTTAGGAAGTATGGACATCTTAACTATGTTAATTCTTCCAATCCAAGAGCACGGAATATCTTTCCATTTCTTTGTGTCTTCTTCAATTTCTTTCAGAAATGTTTTATAGTTTTCGGTGTACAGATCTTTCACCTCTTTGGTTAAGTTTATTCCTAGGTATTTTATTCTTTTTGTTGCAATTGTAAATGGGATGGTATTCTTAATTTCTCTTTCTGCTACTTCGTTGTTAGTGTACAGAAATGCAACTGATTTTTGTATGTTGATTTTGTATCCTGCAACTTTACCATATTCGTTTATTACTTCTAAAAGTTTTCTGGTGGATTCTTTAGGGTTTTCTATATATAAAATCATGTCATCTGCAAATAGTGACAGTTTCACTTCTTCCTTTCCAATTTGGATCCCTTTTATTTCTTTCTCTTGCCTGATTGCTCTGGCTAGGACTTCCAATACTATGTTAAATAGGAGTGGTGACAGTGGGCATCCTTGTCTGGTTCCTGTTCTTAGAGGGATAGCTTTCAGTTTTTCACCATTGAGGATGATATTAGCTGTGGGTTTCTCATATATGGTCTTTATTATGTTGAGGTACTTTCCTTCTATACCCATTTTATTCAGAGTTTTTATCATAAATGGATGCTGTATCTTGTCAAATGCTTTCTCTGCATCTATTGAGATGATCATGTGATTTTTGTTCTTCATTTTATTAATGTGGTGTATTACGTTGATTGATTTGTGAATGTTAAACCATCCCTGCATTCTTGGAATAAATCCCACTTGATCATGGTGTATAATCTTTTTAATATATTGTTGTATGCGATTTGCTAGTATTTTGTTGAGGATTTTCGCATCGATGTTCATCAGTGATATTGGCCTGTAATTTTCCTTTTTCGTGTTGTCCTTGTCTGGTTTTGGTATCAGGGTAATGTCAGCTTCATAGAATGAGTTAGGGAGCTTCCCACCCTCCTCAATTTTTTGGAAGAGTTTGAGAAGGATAGGTATTAAGTCTTCTTTGAACGTTTGGTAGAATTCACCAGGGAAGCCGTCTGGTCCTGGACTTTTATTTTTGGGGAGGTTTTTGATTACTGTTTCGATCTCCTTACTGGTGATTGGTTTATTCAAATTCTCTACTTCTTCTTGATCCAGTTTTGGAAGGTTGTATGATTCTAAGAATTTATCCATTTCTTCCAGATTGTCGAATTGGTTGGCATATAGCTTTTCATAGTATTCTCTTATAATCTTTTGTATTTCTGAGGTGTCTGTTGTAACCTCTCCTCTTTCATTTCTGATTTTACTTATTTGTGCCTTCTCTCTTTTTTTCTTGGTGAGTCTAGCTAAAGGTTTGTCTATTTTGTTGATCTTTTCAAAGAACCAGCTCTTGGTTTTATTAATTATTTCTACTGTTTTTTTAGTCTCTATTTCACTTATTTCTGCTCTGATTTTTATTATTTCCCTTCTTCTACTGATTCAAATAGATGTATTTAAATGAGGATCCCAGGAAATTCTGGGCATTGCTTTCTAAATAGGCGTCTCTATATTTAACGGATATCATGTCCAGTCACGAAATGATCCATGGGGTTTTCCAAGGTTTCTTGCCCTTTGGTCCACAGTGGAATTTCTCAAAGAGTGTTTACAGTGGATGATGATAAGAATTATGTAGAAAAAATAAAATAGGAGGGTCATGTTCAGAACCCATGTATATGTGGACACTTGATTTATGACAAAAATGAAACTACAAGAAGTGGGGAAAGAATGATAATTACAGTAAATAGTGCTGGAACAACTGGATACCTATGAGGGGGAAAATCATGTTGAATCATGATGTCAGATAAAAAGTAATTCCCACTGTGTATTTGACATCTCATAGTCTAGAGCAGTGCCTCTCAAAGTGTGGCACATGGACCACTTGCATCCAAGTCACCTGGATGATACTTAGCGATATAGATTCCTGAGCCTGCCTTAGACTTGTTGATTCTCCAGGAGTGAGACCTAAGAATCTGTATTTTGATCAATCTGTTTTTAGTATACTACAGCTGGAGATTCACCAGCAGAGTGTTTTGCAGTTAGGAAAACCACTATCTGAATCCTAGCTCTGCCACTTATGGGCAAAATAATCAATCTGTCTAAACTCAGTTTTCTCAACAGTAATGTGGTGATAATAATAACCTCATAGATAGGTTGTGATGATTGAATGAGATATCGCATATACAGTGCTTGGCATAGTCCTCGTTCATAGAAAACACTCAGTAAATATTAAAGCTACCCTCCATATTCAGTAAACCTACTAGAAATGAAGTGTTGTCAATCACAAACAAAAATTTTTAATTGTAAGATTATAATTTTGCACTAGTATTGCTGTATACACAGGACAATACCTTAGTCAATTGTATTGATGCATCAGTGAAGAGTATTTGATCTTGAGGACTTGTTTGGAGGTACTACCTGGAGAACATAGCTAGTCATTCATACACCCCCACCAATGAAATCGTGGTCCCATCCAGAAGATGCCCCTTTAGGACTCATGCATGTGATGCAGGGAGGGACATCTGCCCAGTGGCCCTGATGAGCTAAATTACCTTGGTGATCAATGCAATGGCAGATCAATTCATTCAGCAAACATTTCCTGGAAGATTCTGATGTTCTAGGCCCTGTACCAGACGCTGAGCATTATGAAGAAAAACATATGGTCCTTCCCCTCCAGTAGCACATAGTTTATGAGATATTGCAGTGTATCATCTGCACATTTGCATGTAGTACACATGCAACCAATTTTTTTACACAGTAATTACACATTAACCAATTATTTTGTTAAACAACTAGAAAACAAGAAAGGCTTGGTTTTATGGACAGGGTATATTTGGCTATTCTTTCTGAATCAGGGATAAAAGAAAGATATTAAATAGCAAATGCATCTAGCTTCCACTCCTCCTCCTGTCCCCCAAAGCAAACATTTTTCTTTAGAACTTTGAAGACATTGCTCCATTTTCTTCTAGCACCCAGCACTGCTGATGGTAAGTGGGATGCAATGAATGAAGCAAGGACACGACTCTGGTGAGATAAAAGCTGCCTTACCACCTCCTGGTTGTACATTCCTCTGCTAGCTCTTCAGCGCTGAGGGGCTGACTACCACCCTGGGAAGCGGACAGCGGCTGCAGAAAGTAAGGAGCAAAGAGTCAATGAGTCTGGGCCCAACAGTGCCCAGAGAGTCCTAACCAGGGACACCTGAGATTCAGAGGAGACACTTTGCAGAGTCTGGACTAGGTTCCCAGGGCTGCCATAACGAAGTTCCACACACTGGGTGGCTTAAACAACAGAAATTATTTTTTTGCAGTTCTGGAGGCTAGAAATTCGACAGCAAGGTGTCGGCAGGGCTGTACTCCTTCTAAAGGCTCTAGGGAAGAATCTGTTCCATGATCTCTCCTCACTTCTGGCGGATGCCGGCAATTCTTGGCATTCCCCGGCTTGTAGCTGCACCACTCCGATCTCTGCCTCCGTCATCACATGGCCTTCTTCTCTCCGTGTCTTCTGTCATAAGGACACCAGTCCTTGGATTAAGGCTCACTCTACTCCAGGATGTCCGCCTAAGTTTGACTAATTACGTCTGCAAAGACCCTATTTCTAAGTAATGCCGTTCTGAGGTTCCAAGTGGATGTGAGTTTGGGGGAGACACTGTTCATCCCAGTCCAGTCTCAGCAGAGCATGTCTTAAGAGAAGGTGATAAGGGTCAGTTGACGTGCAGGCAGGGGAAGGGAGGAAAGGCAGGGAGACAGAAACAGCCGCACACTTAGCATCCAGCAGTGCTGAACCACTCAGGGTTCCTTCCCACACATTCCTCCCTTCACTAACGGGGCCCATGTGTCCATGAGGCACAAGAGGCACAGGGCCAGGGTACTTTTAGGGGCCCATGAAAATGTTTCAATCTCTTTCAAAATCTAAAGAAAATCCAACCTGGATTATATTCATACTTATACCAATGCAGTCATAAAATGCAATTTTTATTTATTTATTTTTTATGGAGGAGGGGGCCCAGGAGAGGCCGAAGCGCCCAGGGCACACAGAAGTCATGACGCAGCCCTGTGCACCGATGTTCACGCTAGTGCTCTCTGCCTGAAACTTCCTCCTCTCCCATCCTCTGTCTCACCCTTCAGGACTCAATGTACGAGTCACTGCCTTGGAGAATGTTCCTTGACAACCACCCCTGTTTCCCCTCCGCCCCCTCCCCCACGTGCTCAAGCCTGGCTTGGTTTATCTGCTCCTCCTGTGCAGAGTGCTATCACCACCTATTTCTATGGAGTCACTCAGAGACTAAGCACCAGGTATCATGGTGCAGCAGACGCTCTTTATGCCCCACCCAGATCCTTTGTCACTGGGGTGCACTCACCCCCAGATGTCAGCGGGTTGGCCGCTACTGGCTCACACCTCAAGTCTCCAGAGGAACTGTCCTTGACTGACAGACTGTCTGGGGCGCTTGGGGGTTTACAGCAGCCTCCACCCATCCCACCCCCAGGGTGTCCATAGCCATCAGTGCCTGGTAGCAGGGGTCTGACAGCCGAGCCCCAGTGTGATGGAGAGAATAACCCGTACGTACAACTCACTCTCCAGGTGGCCCCTGAAATCACTCCAGTGCCCAGCTCTTCTCCTGCCCTGTGCTGTTTCCCCCCTCCCTTTATGGCATTCCCTCAGTGTACCACTTGCACAACAATTCCCATCTCAGTCTCTGCATCTAGGGAGCATGACCTAAGACACTGAATCTCCATGACCAGCAGGAACACCTGGCAAAAATTCTCTAATAACCAAGCATATTGAACAAATGTATGAATAAATGAAAGAGTAAATGTTAGAGAGACATGGAAGCAAGAATCAAAGACTTCCTTGGCCCTTACAAGGGCTGAACTGAAAATAAAAGAACTTCAGTCCTTGATAAACTAAAGACTTGAGCACAGAGAGAAAAGATACAGATGTTGTTCTAGAACAGCAGCACCAGACAGTGTGTTTGCTCACAAAAACTAGGGAAGAGTCTAACAATTAGGCCTGAAGAACAGTGCCTACTGTGCGCCAGCAAGTCACTGTCATCTCCACCAAGGGACTAAGATGATACTGAGCCGTCAAACCTGATAGAGGTTTCCTTAAATTCTCTCAGACCTGACTGGACCAGTGCCTGGGACGAGGTGAGTTTTCAAGGATAGATTATGAGGTTGCTTCGGATGAATTTTTGTGAACAGTGATCTGTTGATGAACGAGCTGCCTTTGAAGACCTGGTACCTTGCGATAGTCCCCTGGGGAGCCTGAAGGTGTGGTCCTCTGGAGCCAGTGCGCGACAGCTGGGAAAAGGAGAGGAGATTCCACGGAGTGGAATGTCTATCACAAGTATGGCTCTTGGTAATTTAAGCAGCTCCTCTCAACCTCTGGAGCAGTTTCGGAGCCGAACAGATGGCAGGGGAGGTCTTGACTAAGTGGTGAAGTTTCAGCTGCAAAAGGCAATTCCTAGAATGACAATTCAAGAACTCATTTCCCCCTACACTTACCATGTTGGCAGAGGGTTCGTGAATCTTTTTAGAAAAACGAGAAGGAAGCAGTGCATCAGAATAAGGCATTCTGTGTTTGGTTAGGTTCTGTGGAAGCAACCACCACTGAATCCAATGCTTCCCTTGTGCTTGCTATTCCCAAGGCAAAGGGCCAGACTTGTCTGTAAATTAAATAATACTGAAAAGCTAAAGCTTAGGGCCTGCAACATAACAGACCTCCAGCACACGAAGCAACTGCTGACGGCATTCTGATGCCAGTATATGATGGTTTCAGCTAAGTTGCTCCAACCCTAGCTGGCATCACAGACTCTGTTGTTTCCAGCTATATCCTATAAAGAAACAGCAAGGTTGTAGAAAGAGCATAATCTAGACTCAAATCCTGCCTCTGATACTAAATAACTATATGATCTTGAAAAAATCACTTTTACTTTCCAAGCCCGTTTCCACAAATGCAAAATGGAGAGGGCGGGGGAGAGGATAATAGCAACCTGAAAGGATTATTGTAAGAACTCAGTGTGATAATGTACATGAGAGTAACTGGCAAATGTGTAAGTAGTAGACCTTAAATTGGCATCAGTTTTCCTTCATTTCTATTCTGCCAGCTTGGCAGAAGTTTATGTCAAAGTAGCTGTCGTTCTTTCAGGCTATTTCAGCTCTGGCTCATCTATAATTTTTCCTTTATCTTCAAGCAACTTTAATATTAAAGGTTTGTTTTCCTTGAAATTTGTAGCCCTTTTTCTGTGTGAATGAGGCAGTGAGTTCAGCTTTTGGGATTTTAGTTTTGATCCTTTACGATGTGTATCTAACAGAAACTATAAATGTATTTGATATCCAGAAGCTATCAATGTGTTGTCATTTAATGAAGATCGTTTTAATTCAGTTTAAATTACTCAAACCAACAAAAATATTATCAGTTGAGATTATTTCTGTGGCAAATAACAGGAAAGCTATTCAACTGGCTTAAACAATTAAGGGAATTGACTGGCTCCCGTAACTGAAAAGTCCATAGGATTTTCATGGTTTGGTCCAGGCTCTGGCTCAGTTTTTATGCAGTTCTTTCAGTTCTGTCTGCCTTCAAATGTTGGCTTTGTTCTTTGGCTGGCCTTGTAAAAAGACTGCCAGCAGCATTCATGGTGGCGGCTCCGCACTCACATCCAAGGGCAGAGCAAAGACCTAGGCCAGTTTTTAGAAGCATCACACAAAACTCCCAAGCTTCACTCTGATTGGACTACCCAGATACAATCTCTGCAGCTAGGGGAATGTTGTGATCTGATTGGCTTAAACCTGCATCAATCACTATGACAAGGAAATAGGATTATTCTGAGTGGTTTAGACCAAGCAAGGCCTTCCTCTGGATCTGAAGATAAGGTTCATCCCTCCTAAACTTGGTGGTTGTCACTCAAGGAAGCTGAGATGGATGTTAGATGAATAATTTCAATGTCTGCTACAAATAAAAAATAATTTTTAGCAATTTAGTACAGTGTTCCTAAATGCCTATTTTTCTTTTTGAAATTATTACTTATTTCACTACATTGAATTCTTTCCAAATGAAATATATTTTAGCATTCAAGGGCAATGACAGACCAAGAGTCAACAAGACAAGACACTAGCAAGAATTTCCAGACATCTAGGTCAGGGGTCAGTGACTTCCTTACAGCTAAACTTAAGGGACACCTTTCCATCTTTGTCTCACTTGGCCCCACAGCATCTGTGGATGATGATAGCTTCCTCTTGGAGACACTCTCTTTACTAAACTTTCATAACTCAATAATCTCGTGGTTTCCCTCCTGTGTGTATTCAATTGTAGTACATTGCCTTGGATTTTACAAAGGCATCCAAAATGCAGCACTCCCAGACTGAACTCACAGTCTTTCTCTGCAGATGATTTTCCTCCTATGCTCTCCTTCAAAATGAGTGCCTGCCATTCACATGGATGCTAAAGCTCCTTCACCTCACATGATTTCCATTTTATTGTTGTTGTTATGGTGAGAACATTAAAGCTCTACTCTTAACAACCTTCAAGTATACAACACAGTATTGTTAACTACAGTCATCATGTGTACATTAGATCTCCGGAATTTATTCATCTTATAACTGAAAATTTGTACCCTTTGACCACCATCTTCCCATTTCCCCACCTCTCCATACCTGGCAACCACCATTCTACTCTCTGTTTCTATGAGTTCAATGTTTTTATCTTCCACGTATAAGTGAGATCCTAGAGTATTTGTCATACTCTGTATGACTTGTTTCACTTGGCATAATGCCCTCGAGGGCCATCCATGTTGCCACATATGGCAGGATTTCCTTCTTTTTTATGGCTGAATAATATTCTGTTCTATGTATATATGTGTGTGTGTAGGTATGTATATATATATATATACATATCACATTTTGTTTATCTATTCATCCATTAATAGACTCTTCGATTGTTCCCATGTTCTGGCTATTGTGAATAATGCTGCAATAAACTTGAGAGTGCAGATATCTTTTGGAGATAGTAATTTCATCTCCTTTGGTTATATACCTGGAAGTAGGATTATTGGATTATATGTTAGTGCTATTTCTAATTCTTTTAGGAACTTCCATACTGTTTTCCATAATGGCTGCACCAATTGACATTCCCACCAACAGTATACAAGCTTCTCTTTTCTCTACTCCCTCACCAGCATTTGCTATCTCTTCTTTTTTTGATAATGGACATTCTAACAGGTGTGAGGTGCTATCTTATTATGGTTTTGATTGGTCTTTCTCAGATGATAAATGATATTGAGTACCTTTTCATATACTGGTTGAATATTTGTATGTCTTATTTGAAAAAATGTCTATTTGGGTCCTTTGCCCATTTTTTAATCGGGTTATTTTTTTTTTGCTATTGAGTTCTATGAGTTCCTTATAGATTTTGGATATTATCCCCTTATCAGATATGTGGTTTGCAAATATTTTCTCCCATCCCATAGGTTGCCTTTTCACTCTGTTGATAGTTTCTTTTTTTGTGCAGAAGTTTTTTAGTTTAATGTAGTCTCACTTGTTGCTTTTTCTTTTGTTGCTTGTGCTTTTGGTGTCATATCCAAAAAATCATTGCCAAGACTGCTATCAAGGAGTTTTTACCCCATGTTTTCTCATAGGAATTTTATGGTTTTAGGTCTTATGTTTAAGTCCTTAATCCATTTTGAGTTAATATTTGTGAGTGCTATAAGAGAGGGGTCCAGTTTCATTCTTTTGCATGTGGATATCCAATTTTCCCAACACCGTTTATTGACGAGACTATCCTTTCCTCATTTAATATTCGTGACTCCCTTGTCAAGGATTAGTTGACCGTATATACATGGGTTTATTTCTGTGATTTTGATTCTGTTCCATTGGTCTATGTGTCTGCTTTTATGCCAGTACCATACTGTATTGATGGCTGTAGCTTTGTCATATAGTTTGAAATCAGGGAGTGTGATGCCTGTAGCTTTGTTGTTTCTCAAGATCACTTTGGCTATTTGGGGACTTTTGTGATACTATACAAATTTTAAGATTGTTTTTTTCTATTTCTGTAAAACATGCTACTGGAATTTGGATAGGGAATTGACTATATAGATGGCTTTGTGTTATATAAACGTCTTAACGATGTTAACTCTTCCAATCCATGAACACTGAGAACACAGGATATCATTCCATTTATTTGTGTCTTCTTCAATTTCTTTCACCAATATCTTATAGTTTTCAGTACAGATCTTTTACTTCCTTGAATAAATTTATTCCTAAGTATATTATTGTTTTTGATGTTATTGTAAATGTGATTGTTTTCTTTATTTCTTTTTCAGATAGTTCATTATTAGTATATAGAAAAGCAACTAATTTTTGTATGTTGATTTTGTATCCTGTAACTTTATTGAATTTGTTTATTCTAACAGTTTTTTGGTGGAATCTTTAGGATTTCTATATACAAGAAAATGTCATCAGCAAACAGAGACAATGTTACTTCTTCTTTTCTGATTTAGATGTCTTTTATTTCTTTTTCTTGCCTAATTGCTCTGGTAAGGACTTCCAGTACTATGTTGAATAGGTGTGGTGATAACGAACAGCCCTGTTTTGTTCCTGATCTTAGAGAAAAAAAGCTTTCAACCTTTTACCATTGAGTATGATGTTAGCTGTGGGCTTGACATATATGGCCTGTATTATTTTGAGGTTTGTTCCTTCTCTACCCAATTTGTTGAGAGCTTTTATCATGAAAAGATGTTGAATTTCGTCAAATGCATTTTCTACATTTATTAAGATTATCATATAATTTTTGTCTTTCATTCTACTAATTTAGTGTATCACATTTATTGATTTGTGTATGTTGAACCATCCTTGCATTCCAGAAATAAAGAAATAAATTTCAGTTGATCATAGTGTATGATCCTCTTAATGTGCTGCTGAATTCAGTTTGCCAGTATTTTTTTAGGAATTTGAGAATTTTTGCATCAATATTCATCAAAGTTATTGGCCTATAGTTTTCTTTTCTTGTAGTATCTTTATCTGGCTTTGGTATCAGGGTAATGCTGGCCTCCAAAATGAGTTTGAGTGTGTTCCCTCCTCTTCAGTTTTCTGGAAGAGTTTGAGAAGAATTGACATTAATTCTTCTTTAAATGTTTGGTGGAATTCAACTGTGCAGCCATCTGGCCCTGGGCTTTTCTGTGTTGGGAGATTTTTGTTTACTAATTCAATTTCCTTACTCCTTATTGGTCTGTTCAGATTTTCTATTTCTTTGTGATGTGGATATGATAGGTTGTATACTTCTAGGAATTAATCCATTTCTTGTAGGTTGTCCAATTTGTTGACATATAATTGTTGGTAGTATCCTCTTGTGATCCTTTGTATTTCTGTGGTATCAGTTGTGATATCTCCTTCATCTCTGATTTATTTATTTGAGTCCTCTCTTTTCTCTAGAAAAAAGCTGAAGTTTTGTCAATTTTATCTTTTCAAAAAAGTCAACTCAGTTTAATTGATCTTTTCGGTTGTTTTTCTATTCTCTATTTGATTTATTTCTGCTCTGATCTTTGTTATCTTCTTCCATCTGCTAACTTGGGTTTAGGATGTTCTTATTCTTCTAGTTCCTTGAGGTGTAAAGTTAGATTGTTTATTTGAGATCTTTTTTCTTAACGTAGTCATTTGTCACTATAAACTTCCCTCTTAACACTGCTTTTCCTGTATCCCACATTTGTTTCAATTTTCATTTGTTTCAATATATTTTTTGATTTCCCTTTTGATTTCATCTTTGACCCATTGGTTGTTCAGGAATGTGTTGTTTAATTTCCATTTATTTTTGAAATTTACAGCTTTCCTCCTGTTATTGATTTCTAGTTTCATACCATTGTGGTCAGAAAAGATACTTGGTATGATTTCAACACTTATAAATTTGCTGAGATTTGTTTTGTGACCTAAAATATGATTTCCTTTGGAGACTATTCCATATGTGCTTCAGAAGAATGTGTATTCTGTTGCTATTGGATGGAATGTTTTGTATATGTCTGTTAGGTCCATTTGGTCTAGGGTATAGTTCAGTCCAATGTTTCCTTATTGATTTTCTCTCTGGATGATCTATCCATTATTGAAAGTGGGGTAATGAAGTCCCCTACTGTTATTGTATTGTTGTCTATTACTTCCTTCATATCTGCTAGTTATTTGCTTAATATATTTAGGTGCTCTGATTATGCACGCATATATATTTACAATTGTTATAAACTCTTGATGAATTGACCCCTTTAAAATTATATGTTTTTTATATATCTATATGTCTTGTAACAGTTTTTAACTTAAAGTCTATTTTGCCTGGTACAAGTATGGCTACCTCTGCTTTCTTTTATTTGCATTTGTGTGGAGTCTTTTCCCATGTCTTCACTTGAGCCTATGTGTGTCCTTGAGGTTGAAGTGAATCTCTTGTAGGCAGCATATAAGTAAGTCTATTTTTTTTATCCTTTCAGCCATTCTATGACTTTAGATTTGAGAATTCAATCCATTTGTATTTAAAATAATTATCGATAGGTAAGGACTTACTCTTGCCATCTTGTTCATTGTTTTCTGGCTGTTTTGTAGCTTCTTTGTTCCTTTCTTTCTCTTTTGCTCTCATCATTTGTGAATTAACGATATTCTGTAGTGGTATACTTGATTCCTTTCTCTTTATCTCGTGTATATTTACTATAGGTTTTTGTTCTGTGGTTATTCTGTGGCTTATTTGAAACATCTTATAGATATAACCGTCTATGTTAGGCTGTTAACAACTTGACTTTGATTGCATACAAAAACTGTACGCTTTTACTCCCCTCTCCCTCATATTTTATGTTTTTAATGTCACAATTTACATCTTCTTATATTGTGTATCCATTAACAAATTGTTGCAGCTATAGCTATTTTTAATACTTTTATCCTTTAACTTTTACACTGGTGTTAACTGGTTAACATACCACCATATTGCAGTATTAGAATATTCTGAATATGACTATATACTTATATTTACCAGTGTATTATATCTTTTCATATGTTTTCATGTTACTAGTTAATCTCCTTTTGTTTCAGTTCGAAGAACTCCTTTCAGCATTTTTTGTAAGGCAGATCTAGTGGTGATGAACTCCCTCAGCTTTTGTTTTTTAGTCAAAATCTTTATCTCTTCTTCATTTCTGAAGCACAGCTTTGCTGGGTAAAGTATTCTTAATTGGCATTGTTTTCTTTCAGCACTTTGAATATATCATACCCCTCTCTCCTGGCCTGCCAAGTAAGAGTCTGCTGAGAAATTTGCTGGTAGCTTTATGGGGGTTACCTTGTACGACAATTTTTGTTTTCTCTTGCTGCTTTTAAAATTCTCTCTTTGTCTTTGATTTCAGAAGTTTTATTATAATATGCCTTGGAGAAGATAATTTTGGGTTGAAATTTTGAGGTGACCTATTGGCTTCATGAACTTGGATGTTCAAACCTCTCCCCAACATTTTAGAAGTTCTCAGCCATTATTTCTTTAAAAAAGATTTCTACCCCTTTCTCCTTCTCTTTTCTGTCTGAGATTCCAATGATGTGTAGATTGCTTCTCCTAATTGTGTCTCATAATTCTTGTAGGCTTTCTTCATTCCTTTTTATTCTTTTTCTTTTTGCTTCTCCGACTGGATAATTTCAAATGATCTGTCATAAAGTTCAATGATTCTTTCTTCTGCTTGGTGCAGTCTGCTGTTGAAGCTCTCTATTGAATTCTTCAGTTCAGTCATTGTATTCTTCAGCTCCAAAATTTATGTTTGTTTCTTTTTTATGTTTTTCTATCTCTTTGTTGAACTTTTTTTCTTGTAATATTTTCATGATTTTGTTAAATTGTTATCTTTGTTCTCTTGTAGCTCTCTGAGCATCTTTAGAAGGATTATTTGAAATCTTTGTCAGGCAATTCCTGTATTTCCACTTCTTGGGGTCAGTTACTGGAAGTTTATTATGTTTCTTTGGTGGAGTCATGTTTCCCTGATTCTTTGTGAACGTTGTGTAGGTGTCTGTGCATCTGAAGAAACAGTCATCTTTTCCAGACTTTATGAACTGACTTTGTTAAGGAAAGATGTCCACTTGTGGGGGTATGCTGGAGCACGGTGTGACCCCAGGTGTAGTGGTGTGGGGTGCCAAGTGCAAGGGCATGTGGTGGTTCCAGTTTTTTGAGGGGTTTGTGCTGACTTGCTGGCTCAGGTGCTTCATCCTTGGTGTGCAGTGCAGGCAGTTCATAGAGGCTGCAATGGCTGTTGGGGTCCTCACAGGCACCTCCAGGTCCTAGTGCCTGCAACAACTAGGGCAGGCAGCAATGGTAGCTGGAGCCAGTAGTATGTACACACTCAGCTTCAGGGATAGCTGTGGGTGCCTGTGTAGTGGAAAAGCTGGTCACAAACACACATGTAGTGGTGGGGGCCAGGGTAAGCAGCAAGGGTCGAGGCCAACTTTGGGCACCTTGGCAGCTATGGGACCCCCGGCTGTCAGTGTGCACTACCATGGCTGCTGGTTATTGCCACAGGTGCACAGCAGTGGAGGCCAGTGTTGAGAATCAGGCCAGAGGCATACAAGTGTATAGCTGGAGGGGCTAGCTGCAAGTGACCCCAGTGGTGCAGGCTAGGGACAGGAAACAGGGCCAGATACAGGCCTACAACCAACTATGGGGGCCCTGGATGTTGGCTTGCACTCCTGTGGCTGCATAGTCTCCTCATAGACATGCATATTGCAGTGGAGGCCAGGGACAGGGGTCAGGTTGGGGGCATGCAGTGCACAGCTTAAGGGGCTAGCTACAGATAAGCCCAGTGGTGCAGGCCAGTGGCAGGCGACAGGGCTGAATCCAGGCCCACAAGTGGCTGTGGCAGCCCTGGCTGTTCGTGTGCACTCTTGTGGCTGCATGGTCTCTCCACCGGTGTGCACACGGCAGTGGAGGCCAGTGATGAGAGTCAGACTTGGGCTGTACTGTACAGGTGGGCAGCTGTGGGGGCTAGTTTTAGGTGAGCCTGTGGTGCAGGCCAGTGACAGGAGATAGGGCCAAACCTGGGCCCACAAGCAGCTTTGGGGGCCTTAACTATGGATGTGTACTTCCTTGGGTGTAAGATCTTGCTATGGGTGCACACATAGCAATGGAGGCCCGTGGCATGTAATGCGCAGACTGAGGCACTAGCGCTTAGTACAAGAGCAGTGGTGAAGGTCAGCCACGGGGGTCTAAACTTTGCAGCCTCAGAGGCCTGAGCTGGCTGCCTGTATGGGTCCCAGGCTCCAGTGGGAGTGAGAGTGGGAGTGGGGAGCAGTGAGGGACTCAGGTGGCTGGCAGCAGCAAATGCGATGATGTACTTGCAGGGCAAAAACCAATAAATTCTGCTGGGTGTTTGCAGTGGCTGTGCTGCCATTGGTTTCTTCAGTGGTGAAAGTTGCTGGGGTCATCTACAGAACAGGTCACAGAACTGTAGTCTTTTCCACTGTGTGGCTGATATTGGTAACCCTGCTCTTCTCCCTTGTTCCTAGCCATCTCTATATGTCTCGGCTTTGCCAGTCTCTGGGTGGGATAAAATCGAAGTGGGTGCTTCATGTATGCCCTGGAAGGCTGGGAAGCTGGTTGCTTACTCCACTCTTCCTTTCCCTGAAAGGAGAACTCTTTCTAGCTGAGGAGGTCCCTCTTGGCACTGAGCAATGCCAGCTCAGAGGATGGGGTGATGCAGGCAAAATGAAGTTGTTCTTCTGTCCCTTTTTGTGAGGTTACCCTCTTTTCTTTCTCTTCTGTGTTGCTGAAGTTTCTTGAGTGGACTCTAGAGCTCTCTCAGAGCTATTTTTGTTCATGGGGAGCAGTCCAATTGTTGATCTTTGTGGGGGGAGGGAGGCTGGGGTCTTCTACTCCTCCATCTTGGAGATGTCACTTATTAATACGTTGTTAAGGAGTTTTTCATCAATATCCATGAGGGATATTGGTTTTTTCTCTGCATGTGATGTCTTCATTTGCCATTGATATCAAGATAACACTGGCCTAATTGAATGATATGAAACATGTGCTCTCCTTTTATATTTTCTGAAATAGAGGGTGAGGGATTGGGATTATTTCTTCCTTTAATATTCAATGGAATTCACCAGTTGAGTCATCTGAATCTGAGCTTTTCTTTCCCGAAAGGATTTTAACTACTAATTTAATTTTCTTGTTTGTTATTGATCTATTGAGATTTTCTATTTCTTTTTGAGTCAGTTTTGGAAATTTGGATCTAAGAATTTGTCAATATCTTATAAATTGTCTAATTTGTGGTATAAAGTTGTCCATAATATTCTCTTATAATTCTTTAATTTCTGTATGGATGGCACTTTTTTATTTCCGATTTTGGTAAAGTCCATCTTCTCTCTTTCTCGGAGATGCTAGCTAAAGGATTGTCAACTTCGTTGATCTTTTAAACAGTCAATTTCTGATTTTATTGATTTTTGTGTTTTGTATTTCATTGACATGTGTTCTAGTCTTTATTATTTCCATTCTTTTGCTTGTTTTCAGTTTGGTTTATTTTCCATTTTTTAGTTTCTTAAGGTAGAAACTTAAGTTATTGATTTGAGACTTTCCTTTCTTCCACTATAGGTGTTTAATACTATAAATTTCTTTCTAAGTACTGCTTTAGGCACATCACATAAATTTTGATATACTATTTTTAAAATTTTCATTCACATCAAAGTATTTTCTAATTTTCCTCCCAATTTATTCTTTGACTCATGTGTTACTCAGATCGGTATCATTTAATTTCCAAATATTTTTCGATATCCCAGATATATTCTGTTCTTGATATCTCACATTCCATTGTGGCTGGAGAACATATTTTATATTATTTCATTCCTGTTAAATTCATGGATATTTATTTTATGAATGAGTATACGGTCTATCCTGGAGAATGTTCCATGTGCTATTGAAAAAAATGTGTATTTTGTAGTCATTGAGTGGAATGTTCTATATATGTCACTTAAGTTAATTTGGTTGATACTGTTGTTCAAGTCTTTTATGACCTTGCTGATTTTCTTTCCTTTTTAAAATCAATTATGGACAGTAGGCAGTTGAAATTTCCAACTATTATTGTTGAAGTGTCTCTTTCTCCTTTCATTTCTGTCAGATTTTACTTCATGTATTTTGAAGCTCTATTGTTATGTTTGTATGAATCTATAATTTTTATATATTTCTGATGTATTGACATTTTATCATTTAGATATGTGCCTCTTTGCCTCTAGTAATATTTCTTATATTAAAATCTACACTCGGGCTGGCCCCATGGCTTAGCGGTTGGGTGCGGCGCTCCACTGCTGGCAGCCCGGCTTCGGATCCCAGGCACGCACCGACGCACAGCTTCTCCGGCCATGCTGAGGCCGCATCCCACATACAGCAACTAGAAGGATGTGCAGCTATGACATACAACTATCTACTGGGGCTTTGGGGGAAAATAAATAAATAAATAAAATTAAAATCTACACTGTCCAGTATTAATACAACCCCTCTAGCAATCTTTTGTTAACTATTTGCATGGTATGTCTTTTCCATCCTTCTAGTTTCAACACATATTTGTCTTTGAATCTAAGATGTGTCTTTTGTAGATTGCATATGGTTGGGTCTTGCTTTATTATTCATTTTACCAATCTCTGTCTTCTAATTGGGTTTTTTAGACCATTCACATTTAGTGCAGTTATTGATAGAGTCACAGTTACATTTGCCATTTTGCTATTTGTTTTCTATGTCTTCAGTCTTTTTTGTTCCTCTGTTCTTCCTTTACTAACTTCTTTTGTGTTAAATAAATCTTTTAGCATATCATTTTAATTCCTCTATTGAATATTTTTTACTATATTTTTGAGCTATTTTCCTAGTGTCTGCTCTAGGGATTCCAATATGCATCTTAACTTATGACAGTCTATTTCAAATGAATATTAACTTAATTCCTATGAAATATAGAATGTCTTCTCCAATGTAACTCTATTCTTTTCTCCTCTTGTGCTATTATTTTCATATATATTATATCCATATACCTTACAAAACCAATAATACAGTGTTACAGTTATTTCTTTATACAATCTTATGCCTTTTAAAGAATTTAACAGAAGAAATGAGAAAATATATTTATAGATTCTTTTATTTTTAACCCAGATATTTATTACTTCTGGCACTCTTCATTTCTTCCAGCTGATTTGAGCTACTGTCTGGTGTCATTTTTTTCCAGCCCAAAGAATTTCCTTTAGTATTTCTCATAAATCAGTTCTGATATCAAGAAATTCTTCCAGCCTTTTTAAATTTAGGAATGTCTTTATTTTACCTTTATAATTGGTGGATAGTTTTGCTGGATAAAAAATTCTTCATTAGCAATTTTCTCTTTCAGTATTTCGAATATGTCATTTCTCTGCCTTCTAGGGTCCATTTTCTCTGATGAGAAGTTAGACATTATTTGTATTGATGCTCCCCCATACATATTAAATTGTTTTTCTCTCTTTTTTTTTTAAGATTTTGTCATTGTATGTGGCTTCCAACAGTTTGACTATGGTGTGTCTAGGTATAAATCTCTTTGTATTTATCCTACTTAGGGTTCAGTAAGCTTCTTGGATGTGTAAATTAATAATTTCTAATCAAATTTGGGAAGTTTTGGATCATTATTTCTTCAAAAAATTACAATAACTATTGGATCCACAATTTGAGGAGGTGTATTAGATGAAATTTGGGACATTTATTGGGAAAGCCTAGGAATCTGGAATGATTACATGTCTTTGGATTCATATATAGCCTGAACTCCTTGGGCACAATGAGTCTCCCTTGATCTCATAAGCAGTTGTTTCTCCCTGTGTGAGGCTATTCCTGCATTACTGCTACTCAACTATTGGATGAATTTCAAAATCATTATCCTGAGTGAAAAAAAAAGCCACACACAAGTACACTGTATTATTCCTTCTGCATGAAACCCTAGAAAAGACAAAACTAATCTAATAGTGACAGACAGAGAGAGAAACAGCTCCCAGATGGAGGCGTTGGAACAGTTTAAAAAGTGATCCAATGTATTTGGGCTCTCAATAGATAGCCTCAATTCCTCATTCAGATAAAGTCGGAATACAAGAATATCTTAAGAGGGACATTATGCTCCCAAATCTTTTATAAAATGATCACTACCCACATGAGGATGGATGCCAGGTAAGTATACCTCCCCTAATCCCTGCTAGGATGCACTCAGTGTGAGGTCAAGATCAAGGTGAGGAAATTGTATTCCTTCACTTATGTGGATTTACCAAGCATCCAGGAAGCCCAAAGTTATTATCAGAGGAGAAGGATATGGTCAAACACCTACTACTAGTTGGTCAGAACTGATATTCTCTGCTCTGTACACTTTGCCTGGCGGGCATACACCTGCCTCTGTACACCTTTGAGGCTTGCTAGGCAGTTCAGTTTTGTTGTATCTGGCACACTCTCTGCAATTTTAAGGCCTTTTAGGTTTACCAAAAGTCACTGCTTATGAGGAGCTGAGAAAAAGAAGTGAAGATTAACTGAATGCTGCAAGTGGCTCTCTCATGTCTCTTTCTCTCCAGTTCCTAAGGGGAGATCCTAGTATAACTCATCCCTGAAATAAGATGCACACTCTCCTCAGGGCCTGCCTGTAAAACCTCCCTTACTGACGCTAGGCCCATAACAGGAATAAAAAATCAGCTATGCTCTGAGGAAAACTGCAAGGTTTAATCCAGAAAACAAAACAAAACACAACACAAAAGGAACTCAAGATCTTGCTCAATAGTACAAGCAAAAACTAGGTAGCATATGTGAGGGTGGATCCTTAGGATATTAGACCAGGAAGGATGAATTATGTTTGGATACGGCCAAATTTATCAATACGAGTGTACTCCCTGTGGACTCAAGAGCAGCCCATGCGGCATTTTATACCAATGAGATATATATTTCTCTGATGGGATCCTGACAAATATTTTTTAAAATTCTCAGAGTATTTCTGATGTGCAGCCATCTTTTATGGATCTGTGGTGGTGGCTCTTTGACCATAAAGTTCATTGAAATGAAATAGATGGGCACCCTACTAAGATACTTTTCGACATACCTATCCATATACCTATGAAATTCTAGGTCCCATGGGCAGAAAACTAACACAAAATCATCACAACAGGGATTCAGATTCTCTTTGTAAATTCTTGATATATCCTATTTTATAGATAGGAGGCTTCGACTAAAGAGGAGTCTGGGTCCCTTTGACAAAATTCCTCATAACTTAGTCACAAGAATATACAATTAATCATTCCCCAAAAGTCCCCAAGGGAGACCTGTGGCCGTATACCCAACAAATCTCCTTCAAACTGGGTCTACCATGTATGGCGGCATCATTGGAAGTTATGGCTGCTGCAGTTAGTCTTACTTAAGGGTGGTTCTGAAATGTGTGGTGAAAACAAATCTTCCCACCGGGCAGAGTTTAAGGAAGTATATTTACTTGTTTCCTTTGTGAAGAGACATGTACTTGAGTTTAGATTTATACTCATTCATGTCCAATAGCTCAATGAGTTGACCAGTAATAGGGGGCTAAACAAGAATAAGACTGGAAAGTTGGTGACAAAAAGGTCTAGAGGAGACATATGTGGATGGAATTCTAGGAATAGGTATTGAATGGGGTTTACACATGCTTAACAGAGGATAGGACATTAGAGGGAAGAGAACAAGTGAGGTTTGGGTATTTATTCCTTTGGGTCTCCGTGCTGAGCCACATAATGGCCTACAATGTTTCTCTTCCTAAGGCCACAGCTCTCATAAGGATGGCCTTTTCTGCCAAGTTCTGGTAATGTTATCTATCCTCACTATAGGCCTAGTGGTGATAATGACTCCCTACCATCACTAGTTACAGGATGCTTCACCCCCCCCCACTCATGTTTTTAGAGGCTTGTTTGTTAGACTCTCCTCAAGTGTCCCATTGTTTCTTGACAATTGACACCTGTTTCTTAAGGGGACCCTGACTAATAGGTCCCCACAGCAACCCTGATCTAAACTCCATAGGGGTAGGGAATTTAATCTCTTTTATTTGTTGTTGCTATCCCAGCATCTAGAATGATGTCTATTGCACAGCAGATTTTCAATAAATGTTTGTTAAACGAACATATATTGTGACCACTTTCTCTCATTCAGGATCTTTACGTGAAAGTCTATCATGATTGATTTAATATAGTTTGACCAGCATTTTTGTGCTTTTCTTTGTAATTTGTTAAAGAATTATAAATGTCAGCAAAAAGCAAGCAAACTTATGTGCATGGAAATCCAAGATAATTAACATAAAAATTTGTTGAAACAATAAGAGAATTCAGCAAGAAACAATGTTAATGCATAAAAACCAACAGCTTTCCTATAAACATCTCTATCTGGAGCACCTGTCTTGACCCCCAATATAACCTCCACACTGGGCTCCAGGGGCGCCAGGATGGGGCTCAGGGGTCGGTGGGTCAGGTGGCTGTAAAGGAACAGGGTGGAGGTCCCGGGTTGAAAAATTATAATTTTACAGCTATATAATTTCAATCCTAAGTACTTCAGTCCTCATCCCCCTTTTTTTTTACAAAATCAATTTTCCTACATAACTCCAAAATTTTTTCACACTTCATCTAAGTAAGAGTAATTTTAATATTTTCAACATCCAATCCACATTCAAGTTTCCCCAATTATCTCCAAATGACTTATGAAAAAATGCTATTTTAATCTGGAGCCAATAGAGGACCATCCCTTGCATTTGGCGGGTAGAGTTCAAGTTTAACCCTTAACCTATTCGGGGCTCGGAGAGAATCTGGGCAGGAGACTTTTAAGAACATTGTCCTCCAGTTTTCTACTACGCGGAAACGCCAAGAGGGACTTCAAAAATGGACGCGGAGACCTATGGGAAATGTAGTCTTGAATCGTTCTGGCTCAACGCGCGGCACTCTGGGAAGGGGACGCCGATCTCCTTCTGCGCATGTGCAGCCGTAGCCCTGCCGTCTCATTCGTCGTCTCTGGACGCCAGGAAAGCGTTGGAGGTTGTCCCGGTCTGCTCGAAAAGTAAAGGGTGCGCGCCTGAGGTGAGAGTGCGGGGGACCAGCTGTGAGGGGGGCGCCTGTGCCTAGGGATGGGGGCGGGAAGTCTCTGGGACCCCGTCGCCCCCAGCGCAGGTGTGTGCGCCCGGGCGGGCCCTCGGCGGGGGGAAGGCCAGTGGGGGCCCCGGCCCTCGGGCTCCCGGGGCGCGGGTGGGGCTCAGTCCGTCAGGAGCAGGCGCCCGGGGCAGCCCGGGGTCTGCGGGGACCGTGTGCCTGGCCCCGCTGCAGCCCGACCCGAGAAAAGCACAAGTCGGCGGTGGAGGGCGGAGGAGTGCGTTTATAACGAGGACGGTGACCCCGGGTCTGCGGTGCAGCCCGAGCTCTGGAGCCTGAAAGACCCGGTAAGTCCCAGCTCTGTCACCTGTAAGCAGGGGCGACAGAAGGAAGCTAGGTAAGAGGGTTGTCATCTGAAAGTGACATTAATAATGACTGTTTCACGACGTTGTTTCGAAACTTAGATCTAAGTCATCACTTTTTTTACGCAAGTGACAGGTAGTAAGCCCTAAGTGACAACTGCTAATATAGGTGGAAGACGCTTTGTTTTTTTTTTATTGGATGGTTTAATATAATCTCACAACCACTTTAACAAAAGCTGAGGCTCAGGTTGGGGGAACGATGGGCTTGAGTCAGGAGCTAGCAGTGAGGAAGTTTGGATTCAGGGGCAGGTGTGCTTACTTCAGTCTCGGGCTTCATCTAATATCACACCTGCCTTAAACTGGCATCGCAGCCCTCACAGCGCTTAGCAAAGTGGCTCGTGCCCAAATCCCCAGGGATAGAAGGGAACGTGAATGTAGGTGGAATCCTACCATGTGTCACATTGTATCCTGGGATTTCTAGTGTCTCTTCAGGTCCCTTGGTTCAGACAGAGGTTCCTGGCCCCTTCTGCATTGTCAGGCTTTCTGTCCTGGCCCCTTCTGCATTGTCAGGCTTTCTGTCCTGGCCCCTTCTGCATTGTCAGGCTTTCTGTTGTTTAAGTCTGATGTTATAATGAATTCCAAGAGCCAGGTTTTCGCCCCTAAATGAATTTGTTTCTCACATCCATGTCCCAGTTGCCTTGAAACAGAGCAACCCTTGTGAGGTAGGAAGCAGGGGGCCTCTGTGAACAGGAGTCTCACCTGGAAGAGAGCACCCCTCTGACCTTAGACCTCTCTCCAGAGCTTCAGAGCAGAGGCAGAGAGCCCAGAAAGGAGCAGATCCTACATTTGCAGGGTCAGAAGCAGTTCTTGTCCCCCCTGCCCAGAAGGAGCCAGCTTAATGATGATGCCACCTTCAGAAGCCACCACACTGTGTGACAGTGGGCTGTTTGGGCTATCCTTGAGAAGAGCAAGGTGAGCTGGGGTGGCCCAGGGGCAGGCTGCTCAGGAAAGGCCACTTCATAGGAGAGCTTGTGAGGGCAAGGTCCGGGGGTACGGGATAACCAGGCAGAGGGGGGAATTCTGTCTCCACTCCCCTTAAATGGCCTCCACTCCCTACAGATGCTGTGCTGCTATCACAGGTGTCCATCACCATGTGTGACGCTAGTGACATTGTCCAGACGTCACAGGATCCCAGAGTGATGATGTGTGAAGGGTTTTCCAAGGTCATCTACTTCTAACTCTTTTGAAAGCTTTAAAGACATTGGGCCTGAAAGGTTCAGTGACTTGTCCAGGGAAACCCAGTTTGTTTGTGACAGTTCACTCTCTCACAGGTGAGACAAAAGCATCTTATCAAAAGGGCCTTTTGAGAAATACGTCCCAGCTGAAACAAACAATTAAAAATTCCTGCCTTAAAGCATCCCATCTCTTTTACTAGGCTTTCCATGGAATGTCTATACCAACGGTTAAATAATATTACTGAGAAGAATAGATAAATGATGCATGCTGAGTATTTTTCTGCTAAGTTAATTTTAATGAAAGAATAGTGTCTTATCCTTTGGTGTAAAGTTTAATTCAACTAATCTTCTGTTGTTTTTATTTCTTTGTGTTAGTCAGAAGGACACATGCATTATTGTGAAATCATCGAGAAAAGTTTGTGTTCACTCAGTAAAAGACTGCAGATTTAAGCCCCATGGTCATTTCATAGTCACACAAAGACAGGTGGTGCCACCTCTCCATGATCCTTCTCATGCCTTTTCAAGGCCTGGAGGGCCCTATGCCTATTGGGAGGATGATCCCCAACTGGGGTGCTGAGATTTTGGGAGGTGAATTAGGAGATGTAAGGCAGGTCAAATCTCAGGATCCCCGTCTGCTTTCTGTCCTGTCAGCTGAGCCACAGTTCTCTACACTCCCAGGAGCCACAGAAAGTGAACATCCCTCAGGTGAGCTCTTTCTTTATTCCCCACTTTATATTGTAATGAATGTATAAGGTTTAGAGGGATCCATGCATGAAATGGAGAAGGAGAAATAGAAATAGATCAAGTCAATCTTGAGGGAAAATATACCATTTTACTATTAACTGTGATGCTGGCTGTCATCTTTGGATAGATAACCTTGTCAGGACAAGTAGGTTCCCTCCAGGTACCAGTTTGTTAAGATTTCATGTTAGTCATGAATGTGCATTGAATTATATTATCTTCTGTGCATCTATTGGAATAAAGCTATAGGTTATTTCCTTTAATCTATAAATACTGTAAACAGTGTAATGGATTTTCTAATATTAATTTGAATTGCTGTATAGACCCTAGTTGCTAATAAGTGTGGTAAGTTGCTTCTTACGTATTTTCCTAGGGCTTTTTGCTAATACTATATTTAGGATTTTTATTTCTGTATCCACAAGTTGGATTTGACTATACTTTCTTGTTTCCCTGTCCTATTATGGTATCTAGGTCATAGTCTCATGAAAGGAAATGGGTGTACTTTCCTACTCTTTCTTTTCTAATAATTTAGATGAGAAAATTGTGTTACATGTAGATTTTGTGAAACTCACCTATAAATTTGGGCCTTCTGAAGACTGTTTGTGTGAAGATTTTGATTATTGAATTATTTCATTAGTCATAAACCTATACTGGATTTGTATTTTTTTCTTAGTATAACTTTTGTCATTACATTTTCATAGAAAATTGTTCATTTTTATTTATGATTTTAAATGTATTTTCATGAGCTTATGGGTAGTATTCTCTTAGAATTTCAAAATCTTTATCTGTTATATCAATAATTTCCTTTTTTGATCAGCTTTTAAATTTTATTTTAATACAAAGGCTGCTAATCTGAAAAGGACAAAATATGTTCTAGTTGGCCCAATCTGAAAACTAGAATTTCAGGGTCTGAGGGTTTTATTTTATTTTATTTTATTTTTATTTTTTTATTTTTGTGAGGAAGATCAGCCCTGAGCTAACATCCATGCCAGTCCTCCTCTTTTTTTTTGCTGAGGAAGACTGGCCCTGAGCTAACATCTGTGCCAATCTTCCTCTACTTTATGTGGGATGCCGCCACAGCATGGCCTGACCAGTGGTGTGGCGGTGCTCACCCGGGATCCGAACCTGGGCCACCAGCAGTGGAGCACAGGCACTTAACCGCTACACCACGGGGCCGACCCCCTGAGGGTTTTAATATTTTGTGCTGGCAGCGGACTCTAAAACGTTAGGAGTAGAGGAACATGCCTTTGACATGTTTGTGCTCTCTAGCTTTCCACAGCCACCTATCAGCACCTTTTGCTGACAAGACTGTCCTTTCTCCATTGAATTGCCCTGGCACCTCTGTGGGAAATCAACCAGCAATGTGTGTATGGGTCTGTTTCTGGACTCTTTTCACCTCTGATGATCTGTGTTAGTCCTTTTGCTAATACCACACTGTCTTGATGAGTGTCTCTACAGTAAGTCTTGAAATTAGGTAATGCGAGCCTTCCAACTTTATTCTTTTTTAAAATTGTTTTGGATATTCTCAGTCCTTTCCTTCTTTATAGAAAGTTTTAAAAATCAGCTTGTCTATCTCTAAAAAGCCTGCTGGGGTTGTCGTTTTGATTGTACTGAACCTATAGAATCTGTAGTATAGATCAATTTGGGGAGAGTTAACATCTTGATCATAGTGAGTCTTCCAATTCATGAACACAGGATCTCTCTCCATTTAGTTAGGTGATGTGGAGGGTTTTGAGGGTTTTGGTTTTTATTCTTTTGAGTCAAAAGGGTAGTTTTGACTTACAGTTTATTTATTTATTTTTTTTTTCCCCCCAAAGCCCCAGTAGATAGTTGTATGTCATAGCTGCACATCCTTCTAGTTGCTGTATGTGGGACGCGGCCTCAGCATGGCCGGAGAAGCGGTGCGTCGGTGCGCGCCCGGGATCGAACCCGGGCCGCCAGCAGCGGAGCGCGCGCACTTAACCGCTAAGCCACGGGGCCGGCCCATGACTTACAGTTTAAAAGAGTAACTCTGTGTACTGTTTGAAGATAAGACTCTAGTGGGGCAGTAGTGGAAGCAGGAACAATATAGGAGGCCGTTTCTGTAATCCTAGCAAGAAATGATGATCATAAGGGTGTTAGTTACTTTGAAGTGGTCAGGTTGTGGATGTAGTTGAAGGTAGAGCCAACAGTCGGAGAACGTGCATTTCTTCCCTACAGCCTTGCAAATAGAGTGTATCAAACTTTGAATTTTTACCAGTGTGGTTTAAAAATGATCTCTCAGTTTAGTTTTATAAGCTTTGCTCTCCTCATGAGTGAGGTGGAACATCTTTTTTTGTTTGTAGTTCATCTATATTTTTTTGTTGTTGAACTCTTTATCCCTTACTCGTTTTCCTATCGCTGTGCTGATTTTTTTGTGTGTGCGTGTGTGCGTGTGTGTGTGTGAGGCAGGGTGGCCCTGAGCTAACATCTGTTGCCAATCTTCCTCTTTTTGCTTGAGGAAGATTGTCCCTGAGCTAACATCTGTGCCAGTTTCCCTCTACTTTGTATGTGGGATGCCACCACAGGATGGCTTGATGAGTGGTGTGTAGGTCTGTGCCCAGGATACGAACCCACGAACCCCAGGCCGCCAAAGTGGAGCACACGAATTTAACCGCCATGCCACTGGGCCGGCCTCTTGCTGTGCTGATTTTAATGACTGTATCCAGTATATCTTCATATCCCTTTTCTGTGCTATAAATTGCACAGTTTTCCTGCAGTTTTTTGTATTTTTGCTTTGCTCATGATTTTTTTTTTTGTGCCATAAAGACATTTGATTTTTATATTGTTAAGCAGTTTTGTCTTTTCCGATTCCTGGATTTTCAGGCATAGTTGGGTATTTCCCACTCTAACTTTGTAAAATCATTGTTCTGTGTAGTCTTGTAGAATGTGATTTTATTTTTTACATTTAGATCTAGAATGCATTTTAATTTTGTCCTGCTCTGTGATGTGAGAGAGATCTGTCTTTTCCCAGACGGCCTCTAGCTGTCCCCATGATATTAGTGTCCAGCTTTTCCACACTCATTTGTATGATGTCACCTGTATTCAAACAGGAAGTTTACTCTGTTAGTTGTTCTCCCCACCACACACTTTGTTCCAGGTCTTGTTCACTGGAAGCTTGGATGTCTTTCTGGGCCCTCATCAGCACCCTGCTCCTTCTCCCCACTTCTCTGCATTAGATTGTGGGCAGCATTGTCCTGTTTTTCTTATCTAATACGATCTTACTCTCTTCCAGCATTTGTTCAAATTTTCAGGCCTTCTGCTGGGACATTTCTCTGTATTCCTTTTTTGTCGTGGTTTTATAGTAGCTTTTATATTTTACCTGAGCATGTTTTTGGAGGTCGGGGTTGTAAATGTTTGTGCTCAGTCTATTCCCTTGAACTAGAGAAATCATTTATGCTTCTAACTCTCTCTTCTCTTAATTTCCAGTACTCTAATCTTTCTGATTTCTCTTTCCAACGTTTAGAAATTCCTTCTCAACTTTCGTGGCCTATTCTTTTTCCACCTGCCTCTTAAATTTTGCTCTTCCCTTGATTTCTGTACTTAGTCCTTTTCTGTCTTCAGTATCTATGTTCTTTCTGAGCCAGCCCTTTTTCTCTAATGACTTCAGTTACCATCTTGATGACTAATGTCTCTTAAATCCTTATTTGCATTTTAGACCTACCTCTCTGTTCCAGAATTATGCAACAACAGTGAAATAAGTAATTTCATCTGTGTGTTCCACAGGGGTTTTGAGTGCAAAGGAAAAACATCTGCCTTGCTACGACCCAACCTCTGACTCTTATTTATTCTGCCAGTCTCTTTGTATGGCATCAGCATCTACCCAGTTGCTTGTGCAGCATCTCTGTGTATAGCTGCACAAGAAAATAATGACCATGTTTTGTTTCCTATAGTTTAGTTTCCCATTCTTTATCTTTGTTGCTTTGCCTTAATATTTGTAATCTCTTAAATTAGGTCTTTTGTTTTGCTGCTTAAGACATTGTCCACTATTTGTCATAACTGGGGATGCTAGTGGCATCTAGTCAGTAGAAGACAGGGATACTGATAAAGATCCTAAAATACACAGGACAGTCTTCCACAAAAAATAGCATCATCCGGTCCACAGTGTCAGTAGTGCCAAGTTGAAGAATGCTCAGTGTTCTAGAGCATTGCTGAAGTATGAATCTGGTCGTGTATAATACTTCCCAGGCTTACATGTATTTCTTTGTTGGTTCCCTATTACCCCAGAAGAGATCTCCAGGTTGGGGTGTGTATATTTTGCAGAGTGCTCAGCATAATCTGTTGGTGTATGGGAAGTGTATACAGGAATCCTATTTATAATAACTTCACCTAAAAAAATAAGGCACTAAGCTTTCTCATTGTATTAAGTGACAATATTTGTGTATAAATTAAAACAAATATGAATAAATCAGAGCGTGAGAATAATTTTTTTTACTAAGTGTGTATGTCTCTTGTAAGTGTAAGACAGAGTTAGGGCCGTGGTAGTTATCCTTTATAGTATTTTGTTTTAAACTCTGAACAGTAAACATAGTAAAACTTAGTTTCCAGAAATATTTTCCATGTACCTGATTCTGGACCCTCCAGAAATTGATTAGAAATGTGCTGTTACAGGTCCCAGTGTCATTCAGGGACGTGACTGTGGAGTTCACCAGGAGGAGTGGCAGCAGGTGGGCCCTGTACAGAGATGTGATGAGGCTGGAGAGCTACAGCCACCTCGTCTCTGTGGTGAGTAACCCTTACCATGCAACTCCCTTTAGTCTGCAAATTCTGTTTTTTCTTTTTTAAGTGTTAATCACTTTCGTGGAGATGTATTTAATGGAAAATAAAACTCAGCACTTTCAGTGTATAAGTCAGTGAGTTTTGAAAAATTATACAGTTGATGACCATCATCAAAATCATGATTTGGAATATTTCCGTCATCCCAGAAAGATCCTTGTACCCCTTTGCAGTAAGTCCCCTCCCTCCACCCCTACCTCTCAGACCCCTCAGAGCAATCACTGGTCTGCTTTCCATTGCAGTAGTTTTGCCTTCTCTTGACTTTCATATAAATGGAATCATAAAGTATATTCTCTCTTTTGTCTGGCTTCTTTCACTTAGAAGAATACTTTTGAGACTCGTGCATGTGTGTGTATCGCTAGTTTATTCTTTCTGTCCTGAGTAGTGTTCCTTTGTGTGCATAAACCACAGTTTATCATCCTTTCAGTTGATAGACACGTGGGTTTTTTTTCAATTTGGGGCTATTGTGAAATAAAGATGCTATGAACATTCACATACAAGTCTTTGTGTTGACATGTTTTCGTTTCTCTTATGTAAATACCTGGCGGGGGGGCTTGCTGGGTCTTTTGGTAAGTTTATATGTAACTGTAGGAGAAACTGCCAAATATTTCCAAGCTGGCTGTACTGTTTTTCATGCCCATAAGCAATGTCTGAGAGTTCTCATTGCTTTCTGGTTACCAACAGATGCTTTGGTAACTCTTATTATTTTTAAACATTCTAGTTGGTATATGGTTGTATCTTACTGAGTTTTAATTTGCATTTCCCTGGTGACTAACAATGTTGAACCTCTTTTTGTATGCGTTTTAACCATTCATAATCTCCTTTAATGAAGTGTCTGATCAAATCTTTAGCCCGTTTTTTGTTTAATTTATTGGTTTTTTGGTCTTATTGTTGAGTTGAAGAAGTTCAGACCTTTATCAAATGTGTTTTGCAAACTTTTTTTCTCCATCTCTGGCTTGCATTTTTAAAGCAATCTTTTTTTTTTTTAAAGATTTTATTTATTCATTTTTTTCCCCCCAAAGCCCCAGTAGACAGTTGTATGTCATAGGTTCACATCCTTCTAGTTGCTGTACGTGGGACTCGGCCTCGCGTTGGACGGAGAAGTGGTGCCTTGGGGCGTGCCCGGGATCCGAACCCGGGCCGCCAGCATCAGAGCGCACGCACTTAACCGCTAAGCCACGGAGCCGGCCTGGCTTGCATTTTTAAGAAGAAAATGTTATCGGATTGTTTTTGGTTTTTACACATACTTTTAAAAAACCTTTATATGACATAATTATAGATTCACAGGAATTAGCACAGTTGTATTCTTCACAAGTTTCTCCCAATGGTTATGTCTTACATAACTATAATATAGTTTACTCAACACCAGTAAATAGACGTTGGTACAATGTGTGTGAATAGCTCTGTGCCATTTTATCACATGTGGAGATTCGTGTAACACCACCAGAATGAAGATGCAGAACTATTCTATCAGCACAAAGATTTCTCTCATGCTTCCTCTTCGTAATTATACCCATCCCTTCTCCCACACCTTCCCTGATCTCTGCCCACTACTGATCTGCTCTGCATCTCTATAATTGTGCCATTTCAGGAACGTTATATAGATGGAATCAGAGTATTTGATGTGAGATTGGGATCCATCCAAGTTGTAGTGTGTATCAATTGTGTTATTTCTTTTATTACCACATAGTATTCCACTGTATGAATGTATCATAGTTTGTTTAGCCATTCACCTATTGAAGGACATTTTGCTTGTTTCTAATTTTTGGCTGTTATAAATAAAGCTGCTGTGAACAATCATGTTCAGGTTTTTGTGTGAACATAAATTATTTTCTCTGGGATAAATGCCCAGGAGTGTGATTAGGGTTGTATGGTAAGTATATATTTTGTTCTTTAAGAAACTACCAAAGGACCGGCCCCGTGGCGTAGTGGTTAAGTGCGTACGCTCCGATGCAGGTGGCCTGGGTTCGGATCCCGGGCGCGCACAGACGCACTGCTTCTCCGGCCATGCTGAGGCCGCGTCCCACATACAGCAACTAGAAGAATGTGCAACTATGACATACAACTGTCTACTGGGGCTTTGGGGGAAAAATAAATAAATAAATAAAATTATTAAAAAAAAAAAAAGAAACTGCCAAAGTATCTTGCAGAATGGTTGTACCATTTTGCATTTCCACCAGCAGTGTATTGAAATCCAGTTACTTCCTATCCTTCCTAGTACGTGATACTGTCACTATTTTTTTATTGAGGTAACGTTGCTGTATAACATTATATAAATTTCAAGTGTACATCGTTTTTTCGACTTCTATATAGATTACATTGTGTTCACCACCAAAAGTCTAGTTTTTGCCATCTGTCACTGTACAAATGTGCCCCTTTACTTCATTGTGCCCTCCCCCGACCCCCCTTCCCCTGTGGTGACCACTAATCTGTTCTCTGTATCTTGGTGTTTGTTGTTGTTTTTTTTATCTTCCACATATGAGTGAAATCATATGGTGTTTACCTTTCTACGTTTGTCTTATTTCACATAGCATATTACCCTCAAGGTCCATTTATGTTGTCACGAATGGCAAAATTTCATCTTTTTTTTATGGTTGAGTAGTATTCCATTGTATATATACCACATCTTCTTTATCCATTCTTCCATTGATGAGCACTTAGGTTATGTCCAAATCTTGGCTATAGTGAATAATGCTGCCATGAACATAGGGGTGTATATATCTTTTCTAAATAGTGTTTTCGTATTCTTTGGATAAGTACCCATAAATGGAAGAGCTGGATCATATGGTAATTCTATTTTTAATTTTTTGAGGAATTTTCATACTGTTTTCCATAGTGGCTGCACCAATTTACATTCCCACCAGCGGTGTATGAGGGTTCCCTTTTCTCCACATCCTCACCAACACTTATTACTTCTTGTCTTTTTAATAATAGCCATTCTGATGGGCATGAAGTGATACCTCATTGTGGTTTGCATTTCCCTAAAAATTAGTGATGTTGAACATCTTGTCATGTACCTATTGACTATCTGTATATCTTCTTTGGAAAAATGTTCAGATCCTCTGCCCATATTTTGATTTTGTTTTTTTGTTGTTGAGTTGTATGAGTTCTTTATATATTTTGGGTAGTAACCCCTTATCAGATAAATAATTTGCTGATATCTTCTCCCAATTGGTAGGTTGTCTTCTCATTTTTTGATGGTTTCCTTTGCCTTGCAGAAGCTTTTTAGTTTGATGTAGTCCCATTAGTTTATTTTTTCTTTTGTTTCCCTTACCTGAGGAGACATATTCAAAAAGATACTGCTAAGACTGATGTCAAAAAGCGTACTGCCTGTTTTCTTCTAGGAGTTTTATGGTTTGGTCTTACATTCAAGTCTTTAATCCATTTTGAGCTCATTTTTATGTATGGTGTAAGATAATGGTCTACTTTCATTCTTTTGCATGTGGCTGGCCCATTTTTCCAATACCATTTATTGAAGAGACTTTCCTTTCTCCATTGTTATGTTTTTGGCTCCTTTGTTGAAAATTGGCTGTCCATAAATGTGTGAGTTTATTTCTGGGCTGTCAGTTCTTTTTATTTTTTTATTTTTTGTGAGGAAGATCAGCTCTGAGCTAACATCCATGCCAATCCTCCTCTTTTTGCTGAGGAAGACTGGCCCTGAGCTAACATCGTGCCGATCTTCCTCCACTTTATGTGGGACGCCACCACAGCATGGCCTGATAAGTGGTGCGTCGGTGCGCGCCCGGCATCCGAACCCAGGCCGCCAGCAGCGGAGCGCGAGCACTTAACTGCTATGCCATGGGGCCGGCCCCTGGGCTGTCAGTTCTGTTTCATTTATCTGTGTGTCTGTTTTTCTGCCAGTACCATGCTGTTTTGATTACTACAGCTTTGTAGTATATTTTGAAATCAGGGAATGTGATGCCTTCAGCTTTCTTCTTTTTTCTCTGGATTGCTTTTGCTATTTGGGGACTTTTGTTGTTCTGTATAAATTTTAGGAATCTTTGTTCTATTTCCATGAAAAATGTCATTGGAGTTTTGATAGAGATTGTATTGAATCTGTAGATTGCTTTAGGTAAGATGGACTTTTTAACATGTTAATTCTTCCAATCCATGAGCACAGAATATCTTTCCATTTATTTAAGTCTTCTTCAGTTTCTTTCAACCATGTCTTATAGTCTTCATTGTATAGATCTTTCACTTCCTTGGTTAAATTTATTCCTAGCTATTTAATTCTTTTTGTTGCGATTGTAAATGGGATTGTATTCTTGACTTCTCTTTCTGGTAGTTTGTTTTTAGTTTTTTGGTGGATTCTTTAGGGTTTTCTATATATAAAATCTTGTCATCCACAAATAGTGACAGTTTTACTTTTTCCTTTCCAATTTGGATACCTTTTATTTATTTTTCTTGCCTAATTGCTCTGGCAGGACTTCCAGTACTCTGCTGAATAAGAATGGCAAGAGTGGGCATCCTTGTCTTGTTCCTGTTCTTTGAGGGATAGCTTTCAGTTTTTTGCCATTGAGTATAATGTTACCTGTGGGTTTGTTGTATATGGCCTTTATTATGTTGCAGTACTTTCCTCTATACTTATTTTATTGAGCGTTATTATCATAAATGGATGCTGAATCTTGTTGACTGCTTTCGCTGCATCTATTGGGATGACAATGTGATTTTTATTCTTCATTTTTTTAGTATGGTGTATCACCTTGATTGATTGTGGATGTTGAACTAATATCTAATATCCCTGGAATAAATCCCACTTGATCATGGTGTATGATCCTTTTAATGTATTATTGTAATCAATTTGCTAATATTTTGTTGAGGATTTTGGCATCTATGTTCATCAGTGATATTGGGCTATAATTTTCTTTTTTTGTGTTGTTCTTGTCTGGTTTTGGTATCAGAGTAATGTTGGCTTCATAAAATGAGTTAGGAAGTGTGCTATCCTCTTCAGTTTTTTTGCTAGAGTTTGAGAAGGACAGGTATTAAATCTTCTTTGAATGTTTGGTAGAATTCAATAGAGAAGCCATTTGGTCCTGGAATTTTGTTTTTTGGGAGGTTTTTAGTTACTATTTCAATCTCCTTACTAGTGGTTGATCTGTTCAGATTCTCTATTTCTTCTTGATACAGTTTTTGGATGTTGTATGATTCTAAGAATTTATCCATTTCTTCTAGGTTATCCAATTTGTTGATGTATAGCTTTTCATAGTATTGTCTTATAATCCTTTGTATTTCTGTGATATCGGTTGTGATTTCTTCTCTTTCCTTTCTGATTTTATTTATTTGAGCCTTCTCTCTCTTTTTTCTCAGTGAGTCTAGGTAAAGGTTTGTCCATTTTGTTTATGTTTTCAAAGAACCAGCTCTTAGTTTCATTGATCTTTTTTATTGTCTTTTTGGTCTCTATTTTGTTTATTTCAGCTCGGATTTTTATTATTTCCTTTCTTCTACTGACTTTGGGCTTCGTTTGTTCTTCTTTTTCTGATTCTTTTAGATGTAGTGTTAGATTGTTTATTTGAGATTTTTCCTGTTTCTCGAGGTAGGCCTGTATTACTATAAACTTCCCTCTTAGTACTGCTTTTGCTGCATCCCATAGATTTTGGTACATTGTATATTCATTTTCATTTGTCTCTAGGTATTTTTTGATTTCTCCTTTAATTTCGTTTTTGGTTCAATAGTTAATCAATAACATGTTGTTTAGTCTCCACAGATTTGTGGCTTTTCCAACTTTCTTCTGGTGGTTGATTTCTAGTTTCATACCATTGTGGTTGGAAAAGATGCTTGATATAATTTCAGTCTTCTTAAATTTATTGAGAGTTGTTTTGTTTCCCCCAAAATTTATTCTTTAAATAAGCTCTCTGCTTCCTTTCCTTCTCTTCTCCTTCTGCGATACCCCATAATTATCATTATGTTGCTTTTCCTAATTGAGTCAGATATTTCTCATAGAATTTCTTCATTTTTTTTTTTTTCTATCTTTAAGGATGTTCCATGTGCACTTGAGAAGAGTGTGTATTCTGCTGCTTTTGGTTGGAACGTTATATATGTATCTCTTAAATCCATCTGGTCTAGTATTTCATTTAAGGTCGATGTTTCCTTGTTGATTTTCTGTCTGGATGATCTATCCATTGATGTAAGTGGGATATTAAAGTCCCCTACTATTATTGTGTTGCTGTCAATTTCTCCCTTTAATAGTTAATACTGCCCTGTTAATAGTTGTTTTATATACTTTGGTGCTCCTATGTTAGGTGCATGTATATTAATAAGCGTTATGTCTTCTTGATAGATTGTCTCCTTTATCTTTATATATATAATGCCTATCTTTGTCTGTTGTTTTCTTTTTTGGCTTGAAGTCTATTTTGTCTGATAGAATTATGGCTACAGCTGCTTTCTTTTGGTTGCCATTTGCTTGGAGTATCATCTTCCATCCCCATCTCTTCACTCTGAGCCTGTGTTTGTCTTTCTTTAGAGCTGAGATGGGTCTCCTGGAGGCAGCATTTTGTTGGGTCTTTTTAAAAATATATCCAGCCACTCTGTCTTTTGATTGGTGAATTCAGTCCATTTACACTTAGGGTAATTACTGATATATAGGGATTTAATACTGCCATTTTATCTTTTGTTTTCTGGTTGCTCTATATTTCCTTTGTTTCTTTTTCCTCGCGTTTCTCTCTACCATTTCAGTTTGATGGTTTTTGTTGATGTCTTTCTCAGTTTTATCTTTTTTTATGTTTCATGACTCTGCTCTGAATTTTTGTTTTGTGGTTACCAAGAGGTTTGTATAAAAGGTCTCGTAGATGAGATAGTCCTTTTTCTGTTGATAGCATTTTTTCTTCATTTGCCTATACAGGTTCTGTCCTTTTCTTCTTCCCCTGCTATCTTTTGTTGTCACAAATTATTTCTTTTTGTATTGTGAATATGTTACCAAATTGGAGTGGTTATAGTCATTTTTAATGCTTTCTTTCTATTTAACCTTTATGTTATAAGTGTTTACTCCCCTATTCTAATATGTATTTGTAGTTTTCTGATTCTCTCTCTGTATCACCTTGGTTAAAGCTTTGTCTACCTTTGCCTTTTCGTTTCATGTAGGAGAGCTCTTTTTAACATTTCTTGTAAGGCAGGTCTAGTGGTGATGAATTCCCTCAGTTTTTGTTTGTTCCTCAGACTCTATTTCTCCTTCATATTTGAAAGATAACTTTGCTGGATCAAGTATTCTTGGCTGACAATTTTTATCTTTCAATATTTTGAATATATCATTCCACTCTCTCCTGGCCTGTAGAGTTTCTGCTGAGAAGTCTGCTGATAGCCTAATGGGGGTTCCTTTGTAAGTTATTTTCTTCTCTCTGGCCTCCGTTAACATTCTTTGTCATTGACTTTTGACAGTTTTAATATAATGTGTCTTGGAGAAGGTCTTTTTACGTTGAGATAATTAGATGTTGTGTCAGCTTCCTGTACTTTTATATTCAGTTCGTTCCCCAGGTTTGGGAAATTCTCTGCCATTATTTCTTTAAATAAGCTCTCTGCTTCCTTTCCTTTTATTCTCCTTCTGGGATACCCCATAATTATCATTATGTTGCTTTTCCTAATTGAGTCAGATATTTCTCATGTAGAGAAATAAATTTTCTTTCTTTTTTTTTTTTTTTTTTTAAGTCTTGGTTCTCTCTCCTCTTCCACGGGAATCATTTCTAGATTTATATCTTCGAGTTCACTAATTCTCTTTCCCGTGGAAACATGATCTGTTCTATTGCCAATGTTTTCTGCTTTATTCTTCATCTCATTTATTGAGTTCTTCAGCTCCAGAAGTTCTGTTTGGTTCTTTTTCAGTTTCAGATTCTCTGGTGAAGTACTCCTTCTGTTCATTAATTTTTATTCCTGAGCTCACTGAACTGTCTTTCTGAGTTTTCTTATAGCTTGTTGAGTTTTTCATGACAGCTATTATAAGTTCTCTGTCAGTTAGATCACAATCTTCTGTGACTTCAGGTTTGGCTTCTGGAGAATTGTCATTTTCCTTTTGTGATACCATGTTACCATAATTTTTCATGGTGCCTGATGAGTTGTTCTTCTGCCGGCCCATTTGTATTAATGAACATCTTTCTTATTTGGGTAAGGCTTTGGTTACTTTGATTCTGAGCTAGTTCTGGTTGTATTTGAGGGCCAGTGCTTTCCACCCACCACTGCCTCTTCCAGAGGTTATATCAGTGCCCTCGTTGTGCTGCTTGTGCTTCCGAGGTTGCTGGTGCCTTTCTGCTTCCGGTGTCACTGCAGTTATAGGCATCGCCGCTGGGGTCACCAGGATGTTGGGCACCTCTGCTCTTTCTAGGGTCATTTGGGTTATCAGTTTCCTCACTGCGGTGGGGGGAGGGAGAGACTGAGGTGGACGCCAGGGTCACAGATACCTCTGCCACATCCAGGGTTGTTGGCTTCGCAGGTGCTGCTGCTGTGGGTGGGGGGACTGGGGTTGTGCTGGGGGAACTGGGGTCACGGGCTCTAGTGTCATTACTACTGCGTTCTCCATGGCCTTTGGTGCTGCTACAGCCAGGGGTCCAATGCTGCAGCTGGGGGGCTGCTGCTATGCACGTCACTTCCACTGATATCCCTGGATTTTCTGGAGGTGTTGGCACTGCCACTGCCAGGGGCCCTGGGTTCGCAGGTGTTACTGCCGTTGCCGGGTGGGCTGGGGTTGTGGGCATCGCTGCCACCACCACAGGGGGAGAGGTACCTGGGTCACAGGCACCACCGCGGTTCTTGGAGCCTCCAGTTGCAAGCACCGCCACATTTTCTGGAGGCTCTGGTCTTGGGCATAGCCACAGTTCCTGGAGCCTCCTGTCTTGGGAGCTGCCTCTGCTGCTCCCCTAGTTCCAGCGCCTCCACGTGGTCCAGTCCACTCACCGTCAGAGGTATAGATGTATGGATCTCTCAGGCATTCTAGCGTGCTGTGCAGAGGATCCTTTGTTGGTCTGTGGATGTCCTATTGGAGCAAAAGGAGCAACTCACTCTGCCACAATGCTGACATCACTCTGTATTGTCACTATTTTTTGTATTAGTCATTGTGATAGGTGTATAATGATATCTCATCATGGTCTTAATTTGCGTTTCTTTAATGGCTAGTGAAGTTAAATATCTTTTCATGTGCTCATATGCCATCTATATATCCTTAGATGGTAAAATGTCTGTTCATGGCTTTTGCACATTTTTTCCATCTTATTGGTATAATGAGAAATAAAAATTTTATATATTTAGGGTGTACAGCTTGATGTTTTGATATACATATACATTGTGAATTAATTGCCACTATCAAGCTAATTAACATATACGTCACCTGATAGTTCTTTTATTTTCTGTGTGGGAAGAACGCTTAAGATCTACCCTCTTGGCAAATTTCAAGAATACTGTACAGTATTATTAACTATAGTCACATTGCTGCTGTACATTAGATCTCCATAGCATCTTGCATTACTGAACTTTATACCCCTTGACCAACATCTGCATTCCTCATCTCCCCAGTTCTGGAAACCACCATTCTACTCTCTGTTTCTATAAGTTTAACTGTTTTAGATTCCACTGTGATCATGCAATATTTGTCTCTTTGTGTCTGGCTTATTGCATTTATTTATTTATTTATTTATTTTTTTTTAAAGATTTTTATTTATTTATTTTTTCCCCCCAAAGCCCCAGTAGATAGTTGTGTGTCACAGCTGCACATCCTTCTAGTTGCTGTATGTGGGATGCGGCCTCAGCATGGCCGGAGAAGCAGCGCGTCAGTGTGAGCCCGGGATCCGAACCCGGGTCGCCAGCAGTGGAGCGCACTCACTTAACCACCAAGCCACGGGGCCGGCCCCTGGCTTATTGCATTTAGCATAATGTCCTCAAGGTTTATCCACGTTGGGGCAAATGTCAGGATTTACTTTCTTTGTTTGGCTGAATAATATTCCATTGTATGTATATATACCACATCTTCTTTAATCATTCTCCCATCAATGGACATTTAGATTGTTTCCATATCTTGGCTATTTTGAATAATGTTGCAGTGAACATGGGGGTGCAGATATCTCTTTGAGATCTTAATTTCATTTCCTTTGGGTACATACCCAGAGGTGGAATAGCTGGATCATAGGGTAGTTCTATTTTTAGTTTCCTGAGGAACCTCCATACTGTTTTCACTAATGGCTCTACCCATTTACATTCCTACCGACAGTGTACAGGGTTCTGTTTTCTCCACATCCTCACCAACATTTATCTTTTATCTTTTTCATAATCATCATTCTCTAACAGGTGTGAGGTGATAAGTCATTGTGGTTTTGATTTGCATTTCCCTGATGATTAGTGACGTTGAGCACGTTTTTGTATACTTGGCCATTTGTATGGCTTCTTTTGAGAAATGTCAGCTCAGGTGCTTTGCCCATTTTTTAAATCTGGTTTTTTGCTTTTTTGTTGTTGAGTTGTATGACTTTCTTATATATTTTGGAAATTTACCCCTTATAATTATTATTATAATTTGCAAATATTTTCTCCCATTCCATAAGTTGCCTTTTCACTCTGTTGATTCTTTCCTTTGCTGTGCAGAAGCTTTTTAGTTTGATGCAATCTCACTTGTCTATTTTTGCTTTTGTTTCCTGTGTTTTGGTGTTATATCCAAAAACCATTGCCAAGATGGATGTCAAGGTGTTTTTTCCCTATGTTTTCTTCTAGGAGTTGCCAAGGTCTCCAGTGACTTCCTTATTGTTAAACCTAATGCACACCTTTCTATCTTTGTCTCACTTGGCCGCACAGCAGCTGTGGATGATGATAACGTCCTCTTGGAGACACTCTCTTTACTAAACTTTCATAACTCAGTAGTCTCATGATTTCCCTCCTGTGTATATTCGATTGTAGTACATTGTCTTGGATTTTACAAAGGCATCCAAACTCAACACTCCCAGACTGAACTCACAGTCTTTCTCTGCAGATACTTTTCCTCCTATGTTCTCCTTCAGAATGAATGCCTCCCCTTTGCATGGATGCTAAAGCTAATGACTCAGGCAACATCTTTGAATATCCTTTTTCCCTCAGTACCCAGTCTCTCATCCCATCACCAACCAGTCAGTCAGTGCTGATTATCACAGTCCCTAAATAGCTCTCAAATACTTCTACTTTTCTGCATCCTTTCTGAAACCACGCTAGTCCAAGTAACCAACTAAATAACTGGATGACCTTAATGACTTCATGCCTCTAAGCCTCAATTTCCTAGTTTGTAAAATGAGGCAGTTAGAATGAACACCAAATTTTTTCCTTCTCTATATTCTGTGATTATAAAAATTTAAAACCAAGGAGAGGCTCAGGGCAAAATCAGTTCCAGTGCTTTGGGAGACCATCTCACTTTCTCCATTTAAATTAAATATTGGGATGACCGAGATTATGCCTCATATCCTCCCATAGCACTGCTCTTAAGGACAATCTCAGGGTCTTCAAGACAACTTTATATAATAAGGCCCTTTCTCTAAAATAGGGATCTGCCTTATGCCATGTTTTGAGATGTAGAAAATATTTTAGAATGAGATTCTAATGTTGGTAACAGATTTATCTACCTTGCTTTGTGAATTCATCTGAAAGCTTCTATTCTTGAAAATGTCCCATGTGGGGAGAAAAAAAGTCCCGTATAAAGCTTTAGTCTGTCTTTGTTGACTACCTCTTGAGTGTATATAAACAACCTGGATTACAGGAAAATGTTGATGGAAATTTGGGGGAGGGGCAGTGATAAAGGAGTTTGGTTGGTTTTCAGCATTGCTAAGGTCAAAATGAAAGCATTGTAAAAGAAGAGTAAAGATTTAGGTCAGGGCTTTCTATGGAAAAAAAATTAAAAACCATAAGCAGGTGGAAAAAGTTAAGTGACACAGTATGGCAGATTCCACTAATGAGTTTAATAGGCAGCCATTTTAATGGCAGAGAGAGTAGATTGCAAAGTGAGAAGTTGGGAAAATTCAAGGGGCAAGAGCCAGAAAAGCAAGGGGTCCCTTCCTGCCCTGAGGATTCTTTTGGTTCTGAAGTATCTTAGCCCAGAAGAGTGAGGACCTGGGGAGGATGTCATAGATCCTCTAAAAGGAGCATCCATCAACTGGAGGAAGATGTGCCATCTCTCTCTAAAGCTCATTAGCAGATTGAAAGTGGGACCCTGCATTACTCTGATTAGGATTAATTTTCTAATTCTAGGGATGGAACTCTTCTCTACGTGAGTCAGCCTTCACACAAAAACACAGACTCCCCTGGTGTGGATAAAACACAAGTAACCTTTACTGCTGCCTCCCAACTTCCCAGGACCTAGTGGGAAGGAAAAGGGAGGTTCTCTAGCAAAGAGGGTAGGTAAGGGTTGGAGTTTTCCAGCTCTCCAAGCCAGGTGCAGGTTCCACGAATGGGGGAGAAATATGATTCCATCTTTCTGGTAGCCTGAGACTTTGGGAAAACTGGGTCCTTCTGATGTGGTTAGGGAAGACATGGTACTTCCAACAGCCGCTGCAGCAGGGCCCCAGCAACATCACAGATGAGATGAGGAACCTGTTACCTCAGAGCCTCCCAGGGAGAGGGCATTTGGGCTCCTACCATTTACTGGGATAACTGATTCATGGACCTTTGGAAAATGCCAAGTCATCCCAGGGCTAGCCTCCTCAGGAAAAATTAACTTGCCAATCCCTTTAAAATATGTAACTAAAAGCTATCTACACTTTTATATGTTAAATATATTGTTGGGGCTTCATTTCAAATTGCTATATTGTGAAACTGTTTCAGATAGCATTAAATCCAAGGCAGTGGCTTTCAGACTCTTGACAGCAACTCACGAAAAAATATATAGAATGATTTTTATCATAAATCAGTATATACATGCACACACACAAAACTAGTACAAAAGTTTTATGAAACTTTACTTACCCTATTACATGTAATGCATTCTAATATTATCTATTCCATTTTATTTTGTTTTTTAAGTGCCTGTCACAACCCCTAAAATTATTTCATAATCCACTAATGGGTCAGGACCTGCCATTTGAAAAACGCTATTTTAAAATTATGGGTTCCAGGTACCCTAACCGGTGGTCTGGTGTCCAGATGTTTAAAACGCTCATTAAAATGCATCATCAAAAGGCAGTATTTGCTAAAGGAACTTCAGTCCCTATCCTATAAAGAACACTGTCTTGGGGATTCCTACCATAAGTCACCAAATGAATAACCAGCCTTCCCTTTGCAGACCTGAGATGTGAGCTCTACACTGAGTAAAAATGACATAAAATCAGGACAGAGTTGGAAAAGGAGGCCCATCACCAAATGCAATGTGTGGTCCCTCTGGAAACCATAAAGTAGCCTAGAGTGAGGTGAGGGGAACAAAACAGAAAAACAATATTAATGGAGAAAAGATCAAGCTTGCAACTTTTGTCTCTAAGCTTCACAAGGTGCACGTGTACTTTCCAACCCTATGAGACAGAGTGATGTTCAGGATGACTCCACTAATCATGTGGCCTTGAGTATCTCAGTATCTCAGCCGACATCAGTTAAGTCATTTAAAGGATAACTGCAACTTAAATTAGTTCATCCTAATTATGCAAAAATGATAAATAAGCAAGGTAATTCGCTTCTGAATTAAAGTTTTTCAATCACTTGGCATCTCAAAGCAAATGGGTAATGTTACCAATTATATCAATTTGATTCTAAATTTAAATACATAAACATATGATGAACTGAATTAAAATTCTTACTTGGTATGCACTTAACTTGTTAACGTTTGCGGTATGGTAGCAAACCTCATTCAAGACGTGAGACAGGGTCCTGTCCTTGAAAACCAAAGAAGGTTGTCACAAAAGTGCCTTTGTGAGAATCTAGCAGCAGAATGCGTCCCCGAAATGTATTAAACAAGCTATCCCACAGGAAAAGTAAGGTAGATCACACTAGTAAAGGCAACACTATGGAAGCTTATGAAATAATTATCAAGGGAAATATTTGATAAATAATAAAAATATTCAGTGTTAGGAAGCAGTATGATAAGCTTTGACATGGTTGCACCTGTGAGTGTAGGACTTTCATAGGAAGGAAAGAAATGGAAATTTATTGACTATCTATGTTTTGCCAAGCATCACTAATACTTTAAAATACATGATAGCATTGGAAACTAGGAATCAGAGATGTTAAATAACTTGTCCTAGGTCACACAGTGGTAAATGACAGAACTAGAATTTAAACTCCATCTTCTGATTACACATCAGTTTTTCTTGTCACATCGATACCTGAACCAGTATTGATACCTGATACTTTATCCTGAACCAGTACTCAAAATATGATAGTGCTTAAAAGATTTGCTGAAACATTTCTTAAGATTTCTGATCAAGGTCAATTCAGATTCCAGTTTCAAGGCTAATGAGTAATAAAGTGTTCTTTAAAAGGAAAAAAATCATAAAAAATATACATTCATTCTGAACATACATACATTATGAATCTTTCAGACATTTAATATTCTTTATGTCTCATGTAAGGATGAAAAAAGTTATCTATTGCTCTATAGTAAACCACAACAAAGTATAGCAGCTTGAAGGAGTAATTCTTGTCTCTCATTGTTGTGTGGATTGGGTGGGGTTGGCTGGGAAGTTCTTGCTTGGGGTCTCCTAGGAAGTGCAGTCAGTTGTCAGCTGGGACTGCAATCATCTCTAGGCTCAATTGGGCTGGATGTGAAGATGGTTCACTCCTAGGGTGGCAGGAGATGCTGGCTATTATCTTATTTGGGGCTGCCAACTGGAGGGTCTACGTGTGGCCTCTCCATGTGACTTGGGCGTCTCTCAAAGTGGTGGCTGGGTTCCAAAAGAAAGCATCCAAGAGTAAATGTTCCAAAAGACCCAGTTTTCTTACAGCCTAGCCTCAAAAGTCCCAGAAAGTCACTTCCAAGGCATCCTATTGGTTGAGCCAGTCACTGAGGCTGAGGGGGAGGGAGGTAGACTCCACCTTTTGATATGAGACATAGCATGACAATAAGGGAGGAAAGGAGACTGCCCATCTCACCCTAGTCTTTAGCCTCCCATCCTGGTAGCTCTACTTTACCCAAGTGAGTTAGAAGGGGAAAAATATAATACGACTACAATAACACAAATTATTGTGTGGTATTTTCTCTGTCTCTTTGGCTCTGTCTCTTTCTCTGGAAACACAGCACTTCTGGAATGGATGAGTAAATGAAAGTCTCTTCCTTTTCCATCCTACTCTTTTTTTCCCTTGTAGGGGGAAGAGGGAGAATCTCCCTCTGCCCTTTTCCTTAAGGTTCTTATGGCTGGCCAAATAATTAACACGACAGGTTAGCAGGAGAAAATAATACCAAGTTTAATAACATGTATACATGGGAGAAGGCAGGGACACTGAGTTTCTCAACACAATAGCAGAAATTCTCGTCTTAAATACCATGTTCAGCCAATGGAGGATTTTGGGGGTGGGGGGAGTCAGTTACAGGAGATTACCACTAAAGCACAGTAAACAAGAGTAAGGTTATTATGCAGCTTTAAGGCCTCACCTTCCACATTGATAAGCCTCTAGAAATGAGGCCATCCCCCTCTCTTCTCAAAACAGAGAGGGAGATACCTTTACAAATGGAGATTTCCCTTATAAATGTAAATGATTGTCTGGCAACTCCTCACAGGGTCATCCAGAGAATGTGGCCAGAGAGACAGAACTTCTGATAAGAGGGGCTTGTTGGTGCCTTTCCTATTGTAATCTCCATCCTACGTTATCTTTATAGCCATCATGATAGATCTGTTCCAGGAAGGAGCCACCATGTCAAATTCTTTAGGCGGTTAGTGGGGGAGGTCAAATGTCCCTAGAGAAAACAACCAAGGTAAAGAGATAGATTTTAGGGTGGCCAAATCTTGATCTCCCACACCCTCATCATCTTTCTTCTTTCATTTCTTCTTTCTCACTGCAGATAAAAAGTTAAAAAAAGATGCTTTTTAAGCAGCAACATTTTCTAATTAGTTAGTAAATCTTATAGGTAATTTCTACTCAGATCTCACATTTGATCTCTACCTGACTGATTCAGTCATCATCCTATCCAGGAAGGTAATGAGAGAATTTTTTTAAATGCAGGCAAAGGAAAGGAGAGAATAAAAATGGGAAAGAAAAAGTAGATTATCAAGGGAAGAAGGAAAATATAAGTGGGAAGGGAAATAAATCAGGAAGACTGAATAGTATGAAGCCCAAGTGGCTGAAAAGACAAAGGGAAAGAAGCCAAATTCTTCCCTTATAATGCTGCATCCGTCCTTTCTTTCTAAGCCATTGTCACTATTGCCAGCCTAGTCTAACTTTATTTCTTAATGCCTGAATTTTTGCTGTTATCTTACCTAATCTCCCTGCCTAGAGTTTTTACCCCTTAGAAACCATCAAGAACACCGTTTTCCTCATGGTGCTCTCAATTAAAAAAAAAAGAGAACACTAAATGACTTCTGAAGGATTAAGTCCAGTATAAATGTTTTAAGGATTTTCATAATCTGACCTGCCCTTCCTTGCCAATCTTGTTTCTCAGGTCTCCCCTACATGAAACTGTTAACTCAGCCAGAGCACTCTACTCACTGTATCGAAATATACAGAAAAATGAGACTAGATCTTACTAGTTATTACATCTTGAAAAATATGAATCTCAATCAAGGAAAATAATAACAAAAATATTACATTTCACAAAGCAGTGTGGCAGCGTTGTAAACTTGTAATTACAGCACTGTGGTCCAGATCACTTCTACAGAATACAGCCTTCTCCTTTTGTCTTCTGTCCTTTGCTCTATCAGATGCTATCACCGGGAGCTTTCCCCGCTGCTCTCTGCCTTCCTGAATCCTGTCTCATCAGGACCCACAACATTAACTGATTAATTTGGAAGAAGTGTCATTAGCAGGATTATTCTGGACCCTAAGTACCTTGTTAACACTACAGCATCAGATTTGATTCTCTCTGGAGACCAAGTCGCTTAAGTTCCATTTCAGTTTTTACTCTGTAGATTGTTCAGTATACAGTAGTTTAAAGGATCCTTCACCCCAATTTGGTAGATAATTCAACCAGCATCCATTGCAAAGTTTGTACAACTTTGATTTGCAATATGACAAACAGTAATTACAGAAACAGTTAAAACATTCATTGCTAATATTATGACTCTTTGGGAGCCCGATATGAATGCAATTGAAAAGAATAGGATATTTGCAGATAAGGATGGGTGTAGTCCATGATTAATCAGATTTTATGGTGAGAGAAGTTTATTGTCAGACATAATTAAAAGTGTAGACACTATTTTGAAAGTACAGACTTTAGGGAGGAGGGGAAGAGAGTTTTTGAAGCAAAGTATAAGTTAGGAATGATTACAGTGATGATCGTGGAATGTCAACATTCCATTTCATTATGATGAGCTCAGTCTCCTTCAAAACTCAGTTGAGTCCAGGAAAGCGTTAGAATAACACCAAAGGCAGCTTTGGGACGAATGCCTTTGAAGTATTAAGGAGTAGAGTGACTGGCAGTCAGAAAACAGAAAAGTGGACTAAAAAGTGAATGTCTCAATTAGCAAAAGAAATTGTACACTTCAAAATGTCTTATTAAAAAAAACCAGTTTTTCATGTCCATTGTTGAATGTGCATGCAATTATTCTTTTTCTTTTTTAACCTAGTTTGATTTCAGAACTGGGTAAAACTGAATGTTTTAGCAGAGTTTATAAAGGTGGAGAAATTATAAAGACAAGTGAGTAAAAGATAGACAGGAGAGTGGAGGCTTCTGGGACGACGTCAATGTTGTATGACTTGACATGAATGGTGGGTATACAGGGGCTCATTCTCTTCATTTATGTTTTATGCATTTTGCTGTTTATGAAGAAGTTATGTAGAAAATCCACTGGCAGTAATGCAGTGTTCACCTTCGACAGCTCATTAGCTCGTGGGCGTCTGTTATGCCATAACCAGAGCTTTGTTCATGTTCTGTTTTGTCCACATGAAGCCGGTTGTGCATTAAGAGATGACTTCTTGTGTTCTAAAAGAAATAGTGAACCTGGTCTGGCCCTCAGTGATATTTCAAAACAGTCCTTTTGTGAATGGGCATGAGAAGATGTCCTTCATCAGCCCAGGATGAAGTCTTACCCTTTCTATTATTTAAGGTACCTGATGCAGTGTTACACAACTAGTGTGCATTCACTCATTCATTTGACAGATATTTATTGACTTAGCTACCAGCTGACTCCTGGAAAGCCCAGAACAGTTTGGCAATGACTATGGTTAAATGGCATTTGATAAGTGCTATAAAGACACTAGAGATTCAGCAGTTTCTCCCGGCTATCAAATGTATTTTGGCTAATGGATATCACTTACTCTCACTGCCATTTAAATCTTACAAGAGGATGCTAGAAGAAGATGGACCAGTTAGAAGGTGGAGACTTAGTAAAAATGAAAAATTCAGAGACAGGAGGGAATGAAAGCAGCAGGGGAAGAAGGAGGCAGAGAATGGACAGCCAGCAAGGGCTCAGTGCCCTGCACAGTTGAAGTTGAGCCCGAGATTCTTCCTGTTTCCCTGCTTGCTCTTTGCTTGATCCTTCCTCTTGCCCCTGCCCCCACCTGGAGGGGTCAAGCCCAGCACGGATGCCACTGAGCCGGGTCAAAGCCGGGAAATGGTCCTGGGATCAAAACTCGGCTGAGTAGGGTTAAGACTTCTGAGCAGCCAGAAGTAGAAAGAGCCAGAAGATAAACCTAACCCATTTTCGAAAGAGTGCCAAAGGTGAAAAGCAGGAAAACCAAAATACCCATCAAGTGTAAAGGGGGAGCACAGAGCCAGAAGCTGGAAGGAGAAGGGAATCCAGAAAGTCAATGGCAGGTAAAAACAGAAATAGAGATTTGAAAAAACACAAGGCACAGTGAAATAAAGGGTCCAAGACAATAATCGGGAACATTCCTTGGGGTTTGTTACTGGATTTCATTGAATGTGGTTAGCTTAATTTAAAAGCAGAGGCTCTGAGCAGGTACCTTCCCTCCTTATGACTGTATCTTCCACCTGATTGATAGTCCGCTATCGCCAAGGCATTAAAAACACTTACCAAACAAGATCTGGAAGCCATTTGGGCAGTCCTGCTCATGAACCAACTTAGTCCAGACTGATTTGGCCGTGGTGATGAATGACCACATCTCCTGAGAACAGTTCTCCCTAGATTCCTCCGCTGCCTATTTTGGGAAACAAAACACTTGAACAAATGGTCTACTTAAATAAATGGTTCAGGTCCGAGCAGCCTGAGACACTGGCAGATGGAAATGCCTCACTTACCAGCAGGAAGTTACTGAGCACTCACCATGTCCCGTGCAGCATACTCACCCAAAGTACTTTAATGTAATTTCCCAGTGTATTTAACATTTTAAAATTACTCCATTTTATTAAAATCAGATTGTTTTGAGGGTCTTGGGCCTCACCCAATCAATTTAAACCATAATTTCCTGAAGACGAGGATTATCTTGCCATATTCTTTTTAACCCCTCTCATTTCCAGTCACGCCTCAAATATCTGCACTGAGGGTTCATAGCACCTCAGAGATCATGTCGATTCTCCCTGTCCCACAGGGGGAAAGTGACCTGCTCAGCAACCTGGAGCAAAGTGTTTACTATCACCCTTAAAATAAGGGTTTCTTTTTCTATTCTCTTCTTCCTCTCTGCTTTTTAGAGCAGAAGCAACAATAATTTAAACTTTTCTGCTATGTGACCTACACTCCACAGGCACTGTGTAATAGCTGAGCCAGGGCTTAACAAAGGAGTTGGGTGTATGTGTGCATGTGCTTGTGTGTATATCACACAATGTGGTTTCTGATGGGGGGGGTAGGAGACAGGAAAGAATGTTTAGGCACATGCATATTTATATCAAAGAGATGGTAGCACCCACAAGAAAGAATTCATTTTTTGTGATGTTAATGTTATGTTTTGGGGAGAGGTCTTCCAGAAGGAAGATTTGGTGCCAGGAGGATGGATTCATATCTCTATGTGGGGAGGCGCAGCTCTGAAGACAGCTGAAGTCTGTCTTGTCATTGGGATATTTCGTTCTAGAAAGGAGAAAATGCAGTGTCCATCCCCGCTTCCTTGGTGCTCTTCCAGGTAGGGCCCCTTGGTGCTGGCTGCTCAGTCCTCCTCCAGGGGAGGCTTTCCAAGGCCAAGAGGGGACTCTGGCAGAGATGCTGCTGATCTGGCTCCTTGTCATCCCACTTTCTGTCTGCCAGGGCTGTTGGTGGTGGCAGCGCCTCGTCCTGACGAGGTCAGAATTACCACCCTGTAGCGGGTGACGTGTGCACCAGCAAGTGACCAGTTGGTTCACCAGTTACCCTCTGCCTGTGCTGGGCTGTGATGTGCCATTATCTTGCTTCTCCCATGGTACACTTCACACACCAGCTTTCTCTCAAGATAGTTGATCACTAATCACTTTGAGTATCAGGACCATTGGCTCATTTATTTTTTCTGTTTTAAAGGATGGTGCTGCTGTGTGCAGGGAGCAGCCATATCAGTTTACGCATTTGCCGAGGCACCCGAGTGTGAGCTGCCTCTCAAGGTGCTGACTTTAATGAAACGTTGTTACTGTGATCATTATTTAGCATTTATAGAGCTCCTCACAGTTGTTTACCCATTATTCCTCAGAGCACTCCTCTCGAGGAGATCAGTATTAGCAACCCCCATTGGAAAGACAGTAATTCAGGGGTCCTGGAAAGGTTTTAGGAATATCTCCAAAAGGATGCAAAGTGAATAACCATAGAACTGGGACGGGCCTGGACCCTCCTCCTTCTAACATATTTGGCAAGTTCCCTCATCCCATCATCTGGTTAGCAGACCTGCACAAGGTGGGCTCCTCTTGCAGAAGACAGCTCAAATACTGAGAAGGTTCCCTAGTGACCTTATCTACAATAGCATCCCCTTCCCAAGGCTCTGACTATCACATCCCTGTGTTTGTGGACTTCACAGAGCTTAGTGCTACCTGAAGTTACTTTGAAGTGTGTTTATATTCTTGTTTGTTGTCTGTCTGCACCATTCAGGAAGGTCATGTCCATGACAGTAGCAGTCTTGCCTGGGTTGTTCACCACGGTACCCATCCTCTTTGTTGAAAGCACCTGTCATACAGTAGGTGCTCAATAATGCTTGTTGAGAGAATGACAGTGACAAGAGCCCTGTAAATACTGTTACTCACACATCATTTCCTATGCCTTTTCATCTCTTTCTGGACTCGCTGGATATAGTCACATAGACAGTCAGTTATTTGTAATTACCCTGGAACTAATGATCTAGTTTGTGGATGGCCTAGGGCCTTGGCTTCCTTCCCTCCTTGGCTTCCTCTCCTCTGGAGATTCCTCTAGATCTTTCAGTCATTTCTAGCCTTAGTTGACAGGGGTCAAGAAGAGAGTAGAGCAATGAAAGTCCTATTAGACAAATTTACAAGTTCTAATAGCTTTTGAAAGGTACAAAGTTGAAATTATTAACTCTAAGATTTCTTTTTTACCTTATTTGTGGATTTCAAAAAAGAAAAAAAAAAAAATCCGTATGTTCTATATATGTAGTACAGTGAAAAGTGCTTTGAAGAAGTTAAAAGCACTGTATAAATGTAAGATACAATTATGTATGTGTTGTAGTCCCATTACCCTTGGTAAGTGAGAGTTGGTAATACATTTAAGGTTTAGTTAGTTTTGATAGAACAGTAGCTCACACTTTTTTAATGAGTAGGGCCAGATAAGGAGTTAGAAAATGTGCCTTTGGTTGATTTTGTTTTTCAACCATCAAATCAAGATAAAACTTGAAATCCCCTCAAAGCCTGAAAGGTTGGCAGTAACACTGATTTCTCATCAACAAGTAAGAATAGGCAAATGGTCCTAAACGTTTGAATTTTCTTTTTAAATTTTGGACAAATGAGAATACAATTTCCCCCGAGAAAATCTTAGGCTGATCTTGGAAGAAAGACCCTCTGGATAATCTAAAAATGAAGTTTTCTATTTAAAGATTGTTTTTAATGTTCTTAATAGCCCTATGTGTGACCAGAAAATAGGTTGCCTTTTTGTTTTACATATAAGGAATCGATGCAATACCTTATATTTGATAACCTGTGGTATTGCATTTGGTCCCCACTACAACTCTGTCCATACACATTATTGTTGCCACTTTATAGATGGAAAAATGGAAGCAAAACCATCAAGTACCTTACCCAGGGTCTTAGAAGTCGTCACCATGAACACTAGTCTGTCTCAAGTCTCCTGACTCCAGTTTAGTATTCCCCATGATAATGTTGTAAAACCACACTGGAAAGGGAAGACTCATTCCTTGTATTGCCGTCACACCACCAAGCTTCAAATGTCAGGCAAATAGTTTACTTTATGGTGAAATTGGCCCCATTGACGCAGTGTGTACTACATCCCAGGCCCTGTGCTTTGCCCTGGGAGGATTCAGAGAAAGTAAAGGACGGGTTAGACTTCCCTGGCTCTACCAAGCTGCTGGGGATGGGAGACACACACATACAAACGTGGCTGTAATACAAGGGCCGGGGGGGACAATGCACAAGAGAGATACAAAGCTCTCTGCGGGCACGAGAGGAGCTGTATCTGAGAACATTCCAGGAAAGGGATCACCTTTCATGCCAAGCTGAACTTGGCATGAATCAAGATTTAACTGAGGACTGATTAGGAAGAGTGGAGAGGGGAATGGGATGTCTACCAAATTTTATCCACCTACGAGTTTATCTGTTCAGATTTTATCTACCGTGGCAAGAAGTACATAATATTTTAAAATTACTTTTAAATAGAAGTATTTGTGTATTAGTTATATAGATAGAGGGCAACACAAGAAGAATTACAATAGAAATGGCTAAACCGGTTTCTGTGGGGAATGGAACTGGGGGGATCGGAAGGATTGGGGTTGCAAGCTAGGGGAGGGCCTGTCGTGGTTCCTTGTAAACCCTTCATTACTATTTGATTTCAAAGGCATAGGTGTGAATTCCTTAGATAAATATTAATTTTTAATTTAATTTAATTTTGCTGAGGAAGATTTGCCCTGAACTAATATCTCTCGTCAATCTTCCTCTAGTTTGTATGTGGGCCACCACCACAGCACGGACACTGACGAGTGGTGCAGGTCTGCACCCAGGAACCGAACTTGGGCTGCCGAAGTGGAGTGTGCTGAACTTAACCACTATGTCACGTGGCAAGTCTTTAAAGAATGAGTAAGGTTTCTACAAGGAGAGGGAAGAGGGGGTGCATTCCTAGCAGAGGACCCAACATTAACAGAGAGAGGAGGCAGGAGAGCAGAGGGAAGAGTGGGTAACCCATTAGAATGACAGTGTGGAACACACCTCCGTGGATAGGGACACATGAGCTGGTGCTCGACTGCAGAAAGCCTTGGATAGAAGGACACGCACATACACACTCACTTGGTTGTTGGCAGGAAGGCAGTAAACGGTGTTGGGCAAAGGGGTGATATGCTCAGAACTGAGATTTATGTACAACAGTGATTCTCACCTTGGAGATTAACTTGCTTGTTGAAACAAAATTGCAGGGCCCCACAGCTAAAGTTTCTTCTTGAGTAGGTCCAGGGTGAGGCCCAAGGATTTCAATTTCTAATCAGTTTACAGGCAGTGCTAATGCTGCTGGTCTGTGAACCACAGTTGGAGAACTGGTAACAGAATAACCTATCAACAAGGATAAGTCGAGATGAGTAGTGCAGGAATGGAGGTCAAGGGACTGTTCCACCAGGAAAGAGCAGAAGGAATGGGGCCCTGACAGGGAGGTGATGGTGGGAGAGTACAGAACAGTGATCAAGAGAACAGACCAAGTGCTTCAAAGGACAGGGGACCACTGGACCATGTTCTGGACCATGTCAAATCACAAACCACCGTTAAATCTCCAGTGTCTGTGCCAGGTACACGTAAGCACCTAAATCCATTTGTAAAATAGCAGTCCTGTCTAGAATATATGCTGTGAGTTTTATCTTACTTTCTCTTCCTCCCACATCAGTAACCTTATTCTAGTGCAATTTAGGTTGCAAAGGCATCTTCCAGGGAGAGCATTCATATCTGCACCTAGTCAGCAATTGTATCTATCTGTATATGTAAAATCATACTAAAACTGATGTCTTTGTTATTTCTTTTTAGATCCTCCCTGTAGCTAAATAGTGTTCAAAATAAATCCGGAGTACAGGAAGCATCCATCTCTACCAAGTGGTGCAAAAAATGACTAACTCCCCACACCATATAAATACCCCATGAAAACACAGAGGAATCCTTTAGCCAACCAACACTCACTGAGAATCGACCACATAACAAGCACCGGGGATGTGCTTGGATACAAACATGCATAAAACATGGGCTCCACTCCCAGCAGTTCAACTTCTAGCAGTCTTTGTCCTGTGCTCTTAAATCTGCCTAAGGATTGAGTTTTGGTTGTAATAAAAATTCTAAAGCAGGGACAGAAGAAATTGTTAGCTTTTCTAATTGACCACCTCTGTTGTCTAATTATCCCACTGAGGAGAACACTTGGTCCTGGGTTATTTCACTGAGCTTGAGATATGTTTTGCTGACACGTAGATTCTGGGGAGCATCCAGCCCCCGTTTACTGCCTGTTCTTTAACTCTAGTAAGCATTTAATCACTTACACCTTTTGATAGCCAAAGAGAGTGCCACTTGGGGTTTTTAAAATATCATTTCCTTTACTACCTCCCCAAGTAACAGGGTCACTTCAGGACCAGTGAGTGGTTGGCACTGGGACGTGTTTCCCAGAAGTACTAATAGTTCTGGAGAGGAGCAAGTGTTTTCACAGCTGCAGGTCTGGGTGCCGAACTTTCTACTGTCAGTGAGAGTCATGTCCCAGTGAAAATGTAGAAGTGGAACCGACCCTCTGAGGGTCGGTGAGGAAGGGGTTTGCAAGCCTTTGCTAAGGTGAGGGGCCGGCCCGGTGGCTCAGCTGTTAAGTTGGCGTGTTCTGCTTTGGCTGCCCGAGGTTCGTTGGTTCAGGTCCCGGGCTCGTACATACTCACTGCTCATCAAGCCATGCTGAGGCGGTGTCCCACATAGAAGAACTAGAAAGACCTACAGTTAGGATATACAACTATGTACTCCGGGCTTTGGGGAGAAAAAAGAAAAAAAGGAAGATTGGCTTTAGATGTTAGCTCAGGACCAATCTTCCTGAAAAAAAAAAAAGGGATAAGGTGATAGGGAGTGTTATTTACTTGAGTCAGAGAGCAACCGAAAATGATTTCTGCAGCTGGAAAAAACAAAGATAAGGGTTGAAGGTGAACTTCCTCTTTGATTTTGGCTAATCAGCAGCTCAAGCAGCCTTTTCAGATATTTTGTGTCTGCTGACTTTTCCAACTCTATAAAAGACCCCAAATGTTGCACCAACCTGTACCTCTTGGGCACAGGAGGGAAACAAAAGAAAGCGTGTTCCAACTTATTAGAATTAATGAAGTCAGCAATGGTACCCAGCTCTCCCTGCCCCATCCTCAACCTCATCCATCTCTACATATTAGGAATTTTGTGAAATGCCGCTCACGTCCATCCACATCACTCCACCTTGGCCACCACCAGCGTGGTCCATGCTGACGTCATGTCTCTTGCAGATTACTGCAGTAGCCTCTAACTGGTCTCTCACATTCTGTTTACGCCATCCAAAACATTCTTCACATTAAATCACAGTAATTCATTAATTTACAGTATTAATTTACAGTAATCTTTAGGAAACTCAAATAATACAACTAAAATCTGAATACCCTACACATACACATAAATCCTAACCTAAATTTTTTTCTGGCTCCCCATTGCTCCAAAGACTTAACTGGGTGATTTGGCACAGAGTGTTCTGCATAAGCTATGCCTCCCGTGGTTTTTCCTCTTCTTGTTGCATCACATTCCTCCCGCCTCACTCTCTGCTCTCATCACACAGATTCCCCTGCCTGGAACACTCCTGCCTCCCTGCTTTGCCGAGTTGTCTCCTCACCTTTTACCTCATACCCCGTGTCAGCTCCTGAGGGACACTTGAGGAAGACCCTCTCCTCTCTGGTGAGGCCAAATCCCCATGTTTTTAACTCCCTTGGCACCATCAACCAGCTCAGGAACCCTTCATAGAATGTATCACAGGACATGTATATGATCTTATATGATTGTTTAATTTCTGCCTGGTTTCCCTACTCGCCTGTAAGATCCATGAAGGCAGGGACTCTATGTCTTTGCTTACTTTTGTATTCCAGAGCCTAGCACAGTGTCTGGCATGTATCAAGTACTAAATAAATTCATTCTGAAGGAAGGAAGGAAGAATGCATGAGTTGCAAATTGATAGTTCTAAAATGATAAAGAGGAGGGCTAGCATTTTAAATGAGTGATAATAATAGGTAACACATGTTAAACTTCTAGTGTTAGGTAAACACTGTTCAAAGCTCTTTACTTGTTCTTTCCAGTTCTCTGGGCCAGCCCTGTTAATACATGTTAGTATCTCCGTAGATAATAGACTAGATCTGAGACTTAGGTTACTTGTGCAAGGCCAGGCAGCCAGTGCCAGGTGAAGCCCTAACAGACATCAGTATTGTTACTCTAGTTATTACTATGATCACCTTGATGGAGTTCCTTAGAGTGCCCTCCCCCAAGGATCCATGTTGGGCAGGCACAGCCCCACCCCCCGGCCTCTGAGTGTCTTCTAAGGCTGTGCCTGGAGTGAGGGGCTTGGGGGCTGAGAGGCTGTGAGGCCCTGCCCTCCAGGATGGAAATAGCGGATGGAGGGAAGGATCCTTCAGGCAAGGCAGGGGCATGGTCTCTCAGGCATCCAGAAACCTTTGTCAGAACCTGTCTTTGAATTGAATCTCAACTCTTGTCTTCCAGAAGCCATGGAAACAGGATCCAGAAGCCTGAGGTGAGACATCTGGCCATCTCGCTGGTGTTGCCACCTTTAAGAAGCCAAACAGGCCTCTCAGTCTCTCAGGCCCCGTCCCCAGAGCATGCCTGACAGGGCCTCCCCATAGAAATCCGTCCCATTGCTTATACATTTCTCCAGAAGTTTCTGAGCTCTGCTAGGTGTGCCCTGCTGTGATGAGGTAAACATAGTCCAGGTCCTCTGGGAAGGTAGATAATTAAGCCAAATATTCCACACGCGAAGAGTGTTGTGCATTGGAAAGCAAGGGCAGATCCCAGCTTGGGAGGATCAAGGAAAGCATCGAGGGAAACCTTTCAGTATGATGGGAAGGGAAGAAGAAAGAAGGGATGTGGATTCACTTTTTCGTTTTGGTGGTGTTTTTATGTTGAAGTTTTTATGATGAAAAATGCCCATCTGATGGCCTCTCATTCCCCTGTGGTGGTCCAGCACGTGTGCTCAACAAGTGAGGAGTGTGGACAACTTGTAGGAAAGTGAAATCATTTTGAGAACTTACAGAAGAGAATCGGCTAAGAAAACAGTCATAAAAGCTCCACCAAGACAGGGGGCTTGGTTTGTTTCCTTCACTGGATGTCCCAAGTGCTTGGAAGAGTGCCTGGTACATGGTGACACAGGAGGAATGACTGATGATTCTCAGGCAGTGGTGGAGCTGACCAGTAGTTGAGTAGTTGAAGTTTATGGGGCACGAACACACTTGTGTGATTTTATCCAAGAGGAATCAGCCTCTTATTCAAGGCAGGTCTGAAAAAGGCAGAGTTGGATTTTGCCAGGTGGGACAGATGAAAGGAGAATGGGGTAGGCTGTTTAGTGTAGAGCTCTTTAGGTTTGGGGTTAAGTGATGGACCATGAAGTTTTCCTTGGAGAGGGAGGAAATGAAGACAAAAAGTTGTCAGATGGACAGGGGCTTGTAGTTCTTGAGTAGGTTGAGGAACTGGCCTGCTGACGGCATAAGCAGATAAAGGGTGAAATGTCAGACTGTATTTTTTCAGAACACACAAGAGTTCCTGGTGATAAGTTCTAGGATATGGCCATAACTGAAGTGGAATGGAAGTAAAGGGCTCTAAGGTGAGAAGGAGTAGACAGTGAGAGGTCAGATTATTGGATGGTCTATCCACATGGATATTGAGGCCTCTGACTGATTCCTTCTGCTTTAAGTTCCTGTCCTGTCCTCCAGAGAACTGGCATTTCCTGCAACTCTAAGCTTCAGTCCGTGGCACGACTCTGGACAAGGCGGAAATGGGGCAGTGAGCGAGAGGGCTGTGGTACTGTGGTAGTCGTCTGTTTTGTTTTTGTTTTGACACCCAGCATTCACTCTTCTGGAAATTGTCCTTCTATTGCCCTCTGGGGAACTAACCCCATTGTCAATTTTGGTCCATGGGCAAGTACAGTTGTCCATCCCCAACGCTCTTCCTTTAAAGATGGGTGTCCAACTCAAGCTTGGCCGACAAGATCATTCCATGCTTTTGGCAATAGTGATTGGTCAGGGATGGGCCTGACCAATAAGGCACAGTAGGACTTTTGAAGGGACTAGTGGGAGAGACAACCCATTTTTAGCTGCACTTTTAGTTTGGAAGATGTAGCTACGAACTTGCCAGACAGAAAGTCTTACAGTGAAGCCAGTGCAGAATATAGAGCCAAGAAATGGATAGAAACTGTAACTTGATGACATCAACTGAGCCCCAGCATGAACCCTCCTGCCTGAGGGCGGCGTTACTCCCAGACTTCTTCAGGTGCCTGAGTCAACAGATCCTCTTTGTGTTTGCTGTCATTTACATCCAGAGAATCCCTCACAGTGTAAGGAGGCTCTCCATCCCTGGCTCCCTCTTCTGAGCTAGCACACCGAATATGTATTACCTTCTCTGACCTTCAGGTCATGCCCTTCTGTAAAGAGGGTAAAGAAACCTGCTTTAAAGGATTGTAAAGATTAAGCGGGATAATATACATAAAAGCATAAATTTGTTCCACAACATTGAAGTACAACAAGCAGTACTTAACTTTTCTAAATTAAATTAAATCTGGCTCGGGCCGGCCCTGTGGCTTAGCGGTTAAGTGCGCGCGTTCTGCTGCTGGTGGCCCGGGTTCGGATCCCGGGCGCTCACCGATGCACCGCTTCTCCGGCCATGCTGAGGCCACGTCCCACATGCAGCAACTAGAAGGATGTGCAGCTACAACATACAACTATCTACTGGGGCTTTGGCGCGGGGGGAATTAAATCTGGCTCAAAGCCCCATTTTAAAGGGTAGGAAGATATCCAATATTGGTCATTACTGGGGTCTTTTGCTTGAGTAGTTTAGTGTTCCCTGTCCAATAGTAGGAAAGAGCCTGTGATCTTGAGTCCGTCTTGGTTGCCACTGGAATTTCCATTGTCCAAGCCCTTCTGCCTTCTGGCCCTTGTAAGGCCAGAGGCTGCACGGCCTCTGTGCCAAGTGTGAACGATGGGGTGTCTGCTGCAGCTCTAAAGATGGTGGGGCTTGATGATTAGTCACCTCAGCACATCACTTCATCCCATAAAACATTGTGCTGTCTCCTAGAGGACTTCCACACAGAACCTGTCCACCTAAGGGACTCGTCTCTACATCCTGCTTCTCAGGGCATTGGAGCCACTGCTACCTTTAGGCAACTCGCCTTCTCTCACCCCAGCATATGTGTCAACCACTGTCTCCTCTCTCCTGGGAGCACCCAGCTAAGTTCTTGTCTCCCATGAGGGTCTGGACAGGACTGGACAACAGGTGCCTCCCAACTTCTGGTTGGGGTCAGGAAAGGTGAAAGCCATTGATAACCCCTGAGACTAGAAGCCCAGAACTTGCTGTAAGACAAATGGGGAAAGTTAACTTTTATTCTTTCTGGAGTCCTCTCTGGCAGAGGGTAGAAATGGCACTCAACAACTTGGTAAATTATCCCGCCTCAAATGAAGTTTGCCTCAAGCTGGACGAGAATCCCTGCAGAGGAGAATTACCCATTCTTGTCATTGTCAGCCCAACCCCCTCCCACAGTGAAGCACTGCTAAACTTGCATAATAATCCGTTGCTTCGCTGCTCCCTGCCCCCCTAGAAGGAAGAAACGGACCCTGAGTCTCATGGGAGAGAGAAGGTGGCAGCCTCCACAAGTCTCTGAGCTGCGACTTGCCTCCTTAATGAAGACCAAACGTGTCCTTGTGACCCCAGGAAAGTAACAGCTTGATTTAGGCTCTGATTCAAGGCCAGTGGAAGTTCTAGAGGCCTCAAGAGAAGAGCCCCTTCTCATAGCCTGGGCCCACTGATTGTGACTGCAGATTGCGGCAGAGTTCTCAGTGTTAATCCCCATTAAGGCTGCCTGAGGGAAGCTGATCCCCTTAGGGAGCGCTTGGCACCAGAGAAATTCACAATGCCTGAAGCTGGCATCTTGGGCTCCTGTGCCCAGTGCACACCAAGGTGCTAGTCAATTCATGCATTTTATTTGCCCTAACATTAGGTTTGGAGTGTGGGCTTGAGGTTGTAAAAATTCAGGTAGCCCATTCCCATTAAATTCTATGTCAGTGACAGTTCTTCAGGCACCACAAAGTATGATCTAAATGAGATGCCTCTGAACTTGCACAACACTGATCCTTAGGTGTGGGCACAAAGCACATGAAATCTTTTTCTAGAGAAATTGATCCTCATCTCTCCAATCATTGTTCAGCTAATACAGTCCTCTGCTTTTGATGACAGTCCTGCTTTCTGATAGGAACGGGAGTCTGGTGAAAAGGAAAACAGTCCTAGAAGCAGAGCAAGAGTGTGGGATCACTCCTGGATGGTGCTGCTACCTTATTTGGACAGGTCACTTCCTAGATGTGCTCAGTGTGCAGATTCTGTCTCATTGCCTCCTCCAATGTTTCTCTGAATGGAAGCAAATATCTGGGCACCAGGTATGACTTATGTGACCTCAAGCCAGTAACTCAGCCCCTTTAAACCATGACCTCTCTCTTGGTTAGAAGTCCTTGGACCCTGGGTACATGGAAAACATCCCAGAATGGGAGTTATCTGCTGAATTCTCTAGTAGAGGCTTTGCCATCAATTGTGTGACTCATTCTCTCTGATGTTCAAGCTGTGAGAACCAAATTTGAAATGATGGATGTGCTCTATTACAGTTATTAATAAGAGGAGAAGTTAAACTTTGCAGCCTGTAGGGTTTGCTTCCTCGATAAGCCTGGCTATCTCTACAGGAGCTGAAGGTTGCATCTTTAGGCCTGTGGTCTGCGAGCTAGAGCAGAGTAGAGAGACTGTGGTGGAGCCAGGGTGAGCCCTATTCCACCTAAGTTTTCCTCCCCTCTAAGTCTGAATACTGGCAGTGGTGAGTCAGGTGGTTCTACAGGCTCCTTTCACTCTCCCATTCATGAGGACCCCACACCACCTTTACCTCTATGCCACCTTTCCTCTTTCGTTGGATGCGCCACCCCCCTTGTTGTTTTTCTTGCCAGCCACCACTCCACTTAGCTGTTAAACAGCTTTGACCTTGATGACATGGAGATGGATGAGGACAAGGATCCACTTGGCACCTTTGGTCACTTTTGCTTCTGTGAACTGAGTGAGGTGTCCAAGAAGAAACCCTGGTGTTAGGAAGACTTCTAAGAAGGTTCCAATGATCCCTGCCTCCTGATAGTCACACCCTTGTGTAAACCCCTCCCTTGGAGTGTAGGCTGGACTTAGTGGTTTGCTTCTGACTCATAGAATAAGGGAAAGGTGATGGGATGTTATTTCCATCATTAGTTTACAAAAGATTGTAACTTGTGTCTTGCTAGCAGAGTCTCCTGGCTTTGATGAAGCAAGCTGCCATGTTGGAGAGGCCCACATGACAAGGAAGTGAGGTGGCCTCCAGCCAACTCCAGCCCACAGCCAGCCAGGAATTGAGGATCTCAGTCCAACAGGCCTTGAGGAACTGCCAGCGTCCTGCCAACAACTATATGAGTGAGCCCGGAAGTGTGTGCTTCCCCAGTTGAGCCTTCAGATGAGACCCCAGCCCCAGCTGATACCTTAATGGCAGCCTTGTGAGAGATCCTGGAGCAGAGAACCCGGGTAGGCCTTGCCTAGATTCCTGGCCCACAAAAACTATGAGTTAATAAGTATTTGTTTTTTAAAGCCACTAAATTTTGGGGGTATTTGTTACATAATAGATAGCTAAGAGACTGCTAAATTACCATAACCTTGGTGTAAGATGTAGCATGGCTGCTAAGGCAGGCACCGAGTAGGAGGACAACCTCACTGACAACATTCCTGGAGATACTGTCTTCATGCTCAAAGACTGTCCCATGTCCTCTTATGCTGCAGTGGTATCCTTCTACTCTACCAAGCCCTGATCAGTCTCCAGGAGGTGCGGCCTAGGTAAGGCAGTGTTGGGTGGAGTAGATGGCCAGGATGGGGTCATGGGGAGTGATGATGAGCTCATTCTTCCCCTCCTCATTTTTGTCTTCCTTTTCCACTCACTCCACCATTAGATTTTCCTTACTCTCTGTCTCCCTTTCCCCCAAATTCTGGGTGGCTGCCTGATGACCGTTCCTACAAATGATGGCCAGGTGATCTGTTGGTCTTGCAATAATGCTGTCAAGCTAGGCCTCCTGAGGAGGTTTCCCTGAGGAGTGGCTCTTCCATCCCTCGAGGTGCCCTCACCAGCAGGGAGACCTCATTGTTGAGCTCAAAATGTGCCTTGCGGACAGATTAACACTCCACATATAACAGATTCTTCAGCCAGACCCACCCAGTTTCTAGACCCACCCCTGGCCACCCCAGTGTGCACGATCACAAAACCTATCCATACACACCCCTCTCAGTGACCGCCTACCTGTGAGATACTCTGGAATCAACAACTTTTTCTAACTGAAGGTAAGCCACTCTTTTCAGGAAAATATTCATGTCCCTGCTTCTGTTCAGAGCTGCAAGTTCTGTCTTCCCTACTGTTTCAGTAAGGGCAGAGGAAGGAGACTGCTGAACTGCCAGCCATTTTGATTAGGGTCAGGTGAGGGAGGCACGTGGCCCATCACCCCAGTCTTCATGAGGGAGAGAAGTGCTCTTAGAATCAAGTGGCATTTATTCCTCACCAAGAGATCCACAAGGAAGATTTCTCCCTACCACTCACCTCGGGGCCTAACCACCCCCAATTCCACGACGTCCTGAGGCAACAAGGAGGTGTTCTGGCTGTATCGTTCCAGAGGAACTCACCCCACCCTGCAGCTGTGTATAGTTCAGGATAGTGAGGGAGCAGATGAAAAGAAAGTTTGAGCCAAGTTGTGGACTTGAAGGGTTTTTCCCTCTTTGAAAAGGCCCAAAAGTTTTTAGAGTAGACTTATTATGAAAAAATAAAGTGTTTTAAATATGGCACGGCTGAGGAGGGTCAAATAAAAGACCCCAGGATAAAACTGAGAAGGCCACTGTCAGGCCTCCTACAAGGGACTGGTCATCTTGTAGAAACTGAAAGAGGAAATCAGTCAGAGCTGACCTCTCTCCTTCCTTTCCCAGAGCAGAAGCCCCAGGATACCCTGAACCCACGCCCCCAGTGCACTACACAGAGAACACCACTCTCTGTTAGCGGGAACATTTATTGAGGAGGATCAGTATCCTCGGTTGTGCTAAAGAAAGCTTGCTCTCATCAGAGGGTGTGTTACCATGAAAACTGTGAGGCTTTCTCAACCAAAACTGAATGATTTCTTTGGGGACATTTTTTCTCCCTGGAAGTGTTCGAGAAGCGTTTTCTGTTTGAACAGAAGAGTCAAATCTCTGAATACAGTGCCTTCATGAGGGTTGAGGGTGGCCTGAGGGACCTGGTGTACTTGATGCATGCAGGTGGGGCTTGGATGGGGCCCAGGCTCCCTGGAGGGTGGGGAAGGGGGTTGACTTTGGCATAAATGCTGGTCCTTGAAGGCCACAACTTTCTGGGGATGTCTGATCCTGTCTCTGTTCTGTCTAACACTTTTAAATCAACTCTGATCAGCAGAGACTTGGCTGCAGGACTTGGTACCTGCCCATGCCCCTTGCTGTGGGTCAGAGAGAGCCCCATAGTTGGAGGGATGTGCCTTGTCAGGCTCTACCTGGGCCTGCAGTTCCTCCTTCTGCTGACTGAACTCCGAGGGCTCAGGTTCGTACCTACGTGCCAGTTTCTCCTCTAGGATCTTCCCAATGGCTATCATGAGCTCATGAGCTTCAGGAGGCCCACAACTCTCAAGGAGAGCTGCACTTTCAGCGGGGTCTTGGTGCTGCGCAAAGGTTGATGTGAACTTGGCTTTTTGCTGGGGACTTTCCTGCCCTGTGATTGTTCTCTTGGAAGCAAGCCACTGAAAAAATTGCCTCATTTTTTTTCTGAAGTAACTTTCAGGAGGAAGCTGTTCATTCTGTGACAGAGACGGAGAAGTGCCCTCTAATTCTGTGTCCTCAACAGGGTGTCTCTTCTGCCTGGCTTTAGATGTCCCAGCTCCTGAATCCTCACTTCCACATTCTCCTGCTTTGGAGTGCAGAGGTCTCACTCTCTTTGCAGCTGGTGGGAAATTCATATGCTGGCACTTGCATAAGACACGCTTAGAGACCCAGGGCTGTTGCCAATCTCCATTGTCCTCCAAGTGGACATGCAGCACCTGGGAAGCTCCCGTGTCCCCACTGGAGATGCTCTGGGACTGAGTCAGGGAGTTGGAAGGCAAGCTATCTAAAGTAAAGGACATGTCAGTGTGACAGGCTTGAGCCTGGGTGTTCCCTCTGCTCTTCAGTTGAAACTTCAACTCATTGTGGAGCTGTTTTTTAACGTCTGGTAGTTTACAATCTTGGAGAAGTGGTATTTTTGGTGAGGGACATTCGGTCGTCAGGGTAGTTTCTACTTTACTTGTATTGACACTTACCATTTGGGAGCTTCGTAACTCGCTGGTTGTCAAGATGTCACAGGATTGTGATTTAAGAGCACACAGCTCCTCAGCCTTGAATATCTCCCTGAAGTTCATGGCAGACATGGAAAAATGTTCTAACTTCTTCTCCACCGTCTTTTGGCCCTGAATCGTTTGTACTCTCTCACTGGAGCCCACATTCTCACCGCTTGGCTCATGTCCAGCCCCAGCTTGCCTTGTGGGCACTTCTGGACTGCATCTCTTGTGTAGTACAGTCTTACTCTGATTCACTTCGTCTTTAATGCTGTGTGGGAGGGGCTCTAAAGTCTGTCTGCCATGCTCAGTTGTCTGGACATCCTCGGCAAGCTCACGATCGGTATCAGAGTGGGATGGTTTCAGGGCTCCCCGTCCTTCATTGCCCACAGATGAGGTAGCAGGGAGAGGATGATCCAGGACGGGGACTGAACTTGTTGTTCTCACCTTGTTTCCCTGAAAACTTTGAGAGCTTCCCTCCAGGGGCTTGGAAACCTCAGCTTTGGAATCCACCCCAGAAATACAGGTGGCTGAGGAGAGAAAGTCAAATTGGGGAAGAGGCCGTGTTTTGGCATCTCTTAACTTATAGAATTTTATAGATTCAAGAACTTTGAGGGGTAGGCCCCACCTCTGACTCACACGAAACCTTATAATATGGGCTTCTAGCACCTGTCGGGTATTGGGATCAAGAAAAGAAAGCTCTAGAGTGGTAATCTGGTGGTAGACCCTACCTACTATTGTGTTTTTTGAATCTCTGCTTTTTATATTGGTGTGGGAACTCCCAGGAGGAGCAGATGGCTTGTCATCAGCCAGCCATGAAAGACACACCCCTAGGGGGATCCTCCCCTCAGTGATCTGCCAAAACTTCTTGCTTAGATGTAATGTAAGAATGGTTTTGATTTCATTTTGGTCTATGTCCTTCCTTGAGACATTTAAGAATTCATTCCCTGACTGAATGCTTGAGTGCCACACACAGTTACTTTTTGTCTCTGAGGCAGCCCTCAGACCCTTCACTAGGTAGCATTCGGAGACCCTTTGAGGGCTGTCTTCTGGGCTCTTCTCTAGGATATACCCAAGATTCCTCCTCATGTCCTTCCTTAGCTGAAGGTTTGTTGGGATCCTCCCGTGGAAGCTTCCTGGGAGACTCAATTCAGTCTCTGCTAGATCCTCGCTACTCTGGCCGTGAAGCTCAGAGAGCTGTGAATGAGCGTGTCTGCCTTTCTGCTGAGATGTTTCTGTGAATTTACACTGAGGCTCCCTCAGTGCTAGAAACTCTAGATTCCTACAGGTGTGGAGGCAGCAGTGTGGGATTAGCCTCCTTGGAGCGTGGAGCTCCAGTTTCTCCTGGGGCTCACTGGTAATATGAAAATGGCCAGGAAGGATGGAGACTGGTACATAGGCGTGGGACGACTGGCTGACCGATGAAGGCTTGGGAGCTCGAGGGCAAATGGCTTCTTGAGATTTTTGGAACCCAGGGACTACACCCCGCAAACTTTCCTGTTGCTTCTGCAACACGTGCCACTCTAGATGTTGATTTTCAGTTGAGATATGAGAGTCTGACTCATTCTGGGATCTTTGGAAAGACACTCCACAGTTCCTAATCTGGGATGGAGAGGCAGGTAGGATTGGGAGTGGGGATTGAAGGTGGGCCTGGGGCTGGACCTGCGTGAAAGGTAGGCGCTGAGATTGGGGCAGGGTTTGAGGCAAGGGTTGGGGATGTACGTTGGGGAGGGGAAGAGGGTGGGCATGGGGAAGTGGTGGAAATTCTTGATCCCACATCTTGACTGCAGAAACATTGCAGATTCCATTGAATAAGACAAAAGGAGACTCTAGTGGGGAACTACTACTAGAAACCAGGAGAGTGGCCACTAGGGACTCGCTGTGCAGAGAGGGAAGACCCCAGAAGAGCTGGCTATATTTCTGCTGCAAGTTTTCCTGCAAAGTCTTGACGTACAGTAGCTGCTGACAAATGCGCAGCTGCTCTGGTTTGCCTTTGATGTCCCAGCCACTTTTGGCGTCTGTGGTGTCCTGCAGATCAGATGGCTTCAGTGAATTTCCTGAAGATGTCTGTTGTTTTTGTGACCACATTTGTTTTGAAAATAGTGCCTCCTCCTTTTCTTTCTTCTCGAAAGTGTTGAAATCCGTTCTTCTTTTCATTTGTCTTGCCAAGAGTGCCTGAATGTTAAGGCCAAAGAAAGAATGGGTACTGGCCTCCATGTGCTTGGTAGTAGAGTCTGCCCAGAGACAGGTCTCTGGTAGATGGAGGGAAACATGCTGTCGCTGAAAATCAGCATGCGATAATGTGGGGAAGAACATGTTCTTGGCCTGAGCCTGCCAACAAGAGAATTCTGAAATTGACAGGCTTGAATGGTCAGTGCCTCTGACTGTTGGAACACAAGTGGCCAACCCAGCGGGGCGATCTGGAGATGAGTTCTCTGGAACAGGCTTCAATAAGATGGAAACTGATTTAGATCGAGTCAGAGTTAAAGGGTGGTCTGGGCGTGGTGAGACAGACAGGGTCAGTGGCGCATGATGACAAGCCAGTGAATCAGTGGGATTCATTGTCTGGGACCAATTTGGAAAGGGAATGAGATTTTGGGAAAGGGTGGGGTCAAGAGAGAAGATGGTATTCAGAGACAAAGTGTCCTCTGATGGGAGAATAGGATCTGGTGTCTGAGTGTCCTTTGGTGGGAGAGAGGGAAAGGCAAGGGGTAGGGGTGGGGAATGGTCTGCTGAGCATTTGGAATGCAAAGGAGGAAAAGGATCTGGTAGGAGAGAGTGACCTGGTGATGAGGGTGAAAGACAGTCAGCTAAGGGTGTCATTGGGTTAGGTGAGAGAATGGAGGGAGGTGGTGGGGAAGGCTCAGGCAGAGGGGCTGGTATTCGGTCTCCTGGAGCGCCTTCTGAGAAGGCAGAGGACAGAGTGAAGCATGACTCAGTTGCAGAAGCTGTGGAAGCCAGAGAGGACACAGAGGGAGTATCATCTTCCAGGTCCTCCAGGAACAGCAGCCGATTGACCTCAGCAGTTGCGCTATTACACACTTCACAGAAGGGGTCTGGACATAAGAGTTGGCGAACGCGGATGGTGTCATGATGCTGGCCCAGGGGGCTGTAGGAGACAGGAGGTACAAAGCTGTAGCCAGGACCGGAACAAACATTTGGGACCCTGCATGTATGGCAGAAGTAGGGCCACCCAATACATACTGTCCTTTCACATTGCCCCACTGTCTTGAGCTCACAATCTGCCTTGTTTCCTTCTCCCCAAGACTTTCACATTCTGACTTTGAGGACTTCCGCTCCCATGTCAATCCCAGGCTTCACCGAGGCCCTAGAAATTTATAGACTCTGCTAAAAAGAGGAATACAGGAAAGAAGGGTAATGTTTAGTCACCTTTGGAGAAGAGAAAGCACCTTTCTTGCATCCTCTGCTTCACTCTGGCAAGTTCTCCAACCTGGGAAACAAGGAAAGTGACAAAGATAGAAGCAAAGAGATCTTTTAGGAGGCTGAGTAGAATGTCCTTTAGTGGTACCTTTGGTAGATGGATCTGGAGAGCCCCAAGAATTAGGATTCAAGATCATGTGGCTAATGAGAGTAATAACAGTGCTTACATACTTGTCTTCCTTTATCATTCACAAAGGGCTTTTCTATATATTATCCCATGTGATGTTAAAGTCCACCCTGTGAGGAATGTAGGTCAGTGGTTACCTCAAAGAGGAGTCTGATCATCCAGGAAGTCAAAGTACTTGCATAAGGTCAGGAGACAGAAGTACTGACTCTTGACATCTCCCATGGCCACCTATTGGGCAACACCCATTGCCCAGGTCCATCACTGCTTCTGGCCCAGGGGTGGGCAGAGCAGGAATCTGAGAAGTGTCTTAGGTTCTGACTGCCTTCTCATGAGCCTCTCCCCTGAGGGCTGTTTCCTGAGAGGGACTGTGTTTGGCGACTAACACCCTCAGAGATCATAGACCTGGGAGCTCATGGAAAGGACAGGATGAGTCACCGTTGGAGAGCTCAGGTGGAGTAGGCAGAGCCTTACCTCTCGATGTTCCCCCTTTCCTTCTCCTCTTGGCTCTGCCCTGACGCTGAGAACAAAAAGAAAAGAATGAGGGGCTGGGCCTCATTTCTCTCGCTCCTCTCTCTAGGAAACTCAGGTATCCATTATCTGAGAATAATATGACTCTCTCTTTTAATTACTAGAACTTTATGTTCCTTCCTTTCATTAATTTTTAAAGGTGATAAGATACTTTCAATTTTTTCTTCTTTGAAAAACTCTCAGTGTTATTTTTGTCTAGGAGGTACACACTTGATATTCTCAGTCAGAAGTTCTCTGCTCAAGGAAGTCATAGAATCTGAGGCCAACAGTCACATCCGTGCTTCCTCAGATAGGACTCGGTATCCTGGAAGAGAGCTCAGGCTCTGGTCTCTGCTCAGAGGCTCAGCCCTGCTCTCCTGATCTGCCCAATACAAAGGAAGCCTTGGTCGAGTGATGCCTGATGTGGGAATATGACTCATGATCAAGTGCTGGGAACAGGGAGAGTTGTTTAGAGAGACCCCAAACTCTCTAAATAACCCAGTCAAGGACTACAGAATCACCATGTTTGTGATTTTATTTGGGAACCTGCTGCCACACCCAGACAGTCTGTGAGATTCAAATGGAAACTTTAGACCTCCCTGAACCCCTAGTTCTGCCCAGTCTCTTCCCCTAAAACAGTGATGTTCTCTCCCCTCTTTAGAGTTCCCATTTTAATTGTCTCTCTGACCCAACCAAACTCATTTAGAAATTTGAGAAGAGGAACAGGAAAATAAAGAATCATCCTTTGATGGGCAACTTCTGGTTCCAGCTCCATCATTTAAAGAGCTTGGGAGTCGTTAGTCCAGTCTTAGAAGAAGCAAAAAGCTGAACAAACTGAAAATCAGTGACTTTTCTTGGAGTCATCAGAGACTTTGAGGTCGCAGGGCAAACCACTACCCAAAATCTTCAGAGAGGGTGACGGCAGAGAATCATAGTCAGTATCAGCTTACCTGGAGCAGAAGCCCCTGGAGCCGGAAACTGGTAGAAACACATGGAGGGACACTTGGACAAACTGCTGGAGGATGCATGTGGACTAGCATGAGAGTGAGAAACTCCAGGAGTTGCTGTCTTAGGGGACCCCACCCATTCATAAGTTTTACCTCCAGGAACCCCACCAGGTTCTGACAGTGAAGAGCCATGCAGAAACTCTGATGTTTCTAGTGGGGGAGGGTGGGGAGGGAGAATGTAACCATTTTGAAAACATTGAAATATCCCAAGTGTTCTCCATTACGGAAGCCTACTGAGCCATGGAAAAGACTACCAAGCCTTATCTCACATGGGCAAAGGGAAACTACCCAGCTACAATGCCTCTAGCCTTCCTGTCTCATCTAAAGAGTGAAAAGAAAAGGAAAAAAAAGCTTGGAAACACTTGTGAACATCATGCCCAAGGACACAGGATTCCTAAAAGACTGAGATTTAATCATATCCCCTCCCCCAACACCTTACCACCACATCCACAGGGCTGCAGTCAAGTCATGGGATCATAGCAGAAGGAGCTGCAAGGCATAGGCTCTATTTAAGGAGGAGATTGAGGGAAACGTAAAGACACCAGGGGAGACAACAACAAGGACACTAGAGGAAATTGAAGCCTCTGACATCTACAGCTACAGTAAATATTAAACACAGCCCAGCACCTAGCCAGATTAACATACAACTCCACACTAAAGGTTTATTTACTTTAGTTCTTATTACCCAATACATCATGTCTGGCTTTCAACAGAAAATTACAAGGCATGCTAAAAGGCAAGAAAAAGCAGTCTAAATACACAAATCAAGCATCAAATCCACATTCAGATGCGACACAGATTTTGGAATTATCATACATAAAATCCAAAATAACGATGATTAGTATGTTAACGGCTCTAATGGAAAAAGTAGGCAGCACACAAGAACAGATTAGGAATGTAAGCAGATGGAGGGAAACTCTAAGAAAGGATCCTAAGGAAATGTTAGAAACCAAAAACACTGTAAGAGAAATGAAGAATGCCTTTGATTGGTTCATCTGTAGATTGTATATGGCCAAGGAAAGAATATGTAAGTTTGAATGTATGTCAATAGAAACTTTGCAAACTGAAATGTGAAGAGAAAAAGAGTTAAAAAAAAAAAAATTTAAAGCCCAGAATATCCAGGAACTTCAAGAGAGTTTCAAAATGTATAAGATATGTGTAATTGGAGTACCAGAAGGAGAAAAAAGAGAGAAGAGAGGGGAAGAAATATTTGAAGTAATAATGGCCAAGGATTGTCATTAATTAATGACAAATTAACCATGGATTGTACAAGCTCAGAAAAGAACCCAGCCTGGTAAATACTAAAAAAAGTCTATACCTGGACATATCATATTCAAACTGTAGGAAACCAAAAGATAAATCTTGAAAGAACCCCGAAGAAAATAATCACCCTACATCTCAAGGAACAAGTATAATTGTTATGGGCTTCTCATCATAAACCATGCAAGCAAGAAGAGAGTGGAGTGAAATATTTGAAGTATTGGTAGAAAATAAATCACCAACCTAGAATTTTTTTATCTAGTGAAATTATCCTTCAAAAGTGAAGGAAAAATGAAAACTTTCTGAGACAAAAAGTAAGGGAATTCAGCAGCAGCAGTCCTGCCCTGCAATAAATATTTTTAAAAAGTTCTTGAGGGAGAAAGAAAATGATCACTTGGATCTACATTAAAAAAGGGAAGAGAAGGAATAAATTAAGGTAAAATAAAACTTTTATTTTTGTTATTCTCAATTGACCTAACAATGATAATGTATTGGGTGATGATAGTGTATGGATAAGTGAAATGAATGACAACAATGTTACAGGGGACTTAAATCAGTTGTAAATGTATATTGCTAAGTCCAGGGCAACCACTAAAATATTTTTTAAAGAACAATTGATAGGCTAGGAGACAAGAGAAAATGGAATCATAGAAAATGCTTGTTTAAAACCAGAAAAGGCAGAAAAAGTGGGGAAGTAAAAAGAATAGGTCTAATGAATAGTAAACAGTTACAGACATTGTAGATATTAATCCAACTATATAACAAAAATCCCTAAATGTAGATGGTTCGAATTCACCAATTAAACGACAGAGACTGTGAGAGTGGATAACAAAACAAGACCCAATTAGATGTTGTCTACAAAACACACACTTAAAAACTAAAGATATATTGGGGCCGGCCCTGTGGCTTAGCGGTTGTGTTTGCACACTCTGTTTCGGTTGCCCAGGGTTCACTGGTTCAGATCTGGTGGACCTATGCACTGCTCATCAAGGCATGCTGAGGTGGTGTCCCACATAGAGCAACTAGAAGGAAGTACAACTATGACATACAACTATCTACTGGAGCTTTGTGGAGGAAAAAAATAGGAAAAAAAAAAGATACAAATTGAGTAAAAATAAAGAGACAGAGGAAAATGTACCATGCTAACACTAGCCAAAAGAAAACAGCACTAACTATATTAATTTCAAAGCGGACTTCGGGACAAGGAAAATTATCGGGGATAAAGAGGGGCATTAATGAGACACACAACCCTCAACATGTATACATCTAACAACAGAGGGTCAAAATATGTGAGGCAAAAACTGGTAGAACTACAGGGAAATAGATGAATCCATTGTTATTGTTGTATATTTAAACCCCTCTATGAGAAATGGACTGTTTGTACAGTTGGAAAATCAATGTGGATATAGTTGACCTGAACAGCACCATCAATCAACTTGATCTAATTGACATTTATAGACTACTTCATTCAACAGCAGAATACACATGTGCTGGGCCACAAAACACACTTTCACAAATATAAAATAGAGATCATACAAAGTGTGTTTTCAGACCATAATGGAATTAAACTAGAAATCAATTAGAGAAGGATATCTAGAAATCCCAAAATGTTTGGAGATTAAACAACACACTACTAAACACATTGGTCAAGGAAGCAGTCTCAAGATAAAAAAAATATTTTAAATAAAAATTAAAATACAACTTATTAAAATTTATGAGGTGCAGCAAAAGCAGTACTTAGAGGGAAATTGATAGCATGGAATGCATCTATTTGCAAAGAAAGATTTAATATTTCTGAGGGACTCTGATTTACTTACCTGATTGATGTCTCTCTCTTTCCAAAATATTGGGAAATGTGGATTCCTCTTTAGGTAGCACAGTGACAGAAGAAGGACCCCCACCCCACATAGAAAGGGAAAGATGGGAATACCTAGGAACTCAAGCTGGAGCTCTGCCATGGTGCAGTAATGCTCCTCAGACAAAGAGGGTCGTCCGCATCATCAGAAGTGCCTTGCTGCCTCAGGCAGCTGGGCATTAAGAGTGCACATTCTAGACTAGAGTTCCACGCCCGCATCATAGAGCTTTAGCACAGACGCCAAAGGTTCTTGAGGGTGGGGGAGGGGACGACACAGGAGATGTGAAGCCACGATTCCTCCCCCACCATGCAGCCCAGCAGATTGGTCCATCCCTCTGGGGCCTTTTAGATACCTCCAACTTGCCTTCCAACTCCACCCATTCATCATAGCATATATTTACCTGAAGTTTTCTGTTTATTCTGTTACCCAGATATTGCCTGAGGCCCTTTTACTGCTTGGTGATCTCCTTTCGGACCCCACATCATCTTTGAAAGTTGGCTGTGCCCAGGGATTTACACCCACAAGATCTCCTCTGCCATCAACTACAGCTTCCCCTCATACATAATGTGTTTTTACCTGTATGAAACCAGAAATATACTCAGCAGCAGCCCCACCCCCCATAGCTCCTCAAAAGAATCCAGTTTCACCAGAAAGCATGAGAGAGCAGAGTAGCCTGTACCAACGAACAGAAAGCATGAGAAAGAGGGAGATAAGGGCATGGCACACCCATGGACCCATGGCAAACAGCTTAAAAATCTTTAGTGATTCTTTTTTTCCCCAAGTTCCTCTTAGGCTATTTAGCCCCTAAGGGTTCTCAAATCTAGCCCCCTCCACCCATACAGTGTCTCACTCTGCTGGTCCCTCTTTGTCTTCTCTGCCAAATCTGCCCTTCCCAGCAACATTTTAAATTTTTCCATTATTTTACGGAGCAATTGTGCTGGACCACAGCCTGCAAGATCAAACTCATGTGGGTTTAGGGACTGGGCCAGTCCTCCACCGGATTTCCATTTTCCAAAAATGTGTTGACATCCTTTGTCATATCTTCTCCCCTTCTTGTCATCCTCAAGTGCCTTATTCTTTTTAAATCCTTTACTGGTTTTAACAGCTTTATTGAAATATAGTTCGCATACTATACAATTCACCCATTTAAAGTGTATAATTCCGTGATTTTTAGCATACTCACAGACGTGTAACTGTCACCACAGTCAATTTTAAAACCTTTTCCTGACTTCAAAAAGAAACCCCACAACCTTTAGCTATCATTGCCCTCTCCCCTCATCCCCCCAGCCCTAAGCAACCACTAGTCTACTTTCTGTCTCTCTAGATTTCCCTATTCTGGATATTTTGTATGAATGGGATCATATGAGGTTATTTGTGACTGGCCGCTTTGACTTAGCACAATGTTTTCAAGTTTTATGCATGTTGTAGCATGGATCAGTACTTTTTATTGCCAAAAATTATTACATTGTGTGGATATACCGTATTTTATGTACTCATTCATCACTTGATGGGCGTTTAGGTTGTTTCCACCCTTTGACTATTATAAATAATACTGCCGTGGACATTTGTGGATAAGTTTTTGTGTGGGCATATGTTTTCATTTCTCTTGAGTATATACCTAGAAGTGGAATTGCTAGGTCTTATGGTAACTCTATGTTTAACTTTTGAGGAACTGCCAGACTGTCTTCCAGAACAGCTGCACTGTTTTTCATTCCCACCAGCAGCGTATGATGGTTCCAGTTTCTCCACGTTCTCAACAACACTCGTTATTATCTGACTTTTTGATTCTAGCCCTCCCTGTGTATGTGAAGTGCTGTCTCCTAGTGGTTTTGGTTTGCATTTCCCTGATGACTAATGATGTTGAGCATCTTTTCATCCAATCTGTTGATGGCATTTGGGGAAGGAGGGGAAATAGACAAGTGTGTTTGATCTACTGTGTTTAACTCGAAACACAATAGCTCGTTTTAAAATGTATGACAGGAAGCCAATTGTCTTCTAAATATTTGAAAACATATAGTGATGTGAAGTCCTTCTCAACGTGTACCGTTGTCTACTTCTGTACTTGTTGCGTGCTGTAGTTAGTGTGTGATTAAGGGACTGCAACACTGTGCACTGAATTTGCTCAGTAGGATTATTTTCTGTGTGGGTTGAGGGAGGAGGAATCCACTAAAATGATTCCTCAGGCTTGACTACAGGGCAGAGCAGAACTGATGGCCAAAGCCTCTAAGGCTTTTCGTCACCGATGCTGTGTCCATCTGCTGTGGATCAGTGTGCTCCACAGGTAGTGAATATCAAGGAAGTGTGAGAGCTGTGATATGGGCACAAAGCATACGTCTGAGAGACGGATGGCAGGATGTCCCAATGGGCTTTTGCCCTTTAACCGTGGTGTAGGAGATGGGACGTATCACAGGTGCCAGATGATAACGGAAAGCTGGATGAGGGGTACGTGGGAAGTTACACTGTTCTTGTGCATGTTTAAACATTTCTGTAATTGAAAGCTTAAAACAGTAATAGTTGCATGCCTATAAGGAGAGGGAGGGACCGAGAGGATACCTGGCAAGGGGGCTCAGTCCATCAAGACCAGGGTTTAGCTCTCTCTCAAAAAGGACACTTCAGGAAGTGCAATTCCTTTGAGGTTAGGAGGAAACCTCTTTTCATATAACAGGAAAGGAGGAACGGGAAAGTGTTTTTGTGAAGATTTTTTGATGGAAAGTTCCCATCTCATGGCTTCTGGCTCCTCTGTGAGTGGTGGTCCAGGACATGTGCTGAGCAGTGGGGACGGCCTAAGTTTGAGGAAAGTGAAGGAGATTTGAAATAAATTTGAGTAGCATCAGAGAGAGAATGGCCTAAGAAAACAGTGACCTAAGCTCCGTTTGTTTTGTTGTTCACATGTTAGTAAGCATGGGGTAATTAATTGTCGAATAAGTGAATGATTTCCTCGTAGTGCTGGGGCCGAATTTCTCGTGGCACCAGTAGACTCGATGGTGAGATTTAATCCAGTATTGATCAGTTACTTATAGGAAGTCGTTCCTGGAAAAGGCAGAGAGATGGGATTTTGGCAGACAGGAAGGATTAAAGGGGATTAGATGGGGCCCATTTGTGGTGAAGCTTTTAAAATGTTGTTTACCTAATAGACCATCAAGTCTGCCTTGGAGAGGGAGGAAATGAAGACAAGAGCTTGGTGGATAGACGAGGAGTAAGTGGAAAAATGAATGGCTTGGAGTTGAAAAATTAACAAGGGGCATATGAACTGGGGGATGAGGCCAAAGGGTGGAATGTCAGACCGTATTAATCCAGATGGCAGAAGCGATCCTGGTGATAAGCTCTGGAGTGTGGCAGTAACTGCACTGGAGTGGAAGTAGAGGACCCTAAGATGAGATGATGTAGAAACTGAGAGGCTGGGCTAGTGGCTGGTCCACCCACATGGATGTTAGAGCCTCCACGGCCTCCTCACCTCCTCAGGTTCCCTACCCTGGGCCCCATCCCACCTATTGTCCCTCCCAGGGCCTCCACAGCATCTGCATTCTTTCTTTGACCCCAAGCTTCAGACATTGTAGGGTCATTGGCATAACTCTGGACAAGAAGATATTGTAGGGTCAATGGCATAACTCTGTGCAAGAAGATAAAGTGTGGGAGTGAGAGAGGGCTATGGGGGACATCGGTTTTGTTTTTGTTTTTTGTTTTAACACCCGGCGTTCACAAGTCTTTCTGGAAAAACGACCTCAAGTGCTCTCTAGGATACTCACCCCATATGTGAGTCCCATTCTGTACAGTGGAGTGGCCTTCCCTCCAGACCCCTATTGTAAGGGTGGGTATGTGTGCAGTCCATGGGGAGCCCCCCAGATATCTGTAACCTGGTGCATAGTCTAGGACTCACCTCTGGTTCACGAGCTGCAGGTGTTCTGTGGGAGACCTACCATGGCTCCACCGAGGCCATGAACGTCAAAGGTGGCACCTCCATCCTGATAGGTGAACTGTACACACTAAGGGCAAGATCTTGTATATTTGCATCCAGCATGGATGGAAGGAAAGCACCAAGATCACCTTTCCCTAAGAGGGAGATGCCATGCCTGCAGATATTGTTTCAGTACCCAAAGAACAGCCCTGTGCCTTTTGGTATAAGGCATCGGTGTGCTGTGCGTGCTCAGATCAGCCTCAAGGAGGTAGAGCCTGGATCAGATTGAGGACGCGGGGGAGCAGGACAGGCTCACAATATGGATGACGTGGCATAAACCTTTGTTCCACCAGCAGGGTCACTCTTTCCCCTCTTCATTTTTTCTTCCCTCCCCACTCCCTCTAAGGCATCTTTTCCTTACTCTCAGCTTTATTTTTCCCTGGGAGGTAGGTGGCTGCCTGGTCAACATTGCTACCACTGGCAGCTGAGTGATGCTTTTGCTCTGCAACAAAATGTTGTCACTCTGCAGCCTGAAGAAATACCCGGCAAGGGGAACCACTTGCCCCAGGTGGATTTCCAGCAGGGAAACCTCAGTGTCAAGTCTCAAGTGTGCTTCCCCAACACATTGCCATGACCCATATGACAGATTCTTAAGCAGCATCTATGCTGTTCCTAGCCCCTGCCCCACCAGCCCAGGATCCACTGCAGCAATACCCACCCTTGCCAAACACTCCCATCCAGGGTTCACCCACCTCTGGGGTCCTCTGGTCACCGACCTCTAAATCATGATGAAGCCAGTTTCTTCTTCACATTATTTTCTGAAAAATCTACCTGTCCTTGACCCTCTTCAGGTATAGAAGACCTGTCTTCCCTACTGCTCTGAGGATAGAAAACATTTAATGAGGGCAAGGTGTGGGCTGCTCTACTTTCTTTTTTTTATTTTTTATTTTTTTTTTTTTGAGGAGATTGGCCCTGAGCTAACATCTGTTGCTAATCTTCCTCCCTTTTTTTCTTTTTCTCCCCAAAGCCCCCAGTACATAGTTGTATATCCTAGCTGTAGGTCCTTGTATTTCTTCTATGTGGGATGCTGCCTCAGCATGGCTTGATGAGCGGTGAGTAGGTCCGCGCCCAGGATCCGAACCGGCAAACTCCGGGCTGCCAAAGCAAAACTCGTGAACTTAACTGCTGTGCCACTCGGCCGGCCCCTACATTTTTATTAAGGCTAAGCTAAGAGGCAGGAAACAGAGCCCATCTCAGACTTCATCAGGGAGGAAATGGGCTTTGGGGGGGCACGTGATATCAATTTCTCCACAACAGCTCCGGGAGACTGGCCACCTTTTAGAAGCCAAAGGAAGCAATTAGTAAGAGCTGAACTAACTAACTCCTTTCCCTAAGCATGAGTCCTGAGCTATCCAAAACCCATGCCCCCAACACAATACACAGAGAAGACTTAACTATTATTAGAGGATCATTTATTGGGGAGAATGAGTATTCTCCCCAAGGAAGGAATTATTTTGGGGTGGGAAATTTTCCTGTCTGGAAATGCTGGAGAAGCATTTTCTGTTGAAATAGCAGAGACAGATCTCTGAACACAGTGCCTTCATCAGAGGTGAGAGCGACCGGAGGCCCCTGGCCAGCTTGATGCCTGCAGGTGGGGTTTGGGTGGGGCACAAGCTCCCTGGGGGGCACGGATGAGGGAGGTTTCTGACCCCATTGCGGATCTTTCACAGTTTTCAGGGGGTGTCTGTCCTCGTCTCTGCTCCGTCTAACGCTTATAGGATAACTCTGGCTGCCAGTGAGAGCTTCCTGGCGGCAGGACTTGGTGTTTGTTGCTTTGCAGGAGGGAACCCTGTAGTTGGAAGGATGCCCCTGGACAGGCTCTGCCCTGCCCTGTGCTTCTGCCTTCTGCTGAGTTTTCCCAGACTTCCTCGGGGAGGGAAGGGGCCCTTGAGGGCAGGTGGTATCTATCACATGCCTACGCCCCAGTTTCTCCTCTGGGAACTTCCCAGCGTCTGTCATGGTCTTCTGAGCTGTGGTTGTCCCAGTAACAGCAGCTCTCCTTGTAATTAGACCTCTGCTCTGTGCAGATGATATGGGGCTGCCCTTTCCCTGGGAATTTTCTTGCCTTTTGCCTTCTATCCCGGGATGAAGCCATTGCAAAAAGTGGTTCATTTTTTTCCTGAAGAGGCTCTCAGGAGGAGGCTGTCCCTTCTGTGATGGGATCTGGGAAGACTTGCTCCCAAGCGTCTCCTCTAGTGGCATGTCCTGAGTAGGCAAACTCTTCCTTCTACGTTGGGATGTCCCCAACCCTGCATCCCCTCCACCACGCTCTTCTGCTTTGGGCCTTGTAGGGCTCACTCTCTCTGCAGCTGGTGGGAAATTCTCATCGTGGCACCTCCTTAAGACATGTTTAGGGACCCAGCTCTCCTGCCGCTGCTCCAAGCTGATTCCTCTGTCCTCCAGATGGACATGCAGCACCTGGGAAGCGCACGTGTCCCCACTGGAGACACCCTGGGTATGAGTCAGTGAGGCCTTGTCAGTCAAGCTCTCTGAGGCAAGGGGCCTGTCAGTGGGTTGGCCTTGGGCCTGGCTCTGCTCCCTCTTCTCCAGTTTAGACTTTAATTCTCTCAACAGCTGTTCTTTAAGGTCTGATGATGTAGGATCTCGGGGAACTGATGTTTTTGGCAAGGGGCTTTCAGTGGTCACAGTAATTTCTACTTCCTTCTCATTCGCATTTATCATTTGGGAGCTTCCTGGCTTGCTGGTTGTCAGGATGTTACCAGTTTTCGATTGAAGAGCATTGAGCTCCTTGGCCCTGAATATCTCCCTGGACACGTTGGGCACAGAGAGAGGTTCTGACTTCTTCTCCATCTTTTTGCCCTGTCGCATTTCTGCTCTATCACTGGAACTCACTCTGTTATCCTTTGGCACATGTCCGACCTCGGCTTGCCTTGCGGGCAGCTTTGGGGGGTGTCTGTCATACAGTCGAGTCTGTCTCTGACTTGCTTTGCGTGTGATGCCGTGTGTGACAGGCTGGAGAGTCTGTCTGGCACCTTTACTTCTCTGAACATCCTCTGCAAGCTCTTGGTTGATACCAGAGGGTGATTGTCCCAGGGTCCCCGGTCCTTCCCTGCCCACAGGTGAGGTGGCTGGGAGAGGACGACCCAGGACTGGGGCTGAAATTGTTGTTCCTACTTTTTCTCCACGAAGAGATTTAGAACTTCCTCTGAGGGGCTTGAAGCCCCCAGATTTGGAGTCCACCTCAGAAATCAGGTTGGTTGAGGAGGGAAAGTGAGAACGGGACAGGGACTGGGATGCGGCATCTTTCAGTTTAAAGATCTCTATGGATTCAAGGACCCTGCGGGGAAGGCCCCACAGCATCCTCATACGAAACCTTTTAATATGGGCTTCCAGCATTTGTTGTGCTCTGGAATCAATGAAGGAAAGCTCCTGGAAGGTATTCAGGGAGTGGTCCCCACCCAGTGATGGTGGCAGACTTCTCTTTTTTATTTGGGTGTGGGATTTGTCAGAAAGCAGCAATGTCTGCTTGATAGCATGCCGTGAACTATGCACAGTTCCAGGGAGCCGACCCTCACTGATTTCCTCAAACTTCTTGCTCAGATGTACTTTCAGGACATTTTGAAGTTGTTTCTGATCTAGATTCCCCGCTGAGGCCCCTGAGTTTTTCCCTGACAGACTCGGCATGTGACTACTTAGGTCTTTCTCAGAGTCATAGCCCAGATCCTTATGGGAAGAGGTCTCTGTGTCGCTCAATAGATGAGCTTTGGAGCCATTCTCTGGGCTGTGCTGCTGATCCTTCCCCACGTCCTTCTCTAGCTGAAGCAGTTCTGAGCCCCTCTCATGGAAGCTTTCAGGTTGGCTCAATCCAACATTTAGCTTTTTGTTCACAGAGATCAACGAGAGTCCGTGACTGCTCTCCAACTCAGATGTCTCTGCAAAATTGGTCGGAGGCATCATCAGTGACAGAGACTCATGGATCCTGCGGGGTAGGCCCCACCGGTGTTGGATGAGCCTCTTTCGAAGGTGATGGTCTAGTTGCTTCCGCAGCTCATCACTGAGAGGAAACTCTGCGGGAAGGATGGAGACTGAACCATGGGCCTGGGAGGCCCGGCAGCAAGTTGAGTTGGGAGCTGAAGGACAGAAGTCCTCCTGAGATCTTTGGAGCACAGATGGTAAACCCCACAAACTTTCCTGTTGTTTCTGCAACACATTCCATTCCAGGTGTTGAATTTCAGATGTGCTGAGAGACTCTGGTTCATTCTGGGGTCTGTGGAAGCACACTCCACAGATCCTAATCTGGGGTCGAGGACCAGATGGTAGGATTGGGAGTGGGCATTGAAGGTGGGCCTGGGGCTGGTCCTGACTGAGAGGTAGGGGCTGAGATTGGGGCAGGGGTTGAGGCAAGGGTTGAGGCTCTATCTCAGGCAAGGACAGAGGTAGGGAATGGGGAGGTACTGGGGGTTCATGGTCTGTGGAGGCATTCGAGATGGTATTGAAAATGAAGATTGAGGAAGAGTCACCTGACCCATGGACAGCAGAGGTGAAGGACTCGCTGTGCAGAGATGGGAGACCCCAGAAGAGCTGGATACGTTTTTGCTCTAAATGGTCCTCCAAGGTTTTAGGATATGAGGGCTGCTGTTGCACGTGCAACTCCTTTGGTTTGCCTTTGCCGCTCCAAAAAGGAAGGGAGACGGCTGAGTCATGCTTATCAGCAATTGACTCTAACATTTTCCCCGAAGAATTTAGCTGGTCATCTGCCCCAAATTCTTTTGGAAAAGAACCGCTTTCCTTGTCCCTTTCCTTCCGCATCAGGAAGTCACTCCTCTTTTGGACTTGTCTCTCTAGGAGTGCCCGGATATCAGGGCTGAGAAACGAGAGGTTACCAGGCTCTATAAGGTTGGCTGCAGGGTCTCTCTCAAAAGAGGCCTCTGAAGAATGGAGGGCAAGAAACTCCTGATGAAAATCACATGGTGGCAAGGTGGAAGGGAACAGGTCTTTGGCATGAGCTTGCCACCGGGAGAATTCTGAAATTGACAGGCTTGAATGGTCAGTGCCTTTGATTGTTGGGCCACAAGTGGACAACCAACCAGGGCTATTTGGAGATGAGCTCTCTGGAATAGGCTTCAATAAGATGGAAACCGATTTAGATTGAGTCACGGTTAAAGCACAGTCTGGTGGTGGTGAGACAGACAGGGTCGGTGGTGCGTGATGAGAAGCCAGTGAATCAGTGGGATTCATTGTCTGGGACAAATTTGGTAAGGGGTTGATATCTTGGGAAAGGGTGGGGTCAAGAGAGAAGATGGTATGCAGAGACAAAGTGGCCTCTGGTTGGAGAACAGGATCTGTCATCTGAGTGTCTTGTGGTGGGAGAGAGGGAAAGGCAAGGGGTTGGGGTGGGGAATGGCTTGCTGGGAATTTGGAATCCAAGGGAGGAAAAGGCTCTGGTGGCAGATGGTGACCCGGTGGTGAGGGTGAAAGACAGTCAGCTAAGGAGGGGGGCCGTGGGGAAGGCTCAGGCGGAGGGGCTGGTATGAGGTCTCCTAGAGGGACTTCTGAGAAGGCAGAGGACACAGTGAACGATGACTCAGTCACAGAAGCTGTGGAAGCCATGGAGGACACAAAGGGAGTATCGTCTTCCAGGTCCTCCAGGAACAGCAGCCGATTGACCTCAGCAGTTGCGTTATTACACACCTCACAGAAGGGGTCTGGACATAAGAGTTGACGAACGCGGATGGTGTTGTGATGCTGGCCCAAGGGGCTGCAGGAGACAGGAGGTACAGAGCTGCAGCCAGGACCAGAACAAGGAAAGGAGGACCTGCTGGCCTGGCAGGGGAGGGGCCACCTGAAGCCTGCTGCCCCTTCACATCCCCCCACATCCGTGACTTCACAATACACTCAGTAGCCCTCACCCCAAGGCCTTCATTCCGAAAGCCGTTCCTATGGCTGCCCGCTCCCATGACTACTGCAGGCTGCACCAAATCACTGGAGTTACATAGAACATGCTAAAGGGGGCTCAGGAAGGAAGGGGAAAGACTAATCACCTTTTCAGAATAGAAATCAGCTTCCTTTTCTCTTCTATTTCCCTCTGGCAGTAGCTCCAACCTGGGAAATCAGCAGAGTGGGTTAAAAATGGAGTGAGTAGAAGTATAGGTGTTATACAGGAGTCCCTTTATGGGAGACCCTTGGGATATTAGACTCTGAAAGCCCCAGGAATCAGCAGATGGGGTCAAATGGTTAGTGGTAATATTAACAAGGTTCACATGTGTATGTTGCTTCATTTATAAAGTACTTTCACATACAGTACCCTATGTGATGTTCCAAACCACCCTGTGAGGAGTGTAGGTCAGTGGTTACCTCAAAGAGGAGTCTGATCATCCAGGAAGTCAAAGTACTTGCACAAGGTCAGGAGACAGAAGTTCTGACTCTCAACATCTCCCATGGCCACCTACTGGGCAACACCCATTGTCCAGGTCCATCACTGCTTCACGCCCAGGGGTGGGCCAAGCAGGGAATCTGAGAAGTGTCTCAGGTTCTGACTGCCTTCCTGTGAGCCTCTCCCCTGAGGGCTCTGTTTTCTGAGAGGGACTGGGTCTAGCGACTAACATCCTCAGAGATCATGGAGCTGAGAGCTCATGGGAAGGACAAGGACAGGAACAGTCACCCTTGGAGAGCTCCCATGGAGTAGGCAGAACCTTACCTCTCGATGTTCCCCCTTTCCTTCTCCTCTTGGCTCTGCCCTGACGCTGAGAACAAACAGAAAAGAATGAGGGGCTGGGCCTCATTTCTCTCGCTCCTCTCTCTAGGAAACTCAGGTATCCATTATTTGAGAATAATATGACTCTCTATTTTAATTACTAGAACTTTGTGTTCTTTCCTTTTATCAATTTTTAAAGGTGATAAAATACTTTCAATTTTTCCTTGTTTGAAAAACTTGAAGGATTTTTGTCTATGAGGTCCACACTTGATATTCTTTTTTTTTTACTATTTTTTTTATTGTGGTAACATTGGTTTATAAAATTATATAAATTTCAGGTGTACACCATTATATTTCTGTTTCTGCATAGTGTACATCATGTTCACCACCCACAGACTAATTACAATCCATCCCCACACAGATGCATCTAATCATCCCTTTCACCCTCCTCCCTCCCCACTTCCCCTCTGGTAACCACCAATCCAATCTCTGTCTCTATGTGTTTGTTTTTTGTTGTTTTTATCTTCTACTACACACTTGATATTCTCAGTCAGAAGTTCTCTGCTCAAGGAGGGCGTAGAATCTGAGGCCAACAGTCACATCTATGCTTCCTCAGATAGAGCCCTGTATACTGGAAGAGACCTCAGGCTCCGGTCTCTGCTCAGAGGTTCAGCCCTGCTCTCCTGATCTGCCCAATACAAAGGAAGCCTTGGTCGAGTGACGCCTGACACCGGGATATGACTCATGATCAAGTGCTGGGAACAGTGTTTCCCTGCACAGATCCCAAACTCTCTAAATAACCCAGTGCAGGGCCACAAAATCACTGTTTTGGGATTTTTATCCAGGAATCCTCCACCACACCCAGATGGTCTGTGAGCTTCGAATAGAAACAGTCTCAGCTGAACTCCTAGCCCTGCCCAGCCTGTTTCTCTAGAAGGATAATGTTCTATCCTCTACTCAGACTTCCCATCTTGGGTGTCTCTCTGAGCCAACCAAACTCATTTTGTGGGACTAGAAATGGAAACAACAATAAGGGATCTCTGTTGGGGGCTTGCCCAGGGATCTTTACCTTTTGGAAGACTTTGGTTTCCCAGCAGGTTGGTGCAGATGGAATCCCCACCAGCAAGCACAGGAACAGAAGGAGCAACCACAACCCACACACAATGGTGAGGTTGGGGTCAGTATCTAAGAATGTTGAGCAGACGCTCGGACACACCTCAATAAGGCTATTCAGAAATGAGAGAACATTGCATTGACTGAACTCCATTGTCTGAATCGCAAGGCTGCCTGAGGCAACTGAGCTCTGAGTGTTCAGGGGCTGGACTATAGTCCCAAGCCTGCATCACAGAGCATTGAAGAGTCACAAAGGGTTTCAGAGGGTGGGGGAGGGGACAGCACGAAGAGGGTGTTCCCTGAGCCCCTCCCCCACCCACCAGACTAGCAGATCTCTCCACCTCTCCTGGGCCCTCTAGGTCCCTCTACCTGCCCTGCCATCCTGTTTTCCAACTCCGCCCTTTCATCCTATCATATAATTACATTAATTAAATTTTCTGCTTGTGTCATCTGTACCCCAGATATTGCCTGAGTCCTCCTGTACTGTTTGGAGAACTTGACTTTGGTTTCACCAATTCCGCTGTCTTGAAAGTCTGAGATGCCTGGAATTTTTGCTTGTATCCAGACATTTACACTCAGAATCACATATGTCCTCAAATCCGTCTTTGCTTTAGCATGTTTTTGCCGTACATGAACCCTGATATAGAACTTAAAGTTCTTGTATGCTTATTTCGTTTTGTGAATGTTGAACAGGAAATTTAATTTTTTTGCTTCACTCAGCCTTTCCTATCTTCATTCAGTGGGGCTGACTCAAATTATTGAAATGAAGAAAATTCATTATTCATCATTCACAAAACTAAAATCAGTACAGGCACATATCGCTTAACGAAAGGGATATGTTCTGAGAAATGCATCATTAAGCGATTTGTTTTTTGTGTGAACGTCATAGAGTGTACTTACACAAACCTAAGCGGCATAGCCTAGTACACACCTGGGCTATATGATGCTACTCTTGTGGGAGCACTGTCGTATATGTGGTCCGTCGGTGACCAGAACATTGTTAATGCCGTTACTCATTGCATGACAGTTGTGTATGACAATAACAAAATGGAGTAACATATACGAAGCCTTCTAAAAGGGATTTGTGAGTTCATTAAGGAAGTAGGGCTTATGCACACACAGCATGCCTACCACAAGATGTTAACTGAATTTTGAACTGTACCTGACACCAGAGGTCACATCTTGAAGTGTTTCCTCATTCCAAGAAGGGACAGTCTGCCTAGATGCAACTCAAGGACCAACTACGTGCTGGCAGGTCAGCTCACCCCATGCCAGAACTAATCATTAACTGTTCATTGTAAACCTTTGTAAGGCTGTGTGCTTTGCCCTTATAAACCCCTGCCTTTTTCTTCTTCAGAGCACATTTGAGCTTCTACTTGAATCTATGTTTCTTGAATTGGAATTCTTGAAACTCCAAATAAACTTTTTGCTTCTTTTGTGGTTTGTGCCTATTTGTTGACTTTACATGGTGTCAGAAGTGGGATCCATAACTACTGACCTCCGATTCTGGCACCTCTTCACAGACAGGAGGAAGGCGCCTGCAAAGAATCTTTTCTGCTCTATTGTCTCCTCCTGATGGCTGTGGTTACTGGTGGTAAGTCCTCCTTGGCCTGGATCTCCCATTTTTGGTAGAGGTCCAGACTCTTTATTTGGGTGTCCTTTGATACCTGTTTTGGCTGTCCTTTTGTTGTCAGCTTTGTTAGGACCTTCTGTTTGTTTGGTTTCTTTGTTGGGCCTTTGATCCTTTGGTAAGTACAGAGAAATGGGAAGTGCATTTTCTAAGGGGACAGCCGAAGGGCAGTCCCCGCGGGACTCCTGCTTGTTTTATGTTTAAAGAATATGGACCTTCTACATGTAGATTTTTGTCCCACTGGGCTCACATTTCTCAGGATGATTTAAGGCTTCACTGCCCTAAATGGGGCGCCTTTGAAATTCCTAAATTGGTTTATCTGTGCGTTCAATTGGAAAAAAGGCTATCGAACCAAACAAATCAAAGGAGAAGCTTATTTTAATTGGTATCCTGAGGCCTCTAAATGGAACACTGAATAGGTCATTTCCCTACAAGCCCATTAATTCTAAACTTACTGAAGTCAATTCAGATCTCTCTCAAAGGCTTGCAAAACTAGAAAGATCAGCCAATGCTTTCTCTGGTGCTGCAGCTGCTTCTGCTCCTCCCCTACCCCAACCTTTGCTTTCCCACCTCTGTATCCTTCTGTGGATGGACTTCCTTTTTATAATGATGACACTAAAGCTCTCCTTGATTGCCCTGCACTAGCAGCTCCCTTTAAAGACAGGAGATGGAAATAACCCCACAATATCCTACAACCTCTGGACAAAATCTGAATTATTAGCTGTGACTAAGGGAGTCCCCAATCCCAAGGAAGACCCTCTTAAATTTGCAAAAGAATTTGAACTAATTATTGAAACTTATCAACCTGGCTCTTCAGATTTGTATCAACTTATCCACATGCTTGTGGGAGAAGGGAAAACCAAAGAATGGTTTCTAAAGCAGGCTGAAACAATCCCATGGACGACTTTCTAAGTAAGGCAAGGGAGCCATGGGAGATGTTGATGTTAGCTAAAAGACTTCCCGAAAAAACTCCTAATGTCTTCCCAAAGACTTTTGACTGGAAAAGGATTCAGCAAGGTATACGTAAATCCAATGAATCTGGGTTTGACTGTTTTGACAGGTTTGAGAAGGCTTTTAAACAATAGTGTGAAATTGATCTCACTGATGACAAAACTTCCTCCCTGAATGATTCAACTTTTGTCAATGGTTGGAAGATGAAATTGCTACTCTTGTCAAGAGACATGCATTTAACTGGGCCACCATAGAAATACATGATTTTGTTAATTTAGCTGAACAGTCATCTAGAACAATCCAAAAGGCAGCGAGAAAGAAAACTGGCAAAGCCCTCAACATTAAAGTCCAGGTCGCATAAATCATGCAGGTTCAGATGTCGCAACTAAAAGACAAGTCTCCTCAGACCAATAGGACTTCTCTGGAAGGTGTCTGTCATCACTGTAAAACATGAGGCCATTGGAGAAAAATTGTTATATCCTAAAAAGGAAAAATCAGGCCCCCTAGCAAGAATCTCGGTTTTGACTGTCTGTTCCAAAAGGGAGAGCCTTACAGTCATTTCAGTAATACAGCTGCTCTGAGGATTTAAAGCAGACATTTCCTCCTAGCCAATTTCTTAGGGGAAATTGAGTTAATAATTGGAGGTGAGGTCACCAGAGCCCTTATCCATATGGGGGCCACCTTATCAGTTGTCAACTCCACCAGCCTTTCTTGTCCCCTTTCTTGGAGTTCAGAAACCATACAAATGGTGGGGGTGTCCAATCGGCCCATGACTCTTTTTAAGTCACTCCCAATTTTTATTCAGTTAGGCTCAATATCAGGATCTCACCCATTTTTGCTGGTCCCCTCTGCTCCTGTACATTTACTTGGGAGTGATTTCCTTGAAACTTATGAAGCCCACATCTCTTTCTCTCCAAAGGGGGAAATATTTCTTGAATTAAGAGACCCTAATCTTAACTGTTCTTCTATGGATAACTCTGCTTGTGTAATGGTTTCCGTCCTTGTCTTACCCACTGAAGTCAAAAAGCAGCAGACTCCTATCTCAGATGCTGTTCCTGACTGCCTCTGGTCAGAAAGCTCTATGGATATTGGCTGTCTTCACTCTGCCATTCCAATAAAAATTGAGGTGGGTCCAAATAAGCCCTTACCTCAGGTTAAGCAATATCCTTTTCATGCAGAAGCAGTTGAAGGTATTAAGCCTATAATTGAGGAATATCTAAAACAAGGGCTCATTATTCCCTGCACAAGTCCTTGCAATTCTCCCATCCTTCCTGTACATAAACCTCATGGAAAAGGATGGAGATTTGTACAAGATTTGAGAGCCATCAATAACATTCTAATACCCTGGCACCCTGTTGTCCCCAACCCTCATACCTTACTGTCTGCTGTTTCTCCAAATAGCAAGTTCTTTACAGTCATAGACCTTTGTAGTGCCTTTAGCATTCCTGTAGATCCTGATAGCCAATTTTTATTTGCCTTCACTTGAGATGGACAGCAGTACACATGACAGTCATGTCTCAAAGCTACAGTGAAAGCCCAGACTACTTCTCTCAAATGTTAAAGGAAGATATAGCAGAGGTAACCTTTTCAGAACATTCGGCTTTATTACAGTACATGGATGACCTCCTCCTCTGTTCGCCATCAAAAGAGGCATCTATCATAGAAGGACTACATCATTTAAGGAAACTTGCTTCTAAGGGACATAAAGTCTCTAAAGAGAAACTGCAATTCAGTCAGCCCCAAGTTAAATATTTGGGACATTTGATATGTAACCAAGGGGTTAATGCTTGACCCAGATAGAGTAAAAGGAATCCTTTCCCTGTTCCCCAGACCGAAAGGCCATTGAGGGGAATTTTAGGATTGGCTGGTTATTGTGGAAACTGGGTTCCTAATTTCTCAATGAGAGCTCAACCTTTATACTCTCTGCTTAAGGTTGACCAACCAGAACCCCTCAAGTGGTCTGAAGAAAATCAAAATGCCTTTGAGACCATCAAGCAGGGTCTCCTTGACACCCCAGCCTTGGGACAAGCTAAGTACACGTTGCCCTTTTTCCTTTTCATTCATGAGAAGGAAGGAAATGCACTGGGTGTCCTTACCCAGCAACATGGAGGGCAACATAGAGCAATAGGCTATTAGAGTCAACAGACTATGTATCTAAGGGACTACCTCCCTGCATGAGAGCCGTTGCTGCGACTGCAGCTCTTCTTAGAACTGCCGAAGAAACCGTCATGGGCTCTCTTCTGACCATTTATGTACCTCACTCGGTGGAAGCCCTCCTTCATTCCCATCACTCAACACCTCTGCGCAAGCAGGTTAACCTGCTATGAGCTTCTCCTTCTATCCTCACCTACTGTCACTATTACTCACTGTCGTTCTCTCAACCCTGCCTCCTTCCATTGATTAGAAATCAGGATAATGTTGGAAACTAGACGGAACCTATGGTGACCCTAATCAATCAGTCGAGCCTCCACCAAACTTGGCCAGCCCAAATCAATCTCATCTTTTGCTCCAAGTCTACAGGATCCTCCATTGTCCCTGTAAGCATTCCCACAATAATACTCGTCTTAATTGTTGTATCGTCTGTGAAAATGACTACCTCTGCACCATGAGATTCCTTCCTTTGAGCCTAACAAGAAGGTCTGGGCACGTGGGCCCACTTATGCCTTGTCCCTGGAGAATACGGGATATTTCTTCCTATGCGTCTCCGATATTTTCTCCCTTCTCCCTACCTCCTGGAAGGGACAGTGCAGGGTAGCAGCACTCTCTCCAGATGCTAGTCAGAAAAAAGCTTCCTTCCACTGCCTACATACCAAACCTTGGCTCATTCTTCTATCAACTTAAAAGAGCCAAAAGGAATTGTGACTTTGAGGGACTCCCCACATATAACCCTATTGTAGATGACACAGGATTGGGGGATGCCCTTGTTAGGGCATTATTCCCCACCTCTGGAGTTAGTGCCCTTGAAACGTCCATCAGCAATCTTTGTCTAATGATGGCTTCCATCTTCAATGTCACCCAACAAGCCATCGAATATCACGAGGGTCAGAGAGAGAGTGTAGCAGAGGTTGTCCTTCAGAATTGAAGGGCTCCTGACATCCTAACTGCTCAAGAACAGGGTACCTGCACACTCCTGGGAGAGGAATGTTGCTTCTATGTAAATGAGTCTAGTCACATAAAACAAGAACTAAAGGTCATAAAAGATAATATAAATCTCCTTAGCGATAAAGGTCATTCTGCTGGCCTCCTGGACCACTTTCACCTGTTTGGAGTTGGGCTCGGAGCTATTCTGAGATCAGGGTTTGAAGCCTTACTAATGATTATTGTTCTGGTTTTTTCAATCTTTGCCACTGTTAAACTGCTAATGATTTGCATTTCATGATGCTGCATGTCTGTCTGTACTGCTAGAGTGATGATTGCGTAGTGACTTGAGATGATCGACCAATCTTGCAATCCCAAACAAAGGACTTGATACTTTTTCCAGGTAGAGACTATGCCTAAGACTCTTTTCCTGACCACCTCCTTATTGCTGAGATGTGATGAAAGCCTCTGACGGCTACTGATGACTGAGCATCTCACTTTCCCCCCACATAGGACATGAGTTCCTGGGAATGCACCTTCCTGGTGACGAAGGATATATACATATATATATACACACATATATACATATATATATACACATATATACATATATACATATATACATATACATACATACACATATACATATATATATACACATATACATATATATATACACACACACACATATATATATCAAACAATTGATCTGCCGTGCTTTCTGCTGAAAGATCTCAATCAAAAGGTGGAAATATGAACGGTGATAACAAAATGGAGTAACGTATGTCAAGGCTTCTAAAATGGGGCTGGGAGGGGCCATTAAGGATGTGGGGCTTATGTGCATCCACCACATCCACCACTAGATGTTAACTGAACTTTCGAACTTTACCTGACACCAGAGGTCACATCTTGAAGCGTTTCATCGTTCCAAGAAGGGACAGTTTGCCTAAATGAGGACCAACTACACGCTAGCAAATCAGCTCGCCCCATGCCAGAACCAATCATTGTTCAGTGATTGTTCAGTGTAAACTTCAGTGTAAACTTTTGTAAGCTGTGTTCTTTGCCTTTATAAACCTCTACCTCCTTTGTCTTCCTAGGAGCACATTCGAGCTTCTACTCAAATCGGTGTATCCTGAATTGCAATGCTTGGGACCCCCCAAATAAAGTTTTTGCTTCTTTTACAGTTTATGCCTCTTATTCATTCAGACTGTACAGTGATAGGAAAGCAGGGGTTACATTGCCTTGGGAGGAGGTTACATTGCTGGGGGAGGAGGGAGGGATCACAAAAGGGCAAGAGGAAACTTTTGGGGGTGATGGATATGTGCATTATCTTAATTATGGTTATAGTTTCACAAATTTATACATATCTCAAAATTCAGCACATTAAACACTTTAAACATAAGCAGTTTATTTTACGTCAGGCCTCAATAATACTGCTAAAGAACCAGCACAACTAAAAATGTTATTTAAGAACACACACACAGGTGGGGAAATTACAAAGGAAACTAAGAATGGTTAACTCAGATTTGAAAATAGTAGTTACCTGGAATGGGGGAGGCACCTAGGGACTTTGTCATGTTCTGGTACTAGTAATAGTCTACATCTGAACCTGGGTGCTGGGTATCTTACTATCGTTTTAACTGCATGTGTGTTTATATGACCTTTTGTGAATATAAATTTCACAGTTTAGAAAAAAAGAGATTCTGTAGTGAGGACCACAAACGAATGAACCTGTATTTGCTAAACTGCACTTTTATCATTTTTGTGCAGCACACCCTCAAAACCTTTCAAATAAAATTAAGCTGTTTCCTATCTGATGTATGTCACTGGTTTGAAAATGGCAAAGTCTTCATCTGTTTGAGACAGATTGGTTATCAGTTTCAAAGAAGGGGGAAGGGAAAGATCAAACAGAAAAGCTATTGTTTACTACCCTACTTGTCATATTTCTGTGCTTATTAATAAGTTGCCTTCTCATAACAACCTTGAGGTGTACAGGTGTGGGACAATTAATATATAGGTATTACCTACCAGTTACAGTACAATTATCATCCTTGCACACTTTCTCTCTAGAAGATCATAGTAGTTTCTCCCTTCAAAGCACATATACAGTTTTCTTTCTCACTTTTTACTGGGTTATTGCCTTTATCAATTATTAAAATATAAGCTATGGGGCCGGCCTGGTGTCACAGTGGTTGAAGTTCCGTGCGCTTGGGTTTAGTGGCTGGGTTAGGTCCCAGACGTGGACCTACCCCACTCCTCCGGGGCATGCTGTGGTGGTGACCCCCATACAAAATAGAGGAAGATTGGCACAGATGTTAGCTCAGGGTGAATCTTCCTCACCAAAAAAAAAAATATATATATATATATGTTACAGTAAATACACTGCTGTTAGCCACTCCTCATTTTGCTTGATAATACACACAATTTTGCTGTAAGGAAGGTCTGGGAATCTCACTTCTGATCAGCGCAGAGAGTAAGCAGGGAACTCCCACTTAAGAGCCAAACGATTTTAGGTTTCACTTGGAAAAGAGCTGTGCCTCAGGCTTAGCTATTGGATGAGCTATTCTACATGAGCTACACACGTCTGCAGCTTCATCAATGAACTTGTAATTAAAAGGTCTTGGAGGAATGTGGTGCCTACTTCACCTTCCACAGCAGCCACTGTAAAACATCCACTTGGTTGGTCTTTTTGTTTTTGCGTGTTGGCTCTCGCTACTTCCCTGCGCCCAGTCTCCCATTCAGTAGTCTGTCTCGAATAATCACTTAACGTAGTACTAGAGCCTCTTAAGACTAGCGTATTAAAAGTTTGTATGATGTTTTCACCGCCTGGTGACGTCCCCGTGGCCACTGACTCCAGGAAAGGAGTCTTAACTCTACCCCGTTTTCCCAGGCTGGCGATTTGCACATCCCCGCCCACCCCGGAAGCAACAAGGTCACGCCCTCCGCGGGCGACTCGCTGGGCCTTTAATAAACCCGCCGCGGCCTTCCCGCCTTCCCCCGGGGCGCGCACTTCCGGCCACGGGGCCGTTCGGGAGCGCGCCGCGTGAGCTTCCACCAACCGGCGGCTCCGCCTGGCCGGCGCGAGTGCGCGCGCGCACGTTTGTGCGCAGGTTCGAATCTGCACCTCGTCGCGGGCGCTCCCCAACGTCCGGCCGCGCCTGGGCGGCGGCGAGGGCAGCGCGTGCCGGTCGCGCCGTCCCTGGCCGCGCCGCCTCGTCCGCTGCCTCCACCTTCCTGCCGCCGCCTCGCCCCGACTTGGTCCTCGCCCTCGCTCGCGCGCTCCGCCCTCGCAGCTGTCTGCGCTCGGCCTCCCGCGCCCGGCGGGCTCCGCCGAGCCTCCGGGGCCCATGGCCAAGCGGCGTGCGGCCGAGCCGCTGACGTTCCACGTGCCTTGGAAGCGGCTCGTGCTCTGCGACTTTCCGGAGGAGCCGCCGCCGGCGCCCTGGATCCCGCGGCCGGGGGCCTCGCATCCCGGGCAGCCTCTCGGCGTCCCGGAGCTGCCCCGAAAGCGCAGAATCGACGCGGGGGCGATGACGGAGCCTCTGTCTTCGCCCAGCAAGCGCCGCGACGGCGGGGACACGCGCGCTCCGGGCGGCGCGGAGCTTGAGGGCCGCGGCCTCGAGACGGGCGAGCCGCCGCTGTTGCAGCCGCCCGTGCGGCCCGGCGGGCCGGGGGAGGAGCCCGGGCGCGCCCGGCCCCCGAGGGGCAGTGGCGACGGCGGGGCGGGGCGAGCAGAGCCCCCGCGGGAAGACTGGGGGGCCGCAGCGGGCCAGGTAGGGGCTGGGGGCTCTAGTGGGCGGGCGCGGGGAGGGGCAAGGGGTCGCCTTTTGCCCAGCACTGCGCGCCCCGGGAAGGAACAGATGAACCGCCTCTAGACTCGTGGTGGTGAAGACGCCCCAAAAGGCGAAAAGCCGGGGTTCCCGCTGCAGGAATAGACGCCGGCTCCCAGGCTATCCCCAAGGGCCCCAGAGCCCACCCTCGTCGGGGTTTTGGGAGAGTCCGTCGGGCTGAGGGTGTTTGCCTGAACTAGGGGCGACAGACCCTCGGGGGACCTGGACGTGGCCTGGCAGCTTCGGCGCCGGCGCAGTGCGGGAGGGAAGCGGGAGCGTGGCTCACGACAGCTCTTGGAGCGGGACGAAGACGTTGACGGGGAACCGCGATCGGTTCGGCTCAACGACGAACGAAAGACAGGTGTAGCGCGCCTTCTTTGGTTTAACGATGGGCTTTTCTAGAATTCGTGATAGATTTCGTACGAAGAGGGTGACTAATGTGGTAGCCGTCCATTGACGTTCTTTAGACCTGGTACAGCTCTTTTGGTGGACAGGAGAGGCCTCCGTATGTTGAGACAAGGCGTTTTAAATGACAGTGGTAAATCTGATCCTGTGAAACAAGATTGTCGCGGAAAATTAATTTGGGCCGTAAGGTAAAGCGTGTATCAGGATCATTGGAGAGTTCCTGGTTGTTGGGTAGTGAGCCTGCCCCATCTCTTCAGGTAAGATGATCTGATTTGTCTCATCTGCGCTGTTCAGTGTGGCAGCCGCTAGCCATGTGAGGCAACTGAACCCTTGAAACGTGACTAGTTAAAATGGAGATGTACTGTAAGTGTAAAATACGCAATAGATTTCAAACATGGCAAAATATTTTATATTGATTACATGCTGAAATAATTGGGAGATACTGGATTGAATAAAACGTACGAAAATTCATTTCACCGATTTCTTTTACTTTTTTAATATGGCCACTAGAAAATTTTAAATTACGTGTTTGGCTGGCATGATGTATTTATTGGACAGCTTTGGTCTAGACTTAGGAATTCAGGCTGCTTTTTGGCAGTTCTGGGTTGACTTGCCTGGAGCTTTGGGAATGGAAGAACCAAATGTAGGCCTCAGAATTCACCACCATGTCTTCAACACTACATCATAGCATCTGGTCCACATTTCTCCATTGACTTAAGTATCTCATGCAGAATTTATCAAATACCTTGCCAAAAAAAAGAATTGAGGTTCCTTTGGTATGACTTCTTGGTGAAAAACGGGATGAAAGGAGAATTGTATAGTTGGGAAAGATTTTTCTTCTGGGTTGTGAGAAATCGTCTTTGAGACATAATCATTAAGGTGGGCATTTCTGGATGAAATTATAAATTGTAAATACTTCCACTCTGTTTTCTTGGAATTTAGAGAACATGAGCCTTACGTAGACTTTTTTGTTCAGATTGCTTTTAGATGTTCAAAATCAGCTTATTTAAAACTGAATGATAGCACTTATATTCTGAAAATAAAATAATTAGAATTTCCAATTAAATCATATCTGGTGCCAATGTCCAAAACCTAAAGAAAACAAAAAATAAAACAGTAAAAAGCAGAATGATAGTCATCCAGACTTATTTGATATGGAGATAAGTACTGTGTGGTTTGAAACTCTTTTCAGACCATTTTTGGTAGACTGACACAGATGCCTGCTTAGAATCTAGACACCCCTGTAGCTTTTTTCACTGCAGTGACTACCTCTGTCAGCTCTCCTTCCTGTAGTCACTACAAGCCCCATGGCAGGGAACAAGCTTGGCTCTGGGGGTTCCTCTAGTCCCCTGTTCTCTTCTTTGGCAGAAGCCCAGGAACCGTCATGTTCCTTCCTTTCGTTGGTTTTGTTCCTTGAGCTGATTCTCTTGTGCAGACTTAAGAGTGGGACATATTTTCTTTCAGCGTCCCTCCTACCTTTCTTCTTCTGAAGAGACAGGGTTTTTATTTTAAGGGTTTTATAGCTAATTACCAAGGGAAACCAAGATATAACAGAAACATGGAGGAGTTAAAAAAAAAAAGCACATGCTTTTTCAGTTTGTGCAGTAAATGTCTACCTGGTTCATGTTGCACCCAGAACAGAACTTACCTACCTTCACCCTTGAGATCGCATTTAGGAAATTTCTTTCTCAGTTATCTTCCTTCTTTTTATGTTGAGGATGCAATCTAGGCAGAATAATGGTACCTCTCTTCTGTCCTAGAACCTCAGAATATTTCCTGAGTTTCAGATTTTTTTTATTAGACAATTAAAACCAGGTATTACCTAATTAAATATTCATGTATTTTCTCATGTTAGTGTCACTTTATGCAGCTTCATTGTGCTCAGTGCTGTCCCTTACTGTTAGATATTTTTAATAGAAAGTAAGCAGAAATGTTTTTCTCCCACTAGGAAGAAAGTGGTTAATGGTTCATAGGCTTCTTGGGTTACAATACCTAGAAGTATTGAGCAATGACGACAGTCCTATAGTTTTGCCAATGAAGAAATAGACTCAGGTCAAGAGCAGAGTTGGTGGATTTATCATGCAAACCCAGGTCTGTGTGGTGGCAGCGTTTGTGCTGTTAGCTACTGGGTTATGCTGATGTTATTAAAGGACCCTTTTTTGGCCCATCTTTATAAGTAGATAATTTGAATAGATTTTTCCAAAAGGCAGAGAAATAGATCCTTGTTTTTAACCCTATATGCTTATTAAAATGAAATTTTTCTTGGCATCCTTTGAATTATTACATTGTTATCCCAGTATTAAGAAATTCCAAAGAGACTTAATTCTGTAAGCCTTAGAGTCTAAGGCACTGAATGAACTTAATGAGATTTCCTTCTAGACCTGTACTCTCCAGTAGACTGGCCCCTAGCCACATGTGGCTGTTGAGCGTTGACATGTGGCTAGTGTGAATAGTGCTGGAAGTGTAAAATGCCTGCCAGATTTTGAAAACTCATAATATGAAAAATATAAAATATCTTATTAATTTTTCCTAATATCGGCTGCATAGTAAAATGATAATATTTTGGATATATTAGGTCAAATAAAATATTAAGAGTAATTTCACCTGTTTCTTTTTACTTTTTTACTATGATTACTAGAAAGTTTTAAATTACATGTGTAGCTCCCGTTATATGTGTTGGATAGTGCTGCTATAGCAAGTGTGAACCTAAAGTAAGAACGTGACATAGTAGAATAGATAAAGATATATATATATCCATCTGGGAAGGGTATTAACCTGCAAAATAGTCACCTGGAAGCCTGTATATAATTCCAATGCTGCTTCCTTTGCAGAAAGTGTTTTGGGGATGCTTTTAAAATTCTGTGCCAATTTTGAACTTCATTGGAACATCAGCTTCACTTCATAGTTACTTGAAACAGTTTTATAGCCATTCAGAGTAAGCTGTTGAATTTTTGAGGGGCCAGCACTCACTAGGTTTTATCAATTTTGTTAAATATTGATTTAAAAGTCATACCTTGAACCAAATGGTATTTTTTTTTTTTATAATTTTATTTATTTATTTATTTTTTCCCCCAAAGCCCCAGTAGACAGTTGTATGTCATAGCTGCACGTCCTTCTAGTTGCTGTATATGGGATGCGGCCTCAGCATGGCCAGAGAAGCAGTGCGTCGGTGCACGCCTGGGATCCGAACCCCGGGCCGCCAGCAGCGGAGCACGCACACTTAACTGCTAAGCCATGGGGCCGGCCCCCAAATGGTATTTTTAATAAAATGATCAGTTTAAGATTTTCTTGCTGTTTACGTTGTTTATATCCTAATACTTTTTAGCAGGTTGTCAGAAGTATTTTAGCTTATGTAAAATCAATACCTTAAAATACCAAAACTTCAGGAAAAAGACCAAAAATAAGTTTTAAGGTCTATTTTTAAAATAAATTGTTTTCCTCACCGAAAGGTAAAAAATTTTAAGACTGTTTTCAGACTTTTTTTTGCTTGAAAAATGGAAGAAAATTGTGGGAAGAGATGGTCTTGGAAGAAATTCTTTTAAATTTAAACTAGTAACAAGAAATACTTTCACAAATCCATGAATGTAAAAGTGCCCAGATTTGACTGAGTCCATGAAGTTCTTTGATTAGGCAGAATTAAAAATGTATATTTGTTGAACATGCAAAATAAAAGACTGCAAAATCTTACATGAGTTTGTTTTTAAAACAGAAGAAAATTTGTTTCCTGAAAAAGCTTAACTTTTTCTAAGCCATTGATGTACTTTCATCTCTCTTTTTTTCTCTAAAGCTCGATGAAGACTTTTGGCAGTATAACACCTTCCAGTACTGGAGGAATCCTTTACCACCTGTTGATCTGGCAGACATTGAAGATGTAAGTGAAGACAGCCTTACAGAAGCAGTGCTTCAGGGCAAGAATGAAGTGGTTGAGATTGACATGGAGTCCTGACAGAAGGAGCTGAAGAAAAGAGTTTTTCTGAATTTGAGGAGACATTTTCTAAGTGAATTTATGTATTCTTAAGGAAAAAAGTTATTTTCCATACTTAATGTGATATCATTCCCACACCTGAAAAATGAGGAAAAGTTGTTTCAGAGATAAATGCCTGCAGTCACTGCTGACCCTCCTAACAGGGATTTGTCAAGGATGTCGTGCAGTTATAGGGGAAGTATTTTATCTATACATTCTTAAAGAAAAACTTATGTTTAGCTTCTAAATTTGAAGATATTGATCTTATAAAAAAAGAGTTCTGACAGTTTTAGAAATAGGTGGGAAACACTCAAATATTTCTCTCGTCTGCACCAAAATGTTAATTAGTGGTACATTAAATGAATATTGTTTTATAATAACTGTTATTAATAAGTGCTTTCTAATATATTTTATTGACTCTTCTTAGTTGAACAAATAGCTGACTTAAACATCTATGCAAACTTAAAAGGTGGGAGATTCTTTTTGAAAGCCAGTAGTGTTTTAAAAGAGCTTTCTAAATGTAAAGTAGTGAGAATTTCATTTTGGGTAGCATGTTTGCATAACTCCCAATGCTTGATGTTTGTTAAACTCTAAACTCTATTTTGGGCAATCAAAAATGGATAAAGACCAATGAGAAAGAGTAGGTTCTTCCCTCCTCCTTTTCCCAGGGTAAAAGGAAAGACATTTATCATATTTCTTTTTTTAATTTCTTGGTTTTGAATTGCTTTGAGGGCATGATATTTGTTGCTTATTACTTTAGACTTGTAGTTCTCAACACTGACCACAGTTCAGAAATCTTTGCCTGGGCACTACTCTTGAGAGATTCTCATTTATAATTGTTCTTAGGTGGGCCTTGGACCTATTTTTTTAAGCACCAGTCCATGTCTCTCCCCCCATTTCCTCAAATGTGTAGAAAAGTTTGAGAACCACTAGACTAATAATGGTAGTTTTTCCTGTTTAAAGGAGATGACTAATTTGAGCTGAAGCTTTGTTTTTATTTTGCTTTGTTGATGTCTTTGTTACAACTAAATTATTGTGTTATTACTATTTCATTGTTAAATAAAGTAAGCAGTTTGAGTTATATGAGTTTCAATGATTACATTAATTAACTTTTATACTGCATGAGAATGTTGGCTTTGTAATTGGGTAACTCATCCTTGCTTATATATTTTTGTTGTTAATGACATTAGATCCAAAATTCAGGAAGGATGATAAGTGCCAATGAGAAAACAAAAACAAAAACAATGTTTTGTGTGTACTGCAGGATTTAAGTATGGGTTGACGTTAATAAGAACATTGTAGAATAGAAGACAAATTGTATAGTATTGTGGTTGAGAGTTAAGGCTTTGGAGTCAGACGTAGTTCAAAGTCTTGTACTGCCACATTCTACGTATGTAACATTAAGCAAATAATTTTTCATCTCCAAGCCCCATGTTCCTCACTTGTAAAAATGAGAAACAATAAATAACATCTACCTCGGAGAGACTGTTTATTGTTAAGCACTGTACTAAGTACTTTACTTGCATCATCGTGTTTAATTCTCATAATAACTTTATTGTAGGTACAAAAAAATAGAGTAAACATGCTTCCTATAGTTGACTTCATTCTACTTTAAATTGCTACTAGAAGTTTCAGGATAGCAGTTGGAATTGAAGAAATAGCAAGGGTAGTGAGCAAGTGGGGGAAACAGTTAAAAGTACTGTGGGAAAAAATAAAATGGCAAACTTTTCTTCTGTCTTCTGTTTGCTCTGAGGGTAGGAATGTGTCCGTTTTTGTTCACTGCTTTTCCTAGTGCCCAGAACAGTGCCTGCCACATAGACGACAGTAAATATCACACGAACAAGGGAATGGGTATTCTTATCTGTTGATGGGAAGGTAATGCCAGCAGTTTTCTAGGAATATAGCTTACAAAGCTAGGCTGTCTTCCCAAGGATGCGTATACAAAAGGTTCGTTGCAGAGATCAAATAGTAAAACATTGGAAATTTGCTGAATTTATTATATAATAACGTAAGGACTAAGACATGTACACCAAATGAAAAATAGGAGATGGTTATATGGCGTGAAATTTCGTGGGACACCACGTTGCAGTGTCTGAGTGAATGGGAGATTCAAAGCGTAGCTTGGACAATTTTTCAAGCATTATGTGTAAAAGAACATTAAAACCATAAGGTAAAGATTCAGGGAAAGTATTTGCTGTTAATGTATTAAAGGTATAATATTTTTATATAGATATGTATTATGTGAATTATGTTTAATATGTAGAATATGTATATACATGTAGGGTGTGTGTATGCATATACATATGTATATACATACCTGAATAGAGAGAGATCTGAAATAATTCCATCCTTTAAAAAATTGGTAATTTAGTAAACCTCAGGTAACTTGGCAAAATTGCATTGTGGATAAATTGAGGTGGAAATTAGAAAGTAGTTTGGATGTTTTTTTTAAGTTGTATAGCTTTCACTCAGATTTCCTAATGTAAAATTTTAAATTACCACAGTACAATTGTGATAATGAGGAAATTAACATAATTCTGTTATGCTATTATGAGGACATGGAAAGAGTGACTGCAGACAACTCTTTTAAAGGATGTATGTGAAAAACCAAGAAAAAATCTACAAAATCTATAGACTTGATTCACATTTCACCATTGTATCACTAACATCCCTATTCTGGCCGAGCATTCAATCCAGGGTCACATGTTGTATCTCCTTAGTCTTTAAATTCCTCAGAATTTCTTTGCCTCTATGACTGTTACTTTTTGAAGAGTACTGGTTAGTTCTTTCTTAGAATGGCCCTTTTGGTTTGTTTGATATTTCTCATAATTATGCAGTTTTGGTAAGAACTCCACAGAAGTGGAGTTGTATGTTGTATCTTTCTTAGTGCATCATCCCAGGAGGCACTGGATGTCAACTCGTCTCATTATTGGTGATTGTAACTTTGATTACTTGGTTAAGGTGGTGTCGGCTAGTTTTCTCTACTGTAAAGCTACTATTTTCTCCTTTGTAATTAATTATCTTCTGGGAAGATACTTTGAGACTGTAAATATCCCATTTCTCATCATATTCTGCCCACAAATTTTAGGGTTTATTGATTCTTGGCCTGAAATACTTATTGCTCTATGTCAAATGGTAATTTTCTATTTCCATCATCTCTTCTACATTTATTAATTGGAATTTTGTAAAGGAACAGCTTTCTTTTCCCCTTTATTTCTTTATTCAATTATTAGTGAGTATATATTTTACTTTATGAGTTATATTCCATTACTATCATATTGTTACACAAATTGTATCCAGTTTAGCCATTGGGAGGCCTTTCAAGTTGGCTCTTGTGCCCTTCCCCTTTTTTAACATTGTTTATTGCTTATTGTGTGAATGCTGGTTAACACTGAGAGTGAGTGTACTTTTGCGTTTACAAGATTCATGGATGGAAATCGGTTGCTAGCTATGCAGCACTGTGTTGTTCACTAAACAATTTGAGCCTTGGCATCCTCCTCTGAAAATGGGGCCACTAATACACACATCAGAGGAGCAGGATGGGGATGAAATGACATGATGGCTGTGGGGAACCCGTAGTGGGCGCTAAATAAATATCTCTGTAGTACTTGAAATGCATGTTTTCACCATCTTTCAGGTAGATAAATAGATAGATCAATAGATAGTTAACTATTAGTGATATCTGACAATACCTAAAATTGATTGAGGTAAACACTCTGATTAAGATCACTTTTAAAGAATTTCAGCTATTGAATTATCTGTAGTCCACAGACCTAAACAACAATAATATTCTAGAAATTTATATTTATTGATTGCTGTGTCTTGTGTGCTTTTGATATGACCCTGTGGTAGGCAGAATTGTAAGATGGGCTGCAAGATTCCAGCCCCTGGTGTAACATCCAGTTTTTTGATGAAACACTAATCTAGGTACTACTGTTGGAAAATTTGGCAAATGTAAGTAAAGGCCCAAACCAGTTGATGTTAAGATAGATGATTCAGGTGGGCCTGACCTAATTACATGAGCCCTTTAAGTATGTGTGAGAGGTCAGAGACAGAGGCAGTCAGAGGAGGTGCAAAGTATGGGAGGGATCATTATGAGAGTGATTCTGGCTCCTGGCTCTTGTCACAGCCATATGACAAGAACCTGAGAGCAGCCTCCAGAGGCTGAGAGTGAGTCCCAACAGTCAACTAGCAAGCAAACAAGGACCTCAGTCCTACAACCTCAAGGATCTCAACCCAGCCAACAACTGAACGAACTTGGAAGTGGATTCTTCCCCAGAGCCTTCAGAAGAAACACAGCCTGACAAGCCTGGCACCTTAATTTAAGCTTTGTGATATTCTGAACAGAACCTTGGATGTCAAGCTGGGTTTCTGACCTACAGAACTGTGAGTTAATTGTTGTTGTTTTTTTTAAGCTGCTAAGTTTGTGGAAATTTATTATGTAGAAATAGAAAACTAATACAGACCTCTTCATTTTTTTAGCACTTCCTTACCTTCTCACACATGATGTTCTGGCACAGATGTCTCTCATGTGATTTCTCCACCCTAGTCCTAGAATCATTTCTCCCAAAAGCCCTGATTCCTTTGTTGGAGAATGGTATTTAGAAATGAGGATCTAGGTGCAAGATCTGCTCACTGGTACTGGGTATCATTGCTTCTAGGTTCTCTTAGCTAACAAAATGATAAAATACATGTTTGTGTATACAACTATATGTGTATTTCTATATCTATCTGTATACTTGTATCTATATCTGTATATATATTTTTAAAAAACACACGAGTTCATGCCGATACTTCCAAATCCAGTCCAACACCACAGGGTTCATTCTAACTTCCCCTCTTTCCTTATTTGTAACTCCTTTCTCCAACAGTGAGAAAACTGGATTTTATGTCCACAATATTTATTTATTTGCTCAGACTTCAGATATGCGTAACATAGTTTGAAAACTGCTAACCCATATTTTTGTAAAAAACAGGCCTGCTAATTAGCGTAAATACCAGTATATATTTCTTTTGTCTTTAGCCTTTGGATATTCAATTAAAATATTGTTTTCCAAAGTTAATTAGGTTGGTTCCTTTTTTTTCCATTCCTCTCTTCAGAGTGGTTATGTTGTTTATTTGTAATATAGTCGGGTTCATTTGTTTCTGTTTTATTTTTGACCTTCCATCTATTTTTTTTAATTTTATAGGTTTGTAAAACATTCACATGGTTCTACATGACAGAACTATATAAAAATGTATAATCAGAGAAATGTCGGTCCCTCTAACTCTTCTACACCATTCTCATTCCTTTGTTTTTCCTACTTTGTTCCCTCTTACCCTTGTAAGTAAACAATCTCATTAGTTTCTGGTTGGTTCTGGTGTTTTTCTTTTGCACTAATAGGCAGATACACATATAATTTCTTCTTTATTTATGTATTTATAACTCATGCAAATTTATTATAAAACTATGATTCTAATAAATGGGTAATGGACATGGAAAAATAGTTTTACAAAATAAAAAATATATATAAGCATAAAAAATAAACATTTCTGCTCAATTGTGACCCCAAATTTTAAATGATAGTTTTCCTATATAAATTGGCAAAAGTTGCAGATAATGCTTTATTTTTAGTAAAGCCTTTCTGAAAAGCAATTTGGCAATATGCCTTAAGAGCCTTATCATAATCCTTGAACTAGTAATTCTGTATCTAGAAATCTATAGTCAGAAAACTACATGCAAATTTATATATCACAGTGGTATTTGTAATAGTAACAGATATAAATAAAAAATAGCTTTTAAGAGGATGGAAGGATAATTAAAATACACATAATAGAACATAATGAAATCATAAAATGGTGTTAAGAGTTTTAATGATATAGGAAAATGCTTAAAAATAAGTGAGAAAAAATTAGGACTTTCAGAGCTGATCAAGATGTAGTAAACTCACTAGACTTGCTCCCCCATCAGTTACAACTAACAGCTCTAGCTAAAATGCACCTGTGGTCTCTGAAAATGGAAGCATTACTAGATTGGGAATGGAAGTCAATCTTGGCAAAGTAACTCACACAGTTAAGTTTTCTGATTTTATTTCTTACTGTCTCTCCCAGCTTTGAACCAAGAGTCAACACCCAGCTAAACTGCAGTGGCAGCATGTGAAGCCCAAACTCTGAGAGAAACCTATATTTTTGGCCAGAAGACCGGTAAAGGGAGCTGCTTTGAGCAAGAGAGAGTGGGAAGAATTCTGGAGATGACAGAGCTGGGTAAGTGATCCCATAATTCTGTATATAAACTGGCAGATGTCCTGGGCTCATCCCTGAGGAGCAAACACATGCATAGGACAGATTGAAAGCCATATAGCAAAGACTTTGAGAACTAAACCACAGTATAAACTTCCACACAAGTCCGACACTAATGTTTGAGTGATGCATGCATGGGACAGGCCCAAACCACCATGGTCAAGGCTTTGAAAACTGAACTGGCCTTAGAACCACACTCATTGAAGAAGAGAGAGAACTTATAGTCTGAACCTAACTGGGTTGAGTTCCCACTTCAAAAAAAAAAGAAAATCAACATCCTCTAGAGGATTTTAACAAGATCCAGAATCTCACAACATAATATTCAGGACATAATCCAAAATACTTGGCATGCAAAGAATCAGGAAAATGTGACCAGTTTTCAAGGGAAAGATAATTGACAGATGCCAATTACAAGATGACACAAAACTTAGAATTATCAAAGATTTTAAAGCAGCTATTAAAACTATACTCCATAAAGGAAATAAACTTAATGAACATGTAGAATTTCTTAGAAGAGAAATATAAACTTCAGAAAAGAAACAAATGGAAATTTTAGAAGAGGAAAATATAGTATCTGAAATAAAAGATTCAGTAAATGTGCTAAGTAGCAGAATAGGGATGACAGAGAAAAGAATTAGTAAACTTGAAGGTAGATCAATAGAGATTCTCCAATCTGAGAAACAAGGAGAAAAAAGATTTCAAAAATGAACAGAGCCTCTGCGTCCTGTGGGACAGTATCAAAATGTGTGATGTATGTGTGTCATTAGAGTCCCAGATATTTGAGCAATTTGATTCCTCTAAGTTTGACAACTTGGAGGAAGTGGACAAATTTCTTCAAAGGCATAACTACCAGGGCTCTTTCAAGAAGAAGTAGATAACCTGAATAGTCCTATATCTGTTAAAGAAATTGAACTCTTAGTTAAAAAGCTCTCAACAATAAAACTCCAGACTTATTTGGTTTCACTGGAGAATTCTACCAGACATTTAAGGAAGCAATAATATAATCTCTTTCAGAAAAATAAAAGAGGAGAGAATATTTTCCAATTCATCTTATGAGACCAGCATTACCCTGATACCAAAACCAGCCAAATATTTTACAAGAAAAGAAATCCATAGATCAATACCCCTCATAAACATAAACACAAAAATCCTCTAGGAAATATTGACAAATAAATCTAACAATATACTAAAAGGATAATATATAAAAAGATAAAAATAGATATTCCTCTCTGATCTACTAAAATAAATTGAATAGATACAAATGTTATTCTTTTGTCCTTATAATAAGATAATTCTGGTTTTTGTTTGTCTGTTTTGTTTTGGTTTTGGTTTTTAGTCTAAGATCGAGTGATGTTTTAGTCATTCTTACTCCTGAATGTTTTATTTGATTATTTCTAAGGCTTAATGAGTCTTTCGAACACCTGGAATTTTTAAAATAGTATTGTTCTCCATATAAATAGCTCAATATTTTTAATGAACTCTTTAAAATATGTTGACTTGCCCTTTAGATGAAAGCTGGTAATTATCTGAATTACACAGGGCATTATTACATAATTCTACAATGCTTATGAAAATTTGAAGACAATATTTTAATGTTTATTAATATGATAGGTTTTCTAACCTAAGCTTGTAAAACTGCAGGTGCAAAAGTGTGGGTGTATTCAATAGCGTCTAATAGCATTCCAACCCTAAGCTTTACGGGCATCATTTGATTACTGTGTTTCATTGCTAAACAAGGGGCTGAAATGTCTTGCAAGCAAAGGTGTTAACCTAGTACATGACTCCCTATCTGTACATAACTAAATCCATCAATTAAAAAAAATAATGTAGGGGCTGGCCCCGTGGCCTACTGGTTAAGTTTGTGCGCTCTGCTTCGGCAGCCCTGGGTTCGTGGGTTTGGAGCCCGGGCGCGGACCTACACCACTCGTCAGCCATGCTGTGGTGGCGACCCACGTATAAAGTAGAGGAAGATTGGCACAGATGTTAGCTCAGGGAGAATCTTCCTTAGCAAAAGAAATAATGTATACTCTTTTTCTGATTATCTAAATTCTATATATCTATATTATATATATATCTAATTCTATTATCTAAATTCTATTATATATATTATCTAAATTATATATGCACGTTTTGGAAATTCATGAAGGCACAAAAAGATACAGAAAAATTAAAATTCTGTTCCCAGAGACAACCACAGTTAATATTTTAGCTTGTTTTTTCTTATCTATAGTTATACATATATATTTGAATTTATCATTATTTATTGATTTAATCAAAGGAATACATGGACATGGCTAAATATATAATTTTTTCCAAATTCACATTGTGTTTTTGTAGAACACTCTTGAATTATTTTAATATGCTATTCTTTTTTTTTTTTTTTTTTTTAAAGATTTTATTTATTTATTTTTTCCCCCAAAGCCCCAGCAGATAGTTGTATGTCATAGCTGCACATCCTTCTAGTTGCTGTATGTGGGATGCGGCCTCAGCCTGGCCGGAGAAGCGGTGCGTCGGTGCACGCCCGGGATCTGAACCCGGGCCGCCAGCAGCAGAGTGCGTGCACTTAACCGCTAAGCCACCGGGCCGGCCCCATAATATGCTCATCTTTTGTGACCTTTCTGTGAGCTTGAAATCCCCAAATACTTTAAAATATAAGGGCTTTGGCTTTATAAAAAGAAGCACACTCATAAAAATTTATACAATATAGATAAGTACAAAGAAGAGTGTAAGAAATGCCACCACTATCACTTAGAAGTAATGTTTGATAACACTAAGTGAGCACCATATCTAGCACCTCTTGATGGATAGTGGGATGGATGGATGGAAATACATAGGTGGATAGAGGAAAGATAGAAGGAGTTTTATAAAATGGCATCATAAAAGGTATTACATGCAATTTTACTTGAATTTAATAGAAAAAATAGAAATAAAATAGAAGAAATAGTTAAACCTCAGTTAAATATTTATCACTAAATATTTTAGCTAATAAAAGATTATTGAAAGTTAAAAAAGGTTATGAAGAACACTACATGACCTAGATGTTTCAATTTTAGATCATATTGATTGTTGTTCTTTATTAAAAGACAAGGAAATTAGCGTTCTTATACTTTTTTAAAATTTCCCTTCTCCTTTTTGTTACTTAAATTATTTTTATTTTGTCAATTTAAAAACATTTACATTCCCTCTGTATCATAATTCCCATATTTATTTACTTTTAGTTCTATATATAAATGCATTAAATGTTTCTTAACATTTTTTTTACTATATCTCATCCATTGTAGAGGAGTAAAAAAATTTCATCTCCAACTTGGCTGATTTCACTGCTGTATAGTTTTTTAAAGTTCATTTTTATATGTGTTGCTTTGCTTGTTCAAGAGTGCCTATGCCTTAACTTTGTATTACATCTTGGCTGGTATAAAATTCTTTAGTTACACTGTCTTTCCTTTAGAACATTGTAGATATTACTCCACTATGGTATTTATTGGTGCTCTAGTACTTTCCCAAGAGCTCCTCCTTTCATTTTTGATTGTCTAGAACTGATAATTGAGGAGTTTTCCCAAGAAGAATGCCCAATTCCTATAGTCCTTCAGCTCGTGCACGGTGGACCTTGCCTGTTGCCTTCACATGTGAACAAAGCTTGACTAGGTGTAATATTCTTGTCTCATTTTTCCCTCGCAGAACATTTTAGGCATTATTCTAAGTCAAACTCAAATAAAAGAAAACTGCTTAAAAATGATAAATATCATACTAAATATAAAATACTGAAACATTTTTTAGTAAAATTAAGAACAGTATAAAAAGGTACATTATTATCATTATTATTCAACATTGTTTTGGCATTCCTACGAATACAGTAAGAGAATTAAATAAAAATAGTGAATTACTGATAAATTTCTAGAAAAATTAAGAACAATGCACAATGTCCGTTATCATTATTCTATTCCAAAAATGTTCTGGAGGTTCTAGCTCATGTTTAGGAAGCTAAAATAATCAGTGAAACATTGAGAAGAAAAGAGAAAATTATCTCTCTATGCAGATTTAAAAAATTTTATAGCTAGAAAACTCAAATAGGTATTTTATTAGGGATTTCTCTTAAATTTTATCCTTTGTTAATTAATTAATATTATCATGTGTTTCTTGTGTGGTTGTGCAGCAGCCATCTTGTAACCATGAAGTAAGAAATCACATGCTAAAGGTGGCAGAGCAGAAAGATTGAAAGGAGCATGGTTCCTCAAGATCCTTGGACAGGGCCGGCCCGGTGGCTTAGCGGTTAAGTGCGCGCGCTCCGCTGCTGGCGGCCCGGGTTCGGATCCTGGGCGCGCACCGACGCACCGCTTCTCCGGCCATGCTGAGGCTGTGTCCCACATGCAGCAACTGGAAGGATGTGCAGCTGTGACATACAACTATCTACTGGGGCTTTGGTGGGGAAAAAAATAAATAAATAAAATCTTTAAAAAAAAAAAAAAAAAAAAAAAAAGATCCTTGGACAGTTGCACCAGCCATGGAGTCCAACTTCCCCACTTCTTATGCATCAAATAAAATCCTGCCTTCCTTAGGCCATTGTTGAATTTTCCACAACTTATAGCCACACGCAATCCCATCAGATACAGACCTTTTCTGTGCTGTTTACCTGTATTTCCGAAGCCTAGAATAATGCTGACACATAATAGGCAGTTGATAACTATATGCTAAATACATAAATTTTTTTCATTCACCTTGCCTGACTTCAATGAATGTTTTCAATGTCAAGCTCAAGTTTTTCATCAACTAAGGGAAATGTGTACACTTTTTAAAAATTATTTCTTTAATTGTTACATCTTCATCTCATCTGTTTTCATCTCAGGGAATAACTTGTCTGCAGGTAAGGGCTCAGATCTGTCTTCCAAATCACTTATCTTTTCCTGCATGATTTCCATTTCTTTTTCTCTACATTGTGAGATATTTCTTCCAATTAATATTTCACAGTGTACAATTTGATTCTCAACAGCTACCAGACGTTTTTAAAAAGTCATTTATTGAACTTGTTTTTTAAAAGTCAGCTTTGATTTTTATCAAAATATGTATGTTTTTTTAAACATAAAATACTTTTACAAGGCTCATCACAGCACTGCCACCCATTTTTCTCTCCTCCCAGGCAACCACTTTCAACTCTTTCAGCTGATTATTTTGTTTTTAGCTCCATGTCCCTCAATAAAATGCTTTCATTGTTGTTTCTTGGTTCGCCTTGGGTATTTTGTCCTGGTGCCTCACGTGGAAGCTGTGGAGGTAACTCTCTTACCACCCCCACCATGCGTACACTCCCGTTTCCCCAAGTAGACATATAACCTCAGGTTTACAGTGTTACGACTGTAGAATTGCTCTTTTCAGGGGAGTTATATGGTGTACTATGATTACTCTTCCTTATCTGCACAGAAAAGGAAAGTATAGTGTACTATGATTATTCTCTTCCTGGAATTAATAATTGCTTTTTTTTTTTGAGGAAGATTAGCCCTGAGCTAACATCTGTTGCCAGTCCTCTTTTTTTTCGCTGAGGAAGATTAGCTCTGGGCTAACATCCGTGCCCATCTTCTTCTACTTTATATGGGATGCCGCTACAGCATGGCTTGACAAGCAGTGTGTCAGTCCGTGCCCAGGATCTGAACCTGTGAACCCCGGGCTGCCAAAGCAGAAGGTGCGAACTTAACCACTACGCCACCGGGCCGGCCCCAATAATTGCTTTTTATTGCTTGCTTAGTTTTCTATGTATTTACTAATATTTCAAACCTAAACTCTCCCCAAATTTGTGAATTATTTTAAGTGTATTGTAGGAATTTTATCACTTACAACTTATGAAGAAGTTTTCCTAATGTTCTGCAGGTCTGCTCAATTCCGTCTCGTTACTCCTTGGGCCTGCTGCACGGCTTTCACCTTGGGCTCTTCTTTCACTGTTGTCCTGTGGATTCTCTTCACTTTTCCTTGTGTTGAACCCCCTGTTCCCTGAATACCGAACTTTCCTAGTCTTGGTTTATTCCTTTGTTTTTGTGGAGACAACCCTCCAGCAGCTTCTTAAGGAGGGAAATAGAGGGGGGAAATTTGGGGATCTTGAACACCTGAAAATATCTTTAACCTCACATTTTATAGTCTACCTGGATTTGTTATTGTAGATTGGAAATAATTTTCCCTCAAAATTTTGAAGCCATTGGACCCATTGTTTTCTAGCTTCCATTGTTGCTGTTGAGATACCAATGCCCTTCTGATTCTTCAGTTTCTGTATGACAGTTTTCTCTTGAAAGCTTGACAATTTTCTCTTGAAATTTTCTCTCTTAGGAGCTTTTATTTGTTGCCAGTGTTCTAGAATTTCCCAGTAGTTTGACACTGTCTTCCTCTTTTGTTTTGAGTGCTCAATAGGCTCATTCAAACTGCAAGTTTAGGCTCTTGTATTCTAGGAAATTTTTTGGAATCTGTTCTTTGATAATGTCCTTGACTCTGGTTTTTCTTTTCTATCGTAGACTTCTTGGGCTGGTTTAGTAATTTTCTTAGCTTTCCATCCTATTTTTCACATCATTGTCTTTTTGTCCTATTTTCTGGAGGATTTTTTTCTATCTTCCAGCCATCCTATTGAGTTTTTTATTTCTGCTACTACACTTTTAACTTTTAAGAGCTTTTGTTTGTTCTCAGAATATTCCCTTTAAAATAACAATCCTGTTCTTGTTCATGGATGCAATATGTTCCTAACTGTCTAAGGACAGGAAAGATTTCTCTTTTGAAAATTTTTTCTCCTTGCTTTGTCTTGTTTACTCCTATTAAATGTTTTTTGAAATATCAGGTAGCTCTTAGCTATTTGCTCATATTTAGGATTTGCATACTAAAAAACTAGTTAGATGCTTGTGCGTGTGTGAGGCATGTCAACTGGGGCCTTCCTCATAGAGTGGTCTGGCTTGGCCTTATGTTGGGGAACTCCTAATATCAGTACTTTTAGGTCTTTTCTCCCAAGTAGTCAGAGTTCCCAGATAAGAATCTTCTAATCTCCTGTCTGGAGAAGGAAACCCTGACTGACTGCATTCTGGAAGTCAAGCCAAGAGAAGACTGGTGGTCTAGATATTTATTATGTAATATTTTGATTAATTTCTCTACCCTCAATTGTACTTAGTGTTTCCTAGTCTAAAGATCGTTTTTTCTTATTTAAAGGAAACTGTTTTATTGAAATGTAACATGCCAACAGAAAGTACACACATCATGAGTGTATAACTCAATGAATTCTTATAAAGGGAACACAACTGTGTAAGTACCACCCAGATCAAGATATAGAACATAATCAGCACCTCAGATGCCTACTTTTGTCTGCCTTCCCAGTCATTGCCCTCCCACCACCAAAAGAAACTAATATTCTGACTTCTATCACTCTAGATTAGTTTTGCCTGTTGTTAAACACACACACATACACACACACACACATAATTTCCCTTTGTGTTGGCTTCTTTTGTTCAGCATTATGTTACCGAGATTTATCCGTATGATTACATGTAGCTGTTTATTTTCATGGGTTCATAGACTTCCACCATGTGAATATGTCACAGTTTATTTATCCATTTGATGATTGAAAGACAGTTGAGTTAGAATCAAAGAATTATGGTTCTATATTTCAAAGACTGTGGGGTTTTTTTTTACTTTTTGGGGGAATAATTGACAATTATAATTGTATATATTTAAAGTGTACAACATGATGACTTTATACATAGACATTGTAGAATGATTAACAAGATCAAGATAATTAACACATCAATCACTTCACATAGTTTAACATAGGTAACTCTTTTGTGTGTGATGAGAATGCTTAAGATTCACCCTCAGCAACTTTCAAACATACAATGTCATATTATTAACTGTAGTCACCATACTGTACATTAGATCTTCAGAACTTATTCTTCTTGTAACTGAAAATTTGTGCCCTTTGACCTACATCACCCCATTTCCCCCTCCCACCAGCTCTTGGCAACCACCATTCTATTCTCTCTTTCTATGAAATCGGTCAAACACTGTGTTAAATGCTTTTTGTGTGCTATGTTATTTATCCTCATAATAATCCTATGAGGTAGGTACTATTATTCATTTGTTCATTCCTCACTCAAAATATTTATTTATGTACCTATTATGCACTAGGCACTTTTTAGGTGTTGGGGGAGTCATCTAAAAGAAACAGATAGAAATCTATGAATAGTTAAATGAAACAGACAAAAATCTATGCCCTTCCAGAGCTCACATCCTGTAAGATAAATATTTTGTATATTAGATTTAGATAAATGTTACTGAGAAAAATAAAGCAAGGAAAGGGATGTGAGGAGCTGGTGATGAAGGAGGGATTTTTGCAATTTTAGATAGCAGGCTAAGGAAGAAGATATCACTGGGAAAATGACCTTTGAGTCAAAGCTTAAAGGAAGTGAGGGAGCAAGCTGTGCAACTCTGGAGGAAGAGCATTCCAAGCTGGAGCAAAAGCCTGGAGGAAGGAGCTTGTTGGTGTTCTAAAAACAAGGAAGGCGGTGTGGCTAGAATGGAGTGAGCAAGAAGGAGAGTGCAAGGAGATGCAGTCAGGGAGGCAAAGGATGGGTCATATCATGTAGCCTTGCAGGCTATTGTAAGGACTTTGTTTTTTACCTGAATGAGAAGGAACCATTGAGAGTCTTTGATCAAAGGAGGGACGTGATCAGGTTACATATTAAGAAAATCATTCTATCTGCTTTATTGAGAATAGACTGAATGGGGCAAGGGTGAGGGAAGGGTGGCCTGTTATTAGCTGTTAGTCTCCCCATTTGATAGATGAGGAAAATGAGACTTGGACATGGCCAAGGTCGTAAACCCTCAACACGTGGTCCATGGACCAACAACATCAACATCACCTGGGACCTAGAAATGCAGACTCCCAGGCATCACCCCAGACCACTTGAATCCCAATCTACATTTTAAGAAGAGCCCCAGGTGATTCATGTACACATTAAGTTTGAGAAGCCCCAGTCTAAACCTCTATGAGATACTGTTGTTAAACCTTATTGATCAGAGGAAGGATACTGTTGAAGTGATGTTCTAAGAAAATTTCATTTGGTGGCAAAAAAATAGAGAAGAGTGAGGGATGCCAACTAGAAGGAAATTATAATAACCCAGAAATCTGGGGATGAATGGCTGAAGTTGGATAATGACAGTAGGAATTAAAAATAATTTTGAGAAAGAAGGAATGGAGGCAAGAGCTTTTTAATGAAGGAAAAAGACCCACAAAACTTCGGCAATGATTAAATGTACTAGTGAATGGAAAGGAACCATGAGAGAGAGAAAGTAGGTAAAATATGACACTGAGGTTTCAAACCTTGGTAGGAGAGCCAATAATTGGACCATTGCTAGAAATAGAGAAGTAAGAATGAGAATTGTGAGAATGAGAACAAGGCAAGTTTAGAATTGTTGAACTGACCTTGGTGGTGGTTGCAAAGGTTCAGGAGGTAGTGAGGAATCTCAGACTGGAGAAGTCTTAAGGCTGAAGTACTAGATTTTGGAGTCATTTGCCTGGAGGTGCCCATTGAAGCAACGAGACTGGTTGAGATATTGAGAGAGAAGACAGAAAGACGACTATGGCCACGTGCCCAGGACCACTGCCGCAGTAAAGCTATAGAAAGTGTAGGAGGCAGAAGAAGGACAGAGAGAAAGGAAGAGGGTACAGCATCTCTAAAACCAAGTGGGTGGGGAGAGTTTCTATTTGACTACATGTCATGAAGGTTTGGAGAAATCAAAGAAGATGGATCTTAGCAAAAGTCAAGTCAAGCTGTTGGTGTATTTCAAGAATGATTTTTCAGGAATGAAAGCCAGAGGCTTATAGAGAGTGGATGGTTAGGAAATATGATCCTCACCCTTAGAGATATCTCAGCCGCCAGAAAGGTAGACAGGATAACCCCATTAGGTAGTTATCTGAGAGCATGCATTTGTTGACAACTGCACGGTTACATACGTATGATTCATATTATTTTTTTTTGTTACTCATCAACATATTATACAGATATATGCATGATTCTAGGATTTGCAGAGCTCTAGGTGAAAGTCAAACTTCAGACAAGATATATTCCTATTTGGTCTTTTTGCAAAGCCTTGTTAGAATTTTCTTTGTCACATTTTCTCTGACTTGTGCACAATTTTGCTATGGATCTTATTTTATTATTTTAATTGCTGGTCACTTAGTGTAAGAGATTTTGTTTTAGCTCATCTGTGCTGCTTATCAAGTGTTACTCCAACTATGACTCCATTGTTATGGAGTACTAATGGCTCTCCGAAACAATCAGCTCTATGCAAATAATCATCAAGTGACCAGGAATTATGGCCTCATTGGGCCAAATGTCACTCAGTGATGCCAAGTCAAAAGAATGCTTCAAGAGCTGTCTTTGTAGTAGGAACTGTCACTCGTATGTTAACATTCTATCAGAATCATAGTCCTACTAGGTTTTATTTACTCCAAGTAAATATTTAACAATGTTCTATTCAATGAGTTCTAAAGATAAATATATCAAAATACATCTTTCCTTTAAAAAAAAACCCTGAAAATTTGACTGAAATTATAAAAAAGCCATGAATATTAAAGTGTTCATAATTCCACTTTTTTCTATGAAGCCAGAAAAGTGTTTATTGTTGTCTACTCCAGCCCCTTGCAGTGGTGAGGCCTCTAGACTGGCTCACGGTATGCTTGTGGGGCCCTATGTGTGTGTGCATGTGCTAATATGGCACTGTGCAGAATGAATTGGACAGAGACTGTGGAGGATAAGAGACCAGGTAGGCAGCAAGTCTAGTGGTTCAGAAATGAAGAAATAAAGGTTTATACCAAATGAGAATAAACAAAAGTTATCGATAAGACATTGTGATGAAAATTGGAGAGTTCTGGCATACTTCTTTCCAAGTTGCAATACTTCAAGCCGGAGAAGATTTAGTCTGTTAAATGGGAATAATTATAGTGTCTACCTTATAGTATTGTTGTGACGAATAAATAAGAAAATGAGTGTAAAGCAAGCACCCAGTGTTTAATTGGTGCTTGCTGAATGATGGTGGTTAAGCTCCTCACGCATGCTCTCCTCCAAAGCGTTTGTTGGAGAGGAATGCACTTGCTTTCTCTCCTGTGGGAGGAATTTCAGGTAGGGGGAAAGTCGATAAACCTGATGAAGTCTTTCTAGAAAGGGAGAGAGGATATAGGAGAAGGAATGCTCCCCACCCTCCTCCAGACACCAGTTGCCCAGCTGCTGTGAGGTAGATGGAGCAGTGCATGTTCTTCCAGTCTGAGACATTCCCTGCTTGAGTTCAGTTGCCAGCTCTAGGCCTTTGTTGCCTGTCCTGATCTCCTGCCTTCCCTGTTTCTTTTCAACTTGGATGAGATTCCTTCTCTCTATCCAAATGCCAGATATGCTGTTCATTTCTTTGGGACTTCTCTGCAACCCAGCACCATCTCCCCTGTCTGGGTGAGGATGAAATCATCTCAGGAAGGACTCAGGTAGCATCTCAGGTTATACCGAATGCTGACATTAGGGTTATTGCAGCTATTAACAAATTAAACCATGAAGAGAGAGATTTGATTTGACCACATAAAAGCAACGCTGGTTTTAGGCACTTGCATTTTCTTATTATTTATGTCTAACTACCTTGTAACGCCACAAGTATGGCTGTCATTAACTGACTCTGACTCAGTTGAATATCCACTGTGATTGTCTGTTCATGTGTGTTTACTATGCTATAATGATAGTAACCGTGGAATATTTGCAAAACAAACAGTGGTAGTGACATTGTATGTCACTCAAAATAGTTAATATTGGGCTTTCCCGTATTATGGAGATGATATAATCCTTCCCTGAAAGTTTCAGTCCAACTCTAGAGTCTGCTTCACAAGCCCACCCTGAGAGACTACATATTTTTAATACTTCTCCAGGGTGGAGGTTCTTGTTCTTGTCTGCATATCTGGCATTTATGTGTCTCATTGGCGTATTCAATTAACCATCTGATGAATCCTAATAGCATTTTCCCCAGAAAAATGCACACAACTGTAAATTTTACATACAATTCAGGGTGTTCACAGATCCTCTGGTTCCCTTAAAATCTAGGTTAAGAACCTCAGTTCTGGAAGATTTTGTTTGTTTGTTTGTTTCATATGATTGTGGACACCATCCTTTTGAACAACTGAGTAATAATGGTAAATGATTTTTCAGTGCTTACTATGTGCCAGGCACTTTATAATGCTAAACAGTAAAGGTGATTTAAAGCTTTTTTGTGTGTGTGTGTGTGTGTGGCATTTTTCTCCAACTTCCTAGTGATTTGTTGTAGCCCAACAAAAGGAAGTGAGGGTATGATAGTTAAGACTATAAAGTGCTCACCATTTTAGGCACGCAAAGAGTATTTGAAATTCACTTAGAGCGCTTGTTAAATTTCAGAGACAAAAGCAATATATCAATGCAGAGGGAGAAATTAATTGAATTTATTTAGAATAGTTTTTGAGCATTGTAACCGTTCAAACTTGCCTTTTTTGGTGGTGGTGTTGGGGTCGGGAGATAGGAGGGGAGATGTAATTGAGTTTCTAAAATGAACTTGGCAATTCATGGAAAATACCTCAGGAAGGGCGATAAGAACTCTGAGTCATCAATCTGCTTCTAAATCAGCAATCTAAGGGCCAGGAGGAAAGTCAAGTTTATAGCCCAATAAACATGACCAACAAGTAGCTCTTAAACTCTTACATGGCGCTGTAATTTGAGACCCAGTGGTGACTTTCCTCAGCTATTTGACAGGAAATGCACAATCAAGTTCGCCCTGTTGGTGGAGTGGAATTCCATGGTATGGCCTAAGAGAAGCCAGGAGTTTGCAGTATGATCTCAGGCTCCTATTCACAAGATACTGCACAGAAGTTTATCTAAATAAATCTGCCATTTCTTTCTCATACCTGAGTGAGAATTTTTTTTTTTTCACTTCTCATAGAAGCATGTATAAAGGACTGATCATGTAGTAGTTGCTCTTTATAACAATCATTAAAAGAAAAAAAAAAAACTTTTGATGACTTTCTTGGACCTCCAAGTTATTTACACCTGTTAATTAGTTCCTCTCCAATTTTCCATGCCCCTGATTTCCGGAAGAATGAGAACTGACAGTTTGAAAAGGCACAGGAGTTTTTAGACTCAAGCATGGTTGAGAAGAGAACAAGGTTGAGGGAACCCAGAGATCCTGCTAATGTTACTTGTAGAACTTTGAAATTTTAAGAAAAAGGGTCTGAGTGATAACCCATCTTTTAAGGTGGGGCATAGAAATGAAAAGTGAAAATAAAACCTTTTATAACAATAGTTCAGTAAAAATAACCACTAATGAAGTTGGCAGAGGTTCTAAATACATTTTTATTTAAAATAACCGAACACTGAAGTTGAATTTAGCACACAAATGCCGGCTCAGGACAGTGTATTCGAAACAAAATTGATAAGGTTCCCTCTGCCAATATCCCGCAGCTGGAGAGCTAAAGTTGATGACGACGACAGGAGTGTTAATCATTTCCCGACCAGGCAATCTTAGTCACAAGTTCCTGCTAAAAGTGAAATCATGCCTCTGGTTTAAAAACAGCTAAAAACTTTTACTCAGTTCATGTTGCAATTTCTCCCTTTTAGATTAAGCACATGGAAATTTGTTCAGCAAGTCTTGTTACAGCTCTATTTTCATTAGTTGCTCCCACAAGCTGGGGTTTATCTGATTGTGTGGTAGATGGAAACTTCAGGACAGAAGTCAGTGGCCGAAGGCTGAGTGAAGTTTACCCTGGCTGTGGTTATGAAGAGGGTAAGTGAATGAACCTCTTTGCTGCTCCTATCTTTATTTTCTCTTATGCTAGATTTTATACACCATAAAATGCAAAAGGCGTAATCTCGTAATTACAGTTAAGCATTTAGATTTGCTTGATGATTGTTTTTAAGTCATCACAGGACAAAACCAAGAAATTAAAACACACAATGAAGCATGCATGCCAAATAAAATTGCTTCAGTTTCCTCCTGAAAAAAATTATTTTTATTAAATTACTTGTTTAGTTAATCGAACTGTTGTTGAAATGTTTTTCCACATTGATGAAACATTGGACTGTTCAGTAAACAGACAGTAGACAATTTTATGTGAATGAAAAGACATAAATAATTTTGATTATTGGAAATAACCAAGGTAGGAACTGGATGGAACATTTAGAGTCTGACTTCAAATGTCAAATAATTCTGGTTGTAATAGAAATATTGTTGTATGGCTGTGTGTTTCTATTCAGCAAGGTGATTTTTTTTCTTGTTTCTTGAAATCTATTTGAAGTGGTCATAACAGTTTTATATGTGAGACCTATATTGATATTTCAATTATTGTCTTTCCTGAAAAGGAAAATGCTATTTGGGTATAATAAAAGGACTTTCATTAGAAGAGTAATGACTGTGTTCTTGCCCATTTCCATGTGGTGACCTGGTGACCTTTTATTTCAAGAAAAATACAGATTTCCCTTCTTTGAGGCCTAGAACAGTCCTGGGCACATAGAAGACTTTGTGGAAATAGCTATTGATTATTTATCTATTTTTTAGTCTGCACTTTTGTTAATGGATTTTAAAAGATATTTTCTATCGCTTGTGTAGAATCTTACTAAGTACTTAAGTAATGAATAAGTCAATGATGAATCAAAAAGGAAGTATAAGATAGGGTCTTTACTTCAAAGGAATTTAATTCACATCTTTCCCACTATGAATCAAACCATTCCGTTTTGGAGAACTTGAACACTTTTCTTCTGAGTGTTTGAAAAATTACAGAGATGACACACATTTTTTACAACACTGTTCATCATTGTGAAAACTTGGAAACGAGAAAGTGTTAATGAACAGGATAGTGGTTAAATACAATGGAATACCACATAACCTACAAAACACATAAAAAGGAATGAGGTACATCTATATTTATTAACACGAAACCAGTCCAAGTTATAGTGCTAAGTTAAAAAAAAAAAAAGCAAGTTTCAAAAAATAATAAGTATAGTATATTATCATTTTTTGTAAAAACAAAAAATACCAGTATCTACATTTACTATGTCTTTAGCAATATTTGCCAAGCCATTTACAGTGGCCATTTTTGGTGGTTGAATGAGAAAGTTTCTACTTTGCAGACACTAGAATGTAATTGGTAGGGACATTGTTTTGTTTACTGTTAAACCCTCAGTGAATATAATGGTGTCTAGCACGTAACAGGCATGCAATAAATAGTGCTGAATGAATGAATGAAGATATTTCTGTAATAGTTAAATTCTTAAAAATTATCATGGTTAATCTGTAAGCAGATAAAATCCACTTCATTTTTTAAAATAAAAACATGACTTAGAACTAACTTTCAAAGCATCTTATCTGTCTTCCTCTCGTGTTACCTCTTCTTCTTTCCCACGTTTTGCAACACTTTCCTTCCCTTTTCTGGCCAATTCTGGTTCAAAAGGAAATGAAAATGTTGTGGTGCCTGTGTTCACTTAAGATTTTCTGCCTAGACATTTTGCTTTGGGTTTGATGTCCATCCCCAGGAACCCATGCATCTAACATCCCAGATTGCTGCTTATCTCTTTATGTGCATGCCATCATTCCAATTTGATTGCAAACCCTGGAGAATACAGACCCTGTCTTATGATCCTTTCTGCCCTCCACACCTAGCACACGCCTTACACACAGTAGGGGGACGGTTTTGTTGCTGGGTATTTTTCCACAAACATTTGTGCAGTTCTTGATAATGACATACTACTGTAATCCCTCCTCTTAAGGCAAGCATCGTATACAATAGGCACTCAGTACATGTTTGTTGAATGAATGATTGGGCCTTGACTCTGGCACATAATCTCTGCGTATATAAGTGATTGGATTTGGTTCTGAGGGAGATGAGAGGAGGCTGAATCAGTTTGGGATCCTTTTGGTTGCCCAGGACAGAACACCTGGCTAAAATCAGCAGAAGTAGAAGCAAAAGGAAATTAATTTATTGGCTCACATAGCAGTTTAATGGTGCACCTGGCTTGAGAAATAGCTAGACACTGTGGCTCAGAATGCTCTCTCTCTTTGTCTGTCTGTTTCTCTCTTACTCTGTTCTCATACAGCTTTCTTTCCGAGGCTGTAAAATAATAGCTGCCAGACTCTCCAGAAACGATATTCTTTCAGAGTCCAATCCAACAGAAAACAGTGAGTGTCATTCAGCATTCCTAGAAAACTAAATCACAACACTCAGAGTGGACCAACTCTAACTGTAGCCAGGAGAGTTCGTGTACTGGTTTCACGAGCTTCTAGGGCCAGGGAGAAAGCCTCAAGCAGGCCAAGTGGACTGAGGGTGGGGAGAGGTGGATTCCCAAATAAAAATCAGGGCTGTCACCATAAGAAACGGGAATGGATGCCTGATAGTCAAATAGCAAATGTCAAACACAAAGGATGATGATTATTTCATTCTCTTCTTTTCTACTCTCCCTAACATAAATATATTCAAAATGAGTAAGTAACAGATGCAAGAATCCATCAACTCTATCTCTATAAGGATGTGTATATAGGTACTAACTGTTAAAGAGGAGGCAGATGGAAGGGGGAGACTATCTGAATTGATTGAAGCCGGAGTCCTAGTCTAGAGCAATGACTCAAATTTGCTCCATACCGAAATTATCTGGGGATAATTCTGATGCCCAGGCTACTCTTTACCACACTTAGAGCAGACTATCTAGTGTTGGGACACAAGCATCAGTACTTTTAGGCTCCCGGGTAAATCGTGTTATAGCCAAGTTTGAGAACTAGTAGTCAAGAGACATATCAGGGAGGATTTAGTATAGTTTTAAAGATACCTGCTACTGTGCCTTGGATATAGTAGATTCTCAATAAATATCTGGTGATTTGATTTAAAGGAGGGAAAGAACATGACTGAGCAAAGGGGAGATATTTGTGGACTGTTTGCTGTGTGCTGGGTATCATGCTCAGTTCTCAATATACATTTCTCACTTGATCTTCATAGTCACAATTAAAAAAAACCTAACTCCACTCACAGTGAGAAAATAGAGGTTCAAAAAACTAAATTAGGGCCGGCCCCGTGGCTTAGTGGTTAAGTGCACGCGCTGCGCTGCTGGCGGCCCGGGTTCGGATCCCGGGCGAGCACTGACGCACCGCTTCTTCGGCCATGCTGAGGCCGCGTCCCACATACAGCAACTAGAAGGCTGTGCAACTGTGACGTACAACTATCTACTGGGGCTTTGGGGGAAAAATAAATAAATAAATAAAATTATTAAAAAAAAAAAAAAAAAAACTAAATTAACTTGCCAAAAAGCCAACCAATGAATAAAACAGGTCTGTTGGGCTCCAGATTACATCCTCTTTCACAGTACCCAATTGCAGATATCAGCCACGGGTTTAAAGGCAAACTCAGACGTTGGGTGTACCAACTAAATTTACCCAACTGAAGAGTAGAGTATGGACCAGGCATGGAGGCAGTCCTGAGAAACTGACTGAAGAGGCATCATCTACAGCACGGGGTGGCAAACTAGGGCCCATGGGCCAAATCCAGCCCACTGCCTTTTTTTATAAATAAAATTTCATTGGAGCACAGCCACGTTCATGTGTTTACATACTGTCTACACACCTTCTTTTGCCCTATGGTGGCAGAGCTGAGTGGTTGTGACAGACACCATATGGCTTATAAAGCCTAAAGTATTGACTGCCTAGCACTTCACAGAAAAAGTTTGCCAACCTGTAATCTAGAGTTTACGTTCTCATGTGATCAGCAGTTCTGAGAAGGGATGAGATTGCCATTATCAGTCCGGGACTGATGATAATTCTTGTGGCTGTATGAGTAGGATTCCCCAAGCATCTACGCATTCATTCAATTAATAAACATTTGTTGAGCATCTACAAAGTGCTGGACACTCTGAGCTCAGTGGAAATACAGTGCAATAAATTCTACTGAAAAATAGGATTCTGAAATATGATAACATCTCGCTCTGCCTCTAGGCTACAGGAGAGCAGGCTTTGGTTCCATTTTTATTCATCGTTGTGGGTTCAGCCCCTAGCAGAGTGCCTAGTAGGCAGTAGGGGATCATGAAGCATTTGATGAATGAACTAATGATCAATTAATGTGGTAGAGGTAAGCACAGGATACCAGGGGAACATACCTAACCCATACTCTGATGGGATGGGATGATGCCATAGAAGTAGAAGAAGCGAAAGGAGAAAAGGCCACAAGAGGGGACGCCAGCAAAGAGGGAGGGGTCGTAGTAGGAATTCAAGGGACCTGTCTGGGACAAGGTCTACCACTGTGGGACTGGACAAAAGAGAACTATGATCCTGAGCAATATTTTATGGGAGATTTGATATGAAATATAACAAAAATCTATTCAACTTCCCACTTGAAAATCTCCAGAAGCTTCCTGCTGCCTACAGGATAAAATCTCCATTCTTTGGTGAGGGCTTCAAGTCCTCTCTAATTTGTTCTCTGCTGATTCAATCTTACTGCCCTTACTTCCTTACTTCACTTCCCACTGTCTAGTTTATGCTTTCTGATTGTTCTTTATTCAATCTTAACTCTGTGCCTTGTGAAAAGACAGGTCCCCTCCTTGGGATGCTCTTTCCTCTCCCTGTACACTATTCATTATATAAGACCCAACTCAACTATGACCCTTCCAACAGATTTTTCCCACCCACCCCAGTCCTCACTGATGTCTCTTCTCTGGATTCCATCACACCTTGACATCCACCTCTCACTTTTAGACACTAAGTCCGTGCTGCCTGGGACTGTTTCGAGCCATTTCAGGGGTTAATGTTTTGCATCCACCATTAGAATGTAGGTTCCCGGAAACAGGGATCATAAGACATTTCCCTCATATCCTCTTAGTACCCAGAGCAATACTTTATGTACACTTAGTACTTGAGTAGACACTTGAATACTCATTGAATAAATAAATAAATGAGTCAGTTGAATAAAAAGTTATGAGGTTGGAAATGCTGCTAAAAAAGGAAGTCAGAGAATGGAAAATAATTAGAAGAAAGGCTAATAGTACAAGGAAAATAATTAGTACTGTGTGGGTAGAGGTATTCTCAAAAAGTACAGGTTTTGAAGAAAACTATTTAAATTTATTAAAAAATGTTTTATTAGAAATTCAGATGTAGAGAAATAAGTTAATCTACTTCTCAGTTTAGGGCACTTTAACATTATTGATCTGTGCGAGATCCTGCTCTTGTTTTTATCTATCTGTTTGTTTATTTATTTATGTATTCTTCTTTATCCCCATTCCCTGTTATCGTTCCCCTTCACTCCCACAGCAACCATTCTAATGTGGTTAATGTGTTTCCTGTTTTTGTAAAATTTGTAATTTTTGTTTTTTAGCATGTATTTAAAACATTTATATATGTAGTAATGTGTTGTGGATCTCAATTTGTTTCTTAGTTTTTTCACTAAGCGCTAAGGTTTTTAAGATCTATATATATTGCTACGGTATAGATCTATTGTTTCTAGTTGCGACATAGTACTCCATGGTGTGAATTCACCACATTTCACCTGTTTATACCTCCAGTGATAGAAATCAGTATCACCTACAACACCCTTTTATTATAAACTATATGAGCAATCTTGTATTGTTCCTTCATAGACCTAATGTGATAATTTATTTGGGATATAGCTCCAGGAATGGTGTTGCTGGATCACAGAGTATATATCTATTTAATTTGACTAAGAAGTACCAGATTTCACTGCAGGATGGTGGCATTAGTCTATGCAGACATTCCCTCCCTGCCTCCCAAAGCAACGCGCAGAGCTTCTATAGAAAACTACAACCCTACCAACACTTAGTGTTACCTAGCTTTCCAATCTTTGCTAGTCTAACAGAGTTAAAATGATAATTCATTGTTGTTTTAATTGGTGCTGCTTTTTTTACTAATGCATTTCAAAATCTTGTTTCATGTTTCTTTCAGTTTCCTTGACTTTCCTCTACAAATTGCCTGTTTGAAAATATTTTGTCTATTTTTTTCTAAGGAAATTCTTGTCTTTTTCTTGTTAATTTATAATTAAATGCTTATCAAATCATTTTTAAACCAAGAAAATTAACTTAAATGGTAACATTGAATTACTTTGTACTGAATACCTCTTACTTTATTGTTGTTAAACATTATTTCTGATTTTGAGAAGATAGCAGTGGCTGTATAGTTTTTTGATCCTCCCAAATCCCCCCATATAAAATATATGGCAAAACTAAAAACCCATGAACAACATTTACAACAAAACTAAATAGACTTCTGTTTCCAGCCTGGCATGTGAAGAGCTTAGAAGTTGTCACTCCTAATGCCACAACAAGAAAAAAGCTGAACAAACCAAAAGTCAACAACTCTTCTTTGAAGAAATGTCAATAGAAACTTCCAAACTGAAATGCAAAGAAAAAAAAAAAAAGAAAAAGACCTAACATATTCAATTCTGTTACAAAATATGTAACATCATTTAATGGGAATACAGAAGGAGAAGAAAGAAAGGAACAGAAATATTTGAAGCAATAATGACTTGGAATTTCCCAAAATTAATGATACATACAAAACCACAAATCCAGAAGCCCAGAGAATACCAAGCAGGGTAAATACCAAACTAAGTGACAAGTTAGCTCTAGGAAACCCCAGATGAAACGAGGTGGAGAGAAGTCACCAAAACCTACAGACTGCGTATGTTATTATCTATGTGAGAGATAACAGAGGGAAACAATGGGTGGCAGATGGACTGAGAACAGGAGAAACTCAAAGGAGCCAATAGATATTCACTGAAAAGTGTGGTGGGCTAATTTGAGAACAGAAGCTAAAACTGGAAGGGGTTTTGCCTACTCCACTAGTGAGAGAGGGTGAGTGTCCTGTGATAAAGCATAAAGAGCCTGGTGCAGTCCACCCCATGAACTCTTGAAATGGACCCTATGGAGTTTCTTCCCAGAAGGGCCCAAACAGGGGAAAATCTGCAGGAAGTGAAATCAAAATTGGGCAAGAGGGGAAATCAGAGAAAGAGGAAAGAGAAAGTCAAGAGAAAAGTTGAGATGGAAGTAGAGCCAGGAAATTTCAGAAAGTGAGTCACCATATTTCTGCACACTACATGGAAACTATAAGAGGGAGCTCTGTGAAGACAGAAAAACTATCTGAACTTCCACTCCTTTTAAAATCTCAGGAAAATTGATTTTACATAAAATAAGCAACAGAAAAGTATTGAGTTCAAGTCCCACACAAAATTACTATAAGCAAAAAAGAGAGTAAGGATCAGAAAAACATCCCTATAGAATATGAAAGCATGTCAGAAAAACAGGATTAAAAATAATGTAATCATGTAAACATGATTAAAAATAATGTAATAATTAAAAATTGTAACTATTTTGAAACAAATAGACAATAAGACATGAATGAGCAATATAAATCAGAAATAGAAAAATTTAGAAATGAGGTGACAGAATTCAAGCAAGATTTAGAATAAAACAAAAAATATATTTTTAAATGACTAAACCAGAAGATACAAAAGAGTAAATGAACACAGCAAATAATAATAAAGACAGAAAAATAATAGGAAAGAAAAAAAACAGAGGAGAAGAAAAAGGGGAAAAAATTGAGGAAAAAACACAAATATTGAAGATAGACAAAGATGATTCAATGTATGGGTCATAAGAGTCCCTAAAGAAGAAAAACTAAGAGAACAGAACAAATACTAAAAAACATAATTAGAAAAAGATTTCCTGAAATAAAAAGATTTGAAATATGTATTGAAAGAGCACACTGAATATCTGAGAACATTGACCTGGAATAACTATGACTAAGACATATTCTGGTAAAATTGCTGAACTTTAAAGAAAAAGAAAAAGGAATCCTTGGTCATCTAGGAAAAAAATAGCGTGTGCTGTATAAGAGAGAGAAAATCATTTATCATCAGACATTTTCACAGCAATAATCTATGCGAGAAGAAAGCAAAGTAACGTATTTCAGATGTTCAAGGAAAGAAAATGCGAGCTGAGGATTTTATATCTAACAAAATTGACCTTCACGTGTGATGGGCATAAGCTGTTAGCAACATGCAAGGATTCAGAGAATATTATTTTTATGAGCTTTTCCTGAGTAATCTACTAAAGAACAACACCAACCAAAATGATGTGAGAGACATCATTATAAGTCCTGGTAGTGGGCATTAAATATATTGTATGGTTTCTTGTAGAACTAACACTAAATGAGTATTAAAAAGGGACAGTGTATAGTATGTAATGGCTACATGATCTGAGAATGTAGATGTGGCACAACTATTTGAGAAGGGGGAGAATTATGGTAGCATGTGCAAAAATTTTCAAATGATTTTCAGAAATCATAATGATTGGAATTGCTTTCTGAGACTATTGTGTGTTTATGTGGGATAAAGCAAATGACTAATTGATGGATATTTAATTTTATTGTCTCTGTCCTTGAGAACCAGGATTCTTTGTGTAGTTGAAAAGAATCAGATTTAATATTTAAAACGTTAAATAAAAATCTTTAATCTTGAATTTAAATTGGAAATTTAAGTATGACCTCACAAGATATTTTATCTCTCTACTGAAAAGAACTAGATAATGACTAACCAAGCACACATGGCACCCAGACTGTGGCCTTTCTCAAGTCCATTCCCAATAAATAAACTAGAACTTCTTGGAGAAATTGCTAGTTCTATTTTTGGAGCTGGAAATGTAGAAGAAAACCCTGGGATATCTTCACATATTAGATAGCAAAGAAGCTATTAAAGACTACTAGGATTATCTCAAATAACTCAGGACACAATTTGAAGAGGCCCCCACTGACCAAAGGGGAGACAAATTGAGTTTCAATAGCAGTAAGTAATGCAATGGATTGTAAATTAGTTATCTATTGCTGTGTAACAAATTGCCCCAAAGCTTTGCTTAAAGCTAGACACACTTATTATATCACACAGTTTGTGAGAGTCAGGAATCCAAGAGCAGCTTAACTGGTGGTTCTGTCTCAGGGTCCCTAATGAGATTGCAGTCAGGCTGTTCACTGGGAATGTGTTCATTTGAATCTGGGTGTGAAAGATCTACTTTGAAACTCACTCACGTGGCTCTCAGCAGGAAGATTCGTTCCTCACCATATGGGCCTCTCCATAAGGCTGCTGACAGCATGGCTTCCCCCAGAGTGAGTGTAGAGAGACAGTGAGAGCAATCCAGTGAGTGAGCACCAAAGGTGGAAGCTGCAAACTTTTATAACCTAATCTCAGAAGTGACATAACATCACTTCTGCTGTAGTTTATTGGTTACACAGATAAACCCTTGTACGATGTGGGAGGGGACTACACAAGGGTGTGAATGAATACCAGGAGGCAGGGATCCTTTGGGCCATCTTGGACTCTGGCTCCCACAGTCTGAAACCCGTCAGATATGCTTACATCCATGAGTTCACAGTAAAATTTTTTAAAAAATCAAAAAACAAACTGATCGGTCTCTTTTTGAGGATGACAGAGAACCATACATTATCTTGACTACTGGGGAAATGAAAGAAGCACACTTTTCTTATATGAACTGTAGCATTGGGTAACCAAAGAGTAGATGAGTGAAAGACTCTTCTTATAAAATTATTTCAGCTAATAAAAATGAAATGATAGGATTGGAATATTACCATATTGCAGCCCCCAATAAGTTAATGAATCTAGGCATTGAACATGAAATGCTGCTGACAATGAAGAACAAAAATCAGACATTATGTGTCATCTGATGAAGGAACACACCACCACCTAGATCTTGCCAAAGGGACTGAACCTGAGTCCGATCAAGCCTCTGGATTCAGCTGTCAATTTGCAGGAAAAGCAATAGGAGGAACACGTTGAACTATACTGCGAGTGTGCAGTCAGCAAAATCCAGAGTGCGGGAAATCTCTATAGGCCAAATGGCCTGGGTTATTCAATAGAAAAAGTGTCAGGAAAGAAAGGAATGGAGGGGGGAACCTGTACATTACAAAAAACATGAAAGACCAATTTTTTTTTAAAAATGGGCAAGATTAACTACAGCAGCTAGGAATGCATACTTGGCTGATAAAATTTATAAGGAAATGCAAGAAAGTTATCAAAGCCAGGATAGTGGAAGAAAATGATTACTATAAAAGTCAAAGGAGTAGTTACTTTCGGAGGAGGGGACAGGACTGTGATTGAGATGGAGCACGTGGAAAGGCTTCTGGGTGGCTGGCCAAGTTTTATTTTTTGACCTGGTAGGTAGTTACGAGAGTGTTTACCTTATAATAATTCACTAAGACATTAATTTGTTTTATGTGTTTTTTTATGTGTTTTATTTTATAATAAAAAGGTTAAAAAACAATATTTCTGAAGATAATACATGAATGTGGTAAAATATTCAAACACTGGAAAAATTTATACAATGAAAAGTCAGCCTTCTTCCCAACCCATCTGCCAGTCCTTGAATTTTCTTCCCCAGAGGTAGCCACTGTCACTTGCTTCTTGTGTCTCTATCCAGAGAGATTTCATGCATATTACATCACACACACACACTCATGTATGCATATTATGTATGTATATAGATGTATGTGTGTGTATTTTATATATAAATGTATATAAAATTCCCTCTCGTTTTAAAAGCATAAATGGTAGAATTAGAATACCATGCACATATTCTGATCTTTGTTTATTTCCCTAAATATTTTATCTTGTAGATTATTCTCTATCACATAAGGCCAAGTTGGATAAAAATTATAAAATCAGCCCCTCTCTCTAGGCTACAACCAATATATTTTAACCTGTAAATAGCAGTTTAAATAAGCAGGTAGTTTTTCTAAGAATATACCCTATTAAGTCAGTAGATATGTTTCTAATTTCTCAATGTGGAGATACTGTTCAGATTGATTTTGAAGGTCACATTTTTTGTAAAATTTTAAATTTACCTGTCCCTTTTTTCCACCCAAGCTTTCAGCTTGAACAAACCTGCTCACCCTTTGATTTAGACAAGATCACCTGCGGGAAGGGTGGATTCTGGAGTCAGCAAAGCGCTTCTTCAGCATTCTCCTCAATGAACTCGCAGAGGTATTTTATGGCCAGTGTTAGAACAACACACTTGTGATTAACCTTTGTGCTTCTCAGTTGATAACCCCCTCTTTATGGTGATAACTAGGAGTAAAGGAGACAGATGCATAGGCTTTTACAGCCTTTAAACTCTAATCTTGTAATCTTGGGCTAGTAAATGTTTTCTGGGCACTAAATTACATTCTGCTAAAAAGAAAACTTGGTCAAGTGTTTTAACTATCTCTTTATTTCCTTTAATATTTTTCACATTTTCAGTCACTTAAGTAGTATTTATTGAGTACCTACCATGCAGTTAGCAGTGGGGTGCCATGGGGTATCAAGAAAGGAGGTACAAAGACTGCTTACAATCTTCCCCGGGGATTCACGACCTATACGCATATGAAACAGCTAGTGAAGGAGACAGTATGATATATGTCTGTGTGTCTAAGTCACAGTGTATGTAAACATATATAAATACATGCAATACATATGGAAATATACATGTATGCTAAGTGGTGTGGCACAGATAATTAGAAAACAGGCAAGATACAGTATGGAAATTATGTGAAGGGACAATAAGCCAAAGCAATTGGAAGGTGATGGAAATCTGGGTTGTCAGGCCAGATTGTGCTGCAGAAAGTTCTGGAGCTGAGTTTTCTTTTCCTTTTGAAATAATTATAGAGTCACAGGAAGTAGCAAAAATGGTACAAAGAGGTCCCATGGACCCTTCATGCTTCTTTTCCCATGGTAACATCTTACATAACTACAAATATAGTATCAAAACCAGCATACAGATATTCCTCGACTTACGATGGGGTTATGTCCTGATAAACCCATTGTAAGTTGAAAATATCATGTGTCAAAAATGCATTTAATACACCCAACCTACCGAACATCATAGCTTAGCCTAGCCTACCTTAAACTTGCTCAGAACACTTACATTAGCCTACAGTTGGGCAAAATCATGTAACACAAAGCTTATTTTATAATAAAGCATTGAATAGCTCATGTAATTTATTGAACACTCTACTGAAAGTGAAAAACAGAATGGTTGTGTGGGTACAGAATGGTTGTAAGTATATCGGCTGTTAACCCTTGTGATCGTGTGGCTGGCTGGGAGCTGCTGCTCACTGACACTGCCCAGCATCATGAGAGAGGCTCCTACCGCATATCACGAGCCCGGGAAAAGATCAACATTCAAAATTAGAAGTCTGATTTCTACTGAAAGCGTATCACTTTCGCACCATTGTAAAGTCAAAAAATCCTAAGTCGAACCGTCATTAAGCCAGGGACCGTCTGTATTGACATTGAGACAATCTCCAGATCTTTTTCAGATTTCACCAGTTTTACATGCACACACTTCTGTGGGAGCTGAGTTTTGATAAATGAGTTCAACAGACAAAAAAGAGAAATGAGGAAAACTTAGAGATAGACAAAACCTCACAGAGCAGTTACTTTGAAGAATTGTCCTCTTTTCTTGTTCTTCCAACTCTTAGCCATTCCACATAATCCTACGTAAATTAGGCCACACTGCTCTCCTCACCAGGGCTTGGCTTGTTACATCCTCTTCACAAATGTTACCTAAGCACTTACTCCTGTTCTCTTGTTCCTGTGATCCAAACATAGGCAGTCTCCCTCCTACAAATCATTTGTTTTCTGTAAGCTAGTTTGTAAATAAGTAGTTTGGAACCCAGAACGGATTTTCGCATGTAAAGAGAGATACATAGGTTAGGGGTTCCTTAGCATATCTCCAGGCCTATGTAACTCATAACGTAACTAATCTCTATACAGAGCAATATTTATCATTGCTGTACATGGTGGTAGTGGTGGGGTTTCTGGGAGTTAGGGAGGAGGATTCTCTGCTATGTCAGATGGACTGCTATCTTAATAGGTACCATTCTATTGCTACGAACTGCCACTGCATACAGTGGGTAATATTGAAGGAAAAACCCTTTTTTGATGCTTTTAATTACACAACATAAAATCGTTCCTAATTCAAGCATTCACTCACTTAAGTATCAGTTCTATAAGAGATGACATAGGAAGCGCAAGAGAGGGAGCTGATGAGGAGAACTAGGCAGAGAGATACTGAAAAGAGAGCTTCTAGAAGGAAATGCACCAGAATAATACAATGGTTATCTCTGAGAAGTGGAATTACCAGTGATTCATTCTTCCTATGCTCTCCCCCCACCCCATTCTCTCTCTTGTTTTCCCTGTACATTTCTGAAACCTCCAAATTCTCTACAACTAGGGTGTATTGCTTTTATAATCAGAAAAATTACAGTGCTTCTGGAATGAAAGAGGTACATGCAAGTTTTTGAAACAATTCCTAGTATGGTTGGAAGACGAGGAGGTGGAATATGGAGCAGAGGGCTCCTTAAGGTAGAGTGAGGTGGTTTCTAGGTCCAGCAGCATCAGTAGGAGCCTTCTAACTGCATACAAGCACGTACAGGATTCAGAACTTTACAGAGGAGAGGTATCTACGCAGAGAAGCCGCCCTTGCCTTGGTTTCCCCAATGAAATATAAAGCCACCATTGACCTGGGTCCTCTCTGTGCTGTCCTAGCTGGGACTTTAAGTCTATAAATACTTACACATACTTATGCCATGCCCTTTAGATACAGTTTACAGCCCACATAAAAGTGTTTGTCTTCTAATCTCTGCTTATCTCAATGAGTTGCATTATTTGCAGTAATCATCCTCTCCCCTGGTGGTTTTGATTTCCATTATGCTATTACAACTTTCTAAAATATTTTATGGAAATATGATACTAATACCTGTGTAATATGTCTGTTTTCTCCCTGTAGATATAATCATGCTGGCCTAAGCATACTAATGCCATAAAAAGCTAAAATGCTTCGACTTGCTTACTCTTCATGCTTTTTTTTCATGAGAATTCCTGAGCCCCATAAAATATAGATACTTAGCAATTTGCATCTATTTCTTGATAACTTTTAAAGTAAGAGAAGGTATTTGAAGCAAGTATGATACTTTACTAAAGAGTAATAAATAAATTAAATTCCTACTTCCATTTAATGGGGTTGAATAAACATTTCTTTCAGGCTGGACCATGTAAATGCTCAGTGATGCAAAAATGAGAAAAAAGCAGTTCCTGTCTTTACAGAGTGTGCAATCTAGTCAAAACCAAACAAAAATTGAGGAAAGCTTTTAGATGAATATCGTTTTTGTCACTGCACCCAAGGAGGTCTGTAATATTCAGAGATAGCAAGGTGATTGTGAAGAACCTCTTGGCTGAATGGAAGGGGGTTATAGGAAGGATTGTGGGTGGTGTGAGAGGTAGGATGACTATGTAAACATGGACTCTTTTGAGAATAAAAGAAGGTGCTATTAATATTTATGCTTGTGCAAAAGGCATAATCTGGGTCTGTTTTAGGCCAATAGGGAGTTATGGTGCCCCTCAGTAAAAGACAAGATTTAGGAGAATTTCTATGAATATAAATGGTACGGAAGTGTATTAGTTTGCTAGGGCTGCTGTAAATCGATGGCTTAAACAATGGAAATTTAATTGTCTTGCAGTTCTGGAAGTTAGAAGTCCAAAATCAATGTGTCAGCCGGATTGGTTCCTTCTGAAGGCTGTGAGGGAAGGATCTGTCCTCTCTCCTTGGCTTGTAGAAGGTTGTCTTTTCCCTGTGTTTTCACATCCTTTCCCCTCTATTCATGTCTCTGTGCCCAAATTTCCCCTTTTTCTAAAGACATCAGTCATATATTGGATTAGAGTCCATCCTAATGACCTCATTTTAACTTGATTACCTTTGTAAAGACCTCTCTCCAAGTAAGGTCCCATTCTGAAGTACTGGGGATTAGTACACCAACATATCTTTTTAGAGGAGGGACACAATTCAACTAATAACAGGAAGGATGGTAGAAATTTGACAAGAACACCACAATAGAAGAGATGTTGCATTTGGATGGTTAGTGGGCATTGTCTTAGTATATGTCATGATCAGGAGGCAATTCTATTATAGGCTTTAATAAGTTAAGATGGTTTGGGGAGAATAAACAAAATGGAGGATCATTAGAGAAGTGGAGACTTTAAGTTTGGGGGATTATTAGTGTTCCAAGATTCCTCTTTCTAGGTGGGCAATAAAGATTGGACACTGGCGACAGAGGGATCTTCAAGTGGCAGTGACCAGAGCATACTGAGCTGTGGGATGCCATGTCTGGGAGGTGCCACAAATAGACTGGCCAGTTTTTAGCATATTAGTTGATAATTCTCTGCTATGAGACCTGACTTTCTTTACTTATGAAGTTAAAGCTACTTTTTCCTTTTCCCATCTCCACAGGGATTTTATGAATCATAGAATAATAAATATGATGAATTCTGAGCTCTTTGGAGGAATGGTCTTGAGTTAGTTGAAAGTGTTTATAGTGACAAAAGTTTTGGGGCACGATGAAGAAATTGCATATAAAACTGACCATTTATACTTTCAAAATAGTATACAGATGAAAAGTTAGGGAGAAGATACATTTTGCTTAGCTTAGGTATTAGGGGTTTAGATATAGAAACATCAGGCCTTCATGTACTTGCAAAGTACAATCTGTGTCTTTGTGTTATTACTGTGAAAGGTCAATGGGAAACTTTATACCTTATGATAATATGTAGATTTCATGCTGAAATTCACAGAGAATTATTTTCATTTTTTTGTTGTTCTTTCTTCATTTATCTTGATCTTTATAAGTATAGATAAATAGTGGTACACTCATTTTCTTGGCAAAGAAGACATTGGCATCTTTGTTGTGTGTTCAGTTAAACAGCTGTAGCCAAAACAAAATTATCCTCAACTATGTTGTTAAGAAGCACCATGCTATTCAATGTAATACATGAATCATAAAACATTAAAAAATAATAGCATTGGTACTAAACTTGTGGCGCAAAGGGTCTGGGAAATGATTGAAATTCATAATTTATTAATCAGGAAGAATAAATGGTCAGAAAAAGTGTAGTATGGGAACACAGGTAATCCTATAAGTCATTCCAAGGTATATGGGATTTTCATTTTTAATTAATTTTTAAAATTATTTAAAAAATAAGATCATATTATAGAATACTTGGAAAAATTGAAGGATACATTTCTTTCTAATTTTTTTCTACATAGTTTTTGGCATAGATGTACTCATATAGTACATACGATATTCTAGCTCCCTTTTTGGCTTTGCATAATCTTCATTGTTAGCCTTTTCTAACAGCTACATAATTGCCCTGCTAATTTACTTAATTACTTCTCTCATAATAGACTTTAACTGAATTCCTACTGTATTGTGTTACATAATTTTGATATGAATATCTTATTATGTAAATTTGTATCACATGTAAGGGTTTTTTTGGGCAAGTGTTCTAGATGTGATCTTTCTGGGTCACAGGGTTATGCGGGCTTTTATGACAGCACTTTGTTGTTAGGTCAGTAAAAATGTCTCCATTTTACGAGAGCCTAAGATGGCTAAATAAATTTTGTGGTTGGATTGCAGCAATTCTAAATTTAATATCTAAACTTAATGACCTTGTCTTAAAAAAGTTTGATTTATTATACCTTCAGGGATATTATGGAAATGGTTGGGCACCTTCACCATCAAGTAAATCACATGCTATTTGCTTAGAGAAGAATGTAATCTAAAGATCTCACTAGCAGCAGAAGCGTACAGGTTCTTCTGCTGTGCAGACCCGCTGTTGTACTGAAAGTTGGTTGGAAAAAAACCCTACACCCAGGGTTTATAAATACTTTCACCAAAGTAACATTTAAAAAAATTAAATAATAGCGGGCCGACCCCGTGGCTTAGCCGTTAAGTGCGCGCGCTCCGCTGCTGGCGGCCCAGGTTCGGATCCCGGGCGTGCACCGACACACCGCTCGTCCGGCCATGCTGAGGCCGCGTCCCACATACAGCAACTAGAAGGATGTGCAGCTATGACATACAACTATCTACTGGGGCTTTGGGGGGAAAAATAAATAAAGTTAAAAAAAAACAAAAAAAACTTGCTTAAAAAAAAATTAAATAATAGCAAAACAAAACCTCACTAGTAAATGGAAGTTGAGATTATTTTGGGTAGGAACTCTCATATGATGGACACACCGTGGGCCTGGGAACACCCACGGTGTTCAGACAAGCTGTCTTTGAAATTCCAGCTCTGCGACTTACTCAGTCTATGACTCTGGACAAGTTTTGACTTTTCAGAAACTCAGTTATCCTATAAAATGGTGGTTAATAATGTATTAAATAAAAATAAGACATATAACAAAGTTCCTAGCCCACAGTGAGTGCCCAATAGGTAATAATTTCTTCCCTCCTTTATTCATTGGCACACATTGTAAATAAATGTAAATAATATTACAAGAGGAATATTGAAAATATATAATTTAAGGGGCCAGCCCAGAGGCATAGTGGTTAAGTTCGTGCGCTCTGCTTTGGCAGCCCGGGGTTCGTGAGTTCGGATCTTGAGCATGGACCTACACCACTCATCAAGCTATGCTGTGGCAGGCAGCCCACATATGAAATAGAGGAAGATTGGTACAGATGTTAGCTCAGGGACAGTCTTCCTCACCAAAAAAAAGAAATATATATATATATATATATATATAATTTAAAATACTTAAAAAGACTCATTTTAGTTCAAGGGACTCTGTATATGATTTTTGCAACTTTCTGTGAGGGCATACTCATTTAAAAATAAAAAGTTAAAAAGAAAAAAGATGGTGCTAGATAAATGAGTCAGGTATGGAGGGTTCAAATAGTTGGTTCCTTTTGGTGAAGTCACTTATTTTACCTACCTCTCAGTTTTCTCACCTGAAATGGAAAGCACAATTCCTTAAGCTACTAGAGTACTTGTTCCAAGGATGAAAAACTGTGGTTTGCCTTTTAGGGAGAAGAGAATGTGTTAATAGTGTTTCCTTTTAAGTAATTTATTCAAGAGAAAAGGACTAAGGGTTAAAAATTTAGTACTGGTAGACATTTCTTGTTGAATAAATATATTCTTAATTCTGGTATATACAAGTAATAAAAACCAAGCTCTGATTCAGACAGTCATCCAACTAAATTTTTAATATGTGCTCATTATGTTCAAGGTGTGTGTAGAAAAAACGATGGACCTTTACAGCCACACAGACCTGTGTTCAAATTTTCGTTGGCTTCACACTTGACTAGCTGTGAGACTGGTGATACTCACAATGACGATTTCTGACCCTCAGTGAATCCTCACAGAGATTTTGCATGGAAAAAATGGAGGAAAACAATGAGAAAATAAACTAAGTTGTCTATTGCTGCCCAAGAAATAACCTCCACATTTAGTGGATTATGATAACATTGGTTGATTATGTCTCATGATTCTGAGAGTTGGCTGGGTGGTTCTGAGGGTTGGCTGGTCTCTCCAAGTGGTCTTTCTTCTCAGGACGGTGGTCTCAGGGCAGTGTTACAATAGGGTGAAGGTCAAAACTGCAGGGCCATTTGAGGCTTAGGTTCAGGAACTTAAACCATGTCATTTTGGCCACATTTTATTGGCCACAAGTCCAGCTCAGATTCAAGGTTAGCAGAGAAGAGGCTGAGCCTCTGCACAGGAGGGCTGTTGCAAAGTCACATTGCACAGAGTCCCAGGGTGGTGTGCTGCTGTGATGGGAGGAGTTTGTGATCATTGAACAAGCCATAGTATTGAGGGCATTTGTTTTAAAGAGGTTGAAGAGGAAGATATCTATCGTCGTGCCTGTGCCTGGCACTTTGTTACCGGTGCTCAACTGATCTTTTTTTTTTTTTTGTGAGGAAGATCAGCCCTGAGCTAACATCCATGCTAATCCTCCTCTTTTTTGCTGAGGAAGACAGGCTCTGAGCTAACATCTATTGCCAATCCTCCTCCTTTCTTTTTTCCCCAAAGCCCCAGTAGATAGTTGTATGTCATAGTTGCACATCCTTCTAGTTGCTGCATGTGGGACGCGGCCTCAGCATGGCTGGAGAAGCGGTGCGTTGGTGCGCACCCGGGATCCGAACCCGGGCCGCCAGCAGCGGATTGCGCGCACCTAACCGCTAAGCCATGGGGCCGGCCCTCAACTGATCTTAATGTCTCTTCTTTCAGATGTGAAGGTACAGTTCTAAAGGAGCTTGGGCTCAGTGTCAGTGTTTGTAATGCACACTTTTAAAGAGCACCCATAGCTTCTTCAAGCTACCAGTGTAGGCTTGTGGAACAATCTTGGGTGATAAAATGCCCAGTTAAATTTGAGTTTCAGATAAGCAACAAATTATTTTTTAGTATAAGTATGTCTTCCGTTGTTAACAGTTTGGTATATATTCTCCTAGAACTTTCCTGTGAATATTCCAACCTACACATATAAATTCTAAAAAACTGAATCATACTTACTTTTACTAGTTGCTGTTTTGCCTTTCCTTGTCTGTATATTTAGATCTAACTCATTCTTTCAAAAAAGGTATGGTGTTTCATGGTATGAGCACACCACAGTTTGTTTATTTAAACATCCACTGATGGCTGTTTGGATTATTAGCAATCTTTTTCATTACAAAGAGTGCTACTACATATATCCTTATATACATATCTTTGTGTATTTCTGAAGTATGAAGTCTTAGGACTAGAATTGTGATAAAAAACGATATGCCTTGAATCCAGGTTGCTAAAATGCCTTCAAAAAGGGTATCATTTTAAACTCTCACCAAAAATATTTGAGGGTTCCTATTCTCCACCTTGCCAACCATGAATATTCTAATCTTTGCTTATGTGACAGGAGAAATAATCTGTTTTCATAGCAAATAAAGAAATAAATTGGGAGCATACTGCCACAGAAGCAGTGAATAAGAGAAAAATTTAGTCAGCAAGCAGGAGAAAATACACTACTTCCTTTCGAAGGAAATCTGATGTGTAGCAGTTTAGGAGAATGAATGGCTGGAACTCAAACTCACCACCTTGGGTTTGAATAGGAAGGTCTGAAACTGTTATATAGGAATGGACTGGGAGAGATGAATTTCTTCCCTCATTACTGGCAATACACCTTTATCTGACTTCTTAAATGAATAATCCACACCTTTAAACTTCCTCCACCTGTGGAAAGCCCTCTAGGCTTATCATAGTTTCCATTACCCCCTTCAGAATACCACTGCGCATATTGTGTTTCCTTTACGCTTCTGAAAGGAAAGCAGTGGCGACCCAAAGTGAGGGCCACGAACCAGAGATCATAGTACACCGTGATGGACTGGGCAAGAGGTTTCCCGTGGTGTCCTTTCTTGGTGCAACGAAATAGAGCTCCTTATTTCTCATTTTTGTCCCGGGCTATCCAGAGAGGCTGTGAAGTATTATTGTGTAAAATCCCCGACAACCCTCACCCTGGCCCAAGTAAAGGAAACCAAACTAACACCAAATCCAAGCTTGTAGCAATTTTCTTCAGGAGAAGAATGCATATACTTATTAGAGTGGCCTCCAATTGCTGGGACTCATTAAGATCTTCATATATTAAAAAAAATGTTTTCATACCCATTTTTCTCTGCTGAAAAATCAGCTGTTCCCCTCCGTTTTGAAATCATTAGGTTGGCTTTAAAAGTTGGAGCAGTATCTTAACACCCTGTCAGACCAGGAATAAAACATTTACAATATCGAAGATAAAAAAGGAGGTCTGACAAAGAAGAAAACATAGGAGAAAAGAATGGGAAGAGGAAGAAAGGAATAAGGGAGGGCAACAAATGAGAAAATCACTGTTTGTGTTGACAAATGTGACCAATGGTGCCCCAGGTACTGTTTCATTTTTGATTGTTCCTCCTCCTACACACTCAAACTCCTTGCAGACTAGACAATGTCTTATTCATCTTTGTTTTCCCAGGGCCCAGCAGGATGCCTGACAAACAGTCTGTGTTCAGGAAATATTTGTTGGCCTGAATCAAACCACACTAGACTACCAAAGAACATTCTGAAATTTAAATTTCATAGCTAGCCTCTGGGTGTAGGTATATTTGTGGCCAGAAGACTTTTATAGACAAGCTTTTATGTTGATTGTGGCTCTTATGAAAGATACAGATTCCTGGGCCCCACCCCAGAAATTCTGATACAAATGGTCTGGGTGGGGTGGTTGGGGTTCGGGAATCTGCACGTTCAACATACGCCTCAGGTGTTTCTGATATAGCTTGGGAACCAAAGGCAGCTTGTAAACTAGCACATCAAATACCTTAAGCCCTGGAATTGCGTGGTATTTTAGACTCTGTGCCTTGAAGCTTGATCTGAAAAGGAGATATGACTACCCTAACATGTAAATTTAGAGATTAAGACTAGAAGAGGGGCCGGTCCGGTGGTGTAGTGGTTAAGTTCCCGCACTCCGCTTTGGCGCTTGGGGTTCCCGGTTCGGATCCCAGGTGCGGACCTACGCACCGCTCATCAAGCCAAGTGTGGTGGCATCCCACCTATAAAAAATAGGGAAAGATGGGCACAGATGTTAGCTCAGGGCTAATCTTCCTCAGCAAAAAAAGGGGAAGATTGGCAACAGATGTTAGCTCAGAGCCAATCTTCCTCACCAAAATAAAATAAAGACTAGAAGAGATTAAACTAGAAAATGGTAGTCACAGTGCACGAAGACTCTTCAGAATCTGAGGTTCCAAATGTCTAGTCTTGGTGGGTCTGCAGGTTTCTGAGAGCTCCCAGTGTCTATTGCTGTGAGAGATCAAACGGGGGAGTATCTGGAGGAACACTAATCAAGAGGTGCTTACTTGCCTTGGGGGGCTTCTGAACCTTAACATTTTGAAGGCGATGGGTTGAGGAGAAGAAATGAGACTAAATGGGTTAATAGAAAAACAACAAAATGTTAATACACATATGAGATGTTCGGGTTTTCTTTTTTTTTATAATTTTATTTTCCCCCAAAGCCCCTTTTTTTATAATTTTATTTATTTATTTATTTTCCCCCAAAGCCCCAGTAAATAGTTGTACGTCATAGCTGCACATCCTTCTAGTTGCTGTACGTGGGACGCAGCCTCAGCATGGCCAGAGAAGCAGTGCGTCGGTGTGCACCCAGGATCCTAACCCGGGCCGCCAGCAGCGGAGCGAGAGCACTTAACCGATAAGCCACAGGGCCGGCCCTCGGGTTTTCTAATAAAGAAATATTCATTAAAATCACATTGAGAAATGGGGGAAAAAACCTGTTAGCTGTGTCTGCAAATGTGAGCTCACGGGGCAGAAATTCAGAAAGGACTAAAAGGGTAGGTGCCTCTAATCTGAAATCAATTATCAGGGATGAATGGCTAGCATTGTTCACTACAACACTTGTAGTAAGTGAGCATCAATCACCTCTGCCAACATACTGGAATCCACCTACGGTCACTGACTGCAGCCTTAATCAAGACTGCCTAGCCAGAGGAACCCACGGAGAAGAAAGCATGTGTGTGCTACTTTATGGATTTCCTTTGTTCAATTCAACCTCTGAAGGAGGTGGGTTTGTTCACTATCATTCCCACTGCATAGATCAGTAAACTCAGGCCCAGAGAGGTCACTTGACATACCCAGTAACTCCCGTGTCCTCCCCGCACCAACAGTGACTCAACAAGAACAACGCAATACCATAAAACGTGTCTATGGTGATGATGAACGTCCCATCTGACCCTCACTGTACTCCTTTGATCTAGGTAATGTCAGAATCATCTCCTGTTTTATACAGGAGGTAACTGAGGCCAAAAGGTACTGTGACAAATCTATAGGGCTGTAAAAGGCAGCGTGTGGAGGTGGAGCCCAGATCTGACTCCACAAGTCAGAAGCTCTGATAAGACTTTGGTAGCGGGGTCTGCCGGTTAAGGATGAAAGCCCAACCTGCTGTGGAGCGCTCACAGGTACGCGGGGCCGCCGGCGGGCGGCGGGGCCAAAGAGCCTCAGGCGATTCCTTTACCAGATCTGAGCCCAGGGCCCTCCCTGGCTGAGGGTGGGGCCAGTCGCACAAGTATCTAACTCGTATATAGAATAGCTAGGATTTCCGAAATACCTGTTTTCAAGTTCTCTGGTCTCCACCCGAAGCCGATAATCATATCTGAGGTTTTGGCTAACGTAGAGCACCTACTAAAGGGCAAGTCTCGCAGACCCCGTTCCAGGAGCTGGAATGGGGCCAGCGCAGAGGTGGTGTCGGAGCGGAACCCTAACGGGGCCCGGGGTTCAGCCTAGGGCGGTGGGGACACATCCCAGGAGAGGAGGTAGCTCTCCGGTTCCGCTCCGGGCCGGCGGCACAGGAGACCGGACGTGGCGTGAGCCGGGAGCCGGGAGGAGAGAGGGCGCAGTGCGGAGCGGCGGGGGGCACGCCTGTCCGCTGGGGACCCAGACGAGCCGGGCGTCGCAGGTCCCGGAGGCGGCGCGAGAAGTGCCCCGGCCGCTGTCTGCGCCCCTGCGCGTCCCGCGCCGGCGTCCCGGAGCGATGCGAGTGCAGGTCAAGGTAAACGCCGGCCCCGCTCCGGCCGCTCCATCCCCCACCTCGCGCCGCCCGGGCGCGCAGCCTCAAGCCCCGCGCAGGGGCTCTCTCGACTCCCGGCCGCGAGCGCCGCAGGAAGTTCTGCAGGGCTGGAGAGGGGGGCGCCCCCGGCCGCTGGGGACGCTTGGGACAGAAGTGAGCTTGGGGAGTTAGGGAGAGGAGTGGAGACCCTGTCATGTCTGGGTCTCTTATAAGGCGGCCAAGCCTCAAACTGGCCATCACTTACCTGTTTTGTCTGGATTGGCATACACTGCGTGTGAAGTACCATTTATTGAGCACATAGTATTTCACGCATTTCGGCATAGTCTGGCTGTTAAGAGCACTTTCTTTGAAGGCAGATTACCCGAATTAGCATCTCAGCTGCACCACCAGCTATGCTCTTGGGCAAATTACTTAACTTCTGTGCTTCCTCATCTGGAAAATGAGATAAGAATATTTATAACTTGAAGAGTAAATGAAATGCTATATACGCAACGCACTTGGTGTAATGTCTATCGTATTTAGCAGGTTGCAAAAGTTTGTGACTGTTGTCATTTCATCCTGGCAATAATGCTATGAGGTGTAAGTATCATGACCCCACCTCCCACCCCACTGGGTTACAGGCGAGGAAAAGCAAGCTGAGGAAGAAAAACAGAGTTGACATTTGAACCCGGGTCAGTCCATTAAAACGCTAAGAATTTGGATATTCTATCCATACGTAGGATTTTGATCATTTGTTCCTAGGGAAAATGTGAGTCACCCTTAACTGCCAAAGTGGGAACCGGGGTCTTCAGTTTCTTTTCCCCTGTATACAAATTTTGGTGTTTCATTTTTCATCTGTTTTGGATTCTTCACAACTGATAAAGCATGAGATATTGGCTTGACTGGCATCTGGGTTTGCCTATAAGAATCTGGCTGTTTCTTAGGTCCCTCCCTCCCCCAGGAGGTTGTAAACCATTTGAGTCGGGACTCAGCATGAGCCTCCTTTTTTTGGCCAAAACTGGGGACTAGTCCCCTAAGATAGTATTAAATTTTCCTTGATAGACATGGGCATGAACAGCATTTTTAGTTGATTGTACTCCAGAGGAGAGGGGGAAGACCCAGACAGCATATTGGTGATTTGCCACAAATTTTCGTCTTGTCTTGCCTATTTACAATTCTCTATCATAGCGATTTTTTTTGACAGGATGTCTATGCCAAAACTCAAGCGTTCGGTAAATACTGGACCTGAGATATGTCTTGCCCCTTTTTCTTTCTTGCCTCTTTTTCTTTCTCGCTGGGTTTTCAATCATGGGTTTTCAGTATAGGCTGAAGAGCCCAAACACTGTCAGAGTGACTTTCATCACACTTCTGGTAGAGTCTTCCAGTGTTAGAACTGAAAGTGGCCATCCTACCTCTAACTCAGTTATTTTTGTGCGTGTCACATCAGAAATCTATGTAGCAACTATTTCCCGTAAAAACCATCATTGCTAGGTAAGGTGTTCTGATATGGGTCTCAGTTGTGCTTTTCTTTTCTTTTTTACTTCTTAGTTTTATTGAAGTTGTATATCGTACACATAATTCAGAATCAAATAATTCCATAAGTTTGTAACTAAAAACAGCAGAACTCTCCATCATTTTCTACTTTTCAGAAAGAGCAATCATGTTCATCTCTTAGCTAGTTGGTACTTATTCATGTCTCAAAATAATGCTTATATTGTTCCTTCTTGATTTTCCAGGTTTAGTCATCATATATTGTCTTCCCAGCATGGAATATGAGGATTCACTTTTCTTTTGTGTTCCTACACTTACCACTCATATGCGTCATTCCTAGTCTTTCCATCCATCTTCAGAATATAGTTATCTCATAATTATTAGTTAGGTCAGTATTTAGTTTGGTCAACATTATTACGCCTTCCTACACACTATTAAAAGCTGAATTGTGGGGCCGGCCCCGTGGCTTAGTGGTTGGGTGAGCGCGCTCCACTGCTGGCGGCCCGGGTTCGGATCCCGGGCTCGCACCGACGCGCTGCTTCTCCGGCCATGCTGAGGCCACGTCCCACATACAGCAACTAGAAGGATGTGCAGCTATGACACACAACTATCTACTGGGGCTTTGGGGGGAAAAAATAAAAAAAAAATAAATAAATAAATAAAAAAAAAATAAAAAAAAAAAAAGCTGAATTGTGTAGTATATGATTACTTTCCCCTTATTACTTTTGTTTTCCCCCAGAGTTGTCTTTCTGTATGTTTGCAGAGTTTTCACTAATTTAACCACAAGTTCTTTGCTAGTTGTCTAAATCTTCTCTCAAAGTGTTCCAGTACAACAGCTATTTTAATCAATTTTATCTTCTTCTTTTTATTTTATTTTATTGTTGGGTGAGGAAGATCTGCCCTGAGCTAACATCCGTTGCCCATCTTCCTCCTTTTTGCTGAGGAAGATTGTCTGTGAGCTAACATCTGTACCCATCTTCCTCTATTTTGTATGTGGGATGCCGCCACAGCACGGCCCGATGAGCGGTGCATAGGTCAGTGCCCAGGATCCGAACCCGTGAACCCCAGGCCGCTGAAGCGGAGGATGTAAACTTAACCACTATACCATCAAGCCAGCCCCCAATTTTGTCTTTTTGAGTACAGCTTTCTGACCTGCTTTGTTTGTCCAGACTGGTTGCCCTTGATGTTGGATGCACAGCTGTTTCTTTGTGCTCTCTCTCTACCATCATCTTGGGGATTCCCTTTCCCTCTCTGTTATGCTGGATCCTGTTTACTATGTCTCATGTCTTCTTCTTTCTTGATTTTTTTCCATTTTGGTGGAGCACATCCTCCAGTAGCTCTCTGAGAAAGGGTACATATAAGGTAGATTGAACTGATGTATTCTTATGACAAATTATCCTTCCAGATGTTTTTTCTCTTAAAAAAATTCCACTAACAGTGCAAAAATAATTACTTGTGGTAAATAATTCAAATACTACAAATAGAAATTCAAACAGAAAGTTGCCTTTCTACCCCTCCTCCTCATCCCCCCCCAATCCAGAGATAATTAAACTATTGGATTTGGAGCATATTATTTAGGTGTATTACTATGTACATATGTATTTATTGTTTTGATTTATGCATTTGTTTTTACATAAAGGGGATCACACTGTGTATATTGATATGCACAATTAAAATTGTGATTCCCAGATTCCTGATTCCTTTAAAAATAGTTCCTGGAGACCTTTCCATGTCAATACATATTGATGCTTCTTTCTTGAATAATATGTTCAGATGAGCTAGATCAATGAAGATCATGCATATAGCATTTTCTTGCTACCACTGTGCGTTTCTCTTCATGACCAATCATTCTGCTATGTTCATTCAGTCAAAAAATATTTACTGAGTGCCAACTATGTGCTAAGCCATGTTCCAGAACCTGGGAATATATGGTGTGCAAAACTTTTATTTTTGGGGTAGAGAGGACCAGTGTGATGCCTCTCAAGGACGGAATTGAGCTCAGCTGCAGCTTTAGTTAGCTTGTTTTTCCTCTCCTGGAATGCAAACATTATACAATCAAGTCTGTCTCTGTCTATCTCTCTCTCAGCATAAAATCATGACAATTACAAACCGAGCTCCATGACTTGTGTGCCACCAGAGCAACAGAATCATACCCCTGAGATATAGAAATAGATTTTCTGAATGTATAAAGAAAATGTGATATGTACACACACAACAGAATATTATGCAGCCTTAAAAAGGAAGGAAATTCTGACACATGCTACAACGTGGATGAACCTTGAAGATATTATGCTAAGTGGAATAGCCAGTCACCAAAAGACAAATATTGCATGATTCCACTTATATGAGATAGTTAAAGTAGTCCAGTTCATAGAAAAAATAGAATGGTGGTTGTCAGAGGCTCAGGGGAGAGGGAAATGGAGTTGTTTAATGGGTGTAAAGTTTCAGTTTTGCAGGATGAAAATGTTCTGGACATTAGTTGCACAAATATGTGAACGTACTTAGCAATACTAAACTGCACACTTAAAAATGGTTAAGGTCGTAAATTCTATATTATGTGTATTTTACCACAATTTAAAAAAATAAAGAGATTTTCGTACAAACTCCATGATGGGATTTGTCCTATAATTTGATTATAGTGATTGAACCTACTTGGATCTGGGGTCAGCTATTGCCTGGAATCCATGGCCTTTCCAGGGTGTGGGGAGGGAGTAGCAGTGGACAGCCCTGGGAACTTCCTTCTGATGGACTTGGCACCGGAACAATTAGCAGGTCCCCTTGTTAGGGGCAGCCCAGCACTCCTTTCCCTTTCTCTCCATGAGAGTTGGTATTTCCAGATCTCTGGGGAGGAGGTTCCTCTGTTATGTATAGTAGAGATAAACTCTGAGACTATTGCAGAGTGCCGTGACCAGTTACGCAATTGGGAGCGGGTGAGAAGTTATTTGCCTCAGAGGTTGCATTCTTTTTCAGAATTTGTAAGCTTCTGCCTCTTGAGAGCCTCCTGATTCATTTTGATTGGAAATGAAGATGATTACTCGGTAGCATGGACAGGTGCCCCCCCGGGCCTGGTTTCCTGGCATTTTCTCTGCTGGCCTTTGCTTTACAGCCCTGGCCTCGTGTGGGGTGATCTGTCGATGGCTGGCTCTGGATCTTGAAACACTCCAGGACCAGATAAGAGTCAGGTATCCCTGGATTGCAGCTGTGCTATGTGTTCTGAATGGTGAGTGCAGCTTGGCGAATTTGGTTGTGCTTTATTCCACCTCTCCCTAAACTATGTGTGGCCATCATACAGAATTTTCTTCCAGGCAGTCTCACAGCCTAGTGGGGTGAATGACTACAGGCAACCAAACTTCTCTCCTCACTACTGATTGAGGACTTGGAGCTTCTTATAGATGGTCATTTTTGTTGTGGGCCAACCACCTGGCCCAGGGGTAGAAACATCCCTGTCTATCAGAAACTTGTGCTTTCTGTACCAGCTGTGCTGGGTGACCTAGAAAAAAACACACTCTCTTGGGACTTTTTTGCCTACCCTGCGTACAAGTTGAACATCCTCTTGATCTTCCCTAGTATGTGGATGTGTTGGGATATGGCGCAGGAGACTCGCTCAAGTTGCCTGAACCAACCAAAGAGACTTAGGCCTAGGCAAAATTTTGCTTGTGATTAGGAGATCATAGAGCCTGAAAATCCTATGCCATTTTGGAATGTCTAGCATGTTCTTTCCTTTATCACTGATTTCCCTCAGTTGCAACTGAAAAAGGAGCAGAATATGGTAATTATAAACTCTCTAAAAATATTAGCAGGGAGACGAGAGGAGCAATGAAAGGACCCAAGAGTCAGAAAAGGTAGTTTTACTGCGGGCTGCCTGCCCTCCTGACCTCAGGCAAGTTACTTCAGTTTTCTTATCGTTAAAGCAAATAGCCACCGTTCACTGGCCACCTCTGTCTAAGAGGAGCGAACATGCTTTGAGTCAGATTCCTTTGAAAATCAGATGAAAGCAACAGAGCAAGGGCTCCAAAAGTCAAACTAGAGTGGAATCCTAGCATGCTGGGGCCTTTTGCTGGTCAGGGCAAGCCCTGACTAAAAATGGCTGCCCACCTGCAGCCCCAACTGGCTGTTGCCAAGTTGAAACTGAAGCCTAGTATTGCCTCATTCTGTTTTTTTCCCTTTCCTTGTTAAAGAAAATGCAAATGTACAAATTCTTTCTTGAAGGTGAACCCTCTTGGTTTTTACATTTTACTAGTTGCTTCAAAAGATTTTTAAAAATACTTTGTTGGCTGAACAAAACACATTTGTGGCCTGCATTCTGCCTATGGGCTGTTATTTATACACATAGTTTTCTGCTGTGGATTAGTCTTTCTTTCTGCTTGTGCTGCTCCCCACTTAAAAAAATTTTTTAACAGCTTTATTGAGATATAATTCACATATCATTTTACTCACCTGTTTAAAGTGTACAATTTAATGGCTTTTAGTATATTCACAGAGTTGTGCTTCCATCACCACAGTCAGTTTTAGAACATATTCATCATCGCCAAAAGAAACCCCACACCCCTTAGCTGTCAAGTCCCTCCATCCCCACCAGCCCTAGGCAACCACTGATCTACTTTCTGCCTCTATAGATTTGCCTATTCTGGGCATTTTATGTAAATGGAGTCATACAACTTGTATTCCTTTGTATGACTTCTTTCACTTAGCATAATGTTTTCAAGGTTCATCCATGTTGTAGCATGTATCAGTACTTCATTTCTTTTTCTTTTTTTTTTTGCTGAGGAAGATTAGCCCTGAGCTAACATCCACTACCAGTCTTCCTCTTTTTGTATGTGAGCTGCCACCACAGCATGGCCATTGACAGATGAATGGTGTAGGTCTGCACTTGGGAATCAAATCCGAGCCGCTGAAGCAGAGTGCACTGAACTTAACCGCTAGGCCACCGGGGCTGACCTTACTTCATTTCTTTGTATTGTTGAATAATATTCCATTGTATGGATATATAACATTTTGTTTGTCCATTCGTCACTTGATGGATACTTGAGTTGTTTCTGCTTGTTGGCTGTTATGAATAATGCTGCTGTGAACATTTGTGTACAAGTTTTTGTGTGGACATAGGTTTTCATTTCTATTGGGTAGTGGACTACCCATTTCTCTAGAAATGGACTTGCTGCATCATATGGTAATTCTATGTTTAGCCTTTTGAGGAACTGCCAGACTGTTTCCTAAAGCAGCTGTACCATTTTCCCTTCCCATCAGCAATCTATGATAGTTCCAATTTCTCCCCATCCTCACCAACACTTTGTGTTGTCTGACTTTTTGATTACAGCCATTCTAGTGGGTGTGAAGAGGTATCTCACTGTGGTTTGGATTTACATTTCCCTACTGGCTAATAATGTTGAGAATCTTTTCATGTGTTTACTGGTCATTTGTATACCTTCTTTGGAGAACTGTCTATTCAAATATCTTTGTGTGGCATTTATTTTTGAGCCAGCTCTTGAGATTTTCTCTTGAGAAATGTGCATATTCACATCCACACAAAAGTTAGTACACAATTTCTAGGGGTTCATGACCCTCTTGCTATCTCTCTGTGGGTCTGAGGATACCTACAGAGGACATGCTATGTAGCAGGATTCTTCGGGGCATTTTATATGCTTGATCTCACTCATTATTATCTACTAGGGACCTCATGGGATTCATGTAAGGATCATATGTTCAGGAAAGTGATTCGTAAACCCTAAAACACTATACAGCTTTAGGAATTGGTATAGGCACAAATTCTGTGGGTAAGTGATGGTGAAATGAAGTTGTTAAGGGCATGAACTTGAGTCAGACTGCCCATGTTTGAATCCTAGTGTCACTTTTATGAGCTTTTGTCCTCTTGGGCAAATTGCTCAACCTCCCTAAGACTCAGTGTCCTCATTAATAAAATGGAGATAATAACTGCTCCTATTTCCCACATGCTCTAGGCAGAGTTAACACAAACAAAGTGCTTTGTATTATGCAGGTGGGTGCATAGAAAGTGCTGAATAAATTGTTAACCTGCTGCTGTGGACTGAATGTTTGTGTCTCCCCCAAATTCCTATGTTGAAGCTCTAATCTCTGATGTGATGGTATTTGGAGGTGGGACCTTTGGGAGGTAATTAGGTCTTGAGTGGGGAGCGCTCATGAATGGGATTAGTGCCTTTATAAGAAGAGACACAAAAGAGATGATCTCTCTCTCTGCCATGTGAAGATCCAGTGAGAAGGTGGCCATTGTAAACCAGGAAGTGGTTTCTTACCAGAACTTGACCATATGGGCACTCTGATCTTGGACTTCCAGTTTCCAGAACAGCAAGAAATAAGTGGGCCGCCCCGTGGCTTAGCGGTTAAGTGCTCGCACTCCGCTACTGGCGGCCCGGGTTCCGATCCCGGGCGCGCACCGGCGCACCGCTTCTCTGGCCATGCTGAGGCCGTGTCCCACATACAGCAACTAGAAGGATGTGCAACTATGAGATACAACTATCTACTGGGGCTTTGGGGATAAAAAAAAGGAGGAGGATTGGCAATAGATGTTAGCTCAGAGCCGGTCTTCCTCAGCAAAAAGAGGAGGATTAGCATGGATGTTAGCTCAGGGCTGATCTTCCTCACAAAAAAAAAAAAAAAGAAATGCGTTTGTTTAAGCCACCTAATCTGTGGTATTCTGTTAGAGTAGCCCAAACTGACTAAGATCCCTGCTATAATTATGATCTTACAGAATGGGCCAGGTTATTACCTTACGGTGAAACAGGTTGGTCTCTAAATACGAAAACATCTTCCTTCTTTCTGGAGAAGGTAGATATCCTCCCTTGATCTTTTATAAATTGTTTTTTCTCCCGCAAAGCCCCAGTAGATAGTTGTATGTCATAGTTGCACAGCCTTCTAGTTGCTGTATGTGGGACGCGGCCTCAGCATGGCCGGAGAAGCGGTGCGTCGGTGCGCGCCTGGGATCTGAACCCCGGGCCGCCAGCAGCGGAACGCGTGCACTTAACTGCTAAGCCACGGGGCCGGCCCCTCCCTTGATCTTATAAAAGAGCAAGAGGTTTTGTAAATTGAACCTTGTAATCTTGGGAAAGAAAGTTTTCTTCCCACAGTTTTTTTTTTTTTTTTGATGAGGAAGATTGGCCCTGAGCTAACGTCTGTGCCCATCCTCCTCTATTTTGTATGTGGTACACTGCCACAGCATGGCTTGAAGAGCAGTGCGTCAGTCTGCACCCCAGAATCGAACCTGTGAACCTGGGCTGCCACCAGGCTGGCCCCCTTCCTGCAAGGATTTAAGGCCATAGGGTGCTTTACTGATTCTTGGCCTAGATTAGTTGATCCTCTCTAACCTCCTTCACCTCTGTTAGTGTCTGCTGTAAAATGATTTAAAAAACAAACAAAACAGAATAAAAACCCCACAATCTTTGTCCTTATCTGGCCTAGAGAAACTCAGGTTCCAAGCAGGCAGTTTTGCTCTGTGACCAGGATGTTAAGCAAGTAGATATTATAGTATTACAACAGAGAAGAAAGTCCAAAGTCTCAAAATTTGAACTCTTTCTAAAATTAGGTAAAGTTTTTAGGACAACCTTAAGAAAGGCAAACTAGGAGGAAATTGTGAATTGGCACGAGACGTTACAGATTGGATCTTTGTTCTTGAATGGAATAAACAGCAAGCCACTCAGGCTCCTGTTTCTATCTCTTGAGCTTCTTAAAGTCACTGCCCTTAAGAGGGAAAGGACATTCTTGAGAAGCAACTCTTACAGTGGAGACATTTCAGACAGAAACTGCATCTTGGTGAGTGGTATTTGGGTTCAGCAAATATCTAGTGTGAAGAGCAAGGTGATAGATGAAGGACTAGGAGCCATTTACCCTGAGGGAGCCCTTAGAGGTCCTTTTCTGTGCGATTATCTTGATGTCAGAGTCTCTCCTTTCAGTTTAACTGAAGGGAAAAGCTCTGTAAGGTCCAGGCCAAGAGAGAGTGTCTGAGAGTTCCTGGAATTCCAGTATTTTATCAGTTTTGTTCTTTGACCTACAATGATTTTGGTGTGTGTGGCCTGGGTTTTGTTGAAGTAAAGTTTTCATGATGCTTGTTAAAGATGGTACAGGAGCATTTATTCAAAAGGGGTAATACAACAGGAGTTTTACAGCAGGAAAGAGTGATCCAGCTTAATTCCAAATACAAGGACAAGTGGAGATTTATAGCCAAGGAGCAGGGCGGGGTGGGGGGTGCAGTCAGTGGATGGAAAATGACTGAGGAAACCTCAGGGCTAGGGGGATTTTTGCCAGACCAACTCAACAGAACTCTTGCTGAAGGAAGGCCAGGGTGATCAGACACCAAGACTGGGAGATTTTCATTAAAGTGACTCAGCAGAATTCTTAAATTCTCCTAAAACCAGATTAGGTGGGCCAAGGACAGAGCCCAAGGTAGTCAGAAAGAGCCTGACTCAAGTTTGGTCAAGGAGAGGGTCTTTGTCAGTTTGCAGTTGGAGGTGGCCACAGCAGAATATTTCTCTTTATAATACAATCACTAAACATTGTGAGCATTTGAGTGACACATTCTTAAAGAAGAAAAGCTGCTTTTCTTTTGTTTAATCTCTGTTTTATTATTGCCTTTTTGGGCCATTTCAAGGTTTCTTCCTTATGTGTAGAATATATTTCTTCTCATCTTACAATAGCAAAGGAAATTAAATACAGAAGAAATGTCTTAATAACCCAAACACGGTGAAAATGGAACGCTGTTCTGTAGTTTGGCTCCTCAGTGACTTAGAGAAAGGCATTGTGTGACAGCCATGCTTCCCTTTCCTTCCTGAATTGCATTGAAAGTACAGTCAGTCTCTAAACAACAACTTTGGAACTTTGAAAAGCAAGTGTAATAGCCAGAAACAGAGGCTGGGAAATTTTATCCTAGTAAATGATATTCCCCATCTGCCAACCTCTGTTATTCACAGGTTCTTGGTATCCCACTGACAGACTTCTGATACTCAACTTCCTGGACCACCCTCATTTTATTAAAACATCTTTTTCCTCCTAGAATTTTAGGAAAATTAGTTATTCTGGATGTGAATTTTCTGTTCTGAAAAACAAAAAACAAAACTGATTTTACCCTACCCTAAATCTTTTAACTTAAATTAAGATAAAAATCTTAAAGATTTCTATCTTTGAAATTAAGTTAAACATCTCAAAGTTTTTTTTTTTCTTTTTTGTGAGGAATATTAGCCCAGAGCTAACATCCGTTGCCAATCCTCCTCTTTTTGCTGAGGAAGATTGGCCCCGGGCTAACGTCCCTGCTCATCTTCCTCTACTTTATATGTGGTATGCCTACCGTAGCATGGCTTGATAAGTGATGCGTAGGTCTGCACCTGGGATCCAAACCTGTGAACCCTGGGCTGCTGAAGCAGAGTGCACAAACTTAACCACTAAGCCACCAGGCTGGCCCCCTCAAAGATATTTTTAAAAAGTTAAGTCAAAAAGCTTAACGATGAAAATAAAAATCTTACTTTAAGATATAAGATTTAGGAGAGGGAGCATTCTTAGTTGATAACTGGTGGAAATCTCTCAGAAAAGAATCTCTCAAAATTGCATTTTGTGGAAACAAGTGTGTGATACCCTCAGAGATGATCCTTGGTCAAATATATTTAGGGGAACAATGGATAGTTTATCCCTTTTGGAGAGTCACAATACTTGTGTGTGTTTAAATGGCCACAAAACATTTTCTTTTCCTTCTATGTAATACCTTTATTGTTCTGCAGGATATACTTTAGAAAATTCTGGTGAAATGCTCATGTATGTGCCCAACAATCAGTTAGGCAGTGGGGATACTGCAATGAACAAGATAGTTCCCTATCTTCCGGGGCTTAGAGTGTTGTGGGTCTAAATAGTTCATGACAGTATAGTGCGTGGGGGGAACCACAGAAGGCTCAGATGCATACAGAAGGAGATCCTGATTCAGAGATCCAGAAAGAGAGTTTCCAGAAAGGTTTTCTAGAAGACATGATGTCAAAATTGGTGGAGAAAGGAGGGAAATGGAGAGTATCCTAGGCAGAGAACAGCGTGTAGGAAACACCAGAAGGTGAATTCAGAGAATTCAAAGCCGTTCAGCATATTTAGAATGTAGAAATTGACGTAGCATGGGGCAAGAGATAGGCGAGAGAGGGAACACCTCAGATGAGGTAGGCAGTAGGCTATAAACCTTGTGAAGGACTTTTAAACTTTATCCTGAAGATAAGGGGGAAATCACTGAAAGGTTTGAATCACTTGTTCACTTTCACTTTAAGAAGATTATAGGCTTTATTGCAGAGACTGGATTGAAGATGGGAAATTTGGCGGCAGAAAGACCAGATGGAAGGCAATCTAGGCAAGAATTCATGGTGACTTTAGGGGAGTGGCAATATAGATGCAGAGAGGTGGGCAGATGCAAGAGTTATTTAAGAGAGAGAATCCATAGGCCTTGGTGGTTGATTGAATGCGAAGTAAGAATGGGGAAGAATTAAGAAGTTTCTAACTTGGACACCTGGGTACTGGGAGCCCTTAGGGCATACAAGAGTGGGGATAGGTTTTGGTGGGAGAAATGAAGGATACGGATTTGGACAGGTTAATTTGACATAAGGCTCTTTTTGTTTCTTTTTAAACCTGGTGAGGTGAATAGGGCAGGTTTTATAATACTTAGCTGAGTTGCATACGATGAATGGATTGTCCATAGTCAATGGGCAGTGAAAACACAAAGCCCTGACCTCTGACTCCTTCTGTTCTTTCTCTACTGTAACCTACTAATTCTCAAAGAAGTTGTGACTTTTGTAGATTATAATCAGAAAACTAGCCCTCTTTTCCCTGAAATCTTTTGGTTGAAGTCTTCTGGTCTTCAGTTGTCTTGTTGCTGTTCAATATTCACATATTTTCAAAGTTCTGCTGGAGATACTTTTTAACTTCTGAACATTAAAGCCATTTTGGATGTTTAAGGAGATTTTTGTTCTTCATGCAATAAAGCTTTTAGTGTATTTTGTTTTTAAATTATTTTTAAATTGAGGGAGTTGAAAATCCTTTTGGGAGGAAGTTGAATATTAATAATAAAAAATACTGTGGTTCCCTAAAGCAATTAAAATGCTTTATACTCAGTGTATTCTCTAATCTTTGAAAGCTGGTTAAGAAGCATACCTTTTGCTATAAATTGGTACAATCTCTTTGGAGGGCAGTGTGGCAATATCTGAATTAACTTTATCCTACAGATATATATGCACATGAAAACTATGCTGTATGTATTTTGGCTAAATAAGTTATGTCACTTCCATACAAAGGAATACTGGTCAGCCTCCAAAAGAATGAAGCAACTCTATATGTACAAATATATAAGGATATCCAAGCATTAATAAGTGAAGAAAAAGCAAGGTGCAGAACAGTGTGTATAATAGGCCTCTATTTATGTAAAAAAATTTTTTTTTGGTATGTGCTTATAAATGCCTAGAATATCTTTGGGAAAATACACAATGAACTGTAATAGAGTTTCCTTTGGGGGAAGGAAACCGGATAACTGGAATACAGGGTTGGGAGGGAGATTTAATTTTTTCCCTGTATCAAATGTTTTACCTTGTGGATTTTATACCATTTGCAAAATTATCTATTAAAAAACAAAGTTGCTGGGGCTTCGCTTACATGCTCCATGGGTGATAGAGGGAAGCCTTAGAATATAAGAACTGAGTGCAGCATTTTAACAGTTATAACATTACAGCAAATCTGCTTTGTGTGTTTGCTTTTTGCTATGTGGCGATTAGGTATACAGTTGTGAAAGGTTTCCCTGAAGTGATTATAATCACATTTTTAAAAAATGGAAGTGGAGTGCCTATTTATAAGCGCAGCTAAAGGAATGCTCATGAAAATTGACAGCTAGACAACTGGAAATTATTCTGAAAACCTCTGGGGTCCATCACCCAGGGAGAACAAGGTTGCTCCAGATTGCTGATAGCGATTTCTGACAGGCTAAGAAGAAAGCGAATTGACCTTGCTCTTCCTCCCTCCTCCTTTCCATTCGTTATGCCTTGCCCTGGCTTATCCAATTGCCCCATGATCCTCAATTACATTTACTCTTATCCTTTACCCCAAATTCCTATTCACTTAGAGTGGTTGTCTGCAGACCCTCAGATTCTGAGGCACACACTTTTTGATTAGCATATTAGGGACGTCCCTGCAATATTATGTGGCAGTTTTTTCCATAGGGTGTCCAGTGGGATATTATTGGTTCCTCATCTATCTTTTTTTTTTTTTTTTTTGTGAGGAAGATCAGCCCTGAGCTAACATCCATGCTAATCCTCCTCTTTTTGCTGAGGAAGACGGGCTCTGAGCTAACATCTATTGCCAATCCTCCTCCTTTTTTTTTCCCCCCAAAGCCCCAGTAGATAGTTGTATGTCATGGCTGCACATCCTTCTAGTTGCTGTGTGTGGGACGTGGCCTCAGCATGGCCGGAGAAGTGGTGCGTCAGTGCACGCTTGGGATCTGAACCCGGGCCGCCAGTAGCGGAGCGCGCGCACCTAACCACTAAGCCACGGGGCGGGCCTCCTCACCTATCTTAAGTTTGGTAGATCCTCTATTGAGAGAGCATCTCATATGCTTCGTGATCCATAGAACATACACTGTACTGTGCTGCTGTTGTTGTACTGGAAAGTGCTGGTGATAAAAAGGGGCACTGTGACTGCATGTGTGCATCTCCCACCTTCCTTTCACTCTCTGGGTGAGAGGGGCAAAGGAGAATGCTAAGATGTGCAGCCCTCAGAGCTAAATGGTCTATTTCCTTTTGAATATAGATAATAGGGTCTTGGGCAAAATTACCAAAAAGGAAAAGTTTGATATCCACTCCTCTCCTCTATCCGAAGAGGAAGCGTCTTCTTCAAGGCTGAGCCTTCCTCATTGGCTGTCCATACCATTTCTTTCCCTGCCCCTCACCCCCCAAAGTCTCCAAAGTCATTTTCATTCTCTCTAGTGTCTTTACTCTCTCTGTTTTTATTGATTTCTCTTTTATCTGCAAACAAGGTCCAGGCTTTCTGAACACAAAATAAACTTTCTTTCAACTTTGCCTATTAAACATAGTGTCAAAGAGCTCTGGTGCTGGTATTAGGTAGAACCTGCTCCTCCCCTGTAAAGAGGTAATAATGGTCGTATCCGTCATACAGTTGTGAAGAGTATTACTCTAGCTAAAGCACATAGAGCATTTAGCACAGCCTTTGGCATATATGAAGGGCTACATTAATGTTGGCTTTTGCTTTATATTGTTGATTTAGTGGCTGTTGTTTTTAATATTGTTTCTCCCAAGGGTATCTTACACTAGCTACCTCTTCTGTTTTACATCCTATTTCCTGAATCTCTCCAATCTGTTCATTCATCATGGACAAAATCACCATCCTCCTTACCTTCTTTGCAGTATCAAACACGTCTTCTCAGTTTTTCTACTAGCGTAATAATGCAAACTTTTTTTTATTAAAGAGAGAAACCTTCTCTCTTCTCTATTTCAGGTATCATGTCACCATCTTGATTAATAACTCTTTGTTTTTTATTCCCTGAACTCTTCTGCATCCTATGCTGAGATGTTTCTAAAGGTTCTTGGCTCTTTTATCTTCTTTGTTTTCTGCGCCCCAGTACTCGTGGCTTTTTGCCATACCTTAACATGAGTGTCCTCTTGAGTTCTCCTCCAGGCTGAAATCTCTGCATTTCTAACCACCATGGAATTCCATCACCATCTCTGAAAACCTATATCATCTTTGAAGGACTTTCCTAAGTTCCATGTCTTCTATGGAGACTTCCCAAATATCTGCAGGCAGAAGGGATTTCTTCTTCAAAGAAGTCTCAGAGCCTGCTCTTGTGCCATACTTGGAATCTATTTATGAACATAGATTCTTCTCCTTTGGTGTTGGTCTTTGGGACACAATTTTTTTTATTTTTATTAGAATAATATGATATGCTAATCAAATTATTTTTCAATGAATGAATGAATAAAGCTATTATTCTTAGAAGTATCAATATGTTAAAACAACAGTGGATAAATTGATGGACTATATTCTACCTATGAGTTCTGAAGGGCTGATCCCCTACTCATCATGCTTCAATGACATCTTTGGGAGAGAGGATGTGGTTGACACTAAAGTTAGCTGTAAAGTTAAAAATGAATGCAGTCAAAATTGTCCTTTTTGGGCCGGCCCCATGGCTTTGCGGTTAAGTGCGCGCGCTCCGCTACTGGCGGCCTGGGTTTGGATCCCGGGCGCGCACCGAAGCACCTCTTCTCCGGCCATGCTGAGGCCGTGTCCCCCATACAGCAAGTAGAAGGATGTGCAACTATGACATACAACTATCTACTGGAGCTTTGGGGGAAAAAAAAAGGAGGAGGATTGGCAATAAATGTTAGCTCAGAGCCGGTCTTCCTCAGCAAAAAGAGGAGGATTAGCACGGATGTTAGCTCAGGGCTGATCTTCCTCACACACACACAAAAAGTACTACAAGGCACTCATCGAGATGAGATGAGCAGACTAAGACGTGCATGTGGGACCTGAGACCAACTAGGAAACGGTAGATCCGGTCTCTTGCTCACATTCACCCTAGTGCCTACATGCAGTCACTTTTGGGCAATGGTTTTCCATATGTGGTCCAGGGACTCCTAGGGGTCTTTGAAACCCTTTCAAAGGGTCCTCAGAATCAAAATTATTTTCCTGATGGTACTAAGACATTATTTGCCTTTTTCACTCATTCTCTAATGAGTAGTTTTCCTGACGTTACATGATGAATCCACACTATCTAAAAAGGCTATTAAAATACTATTTCCTTTTCTAAACACATGTCTATGTGAGGCCAGTTTTCTTTATACACTTAAGCAAAACCACTTATTGCAACAGATTGAATGCAGAAGCAGATGTGAGAATCTAGCTGTCTTAAGCCAGACATTAAAGAGGTTTACGAAAAAAAGACAATGCTCTTCTCATAAATCTTTCAAAAATTTTTTTCGTAAAAAATATATTTATGTTAACACATAATAGGTTTATTATTGTTATTTAAAAGTAAACTAATCAGTAAATACTTTCAAAAGTCCAAGTTCTACTACGTAAATATTGGTAGACATACAAAAGTTTTTTGTTTTTTTTTTTAAAGATTTTATTTATTTATTTTCCCCCAAAGCCATAGTAGACAGTTGTATGTCACAGTTGCACATCCTTCTAGTTGCTGTATGTGGGACGCGGCCCCAGCATGGCCAGAGAAGCGGTGCGTCGGTGCACGCCCGGGATCCGAGCCCCGGCCGCCAGCAACTGAGCGCACACACTTAACCGCCAAGCCACGGGGCCGGCCCCATACAAAAGTTTTTTTGGAGGTCCTTGGTAATTTTTATGAATATGAAGAGGTCCTAAGCATAAAAAGTATGAGAACTGCTGCTCTTGGGCACAATATACTCCTAAACGTGGAATGGCATTGAAATTACCCACACTTAAAAATTTTTTTTCTTTCTTCTCACCTTTCTTCTTCTAGCCCTATCTCATTGTTTTAGCAAAGATTTTGAATTTGTCCAAGTTAAATACGTGGTATGTGTCTCTACCAAATTTCAAGAGGCAAAATCTTGTTGCAATGTTCTTTCTGCTGTGCTACACGGAGAAAGTAAAACAAGCGGTCTCCACTGTATAAAGAAACTTTACTATGGATGATATGAATAAAATTGCCTTTAACCCGTAATTCCTAATAAAGCCTTTATTGTCCAAGATGACGGAGGGTTTCCTGAAAGTCAATTATTTAAGAGTATAGCTTCACCTCAAGAAAAGGTTTTTTAGACTATGTAGTTTACTAGTTTTTAGACTACTCGGATGTAGTCCTAGTAAAGTTTTGGATAATTTAACAAGATATTTGGAGCATAAATAAAGACCATCTGCTTACGTGGATAACAAATTTGTGGGTATTTTGCTGCTTGGAAATTGGAGAAGATTGAGTGTATCTGATCTGAAAATCTTAACAGATTAGAGTGGTTATACAGTAAATAGGCCCAGTATTTGGTTAAACTCTGTACTTTGCTATCCAGGGATAGTTGTAAAGAACACTCACAAAGGAACCTCCCATTTCCTTTTCCTTTCTTATCCAAGTGATTTAACATGATCTGAAATTATAAATGTTTAGTTTGCATGTTTTATTCCCCAGAAGACTGGATGAGGCTGACGCATGTGTGGCAGCAGAGGAGAGGATATCTTGTCACTGCTATTTGAAATTGTGTTTTTGGACTGACGTAATGAGAGCTTTCACCAATTTAGGGAGGGCAGAGATGGGGTACGACGCCATTTTAGTTCGAAGCTTTACGATATGCTCTATTTGCCGGGTCACTATTGAGTTCTTCTAATTCTCTGTGGAGAATTCATAAATGTTTTGCTCATGTACTCATGAGTTCATATGATCTGGACATTCATTCTGAATGTCTAAATGCCATTGTTCCACAAGGCAGTATATGAAAATGTTAGTAAAATTTCTCACCTTAACAGGAGAAGTGACGTTTTAGGGAGTTGCGAGTTATTTGGTTGACATTCCATTTTTAAAGATGTTACCAAAAAAATCACTACCAGCAATATAGAACTCACCTTTTACTACCCAAAAAGAAGAAACTATGTAACGTTATTTTGTATTCTTTATGAGGTATTTCTAAATGCTGCCTCCTGGAAAGATCATTTCCTGGAAAACAAGTCAGGTCAACTCATGGCAGTGTTGGTGAACCAGATCCTTGGGTTTTGGTTATTTTAGGTTTGGATGCTCTTTGCCTGAGACTGTTAATCTTGAATTAAGTGAGTCCTATCAGGTCTCCTGGCAGAATGTGGACCAGGCCCCGTAGAAGACCCTGAGCTGACTCTTTCAAGTGGATGGGCTGGTTTTGCACTGATGCAGTTCCCCAAGGTGACAGATGGTACACCGTGGAAGTCCGCCTGCCTGGCACTCAGTGTGAAGAGGTCCTTGCTTCAAGGGAGGGGTGTGTAGAGAAAATCTCAAATGTCCATCTAGAGTCTGAAAATATTACTTCTCTATTTGATCCATTCCGGTGCTTCCCTACGTGTTTCCAAGATAAATAAGATAACGCCCTGTCTTGAAGTAGCTTACAATGACGTTAAGAGAAAGGCAACTGAATTAAGTGCAATTAAGCCTTGTGAGTGCTGTGATATGTATAAGAGAGAGTGGGGGACATAAAAATGGGAGTATGTAGTCAGTTTCACCTGGAGAAGTATTTCTTAGATATTAGATTTTTTTAAAGTACAAAAAAGTTTTAAAAAAGGAAATAAATGACCTATTACTTGTGCGGCCCTTCACTCCCAATCACACAGCCCTTTGGATGCTAAAACAAATTCATGCACACATTTAGAATGATTTTTTTTTTTAAATTAAGGAATGCCTCTAAGATTATGCCTTCTGACAGATTCCTCTGAGAGAGAATCTGTTCGCTGGAAACCCTAAAAAGCAGGAATTAATTCATGTATAGCTACTGTTAGAGGATTTGTCTTTGGATATTTCTTTACTATTCCCCACCCTTACCTCAGGCCTGAGGTTGGATGTGAAATCTAATTATGTTTTAGGGTGAAGCAAAGTGTTGTGACCAACATTGAGCCGAGACCAACACTGTTCCCTTCTTTGTCCTCTGCCTTTCCCTCCCCCAAATAACAACAAACAAAACTGCCTAGTATATAAAAAACACCGAGTCAATAAAGACAGCCATGATAGATGCAGGAATGGCATAATCTCCACTGTCAACTACCACTGCCATGACAGTTTGCTTGTCTAAGTGGCAGAAGCCAGCACCTTATCCTGCGTAGGTGTGGGCTATTGAATCAGAATCAACAAACATTTGGTTCCAAATAGTTCTCTGTTAAACTGAACATGGGGACCTCTTCCATGTGTACTGGAGAGTATATTGAAAAGGCTACCATATTGAGGTAGGAGGAAAAAAAAGTAAAGTTCTAAGTTGAGAATTGTTTGCAATACTGGCAAATTAAGCCTGCTTTTCTTTACCCCGCAGTTTTGAGATAAGATATGGGAGTTGCAGGAGGAAAGTTTCCATGTTCTTGTTAATGGCACAGGTTTCCGGTTTACATATTTGGAGGGAAAGTTGTATACATGGATTCCTGAAGTTCTATTTTAAGTGTGTTCGTTTTGTTGCTCATTCAACAATCATTGGGTTGGGCTCTGGGGCAACAGAAATAACTAGCATGGGGCCTATAGGAGGCAGAGTCTAGTCGGGGAAAGTGGACCTGTAAAAGTATGACAGGCCCTAGGAGGGAGATTTGGAAGTCAGGAAGTATTTTTCTGTGCAACAAATACATCAAAGTTAAGTTCCTAGGCCACCAACCAAAAGCTAATTCTACCTTTGACATTATCAATAGTAAGCTAAGGTTTATTGAGCCTTAATAAGTCCCAGGGAGAATTCTAAGTCTTTAATTTATCTATTTGTTTCAGCAACCCTAGGAGGTATTATTATTATCTCCATTTTTAATAGATGAGCAAATAGGCGTGAAGAAATTAAGTGATTTGCCCAGATAGTCCTACTAGAGTTGGCTATCTAGCCTTTTAGAAGAAGGGAGTGGTTGAGCATAGCTTGCTGAATTTGTGTATATAGGCTCCTAAATTAGAGACCCTTTTGGGGGCTGTTTTGTTTTTCTGAAGAAGATGTGCACTGAGCTAACATCTGTTGCCAGTCTTCCTCTATTTTGTCTGTGGGTTGCCGCCATAGCATGGCCACCGAGGAGCAGTGTAGGTCCACGCCAGGGAACGAACCTGGGCCGCCGAAGCGGACTGTGCCAAACTTAACCCATAGGCTGTGGGGTCAGCCCTTGGGGGCTGTTTTTAATAATAGTTAATTGGTGCACATGAAGTTTAATGATATCCATTTATTATGTTTCCTCCTTTTTATTCTAAGTTCCTTCAGAGCAGGAACCTTGTCTTATTTGCCATAGAATTCCCAGCTTGCAGCATAGCCTATCGCAAAATATTGGTTGAATGAATTCAGATATTTTGAAATTCAGAATGAAGAGCTCTTTGAGGACACACTAACTCCCTTGTAGCACCTTTATCAGTGCTTTGCAAAAATTAGGTACTTAACAAATGTTTGGAGAATGAACAAATGAAATTGTTAATGTTTTTGAATAGGGGACAGGGCTTACTGGGGACAGGGCTTACTGATTCTAAAAGATGGTGTCATTTCTTTTTTTTTTTTTTTTTTAATGGGCCGTTACGTTTAATTCTTTTTTTTTTTTTTTTTTTTTTGCAGTAACATTGGTTTATTGCAGTAACATTGGTTTATAACATTGTAAAAATTTCAGGTGTACATCACTGTACTTCTATTTCTGCATAGATTACATCATGTTCACCACCAAAATACTAATTACAACCCATCACCACACACATGTACCGAATTATCCCTTTCACCCTCCTCCCTCCCCCCTTCCCCTCTGGTAACCACCAATCCAATCTCTGTCCCTATGTGTTTGTTTATTGTTGTTATTATCTACTACTTAATGAAGGAAATCATGCGGTATTTGACCTTCTCCCTCTGACTTATTTCACTTTGCATTATACCCTCAATGTCCATCCATGTTGTCACAAATGGCTGGATTTCATCGTTTCTTATGGCTGAGTAGTATTCCATTGTGTATATATACCACAGCTTCTTTATCCATTCGTCCCTTGATGGGCACTTAGGTTGCTTCCAAGTCTTGGCTATTGTGAATAACGCTGCAATGAACACATGGGTGCATGTACCTGTACAAATTGGTGTTTTCAAGTTCTTTGGATAAATACCCAGCAGTGGGATGGCTGGATCATATGGTAGTTCTATCCTTGATTTTTTGAGGAATCTCCATACTGTTTTCCATAGTGGCTGCACCAGTTTGCACTCCCACCAGCAGTGTATGAGAGTTCCCTTCTCTCCACATCCTCTCCAACACATGTTGTTTCCTGTCTTGTTAATTATAGCCATTCTGACGGGCGTCAGGTGATATCTCATTGTAGTTTTGATTTGCATTTCCCTGATAGTTAACGATTTTGAACATCTTTTCAAGTGTCTGTTAGCCATCTGTATATCTTCTTTGGAGAAATGTCTGTTTAGGTCCTTTGCCCATTTTTTAATTGGGTTGGTAGTTTTTTTGTTGGTGAGATGCATGAGTTCTTTATATATTTTGGAGATTAAGCCCTTATCAGAAGTATGGTTTGCAAATATCTTCTCCCAATTGTTAGGTTGTCTTTTCGTTTTGTTGATGGTTTCCTTTGCTGTGCAGAAGCTTTTTAGTTTGATGTAGTCCCATTTGTTTATTTTTTCTATTGTTTCTCTTGCCCAGTCAGACGTGGTGTTTGAGAAGATGTTGCTAAGACTGATGTCAAAGAGCGTACTGCCTATGTTTTCTTCTAGAAGTTTCACAGTTTCAGGTCTTACATTCAAGTCTTTAATCCATTTGGAGTTAATTTTTGTGTATGGTGTAAGGTAAGGGTCTACTTTCATTTTTTTGCATGTGGCTATCCAGTTTTCCCAACACCATTTGTTGAAGAGACTTTCTTTTCCCCATTGTATGTTCTTGGCTCCTTTGTCAAAGATTAGCTGTCCATAGATGTGTGGGTTTATTTCTGGGCTTTCAATTCTATTCCATTGATCTGTGTGTCTGTTTTTGTGCCAGTACCATGCTGTTTTGGTTACTACAGCTTTGTAGTATATTTTGAAATCAGGGAGTGTGATACCTCCAGCTTTGTTCTTTTTTCTCAGGATTCCTTTAGCTATTCGGGGTCTTTGTTGTTCCATATAAATTTTAGGATTCTTTGTTCTATTTCTGTGAAAAATGTTGTTGGAACTTTGATAGGGATTGCATTGAATCTATAGATGGCTTTAGGAAGTATGGACATCTTAACTATGTTAATTCTTCCAATCCAAGAGCACGGAATATCTTTCCATTTCTTTGTGTCTTCTTCAATTTCTTTCAGAAATGTTTTATAGTTTTCGTGTACAGATCTTTCACCTCTTTGGTTAAGTTTATTCCTAGGTATTTTATTCTTTTTTTGCAATTGTAAATGGGATGGTATTCTTAATTTCTCTTTCTGCTACTTCGTTGTTAGTGTACAGAAATGCAACTGATTTTTGTATGTTGATTTTGTATCCTGCAACTTTACCATATTCGTTTATTACTTCTAAAAGTTTTCTGGTGGATTCTTTGGGGTTTTCTATATATAAAATCATGTCATCTGCAAATAGTGACAGTTTCACTTCTTCCTTTCCAATTTGGATCCCTTTTATTTCTTTCTCTTGCCTGATTGCTCTGGCTAGGACTTCCAGTACTATGTTAAATAGGAGTGGTGACAGTGGGCATCCTTGTCTGGTTCCTGTTCTTAGAGGGATGGCTTTCAGTTTTTCACCATTGAGGATGATATTAGCTGTGGGTTTCTCATATATGGTCTTTATTATGTTGAGGTACTTTCCTTCTATACCCATTTTATTCAGAGTTTTTATCATAAATGGATGCTGTATCTTGTCAAATGCTTTCTCTGCATCTATTGAGATGATCATGTGATTTTTATTCTTCATTTTATTAATGTGGTGTATTACGTTGATTGATTTGCGAATGTTAAACCATCCCTGCATCCCTGGAATAAATCCCACTTGATCATGGTGTATAATCTTTTTAACGTATTGTTGTATGCGATTTGCTAGTATTTTATTGAGGATTTTCGCATCAATGTTCATCAGTGATATTGGCCTGTAATTTTCTTTTTTTGTGTTGTCCTTGTCTGGTTTTGGTATCAGGGTAATGTCAGCTTCGTAGAATGAGTTAGGGAGCTTCCCCCCCTCCTCAATTTTTTGGAAGAGTTTGAGAAGGATAGGTATTAAGTCTTCTTTGAATGTTTGGTAGAATTCACCAGGGAAGCCGTCTGGTCCTGGACTTTTATTTTTGGGGAGGTTTGTGATTACTGTTTCGATCTCCTTACTGGTGATTGGTCTATTCAAATTCTCTACTTCTTCTTGATCCAGTTTTGGAAGGTTGTATGATTCTAAGAATTTATCCATTTCTTCCAGATTGTCGAATTGGTTGGCATATAGCTTTTCATAGTATTCTCTTATAATCTTTTGTATTTCCGAGGTGTCTGTTGTAACCTCTCCTCTTTCATTTCTGATTTTACTTATTTGTGCCTTCTCTCTTTTTTTCTTGGTGGGTCTAGCTAAAGGTTTGTCTATTTTGTTGATCTTTTCAAAGAACCAGCTCTTGGTTTTATTAATTTTTTCTATTGTTTTTTTGGTCTCTATTTCATTTATTTCTGCTCTGATTTTTATTATTTCCCTTCTTCTACTGATTTTGGGCTTTGTTCTTTTTCCGTTTCCTGTAGATGCATTGTTAGATTGTTTATTTGAGATTTTTCTTGTTTGTTGAGATAGGCCTGTATCGCTATAAACTTCCCTCTTAGAACTGCTTTTGCTGTATCCCATAAATTCTGGCATGTCGTATTTTCATTTTCATTTGTCTCCAGGTATTTTTTGATTCCTTCTTTGATTTCTTCGTTAACCCAGTCGTTGTTCAGCAGCATTTTGTTTAATCTCCACGTATTTGTGGCTTTTCTGATTTTCTTCCTATAGTTGATTTCTAGTTTCATACCGTTGTGGTCAGAAAAGATGCTTGGTATTATTTCAATCTTCTTAAATTTATGGAGACTTGTTTTGTGGCCTAATATGTGATCAATCCTGGAGAATGTTCCATGTGCCTTTGAAAAGAACGTGTATTCTTCGGTTTTTGGATGGAATGCTCTATATATATCTACTAGGTCCATCTGTTCTAGTGTGTCGTTTAAGGCCAATGTTTCCTTATTGATCTTCTGTTTGGATGATCTATCCGTTGGTGTAAGTGGAGTGTTAAAGTCCCCTACTATTATTGTGTTACTGTCTATTTCTGTTTTTATGTCTGTTAATAATTGCTTTATATATTTAGGTGCACCTACATTGGAGTGCGTAGATATTTACAAGTGTTATATCCTCTTGTTGGATTGTTCCCTTGATCATTATGTAATGCCCTTCTTTGTCTCTTTTTACAGTTTTTGTTTTAAAGTCTATTTTGTCTGATATGAGTACTGCTACCCCAGCTTTCTTTTCATTGCCATTTGCGTGGAGTATCTTTTTCCATCCCTTCACTTTCAGTTTGTGAGTGTCTTTAGGTCTGAAGTGTGTCTCTTGTATGCAGCATATATATGGGTCTTGTTTTTTTATCCAGTCAGCCACCCTATGCCTTTTAATTGGAGCATTTAGTCCATTGACGTTTAAAGTAGCTATTGATAAGTATGTACTTACTGCCATTTTTTAACTTTTTTTTTTTTCTCAGTGTTTTAGTAGTCCTTCTCTGTTCCTTTCTTCTATACAGAATTGATGCTCACTTTAGTTTGCCCTCTGTCTGAAAGCTGTACTCTTTAACTCCCCTCCTCCCTCATGTTTTTGATATCATATCTAACCTCTTTGTTGTGCATTTGTATCCATTACGTTCTAATCATGGAAATAGATAATTTTTCCTATTTGTGGTCTTTTCTTTTCCCCTTAAATCAGTCCCTTTAACATTTCTTGTAGCACTGGTTTCTTGGTGACAAACTCCTTTAATTTTTGCTTATCTGGGAAAATTTTGATCTCTCCTTCCATTTTGAATGATAACCTTGCTGGGTAGAGTATTCTTGGCTGTAAGTTTTTCCCTTTTAGCACTTTAAATATATCGTGCCATTCTCTTCTAGCCTGTAAGTTTTCTGCAGAGAAGTCAGCTGATAGCCTTATGGGGTTTCCTTTGTATGTAACTTGACATTCTCTTGCGGCTTTTAGGATTCTCTCTTTATCTTTAATTCTGGACATTTTGATTATGATGTGTCTTGGTGTGGGCCTCTTTGGGTTTATCTTGTTTGGGGCTCTCTGTGCTTCCTGTACCTGGATGTCTGTTTCCTTCCTTAGGTTAGGGAAGTTTTCATCTATTATTTCTTGAAATAGATTCTCTGACCCCTTGTCTCAGTCTTCTCCTTCCGGGACACCTATAACACGGATGTTAGTGCGCTTGATGTTGTCCCAGAGGTCCCTTAGACTGTCCTCAGTCTTTTTAATTCTTTTCTCTTTTACCTGTTCACCTCGGGTAATTTCTTCTAGTCTTTCGTCCAGCTCACAGATCCGTTCTTCTGTATCCTCTACTCTGCTTTTGAGTCCCTCTAATGAATTTTTCATTTCCAGTATTGTATTCTTCATTTCTGATTGGTTCTTTTTTATATCTTACATTTCTTTGTTGACATTCTCACTGAGTTCATCTATTCTTCTCCCCAGATCAGTGAGCATCCTTAACACTCTTAGTTTGAACTCTCTGTCAGGTAGGTTGCTCATTTCTGTTTCACTTAGTTCCTTTTCTGGGGTTTTGTCCTGTTCCCTTACTTGGAATGTATTCTTTTGCCTCTTCATTTTGCCTCTTTCCCTGTGCTTGTGTCTACATATTAGGTAGGTCAGCTACGTCTCCTGCTCTTGGATAGGTGACCTTATGTAAGTGATGGCTTAGGAGGCTTCCAGTGTGCTTCCCTCAGTTCTCAATGTTCCAGGGGTGACCCCTATGTGGGCTACGTGTATCCTTCTGCTGTGGCCTGTTTGCTCTCCCTGTAGGCACCCAGGGAGGCTGAGTTATGCTCCTGGCCAGCTGTTGTAATGCTCAGCTGCTTGTAGTTGTTGTGGGCCCTTCAGTCTCTTTATCAGGTGTGGGGAGCCCCAGCACAGTTGGCTGCAAGTTCTAATACCACATTTGTGTTGCAGTATTTCTTTTAAGTGAGTAGGCCCCCACCGTGGCAGGTTGTTAGGCTCAGGGCCTTACAATTGCTGTAAGCCTCTAGCCTATTAGGTCTCTTGTCAGCTCTCTGAGGATTGCAGCTGGGTGGGGCTGGCCTCAGGCACAGGAGCACCCAATTGTTTCAGGTTTTGGAAGGTGGAGCAAACCTCCTATGTGGGTCTTTGAGAAGCACAAGTCTTCTGCAGCTGACAAGCCCTGCTGCCCACAGGTCCACACACACAGTCAACACAGTCCTGCCCCGTGTGTGCGCCCCGACCTCCCCAAGCGGACCCAGTCTCTGCACGGCGGGAGCCCCACACACTCCGCCACCGCCCCACACTCTCCACCCACTCCTTGTGCACACCCTGCCCTGCTCAAGTTGGCTCAGTTGCCAGGCTGCAGAGAATCCAGTCACCAATCTATGCAGGCCCACAAGTTGCCTGAGGGCTTGTTGTTGGGTTTGGCCAGTCTCTAGGGTGGGCTGCCTGCCCTGGCTGAGCTGGATTAAATCGGTGCTCTAGCGGGTGGGGCAGACCCTGGGCCTGCAGGCCTCAGGGAGAACTCCAATGGCGTCTGTGTCAGCACGCCCACACCAGGCCACAACAATGGCCGCCGCCAATGTCCCAGTCCCTGGAGAGGTCTCACCCCTCACCGAGATGCACTCAGGGCCTATTAGGTGAGTCTCTTGTCACCAAAGCACTGTACACCTTTCTTTCTGGTGATGTTAGGGTGCTTCCTGAAACGGGTGAGTTTGCGCGTGGGCCCTTTAAGAGCCAGTTTTAGTTTCTTTGTGAACCGGGTTTTCTGGGGGTGCTCCCCAGTGTTTTAGTAGCAGGCACAGTCAGATATTATGCCGCTGGTCTCGATTGTGCTGGGTCCACAAAATGCCCACAGCAGGGGCGCTCCCGGCTCAGGGCCCCGCGCCTCCAGGGAGGCTGCGTACCTGTGAGCTGCTCCTGGCGGCCGTGACGCTGGCGGCTTGTGAAGGCGGTGTTTTTTCTCTCCAGAAGGGAGTCTCTGCCTCTTCCACCTTAGTTAGGATTGTCCGTTGTTGCAGGAGTTCCTCTCATCCAGTTTTCAGTTCTGTCTCAGGGGTAATTTTTCCACGAGTAGTTGTAAATTGGCTGTGTCCATGGGAGGAGGTGAGTTCCGAGTCTGCCTACACCGCCATCTTGACTCCTTCCTGTCATTTCTTATTATAATAGTTTTTGAGTTTAGTTTTTTTAGTTTATTCTAAATTCTGACTCTGGATTTTTCCAAATTTGTATGTTTTTAGTGCTTTACCAATTTAGTGAATGTCTTTTAATACATAAAAAAGTTGCTGACTACACAAAAGTGATAAGAGGGTAGAATGGTTTTAGATGACTGTGGACTTGATCTGGGAAGTTTTCTATCTATCAGAGATACATTTAAAATGCCCAGGAACGAATCAATCAATCTTTGTCCCCCTCTACTTTTGCTTAACAAGATCCGGCCTCTGAGTATGCACAGTTCTGTTCAGTAGTGAACAGTTATGTTTAGAGTTGGTGCATATTGGGTAAGATCAATGAGTTTAATATTGAAGGATATTAAAGATTCCATAAGTGGCCTCATTTGTACTTGTAGGTAAGGAAAAACTTCACCTCTGCTCTCCTAGGTTCAATAACTGGGTCTATGAAATAAACTGACAGACAACAGGCAGACTAACAGGAGAAAAGATATACAGATTTATTAATTTTTAATATTATGTGCATGGGAGCATCACAGGAAAACAAAAGTAAATACTCAAAAAAGGGTGAGATTTGGGAACGTATACACTGTCTTAATAGGAAAAGCGTTGGGGGAATGTACGCAATTTAGGAGAGAGTAAATGATTTTTAGAAAAGATGAACAAGCCCTTAGAAGAATAGATGGGAGATATGATAGTTTGTGACAAAGTTTCTGTGGATGTGGTGTCCACTTCTAGCCTCCTCTGTTGTAATAATAGTCAGTCTTCCCTGGGGACGACCTTCCTGGGGAGGGGAGTTTTAACAATCAAGTTCCTTTTGGAAGCTCTGTCTTTAGGCAGATGAGGGAATTCAGAAAAAGCCTCTCCCTGCATTTGCTGTTTTTGAAGTGCCTACAGCTCAAAATAATCAGTATACCAAAGCAGCATATTTTAGGGTGGTATGTCCTGAACTCCATCATCATCTGGGGACCTGAGGACAATGTGACAGTGAGATTCCACAGCTGGATTTGTAATGTGTTTTCTGGCCCAGTGCATTTCCTTCAACTGCAGGATGAGAGTAGGTGTAAGAGTGAGGTGGGGACTGCACTAACACGGAGTTTGATAAAGTCCCCTGTAGATTCTGATTCACTGCCTTTTCATCACTCCTCTAATACATATGTGTGTATAAAGTTATATCCACACTTATATTTTTATACCATATAGAGCTAAAATATTTTCATATTAGGAAAAGGCCAAGCTCGTGAGTTGGTTGGGTTCTATTGTGGATCCAGTGTCCTCTGCTTCTAGACTTAAATACAGCTTATGGAAGAGCTTGGCTATGACTTGAGTTTTGTAGAATGGGAGAGATTTTATTAGGAAGACGAGTGAGTACCAGTGTCCCACTTGGATTTAGGGACAGTTATAGGCTGTGCAACATGAAGCAACACGGTCACTTGTAAACTATGCTTACAGAATGTGTATCGAGTTGTCAACCTAAATAAAGAGGTAAACTGAGGCAAGTTCAAATTACCAGAAATTGAGTTTATTCGAGAATAGCAGAGGAATTGCAGTTTGTGAAACGCATGCTATACCAAGCTACAGGCGAGTCAGATGAGAGTTTGGGGCAGGCTGTATTTATGGGCAGGGAGTGCAAAGAGGGGGACGTCCATCCAGAGTCCAAGCAATAAGTTCACCGACTTGAGGATGGGGAGTGATTCTTGGTGGATGTTCATCCATCAGGAGTTAAGTCTTGGTCTTTTGTAAATCATCATTTACGGGAAATCAGTCGCTCAGTTCTTAAGTTTGTTCTTCTGAGAGTGCGTGCGTGAGTTTCTCCATTTCATATCCTCTGGTACCATTTTAGATTGAAATCCTTGCACAGAATCTTGCCGAAGTCACATCACTCCTCTGACACTCTTTCCAGCTGTCTGTGAAATCTTAGCCAAAGTGGTACTTTATGAGTGAGAATTTTGAAGTTTGAGAGCTTGATATTCACTCTATAGGATTATGGTGCAAGATTTCTTTCTTTTTTTTTTTGTTAAGGAAGATCAGCCCTGAGCTAATATCCATGCCGATCCTAGTCTTTTTGCTGAGGAAGACTGGCCCTGAGCTAACATCCATGCCGATCTTCCTCCACTTTATATGGGACGCTGCCACAGCATGGCCTGACAAGCGGTGCGTCAGTGCACGCCCGGGATACGAACCTGGGCTGCCGCACTTAACCACTACGCCACAGGGCCGGCCCCTATGGTGCAAGATTTAAAAGTGACTTTTAGCAGAATTAAGAGAACACATCAGTAATATCTTTACTTCCTTGCTAGAGTTTTGTGCATTTAGGAATCTTTCACTTAAGATGAGATTATAGACCAATTAACTTTGGGAATATTTTTGTGTTCACACTTGGCTTATTTGTGTCTATGTTGTCTGTAGTAGAAGCCAGTAAGTGCTTGGCCTGTCTGGAGTTGGTCTTGGCTTTTTAATTAGCGTCCACAACATTTAAATATATATTGCCTAAGTGAACTACTGTGGTTACACTACTTTCTCACTTAATTGGAATATAAAAATAACGATACTTTCTATTCAGTCCCAGAAATCCTGGATTGAAGGGGTGTTCGACAAGAGAGAATGTAACAAAATCATACCCAGCTCAAAAGACCCTCACAGGTACAATTTTTAATTATATTTTCCTTTTAAAGCAACACTACGTGGAACACTGTTTGTGGAAACTTAGAGATACGACTTGTTTAGAGGATTTGATAATATCTATAACTTTAGTATTTATTTTAATTGATGTTTATTTCTTCATCTTTATAAAAATAGTACATGATTATTGTAGAAATTCTTACCAGATTTTCTGGTAAGAATAGGGACCTTGTCAATTTTGTATGTCATTCCAACCCCAGTGCCTATGACACTGCCTGCTGTATAGTAGGCTCCTGAGAAATGTCTGTTTAATAACTTAATGAAGGGGGCTGGCCCCGTGGCTTAGTGGTTAAGTGCATGTGCTCCGCTACTGGCGGCCCGGGTTTGGATCCCGTGCGCGCACCAAGGCACCGATTCTCCGGCCATGCTGAGGCTGCGTCCCACATACAGCAACTAGAAGGATGTGCAACTATGACATACAACTATCTACTGGGGCTTTGGGGGAAAAAAATAAAGAAATAAAAACTAAAAAAAAAATAATGAAGTATAAAGAAAAAAAAACTTCATCATAAAGGCATCACCCTGGTGGAGCCACTGTTAATATTGTGGTAGATTTCACTCTGTTGTTTTATCTTTGATGCTCCTGTTCCTCTTAGTGGGAGGATAGAAATATCTAGTGCTACATCCATTTCACCAGGTTTGGATAAAAAATTTACAACTTCTGAATACTGAATATTCAAAATATTGTGACTATCGGGGCCAGCCCGTTGGCGCAAGTGGTTAAGTGCACGCGCTCCGCTGCCGCGGCCCCGGGTTCACCGGTTCAGATCCCTGGCATGCACCGACGCACCACTTGGCAAGCCATGTGGTGGGAGCGTCCCATATAAAGTAGAGGAAGATGGGCACGGATGTTAGCCCAGGGCCAGTCTTCCTCAGCAAAAAAAGAGGAGGATTGGCAGGTGTTAGCACAGGGCTCCTCACAAAAACAACAACAACAAAAAAAGCACAAAATATTGTGACTATTCCTTATCCCCAACTAAAGAGTCTGTGGAAAATAGTAATTGGGATATTCCAAGACACTGTGCTCAGATTATGCAAGCAGTTAGTTTTAGTTCCTTTTTCCTCCCATAGGCTTTTTCTTTGAGCAGATAATGGGCAGCAGAATGGAAAGATTTGAGTTTGGCTACTCTGAGTTCTTGACAACCCTTTGGAAGCTCTGCTTGTAGAACAAAGTTCAAAACAGCAGCCAATGAAAGATAAGGGAAGAAAGGGCTACGGAAAATTCCCCAAGGTAATTGGGTCCATGAAATTAAGATTGAGTGGCATTGCCCTTGGGGAAAAGGAATTAAAAGGAAAAGAAAATAGAAGAGCAGTATTTTAATCAGGGGGACTACTCTATTTTTAGATTCCTTCGAGCATATTTAGAGTCCTTATACTCATTTGAAGTTTAGAAATCACAGCTATATGCCTATAAAGGGTAGCATGGTGAGGTCACTAAAATTCTAGCTCTTTGGGGGTGATGAAAATGGTGTTCCTTGCCTTTGTTAAATATTTACTAGTCCCACCCTCATTGAATTACCTGTGGCTTGTAAACCCTATGATTAGAAATGCTCATTTTACCTGTTGATAAGATGCTTACAGGATAAAAAAACAAAGTAGTCTTATTTTTTCCCTTCATCTTTTGTGACATCTTGTCACATGATGGTGGCTGCAGTAGGAGGCACACTGAGCCTAGGCAGCTTCTATTGCTCTGTAAGCAGAAAATCATCTTCACAATCACCTTGAACCTCATCAAAAGTGATAAACTATTAGTCATTAGCCCTTGGACTCAAGAAGAATATAAGTGATCATAATTCCATGAATGTTCCAAGACTTACTACGTCTTGGGAAAAAAAGCAGCTTTTATTTCTGTGTGATTGTAAAAATAGTTGATGGATAACTATGGCTATTCCTCCTATGCCAGCCTTTTTCTTAGATCCTTCTAAGGGTCTCAAAATTGTAGCTTTCATGTGGTTTTCTTTCTTACGGTGCATAGGAAAAGGGTGGTAGTTCACTATTTTAAATTTAGATAAAAGTTTATTTTTTATTGATTCTTTTTGTAGCTCCTAATAAGAAACAGATCTGATAGACTTGATTCCAATGTCTTTTTTCTTCTTATTTTGAATGTATTGAAATGAAGCTTCTGAGAAAAGACATTCCCAAAAGTCTGGTACAGGAAGAAGTGAAAGGCCTGAATATTCATTTCTGAATAATTTAGAATGATTCTGAGTCTGTGAACACTACCTTTTCTTCCATTATTTTAACTAGATTCTCTTCTAGTTAAAACTTCTTCACACCTAAAATATGATCATTAATGACCACAACGCTAACCCCCAAAACCAGAAAGTTCTTTTGAATCTAAAAAAGAAAGATTAATAAGGATAATAATTATAATCATACCAACTTTTCCTTGATTTAATAGTGTTTTATGGTTTTAAAATTGTACGTTTTTGGGGCCGGGCCCATGGCATAGCACGTAACAGTGCACATGCTCCGCTGCTGGTGGCACTGGTTCGGATCCCAGGTGTGCACCAATGCACCGCTTGTCAGGCCATGCTGTGGCGGCGTCCCATATAAAGTAGAGGAAGATGGGCACAGATGTGAGCCCAGGGCCAGTCTTCCTCAGCAAAAAGAGGAGGATTGGCAGATGTTAGCTCAGGGCCGATCTTCCTCACACACACCAAAAAAATTGTATATTTTCTTACTTAATTCTCAAGAATTCTGTGTTATCTTCATAGTGTAATAATAATAATAGCTATCATTACTATACATATTGCAATGCACCAGGTACTGTAAGACACTTACATATATTATCTCAGGTAATCCTTTTAATAACATTATGGCAGATATTATTTTCAGATGTGAAACTGGAGCTTAGAGGAATCGTTAAATCACTGCGATTTAAATTCAGATATTTTGGCTCCAAACTCAGTGTTCTGTTAATTAGATGCTAATTATTACAATGTAATTATATTTGGTAAATGACGTAGGGGAGTATTTGGGAAATGATGTATGAGTACTCAGCAAACCCTGATTTCCAGACCATGGAAGATAACAGATATTTACTGTATAAGCATTAAATATGTTTTCAAATATATCAGTAAAGTAACACAGGTTTTATTTCTTTAATTTAGATGTACCGCAGGATGCCAGGTCTGCCAGAATTTAATCAGGTAAGACTTAAATAAGATTTCTTTGAACTTTTAAGCACTCTGTTTAAAACTCATTGGGACAGTTTTGTTACATCTTGAATGGACTCTATGAAAGGGCTTTATTGGTGCATCCTATTTACCTTTTCAAAGGAAGTTTTAAAAAAAAAGTCTGAGATTTTTTTGAAGGAGAGTGATTACTTGAATGTAATAGATTACTTGAGTTATTGAGACATGTAAATGCTAAGGGCCTTTAGCAAGAGTTTTTGCCAGTTGAAATACTTGTAGAGCATTAAATTTTCATTTTACCATCTTAACATTTTATTTGGTTAACAAAGATGCTTTTTGCACATACAGCACTGTATTTGATCTATGACTTGTAAGTGATGTGTGTGCATACCAAGCGCCAATTCTGACACCAATTCCGATGTGTGTTTTTTTCCCAACACCACAAAGTAATTAACTCAATTCTGACACTGTCTACCTGGAGATAGTGTCAGATCCCACAGGTTGAGAGCTCAATCCTACAAGACTACTCCCCCATGCCCCACCTCTTCAGATGTCAGTCAAAAGTCAAGGTTGTCACCTGTGCTTCTGACCAATGGGTTATAGATCGGAGGTTCCGACAACCCCCTCCACGTTTCAGTTAATTTGCTAAAGTGACTCACAGAACTCAGAGAAACATTTACTTACATTTACCAGGGTGTTATAAAGGATATTATAAAGGATACAGATGAACAGCCGGATGGAAGAGATACATAGTGCAACGTATGTGGGAAATGGCATCCTTGTAGGTTTTTATGGAGGCTTTATTACATAGGCATGACTGATTGAATCATTGGCCATTGGCGATTGATTCAACTTCCAGCACCTTTATGGCTCTTATCACTTAGGAAATTCCAAGGATTTTAGGAGCTCTGTGCCAGAAACAGGGACAAAGACCAAATATATATTTATTATAAATCACAATATCACACAACCTTATGGGAAAAAATAACTCTTCAGTGCAATACAAATTTTAACGGTGATTTTCATTTTAAACTGTGTGTTAATAACTGGTTTTACCTTTCTCTTTTGTAAGTGGAGGAAAATGAAATTTCCTTAGTTCTGATCATAGCCTAAAGTTTATATTATGGATTGAACCAATGTTAAATTTATTTTTGTAAAAAAAAATTCAGAATCCAAAGTGTAGCAAATCATGGGGAAAGGAAAATACTATAAACAGATAGGGGAGGAGAGGAAGGTAGAGGTGCTGGGTGTATTGGTCAGCTCAGGCTCTCATAACAGAATACCACAGGCTGAGTGGCTTAAACAACAGACATTTATTTTCTCATAGTTCTGGAGGCTAGAAGTCCAAGATCAAGGTGCCATCAGGGTTGGTTTCTGGTGAAGCCTCTCTTCTTGTTTTGCAGACAGCCACCTTCTCGCTATGCCCTCACGTGGCCTTTCCTCCGTGAAAGACTTCTTATAAAGACACCAGTCCTATTAAACTTTATTACTGCCTTATAGGGTCTACCTCCAAATAGAGTCACATTGGGGATTAGGCCTTCGACATATGAATTTTGGGGGAAAGAATTCTGTCCATAACGCTGAGGGGCAAAATTTCCATTTGGCTAACCTCTTTCACCTTTTCCTCAAATTCTTTTGTTTTCTTTTTAGTAATTATTTAAAATTTTGTTAAAATTCAAAACAAACATAAGAATATACCAAAAAGAAGTGAAAAGGCTTCATTAACTCCTCCTGCTTCCTGCTTTATTCTCTAGAACCTCTCCTTGTCAATACTCTTCCAAACTCACAATCTTCAGAGGTAACTAATGTGAACATCTATTTTCACACTATCCAAAAATTAAAAACAGTTAAAACTTATAATTTTTGCACCCAGCTAGGTCCTAGTTTGATTTTTTTCCGTATGAGGAGCCAAATGTTCCATTATCGGTTACTGAGCAGACTGTCCTAGCCTCATTCATTTCTGATGTCATCTCTGTTGTGTACAAAATTCCCATTTGTCTATGGCTCTGTCTCGGAGCTTTCTTTTCGGCGTCATTGATCTACTTCTCCTGGTCCTGGTAAATGCCACTCTGTTTCATTATTATCGCTTTATAAGATATCTTGGTATGTGATAGGGCAAGTCTTCTATACTTTATTCTTCTTTTTAAAAATCATTTTACTCTTTTGTACACTTTTATACATCCATATGAATTTTTGAATCACTCTGTCAAGTTCCCTGAAAAATTCTTTTAGGATTTTGATGGGTATTTTATAGAATTTATAAAAACAATTTGGGAGGGAATTGGCAATTGGCATCTGTATAAGGTTGATTCTCAAGGTGAGTACTTGTTAGCGATATATAATTTGGGACTTCTGAAAGTTATAGCTAAAGGGATGAACATGGAATCTTTTTTTTTTAATTTGAGGGATGATTGATTTCTTCTATGGGGCCACCTTGCCACAATTTAACGAGCTGGTTAAAAACTAGACTAAAACTGTATAGACTCAAATCAAATGGATTAGACTAGAAAAATACTTAGACAAAGTGGGTTCAAACTGAAGAACGGTCTTATGAAAGAGTAGTGAATTATTTCTCCAGGTGTGAGTTGTGGTTGCCTCCATTTATGTTCTGTTTAGAAAAAGCCACAGCGAGATGAATCATCCAGTTTATGAACAGATGCTTTTTCTTTTTTTTTTTTTTTGTGAGGAAGATCAGCCCTGAGCTAACATCCATGCCAATCCTCCTCTTTTTGCTGAGGAAGACTGGCCCTGAGCTAACATCCATGCCGATCTTCCTCCACTTTATGTGGGACACCACCACAGCATGGCCTGACAAGCGGTGCATCGGTGTGCGCCCGGGATCTGAACCCTGGTCCGCCAGCAGCGGATTGCGCGCACTTAACTGTTATGCCACGGGGCCGCCCCGATGCTTTTTCATTTTGAAGAGTGATCCTCACTCCAAAAGATGACCAGATGACACATTTCTCACTAGTAGATCCTGATTATATGTATTCTATACATTTGGGATTATTTCTCCTTTCTTTGAGTCAAAACCTCCTTCATACGGAACCTCAAAATTATCCTCTGTGTTCTGACTTTTCTCTTCATGTTTCTTTGCTTAGTTGGACCCCATCACTTGTACATGTTCTTATGTTGCTTTTTACACAAAAAAAACCCTGAGTCATTTATAAAGCTGAATAATCTCTTTGTATGCAATAGGTATATGATGTGACATATTTGATGCAAATAATTTTCTTTGTTTGCAGATGCATGATTTTTCATTGTAGAAAGTTTTCAAGTTCTATATATTCAAATTTTAACTTTTCCTTCTGATTGTTTCTAATTCATCAAAGATGAGAAGTTTATTATTCTTTCACAAATGTGATTATTGTTATATTTTGTTCATTTTTATGTAGTTTTAGTTTTAAAAAGATTTAACCTTTTAGGGCTGGCTGGGTGGCGTAGTGGTTGAGTGCGTGTGCTCTGATTTGGCGGCCCGTGGTTCGCAGGTTCGGATCCCCGGCACCCACCAACGCACCGCTTGTTGAGCCATGCCAGGGTGGCGTCCCATATAAAGTAGAGGAAGATGGGCACAAAGTCAGCCCAGGGCCAGTCTTCCTCAGCAAAAAGAGGATTGGCAACAGATGTTAGCTCAGGGCTGATCTTCCTCACACACACACACAAAAAAGATTTAACCTTTTAATTTTCTTAGTTTATTTTGTTCTACAGTAGAAATTATGGCTATGTATATGAAATAGTTTCCAAAACTGCTAATTATTTGCAAGAACATTATTAAATTTTCCTCTCTTTAAAATATTACATATATAATTTATTATTAATTTATGTTTATAGTCAAGTTTCTTTCATGGCTCTTTTCTCAGGATAGTTCTATGTTTACATATTTCTCTGAAGCTGCATGTTTTTTTGCATTGATTAACAGTCCTTTTTTTTTTTTTTTTGGTAAGATTGGCCATGAGTTAACATCTGTTGCCAATCTTCCTCTTTTTGTTGAGGAAGATGGGCCCTGAGCTAACATCTGTGCCCATCGTCCTCTATTTTGTAAATGGGATGCGGCCACAGCATGGCTTGATGAGCTGTGCATAGGTGTGTGCCTGGGATCCAAACCCACGAACCCCAGGCCGCCGAAGCGGAGCGCGCAAACTTAACCACTACGCCGCCAGGCTGGTCCCTAACAGTCCTTCCTTTTAATGTGCATATTATATCCTACATGAGGACATTTTCTTACTCTCCTTAAGTTTTGTATGTTAGAGATTTTTAGTTTTTTTAAGAACAACTTTTTTGAGGTATAATTGCCACAAAATAAACTATACCTATTTAAAATATACAATTTAATGTTTGTTTTTTTTTTTACCATTTTAACCATTTTTAAATGTTCAGTTCGGTAGTGTTAAGTATATTCACATTATTGTGTAACAGACCTCCTGAGCTTTTTCAACTTGCAAAACTGAAACTCTGTGTCCATTAAACAATAGGTCTTCACTGGCCCTTCTTCCCAACCCCTGGCAACCACCATTCTACTTTCTTTGTGGAGTTGACTGCTCTAGGTGCCTCATAAGTGGAATCATACAGTATTTGTCTTTTTACAACTGGCTTATTTCACTTAGCATCATGTCCTCAAGGTTCATCCATGTTGTATCGTATCACAGGACTTCCTTCCCTTTTAAGGCTGAATAATATTCCATTGTGTATATATACACATCTTCTTCATCCATTCATCTGTCAATGAACACTTGGGTTGCTTCCACCTCTTGGCCATTGTGAATAAAGCTGCTATGAACATGGGTGTGCAAGAGATTTTTGGTATTTTTTTAAACATTCCCCAAGTGATTCTAATGTGCAGCCAAGGGAGAGAACCACTGAGGGGTGTTTCTGAACTTAGAAGACAATCCAGTGTTATGAATCTCATATAAATCTTAATGTGAAGTTTTAAAAATTGTTAGTATATGTCATCTATACATTACCTTAGAAAAATGTGGAAACATTATATCTATTTTATATTCTGAAATTGTGTGTTTTCTGTTTTGAAATTGGTTTTTATCCCAAATTTAAGGTGTTACTGTGGGCGACTGATTGGAGACCATCATGGGACAGATTATACCTGGACCATCTCAGCTGCCAACAGTAATGAAAATGAACAATGGTCTGTCGAAAAGCACACGACAAAAAGCCCTACAGATACTTTTGGCACTATTAATTTTCAAGATGGAGAGCATATCCACCACTCCAAGGTTTGCTAATAACACATTATTTTACTAGTTTTTAACAGAGGATATAACCTCTAAATGTATCTCCAAATTGTATCTCCAAGGGTAGATGATCAGAAAACCAGGTCTTATTGCAAAAGTGATCCATGTTATTGACCTTTTGACAAAAATGACCCGACCCTTCTCTTTTCTTTATGTCTGAGGGGCGTTTCCCAGGTGCGATGTGGCCAGCTTTTTATTTGACCCCTTTCAGCAAGCTTATGCCCTCTGCAGAGGAGAATGGCTTATTGCCAAAAGGCTGCCCTTTTCTTAAGGAGTGCAGAAAAGTTTCTACCAAAGAGCAGGCTTTAGCTCAGACATGGCCATAGCAGTTACCAGTAACTAGTGGCTTGTTCATGCCTGCTATGTCCTTGTGAGAACCTCTTCTCAGGAAGGAAATGGGGGGAGTTCTCTCTGCACCCCCTGCCTGATAGTATGGGGCTTTCCAGGCCAGTTTTTCTTCTATCCCTAATATGATAATTTTGCATGTGATTTGCCTAGTATTGACAGGTCAGCTATCTCTCAGGTGTTTTCACTTGAGCTTGTTAACCACCTACTGCTTTATCAGAGGAAGCTTCTCCTGGGGAAAATGCAGGGGCGCCCACCTCAAGAAAGCTCAGAATCAGCTGTACTCTGGACTCTGACCATCACTCCATTTAATCAATCCAGTTAGATGGATTTGAAACAGCAGTTCTTAATAGTGCAATCATAATAAATTTTCATAGTACAGTTCTACGGTAATCTACATTTCCGGTTATTAATCCTCTTGCATTTAATTTTGTGCATTGATGTTTTCTTTAGTTGGCAGGAAAATTGCCTTTATTTCTCCTCTTTAATCCGTTTTGGAGCCTGACTCTTATAAAACTCTGTATGTAATTTTTCCCTTAAGTTTTAGTCTTCCTCCCTTTGTTTTTATGTTAATTCATAATCACCTTCGTTGACTCTTTTTTCATCCATTCAACAAATATTTATTGGGTGCCCATACTTTGCTGTGCCCCAAAGAGCGTATGTTCTGTGTACTAACATTGCTTACAGTCTAGTGAGGGAAATAGGAAATAAATACATAATTACCACAGAGGGTAAGGATGCTATGAAAAGGGAATACAGGGGTCTTTGAGAGAAGGAAAAAGGTAACTCTTGTTTTTCTGGGGCTGTGTATGTGTGTCAAGGGAACCATCTGAATGTAGGGATAGTTAAGCTGAGGTCGGTTTGGCATCTAGTGAGGCAAAAGAGTAAGACCACTCTAGGCATGAGGAATAGCTTGTGCAAAGGCCAGGGGAGAATATGGTACGTTGAGGAGAATTGAAAATATGGTTAGAGGGCCGGCCCCGTGGCTTAGCGGTTAAGTGCGTGTGCTCCGCTGCTGGCGGCCCGGGTTCGGATCCCGGGTCCGCACTGACACACCGCTTCTCTGGCCATGCTGAGGCCGCTCCCACATACAGCAACTAAAAGGATGTGCAACTATGACATACAACTATCTACGGGGGCTTTGGGGAAAAAAAGGAGGAGGATTGGCAATAGATGTTAGCTCAGAGCCGGTCTTCCTCAGCAAAAAGGAGGATTAGCACGGATGTTAGCTCAGGGCTGATCTTCCTCACAAAAAAAAAAAAAAAGAATCACCGATGTGATCTTTAAAAAAAAAGAAAATATGGTTAGATCTGATCACTAGTACATTTTACACTTAGCATTAGGCTCCCATTACATCCTGTGTACCTGAATGCGTTTTATTTGATCTCCAGAAGAGAAGAGGCTATTCTTCATATTTAAGCCCAGAATTGCACTTCTGGTTTACGGTGAGCAGCAGGAAAGCTTGTGAGAGCTGGTTATTCATCTCCCTCCACTGCATTCCCCTTCCCACTTGTTTATCCCTCTCAGGTTATCCAACAAAGGATTTGAGGTGAATCTGCCCGTAGGAGTCTGCCTAAGGGAGTTAGTTATAAAGGAGGGGGAGGGGAAAGAAACAGTCATTAACCATTAGGGTTAGCCCTGTGTTTGGTTGACCTTTGGGATAAAAGACTCTAGGGCTGATAATTTAGTTAATTAAGCTTGTTTATCCTGAAATCTTAAGGAGAAATACCTTCTAGGACTAAAAGGACTTATAGTTGAAGGAGAGGGGCACCAGGAAGAAAGATTTGGGGTAGAGAGAAGGTGAACTAAACTAGAGCTGTCTCCTCTGCCCTTATTCATTATTTGGAGCAACATAAACCATTTCACAAAGGTCAGCTTGTATTTCTTTCCTACTATTTAAATATGTAATAAAGCTGTGGCAGTCAGTCTCCTCACTGGTAAATTGAATCCTGGTTGTCTTTGGCTTCTATTATTCACATTCTGTGATGGCTGCATCATACCATGTTCAGGAATTCTAATATTTTAATTATGACATAACGAGATTATGTTTTAAGAATTTCAAAGATAAATGGAAAATTGTTTTAAATTGGTATCATATTCTGGAGGATAATGTGATAATTCCTATTTGCATATCCACCTGTGGTTATTTTTGGTATAGTTTTATAATTCATTGTTTCTTATTACCCTTATTTCTTCCTGTAAATCTTACTCTTGCTGTTGGTTAGCGTACAGTTGATGAAGGCAGACATCACAATATGATTTTAACAGTCTATATGTGGCTGCATCTGCTGGAAAAAGAAAGACAGTATAGGGGGCCAGCCTGGTGGCACAAGCGGTTAAGTGCGCGGGCTCCGCTGCATCGGCCCGGGGTTCGCCAGTTCGGATCCCAGGTGCGCACCGATGCACCGTTTGGCAGGCCATGCTGTGGCGGCGTCCCATATAAAGTGGAGGAAGATGAGGCACGGATGTTAGTCCAGGGCCAGTCTTCCTCAGCAAAAAAAGAGAAAGATTGGCAGATGTTAGCACAGGGCTGATCTTCCTCACTAAAAAAAAAAAAAGAAAGACTATATATTGTAATCTTAGGCAAAATGCAAAATCATTCTGGGGCTACCTACTGGTTTAGATTTCCCTCATCTTTTCTTTTGGTTACATTGACTAGTCAAAGATATGACTTTTTGTGAAAAGTATTTATTTTGGAAAAAAACATTTTTAGAGAGATAATTATATATAAAGGAAATGGTTAGAATATAAAATTCACAATAAATTAAGTGTACACGCTCCTGGATCTTAAATTATGCAAATATGTAAGATGGTCAAGTAAATTAAAAGCAGTAGCGTTTATGAAAGACCCCTTTTCACCTATTTCTAAAAACTTTTTTTAGCAGATTTGCTGGAGTAGTGATATTTCCTAGCTTGAAGTATTTCTGCCTTACACAGACCTTCTACAAAACATTGGTGGGCCAACCCTGAAAACCAGGAAGCCTTCCTACCGCGATTTGTAATTCCCAGAAGGAACTTAAAGGGGGTGTGGGATCCTTTCAAAGTAAATATTTCCATTATAAAAGATGAACTTTTAAAGAGATCTCAGATACTTCTTTTCCAGTTTTGGCCATTTCAGTTGGCCTGCTCTGTGCTTATTGTTAGCTGCCATGTATTTTTCACTATTTTATGTACATGTGTATATGTATATCTTCCAGTATATTAGAACTTCTTATGATACAAAGTTGGATCATTTGTTACATTTAATGTTGAAAGAATGGAAGATGGAACTACCAAAGTTGGTGATCTCTGTTCATGGGGGCATCCAGAACTTCAAGATGCCCTCCAAACTTAAAGATATCTTCAGTCAAGGTTTGGTCAAAGCTGCGGAGACAACGGGAGCGTGGATAATGACTGAAGGCATTAATACTGGTAAAGCACACTCCCATTTCACTCTCTCTCTCTCTCTTTTTTTAATTGTCTCTTTCTAACTGTGAATCAAGCAGTATGGCACCTAATCTCCGCTCTGCAGCAATCCCAGGAGATTTGGTGGCATGAAGGAGAAAGATGAAAAGCGTATTGACTGGAAGAGAAACCCAGAAGAATCATTGATGTTTCCTGCGTTAAATAGCAAAACTCACCTGAGTAAATTTTAAAGCTCTGACTGGCTTTATTCAGTGAGTCATGAATTGGGCAGCATCCCATCTAGCAAGTAGAAGGGAGCTCTGAAGAGATGTACAAAATGAAAGACTTTTATAGGCAGAAGGGGGCAGGACAAGGAAGTTACTAGCAAAGAGTGAATTGTTTGTGGCAAGGTTATCTTCCTTTAGGGGATGGCAGAGGTCTATCAGACAGATTACCTCACTAGTTGCTGACTAGGTGATTCTAGATTGACTGGTTTAAGATTCCACTCCTGGGAGAGGTTGAAACTGTGATTGTTAGGTATTAAGTCTTGGTTTCGTGATGTGGGCTTAGCACAAGTGACTCCATTTTGGCCTGTTGTCTCTTTTTTAACAATTCTCTGCCTTTGATCAGATTCTCAGTTTAACTGAGAGATGTGATCAAAATTTAAGGCATTAGTGCCACTCCCAGCTACTGCTCAGATGTTCTCTCAGTTTTTGCTGATCCTTTGAGGTATTCACAGGTCATGATATTCAGGGAGGCTGCTGTGATTATTATAAGCAGGATAATTCCCAATGTCTGGAGTGCACTTTGGAGCCATGGTCTCCAAGACCCAAATCACTCAAAATCAAATAAGTCAAAGAAAGACCTCGTTGAAGTAGTCACTTTCTTAAGCCAAGTGCCTTGTTCAGTGAGCTTATGTAGCTGAGTTTCAACTTCCCCATAAGTGTTAATCCACGTGCAGCAAGTGGTATTGACCACAGCACAGATACCTCCTTGATCAGCTAGAAGATAATCAAGGGCTATCCTATTATCAAGAACAACCTTGGCCAGAGAGTCTAAGGGTTTTTGTTGGGCAGCTATTGCTTTAGCAGCAGATTCTGCAGTGTTTCCAAGAGTTAAGGAGAGGTTCCTGATCATAGCCTCCTTTACATTTACTCCTAACCAGGAAAGTAGGGACCTGCCAAAGGAAGGAAATCCTGAATCATGAACGCCTCCTGGTAAGTCCTTTCTAACTCAATGATGTAAATTCAGGGCAGTTGATCAATGAGGCATTTCAGTTTGTGAACAGCTAGGGGCACAGTTAGATAACCTAAGAGGCATTGCCTGGTTATGGGCTAGCCATCTAGGCATTCATAGGCCCAAGGAGAATGATAACCACCACAGACAAAGATAAATCTTGCCCAGGCACAAACCACTCCTGCTAAGGTGGCTCTGGTAATGGATTCATTTGCAGGAATTGTTGCATTTGCTCTTTCAAGTCAGGGATCAGTTAGGTTTTTAGCACATTCGGGAAGTAAATCTCCCAGCCTGAAATAAAAAGTTGTTCTAAATTCCTTGCAAAGATGGATGCTACTGGTGAGATCTTTTCATGATTGAGGGCAGATCTGATTTAGATGATCATAAGAACTTGGGCTGCAAATGTACTATGATTTGCATAGGTATTTGTGTCTAATTGGGGAAGTACAGTTATAATCAGAGAAAGGTGAAAACAAGACACTGGATGTTCTGGCCGTGAAAGTCAAACTCTGTAGGTGACTTTTAAGGGAGGTTGATTGTAGTTTATGGTGACATTGAGAATAGAAAACAAATTGGTCACAGGGAGGATCGGGGGTATCTAGCATCATGGACAGATTGTGGAGTTTTTGATGACAAAGCCAGCAGTCTGAAAGGTTACCTCCCTTAGCAGTGGCCCAGGAGATATAGATGATGGTACTGTCTTTCCAGGCCAATGCCAGAGTAAAGGAAAGAGAGAGAAGAAGAAAGGGTTTCACGTTTAAAGTATGAAGTCTTGATCAGGTGACTTGGGTGGAAGCAGTCTACCTTGATGTCAGCTACTTCTCTTCCTCATCACTTTGGTTTGGAGGTCTCCAGAATTTGCATAGAACCAGCTGTCAGGTGGAGCCTTCTTCAGCTGTGAGGTGTGTACCCAGTGTTCAATGCCTTATAGTTTTGCAGCAGTGTCAGTGGTCAGGAGCACTTGGTAAGATCCCTGCCAGCAGGGTTTGAGAGCTGTCTTTCTCTGATGATGTTTCTAGAATACCCACTCGCCAGGCTCCAGACTGTGACCAACAGGATCCTTTGAATTGGGATCCAGGAAACTTCTTTAACCTGTTGATGATAAGCTTTAGCACAAGACATTAAAGACTTACAGTAGCTGGTCATGTTAGCTTGAGATAACAAGGGATCAGTAGAAAGTTGCGTATCAATAGACATGGGTCTACTTACTGGTGACTATCTCATGTGGAGTGAATTTATGTTTCCCAACGAGGGTACTGCAAACAGTCAGCAGGACCAGTGGCAATACCTTAGGCCAAGGGAGTCCAGTAGTTTCAGCAAGTTTCAAGATTTTAAGTTTGAGGATCCCATTAGTTCTCTTGTCCTTGCCTGATGATTGAGAGTGATAGGGACAGTGACAATTCTAAGAAGTTTGCAAGGTTTTTGTTAAGGCTTGTATGATTTGCCCAGTGAAATGGGTGCCTCGATCTCTAGAGATTATGAGAAGTATACCCCAAGTGGGAAACACATTTTCTAATGGTTTCTTTGCCACTGTGAGGCATCAGCCTTGCGGCAGGGGAAGGCTTTAACTCATCCGGAGAACATACATACAATAACAAGAACATATTGATAATCCATACTAAGTGGCAGTTGAATGAAGTCCAGCTGCAGGTGCTCAGAGGGTCTAGAGGGAGGAGGTTTGAGGCCTCTGGGAACAATAATAGTTTTTCTAGGATTATGGACCTGACAGGTCAAACATTGATGGTAAACTTTTTGCAATTTTATAGAAGTCTCCCCACCAATGTTTATTTATCACTGGAGTCATCTGATGAACTGCACTGTGGTGGGTGAAGGAATGCAAAAACTGAAAGATGTGGTTTGCCAGGGAGCCGGGAAGAACCAAGCAGTCGTCTTGGGTTTCCCATAGCCCTGACTGTTCATTGAATTTACAACCGTTGTTTGCCTATTGTGATTTCTCTGATGTAGGGGCAGACTGTTGACATGTTGCAAAGATGTAAGGATGGCAAAAGTCTGGCAAAAAGGGGTCATTTTTTTTCAGAAGCAGAATGGACTTCATCCACATGAGCCACAACCTTTATAGATTCTGTTACTGCTGCCTTTGCGTGAAAGTTAGCCAACGGCATTTCCCTGATACTTAGATTCAGTCTTTTTAGTGTGAGCCTCAATTTTAATGACAGCAATTTCAGGAGGTAAGAGAATAGCAGCAAAAAGGTCATTTACTCGTCCATTTTTGATTGGGGTCCTGGTAGATGTAAGAAAACCCCTTTGTTTCCATAACATCCCAGAATCATGGACGACCCCAAAAGCAAACAGGCTGTCAGTATAAATATTAACTATTTGTCTTTCTGATAGCTGGTGTGCTGTGGTAAGGGCATGGAGCTCTGCTTGTTGGGCTGATTTAGCTTATGGGAGATTTCTCCTCTCAAGTAGTTCATATTGGGTAATAACAGCATAGCCAGCTTGGAAATTCCTTTTTTCATCTTTCCATTATGACCCATTACCAAACAATTCAATCAGGATTGGTCAAAAGGGCATCTTGTAAATCAGGACATGGTGTCACAAAATGGGATGTTATTACCTTGCAGTCATGGGGTTTGCCGTCGTCAGGCAGGGGTAGTAACATAGCAAGATTAACAACATTGCAATGTTTAAGATGCACATTAGGTGGTGAAAGCAGAAGGATCTCATAGGAGGTTAGTCTGCTTGCAGAGAAGGGTTGAGTGAGTTCAGAACTAAGAAGACTTTGTACAGCATGTGAGTTTGTAAATAAATGTCATTTCCTAGGGTTAAATCTGCTGAGGCTTCTATTAATTTGGCAGCTGCTGCGATAGCCTTAAGGCAGTTGGGATAGTCATGAGCAACCGAATCAAGCTGTATGCCATAAGAGGCAATAGGCCTCTGTTTATTGCCATGTTCTTGTGTGAGCATTCCCAGGGCTTGGTTATCTCTTTCATGTACAAATAAGGTGAAAAGTTTTGAACAGTTAAGTAGCCCTAGGGCAGGGGGTTCTTACAGAGCTTGTTTTAGCCTTATAAAGGCCTGCTCATGTTTATCTTCCCAAGGAAGGGGTTCAGGCACTGAAATTTTAGTAAGTTCATAGAGTGAGGAAGCCAATAGAGAAAAACTGGGAACCCATAGTCTACAATAGCCAGCCAGGCCTAGGAATCCATGAAGCTGTTGCTTAGTTGTGGGCCTAGGGAATTCTTGGATTAGTTTAATTCTTTTTGGAGATAGCTGGATTCTTTCAGCACTTAGATTATGCCCTAGGTAATGAAGTGTCTAGAGATAATTGTAATTTTTCCTTAGAGACTTTATGTCCTTTTTCAGCTAACCATTACAGCACATAAATGGAATCCTTTATGGACGCCTCTTTGGTAAATGAACATAGCAATATGTCGTCTACATACTATAGAAGGGTTGATTTCCCCGGGGACTGGAGGGCATTTAAATCTTCGTGGAGTGCTTGGAAGAAATAAGAAGGGGCCTCAGTGAACCCTTGAGGCATGACTGTCCAGGTATACTGTTGATTGTTCCAAGTAAAGGCAAATAGATATTGGCTGTTGGGGTCTACAGGGATGCTGAAGAAGGCTGATCAAAGTTCTACAACCGTTTTGAGTCTGGTGGAACTTGTGACAAAAGGGCGTTGGAGTTTGGAACAACTGGGAAACAGGAATAACTATCTTGTTAATAGCTCTCAAGTCCTGCACAAATCGCTATTCTCTCCCATTAGGTTTCCAGACTGGCAGGATCAGCATGTTACAGGGGCTGGTACAGGGAATACTTTAACCCCTGGGCGATTAGGTCTTCTACTATTGACGTGAGGCCTTGTATGGCCTCAGGCTTTAATGGATATTGAGGCAATTTGGGAAGAGGTTTAGTTATGTCTATCTGAATTTTTATAGGCTCTGCACTTTTTATTCTCCCAATGTCAGTATTAGGGGTAGCCCACAGATTTTCGGGCACCTCGATTAAATTAGGGGTATTTTGCTGGAATTCTTCCCTTCTGTATCAAGGACAGATTGTAAGGAACATAAAAGATCAGGTTCAGGTTTGTCAGGAAATTCTAAAGTGAGGTCTTCATTGGAAGCAAACCATATTAGCCCTTTTAATTTAGAAAGGAGATCTCTACCTAACAGAGTGACTGGAGCTATATCACATAGGAAAAAGGGATGTTTTCCAGTGAAAGGTCCCAGAGTCATTTGTACTGGTTGAGATAGAAACTCTCTCTGAATTTTATTAGATACCCCCACTATGGAAACTTTTTTTTTACTCCAAGGGACTTGTTATCCTATGAGAGTGGGGTTTAAAGTAGAGAATGTAGCTCTGGTATCTACCAGAATTTGGCAACTTCCCATTAATTTTAGTTTTAGTTTCCCTTGGCTGTTTAAGGGAATTACTGGTAGCAGTTTACTAGAGAATCCCTCAGAGTCCCAGAGTCAGCTCTGGGAGGGCCCATTTGGGGGTAGATATGGGGAGAGTTGATTTTGAAGAATTTGCATAGAACCTTTGAGGACAAGCTTTTTCCCAGTCTTCCAGTTGATTTCAAATTGGACTTCAATCCCTGGGCCAGCATTTTTGATGATGGGCCCTTAGCGGGGTGCAATGGGGGAAACCCAGGTGTTATTATAGATTTCTGACCTTGGAGCTGTTGTGGCTGTAAGGCTAATAGCTTGTCGGACTTTTGTTTATGGTCTTATTCCAAGGTCCTTTCAAAGTGCTCAGCTATGCTCATGAGTTTAGTCAGACTGGTGGCCTCCTATACTATTTTTCACCTTTATATCAATCCACTAATCTCAGGAGATAATCCATTTACAAAGAGGGTGGGGTGAGCAGGTTGGGTGACATTATTTATTGTATGGAACCCAGAATGCTGTAGGAAAAGAACTTCCAGACGTGCTTGAAAGTCTGCCATAGATTCATCTTTCTTATGTTTGCATGTTTGAGTACTAGACCAATCAGTGCTAGGCAGGGAAGACTCTAGGAATGGCTTTTAGAATATCGGTTGCTATTTTGCAAGTTTTTTCTGGTCCATAAGGGGACCACGTTGAAGACTGAGTATCTTGAATATCATCCTTGGGGTTATGCCGTTTTACTTCTCGCATCCATTTTTGGGCTTCACCAAGTCCTATCCGCAGGTGCACAAGCTGATAAAAATCTGGCAATCCTGGCTCATATGCCCTGATAAGGACTTTAAATTCTTGAGAAAACTTTTGGAGATCTTCCCTGGATTTAGGAAATTCTTTATGGCCCTTAGTTTGGTCTTTGACCAAGGAGCGAAAGATACCAGAGAAGGATCTTCTGCAGCATCTGGTAGTTTTACGGTCATGTGTTGCTTAATGATGGGGATATGTTCTGAGAAATGTGTCGTTAGGCAATTTCGTCATGCGAACATCATAGAGTGTACTTACACAAACCTAGATGGTATAGCCCACCACACACCTAGGCTATATGGTACTAACCTTATGGGACCACTGTTGTATATGTGGTCTGTGGTTGACCAAAACGTCGTTCTGCAGCACATGGCTGTATTTTAAAAGGGAACTGTTGAATAGTCTGTTCAGAGTGGAAAGGAAGTTCAGATAGAGAATTAGTAGAGTGTGAGTACTCAGGTAAAGGAGGATAGAGGAGAGCAGTAGGAATCACATCAGTCTTATTGTCTTTTGTTTAACATACCTCTTATGTCTTTAATTTTTCATTAGCCTTTTCAATGAATTTTTCAACGAAGCTATTTTGTAACCATGAAGCCTTTTGGAAGCTTCTGCATGCCAATTAAAATAGGTATCTCATTCTGTTTGTTGGATTTGGGAACCCTTGCTTTTGAGTGCACTTCTTGAATGGTCTTGTCTAATTGGAACTTTCCCCGTAATGGCCTGGTAATTCTAGGTTGTTTTTAGTAAGATTTTTCATTTTTGTAGATATTTACAGCTTCCAGGACCACAGTTTTTAGACATAAAGTAAGCAAGCCTTTAGACATGGGCAAGCCTTTTTTTTTGAATAACTAACTGCATTACATACTTTATTTTTCTTATTGCTTTTTTATTTTTTTTAACATTTTAGGTTAGGGCCAATTAAGGAACACAAATATAGTTGTGTGAAGACTATCAAAATAGTTCACAGGAATAAAAGAAATGAGAAGTGAGACGTACTTGGAGCTTCTTTCAACAATACTCAGGGGCTGACCTGATTCAACCACAATTCCTTAGGGCCTGGGGCTCGAGGAGTGGCCCCTGGATCAGCAGCAGCAGCTGCCCTGGGAGCTTGTTGGGAATGCAGATCTTGGGCCCCACCCTTGACCTGCAAGATCAGGGTATGCATTTTGACAGCATCCCAGATGATTCGTATACACATTTAAATTTGAGAAGCTCTGCTTATGTGTTTCTCCCTGTTCTTGAGATGCTTCTCCACTGTAGTTAAACATGGCGTGAATTTTTGACATTTACTTAAATTGAATGCTACCGGCCTTAACAATCTACTACCTATAAAGCATTTAGATAGATGCTGTGGATGAAAGATGAGGAAGATGTGGGCCCTGGGTTTAGTGGTGGGGTGGGCTGTGACAAACAGACAATAAGCAACTAACTAAAAATCAATGCTAGTTGGGTCATAGTTGAGATACAAAGAAAGTTTTTGGAAGTAAAAGGAAGAGAAGGGTGAATTCCGGTTCCAACTGAGGGCCACTGGGAAGGCTTGGAGAAGGATATAGCTCTTGGTGCTGGCTTTGAGGGAAGAGTGGGAAGAGGCAGTCTAGGCAGAGGTGACAGCTCAGGGCCAGGCACATAGCTGGAGATTAAGGCGTGTATAGAAAGAGGTGATAAGGCCACTGGCTGGATGTGCCATGTGGCAGGGGACAGGGACAGCAAGGGAGATTGGAGGCAGATTGAGTGCCAGGCTGACGGGCTGAGGTTTTATTCTCTGCCTAGCAGGGAGCCCTCAAAGGATTTTGAGCAGGAGAATTAATAGGGAATGAGACAGTCATATCTGGTTTTACAGAGTCTCAACAGACAATATGTATTGGGATCACATCTGGGCTGCTGAAAAACCACCACCACCACCACAGTGCTGGTAACCCATGCCAAATCTATGGAACTCGAATCTCTGTTGCAGTGGATGGCTCTACAGGTGATATTAATGTTTGCCTGAGGCCTAGAATCCTGATTCTAGAAAATGACTCTGGGAGAAGTACAAAAGATGGGTCGGAGGGGAAGATGTCAAACAGAAAGAAATAATTTAAGTGCTATGCATCAGATGCATAAATATGCAGAGTTTTTTTCCCTGTGCTAATGACACAAATAGGGTTAGTACTATATAGAGGGAGAGTAAGTGGTGCATTGCAGTGTTGTGATTAAAAGGCAGATTAGGCCAATCTCAAAAGGCTACATACTGTGTGATTCCAACTATATGACATTCTGGAAAAGGCAAAACTGTGGAGACAGTAAAAAAATCAGTGGTTGCCAGGGGTTAGGGGGCAAGGAGGGAAGAAAAAGCAGAGCACAGAGGGTTTTTAAGGCAGTGAAACGATCCTGTATGATACTATAATGGTGGATACATGTCATTATACATTTGTACAAACCCAGAGAATGTACACCACCAAGAGAGAACTTGAACGTAAGCTGTGGACTTTGGGTGATGATGATGAGTCAATATAGGTTCATCAGTTGTAACAAATGTCCCACTCTGGTAGAGGATGTTGATAGTGGGGGAGGCTATGCGTGTCTACGGGCAGGGGCTATAAGAAATCTCTGTACCTTCAGCTGAATTTTGCTGTGAACCTAAAACTGCTCGAAAAAGTAAAGTCTATTTTAGAGATTTTATTTATTTATTTTTCCCCCCAAAGCCCCCGTAGATAGTTGTATGTCATAGCTGCACATCCTTCTAGTTGCTGTATGTGGGACTCGGCCTCAGGATGGACGGAGAAGTGGTGCCTCGGTGCGCGCCCGGGATCCGAACCCGGGCCACCAGCATCGGAGCGCGTGCACTTAACCACCAAGCCACGGGGCCGGCCCTAAAGTCTATTTTAGAAAGAAAAGTCAGATATCCTGGATTGGAATCAAAGCTCTACTAATTACCAGCCCTATAACCTTTGGCAAATATTTAACTTCTTTGTGCCTTAATTTTTGCCTATAAAATAGACTAAAAAAAGTTCCTCCTTAAAGTGTAAATAAATGTAAAATGCTTAAAAAAACACCTGGTGCGTAGTTAGAGTTTAGTAAGTATTGGCTGTCATAATTATTGTTGTTATTAGTAATCCCAGAAAGGCAAACATCAATGTATTAGCTCTGGAATATTTATGTATATAAAGCTATTAAATTAATTTACCTCGATGAAGCAACAGGCACATCTGCAGGATGTTTTGCTGGGACAGTGGATAAGGTTAGAGAAAAAAATACTTAGAATGTTCCTCATGTCAGGACTGGGCTTGTCAGACATTATGATCACGCAAGAAGAGGGTCAGAGTTGAGGTTGTAAGCAGAAATTGCCCAAAGGGAGAGGAGAATTATTCAGGCGGTGAGGTCTGGGATAGGAGAGAGAGGTATCAAGAGGCAGTGGAGGAAGCCAAGATATCAGAAATTAATTCCACCGTGCCAGCCACTTTCCATATTAATGACCTCTTGCATGTACTTGTTTATTTCTCTCTTTCCCGCAGTCACAGTGTTTTGCATGATTTGTGAGTTAAAGTTTGACTTCTAAACTGGTTGTTTGTAGGAGTGTCCAAACATGTTGGGGATGCCCTGAAAGCCCATTCTTCCCACTCTTTGAGAAAAATCTGGACAGTTGGAATCCCTCCTTGGGGTGTCATTGAGAACCGGAGAGATCTTATTGGAAAAGATGTAAGTAGAAAATCCTTTCACAACGAAAGGAAATGATCGTGTATCCGACTGCCAACTTAGCACTGTTTCTGGATGTCTGATAGACGTCTTGAATGTAATATATGCCAAAGCAACTCCTGACTTCCTACTGCCTCCCTTTCCCTATCTTAGAAAGTCACGATCCTGTCCTTGCTCAAGCCAGAAACCCTGGAGTAATCCTGGAACGATTTTTGTTTCACGCCTCAAACCTGATCCATCAGTAAATTATCTCAGCTTCACTTTAAAAAATATATCCAGAATCTGACCTCTTCTCGTTACGTCCTCTGTTACTGAGCAGGTGCAAGCCACCATTTTCTGTCACCTGGATGATTGTAATAGCCTTCCCTACCCTCATCCTTGTCTCTTCTTACAGTCTATTCTCAACACAGTAGTCAGAACGACTCTTCTGAAATATAAATCAGATCATGCTACTCCTCTGTGAAAAACCCTTCGGTGGCTCCTGTCTCATTCAGAGTAATAGCCAAGCTCTCTGCAGTGGCGTGCGTGTAGTGAAACGAGGGACGTTCGTGATGTGGCCCTTCTCTTCCCTCAGCTCGTACTACTCTCTGCTTCATTCGTTCCTGGGTATTGATTCTTTGATCCTATCTGTCTGTTTTTCTAAAGGGAATGGACTTGTCTAAATATGTTTTAGACTAATGTATATTTTTGGTAAAAATCTCAGATATTGAGAAACTAGAATGAGGTACAACTACGACATACCTATCTACTGGGGCTATGGGGAGAAAAAAGGGAAAAATGAGGAAGATTGGCAACAGATGTTAGCTCTGGGCCAATCTTCCTCAAAAAAAAAAAAGATCTCAGCTATCACAAAAAGTATTAAGAAGAAAGATAACCACTGTTAATATTTTAGTGTGTATCATTACAGAATTTTTTCTATGTATGTGTACATATGTATAGAAAAAAAAGGTTGTATGTAAAAAAAGTAACAACAGAAACCCACTGCTATGAATCTGCTTTTTAGCTTAACTGCTTAACATAGTTATTTCTCTCTGTCAATTAATATAGACATGCTTATGGTTTATTTTAGCTTTCATTTTGGAAATTTCAAGCATATTAAAGAATACAGAGATAGAATAATAAACTCGTGTGTACCCACCTCCCAGCTTCAACAGTTATGAACTCATAGCCAATTTTGTTTCATCTATTCTCTTATCCATTCCTCACTTCCTCCCTCCATTGTTTTGAAGCAAATTCCAGACATCAAATAATTTTGTTGGTAATTATTTTAGTAGGTATTTCTAAAATATATGGACAATTTAAAGTATATAACCACATTGCCATTATCATACCTAAAAAGTTAACAATTCTTGCATATCATCAAATATCCAGTCTATGTTCAAGTTTCTGATTGTCTCATAATTTTTTAGTTGTTTGATTTCACTATCCAAAAGAGTTCTCTACATTGTGATGGGTTGATATAGGTGTTGAGTCACTTACTTTTTCCCTTGAGTAACTTTCAATCACTTTTAATCTATGGATTTTCCCTCCCTCTCCTTTTTCCTTTTTTTCCCTTTTTTGGCAATTTATTTGTTGAAGAAACCGGGTCTTTTTCCTGAAGCATTTCCCACAGTTTGGATTTTGCAGATTTAACCTCTTGTAGTAGGTTTAGCCTATTTCTTTGTCTCCTGTCCTTCCTGTAAATTGGTAGTTTGATCCTAAGGTATGATCAGATTCATGTTCTTTTTGTGCAAGTATATGCCATAGAAGGAGGGCTGTCCTTCCCTTGTAACACATGATCGTCTCACTTTTTATGATTTCATTGCTTAGATTTATTATTTCAGTAGGGTTCAAAAATGGTGATATTTAATTATAGTGTTCTTTCTTCATTTATTAGCTTAAATACTCTATAAAGAGAAAGATTTTTATCATCAATCACTTGGTTTACCTTGTGGTACAATCATATAGGAAAGTTCAGAATGAATGCTTGATTCTTTCTCTTTATTTGCCAGCTTTCAAAACAGTGAGTTGGTTACCTACCATCTTCCAAGGTGAACAATGAGTTGTGTTTTTTTATTCCTGAATTTAAATATATGATCATCCCTCAGTATCCATGGGGGGTTGGCCCACAGATACCAAAATCAATACCAAAATCCATGGATGCTTAAGTCCCTTATATAAAATGGTGTGGTATTTGCATATAACCTACTCGTGTCTTCCCATATACTTTAAATCATCTCTAGATTACTTATAATACCAAATACAATGTAAATGCTATGCAAATAGTTGTTATCCTGTGTTGTTTAGAGAATAATAGCAAGAAAAAAAGTCTGTACATGATCAGAGGCAACCATCACAGGCCTTTCCATCCATGATTGGTTGAATCCATGGATGTGGAACCCGTGGATACAGAGGGCCAACTCTACTTGATATGTTTCGATCCATTAATCCTTTACAGTTAGTATTCTTAGTCAGGCTCAGATTGTACCGTTTTGGCCAGTGGAGCTTTTTCACGTTATCTCCTGAGTCCTTTTAACACAATTCTAGTCATTTTTTCATAGCTTCCTTTTGTTTTAGTATGAAAAACATGTTCTAGGCTCATTGTATATATTTTTTGCTCCTAGAGAAATGGCTGGCTGCTTTTAGTGGGAAATAGTATTGAGAGACCACATTTGCGGGCCCAGGGTGCATTTTGATTTTTCATGCCTGATAATATTTTACTGTATTAAAGTACTATAATTTATTGAACTGTTTCTCTATTATTGTCTATTTAGGTGGTCTCCTGTTTCTCACTTTTACAAGAAAATGATATTAATGTTGTGATAAGATATATAAACCTTTGAAACTAGCTGGCCTATTTCCCTAGGAGTAATTTTCAAAGGAGAATGCTTGGGCTAGTTGGCATGTTAAAAACTTTAAAGTTGGCACTTTAAAAATATGACATGTTGCCTTCTAGAAAGACGGTAACAATTTACATTCCTACCGACAAGGTATGAGGGTGCCCATTTCCCTGTACCATTGCCAGCGCTGTATATTCTGTCGTTTTTAAAACTTTGCCATTCTAATAGGTATAAAATAATACCTAATTGTGCTTATTTACATTTCTCTGACTACTACTGAGGTTCAACATCTTTTCATGTAGTTTTTGTGCATTTTCAAACACAATTTTTATATTTTGAAACACATTTTATATTGTAATTGTCTATTAACATTTTTGTTTGTTATGTATGCTGGATTTCCCCCAGTTTTTATTTTATGTTATTTATGATCACTTTTCCATTAAAAAAAATATGTATTAAATCTATCAATGATTTTCTTTTTGAATTCTGGCTTCAGTGTCATGCCTAGGAATTATAAAGGTAACTTTTAAAGACTAATGTTTTTAAATTTTATGGTGCTTTTTTTTTTTTTTTTTTGGGAGGAAGATCAGCCCTGAGCTAACATCCATGCCAATCCTCCTTTTTGTTTGCTGAGGAAGACTGGCCTTGAGCTAACATCCATGCCCATCTTCCTCCACTTTATGTGGGATGCCGCCATAGCATGGCCTGACAAGCGGTGCGTTGGTGCGGGCCCGGGATCTGAACCCGGGCTGCCAGCAGCAGAGCGCGTGCACTTAACTGCTACACCACAGGGCAGCCCTTATAGTGCTTTTTAAATCTGTTATTTCTTTTAAGCCTCACAGTAGCCCTCTGACGTAGGAATTATTATCATCCTCACCTACACATGAGGAAAATAAACCTGAGAAAGGAGGTAGGAATTACCCAGAGTTAAAGTTAGTAAATAGGAGTCTGGACAAACTTGGACTCTCTGACTCCAAATACTGTGCTGTCGCCTCTAAAAATAAATAAGAATTGGAACAGTTTAAGAAAGAGTCAATAAATGTTAATAAAAATCTGGATGTTTTATATTGAATGAATCTCCATTTGGTTCGTTGGCTGTTACTCTTCATTTCATTTGGATTACTAGAAAAAAAATCAGTGTCAAAATATTATTCTGGAATAGATCTATTAAAGGGCATATTTTCTGGATACCGATGCAGATCCTTGGACAGTTTTTTAATGATCTGAAACAAGGTAAGTACAGAAATTGAAAATGAATATTTAGAACCATTTTTAGCAACGTGACAGTGCTGTGACATGCAAGCATATGGTTTGCGGGCTTCTTGAGCACAGTGTGTTCGAGTGTTGTTGAACTTGTATCATGAGTCTCATATAGAACAAACTGCATACTAGTCATGCATAGTAGGACCACATATCTGTCCATAAAAAATGGGAAATTAAAAAAATTCCAAATTGATCCTTGAGAAGCAAGGTATCAGCTTGAGAAGCACTGCTGTAGGTAGCGGGTAGTACTTTTGAACCTCAACAGGAACTCTTGTAGTGCATAGAGTTAGGCCTTTGGAGCAGCTGAGCCTGGGGAAGGATCTCGAGCTTTGACTTTCTCTTGTCCTTGCTATCTCGCAGGTGGTGTGCCTATACCAGACTCTGGGCAACCCCCTCAGCAAGCTCACCACACTCAACAGCATGCACTCCCACTTCATTCTGTCTGATGATGGGACTGTGGGCAAATATGGAAATGAGATGAAGCTCAGGAGGAACCTGGAAAAGTACCTCTCTCTGCAGAAAATACACAGCTGTGAGTACCGACAGGTCCTTGCTGGGGGCCTGCTATGGGGCAAGGTGCTCAGTTGTCATCTGTACAGAATGGAGAGGTCCAAGCAGCCCCTCTGCCTTAAGTTAATGTGTGTGAACCCACAGCTGGAAGAAAGCAGGATGTAAGGTGGTGCAGAACCGTGAGTGACAGCCAGAAGAGAGGAAGAAACCTTTAGGAGACAACGTAGTCAGGGGAAGTTTCATGGAAGAGTGGAGACTTTAGCAGAACATCCAGGAGTCCTTAGGGTTGGATGGATGGAGGGAGAGAAGAGAGGAAGTACCAAGGCAGGAATGGGGATGGCTGAAGAGCAGTAAGGAGACTAGCCTGAGAAGAGTGGAGGTATGAGCTTTGATAGTCAGGGAAGATAACATTTCATATGTGGGGAGCATGGCCCCAGACAGGGAAGGGGTTGAAACCAGACAGGGCTTTTAGAAATAGAGACTTTTGGAAGGTATCAATGTTGTGTCCTGCTCGCAGTGGTGCTTTGAGACAGCCATCTTGGTAGTATCCACTGGAGAGAGATGAGAAGGGAGGGGAGGGCTAGAATCAGCAAGTGTCCTTGGGTGGAGAGGTGGGAATCTTTACAGGGAGGAGGAGGGCTGGGTGCTGCCTGGAAAAATGGAGACTTTTTTCATCCAAGGCAGCAGAAGGTGGGCCCCTGGCTTTTTCAATAAGTTAAATCTTCCACAAAATACTCCCACCCTTTGGGGCAGAGGGCCAGGGAGCAGGAAGGCCCTATGGAGGCAAAGGTCCTCTTCAATCTTTGACCTTTGACTGGGAAATGCTGAATGTCCTTTGAGTTTTGGCCTGGATCCCCTGAGGCAGCAGAATGTAGTGAGCTCAGGCAGATCAAAGCTCTGTCATTTACTGCCTGTGACCTTGGGCAACGGAGTTAACATCTGTGAAATTGTTTTCTTAATATAAAAGGGAAGGAAGTGTCTACCTCTACCTTTCGTTGTGAGAATTAATTGAGATAAAGTATGTTAGATGTGCTTACGATAGTGTTGGATATATACTATGTCTTCAATAAATGGGTCCCTTTGTTTTTTGGTTTAAAACAATAGAAATTTATTCTCTCACAGTTCTAGAGGCTAGAAGTCCAAAATTAAGGGGTCAGCAGGGCCATGCTCTCTCCAAAGGCTCTAGGGGAGCATCCCTTCCTTGCCCCCTCCAGCTTCTAGAGGCTCCAGGTGTTCCTTGGGCTGTGGCTGCATCACTCCAATCTCTGCCTCCATCTTCACCTCTTTCTTTCCTTTTGCCCTCCTTTGGTCTAAGGGTCTTCTGTTTGGGGTGGGGGGTGCGGGAAGGTCTCTGGGAATTGTTGCCAGTCACTTAGAGCTTAGTGTAAATGAAGGTTGGAGGCTCGTTTAGGTCAGGAAACGGGGGACAGATCAGGTATGTGGTCCTCTATGGGGTGGGGGAGATGGGAGAAAAGGAGACCCACAGATGAGAGGAGAGGAGGACAGGTCAGAGATTGGACCTGTTGAAGAATCCCTGCAGGGAGGCCCCATTAGGGGTCTGAGCCATCAGTTACCTGAAATGACCTGCTGCCTCTGTTGACCTGCACTCACCACAGAAATCACTCAGGGGTTCTGTGCAGTACTATAAAGTGTGCCCCAGGAGAGCAAAGTCTTTGTCTTTCTTAGTCCTTGATGAGTCTCCATTTGTGGATGAATGAAAACAACCCTGAGCTTGCATGAAACAGGAAATGACATTTCTGCTTTCAAAGATTTTTTCTTTTTTTTGGCTGAGGAAGATTTGCCGTGAGCTAACATCTGTTGCCAATCTTTCTCGTTTTGCTTGAGGAAGATTCGCTCTGAACTGACAGCTGTGCCAGTATTCCTCCATTTTGTGTGTGGGTCGCTGCCACAGGGTGGCCACTGATGGATGAGTGGTGTAGGTCCACGCCTGGGAACTGAACCTGGACCCCCAAAGCAGAATGTGCCAAACTTAACCACTAGGCCATGGGGCTGGCCACCTCAAAGATCTTTTTTTTTAAGAACAAATTAGTAGCATCAGTAAGATCTTTTTTGTAGAAAAACAATCATAAATATATTTATTTTTGTGGAATTAGTTATTGCTTCAAGAAAGATATACCTAACAGAAATTGAATTTTCTCCCTCTCCCACAAAATAAAATTATTGATTTCTTTTTCTGATGATAAAAGTATTATATACTCTTATATTCAGATAAAGCAAAGAGAGAAAATAAGAGAAGGGGATAGTTTTTCATAATCTTACTATTAAAAACTAACCATTGTTAACTTTTTTAGATGTCTGCTTTCAGAAATTTTCTACACACAAACAGAGCAACTTTTTTAAAATGAACGCTGGAATCATGTAATATCCGTGCTTCTTTTGTAGTCTCCTCCTCCTTCCCCCACTAAACATGGATATGTTTCCATACCAATAAGCATAATTTGGCACGTTTTTAATGGCTACATAATATTTCACTGTACAGAATATAAGAGATTCTCTTATAAAATTTTTTTCCATCCATTTCAATAATTCCATGATTAATGAAATAGTCATCTAAATTTTCTTCTGTTACTTTTATGCCTTAATATACCATTTTCTTCATTTCCTTTAGCTGTTATAAGACTATTTTATTAGAGGAACCCTATGACTATCAATTGGTACACCTTAGGTTCACTTTTCAGTGAGACAGAGGAAGTAATGAGGTGGAGGTGTATGGAAAAGGAAAGGAGGGGCTGGCCTGGTGGCGCAAGTGGTTAAGTGCGTCCACTCTGCTGCAGCAGCCCGGGGGTTGCTGGTTCGGATCCCGGGCGTGCACAGATGCACTGCTTGTCGGGCCGTGCTGTGGCGGCATCCCATATAAAGTAGAGGAAGATGGGCATGGATGTTAGCCCAGGGCCAGTCTTCCTCAGCAAATAAAAGAGGAGGATTGGCTGACGATCTTCCTCACAAAAAAAAAAAAAAAAAGAAAAAGAAAAGGAAAGGAAGTAGAATGTCAAAGCATTAAATAGACTAAATAAGGTATTTGGATGCCTGCTAACAGGCCCACCCCTAACATTTGTGGAGTCCAGGACAAGAGTACATATGTCTAAGTATTTAAAAATTTTAAATCAAGTTAACAAATTATATAATGTTCTATCCTTTTACCTTAACACGTATAGCTGGAAGGCCAGATCTGAGTTTAGAATTTTAGATTTTGGGGAGTACTGAGCCAGAACATGGGAGTGAAGCAGAGTCAGCAAGCACCTCGGCACCGGCCTGCAGCTCGCTCTCTGCTTCTCTTCCCACCCGTGGCTCAATCCCGCCATGCCAGAGTGCTCCCACGCATGTGGTCACCTGGACACCCAGGCCTATATGTCCAAGCTCTATCCACCTCCTTCTTACCCCTCAAAGCTGCCTCTTGCTTTGGCAAGTATGTCTTTGGGGAGGACATACCAAGGGCAGAGGCTTAGAGGCAGGAATTTGGGGATCATGGGCACTCTAGAATGTGGAGGAGGGGGCACATGCTGCCCTCAAACATTGGTCCTGTAGACTCCGCACTGTGAGAGGAGGGGTGTGGCCAGAGGAGGGCTTGAGTAGAGTAGAGAGGCCCTGCAAAACATGGCGCCCGGAGGAAAGGCCTGTGCTGCTCAGGTGCAAGCATGGCATTGCCTGCCAATTTTTCTTCCTTTGTGAAAAGTTTTTTTTGATTTAAATATATCAATACATGTGTGGTATAAAAGTTAAATCAAATAAGAAATCTATAGAATAAACATTTAAAGTCTGTTTTTAACATTTCCCCAAATCCTCCCCTCCCTTCCCCACTGTGAATGATTTGATATATATCCTCCTAGAGATTTCTGGTCATTTATATAACGTGCTATACATATTGATACATGCGTACATATATAAAAAATATAACCCCATGTATATGGTTTTACAAATCTAAATAGGATCGTGCTACAAATATCACTCTGTAACTTCTTTTCACTTACTATCTTTTTAAAAAGAATGACTCCACGGTCTTTTCCTTTTTTTGTCTTCCCTACTTTAATAAAGTATTATATAGTCCTGATTAGAAATTCAAACAGTGAAAAATGGAATAAATTGAAATGTAAAAGTCTTTGAGGGTTCCCACCCCATCTTGTTCTTAGAAATAACCAACATTAAAAGTTGATTGAATTGGTGAAAAGTTTGATCATTTTTGGATATGAGTGATCCATACATTGGGGTCTATTATATCATTCTGTTTTCTTTTAGATATGTTTGAAACTTTCCACAATGAAAAGTTAACATTTCTTGAAGACCACTTATTTTTTTTAAATTACTGAAATCCTTTAGCCACTTTTATAACTGGAGAAAGCTTGAAGATGCTCTCACCATGTTTATGCTACTTTTATTTAAAGTGCAAACTTCTGGCTTGGTCTGAACTAAGCAAGTCTGAGTTAAAGAAGAGAGAGGGGCTGGAGCAGTAATGAATATATGTAGTAATTGGAAGACTTGTGTCTGGATATCAAAATGGCTGATTCGCTAAGATAGTGTTCCTGTGTAACAGTTTGATATTGTTTGTCATCTGAAATAGGCTCAGGACCAGGCGTGCCTGTGGTGGGGCTGGTGGTGGAAGGCGGTCCCAATGTCATCCTCGCAGTGTGGGAGACTGTGAAAGACAAAGATCCAGTGGTGGTGTGTGAGGGCACAGGCAGGGCTGCCGACCTCCTGGCCTTCACCCACAAACACTTAGCAGATGAAGGGTGAGTTATTGACTCTTCATTGCGGAACCTGTGGTGACTATTTATTCTTCCATTTTAGTTCTTTAAGCTCTGCTTTCCTGTGGGCTAGATATCCTTGGAGCACAGAGATTGAGACTGGAATTCATTTCTCGATGATTTTTGTATTTATTAATCAACTCCAAAATGCCCTCCAATGATGTAAGTTGCTATTTCTTCAGCTGAAGAACGGCCTTCCTCTAACAGGAACGCTTGAGCCTTGTCTGAGCTTTGGGAAAAAGTATTTCCAGGGGCAGTGAGGGAGAAGATGCTCCTGCAATTGGCCATGATAACTGAGGGAACTCTGCATTGAGTGGGGAGACCAGTGTTGGCCCCAGATCAAATTCGTTTGCCATTAGTAAAAAGAGCAGGAACTGGGAAAATCGACAGTCTGGCATTTGTGTAGCATATGTTGTGCTTATTTGAGGTCTTAATTCTTTCCCCTTTTCAAATAAGAAGGTCATGTCTCTCTAGCCATCCCTATATCCAGTGCGATTCTTCCAATTTCAAAAGCATGATGTTTCTACTGTGTAAGTAAATATAGTGCCTGCAAACTAAAATATTGACCCCGTTAATTTACTTAATAAACATTCACTGCTTACGTTATAACTGTTCTCTGATAACTCTGTCTTTACAATTTTTCTTTTCTTTCAGCCCTCAGCCATCTGCTTCCACCCTCTACCCACTTCCCCTTTCTTTAACACCTCTCCATTTCCTAAAGTCACCCTAGATGAATGGTTCTTAAACCTTTTATGGTTTCAGACCTTTTTGAGAATGTGTTGCCCATAATTTCTGTAGACTCACAGTCCCCTGGAAATCTATCAGCTGGAGAACCCTGCCCCAGAGTGCATTCTTTCCAGGATCATGGCAGATCAGTCCATTCTCAGTTTCAAATTCAGCTTTCTCCTGGTGCCATTGCTTCCCTTTGCTTCCCGCTCTTTTGTTCTCTTGGCAGAACTGTTCATAGAAACTTTCCCAGTCTGGTGCGACAGACAGGTTTTCTTGTATTGGTGTTGCTGGCTTCTGCCCTTCTCTGCGTTATGTCAAGTCGTGACCATTTATCTCTCTCCCAGGACCCTGCGTCCTCAGGTGAAGGAGGAGATCATCTGCATGATTCAGAACACTTTCAACTTTAGTCTTAAACAGTCCAAGCACCTTTTTCAAATTCTAATGGAGTGTATGGTGCATAGGGATTATGTGAGTATATGAGTTGATGACTCAAGTGACTTAAATAGTGCTAATTTTCAACAATTGTAGTATTTATTTTCACAATTTTTAAAAATGAGGAATTTTTAATTTTTAACTTGATTGTATATAACTCTACATAACTTGACCCTTGGTTGAGAACTTACCCTCATGCTTCAAGTTCTAGACTGTACCTGGGAAAAAGTACTTAGATAGTATAGCAGTTTGACAAAAAAGTGATCAAATTTGGTGAAAATTACACATAAATATTTTCAGAGGGTGAAGGAACAGCTCCATGTCTTAAATGAGCTCAAGTCTGCTGGGTTACATGACTGCATCCTGAGTAAATCCTGCAGATGCACTGGATGATGGGAAATGTGAGAATATACCCTAGATAGAAAATGGAGTTGGCAAACTATGGGCTATGAACTTAACATGGATTCGGGAAAAGGTTTCAGTGTTTTAGAGTACTTTGATCAAAATTTTTATCAGTGACTTGGATGATATGAAGCTGACAATTACAGCAAACATGCAGATATGTCATGATTCACAACGATCTTTCCACAACTGAAGGCTGGACCAAATCATACAAGATATTGGTAATATTTAAGCACCTGGCCTCAAAAAACCAATTGAACAAGTACAAGCTGGACAAAGCATGGCTAAACATATGTGAAAAACCCTTTGGGATTTTAGTTGACCTAATAACAACAAAAATGACAACCAGGTCTACAATTAGCAGTGTGCTTTCAAATATATTTTTTCACCTGAAATAGCCCCATAAGTAAGTTCAATATCACAGTGATTGTTTATTTCCAGTTTCAGAGATGACGGAAACTGAAGCCTAGAGAATTTAAGTGATTTGCCCAGAGTCACCCGGTTACGAAATGGTAGAACTGAAACTTGACCTCAGAGTTGAAATCTTGTACATGGTCTGCTATATTTTATATTTCCCACAATAATCACTAAGTTAGGAAAAGAACATGTTAAAGAGATCACCCTTATGTTTGCCTCTTCTTGTCATCAAGGAGAGTAACTAATGAGAAAGCAACTAATGAGGGTTGTAATGATCCAGAGAGGACTAGAGAAGGCAGCTAAGGGTTTGCACATCACTGAAATTAGGTTCTCAGCTCCCCTTGTATAATTGAGGGTTGGTTTCATTCATGCACATAGAGGAGCTGTTAGGTGGAGGTAACTAATGTGTGAATTGTAGAAGCATAGTTTTTCTCTCTTTATGGGATTTTAGAGATTATTTAGTGGGTTCCTCGCATTTTGTGGATGGGGAACCTGCGATTCAGTGGCCTTACAATATTTACCCAAGGGTATTATCTGGGGCATATCTGGGGCTTGAACTTGCTAGTCTTGACTTTTTGTTGTTGTTGTTGTTGAATGGCTCCCTGTACTATGTAAAATATATATTTATTTAGAAAGACTGAGATACATTCATTAACAGCAGATGACCATTTATAATCATAAATAAAGTCCTTATTTGTCTTAAAAAAAATCACTTGCCTGCCTGGGCACACTGGGCACTTTGCCATTGTAACACTTTGTGCTGTCTGTTGTACTAGCTCATTGAGTGCATTGTGATTATCTCACTTATTTTGTGATGAATCCTTGAGGATTCATTTCTCATTAAAAAACAAAAGTCTTAGTTTCTAAGGCTAAGTGAACAGAAGGATCTCACTTGGTATCTCTTCAAAATGTGGAATGATTTTCTTTGCATTAGGAATTGGCGCTGAGTTTTTTTTCATTATAGCCTGTGCATAGTATAAAGGTAGTAATGTTGTTTCATATATGTTTCCTCTAGGATACATGGAATTTTTTAGTTTTTATTTTTTTCCTGAGTGCTCATGATTCTCTATTACCCTTTTTAAAAAGTTTTCTCTTCTATAAGTTAAAAAAAAAAAAATTTAACTCTTTGTGGTTTTTAACATTAATGAAGAATGTTTTGCTTGATTCCTTAGCTCAAGAGTAAATTTTGTGGATACTTTTGAAAGCATTTCTTTGCTAATTCCCAAAATGTATGACCTTCTATTTTTCAACTGTTATAGATTACCATATTTGATGCTGATTCTGAGGAGTCACAAGACCTTGATTTAGCAATCCTAACAGCTCTACTAAAGGGTGAGTGTCTGAATAGGGTTACAACTATTCCTCACTTCCTCTTTTCACATTCCATGGCACTTTGGGTTTTTTGTTTTGTTTTGTTTTGGTAAGGAAGATTAGCCCTGAGCGAACATCTGTTGCCAATCTTCCTCTTTTTGCTGAGGAAGATTAGCACTGAGCTAACATCTGTGCCCATCTTCCTCTACTTTGTATGTGGGACGCCACCACAGCATGGCTTGATGAGCAGTGCGTAGGTCTGCGCCCGGGATCCGAACCTGTGAAATGCGGGCTGCCAAAGCAGAGCACATGAACTTAACCACTACACCACTGGCCCGGCCCCACACTTTGGGTTTTTAATGTTGATATTTTAAGTAGAATATATGATTGTTCCTTTCTCTTACTCTAGGCACAAGTTTATCAGCATCAGAACAATTAAATCTGGCAATGGCTTGGGACAGAGTGGACATTGCCAAGAAACATATCCTGATTTATGGGCAACATTGGAAGGTATAGTGAAAATGAAGTTATTTGGAAAAATATTTTATGTATTGGTTTGTTAGGGAGGGACAAAAGAGAAAATTGGAGGAGAGGGGTTGGTTTGGGGGGAATATGGGAGTGGCATCTCTGTAGCTGGGTGCCCAGGGATAGACATTTCTCTCATCTACTTTGCCTTGCTGAAAACATTTTTTTCTCTGGCTCTGTAGCCTAATTAAAGCTGACAAAGAAAGTTGGAGGAAAGACAGAGTGGAAGGATTTTATTTACTTTTTGAATGGGCAGATATTTATATTGTTATTTAAAGCTTAAAGTCTATCTTATTTTTTGCGTTAAAATGTAAAACATACAATAGAAATAAGTGAAACCAGGGAAAAACAGAAAGAAGAAAGATTACTCATAGTGCTGATAATAATCACTATTAGTATTTCACTTTTAAATATTACAGTTATAACCATACCACAGGTGTTTTATTTTTTAGTCAAACTAATACGTGCACCTTGTTTAAAAACATCAAACGGTGCTAAAACAGTAGTTCCCTGCCCAGCTAATCACCAGAGCAGAGCCACGTACTTTTGATATTTTTTAACTTTTCTGACATTTATGAACCTCCGCATTTCTAAATAAGTCATATTGCTGTTTTCTGGTTCATTGATTTTAGAGACCTCTTAACATTCTGTTTGTGGTCCTCACAACTGCAATCTGGACTGGTTGCCTGCTATTCCCGATGCTGGGTTCTCAACCTTCATCATCCTGGGGATTCCCTCTTGTATTAGAGTGCCTGTTTTCTGTATCCCATGTCTTTCTCTTTCTTGGCTTACTCCTTTATTTTGATGGCATGCATCCTTCAGTAACTTTCTGAGAAAGGGAATATGGGAGACAAAAATTCTTTTTTTTTTTAATAGTATATATATATTTTTATTGATGTTTTAATGGTTTCTAACATTGTCAAATTTTGGGTTGTACATTTTTGTTTGTCCATCACCATATATATGACTCCCTTCACCCCTTGTGCCCACCTCCCACCCCCCACCCCCACTGCCCCTGGTAACCACAGTCCAGTTTTCTCTGTCCATGTGTTGGTTTATATTCCACATATGAGTGAGATCATACAGTGTTTGTCTTTCTCTTTCTGGCTTATTTCACTTAACATAATACGCTCCAGGCCCATCCATGTTGCTGCAAATGGGACGATTTTGTCTTTTTTTATGGCTGAGTAGTATTCCATTGTATATATATACCACATTTTCTTAATCCAATCGTCAGTCGAGGGACACTTAGGTTGCTTCCACTTCTTGGCTATGGTGAATAATGCTGCAATGAACATAGGGGTGCATAAGCCTCTTTGGATTGTTGATTTCAGGTTCATTGGATAGATTCCCAGTAGTGGGATGGCTGGATCATAGGGCATCTCTATTTTTAATTCTTTGAGGAATCTCCATACCGTTTTCCATAGAGGCTGCACCAATTTGCATTCCCACCAGCTGTGTATGAGGGTTCCTGTTTCTTCACATCCTCTCCAACATTTGTTGTTTTTTGTCTTGGTGATTATAGCCATTCTAATGGGCGTGAGGTGGTATCTTAGTGTTGTTTTGATTTGCATTTCCCTGATGATTAGTGATGTTGAGCATCTTTTCATGTGCCTATTGGCCATCTGTATATCTTCCTTAGAGAAGTGTCTCTTAATTTCCTCTGCCCATTTTTTGATCGGGTTGTTTGTTTTTTTGTTGTTCAGTTGTGTGAGTTCTTTATATATTATGGAGATCAACCCCTTGTCAGATGTATGTTTTGCAAATATTCTCTCCCAGCTGGTTGGTTGTCTGTTCATCTTGATTCTGGTTTCATTTGTCTTATAAAAGCTCTTTAATCTGCTAAAGTCCCACTTGTTTATTTTTTCTTTAGTTTCCCTAGTCTGGGTAGGCATGTCATCCGAAAAGATTCCTTTAAAACCAATGTCAAATAGTGTGTTGCCTATATTTTCTTCTATGAGTTTTATAGTTTCAGTGGGAGACAAAAACTTTGAGGACTCAAATATTGGATATATTTTAATTTAAGATTGGAACTATTTTCCCTTGAGAATTTTGAATGCCTAGCTTCCAGCACCCAGCATTGCTGTTGAGAAGTAAAAAATCCTTCTGTTTTCTGATACTTTGTTTGTGACCATTTTTTCCCTCTCTGGAAGTTTCAAAAATCTCTTTTTCCAGTGTTCTGAGTTTTCACAATAATGTGTGTTGTTGTGAGTCTTTGTATTCATTACCCTGGGCACATGCTTTCAACTTGGCAATCATGTATTTCCATTCTGGGGAGTTTCCTCCTGTTTTCTTTGCTCTTTTTCTGGAATACTTATTATTTAAATCTTGGACCTATGGACTGCTTCTCTAATATTATCTTTTCCTTCTTATCTTCCATATCTTTTCTTAGGTAGATTTCCTCAACTTTAATTTTCATGCCTTGTATACAGCTTTTGGCTTCTGATAGCATACTATGTGTTAATTTCTAAGAGTGAATTTGTTCTTTATCCTTTTTTTTAAAACAGCACCCTGAATACGATGTCTTCTTTTGTCTCTCTGAGGATATTAATGATAGTTCTTTTGAAGTTTTCTTTTTCTGCATTGCCTGATTCCTCCCAGCTGGTGTTTTTTGGTCTGTTTGTTCTGCACTTTTTGTTTAGGAATGGAAGATAGAAAGCTCATTAGAAATCTGAGCCTGTAGATTTGGGCTTTATAGTGGGGGTGATCTGGCTGCCATTTGTTGGGGGACCTGCGATATCAGCATATTCATGTTTTCTCTCTTGTGTTAGTCACAGTACCAGATAAGAATCCTCCAACCCCCTGCCTTGAAGGTAAAAGCCTTGCTGCTGGTGTTATGGAGTGAACTGGGGGAAGATAAGGGGGAAGGTCCCAATGTTAGGAATTCAGCGTGTGTACATTTGTTTCATCCCGGTGCTGCCAGAATTCTGTGGCATAGATTTGTTTGGTTCTTTTTCCAGTTTCACTACTTGGCTTTCTGGGAACTGTTAAGTCAACTACCACTTGACCATCTGCTCTCCAGTTTCTGAAACGTTGCGCTCTTGACCTTCTTGTTCTTGTGGATTCATTTCTTTAAAAAAAAAAAATCCCTTTACTCTAATTTTAGTGAAGTTTTAAGTAGGAGTAAAAGTAGATGAGTGTGTTTAATCTGCCGTTTATATTCCGAAACCAGGTAAAGTTTGAACGGAAACATGCCACATTACCAAAAAAAAAAAAAAAAAGAAACGTTGGAATTTTATTAGAATTGCGTTAAACCTGTACATTAATTCGAGAAGCATTGAGATCTTTACAGTAGTCAGTCCTCTCATCCAAGAACAGATTTTTTCAAGATGTCTTTATGCCTTCAAGTTCATTTTTTGTTATTTCTTCAGTCAGGTCCTGGACATTTCTTAGTAAGATTGTATTTTATAATTATTGTATCTGTATAGTTTTGAGTTCAAATACATTGTAATTCTTTAGTCCTTTCTACTTTCTTAATTGTCTCTCTCTTATTTATTTCTACCCTCTGAAGCCTGACTCACTGGAACAAGCAATGTTAGATGCTTTAGTGATGGATCGGGTGGATTTTGTGAAGCTCTTAATAGAGTATGGAGTGAACCTCCATTGCTTTCTTACCATCCCCCGACTGGAAGAGCTCTATAATACGGTGAGTATTGGAACATTTCATCAATCACCTCCCTTAAGATTTGTTTATTAATTAGCTTACCATTTAGCTTGAGCTAAATCTCGAATGTTCAAGTATCCTTGAATGTCCATGTACAGGGATAGCTTATAGAGAGACAGACTTTTCAACCAAAGGAGAAACATTCTTACCAAATCCATTGTAGCCTATGGTCATTTCTGTGTTTGCCATTTTAATTAATTACACGGAATAGAAGCATAAACTAAAAATATGGTCATAAGACCATAATTAAAGCCAAAGATGTGAATAAGAACAAATTGCTTTTATTGAGTAATTAGGAGCATCTCAACCTAAGGCCACTGTTAACATTCTGTTCCTGCAACTTTCCTATGCAAACCCTTTATGGAAACTAGACTGGCTACTCATTGTGAAAACACCAGTTGCTCAAGCCGTGCACCCTTCTTGAAGTGTCCTTCCTTGTCCTTTGAGTCTTACCCTTTCTTCTAAGCTCTATTCAAGTTCTATCTTCTTGATTGCTCAAGTCATCTGTCCCTATAGTACAAATCATTCACAACTCTGCTTGAGCACACTCATCTTCATATTGTTGGTTATTTTTTGGTGTAAGTCCCCACTCTCTTCTATTAGATTATAAAAACTCGGCAAAGAAAGTACTTATATTCTTCATTAAATCCTCAAAAACTTGATTGTAAACACAAAGATAAGTGTTCAATAAATATTTGTCGATGGAATGTAATTATGTGATGGGATTTGTAATTGTGTGATTTATATATGATAACCGATAGTTATAAATTACTTAAAATTTATTTCTGATTCTTAAAAAAAGTTAAATTAAGTTCTTACTACCTACATATATATGTCTTGCCTTGAAAGATGCTTCAATCTAATGACATCTTCTCTTGGGAAACACCTTCCTTAGAATTAATTTGGCTTAAGCTTCATTGCTAAAGATGTTGAAGAAAATTTTCAGTACTCTGGGTTACTTATGTATTCTGAAATAAAGTTTTTTTTCTCCTAGCACATGGTAATTAAAAGGAATAATTCTTTCTTTTGTTCTTTGTTACAGAAACAAGGACCTACTAATATGCTGTTGCATCATCTTGTTCGAGATGTAAAACAGGTAAACTAATTATGAAGGTGTGCAAGTTTCTTTGTGTATTGCCTTAGCTTTGTGATGGAGGTATTGCCAGATTTTGCTTTGTAAACTGCAGATTTGGATTTTCTAGTGAATTATCTACCCTCTTTACTCGTGACTCTGAACAATTTCATCACCAAACCACACTCTTACATTTTTTTCTGTAATTTACTTTATATTTTTAAAGATTTGATCTGCCAAGTAAGTAGCATTAGCTAATAATTTTTCTCTTACAAAACATGAATTGGAGACATACAGAACTTCCAGTAAGAACTTCAGCTCAACGTGATACAACAGTACTACCCATGTTGATAATACCTGCTGAAAGTAAAGAAAATTCCTAGTTCTGTTTTCTTTACTGGAGGACTAATATGTGATTTCTGTTGTTTTTGTTATTGTTGTTTTGAATATTTGTGATAGCTTGGGGGCTCTGTTACTTCTTTTGTGAGTCTAAGCATTGTTCTAGGGAGCCAGGATGAATCCCCCCACTTTATATACTTCCTTATAGTTTGCTCATGGTGTTCTCATTGATCTTTGAGTTAAGTCAGACTTAAAATAAAATCTTCTGATCCCCCGTTAGTTACCAAAACTTCCCAACTTTGACAGACTCTTATGCCTTAATTCCTTCTTTTTTAATTACCAAGAACTTTTGTTTACATCCGCAGAAGACCGAGGGGTGCCTGTTTTTGTCACCATAATTAAAATCCCTCCACAGCACATTTTAAAAATTCTTCTCTCATTTTTCTGAAGTCTGTTATCTTGATGGAGAGAGTGTGGGCTTTCTGGTTATGTTGACTTGGTGGGAGAGCCAGAGTGAAAGGACTGCAGAGGAGGACATTTAGTTGGCAAATTAGTAGTAAGCAAAAGTGTCCATGCTGATGTAAATTTAGTTTGCATTGATTTATGTTAGATCAAAATGATTTTCCTTAGATTATTTCCTTAAACTCTGATTCTATCACAGTAAACTGAAGAAAAAGGAATGAAATATGTTAAATATGCCATTAACTAGCAGCAAATAAGAGCATTATTTTTGGTGTTTCTTGAAAAAAGTAAATTATGAATGTGAAAAACAGAAATTAAATCATTTAGATTTATATATATATATATATATATATCTCCTTATTTCTTATTCAAAATATTGTGAAGGTTATTCACAGGCTGTTCATTTCAAAGATCTTATTCAACACTTTGTGTACCTTTAAAAATGTACTACGGATGGCAGTTCAGAAGTAACAGTTATGAAGAGTAGTAAGGTGGCTTTTAAGGGGTCAACATAATTTTTATTTAAACTAAGATCCATGTATTTGGAAATCTGCTGCTCAGCCCTCCCACCAACCATAACATTTGTCTTGGCACAGCATCATGTTTTGACGTCCCATTTGGTTCTGCCATTTCAGGTTCCTTATTTTTATTTGTTCTACTTCCTTCCATATTCTTGTTCTGTGCTTCATTAATTTTACTCCTGTTGTAGTAGTTGTGTCATTTCCAGTTAAAAACAATCTTTTATACTATATTTAAATGTATTTTATTCTAAAGTGTGTGTATGAATGAGAGAGAGAGACAAAAAAAAAGAAAGTGAATGAGCAGATATAGGCAGACATTCAATGTCTGTGAAACTAAAACCATGCTATAGCTAAGTATCCTTTTCCTTCTGAACAAGCAGATTGTATCAATAGCTGGTCATATTAATTGATTGGTTTGTAAAGATGATTGAAAAGTATGAGTCTGCCTCTTTCCAGTTGATTTGGTTATGTTCTAATGGCGTGGCACAAGAGACAGAAAAAGAGAACTGAAAGTTACAATTCATGACATGTTTTTGTTTCAGCATGCCCTTTTCTCAGGCTACAAGATAACACTGATTGACATTGGATTGGTAATAGAGTACCTCATTGGTGGAGCATATCGCAGCAGCTACACCAGAAAAAATTTCAGAACCCTCTACAACAACCTCTACAGAAAACATAAGGTAGCATAAATGAAAAGTACCCTAGTAAAATTCAGGATAACTAGGAGTAATACTTTTAGAAAAATGGTTTGGGAAGTTCAGATGGGATTAGCTTCTAAAATGGATGTTCTGTTCATCAACAGTTATTGAGTATCTGCTATACGTAAAGTATTATGCTTAAATGCTGGCATGCTGGCCTGGGATGAACATAAAGGTCAGGAGTTTAGAAACTTCTAGAGGAAACAGATTTATGAATAACTAGCCATAATGCAAAACAGGATGTAATATGTGCTATATTGACATAGAAGTAATGTGATGAGAAAGGTTAGAGGGAGAGATAACCACTTCTTTTCTTTTTCTTTTGAAAATAGAGAAGTCAAAAGCTAAATAGGATCAGATCTATAAACTCATGATAGTCCAAAGTCTGGAGATGACAAACTTGGAACAAGCGTGTAGGGATTATATTGGAAGATGCATGCAGAATGTACTTAAAAGTACATATTGTACATATTTTATTTTCCATCATAGTTTTGAAAGTCTAAGAATGTAAAATTAGACTGGTTAGTGGATTAGCAGAGAAAATATTGCTTGTTTCTTAAAATCGCCATTACAGATCAGTAAAGTGAAGAGACTAGTTCTTATTAGTGGATAATGGAAGTGTTAGAAAAGGTAGTTTGGGCCATTTTTGGTTGGGAGAAGAGCAGGAGCAGTGAGAAGCACAGCGCTGTGGACGTTGGATATGCTTTTGCAGTGACAAGGAGACCTCTCGCTGTAGAAGTGCCAGAAGGTTGTGAGGGATAAGACTGGAAAGGTAGTTTGGGGTAAGATCATATGAAGAGTCTAGAGTATCAAGCTACTTTTGATCTTTATTTAGAAAGAATCAGGTGAAGTGAAAGCCCAACTTGGCTTTAGGAAGTGAAAAAACAAAACAAAAGAATCGCCAAATCTCACAGAGACAATGTTCTTTATTGAAATTTCAAAGGCATGGAGGTACACTTGAGGAATCACCTACTTCATTTAAACAAAGTATACCTTGCTTGAGGGTACCAGTGGTGGGTCTGAGGACTAACTGTGGCATTGGTGCAGCCAGTGGGGAGCATCCTAGGCAAGTTCCCCTAATGCCCTTTCTGGAAGTGGGTAGGAAATTACCTATTACACTAATTATTTTCTAGTTAAGGGTATAGAGTTTCTTGTGTTTCCTAGTAAATGAGATAACAGCAGTCACAAATACATGGTTTGGAGTCAGAGAAGTCTGGGACTGAATCTTAGTTTTGCTCATTAGTAGCTGTGTAACCCTGAGTGAGAAACTTAACCTCTCTGTATGTCAAGTTCCTCATCTATAAAATGGGAATAATAATATAATACCACTTTCATAAATTTATCAAAAGGATTAAATAAAATAATACTTTAAAAACTCATATTCCTGGTACACAGAGGGTATAGACTAGCCATTAACAATAATAGTCATTATGCTTATTACTAATGATACTATTAATTCTATATCACGATAATAATGATAATAATTTGAGTATTATCTTTAAAAAGTCTGGACCCCATCAATTCTAAGTCTAATTTATATCCATAAAACACAAACTGAAAAAAAAAATAATAAAGTAGTTAAAAGCCTATGATTTGTATCATAAATTTTTGTGTTGGTCCCTTTAAGAATGCTTCTTTTTGTCTTTGCTTCTTATTGAGGAAGGCTTCATGCTGATAAGCAATGAATTATGCTGTTATTGGGCCTAGCCCCAGGAATTCCAGTGGCAATATTATGTAACCCCTAGAGAAATTCCATAACTTTCTAACTTAACCTTAACCTCAGAGCTGTTTGTGAATGGGAACTTTTTCTTATCAGAACTGTGAATCTTTATTGCCCATTCTGAACTTGTTCCAGATATAGAACATCCATTGATTCTAATGGAATTTCCACATAGAGAAGGAATGCAGATATGTAATAGGGAACAAAAGAGCATTTTCTCTGAGATGTTAGGAATAACGGTGTGCTTAATAAGAAGGAGATCATGAGAGGCTCTTGTTGGGTGAGTAGTTAATCTAATCATGGACAAGAGACAGAACCCTTGGGTATTTGGTAGGACACAGTATTATATTTGGTTTTCATTATTGTCAAGAAATAAAATGTTAATTGTTACCACTACAATCTTTTTCCCTTTTTGTTTTATTTTAAAAATAAAATAACATGCCAGAGCGTGACCAGCATTGCTCAAAGCCTGTCCCAGCCTCCTCTTCACCGGAGACGCCCCTCAGGAAACAGAAGTGAATCTGCAGAAATCACGCTGCATTCCCAGTTCATTAGAACTGCCCAGCCTTACAAACTCAAGGTACCACTTACTTGTTTTTAGATTTGAAAATAAAATTGTTCTTGCAGGCTGAGACCAACTTGGAGAAAGGGAGGTACGATAGCGGGACCATTTACAAGTACCATAAACAGTTGGCGCAAGTCAAAGTCATAACACAGCTGTCTTTTAACAACAGTGAGCAAAGGCCCAGGACAGAGTTACTGGAAACTCAGTGATTGCCTATCTTTATTGTTCCAACCTCCACCATGTCCAAATGGTGACTCAGGAAAGCAGTCCATGGGATGGTACTAAAAAATGTAACCATTAGCTCAACACCGCACCCTCTAATTGGATGTGACTGGGGTTGTATGTTACATAATGTTAATATGTTAATATGTTCTCCTTTACTCCCCTCTCACATAGTCCTTTGCACCTTTTTTTCCCCCCGTGTTGTTATTCCCCCTCTCCCTGTACTACCTCAATCCCACTTTCCTCTGGGGATGAATGTTTTGCTCAAGAGTTTCCGTATAAATGGTTTCTATGTTGGCTGAAAGAGGTTTGCTTTCCATAGCTCCTAGAATGAAAAGATATTTTATAAAATTACCATTAGTCATCACCAATGAACACAAATTCCCTTTATTTATAGAAATAGAGGAAGCTTATTACAGTTTTTGCTATGATTCCATTTTTATTTTATTTTATTTAATTAATTAATTTATTTTTTCCCCCAAAGCCCCAGTAGATAGTTGTATGTCACAGTTGCACATCCTTCTAGTTGCTGTATGTGGGACGCGGCCTCAGCATGGCCGGAGAAGTGGTGCATCGGTGTGTGCCCGGGTCTGAACCCGGGCCGCCAGCAGCAGAGCGCTCGTGCTTAACCGCTAAGCCACGGGGCCGGCCCAACTATGATTCCTTTTAATTAAAAAGAATAATTATTGAATCTTTCTATTTGCCAGACATTATATTGGGTGCTTGGTTGAATTTGGGAGGCAGGTGGGTCAGAGAAGACATAATGATGATTGAGAAATGGTCCCACCTTCCCTAAAGTAATAACTGTAGTGTGGTATGGTAAGCATTGAAATAGAGATACATCCCGAGTGATATGGAAGAATGTGGGGGGTTAGGATGTGGCATTTGAGATGAGCTGTAAAGGGTGGGTTTACCAGATGGAGAATAGTATTTCATTATTATTTGTTACTGTCCCTAGAGAAATATAATCAGAATGAAGGAAAGGAAACTGAAAAACAATCAATTTGACTGCATGTTGGCAACACTAGAGACAGTTTTCTAAGGGGAAGTTAATGAATCTATTTGTAAGGTGAGGTTAGAGTTTTTTTTTATAGTTAGTTATTGCACATGTTATTTCAACTCATTTCCTTGAGAAATTGAAAATTATCATATGGTTAGTGGGTCTATCCCAAAGGTACAGTGTTTTTATTTTGCTAAACAAACTTAAGGTATATCAGCTTAGAGACCCTGGAACTAATAGATGCAACAAGAAATAGATTACCTTAAAAGGCCAACATTTTAGTTTCTGGTTTATAGAGTTCTATTATTATTTATTATTTCCATCTCTTTCTGGTGATTTAAAAAACATGTCTAGGATGCTTGATGTGTTTCATTAGGTGGAACATCGTGGATCTTAGTATTTGGAAACCCATTCCTATTTTATTTTCCAACAGGAAAAGTCTGTAGTCCTTCCTAAATCAAGGAAGAAGTCAGAAGAACCAAATCTATCAGATGACCCTGAGTCTATAGGCTTTGTTTACCCTTACAATGACCTGCTGGTTTGGGCTGTGCTAATGAAAAGGCAGAAGATGGCCATGTTCTTCTGGCAGCACGGAGAGGAGGCCACGGTTAAGGCAGTGATTGCTTATATTCTTTACCGAGCCATGGCCCATGAAGCTAAGGAGAGCAACATGGTGGATGATGCCTCTGAAGAGTTGAAAGATTACTCAAAGTAGGAGTTCTCTCTTCACTTCATACTAAACATCGACAGTTCTTAGAATGGTTAGACACTTTTATCTCCCTCACCTTAGAACTTGTAAGATGAGGGGACTTGTTGCCATGCGTTTCATGGACTCTCCTGTAAATAAGGGTCGTTAGGTATTTTAAGGCACTTTGTGGAATAAAGAAAAGAGAGGTGGCCTTCAAGTCAGGAGACTTGGGTTTTAGTCCTGGTCTAGCTGTTTACTAATTGGGCAAGTCAGTTGACCAGATTTCAGGACTTTATTTCTTCACTATGAAATGCTCAATTAATGATTTTGAAAATCCCTCCCAACTCTCAAACTCTTTGATACTAAATTAAGTTAAAACTTATTGTTCACTTTAAGTATCTCTCAGGCAGAAAAACAAATAAACATATTATGTTTTAAAGAATCAAAGAGTGATGGTGGAAGATAGAAAAATTAGAAATGTTTTTGATTTTTTGATTACTAAAGTGTTATATATAGTAGTGAGGAAAGAAGGGAAGCTAGAGTTAATAGAAACTAATTTGTAATTTTGATTTAAAAAATTCCAGAGAATGACAGCATCTACTTTTTAGAGAAAACAACCTTCCAGAAAATCACCTGAAGCTGTCTCCAGGTCTAGCTTCTCTACTTAAGTCAATTACGTATTTTGTAAAATCTTAACAAAAAAAAGGTGGTTCCACGACGTTTTTTAATTGCTAGTTCAATTTTGGCAGTCTTTTCTGTCAAAAAATTTGTTGTTATGTCTTATTAGGGAGTCTCAAACCAAGCTATGTATATATGTAGGCTGTTTTGTGGTGTGGAGTGGCTTCGCCCCATGAATGGCTCAAGTGTTCCTGGTGTAAATAAAATTCCATATGCTGCAGTGTAAACCCCCTAGTTCTGTTCCTTCAGGAAAGGGAGAACAATCCATTTCCTGTGCAACAGTCCTTTTAAAATGGCTTCTGCAAACTGAGATTAAGTTGCTGTTCACTGTTTTGCATTGGTCTTTTCTGAGTCTCATATCTAATCTTTCTGAATGTTTCTGGGGATCTTGTCTGCATTTGTTTGCGCCATTCACTGTTGTGTCATTACAGACAGTTTGGCCAGCTTGCCCTGGATGTGTTGGAGAAGGCATTCAAGCAGAATGAGAGAATGGCCATGAAACTGTTGACCTATGAACTCAAGAACTGGAGCAATTCCACCTGTCTGAAACTGGCTGTGTCTGGAGGATTGCGGCCCTTTGTTTCGCATACTTGTACCCAAATGCTACTAACGGACATGTGGATGGGGTGCCTGAAGATGAGGAAAAACTCTTGGTTAAAGGTACATTTACTTGCTTTATAGAATTTAATATTAGCTTAGTCTGAAGGTCTGTACTCTTGAATTCATTTTTTCATTGTTCCAGAAGAGTATCTTCAGGAAAACCAATTAATATCTTTGATTCTCAAAGATGAGCTGGAATCTTCCCAGTGGAACCTCTGACAACTACTTTATCTCCCACTACTATAGTTTCTTTTAAAAAATGGGGATAATTGTACCAGCTCTGTCCAGGACAAAGCATGCTTATGTGAAGGTGGTTAGAAGAAGGTAAAAGCATATACAGACATATGCACAATTTCATTATTCGTAAGCTCTCTTGCCTCTGATAATATAGCAGAAGTAAATGAGACATTTTAGTGAATTTTTCTCAGCTAAGAATACTAACTGATAATAAGCCAAATAAAATTAGCAATTTCTGTTGTTCTACTCATCCAGTGTGATGTTTCAGGGAATAAATGGCTCTTTTGTAAGGCTGCCCTTAAACATATTTGTTCACACCACTAACCAGCTCCAAATTCTCCTATTCCGTTACAGTTTAGTTTCATCTCTCATCTTGAATTATTAAGAATAATTTATTTATAACTTCTAAAGACATTTATCTTTTGACGTCAAATCTAAGCCTAAAGCTTCATGTTATGGTCAAGCTTAAGAAGTAGGTATGCTTTTGAAACTGAATAAAAGGAGATAAAGTGTGAGTATTAAGAGCTACATAGACTATATTTTATATTTTAATTTCATTCTTCCTAGAGTTCTTAAAATTATGACATATCCCAAATAGAATGACTGTTCTTAAAAAATGTGTTTTTGGTGGACACACTACAGAAAACACAAAGAAATAAAAGATGTGAGATAAAATATATAAAAGAGCTTACACATTTTAATTCCCACTAATGAGAATAGAGAACTAAGAGAAATGTCAATCAAAAATTATCTTACGTAGTCAAATCGTTATGTTGTATACCTTAAACTAATACACGATTATATGTCAATTATATCTCAATAAAACTGGAAAAAAATGATCTCACATAGCTTTTTCTTTAACAAAATATTGTAGAAACAACAATTGTTTCCAGAAGAAGTTCTTCTTTGATCTGTTTTGATTTCAGTCTTGGAGATGATGAAGCAAAAGTGTGCATGGGTCCACCTCTAGCTATTTGGCAATAACTCTTTTTAAACATTCAGAGAATGAGATGGGGTATAGATAGCTGGAGGTCTGAGAAATAATTTTCCCCATGGCTGTGTCCTGTCCATGCTTTAGTTTACTAGAAATCCTTATTACTGGGAACTTCCTGCTCCTCATAACCTTATATCAAACAAGAGACTTCAGTGAAGCAAGACTAAATGTTTTGCCCCAAAACATAGAACAAGTTAATAAAGAAGGCTGAAATAGCTATTTAAAGTCTCTGAGCTGCAGAAAACCATACTGTTCTCCAGTACCTAGATGCTAATTCATCAGTGCTTGGCTTGTGTGTTTGGAGAATACATTTGCAAATAATTGTAAGATGTCCAGGTTAGACTAATTCTAAGTGGATGAAGACTGGAGGAAGACCATTTAGGGTTATGTGGAAGGGAAAATCATTTAAATGTTTTGGGTAAAAGGCTCCAACCTATCCCTTGGAAATGAGATGTTGATGTCATTGACTCCTGTTTCATGAGCCAATTGTTCTGCAATGGACAAGGGCAATAGAATGGGGAGCCTCTTCAGGAAGTGGGTTAGGAATTAATTAGTGTAATATTATCATTGTACCTGGTAACTATGGTATTTCCAGACCTAGAAGATTGCATGTATTTTGGGTTCTACATCTGAAAAGAAAACAAACATATAAACAAACACATCTCTATCGGAACTGGGGAAAGTCCAGAGAACCTTCACAGGAGATCACGTTTTAAAACAAAACAATAGAAGGTCATTTCAGCATGAAAAAAAATGAAGATTGAGAAGGATAGGACTTCAGTTATTTAATCATGAATGGTATATAGTCAGTTAATCTTATTTTTGTTCACTGAATTGGAGAATACCAAGGCCGAATTTTAACTTGAAAGAGGTAGTGTTCATCAAGTTCATTTTCACAACATTTTGTAAATCTTCTAAACTCTTTACCTTGAAAGGCCATAAAAGTTGAACATAAAAATTCTTTTGAAAAGACTGTAAATAAATGAATGAATGATAACCATATAATGAAAAAATTGTGGATGTCTGGATGTATACCTTCCTTGGATTTTACTGGTGGAAAAAGTATTTGTTTAGGATGGGAGATGAATCTAACAGAAGTGGCACTTGGTATGGTTTTATATTCTTGATTTTATAATATGAATAATTTTTAATGTGTTTTATGTGATAATAACCACTTAATGGCTTTAAAGAATTATTAAAGCAATGTGCTCATTGAAAAATAATGCTTCTCACTGCCCTGCCTCTAGGGATAAGTAATAATAGTTAATAATAAACAGATAAGTAATAACAGCAAAAATACATATTTTTGAACTTTTAAATGCAGATATACATATACATATATATTTTTAAATTTTATTTTTTTACCAAAGTGGGATGACACTATATATATTATTCTATAACTTGCTTTTTTTCCACTTAATATAACTTGGATACCTTTTCATTAGATTCAAAATTGCTTTTGTCTTTTTAATGGTTGCATAGTATTCCACCTTGAGGTTGACATTTAGTTGAACATCAATTTTTTCCTTTTACAAATGACCCTGCAATGAACATCCCTATCCACATATGCTTGTGTTCATGAGTATTTCTGAGGGAAATGCTTCTAGAATTGGAATTGTTGAGTCAAAAAGTGTGTATAGAATCAGGATATCAACTGAATTGGGGATGGGTCTGACATTTTATATACACTGAAATTTTAATTTTATTTGAATAATACTTGTTGCTTGTGTAACCCCTGCTATTTATTTTATTTTGTTTTCTTTTAAAGATCATCATAAGTATTCTTTTACCACCCACCATTCTGACATTGGAATTTAAAAGCAAAGCAGAGATGTCGCATGTTCCCCAGTCCCAGGACTTCCAGTTTACGTGGTATAATGGTGACCAGAACCCCAGCAGTGCCAAAGAAAGTGATTGTCTGGTTAGTGCAATGTCATAGTGGAATGAATCTTCCTGGCATGGACTATGCACAAACATACACATACACAAAGTTTATTTATTTGACACTCAATCATATTATAGTATGGTCAGATATAGCATGTATGGTAGATCTAATTAACCTCAAATTTCTGCCTCAAAGCCAGAATCAAAGACTTTATTATATCTGGACAGCTGCTTAACTTTTCATTTTCCTTTGTGACTAGTAGAATAAATAGACTTACCATTTCTCTAAAGCTACAATAAGGAATGCCTCAGATCCTTAAAAATCTTTATTTATAAAGATACGGGTTTAGAATTTGCATTGATCTTCACTGTTCCGCTCCACAAATTTTTTCATTTGTTATTTCTAGTGACTATGAATAGTTTTACTTGAGTTCCCAGATATATACTTTTTCATGGGTAGCTGGAGCTACTTCTCTCATAACCCATCATCGCTGGAGAGTCTCCAATATGCTATCTGTGCATGTATTTTTTGCTCCTTATGTCTCAACTTGGACCATTGCTTATCAAGTTGTCATTTACTGTGAAGTTTAGTAAATGTCTTCTCTGATACTTAATTCTTCAACGAGGCATCTTTAGCATCTTGTCTGATGTGCTTTTGCACTTATGAGTATATGTTATAATATTTAAAAACATATTTGATAAATATTAAATGAAAAATAATTATAATTAATTTGTATGGCTGGCATCTGTTGTGATTGGTTGAGCATCCATTCTGATTGGTTAATGCCTCTATCAGATCAGTTGTTAAATATTTTGACTATCATGCCTATTTGGGTATGTATGTGTTCCTCTCCTCTCCCTCCCTGACTCCCTCCCTCCCTCCCTCCCTCCCTCCCCTCTTTCCCTTCTTACATTTCTAAGCCTGATTGTGGGGCTCTCGGAATCCAAGATGGCCGGTACCTTCTAACCTCTATGGAATGTGTGAGAAGATATCCCTCGCAAAGCTGGGCTAATCAAGTTGTCATAATTGTGATTGTACTGGCTATATGATATGGTTACTAAGTTTAGACCATTTCATTTTTTTTTAAGGAAATGTAATATTGAAGAGAACAAATGTAGTATTGACCTAACCCCTTTAGAAATAGAATACAAGGGGCTGGCCCCGTGGCTTAGCGGTTAAGTGTGCGCGCTCTGCTACTGGCGGCCCGGGATTGGATCCCAGTCGTGCACCGACGCACCGCTTGTCCAGCCGTGCTGAGGTGGCCTCCCACATACAGCAACTAGAAGGATGTGCAACTATGACATACAACGATCTACTGGGGCTTTGGGGAGAAAAAGGGAAAAAAAAAGAGGAGGATTGGCATGGATGTTAGCTCAGGGCTGATCTTCCTCACAAAAAAAAACAAAAGAAATCAAGTGCAGTCTTCATATATAAGACATTCTGTTTGACTTGATGCTTATTTAGATGTTCACATTGTTTAGTTAGCTTGTTGAAGTGAACAATGAAGAAAAGCATTTATCTATCTCTCTATTTATCTATTGATCATCTGTCTATCTACAAACAAATATGTAAATACGTCGGCCTTTGGTAGCAAACAGTTTTTTGCAAGTGAATGTAACTTCACTTTTGGCTCTTATAGGTTTCATAGAAAGACAAGCTTTCACAGACACTTAAGGCCTTATAGATAGCTGGAGCCTTCCACTAAGCAGTTGTTCTTAAAGGGGAGACTCTCAGAGAAAGAATTCCTTCCTTGAATGGCAATTAAGTGTGCTCTTAACATTAAAAAAAATAGTAAGTTCTCACAGTTCCCTGAAAAATTAAATTTTGGCTGCAGTATAGTGGGCTTGTTTATAGCAATCACTCACCTACGTGGTTTGGACATGGCCATACCAATTTATTAGTTCAGTGAATATTTAATGGCCACCTTCCATGTGCCAGACAAGATGTGATGTTCTGGGGACACTGCATTAAGGAAGATGTGGCCCCTGCCACCGTGGAGTTTATAATCGGACAGAATATCTGTGATGCCTCACCATTATTCAATTTAAAACATTAATTGAAAAAAGTATTTTAAATCTGTTTGGTTATGAATGGATTATAATTATAATAACAATGTTCTTTTGTCTTTGAATTTAACTAAAGCAACAGTTTTTGATGACCTGCTTTGTGTTTAGAACTTTTCTAAGCAGAGAATGGGGGGTAGAGGCAGCATTTGGTGGGGCATATAAGATTTCATAATGCTAATTAAGTATAATGTGCTCAGTTAGTTGAGGAACACAATTTGCATTATGTATTTTGGGAGAAAACTGAAGGCAGATGAGACATAGATGCTCCTTTAGAGTCTTTGTGCTTTGTCTTTGTGGTAATAGTGGGTGATAACGAATATGATGAAAGCACTGCTGGTAATAGGGGAAGGGAGACTGTTATTCTGGAGCTGAACCTGTATAGAATCACACACTGCATCTGCTTAGTGAGGTTTTATAAAATTCCTTATTGAAGTTTCTACAGGCAAAATGACTTTTCCATGGGTGGCCTGGTGGCGCAGCGGTTAAGCGCATGCACTCTGCTTCCACTGCCCGGGGTCTGCAGGTTCTGATCCCGGGCATGCACTGACGCACCGCTTGTCAAGCCATGCTGTGGCAGCGTCCCATATAAAGTAGAGGAAGATGGGCACGGATATTAGCCCAGAGCCAGTCTTCCTCAGCAAAAAGAGGAGGATTGGCATAGGATGTTAGCTCAGGGCTGATCTTCCTCACAAAAAAACCCCCCAAAAAACAAAAAAAACTTTGCTGTGAAAAGTTTGAATCTTTCTAGCTGCTAACCCCTTGAAAGCATGACTTTTGATGACATGAACTTTCTTAGGAACAAATTAGAGCAAGGTGGCAGAATGGATTAACTAGTGGAAGAAGAGGACTCTTCTCACTTGGGGTCAAAGGTGAGGATTAGGGATGGGTGACAGCTTTATGACTGTGGTGGTGTTTAAGCTGTGACTTGAGGATATGGAGAGGGGAAGTAGCATTTCAGTGGAAGGAAGACTGTAAGTAGGGGCATGGAGGCAGGAAATGCAAGGCATATGTCAAGCATTGTAAGTTGTATGGTTTGGCTAGAGTCCAGGTTATAGTGGACATGGGACAAGGAGGGAATATTTGCAGGTATGGTGGGAAAGTAGAGTGAGGCTAGCTCATGGAGACTCTTGTATATCCTATGAAGGAACATGATTTTTATTCGGTAGGTAATGGAGAGCCAGTGAACATATATGACCGGAGTAGCAAGGTGATCTGACCACTAGGAAGATTGTTTTGCTTCCAGTGTACAGGATGATGTAGTAAGAAGATAGGCTGGCAGCAGGGAGAGCTTAGGCTAGTGTGACCATCCAGGTAAGAAGTAAAAAGGGCTTTAGCCAGGGTTAGTAGCAGTGGGCACGGAGAGGAAAAGACAGGTTTTAAGTGAAGAGTCAAATATAGGGTTTGAACATGGGGCATGGATGAGAGGTTGATGGTTAAAACAAAGCCATATTGAAGGGATGTGGGGATGACTGGAAAAGGAGCAGGTTTGGAAGGTGAAAGATGAGTTTAGCCTTAGACATGTTGATAAATCACAATGAGAAAATGTTTTAAAAAGTTGAACAATAATTTTATCAGAGCGTCATGTGGAAAAGACTATAATACAATGGAAAATAGGCATGAATTATAGTCGAGTTGATTGTTGTAGTTATAATTTTGTTCTATGTGCCTGCTGGTATCTGATTCCTGCTAGAGAGGGAGAAATAGGAGGGGGACAGAGAGAGAGAGATTGAGATTTGAGTAGGATAAAAGTTGCCTAAGTGGAATATTTTTGTGTTTACCTTCTTGTAAGGAAAAAAGGTCCTGAATCTGAATTTATGTTCCCACATTGTCTTCATCATGGTAGTCGGTGTCTTTGAATTAAACTCAGAGGCTCAATTAGCACTTTATAATCCATACCAAACTGTCAAGAGTAATTAAGACCTGATGAAACACTCCTAGAAAAAATAATAAGATAAATTATTTAATAACAAAGTCATTACTTAAATTGCTTTCTGGGGTCTTTCTGAAGTGGAACCGATGTCATTAAAATCCCAGTAAATGACGACTTTTCTAATCGGTTCTAAGCCATTTTGACTCGAGGCTGGTTCAAACCTGTTAGGAGCTGGCTCAGTTTCTATACCTCTAAGTCACAACCCCAATTCCACCCCAAATGACAGAACAACCAGTCAGGCACTGAGACAACCCATCTAGATGCCTGAGGCCTCAAAAATTACATTTTCCTGCAATTACGTAGACAATTCAAGCAAAACTTGTTTCATTCCTTGGCTTGAAAAATCTCGCTAATCTCGCAGGTCTGACGCTAGAGAGAGATCTTTTGTGGGTGGGTTGAAGAAATATGCTAGTCTGAGAGGGATCAGAGAACATTCCTTTCTTTTTATTTAATATTACTTTAAAAAAGTTACACAAGGAATGCATCTCTTGTTAAAAAATTAAAGCCACATGGAAATTTATAATAGGGTGACATCTCTTTTGCTTCTCTTTCACCATCCCTAAGTTCCCTCTCCTCAAAAGCAACCGGTCTACAAGTGCTTTTATCTTTTCTTTTTATTTCTTTTCTCCCCTCTTTTTAAAGGCTCTTCTGTGTGGACACCTGTGTCGTCACATTCCTGCAAGCACTTCTCCGTCACACACATTCACTCATTGCTCATCACCTACCAGGGTTAATCCCTTTGGGCTGACACTTCACTTTTGAGCAACTGATGAAAGATTTGATGCTTTCCCTAGAAAAATGCATGTACAACACAAATACTTGCATGTAGTTGCAGGAGGTTCAAGGAACTCCAGAAGCTCAGAGTCCATGCATTTCTGGTAAAGAACCTTTGCCATAAGTGAGTGGAGAAGTTGTCAAAGCTAGAATCCTAAAACTAACACTGTGCCTGACTTTCCTATGACTTGGAAAAGATGTATCATCACTGTGTGACAATTGTGTCCTTTTGTATTGTGTTAATAATTATATCATCTGCTGTTGATTTCATGGGGATTTTATGAATATCTTTAAGTTCCAACATTACTGATAAAGGAGATTAAACAGAACAGGAACAGAGATCATTTTTAAATCCTTGGAACTAGGTGTGATTATTGGAGAGTGAGCTTGCTTTTTAGAAACACCCTGTGCTCCTTACCCAGTCAAAGATTTTAGACGATGCGTATAGTTTTCTTTCCTTTCAAGACTGAGATCATAGGGCCGGCCCCGTGGCTTAGCAGTTAAGTGCGCGCGCCGCTACTGGCGGCCAGGGTTCGGATCCCGGGTGCGCACCGATGTACCGCTTCTCTGGCCATGCTGAGGCCGCGTCCCACATACAGCAACTAGAAGGATGTGCAACTATGACATACAACTATCTACTGGGGCTTTGGGGGAAAAAATAAATAAATAAAATTCTAAAAAAAAAAAGACTGAGATTATAATTTGGCAGGTGGGTGCCCAATTAATTTCTAATATATTTATTATACTTATATATTTATGATATATTTTGGATCTTTGCAGATGTCAATATTTTAGTTAAGCCCCTAACAATAAATAATTTGTTTATTTTGCAGAAGGACTCTGATTTGGAAAGGGGCCCTGATGAGAAACTAGATGAAAATCAGCACTTTGATTTAAAGAGTGGTCCCCAAAGCCTTCCATGGACCAGGAAAGTCTATGAGTTCTACAGTGCTCCAATTGTCAAGTTTTGGTTTTATACGGTTGGTTTCATTGCAACAATTATATATAGTATTCATGATGGTTAAAGCTAATGATAATGTTGGTAATAATATACCTGATTTGCCTATTTGTGATAAAAATGTAGAAGTGCCATAAAAAATAATTGGGGGAATGACAAAGGAGGTAGGAAAGAAGATTGGAGGGAGGCGAGGAAAGGTTAGAGCAGATCTTTGGGAGTGAAAGAACAAGCATTTTCTTCTTTCTTGAGTGCTTCTACTTAGCATAGCTGGGACTGAACATTTGAAGCTTTGTGGAACAATAAAATGAACGACAATGTTTGTAGAATTAAGTGACAAGGGGTGGATTCTTTTCCCATCTTGTGCAAAAGAATTAGCAGTTGAATCCCTTTTTTCTTTGTAGGAATAATGTGTAATATAGACAAGAAAATGCAAGTGTTTATTGTCTTCAATAGCGTATGCTTATAAATATATAGAGGACAGTAAAAATTTTAGAAGTTGAATTGTATGAACAAATATTATGAATAGTAGAGATACAGAGACAGATGAACTGTACTTTAAATGTTTGAATGCTTTTCACGTTTATTAGCATTTATTTTTTTAATACTTGTCTATACGTAAATTGCTCATGGCTGAGATTTTATATTTCTAAAACATTTGAAGTGTGACTGTAAAAGGATATTTATCTAAAGGTGTTATATTTCAAAATATTTACTGGGCCAACCACGTACTTAGTTTGTATACTTATTGAATAAGTATGTAGCTCTGAAAGACTTTTATCTGTTTTCAAAAATCAAATCTCTCTTCAAATGATGAGGTTTCACCATTTTTGTGAATATGCAACAAAATATCCCAGAGACTCTAACAGTAGCTCTGAGGGAATTTTAACCATAGTCACATCGTTGGGAAAAGAGTATTCAAGTATTTCTTTCCTTAGAAATTTTCAGCTTACAAACTCTTAGAGACAGGAGAAAAGCTAAGCAAATAGAACAACAACAAAAATAGCTAACAAATAGGACAAATAAGCCAGCCAGATCTGCCCAGCGTAACAGATGGGGAGCACAGGCTTTTTAGTCTTGGCTATCACATTGCTAGTTTATGGTGTGTGTGCTTTATTGAAGCAATGTCTTGTTATAAATGTTATGTTGAAAAAGAAAAACGTAAACATTTTTGAATTTTTTTTTAAGAATTGGAAAGACATAAAAAGAGTCAGAAGCAATACCACCAATATCTACAGTGTTTTAGTGTCTGGCCACCATGAAACCAATGACAAAAATGTAAAAAATGACTGCTTGACAGCACAAATTTCTTAAATTATGTGTGTAAGGGGTCATCAAACATACTCAGACTTTGAGGCATAGACCTAGAGAAGTATAGAATTAATAGAATTTACTTTAACTTTCTTACATTCTTCTCTAGTACATCTCTTTGACTCATAGGGGTAATATCCCCTATGCCTGCCTGAAATACCACCTACCGTATATAATATTGCTATTGTATAGTCAGAAATGGTTTTAGCCATTGTCTATCTAGGAGTAAACTTAGAAGACTTGTCAAACGTAGGGAGAGCTCAAAAAGATGAGAAATAGGGATCCAGGTTAAAATAATATGATTCTTGTGAGAATGAAAACACATACATTTTTCTCTCTATTGATCTGGGATTTTTAATGCAAGTGTCGATCAACCAGCACCGTGTATTGTCTCTGAAGCTATTTGAAGGACTGCACTGTCTCATGCATTGTTTGTGATTGTAGAAACTGGTAAAGCCTTTCTGGCGGGCAATTTAGTAATATGTGTCACAGTTTTAAATGTGTTTGTCCACCTATTCTACTTCTGGGAATATATCTTAAAAAGATAAAATTGTTAGATAAGATGACCAAGCTATTAATCACTATGTATATACAATCATGTGCTGCATAACGATGTTTCGGTTAATGATGGACCGCATGTGCAGCGGTGGTCCCGTAAGATTAGTACCATATAGCCTAGGTGTGTAGTAGGCTATAGGTTTGTGTAAATACACTCTATGATGTTTGCACAATGACGAAATCACCTAATAACGCATTTCTCAGAATGTACCCCCGTCATTAAGCAACGCATGACTGTATGTGTGTGTGTTTACTGTGTTTTAATTCTTTGAAGAGACTGGAAATCTAGGTTTAGGATACGCAGTTAGTAATTAAACGTGTATTTCTTGAATGTTTGCCATGCTTCAGGCCAAGTGCTGAGTGCTGAAGATAAAACAGTCTTTAATTACAAGCACTCACAGTTGGACAATACTTTTCCACTAGCCAGAATACTTTAATCAACATAAAATAAAATTCCCAGCAGTTGTAAATGCCACGATTTATTATATTTGAAAACAGGCACCTATTGGCACTACTCATTTGGCGTACTTGGCACCCATGTTTTCTATGTATAAATGGAGGGGAGAAAGTGTATGATTCCCTCTTGGCTTGCTCTTAGTCTGAAAGTGCCCATGCTGGAATGTGCAGGGTTCTGGAAATTCTGATCAGAAGCCATCAGGATGAGACAGTGACCTCTTTCATGCGTTTGAGAACAGAGATCTTCATTCCTGCCACTAAATCCTAGACTAGGAAACCATGAGTTCTTGTGCTTTTCTTGATAATAGGTCATCAATAATCAGAGGGTGGTCCCAGTTATATTTTCACATTATCACGTTGAAGTTCATGTGTGTGCTTCTGCTCGGCTCTGCTTTGCATCCTGCATTATGGCTGTCACTCACATCTGGGGAATGTGTGTCCCTCTCACAGATGGCGTATTTGGCATTCCTCATGCTGTTCACGTACACTGTGTTGGTGGAGATGCAACCCCAGCCCAGCGTGCAAGAGTGGCTTGTTATCATTTACATCTTCACCAATGCCATTGAGAAAGTCAGGGAGGTGAGTTATCCCTTCTACCTTTGACTTCTACACGCCTCTGCCAGAAGGGTTCTGGGCTCTGGTGCCAAAAATGCACAGATCAAAGGTGGGGGTGAGACGGGCAATGCTGATCCTGATTTGCATGCTATAGGAAGGGTATTTAGGGGAAAATCTCTGTTCTCAGCCTTTTATCCTTGCCAAATACTTTCTGCTGGTTGCTGCTCTTTGAAAGTAGTTATTTTCAAGGATGTCTTAGTGTGTTTGTCAGTCCTAGAGTGATACTAATTGTTATTAGACTCTCCAACTATTTGATTGCCCAGAAATGGTTCTTTTTTTTATGAGATTGTATTTTATAGTCTAGCATTACTTACATATTATCAGTTTCATCTCACAATGTGGCACATAAATGGCCAAATTTGTGCAATTTGTTAAGAATTCATTTATAACTTTTGAAAGATCCTACTAAACACCTTTGCAAATTGAAACTGAAAATCCCTCTGAGGCAAGTAGTCCAAGAAACAAAACGAAACAAAATTTTCATTTTTAGTTTGCAATGGTTCACTTAAAAAAAAAAACAATTAACATTCCTATGCGGTTATAACTGCAATCACATACAGTTATGACTTACAGTTTTTTAGATATCAATGTATATGTATCTCTATGTCCATGCATTTACATACATTTATTTGTCCTACAGCTAATATGACCAACATTATATACTAAGTAAATGTATTCTTAGTAATTATACCTGTATTGCCTGCTAGTTACTATTGTGGAGTTTATAGATTATAGAAAACAATACAGGAGAAATTCTGAATTTCACCATTTTTTATGCTTCAGGGAAAATAGATTTACTATTTTACATTTCAGTTTGTCTGAGGTTTTGTTGCAGGGATAATTTCTTATAATAGTGAGTTCTACTATGACATTCTTAGTAATTTGTCAACAACTCACAAAATAGCAGAAATAGGACTAGAGTACAGGATTCCTTGGTTTCAAACCAGTCTTCTTTGCATTCAGCTATACTTCAGGAAATGGAATTGTAGGCGTATAGATTCCACTGCAATACTGAGTTTTAAAATGTCTTGGTGTTTTCCTGTATTAGCTTAGAATTAATGAAAGCTGGAAAAACTACTTTTTTTTTTTTTTTTTTTTACTTCTAGTTGTGTTTTCAAATAGCTGGCTAGCACTAACAGTGACATTAAAATGTATTTATAGAATTGTTTAAATAATTCATTACCCAAGGATAACTTAAGTCTTCCAAATCTCCTTGTGATCTAAGGATTGGCAGGATTCAAATTACTGTTTAAATGAATGGTTGATGTACTGAAGAAGAATATATTGATGAGACTCTTGGGTTATACCCCATTCTTTAAGTTTCTTTCTTTCTTTCTTTCTTGTTTTAGGTCTGTATTTCAGAACCTGGGAAGTTTACTCAAAAAGTGAAGGTATGGATTAGTGAGTACTGGAACCTAATGGAAACTGTGGCTATTGGCCTGTTTGCAGTTGGTTTTGGCCTTCGGTGGGGTGACCCTCCTTTCCACACAGCGGGAAGACTAATCTACTGCATAGACATCATATTCTGGTTCTCACGGCTCTTGGACTTCTTTGCTGTGAATCAGCATGCAGGTCCATATGTGACTATGATTGCAAAAATGGTGAGTACAGTCTGCTTGTGTATTCTGGGGTCCTTTTTAACGGTTCTACCTAATTTCATGGTTCTCATCCAATAGTTTAACTTTCGGAATGATTTTTAGAAGCACAGACAGCAAGATCATTTCATCAGTGCTTTCCTTATAACCACAAACTCATATTTAACAAATGTCTTTGGATAGCATATTGAGTAGTTGATTAGGACACTCAATTTACCCTTTTGGGTGGGGCCAGATGATGTGATTGAATCAAGTTTGTCTCTGAGCGCAGTAATTTCCGAGGACCAGATTTGTGTGAGGGTACCACCAATAGTATTTTCTGCTAAAATATTGACTTACCTTTTTGTTTCTCCACCCCCAGCCAACTTTTAAATAGTGCTTGCTGTGGACTACACACTGTTCTAAGTACTTTGTATATATTAACTCATTTAATCTTCAAAACTACTTTATGAGATAGGTACTATTATTATCCACATTTTACATACAAGGAAATGGAGGTGAAGTAACCTTCCTGAGGCCGTAAGTGGGGAACCAGGATTCAAATCTGGGCCCCCTGGCTCTTTCTGTCTTCCGAGCTCACTGTGCAGCTGTATTAGTTTCTCCAACTGGCTTTGCACAGGACCTAAGACTCACCCTCTAAGAAGTGCAGTACCTCCAGATCATCTTTGGCTTTTCTATCCGGAATACTCAGTGGCAGGGAAGGGGCAAGTTCTTGAGAAGGAAAGGTAGTGCTGAAACAAAGAGAACGGAAGAGGGGGAACCTCTCTGACTCCATAGACAGATTTTTCTTACTTTACACTTTTAGACCAGCAACGTTTTCTCTGGTCTTGGTGACACTGGTATTTATCAGATAGGCTATGTGGAGGTAACTAATATATCTCAGTGACTTAGCACAAGTTTATTTCTCTCTAGTGCAAAGTTTGGTGAGTGCTCATGAGGGCTGTCCTCTACCCTGTGACTCAGGGATCCAGAATCCTTCCATCTTGTGACATAGCCATGTCAACCTGTGGCTTCCAAGGTCTCTTATGACAGAGAATGAGAGGGATGGAGAAAGTTTAATGGCTTTTAACTGATCTGCTCAGGAAATGACATAAGTCATTGTCACTCCACAGGCTATCAGCTAGAATAGGTCAAATGGTCCCAGCCTCGTGGATGGGTGGCTAAGAAATGTAGAGAAGCTCGTGGAATACTCATAGAATAGTTGTCTCTGCCTCAGTGAATAATTGGGTTTAGTTGATGTACATTTAGTAAGTGAAATGAAACTGACTTGATCGATTTTTCAGATTCTAATCAATTCCTGAAGGTAATCCTGGAATAAGGAGCCATTTGACTAATTTGAATACCATCTATTTTTTTTCTCTTTTCCTAACCTCTGGTCCCATTGGTGAAAAGTTGGAGTTAGCTAATCAAAAGCTGTTCACATTTCCTTATTTTTTAAAGAAACAAGCACAAATTCTTCACCGTTAGCGCATTTATGTTTTTCCACAGACCACATGACGTGAAACACATACCGTGCAGAGAAAACAAAATGGTTTAGACAAAGGAAACCCAGCTATTCATGGACTAGGGCATTTTGGTCAATGACTGTAGACAGTCTTATTATTGGCAGGTATAATTATGATGGCTGCTAGTGTTTGGTTTGTTTTAATTTTCAAGTCTGTGGTAAAATTCTGGTTATGATGTGCTCTGGCAGACAGCAAACATGTTCTACATTGTGATCATGATGGCCATAGTCCTGCTGAGCTTTGGAGTGTCACGCAAAGCCATCCTTTCCCCAAAGGAGCCGCCATCTTGGACCCTCGCTCGAGATATCGTATTTGAGCCATACTGGATGATATATGGAGAAGTCTACGCTTCGGAGATAGATGGTGCGTAGGGGATTTTGCTATCACGCAGAAATTGAACCTTTGTAGATACTCAGAATAAAAAGGAAATTTGGAAAATAATCATCTGAATCCTAAAAATGTCAAAAACTTGTGGTATTCTGCTAAGTGAAGGTGCTAAATATTTGTCTATAGGACTGTGATTCACCTTATTTCTCATTCTTTTAAATTCTTTATTTGTAGTTTGTTCAAGCGACCCGTCTTGCCCTCCTGGATCTTTTCTTACTCCGTTCCTCCAAGCTGTCTACCTCTTCGTGCAATATATCATCATGGTGAACCTGTTGATTGCTTTCTTCAAGTAGGTTATTTTAACTAAATATGCTTATTTTATTTATTTATTTATTTATTTTTTATTATTATTATTTTTTTATTTTATTTTTTCCCCCCAAAGCCCCAGTAGATAGTTGTATGTCATAGCTGCACATCCTTCCAGTTGCTGTATGTGGGACTCGGCCTCAGGATGGACGGAGAAGTGGTGCCTCGATGCGCACCCGGGATCCGAACCCGGGCCACCAGCATTGCAGCGCGCGCACTTAACCACCAAGCCACAGGGCCGGCCCATTGCTTATTTTATTTAAATCAAAATGGGGGCAGGTATTTTGAGTAGTCTCACATGTACTTTGAGTATGTAACCTTTGATTTTTGTGTGTTCCCTGTTTTATGACTGTGGCTTTAAAATATGGGCATGAAACTATTGGTAGGAAGGGAGGAGAGCAAGAAAAGAGAAAAAATGAATGGAGAGAAAGTGTAGTGAAAGCAGAATGGAAAGAGATCATGCATTGTAATAAAGTAGTAAGATAGAATCATGGAAGAATAACAGTTGATGAGGTTGAAAGTTGGCTACGGAGTTCTCGATATCCTTTCTTCACTTGGGCTCCAAGTATATCTCATTCTCTGTTTTCTTCTATCTCACTTTTCACTTCCTCTCAGTCTTCTTTTCTGGATCATCTCCTTCTCCTCCACCTCTTAACACTGGAATGTCCCTGGGCCCAGACCTTGCTGGTCTTTTATTTATGCTTTGTTTGGTGATCTTGGTCAGTTTCCTGTATATGCTCACAAATTCCAATTTATATACCCAGCCCAGATCTCTTCCTTGAACTCCAGTCTTGTAAGCCAACTACCCTCTTCCATCACCAGTTCATTGTATACTAGAATTCTAAAATTTTAAATGTCCAGACTCTTCATTTCCCTTCTTTCCCAACATATACTTATTCTAGTATTGTAGTCTTTTCCAAATCTAGGGAGAAAACCACAGTTTCTGTTCAAGCTCCATCTTTCCAGTTGTTCAGAGCAAAAACCTTGGAGTCATTCTTGATGCCTCTTGTACTTCCACCTCTAAACTGTCAAGAACGCCTGTTGACTCTACCTTCAAATAGATCATCAATCCAACCACCTCTTACCACCCCACTGCTACCACAGAGCCTCCTAATTTCTTTCTCTGCTTCTAACTTTGGCCCCTAAATTCTGTTGTCAACACAGTAGCGTTAATGACCCTTTAAAAATACACATCAGAGGATGTCACTCCTCTGCTCCAAACCCTTCAGTGGCTCCCCATTCCCCTCTGGGTAAAAGTCGAAGCTCCTACAGCGACCTAGAGGGCTCCATGTATTCTGGCTTCCCCGCTCCTTCTCAAATCACACTACTCTTCCCCTCGCCCATTCTTCGCCAAACATGCTGGCCTCTCACACTTTTTCAAACAACACAGCTGTGTTTGTACTTGCTGTTCCCTAATTCTAGAATGCTCTTCCCCCAGATATCAGTGTAGTTCATTCCCTCATCTGCTTCAAGTCTTTGCTCAAATGGCCTGACCTAAGGATGATATTTAAAAATTTAGCTGTCTTTCCAGTTTGGCTTTGTTCTTGGCACACTTTGTACTCCTTACTCTTCTGTCTTCATATTCACTCATTTATGTATGCAAATATATTTTGTAATTTATTTATATATTATGTTCTTCTGTTTATCTTGCTCCTCTACTGGAATATCAGCTCCACAAGGACAAGTGTTTTGTTTTTTTTGTCTTTTTTGCTCATGAATTTATCCCAAACACCAAAAAGAGTGCCTGGCACATATTTGTTTGATGGATGAAAGAAATCAAGTGAGGTGCTGGGAAGAAACTAGTATTTTCTGAATGCTTCTAATATGCCAGGCACTGTACTAGGTATTTTATTCATTGAATGTCTCACTGAAGGGAGAAAGGTAAGACAAGGGAAATCAATGCATGGAATCTAAGTAAAGAAAGTAAAGAAGATAAAGGCTGGAGGAAGGCAAAATAAATCAGAATACTTAAAAAAATGTTGCATATATATGGGGAAGACATACCTTCTTGCTTGTTACAAGGTTATATGATAGCTGTCATCTTTTTCAGCCACACCATTTTATGATATTATAACATTTACTGGTGTTTAGTTAGCATAGCTATTTTTTTTGACATTTCAAATACTATTGAGTGGGTATGAGATTTTTGTTTCTCAAAAATGGCAAGTGTCGAAAGAGAGGTTGAAAAATCCTCTCATAGACCAATCTTCTCACTTTAGATACGAACACACTGAGGCCCAAACAAACTGAGCACCCCAGATCTGACTACTTGTCCAGGGGCCCTTTCTAGATTCTCTGTACCAATAATTACAAGGAACCTGAAATACAGTACACCTTGAAGATCGCTACCTGCTGGTGGACAGGCTGTAGTCACACTTGGAGTGACGGTAGCACGTCATCTTGGTGGTTCTGAAACTTGATGATGCGTGAGAATCATCTGGAGAGCTTGCTGAGACAGATTGCTATATAGTGTCCACCGCTAGAGTTTCTATTCGGTAGTTCTGGGCTAGGGAATTGTGTTTCTGACATGTTCTCAGGTGATGCTAATGCTGCTGGTTCAGTGACCACGCTTTGAGAACTACTGTTAAAACCCAATTATCTATGTTTCTATCATCTACTTTACGGACTCTGTGACATTCCCTCCTCCTCTTATCCTAAGCTAGCTTTCTCTGGGATAGTTCTTGTTCATTCTCTTTATCATTGCTCGTTTAAGGTTGCCTGTATTTTTATTTGCTAAGTTTGGCTGCCCTACTCAAGAACTACTCCGCCATCTTTCTCTAAAGAAACTAAATTTTATATTAGCCTAAGCAAAATGTTAAGATGGACATTCCACTGTGCCCTCCCCCCATATCATGTTACAGACTTATAGTTAAGTAGTTAGGGATGATATGTTGTTTTAGAATAACTGTACCACCCACCACAACTTCCATTGCAAGTTCTATAGTATCAGTATTTACTGTACTATATGCATAACACAATTGATGTAATTAAAGGGAAAATACAAGGGGACCTACCAATAAGGGGTAACTTTCATTATAAAGTTAATCTAAATAATTTACCTAGCTTCTAAATAGAAGCCCTGCTTATTGATTTATTTTAGGATGAATTGATTCTTCTTATCTGTCTCTTCTTCATTAATATCTTTTCTTTTTTTTTTTTTTTTTGTGAGGAAGATCAGCCCTGAGCTAACATCCATGCTAATCCTCCTCTTTTGTTTTTTGCTGAGGAAGACCGGCTCTGAGCTAACACCTGTTGCCAATCTTCCTCCTTTTTTTTACCCCCAAAGCCCCAGTAGATAGTTGTATGTCATAGTTGCGCATCCTTCTAGTTGCTGTATGTGGGACGCAGCCTCAGCATGGCCGGAGAAGTGGTGCGTCGGTGCGCGCCTGGGATCCGAACCCGGGCCGCCAGTAGCGGAGTGCGCGCACTTAACGCTAAGCCACGGGGCTGGCCCCATTAATATCTTTTCGTTTGGTTGTTTTAACTAGGATTATTCTAACAGTTTTCACATTTGACGTTAGGAAAATCTCTTCGTAAGGTTGATGATATAGAGGAACATTAAAGCTATTTCTCGTGAATGATGAGTTATAGACTGAAAAGAACTTCTCATGTGAGAAGAGATGGTGAACCGAGAAGTGTGTTAAGTTCCAGAGGGCAGTTTCTGCTCGTTGCATTTAAAATGGTAGCATATTCTTCTCTGATTGTAATTTCTACTTTTTGCTTATTATTCTGATTAGCATATTTTATTATAGAAAGTGATTAATGTATTTTGTTTGGTGTAAGAGGAATTAAAAGTGCAATGGATATTATTTTTATTGGCTAGCTGCTGGTAATGTCAGGTGAATCAATCATAAAAGTTAAAAAATAAAGAATCTAGGGGCTGGTCCGGTGGCGTAGCGGTTAAATTCACACACTCCGCTTCAGCAGCCCAGGGTTTGCAGGTTCGGATCCCGGCGTGGACTGATGCACTGCTTGTCAAGCCATGCTGTGGCAGCATCCCATGTAAAGTAGAGGAAGATGGGTACGAATGTTAGCCCAGGGCCAATGTTCCTCAGCAAAAAAAAGAGGAGGATTGGCAATGGATGTTAGCTCAGGGCTAATCTTCCTCACCAAAAAAAAAAAAAAGAAAGAAAGAAAAAGAAAGAATCTAACTATTGTGTTTCAGGGTTCCATATTAAAACGTTGTCTCTCTCTTACTTCAACTTACAGTAATGTTTACATAGAAATGAAATCCATTTCCAATAAATTGTGGAAATACAATCGCTATCGCTACATCATGACCTACCACGAGAAGCCTTGGCTGCCCCCACCTTTTATCCTGCTGAGTCATGTGAGTCTCCTCCTTCGCCGTCTTTGCTGTCATCGAGCTCCAAATGACCAAGAAGAGGGAGACGTTGGATTAAGTAAGTTTTCATTGGTGGGGCAGGAAGTAGAGAGTAAAGAATGGAGATCTAAAGTGAAGACACACTGAGCATTGCCAGTTACATTCAGGGTGCAGGATGGAAGGCTCTGGGAGTTAACTGACAGTAGGATATCAGGAGGACCTAGGTCTAGGTAAATACATTGATCTCATTACGTGGCCTGGTACCTTTTGCCAAGATTAACTGATACTTTGAAAGAAAGGAATAGGTAGGAACGGAATCTCTGCTTGAAAGTGTAAAGGCCTTATGTCTCCTGGAAAACCTGTGTTTTCTCTGCTTACCTGGGAATTCATCAGAATAGCTCCTAGAGAGTAGTCACAGTGACCCATACTCATTTCCCTGTTGTTGAAGATGGAATCCAAATAGAAAGGAGTTACAGAGGGCCTTGTGGTCTAAGGGAAATAGATAAGCAAGACTTTGCTTGACTTATTAACCCGAGTCATGGTTCTCTGGTTCTCTAATCTATTGAGTATGAAGGTGATTCTGAATGGACATTTCATATTTTCAGGAACTTCAACTCAGGATGCATAACTGTGGATTCTCATTTTACTTGTTTTATTTTTTTTTGCAAAGCTTATGTCTACATATTTTGAGATTTTCCTAGTTCATTTTGCTTACTCGTATCTTGACTGCAGGATATGACTGTCACACTAATTGTCATAAGAGTACATTCCTTGTTGTGGTTTTACAGATCTTCTGTAGTTCCTCTCAAGCAATTCCACAACTGGTACTGGGCCCATTTCTAGATAATTCCTAGGTATAGAGGAAGTGGGTGGCATAAATCCATGGTCTTTTATCCCAATTTTTAAATAAAAAGTGCCTCTGAAAATGAAAAGTCTTTTTCTTCCTAAGAAGGGGAAAGAGTCATTTGGGCAGAAGAGGCTGATGAGACTACTATGAAGCCATTTATTCTCTTTATCCCACGTAGTGTCAATATTCATTGATTTGGATGCGGAAATTGTAATGTGTTTGATTACAGGGTACCGCTCTAGCCCCAACTAGGGATTTACTTCATTTATGGTGTGTGTACTATATTATTATTCTAAAACTAGAAAAGAAAAATTCTAAGTTCTAAAATACACCTGGTTCCATGAGTTTCAGATAAGGGATTGTAGACTATTTATACATTTGGGTGGGCCCTAGGGGGGCAGGTGTTACTACAAGGTTGACAGGGTGATATGCTTTTGCTCCTGGTAGTTGTCTGTAAGTATTTTTCTCCTCTTGAGTCACTTTGAAGATTTATTTTTCTTTTCCATTTCTTCCCCTGAAGAGATTAAGCCTTTATAAGGAAGCCAAAGCACAACTCAAGTTAATTTGTGATTTTTAGGGTTCCAATAGAGAGCCATCTGAGGCATTGGCTTCAGAACCATTGCAACCTAACAGTAGAGTGAGAGATCCTGGAATTAACTGGGATTTGGCCAGATTTCCTAGCACTGTACCAAAGCACTTTTCCTGGGCTCACCTTGATCTGGGCTTATAGGACTATTCTGGTATAAAACTCAAGTAAATTTTCTGATGGATAGAGGAGCATTCACACCAAGCTTTGAAAAATTCTTCAATTTTTGTGAGCCTGTGTCCAACTCTCTGTATCGAGGATCAAGACGTTTGCATACGGGGCAGCGGTGCCACCTGGCGGACAGTCGTGAGAGAGCTCCACATAGGCAAGCTGCACCTGTCACTGGAATTGCTCTGTGGGTCGTTTGCTCTCAGGAATCCAGAGAAGGCTCAAGTCACCACAGTTATCAAGTTTATTGCTCATAGGAGATTCTTTAATGCAAACAGACATTTAGGGCTGGTGGGGATCAGAGATACTGGATTTTTTTAGTCTTTGAAAGATTCTTCCACATCATAAAATCAGAAAATGTTATGCCCTTGTGTTGTGAACATATAATATGGCTGAATATTATTTTCTTTTAGCCATTTTTGTCAATTTAAAATCAATATTTTTGTCTCTCATTTTATTGGAAAATAATGGAACATTTGCATTTCTAACGGTTCTGTTTTGCCTAATTTAAGTGAAATGATTGAAGGCAGAGAACTTTCCAATTTTACCCTTTTTGCAACACCATGTTTGTATTTTCCAAGTAATAGAAACTTGCTCAAAAGATGATATATTTTTCTGTTAGGTCAGAGTGAGAGCTGAGGTGATAGACCGAAAGTGGGTGCCGAGATTTGATGTAGGATTGCATTAGCTTCATAATGTCACAAAATGATGTCTTTTTCAAAAAGATTATAACTATTTATTGAGTGCTTACACTGTGCCAAACACTGTCCTAATCACTTTACAGGCACTTTAATCCTCAAAATAACACAACCGTGTGTTAGAGACCGTCACGATTCCCATTTTACAGAAAGGAAAAGAGGCACCAGGAGGTCAGGACCCGCTCAGGTCACCACTGCATCACTCTGGCCACACTTCATCCCGCATGCAGCTCTCTGCTCGTCAAGAGCCCGGCCAGCTCCTGGCCGTCTCTACCGCAGTCAAATGATGTGTCTTTCAATGAGTTAATTACAATTATCTCAGGGACAGTGTATAGCCTCAATTGGCCGTGACTGGTAATAATGTCTCTTTTTTCAATAGAAGAACTTAGTATATGAAAACTCAGTATATATAGATATAAACTCAGGGTAACAAAGTAAAACTTTCTTACACTTACTGGATTAATTTCAGCAGACTTTGACTTCTCACCTTGATTTTAACCTATAGGTTGCTTATTGTCATTTTAATGGATAAAACAGTTGGCAAGGAAAAAAAAGACAGCCAGATTCTTTCCCCAAATGCGGATAAATACAGTCCTGCATCGCATAACGATGTTTCAGTCAATGACAGACCACATATATGATGGTGGTCCCATAAGATTAGTACATATAGCCTAGGTGTGTAGTAGGCTATACCGTCTAGGTTTGTGTAAGTACACTCTATGATGTTTGCACAACGACAAAATTGCCTAATGATACGTTTCTCAGAACATATCTCTGTCGTTAAGCGACGTCTGTATAGTGAGTTTTTGTTAATGTGTAGAAACATTCTAACCTACGAAAATATTGAAGATAAAGTGTCTGTTCCACATGAATCATCTTCAAATTCCTACATCTGTTTGTAGAACAAATAGGAAAGACCCAGACTGGTGTTTCCAGTTGTTTCTACAAACTATTTCCCAGTTAATATTATAGGAGTGTGGTGTGACAAGGCAGCAAACTTTTATCACACAAGCTACAGTTTATTGATTTTCAATACAAGTGGAAGAAAAGCCACTCATACACTGCATCAGCTATGGAGGGTGAATAATGATTCTTTTTATATACCATACTTATTTCCACAGAACTCTACCTGAGTAAGGAGGATCTGAAGAAACTTTATGATTTTGAAGAACAGTGTGTGGAAAAATACTTCCATGAGAAGATGGAAGGTCTGAATTGTAGTTGCGAAGAACAAATCCGAATGACATCAGAAAGGTACAAGATATGTATATTTTCCACCCCCAAACTGCTACCTCAACCCGATTCTACTAGAATGTCTAAGGAAAGTAAAAAGATTTACTTGCAAAACCCAGGGGATTGGGTTCTCTAAAATTTTCTCTAGTAGCATGTGATATTCATGTCATCAATGCACGTTTATTAGCATCTGCTGTGTTCCAGGCAGCCTTCTAGTTACTGGAGATAAGTGGTAAATAAGAGACAAAGGTCCCTGCCTTCACAGGACTTACATTCTAGCGCGTGCATGTGGAGGAGTGAGGGGGATGGAGGACAAAAAAATATATGTAATTTAATGTCAGACAGTAAAAGAGTGATGAAGAAAAATAAAGTAGTATAAGAGGATAGAAAATGATGGTGGCGGGGGGTCTGCAGAGTTGGAGATTGGGTAGGACCATTTGGGGTAGCCTGCTGGTGAAGGAAGGTCACTCAAGGCATTTGAGGAGGAGAAACCTGAGGGAGGCGGGCCAGGCAGAGACGTCTGGTGGGATGGCGCATCTGGCCGAAGGAACAGCAGAGGTGGACGCCCGAGGCAGCAAGGGGTGTCCCGGAGCGGGAGGCAGGTCCGGAGGAGAGAGTGCAAGGCGTTGGTTGCGCTGGGAGTTGTAGAGTTCTCGGGGCACCTGACCAGCACGTGTACGTTGGGGTGGATGGCAGCCTCACTGAAGCGGGTGAAGGGCGAATAGAAGTGGAGACTGCAGTTACGGACAGCTTTTGAAAGAAGTTTTCCGGTGAAGGGAGGTTGAGGTTCTTCTGTTTTGTTTTGTTTCATGTGGAGAGAACAAAATAAATGTCTTTGTTCCTGGAAATGATTCACCAGCAAGAGAGAAACTGCAGGAGCAGGAGGGAGGAGGCGACTTGCTGAAGTGAAGGGGTCGAAAAGGGGGTTGATGGAGGGCTTGCCCCCCAAGCAGGGGGCCGGGGGGACTATGGATAGTGTGCAAGGGATGAAGCTGGAGGTGGGAACGCGGTTCTCATGGCACTCGTAGCTGACAGTGCCTGGGGGTATGTGTGATTTGGGGGGTCGGTGCAGGGAGGCCATTCAGAGGTGTGAGGAGAGAGGAGATGATGTGTTGGAGAAAGTGAACATATGCGGAAACTGTGGTAGGATCAAAGCTATTGGGGATGTACTGCTAATTGTGGGTGCATAACATTGTGTTAGAGTATGGGAGACTGCATGTGATTATATGCATTGTAAAAATTTAGATATAATTGACATATAACATTAGTTTCGTGTATGCAACAGAATGATTTGATATTTGTGTATATTGGAAAATGATCACCACGATAAGTCTAGTTAACATCCATCATCACACATAAGTACAAATTTTTTTTCTTGTGATGAGAACTTTTAAGATCTACTCTCTTACCACCATTCAAATATACAATACAGTATTATTAACTATAGTCCCCATGATTATATGCATTTTTGTGTGTGTGTGTGTGTGTGTTTGTGTGTGTGAGTGAGGAAGATTGGCCCTAAGCTAACATCTGCCAATCCTCCTCTTTTTGCTGAGGAAGACTGGCCCTGGGCTAACATCCATGCCCATCTTCCTCCACTTTATGTGGGACACCACCACCGCAGGGCTCGCCAAGCGGTGCATTGGTGGGCGCCTGGGATCTGAACAGGTGAACCCCGGGCCGCCGCAGCGGAGTGCACGCACTTAACCGCATGCGCCACCAGGCTGGCCCCTATATGCATTTTTTAAAATACAGAATTGCTTTCGTAACTGGAAACAAATTGACAGAAGTTAGATGTGTTCCTTCATTTTCGAATATACATGGACTTGACTATAAAATGTTATACCTAATTATGCATGTATTTTTTCCGATGTCCAAATAGATGGTGAGTCCTTAAATATGGCGTTATTTAAAACTGAATCACATTAAGAACTTTCTAAATGGTTCATTATCAGCCTAAATTGTATTTCTGGACTTTTCTATTGATACCATATTTATGTAAATATGTTTAGGTAGCTGATTGAATTTCAGGTTAAATTTTAATATTGAGAAAAAATTGAATATCAAATAGATATTTGTGAACCCATAAAATTCTATTTTACTTAAATAATATCCTTAGGCCATAGGTCTATGAGCTACCCTTTCCCTCTTCCAGACATTCTGCCTCCTTTATAGCTGTTCTCATTGAGTCCTGTGGGTCAGCCTGGTTCTCAGTTTTGTATGAAACATATACCCAGATAGGAGTTTACGGAGCCGGGATGAAGTCCTGCTTCTGTCACTTATAGCTATGTGTACTTGGGCAAATTTACTCTGGGTCTTTGTTTTCTCATCTGTAAAATGGACACAAAAATAGACCTACCTCTTGGAGTTGTGGGGATTACATGAGATAATGCAGATGGACTCTGTGGCAGAGTGCTGATAGATAGTAAGAGTCCAATGAAAGTTATTATTTAAAAATGGGTTCCAAAATTTGCGAGTATAATTTCTTTTTAAATACAAATTCCCTTCTAAACCTTAAGAAAAAGGGAAAATAAGATGGGATCAAGACAGCTCTCCCACCTCCTGCCCAAGTTATGAACTGGGACAAGGTCATGGAGAGCCCATTACTTCACGCTATAGACTAAGGAAGGGTTTTAGGTGGTCAGTGACGTGGGCAGATTTGCCTTCTAGGCAGATTCCTTCAGTTACCGTGTGGATTCGAGGCATCACCAGTGGAACCAGGGAGACCACTTGAGAGATTGATGCAGCAGCAGGATGAATCCCAAGGACTAGCCTATTAGTGGGATTGAAAGGGGCATATCTTAGTCCGCTCAGGCAGCTGTAACAAAATACTGCAGCCTGGGTGGTTTATAAACAGCGGAAAATTATTGCTCACAGTTCTGGAGGCTGGAAGTGTGAGATCAGGGTGCCAACATGGTCAAGTGAGGGCCCTCTTCTGGGTTGCACACTTCTCTTTGTATCCTCACATGGCAGAAGGGGCTAGGGAGCTCTGTGGAGTCTCTGTTATAAGAGCACTAATTCCATTCATGAGGGCTCCACCCTCACGACCTAATCACCTCCCAAAGGCCCTACCTACTAAAACCATCACCTTTGGGGGGTAGGATTTCAATATATGAATTTTGGGGGGGACACAAACATTCAGACCGTAGCAGAGAGGATGAATAAAGGCATATTTAGAAAGGACAATTCGTGAGGTGCATTAGGGATAGGATGTAGAACTGGGGGAGAGGATAGAGTCCAGGATGACTCTCAGATCTGTAGCAAGGGTGCTTAGGTAAAAGATAGCACCACCAAGATAAAGAATGTACAAAATGCATGGCCACAGCGGGTGCCGGGGTGGGGTGGGGTGGGACAGCAATGAGTTTTAGATTTGTTGAGGCTGAGATTCCAGTGGCACATTTAGCCAGAGATGTCTGGTAGGCTTGAGGTGTATGAATCTGAAGCCCTGAGGCAGATTTTGAACTGGACGGGGAGATTTGGGATTCATCTGCTTGTTGCAAGAAAATACAACTATGACAGAGGAAGCGATTATGCCTAGGAAGCAAGTAGAATGAGGAAACTCAGTGGGCTGAGGGTCAGACCCTGAGAGGTGCCAACACCTATATAAAGGACCGAGGAAGAGGAGCTCATGGGGCAGACTGAAAAGAATTGACCAGAGGGATATAAGGAAAACTAGGAGAAGGTAATATAATGAGTCAAGTGAATGCAGAGTGAAAACTTGAGAACTGGATACTCACAGACAACTACTTCAATAACAACAAGAATAACAACAACAATAATAATAAAAACCCTAACACCAGTACTCATCATATACCATTATATTTTTCTTGAATTTTTTTCTTGGGATTCGAGTAGAGAAGGATTAGAAGGTAGATGGATATGTAGCTTCTGAAAAATATTCTGGATGCTTTTAAGGGCTCTAGAATTTGATTATGAAGCTTGAATTTAACTTCAAAACATAATCAATTCATTTCCCCCTTGATAGAGCTGTCTCACCAGCCCTCTTTTTACATGATTGTCCTTGTTGAGGTCATTCTGGGGAGCTCATAATGAGGTATGGGAGAGAGGGAAGAATGTTTTCCGGCGGTAGCTGAGCGGTAGTTTGAAGAGGGAGGAAAGGGAGATTAGGAGGATATTTGCATGTTTGCCTCCCGTTGTAGAAGAGCTCACCCATGTCCTTACAGAATTAAGTGAGTTGTGAAAGTGGAAAAAGAGAACATATTAAGGCTGTTTTAGGTCTTACTTTTTCTATTTGGAATGCTGGCTACTTTTTGACCCTGGTAGTGTAAGCCAGCATTTCCCTCCCTCGATTCTGTGGAGTAGGATGTTAATTGGGTATTTTTCCATATTAAGCATGTGTGGGTATGTTATAATTGGGAAATGCTACATTTTTAAAAAAGTTTAAATACTTTAACATAATGCACATTGTGACTCAGTAGCGAGTTATAGTTTGAGCAGGTCCTATCATTATTTCGCTGTGAAACCTTATTGAGGAACATTTGTAAACACCTCCCAGCATGGGAAACGTTGGTGTAATTCATTTAGTGCTTCACAGGACTCTAGGACCCAAAAGAACTTTGCCTAGATCCCCGAGTTGCTGAGAGGTGCTAGAGGGCAGTGGTTGAGGCCAGCGAGTATGGACTCAGACTATCTGGGTTTGAAACCTCACTATCGTGACCGTGTGACTGGTCATGTGACCTAACCTCTTTTCATGAAAGGGATAATAGAAATGCCTACCTAATAGAGTTGTCATGTGGATTAAATAAAATAATAACCCGGAGCCTTTGTAAAATGCCTGGCACATAGTGAGCACTCAGTGAGTATTATGATTATCATGATGATTATAATTATGCTTGTTATAATCTCATTTTAAAATATCTTGTCCAAAGGCGCACAATAAAACAATACTGGTCTTCCCTCCACCCTCAAACCTTGCAAAGAGGAAACTAGAATTATAAGAATTTATTTTACATGTCAGAATGACTAAAAGGCTAGATTAAATTAATGTAGTTGGTGGTTGAGGAATAGAATTAAAATATGTTTCCCAGGACATTAAGCTTTAGAAAATAAATGTCTGTAAAAGCAAGAGAACCTGATTTCGGGTTACCAGGTTATTTGTCTAACTGGTCTCTATTGTGGCTTGTTACCTGTCGCTGTGAATCGTTGCTGGTTTCTATTGTATCCATTTGCTGCTAATGGAACTTAATGAGTCTCCATTACTGTTGTTCAGACTGTACTGTTTTTGAATTAGATGAAACAGTGCACTAGATGGAGAGGCTCTAATTAAGCATATTTGGAAGGGAATATACATATATTTTGTGCTCTTTCACTCATCATCCTTGCCAATTCTAGTTTTGCAGGTTCCAGAAGGTCAGGAAGCATTTATTAAGCCTCTATTGAGTTATAGAAGTTGAATTCTATAGCAGAAGCAAGAAAGAGAGGGTTCCACCCACATAGGTGATAATAAAAATGGAAAATAGCACCCTCTTTATCCTTTAATTCCTGTCTGCAGAGCCTTCAGAAAGAAGAAGTGGAAGATTTCTCAATCCATGTGACTTGAGATATATTCTAGAGAGGGGATGTCTGACACTCTTTTGGGAAGTGCTTGCTACAGCTGAGTGCTAATCTCTTCGTGGTGTGATCACTGGCCCTCCCAGCCCCCAAATAAGACTCGGGGTCGTTGTTTTATTTCTGCATGTGAAATCTGCATGTCGTTTCAGCCGTGAAACTGTTGGTTAGATTCCCTCCCTTGCTGGTTTTCACTTTGTTCCCGTTTATCAAAGATTTTCTTTATTAAGAAATTGGAAAGTATATTCCCACCTCCAAATAAAAGAATGAAACAGGGGAAGTAAGGCAAGAAAAATGATATCATAAGCCAGAACCCACTGTAAAAATTTTGGTCTTTTTCTATTTAGTCTTCTATATATTTTTAGTTAAAATTATACGTTTGTATTTTGTTTCCTCCTCCTTACACATCAAAAACATTTCTTCAAATAATTAAACATTCTTTGTAAATATATTTTAACTTTTATTGTTTCTCTACTTACAAAGTTTTAATACCAAATTTAAAAGTGTATAATGCAGAACATAACAGACATCCACATCCCTACTCCTACCACGAGAAATAGGCAAAGAAAATTACTATCAACCATACAAGCATGATTTTTTTAATTGAGGTAAAATTGGTATGTAGCATCGTATAGGTTTCAGGTGTACAACATTATAATTCGATATTTGTATACACTTCAAAGTGATCATCACCCACTGTAAGTCTCGTTTCTACCCGTCACCATGTAATTAGCCCCTTCACTCATTTCCCCCACTACCTGACCCCCTTCCCGTCTGGTAACGCCCAATCTGTTCTCTGTATCTGTGAGCTTGGTTTTGTTTTGTTTGTTTGGTTGGTTTTTTATGTTCCACATATAAGTGAAATCATGTGGTATTTGTCTTTCTCTATCTGACTTTTAATGGCTGTATAGTATTCTGTCTCATAATGTAATGAATATCTGTCTGCCTTAGCAGAGTGAAATTACAGCTTCTTTTTATATGTTGCCTAATTGAATGTCTCAATGTTGCTTCCTTGTCAACGTTGAGTCATTTTAATCTTTTTTTTTTTTTAATTTGTCAGGCTAAAAATATGTTGTTACAATGTAGATGAACTCATTGTTGTCAACTTGTATTTCTCTGCTTACCTAATGAGATTGAATATTTTACGGTGTTTCATTATCTTTTGTATTTTATCTTTTGTGAATTATGTCCTTTGGAATCTTTGTATTTTTTTCCTCAACAATTTGTAAAAGCCTTAGATTTATTAAGGGATGCAAACACCTCATCATATTTGTTAGAATAGTTTCCAATTTATTTTTTGTCTCAAGATTTTGTATTATATTTTCATGAGTACCAGTTTCTTTTTATGTAACCAAATCTGATATATTTTGTAATTGATTCTAGTGACTGTTAAGTTTAGATAACTGTATTAGTTTCCTAGGGTTGCCATAACAAAGTACCAAAAAGTGGGTGTTTTACAACAACAGAAATTTATTGTCTTTCAGTTCTGGAGGCTAGAAGTCCAAAATCAAGATGTTGACAGGGCTATGCTTTCTCTGATGGCTCTAGCAGAGAATCTTTCCTTGCCTCTTCTAAGCTTCTGGTGTTTGCTGGCAATCCTTGGTGTTCCTTGGCTAGTAGATACACCACTCTAGTCATAGGGTGGTCTTCTCCCTGTGTATCTTCATATCATCTTCCCTCTGAGTCCAAATTTCCCCTTTGATAAGGATACCGGTCATATTGGCGTAAGACCCAGCCCAATGACCTCATTTTAACTTAATTACCTCTGTAAAGACCCTATCTCCAAATAAGGTCATATTCTGAGAGTACTGGGGGTTAGGACTTTAACGTATCTCTTTTGGGGGACACAAAACAAAACCATCCCCATACAGAGATATATACAGATAAATATTAACCAACATTTTCTTTATTCTTTCTCTCTCTTTCTCTAAATGAAATCAATTGTTACATTTAATTTGACTCTACTTTCGCAATTTGCTTTTGTACTTGCATAGCTGAAGATGTCTTGTGTTGTTTTTATATGAATCAGTGGCTGGACCTCATAATTTTGGGTTAAAGTATTCAAAATAATTTTAAAAATTTGCCTCAGGCTTTCTCTGAATGTAGGTATCTTAATATGTGTTTTGTTTGAAATTTGGGAAGCCTGTTTGTACTGAAGACTTGGAATTTTTTTTAAAGATCTATACTTTTTTTTTCCAATTACATATTTGATTATTGATTCTGTTCCTATCATTCTGGTTTCTTCCTCAAGATCTCCTTTATAGCACAGTGCTTGCTGATAGGAGGTATTCAAATGTTTGTCCTGTAAATTAATGAATATATGAATGAAGACAAGTGGGCTGATTGATGAGATGATTGCAGGGTAATTGGCAGGACGCTGGAAATACGGTTCTGAAACACTAGAGAGAAATAAGGGCTAGAAATGTAGATTTGTAATTTTTCTTCCTTGAGGTGATAGTGGGAATTATAGGAGTGGGTGAGATCACCTGCAATAAGAGTATATGTTGAAGAGAGAAGGAGGCAGAAGACAGATCTACCTTTGGGAAGCAGCTTAGGCTGAAAGATGGAGGTGGGGCAGGAGGAGAATAAGGCAAATTCCCACCGGCTTAATGTGTTTATTGGTTTTCTCCCTCCCTTCGCCATTAGGGTTACAGAGATGTACTTCCAACTGAAAGAAATGAATGAAAAGGTGTCTTTTATAAAGGACTCCCTACTGTCTTTGGACAGCCAGGTGGGACACCTGCAGGACCTCTCTGCCCTGACAGTGGATACCCTAAAAGTCCTTTCTGCTGTTGATACCTTACAAGAGGACGAGGCTCTCCTGACCAACAGAAAGCATTCTACTTGCAGAAAACTTCCCCACAGCTGGAGCAATGTCATCTGTGCAGAGGTTCTAGGCAGCATGGAGATCTGTGGGGAGAAGAAATACCAGTATTATAGCATGCCCCCTTCTTTGCTGCAGAACCTGGCCAGAGGCCGGCAATCCCCAAGAATGCAGAGCAGGCTCCTTCTTGAGACTACAGACAGTCAGAGAGAGACTTCAAACATAAGAGATGACCAGGAAGAGCAAGAAACGGAAAATAATATAGTTGCTTCTGGGGTTAACAGGCAACCACGCCGAAAGTATGGCCAATTTCTCCTGGTCCCTTCTTATCTAAAGCAAGTTCCTTTTTCTGTAGAAACTGACTTGCCCCTGTCCGGACAATCTGGGAAATCAGGTACAGATGTTCTGGCAACCGAACAAGTCACCCAGAGTGAGGTCCCTGTTCATCTGACTTGGCCGACCCCAGTTGTCTCAGCCCAGGGCTCAGTGGCTGAACCCAAGGAGCACTGTGAGCCAATCGCTCAGATACCAGCCAGACAAGACAGGGGAGAACAAGTTATACCCACTTTGGTTCGTACACCTGCACCCATGAAAATGACCTCCCTCCCTTCCCAAGCTGAGAGCATGCAAACTGGAGGTGGATATGTGAACTGGGCATTCTCAGAAGGTGACGAAACTGGTGTGTTTAGCATCAAGAAAAAATGGCAAACCTGTCTCGCCTCCACTTGTAACAATGACTCCAGTCAGAGTGAACAATGCCAGAGGCAGATCTGGGGCAGATCCCTATCTGATGACTCAACAAGATCGGCCCAGAGTAGTGATTGCTCAGAGGTGGGACCATGGCTCCAGCCAAGCACATCCTTGTGGATCAATCCTCTTCACAGAGACAGGCCCTTCAATAGAAGTCATAGTTTGAGATTACACAAGGAGGACAAGTTGAAGTTCTATAACATTAAAAGTAAGAAGTAACATTTTTTAAAACCAGTATTGAATTCTTTGCATTGCTACCCTTTTTAAAAAGTCTGTGACTTTTGGATCCAGCCTGATGGCGTAGTGGTTGAGTTCACGTGCTCCACGTTGGCTCCCCGGGGTTCGCAGGTTCAGATCCTGGGCTCAGACCTATGCACCGCTCATCAAGCCATGCTGTGGCGGTGTCCTATATACAAAATAGAGGAGGATGGGCACAGATATTATCTCAGGGCCAATCTTCCTCGCCAAAAAAAAAAAAAAAAGAAAAAGTCTGTGACTTTTGACTGCATTCTCATTTTCCCCATTCTCTCAGTCTTTTCTGTAAAACTAAATGGTTCCCTGTACCATCTTAAACTTTCTCATGCAAACCATTTCCCTTACAGAGCTTTCAAGATCCTCAGAGATAGGGCCGTCAGCATGGATCAAAGCAAAAATGCTAACCAAGGATAAGAGATTGTCAAAGAAAAAGAAGAAAACAAAAGGACTACAGGTGCCAGTAAGTGTCACAAAAGTGCCAGGTACACAAAATAGCATTGTACTGGAAGAAGTGAAGATATAAATTTGAGGATCATCAGAGTGGATGTGCCATAATTCATTTATCAGCTCACATGTTGAAGGACATTTGTGTTATTTTTGGTTTTTGGCTATTCCAAACAAAGCTGTTATGAACATTTGTGCATCAGTCTTTGTGTGGACATATATTTTAATTTCTCTTTGGTAAATCTTTAGGAGTAGAATGTCAGAGTCATATGGTAAGTATGTAATTTTACAAGAAACTTCCAAACTGCTTTCCAAAGTGGTTGTACCATCTTACATTCCCACCAGTTTCTACGTAGTAGTTTGTGAGCGTTCCAGCAGTCCACATCCTCATCAATCCGTAGTGTGCTCAGTCTTTTTAATTTTAGCCAAATTAGTGGGTGTGTAGTGGTATCTTATGTTGGTTTCATTTGCATTTCTATAGTGACTCGTGCTGCTAGGTATCTTTTCAAGTGCTTATTTGCCATCCATATATCTTTTTTGGTGACATGTCTGTTCAAATCTTTTGTCCATTTTAAAAATTGGGTTGTCTTATTATTGAGTTGTAAGAATTTTTTTATATATTCTAGATATAAGCCCATTGTTGGATATATGTTTTGCAAATATTTTCTTTTGCTTGCTTCGTACTTTTTATAAATGTCCTTTGAAGCACATACCTTTTTTATTTTGATGAAGTCCAATGTTTGATCTTTTTCTTTTTTTTTTTTAAATTACTAATTTTACTGCTTCACTTGAACAGAGACATTCTTTTTTTTTTTTTTGTGAGGAAGATCAGCCCTGAGCTAACATCCGTGCTAATCCTCCTCTTTTTGCTGAAGAAGACTGGCTCTGAGCTAACATCTATTGCCAATCCTCCTCCTTTTTTTCCCCCCAAAGCCCCAGTAGATAGTTGTATGTCATAGTTGCACATTCTTCTCATTGCTGTATGTGGGACACGGCCTCAGCGTGGCTGGAGAAGCGGTGTGTCGGTGTGCGCCCGGATCCGAACCCGGACCTGCCAGTAGCAGAGCACGCGCACTTAACCGCTAAGCCATGGGCCGGCCCTGATCTTTTTCTTTTATAGTCTATGCTTTTTGTATCATATTTAAGAAAATTTGCCAAGATCACTGAGATTTTCTCTTCTGTTTTCTTCTAGGAGTTTCATAGTTTTTGCTCTTATATTTAGGTCTAGCATCCATTTTGAGTTAATTTTTGTGTAGTCATGTGCTGCATAATGATGTTTCGGTCAACGATGGACCATATATACGATGGTGGTCCCATAAGATTAGTACCGTATAGCCTAGGTGTGTAGTAGGCTATACCATCTAGGTTTGTGTAAGTACACTCTATGATGTTCACGTAACGACAAAATCGCCTAACAATGCAGGGGTATCCCTGTCATTAAGTGATGCATGGTGATGTGTATATGGTGATAGGTAAGTATTGAGGTTCCTCCCTCCCTTCCTTCCTTCCTCTCCCCCTCTCTTTTTCTTTCCTTCTTTCTCCTTCTTCCCTCCCTCCCTTCCTTTCTTCTTTGAATACAGATATGAATTTTTTCTACCATTTTTTAGTAAAAAGATTATCTTTTTCCTATTGAGTTGCTTGAAACCTTTGTAAAAAATTAATTGACCATTTATATCCACAATAGGTATGGATCTCTTTCTGGACTCTATTCTGTTCCATTTATTTATATGTCCATCTTTATGCCAATATCACATTATCTTGAATACTGTAACTTTATAATGTCTCGAAATAATGTATTGTAGGTCTGCCAAATTTTTTCTTCGTTTTCAAAGTTATTTTGGCTATTCTAGTTTCTTTGCATTTCCACATAAATTTAGAATCAGCTTGTCAATTTCTACAGAGAAGCCTGCTGGGGTGAGTGGAATTGCTGTGAATCAGTTTTCGGAGAATTGGCGTCTTAACAATAATGAGTTTTCTGATCCATGAGCATGATATATCTCTCTGTCTATTTAGATATTTCTTAATTTCTCTTAGCAAAGTTTTGTAGTTTTCACTGTATAGGTCTTGCACATGTTTTTTAAAAGTATTCCTAAGTATTTAATATTTTTTATTTTATTATAAATGCAATTATTTACATATTTTAATTTCTGAATTAAATTATTTGTTGATGGTATATAGAAATATAGTTTTTTAATATTGGTCTTGAATCCCACAACCTTACTAAACTTACTTATTTGTTTGAGTAGGTTTTTTGTTGCTTCTTTAGAATTTTCTGTGTAAATGATCATGTTATCTGCAAATGAAGATAGTTTTACTGTTTCCTTTCAAATCTGGATGTGTTTTGTTTCTTTTTCTTTCCTGATTACACTGGCCAGAACCTCTAGTACAATACTGAATAGAAGGGGTGAAACAGATATCCTTTCCTTGTTTATGCTCTTAAGGAAAAAACATTTAGTGTTCTACCAATAAGTATGATGTTAGCTGTAGGTTTTTTGTAGATGCCCTTTATGGAGTTGAACTTCTTTCTATTCCTAGTTTTCTGAGAATTTTTATCATTAGTGGAAGTTGGCATTTGTCAAATGCTTTTTCTGCACCTACTTATATGATCAGATGTTTCTCCCTTTTTATTATGTTAATATGATGAATTATATTAGTTAATTTTATAATATTAGAATTCATGTTTAGAATATTAAATCAACCTGGCTGGGATGAACCCCACTTGATCATGATGTATTATCTTTTTTGCATGCTATATTCATTTTGCTAAAATCTTGATAAGATTTTTTGCATCTGTATTCTTGAGGAATATTTGTCTTTAGATCTCTTTTCTTGTAATGTCTTTGGTTTTGGTATCAGAGTGATGCAGGGCTTGTTGACTGAGTTGAAAAGTGTTCCCTCTTCTTTGGTTTTCTGGGTGAGTTTGTATAGAATTGATTTTATTTCAACCTTGATTAGTTGGTAGAATTAACCAATGAAACCATCTTTGTGGGAAAGTTTTTTACTACAAATTTAGTTTCTGTAATAGATATAGGGCTCTTCAGGTTATATGATTCTTCTAGAGTGAGCTTTGTTTGTGTCTTTCAAGGAATTTGTTCATTTCATCTGAGTTGTTGAATTTATTGGCATATGGTATTTATAATATTCTCTTATTATCCTTTTATTGTCTGTGGGGTCTGTAGTGACATCACATCTCTCATTCGTAATATTTTAAAGCTGTGCTTTCTCTCTTTGTTTCATGATCAGTCTGCCTACAGGTTTATCTGTTTTATTGGTCTTTTCAAAGAACCAGCTCTTGATTTCATTGAGTTTCCTCTGAATTCTATTTCATTGGTTTTTTTTGGTGAGGAAGAATAGCCCTGAGCTAACATCCATTGCCAATCCTCCTCTTTTTGCTGAGGAAGATTGGCCTTGGGCTAACATCCATGCCCATCTTCCTCTATTTTATATGTGGGACGCCTGCCACAGCATGGGCCATCAAAGCGGAGCTTGTGAACTTAACCACACCACTGGGCCGGCCCCCTATTTCATTGATTTTTGCTCTTATTTTTATTGTTTCCTTTGTTCTGTGTACTTTGGGTTTACTTTGCTTTTCTTTTCTAGTTTGTTAAGATAGAAGGTTTGGTCATTCATTTGAGACTTTCTTCTTTTCTTATACAGGCATTTCGTGCTATAAAATTCCCTCTAATCACTGCTTTAGTTATAAAACAAGTTCCAATATGTTTTGTTTTCATTTTCATTTAGTGAATGCTTTTATTTATTGTTAGGAAGCCTTAGACCTGAGTTAGCAATTTCGCAGGACTTCACCTTTCATGATCTTAACGCCTTGCTTCATTTTTCTATTCTACACATACTTTTTCCATATAATAATCTGGATGCATTTTTTAAAACACCTCAGCTCTTTTTAGAATGAGAAGCAGAAGCAAAGAGATAAGTATTAAGACAATTATGTAAAAATCACCTTTTTGGGGGAGAGATTTAGCTTGATAAGGAAGACTTTTCTTTCAGGGAAAATCCACGAGTTGCTGGAATCCCACGAAATCTGAATATAAGTAGATTTACTTTTGGGAAAATTAAAATGGCCAGAGTTCTATTAGGAATTTCAACTGAGCTCAAGTACTAATAACTTGCATTTGTTTGTTGCTTTGTATTTTATCAATTTACCCCATTTCTTCTCTGCCCCGAGAAGTACACAGGCCAGCCATTATTATTGGCTGTCTATTATTTTAATGATGAAAGGAATGGGGCTCATAGATGTTAAGTGATTTACCCAAGTTCACATAACTTCTAAGTGACAGAGCTAGAATTCCAACACAAGTTCTTTTGGATCCAAGTCTTAGTTTTTTTGCTCTATACCTGTGGTGCTCAAATTGTGGTCTCCTATCAGGAGCATTAGCATTACCTGGGAACTTATTAGAGATTCAAATTCTTCCTTCCCCCCAGACCTACTGAATCACAGATCCTGAGGGTGGGACCCAGCGATCTGTGGTTTAACACAGTCATGGGTGATTCCGATGCACACTGGAGTCTGAGAACCCCTGCTCCTCACCCTGGTTCTCAATCATGACTGCAAAGAAATCACATGGATGCTCCTGTCCTGCCAGCATGAGTGATGCGAGTTCTCACAACTTCCCAGGTGCTTTAATGTGCAGCCAATGTTAACAACCACTACTCTTCACCATGGTACCTCTATTAATGTGACTCAAAATGTTTTCTGATTAATGTCACTGTGATCCAACAAGTGTCTTTCTCTCCAGGTCATAACAGTCGATAACTGCTCTCAAAGTGAACAACTGAATTCAGAGCCAGAAGAAAATAACATCTCAGAAGAGGAGAGCAGCAAGAACTGGCTCACGGTGTCCAAATTTAGTCAGATAAGTATGTAACAGTCTACGCTCTTGGATCCAAAAGCTCTGGTAGTTTCCTCAGTATTCCCCTAGACCACTCGTGGTCCCTGCTGTTCTTTCAAGAGGAGATGAGGGAATGAGAGGATGGCAACACCCTTTTAGGAAAAGAGCTCTTTTCTATTTTTAATTTTTATGAGAGGGACAAAATTTCCTTTTGTTTAATGGAATTGTTGTCAGAAAGCAGAAAAGAAAATTAAGATTTAGATAGTCTTTTATCTCCAGAGCTGTTGAACCTGACTCAGAGAGTGTTCATATAGTCAGATTTATGGGGTGAGGGTTGTCTAATTTTATAAATTCCTAAGGTTCATGTGATATTGATATGGACCCTTATACAGAACTCAGTGGATTGATTTGTAGTTGGTTATTTACTACAGCCAACATATAGTGTTTATTCCATGGGCAAGAATCCCTTAGGCTTAATAATAATGGTGTTTGTAGAGGAGAGAAGATGGATCAACTAGCTAGGAATGGAGAGACTATCAAGAGCTAGGCATCGAATGGGAAATAAGCCGGGACTGTTAAGATGAAGGCAGATTATGAACAGAATTGAGAGCAATGAGCAGAACTTTGAACTTCTTGAATTAGATAATAAGAGACCTTTACTAATTTATTAACAGAAGGGACTATGTAATTAAGGACTTTTAGAGATTTAAAATTATTTGAAATACTAAACTTAAGGTTCAAATAGACATTGTACTGAAATCTGTGTTGTTATGCTTCTTTAAAACCTTACCTGCTGTTATGGTCGGTGGTTTTCAACCAAGGGGCAGTTTTGTACCCCACCCGCTGGGACTTTTGGCAATGTTGTCACAACTGAGGGAGGGGTAGTGCTCTGGACATCTCGTGGGTAGAGGCTGGGGATGCTGGTAAATATCCTGCAATGCATGGGACAGTCTCCCCCTTCCCAACAAGAAGTTATCCAGTCCAAAATGTCAATGCCCAGGTTGAGAAACCCTGATTTATATTTAAAAATACTCAATCATCTGTTAAATCACTGAGAATCAAGTAGACTCTAAGCTGAATGAGACATTAGAAATTAAATTTTTCAGAATCCTCTTACTTTATAGATATGACTTGAAAGCTTAATTGTCTTGCCTTAAGTCACGCAGTTTACTAGAGCCTACAATTTTGAATAAATCAAATCCCATACCTAAAGATATGATTCTAAGACCAATTGTAAATGTAATCCGTTTATTTATATATATTTATATTATATATTATATTTTTTGTAAATAGTCTGATATTTAGGTTATAATATATCGCTCTTACTTAAATTAAGTTCTTTTTTAAATTGGGATATAATCAACATATAACATTGTATTAGTTTTAGGTATACAGCATAATGATTTGACATATGTATGTATTGCAAAATGATCACCACAATAAGTTTAGTTAACATCCATCACTACACATAGTTAGAAATTTTTTTTTCTTGTTGATAAGAACTTTTAAGATCTACTCTCTTAGCAACTTTCAATACACAATACAGTATAATTAACTATAGTCACAATGCTGTGCATTACATCCCCAGGACTTCGTTATCTTACAACCGGAAGTTTGTACCTTTTGACCCCCTTCACCCATTTCACTCATCCCCACCCTCCAAATTATTTAAGTTCTTTCCAACAAATTTCAAACAAACAAAGATGTAGGTGGCAGGAACGTTCTGGGAAAGAATCTCCTTAAGTCCAATGACGAGAAAGAGAGAGAAGACCTAGGGAAATAGGCTGACTCCAGGGTCCTGTCTAATCTGAGGAGGTGAGGAGGCCCAATATCCTCGTTGAACCACAACCTGAGTTGAGAATCTTAATTTTTTTGAAACTTGTCCAAGTTAAGAATTAATTGGAAAAGAATTTAAAAAATACAAGTTTGAGGATTGGGAGATACACTGACAGGTAGCTCTCTCGAAACACAAAAAATAAGGGTCTGAGGAAATAAACTATGAAAAGGAAAAGTTTATTTTTAGCTTTTCCTGTAGGTATTTTATTTTAATTATGATACTATGTTATCATTAAAATCATATTTATCATAATTTTATGATATTACAAAAAATATCATATATGAAGTTTTGTGATTTTTTTTTTCCAATAGGTTTTTGCACTTCTTGTATACTTTTTTTCAGCACAAAATCATTAAGGAAAAAATTACAACTGTTATCTCCTGCATTTAGCCAGGGACCGTTAATAAGTGTTATTCTCAGAATTAATCCAACCAAGTATTTATTAAATTTTTATTGAGCACCCACGATATGCCAACGACTCTGTAGGTACGAAGTATAGAAAATAATAATAACCAGGATCCTCATCATGCTTTTTAAGAAAAGGCTAAAAATTAAACCTATTTGCTGGCCTTCCTTCCTATCTTTCTTTTGTTTTGTTTTTCTTTTTGTTTTTGTTTTGTTTTTTAAGTAGCCGACTTTGATGCTTGATGCAGTTGTTAAGGAAAGATTCCTAATAATTTGGAACTAAAATTTCACGTATTTTAAAGAAAACATGGACAATAGGGTGCAGGGGATGGTGAATGTAAAAAAATTACTAAAGATGTTGTTTTATAGGAGGCCTATGGGTAATTTAATTCTTGACTTTGATAGAGAAGTGTAAGTTGTTATAAATGTGAAGGTGACTACTGAAAAATAGAATGTATAGCTTTCAACCACTTGAGAAAAAAAGGACCGAGGAATCTTGGTAAAACTTGCTAAAAAGAGGAAAAAACTGTGCTCAAATTTAGATGAATGCACTGTGTTCATATCTTTCTATTTGGGAACTGTGATTTGAATGTAACATGTTTTCGTGTATTCTTTCATTTTTTTTCTTCCTTTTAACAAGGTCTAGAACCTTATATATATCAGAAAATGAAAACTAAAGAAATTGAACGGCATGCTGTACAAGTCAGTGATTATCTAAAGCAATCTCAAGAGGTAAAAACATTTCATTTGATACTTTTTAAAAAAATATTCATGCACACAACACTTCTCTATCTCCTTGACTGTGTCTGTTTTACCTTTATGTTCCTTAATTGACTTCTGCTTTTTATTGGTATTACATGTAAATCTTTGCTTTGAATATGTGCTCAGTTTTTTCACACACTCCCTTTTATTCTTTCCTTGTTGTTCTTTTTATGCAATTTATTTATCCGTTTATCCACCCAATAATTTATCCTGGGTATTTTTAAAGGGAAAGAATTCGGAAATTTTTGAAACTGTTTTCAAATACATGAAAGTTGCCATGTGGAATAAAAATAAGATTTTTTCAATACGCTTTTCAGAGTTAGAGCTAGAATCAACATGTAGAAGCTTCTGGGAGACAGATTTCAGCCCAATTTGAGGAGAAATTTTTAGCAATTGGAGCTTTCCAAGGATGGAATGGTTTATTTCTGGAAGTAGTAAGGTCCTTACTTAGTGTGGTTAGTGAAACAGGCTGAGCAACCCTCTCTGCAGATGTGTTGGAGGGGAGTTAGGCATCGCAGGGTAGAGGACCCTCTGTTTCTCCAACGCGGAGGTTCTCTGACTTTGCTGTCTGTTTTCATTACCATCTGCAAATACGTGCCAGTTTTACTGCCATCCACCATGTGGGAAGCGTGATCTAGTTAGACTAACCCAAGAAATCTAATTTTCGTCTTGGTTTGAACATTATCTGTATGAACTTGGGAACCATATACACATGACCTGTAGGAGTATACTGACAACTTCAGAGGTTCTTGTAGGAATGTAATCTGTGAGAGGTTTTGAAGGTAAAATTGAAGGTAGTTGGAGACAGGAACCTGTCTGCCCTGTCAAATCCTGGCTCTGCCTATTCCCAGGTTTCAAAGCAATCTACATCAATTAACCTATGAGCTTCATTAGCCGTATCTCTAAAACGGGAGTAACACCATCTTTATGAGATTTTTGATAGCGGATAACAAAAATAACACCAGTGAATATGCCTAGAGTAATACCTGGAGTGTACTAGGTTTAAAGAAATAATAGTTGAATCTAAGTAGGAAATAGAATGAGATAAATTCAAGATAATGTTATTCTAAATAATCAACTGAAACAATAATCTACTGATGATTGGACATGATGTAATAATAATTGATGTTTTCTGTCGACTTTGACCTTCTTTCCTTCTTTCGTGTCATTAACTGATTTTATATGTTCACTCATTTCTGTGAAAACCTTCATTTTTGATGTTTTCTCTTTGATGTCCCCGGAAAAATAATTTCATTCTCTTAAAGTCTGTCAATATATTGAGTTACTCTGATATTGTGCTAACATTATGCATCTTTCTAGCCTGAGTTTAGTGTGCTTAGTTAAAGAAATATTGAGCTAGAGGAAGGGAAAAAAGGACCTATATCCTCTGAGGAGTGTGTTTTGCAAACATATTACTGGAGGCTTAGAGTGGGAGGATGTTGGGTATACGTGTAATGACATTTCCTTTTTGCTCAGGATCTGAGCAAGCACCCTTTGTGGAATTCCAGGAGCACCAGCCTCAGCAGGAACTCCCTGTGAGTATTTCTAAATGTCTGCCTTTAAGCATCTTTGGCTTCTATTTTTTTAACCTCATTGGGAACAAAGGTTTAGTTTGGTCAGAAAAGGAGAAAAAAAAGTACGTGTCCAGTGACAATATTTTTCTTTTGTTAACAAGAATGAAAATCACTTATTCTCTAAGTTTTCCTGTTCAGGGCAAGAAGATCTCACCTCAGTACCTTTTAAGAATAAAATGAAACATCAAATTAAACATTTGTCTACTACTATATCAAATTAAACATTTGTCTTTTCGGTGTCAAAAAAGCACACATGGTATAATGAGTATCATCTTTTCTGATAGATAAGATTGTGAAATTTGCATTAAAAAGTAGGAATAAATCTGTCTTGCCTAAAGAAAAAGACCTAGACTGAAAACTTGATTATGTTTTTTTCTTTTGTTTTAAAAATAATTATTGTTTTTTGAATTTTTTTCTTTTAGTTTATGAGGTTGATCTTTTTTTATTTTTGGTTTCTCATTGACATCCTAAGTGTTTGTCAAAGCAGTAACTCTTTGGGAAGTATTGAGACAGAGAAAGGAAGAGGGAGTGGGGGGAGAGAGAGAGAGAGAGGAGATGGAGAACTCACATGATGGTAGACTTGAGCATCCTCTTGGAATTTTATTTATTCAGAGAAATAAAATTTGAAAACCAACCAAGCAAAGATTACTCTATTTTGTTTGTAGTATTTTCTTGATTTTTTCAGTTACATCATCAAATGAACTGTCCATACAGCTATAGGAGCAGAATTTAAAACCATCAAAGGGCCAAGTTGATACCAAGCAGATAGAGGGTGACTTTCAGTTTGCAGTCAGCTCTATTTGAGGTGGCCTGTTTTTTGGAGCTCCCATCAAGGTCTCTCCATGCAAGCCTGCCTCTAGACTTAAAGTACACATGACTTTCTTCTCCCAAAGGTTCAGTAGTTTGTGCTCATGCAGAGTAGTGGTTTATTTCAGCATGAAATTAAACAATAATTGTAATTGTACTTTCTTCCCTGAGGACCTTAAATACCGGAGATATTCTTTGAATGCATTTATTCAGACTTGCCCATGGCCACTTGTGCACTTGAGCAGGGCAAGTAACAATTTAAAGAGAGCTAATTTCAGCCTGTAAACATTTAGGGGCCACGTGGGCTAATGAAACTGATTTGTAGGCTTGTCCAGAGACATTCACAGACTCATTTGTAGGCATCTGCTTTGCATAGTTCAGGAACCCTTTAGTTTAATTGATCCGGAACAGCAAAAACAAAGTTAAATCTTTTATATGTTGTGTGATCACATAGCTAATTAAAAACAAAAACAAACAACTACTTTTCGCTTAGCTTAGGGCATACACAGTAAGTGAATTACATGCATATCTGGTGTTCATTTTTCTATGAAAATAATTGTAGGGGCTGTGAACTATTTCTCTATTGATAAAGATAGGGGTCGTATGTAACTGATACTTTTCTTTCAAAGAAATGTATACACACGTATATACATATAGACTTTGTATTGTCACTGTTTCACAATTTTCATTTCTTTGGTCATTGAAAGATTTAAAGCATTTTCTAAATGACTTTAATTTTTCAAGCAGGTTGAGAAGTTCAAATGGATTTGACAGTAAGTTTTTATATTTGAACATTTTATTTTTATTTTTTCATCTCGTTTATGGTGAGGTTCACTCTCCTGCTGGCATTTTTATAGTTCTTGAAATTCTATTTATGATTTTTGTCTACTATAGAAGGTAGAAAGTTCAGTAGAAAAGTAGAAAGTTGAAGCTAAATCAGGACTGATGTCTGGTTTAAAATTTTTCGAATCACCTGCTTTTGACTGTGATTTTCCAGTTTCTCTGTGAGTGAGGGTATAATCACTGGGCTCATTTAGACTGTTCAACAACTCTTACTGTCGCTTTTTTACATATTGCTCATTAAGAGCCATTCATAAGATTATATGTGAGTATCTTTTCCTATATGCTTCCAGTAGGACTCTATGCTCCAAATGGCTAAGCAGGGCTAAGCCATGTGAGACAACTTCCCCATGAAGCCCCTCTCAATGGCTACTCTGAAACTCCACCACAATCTACAAGCTCCTTTCCATATTCTTGACCCCTTGATGCAGATCAGATCCCCTCCTGTCCTACGGTCTTGTTCTATCCTGCTTATAAGGTTTTCAGTACCTCCTTTGCAGTTGATTTTTTTTCTCCTCCACCTATAAAACAATTTAAGACATTTTTTGTACACAAGAAAAAAAGAATCTTTTTCTTGATTTTACCTAGCTTTCAAACTGCCACTCCTATCTCTCACCTCCAAATTAAATTGCAAAAGTATTAACATTCAATCTTCAGCCCATGGTGTCTGTCCCCACAACTCTACTGAGACTCGACTCTAACTGCTAAGTCACATGACCTCTTTTGAGTCCTCATGGAACTTGTGGCATTTGACATTGACCATTTAATCCGTTTTCTAAGTTTCCATGAGGCTATTCTTCCCTGGCTGTTCTTCTGTTTCTTTGTTGACTGGCTCTTTGTTTCTCTGACAGCCTCCTCTTCCTTCATCCAAGCCGAGAATCTTAGTCATTTACAATGCCCTTCCCACCCCACCATTCCTAGCTATCAACTTTGCCTTCTAACTCCATATTACCCCCACCACCATCTTTTTTTTTTTTTAAAGATTTTAATTATTTATTTTTTTCCCCCCAAAGCCCCAGTAGATAGTTGTATGTCATAGCTGCACATCCTTCTAGTTGCTGTATGTGGGACGTGGCCTCAGCATGGCCAGAGAAGCTGTGCATCTGTGCCCGCCTGGGATCCGAACCCAGGCCGCCAGCAGCGGAGTGCGTGCACTTAACCGCTAAGCCACGGAGCCCGCCCGCCCCACCACCATCTTTTTTTTTTTTTTTTTTTTCTTTTCCTGTGCTTAGTGGACATTTGTATACCATCTTTGGAGAAGCATCTATTCAAGTAATTTACCCATTTTTTAATTGGTTTGTTAGGTTTTTGTTGTTGTTGGGTTGTAGTTCTTTATATATTGTGGATATTAACCCCTGATCAGATGCTTGATTTGCAGATGTTTTCTCCTGTTCTGTAGGTTGCCTTTTCACTCTGTTGATTGTATCCTTTGATGTACACAAGTTTTAAATTTCGATACAGTCCAATTTTTTTTTTTTCTGGTTTCCTTTGATTTATTTATTTATTTATTTTTTCCCCCAAAGCCCCAGTAGATAGTTGTATGTCATAGCTGCACATCCTTCTAGTTGCTGTATGTGGGACGCGGCCTCAGCATGGCTGGGAAGCGGTGCGTCGGTGCGCACCTGGGATCTGAACCCGGGCCGCCAGCAGCGGAGTGCACGCACTTAACCGCTAAGCCATGGGGCCGGCCCCCCACCACCATCTTTAAAAGCTGTCTGTTTTGCTCTACCCCACTGCTCCTGCCTTAAAGCCTCTAACATTTATTTTCCTAAATAAAAAGTGTATACTTTCTTTTGACCTTGATTATATGTTAGCATTGTGGTTGATTTCTCTCCCTTTAAACTTTCCTGTGTTCCTATTGCAATTATCTTTCTAAATGATAAATCATCACTGATGTAGGATCCTTCAGTGGCTGCCAGTTACCTGCAGGATAGACTGAAAATCCCTTAGTCTGTCTCAATGCTCTTGACAGCCTGGCCCCAGTCCAACTTTTAGGCTCATGTTCATGAACCCTTTCATGCAATTTCGACCATGCAGAACATGACCACTCACCTATTAACACCTCCACATGGTGTCTAGAAAGCATCTTAAACAAAATGTTCCACCTCTCTTTCCATCCATCTCAGGATACGGCTGCTCTATCCTTCCAGTTGCTGAGGCCAAAGTCTTGCAATCATACTTGACTCCCATATTCTCACATCCCCACATCCAACCCATCAGTAAATCCTTCAAAATATGTCAAGAATATATTAAGACTTTGATCACTTCCACATACCACTCCTCATCTCTTCCCTGGGTTACAGGATGGCCTCCAAACTATTGCTTTCTAACAGTCTATTTCCAGAGAGTAGCCAGAATAACCCATTTAAACTGAAAGTCAAATTGAGTCACTCTTCTGCTCTAATGGCATTCCATCTTACTCTGTAAAAGCAAAGTCCAAACACGGTCTACAAGGCCCTATTGATCTGCTCCCCCTCCTCCAACTCTGCTGCCTCATTTCCTCTCAGCACAATCTGCTTTGGCCACACTCTCCTCCTTAACACAGCAAGCGTGGTCCTGCCTCCGGGTGTTTGCACTTGCTGTTACCTCTGCCTGGAACCCTCGTCATTTATCCATACGACTCATCTCCTCCCTTCTTTCAGGTCTATGCTCCAATTTCACCTCATCAGAGAGGCCTTGCCTATATAAAATAAATAGGCACCTATATAAAATAGTAACCACCCTGTCCCCCATACTTCCTAATCTTCTTGTCTTGATATATATGTAATATACTATATTCAATATATATTTACTTGTTTATTTATTTATTTTCTATTTCCCTTTGCTAGAATATAGCCAGAGACTTGCTCTGTTTTGATTGCTGCTCTTTCTTTCAAGTGTAGACCAGTGCCTGGCACATAGGTGTTCACTAAATGTGTTGAATGAATGTGAACAAGTTCTCACACTACTGGTGAAGCCAGGAGTGAAACTCAGCTTTGTCAGACTCAGGTGCCCATACACGTTAAGTATGTCACAGTTGGTCTATGAGGGTTCTACCTTCCAGGTGGAATGAGTGTGTTCCATAAACCTCTGCATACACCTCTGTTGTGTGACTTAGCAAACTGTATTGTGATTATAGTTTACATGTCTTTCTCTTATAGTATTTTTCTCCAGGGTAGGAGCCACATCTTATTCACATCTGTCACACCTAGCATGACTCATAGTGGGAGCTGAATACTTTTTTTTTAAATTATTGAATTGAACTTAGAAAGGAACAGTCTTTTCTGCTGATCTGACTTTTTACCAGGCACCCCCAAAGGAAGGGATTTTTGTTCCTTTCCTTATCCAGCAACAAGAAGCCAGAGAGATCTGTGAAATTGGGCTCATTATGCTGCTTACTCTACTAGGTATAAAGCAGTTACCACCGTGAGACTAAAGTTCTCCACCTTAATTTTGATTTTATGAAATGGCAAAACCATAGCAAAGGATTTCTCTGGAGCCTTGTAATTTAGGACTTGAACAGGTAGAAGAGAACCAGTTAAACTTGTAGGAGGTGTTCCCAGCACACAGGCCTTCTATAACCAAACAAATCCCTTGCTGTCATATTCTCCACCTCCTCCTTTGTTTCTGGAATATACCTCTTAATGTGTTTTCATCATTTCGTCGTCATTTTAGGTCAGTGAAGTAGTCTGATAATCAGTTGATATTAATAATGTCTTTATATGGATACTGCATCTTGGTAGGGAGCTCAGAGAATTGTGCTTCTGGGATGTCGTGAAGTGTGATGGGCAGCTGAGTGCCTTCTGCAACCCAGAGGTGTAATTGCTTCAGAGGAAATGTATCTTTGAGGCTAATATTACCTGTCTTTCTTCAATTCCCTATATAAATATGTTTGGAGATATTACACTGATGATTGGAAGCTGTCAGGATGCCATGCGCAATAGTGTGGTTAAAGGATATTAGGCAATCTTTTTCAAATACCAAGAAGCCATTCTGATTAACCTGTTTCAATAATAACTTTGAAGGCAATATATTCATAAGCATATATTTATCTCTAGCTAAGTAATTAAAATGCCAATCTTTTCTATAATTTCAGAAATCTCAGCCTCCTTAAAAAGCCCTCAAGAGCCTCACCATCATTATTCAGGTAGGATGCATGTGCACATAGACATGACAACTGAGCTCAATGTCTGTGATTCTGCATTTGTAAACAGAAACATTGATGAATTCCACAGTACTGATATGACTCCCAACTGGAAAAGTTGTTGTTCACTCTGATGAGAAGAACATTCAGATTTCTTACCTTGCCTTTGACTTGGGAAAACAAGTTGTTAGGATTTAAGGGAATTTGGATTTTTTAAAAAAGATGTTTGTTTGTATTGGCAATTTACAAAACGTGAAGGAAAAAGATGACCTTGAGATTTAAAAATTTCTGGTAAACTCAAAGCCAGCCCAAAGCCAGAGATCTCTGTATTTTGAATTGAGGAAGAGACAGGCCTGAAACTAGTTCTTTGAGGGAGGGTTTTGTACCCTCACTGGGCCCTCAGTGAACATAGCCACTGAGTGAACGCCAAGCCCACAGAGTAAGTTCAACAAAAATACCTTACAAAGATGTTATTAAACAAGATGACAAGGGTCTTGACTCTCTTAAGCAACATCACTTCATGGTACTTTGGTTGTCTTTCTTTCAAAGTGGAAATAATTATACTTGCCCTTCCTGAGGAACAGTTTGCCAAAAGGCTAGTTGAGAATTAAGAGGGAAACACTTTGAAATGCAAAGCAATATAACAACCAACTGGACTTGTGCCATTGGGTGGCTTTTGGGCGTCATTGCTGTCAGCATTGGATGAGATAATACACAGGCACGCTTTTTACACAGTCTGAAGCTCAGTACATGAGTAAGAGTTTATTGGTGTGATAATTACCATTATTATTACATCGAGGTCATGTGTTCAGGGTCCAGTAATAGACTGCCTGATCCTGAATTCTCTGTAGTGAATAGTGTTTCGGTGGATTCCAGACTCGCATTCTAGGCTCTTATAACTGGGTCTTTCAGCTCAGCAGTAATCCATTATTTTGACTCCAGCTGTCAACTTAAGAAAGTCTCTGGTGAGGAATACCGTAACTCATATTGACTCTGATCTGCTAAGATACGGCTATTAATAGGAAAATGCAGATCACTTGCTTCTAATTAAAACTGGTCTTCAGCTCTCTCTGGGAAAAGAAGGTGAACTGTGCAAAGTCAACAGTAGATGTCCCCACAGTCCACTGTGCATTAGAGTTGCTCTGGAAAAGTAAAACCAGAAAATGAAGACCACGGCTTAAAATGCCCTTTAAAAGAAAGTTCCACATACGTATGGATTAGTATGTGATTTGGTATTCAGGAAAGTGGAGGTGATAGCCCTAACTCGGGCCATGTTATATATATAATCTCATATAATCTGTTCCTAAGACTGGGATATCTTTCCTGTTTAAAGCATAGTTTATTTTAAATACTGTATTATAGATAATATTTTTGATAAAGGCAAAAATAAGGAATCTTTGAAATGAATATTTTAGTATTATATGACTATATTGATGTGGGGGAGGCTTTCTGTAAATTCAGCCCACTGATGCATACTTAAAAAGTAAATCTGTTTTTGTTTGCAGCCATTGAAAGGAACAATTTAATGAGGCTTTCTCAGACCATACCATTTACACCAATCCAACTGTTTGGTGAGTGCCATTTCTACCTTCTTGAGGTTGTGCCAGGGCAGAGCCGTAATATCTGAGTAAATCAAAGGAGAAACCATTTTGCATCATTTTAGTTGAAAATTTAGTTTTGCCAAAGGTTGCAGTTTAGTGAGATTAATTTCCTAAAATGGAAACCTTGTTAACTGCCCGGCTGGCATCTAGGGTCAACATCTAGTACTGTGGGGATGGGAGCTATAATGAGCAGCAGTTGGGAAGAAAGCAATAATGCTGCACCTGGCACTCACTGATTTAACGCTGGAAGTAAGTAGGAAAGAAAAGAACCAACCAACCATGCGTAATAAACACAGAAGACAGCGATAAATGTCAATACGGTGAAAGCTAACAGACATCTGAAGGGAAGTGCTTTGTGTATTGTTTTTTATTTGTTTGTTTCGTTTCATGTAAACAAATTGCTCTTAGCTCAGAGAGCAAATGCCATTTTTAAGGGCTGGAGTAGTAAAGACAAACAAGCTCGCGTTGGCCAAGGCTATGAAGCTCTCTGTCCGGCCAATTGACAATATAACAAGGGTCCCCACTGTCCTAGATCTTGATTCTCCTCACATTCTTCACATGGGGACAGATCAGGTGGCTTCTGATCACTGATGCAGATGCCTTCTCCTTCCACTTGGCTCCACGGCTGGTTTTGCAACTCAGTAGCTCTGTTCTAAATCCTCTAGGTATTACGTCCTCTGAAAGAGACCTTCAGTAGCATTTATCTGGGCACCAAAAGTAAATATTTGAAAATATGTCACTAAGCATTACCTAGACATGTCTTTTTGGTAAGGAATTAAATGCAGAGTGAGCAAATAGATTCCTTTCTTGGTAAACCAGCACAGCGTTCGCAAAAAAAGCCATTTGAAGCAGAGGTGTAAGAAGAAAATTAAACACAGGCTGGGCAGAAGTTGTCTCGAATATCTACTTCTGTTATGAAGCATTAAACACTGTATTAGATGTGGTCTAGGCTGAATAAGAATTGCTCCCTGTTCAACAGCCTAAGAGTGGAAGCTGTGTAGCAGTTAACGAGCATTTTGTGTGTAAAATCCTTTAAGTGGGATTGAGTTTGTATCTGAGGTTCTAAGTCACGTTAGCCAGGTTAACATATTTAATCTTTACAGCAACCCAAAGAGGTGAGTGTTATTTTCACACCCATTTTACTGTTGAGGAAAGTGAGGCTTTAAATAACTTGTTCAAAGGTACAAGGAAGGAGGGAGAGGCTCTGGGGTGTGACCTTGGTTCTAACTCCAACTGGGTTAAACCATGCATGCTCAGTGGAGGTAATGTCACCCCCAAAGGAGCAAAGACATTTTTTGCTTTTTACATATAAAGCACAGATATATATAGGACTTAAACAGATATACTCTCTCTCTTTGGTATTAAAATGTCATGGAAGGGGCAATTAGGACAAAAATATGTAAAACGGCTTCTAAGGGGGACGATAATAAACCTGTGGATAAATTATCTCTTTAAAAGTGTTTGTCTTTAACAAAAGAAGCATAGCCTTATTGCTTGGATTTTGTTTTTGTCCAATTATAGTCTATAATAAGAACAACTTAATTCTGGTATGACATCTGGTGCTTTGTCCTTCTCCCCCATCCTCCTTTACTGGACAATAACATGGCCAGATCCATGTCCCTATTCTGCCCTTGTCCCTGCGTAGGTGAAATTCCCCATTCTCCGCTGAGCATTTGGGAAACTGAACATCAAGGCAGTTGATGTTTAGGATGCTGTCCATGTCACAGACATGAGATCTCATTGAATGCCTCCCCTGCACTTCTCTTTGCAGCAGGAGAAGAAGTCACTGTCTATAGGCTGGAGGAGAGTTCCCCTTTGAATCTTGATAAGAGCATGTCTTCTTGGTCCCAGCAAGGGAGAGCTGCAATGATCCAGGTGTTGTCCCAAGAGGAGATGGATGGTGGCCTCCGCAGAGCCATGAGAGTCATAAGTACCTGGTCTGAGGATGATGTTCTCAAGCCGGGGCAGGTTTTCATCGTGAAGTCCTTTCTTCCTGAGGTTGTGCAGGCATGGCACAAAATCTTCCAGGAGAGTACTGTGCTTCATCTTTGCCTCAGGGTAAGTCAGGGACCGGGAGCCCAGATGGACAGGTCAAAGAAAGGAGATCTGGCTACGTCCTGATGAAGGGCCATTATCTTCAACCCAAAAGATAGCCTATTGTTTTTTGGAGGCGGTGGTATTTTGTTATTTTGTTTTGTAGAGCTTTTTCTTTTGGAGTAGGGGGTAGTGGGAGCTGAATTAGGCAAAAAATCACCCTTGGGAGGCCTCTAGTAACTCTATGATCATTAAATAGTAGGCATGTGATAGTAAACCAATATTTTTATCTATGCTCCCTATTTTGTAGGAAATTCAACAACAAAGAGCTGCTCAAAAACTGATCTATACCTTCAACCAAGTGAAACCACAAACCATTCCCTACGCACCAAGGTGAGGAAATATTGGCACCCCGGCCCTTCACTTTATGTAGGAATTTCTATCAATTTCTTCTCAGCCCTAGTAGTCATGAGAAATACCAGACCCATGGGGAGGTTTCCCACGACCTTATTTTTGGGTTCTTCCTTCCATGGTTCTGGAGATGGGTAATAAGGGAATTAGACATCACAGGAACACCTTGGCTTAAATCACTGAACTTACATTGGTGGAGAAGAGAAGTTCAGACAGAGATCATGACTAACCTCTCAGTTACGTGAAGCAGGCAGATCCTGGGTGTAGTTACAATGTCTAGGAACATTATGGCAGAAAAACATTTCTATTTTAAGCATAGTTTCTTCCCATAATATCTTAAAGAAATTAAGAACATTATAAGAATGAACTCTTGTTACTTTCACTTGAGGGTCTCCATACACTTGCATTCACTTAGCAAGGCAGATTATACTTAGGTGCTGAGGACTTAGAGTAAAATTTTATTGTTTCACTTACAAGGAACTTTATAGAGCACGGCAAGAAAAGTTGAGTCCAGTACTCATAAAAGAGCTGGAAAGTTCCCTCAAAGAGAAGGGAAGCAGGTAAACATGGGGAAAACTCCCAATCTTTGCATTCCGTTTCTTGCATAGAAAGGCCAAGGGCATGGGCACTGAGGCTGCGTCAGGTCATCTCCCCTGCTGCTGACTCTTCAGTTATGTAAGTCCCCCCTTTGCTGTCTTGTGGGGAATCAATGGCCTCTTTTTCCCCCTCATAGGTTCCTGGAAGTTTTCTTAATCTACTGCCATTCAGCCAACCAATGGTTGACCATTGAGAAGTATATGACGGGGGAGTTCCGGAAATATAACAACAATAACGGGGATGAAATTGCCCCCAGCAACACCTTGGAGGAGCTGATGTTGGCTTTCTCTCACTGGACCTACGAGTATACCCGGGGAGAGCTGCTGGTTTTAGATTTACAAGGTGATTGATAGCCTAAAAGGGATACCACGCGGGAGAGGCAAAGTTCAGGAAACATTGACCAGGGATTGCTTTGTCTGTGTTACTGTCACCTGCATTTGACCCCGGCTCTTTCTTTACTCAAAGCCATAGTTAAGGTCTTTCAGTGGAGACATTACCTTGACAGTGTGTGCTTTTTTCTTTTTCTTTTTTAAATTTGAAAACTGAAAGATGGTATCCATTTTCTCAATTTATTTATTATTTGTGAAACTGACCTAAGTGGTAGTAACCAGACGGGTGTCCCAAGAGATCTTGCAAGAACCAGGATGAGTAATGTATGGAGTTGCTCTGTCTAGCTTTGAAGGGAGGTGGGGCCATTTATTTCAGAGACATTGTACAGTGGTGATCATGAGCACCTACTGTGTTGTTTCCCACTTAGATCAAGGGAAAAATCCAGGCAGATGATTAGCTGTCTAAAATTTAAAGACATCTAAAACTTTGATCTTAATGGGGAATGATTTCTGTATCAGATTTTTGAGTTTTATGGCTTTACCTCAGACTTATGTTCACAATAACACTTAGGCATGCATTAATATACACAGGAAAGTTTAAATTCTGGGCATTTTTCATGATTTTGAGCTCAAATCTTTAGCAATTTATAATTTAGCTTGCTCTCTTTGCTGTTACCTTGATATGACAGTTTACGAAAGTACAAACTCAGTCTGAAAGAGACGACGCAGTGCACTCTTATTTAACGGAAGCCTTTGATCAGTGCATCTCCCCACTATCAACACTTCACATGGGATTTAAAATCCTGCAGCACAAAACAGAGTATCTCTAGCAGGCTTTCCTTGCAGGGACAGAACGAAATATGTATTAAGGTCAAAGTTTAGTCCTTGGGCTCACTGACTGGGGCTTTGGTTTTAAATAAGGGATTTAGCCCAGGAACTTTTATAGACATTATCTCATTTAATCCCAGAAGCAGCACTTTGAGGTAGATATTGTGGGGAATTTAGGCCCAGAAAGTTTAAATAACTTGCCCAAGGTTGCACAGCTGCTTAAGGGGGTCCAGGACGTGTGCTTAAGCTGGTTTGACCATCCATATTCTTTCCTTTTCACTGTACTGTCTTTGATTTCTTTGTGAGTTTCGTGCCCATAGGACATAAACATGTTATGGTTCATTTAAACAGATTGGGCCTTTTTCTTGTCCTTTCTGATTTTGCCACCTCTCCAGTCCTGGGATTCTGTGCTGAAAGCCAGGCTTGGAGGCGGGGGACAGTCTGGATAGGTAACCCTGGGGTATCATGAGCAATGTTCAGTAAGACTGCAAAGCCATTTTGATTGAAATTTGTGCCACGTGTTCAAGGATCTGTATGCACTTTTTAAACTACACATAAGTCCTTCTGTCCTTTCAGATCTGTGCTGTTTACAGGGTTGAATTATATTTCTAACCCTGACACACAATATTTTAGGAAGAAATGTAAACAAAGTTAAAACGGTTGAGATGATTCAGCTTTTAAACCAGCAAGTACATGATCCATGTAAACCTAGCACGCTGGTGCCCAAGGCGTCTGCTTTTGTAGCTGATGTTGGGGAGAAGTTGATTGTTTTCATCTGGACTTGAGTGTCTGTGCTTTGAGTTTTGGGTGGAGTTGTTTAAAAAGCAAAAACAGAAACAAAAAAAAAAAACAAAGAAAAACTTTAAGGAATTAATGATGACTCTTCAGTGTGTTTTGTATTCCACTTGAATAGGTTTTTGTTTAATGATGTTTATGTTTGGGGATTTTTATGTCTCTTAGTAATCCAAAGTGACATTAAACAGAACAAATGCTCTGTTGCATCTTGGGGGGAAAAGGGAATTAACTTTATTCTTTTACTGGGCGATTATGTGAATTACAGAAATAGGCCATTCCAAATAAACTATGTCAAAACATTGACCTTCAAAGAAGGGAAGAGTGGACATCATAGAGTGAGTGTGAAGAAATTGAGATACTTATCGGAGAGTTTTGGCCCGTTGGTTAGGTCTGAATTTATGGAAGAACATGGATCCTATAATAATAATACATAAGCAGTTATATTACTGCTGCTACTTACTCACATTTACTGAGTACTTATTTTGTGCCAAGCACTTGGCTAAAGGCTTACACATTGTCGTATTTAATCCAAACCAGGTTGGAAAGGTAAAATGGGGAGAATATAATGTATTCTTAAAATATCTTAATGGTTTTTGGTTCAGTTTTGTATTTCTTTAATTGATTGGGATTTCTAGTCCTTGGAGGGATAATGCATCGTCTGGGTGGTAGGGAGTGGAGACTGAGAGGCCCAGCAGCAGCAGTTAGGAGGCTCTCTGGAGTTGCAATGCTGACCTCTGACTCCTGGCTCCACCATGAATTAGCTGCGTGACCAGGGGGCGACCACCTTGAGTTCCACTTCCCTCGTTTGTAATTGGGGAAAATAACATTATGTACTTAACTCACAGGATTGTTAAGGGGCTGAAATGAGACAAGTTCCTGACACATAGTAAGCCCTCAGTAAATGTTAGTTATTGCTGTTGTTAGTATTAATCTCTGTGGTTCTTTACAATGAAAGTTAATCTTCAGTAGGGGGTAGACTATTCTTAGCTATGTGGTCCTAGTGGTACTACAGAGAGAGCCCAGCTTTCGCCTCTGTAAAGTGGAGCCCTGATCGTCTTGCTGTGGCTCCCTGTTGCTTTGAGGGAAAGAAGAACAGTTTATTCTTTCAGTTTCTTCTTTTCTTCTCCTTTCTTCCTTCTTCTAAGGGAGTGCCAATCATTAACCCAGGAGCTGCCACACCAGGCGGGGAACCTGAACTCTGAGGGGAGACTTGACCAATTTCCAATTACTTGTAATTATACTGTAGTTTTCCAGTCTCTTTCCATTTAAAAATCCTACATGTGAGGGCCTGAATCATCATCATTACACTTGAAATGCAACATTTAATTCCCAGCAATGGGAATTGAAAACAATTGCATTTCAATTTACAGTGGTCTGGAGCAATTTTTTAAAGCTCATTATATTTTTCAGAAGAACTTTTTGAGATATTAGATTTTTTATTTAACAAAGCAGTTTCCAGAATAAGTCAGCATTAGCATCAACATCATCCTCATGAATTCTGCTGCTACAAAGAAGGTAACTTCTTTCCACAGATGTAGAAGTTCGCTGATGTATCCCAAGGTGGTTGGGATCAGAATGTAAGTCTCTGGGTTTCTTATAAGGGCATGATGCATATGACCTGTACATGGGCGTTTACTCTAGCAAAGCTGGTATAGCGATATCATTGGGATTTTTAGATGTTAAAATGTTTTATTTTCTTTTGTGTTTTCAAATATCTAGGAAAATATGTGTATAGAATAGGCTCTGATGTTAAAGTTTGTCTATTGGGTGATTCCTATGTAGCTGAGGGAGACAGGGGAGATGGTGGTGGTACATGATTGATTCTCTGGACTGCTCTCTATTTTTCGCACATTGGAATGCCCCTCTGCCCTTTGAGGGCCCCAAAATATATATTTAGTAGTTAAGCTTTGAACTGTCAGATTGGGTTTAGGGGTATAAAGGTGTATGGATGTTCTACCCTCATTCTTATAGGGGGATTTATTCCTTATGAAACAGTACTTTAGGGAAATGAGATAATCAGAACATGATTTTACCAGTGGTAAGGAAAATAGAATTTTACTTCACAAGAGGTCTTGACAGAATAAAGACAAGAAAAATAGTAGTTGACATTTTTTAGCACCTTCTGGGTCAGACACTTTGCTAAGCAGTTTGTATACAATAGTTCATTTACTTTTCTCTGTAACTCTATAAGATAAGGCCCATTATTAGTCACACTTTCAGACACAAAACTGAGATTCAGAGAGGTTAAAGGAGGTGTCCAGGTCACACAACTAGAAAGTGGTGGGGCCGTGAGTGGAACCCAGATCATTTGTCTTTTTTTTTTTTAAAGTTTATTTTTTTAGTTGCGGTAACATTGGTTTATAACATTATATAAATTCAGGTGTATATCATTATATTTGATTTCTGTGTGGACTACATCCTGTTTACCGCCCAAAGACTAATTACCATCCATCACTGTACACATGTGCCCTGTCACCCCTTTCACCCTCCTCCCTCCCCTCTTCACCTCTGGTAACCACCAATCTAATCTCTGTATCTATGTGTTTGTTTGTTTGTTGTGGTTTTTATCTTCCATTTACGAGTGAAATCATATAGTATTTGGCTTTCTCCATCTGACTTATTTCCCGTAGCGTAATAGCCTCAATGTCCATTCATGTTGCATTTCTCTTCTGCCCATCTAACGAGCAAAGAGATTTGCAGTAAACAAGAGCTGATGTGATTTTGATAAACTTTTTTTCTCTATAAAACTTCCTTTTTCTCAATTGATATTACCTCTTTATGTACTGTGCATATTCCCAGCTTTATTTACAGTTTACTCAGACATCAGCCTAAAACTTTCATCACTGCTGGAAACTTCAGGTTTAAAGTTAGGTCTTAGCTTAAAGGATAATAAAGGATTTGTAACCTTTAGTCTTTCTATTGATGGTACTTGGGCTATCTACCTGTTAGTTGTTCTGTTTATTTACTACATAGTTAGAAAAGCAGAGTCTCTCTAGGCTGTTTCTTCTTATATGTGTAATGAGAAAAGTATAAAGAGCCCAGCCTCTTCCTATGACTTTTTCTTTAAAATGAATAAATGACAAGCAAAGCACATTTTGCACACTTCCCATTGAGCCGGTGTTTCAGCCTTACGTTCCATTTCCCTATTCAAAATCAATGTATGAAGAGATTCTAAGCCAGGGGTTCTTAGAGGATCCCTGGGTAGAATTCAGAGGGTCTGTGAACTTTGATGAGAAAAGAAATTACACCGTTATTTTCACTAACCTGTAGCTGAAATGTATCATTTCCTTCAATTATCATGGAGACCACAAATCACAGTGGTATTGCCAGTATCCGTGACCACTTGCAATAGCAATTACAGATATTAACATAGCACATTACAGTGTTGGCAGATATCTCAAAACACTGTTTATATTTATTACTTGTTGGATGTTATAGTAGTTATTAGACTTGTGCTAGATCCTGTTAATTAACATATTAATAAAGAAGCACATGTATTGCAATACAATTTAAAAAATATTTTGATAACTATTTCAGTGTCATTGGTTTCCTTTGTAATCCTATGTATTTAAATTATGCATTTTAAAACATTATTCTGAGAAGGGGGTCCCTTAGCTTTGCCAGAGTGACAAAGAGGATCATGACACAAAAAAGGCTGAAAACCCCTACTCTAAGCATGTTCTTTTCCTAAGGAAGTCAGTTTCTTAGGGGAAAGGTCTATAAACTATAAGGATTACATTCTCTTGTAAAAGATTTAGCATATGGTAAAATATACAGAACATAGAAAAAATCTTTCTTTTTTAAAATTGTGGTTAGAAAACATTTTTTATTTTTTTGCCAAATAGAAGTACATAATAATGTTATAAATTTCATATGATTTGTAGATAATTTTCCCACAAAGTTGGTCTCTTCCAAGCAAAGAGAACCAGTGCTGATTAGAAGATGATCTCAGAAATCACTGGATTATGCCCAAATGGCGCATTCACCTGTCTGATCAGCTTGCCTGCAAAACATTACTGCTGTCGGAAATCAGTCTCCTCACCACTTAACAGAGATTCACTTTGGGTGTTGATCCCTGTTTTGATAAATGGTAGCTTTAAATTACACTTATGTTATCCTTTTATGTGTTGGTGTAATTTTTTAAGAAGTAAATTTTTAAGAAGTAAATTTTATTGAAGAATAACATACATTCAGGAAAGTGACACAGCATAAGCATACAGCTCAAAGAATTTGAGCTGAACACAACTGAACACGTGTGTAACCAGTACCCAGATCAAGAATTTGGGGGCGTTTGTGTTCTACTGTTTACAAATGCTGTATATATAGCATTTGATGTGTGTCTTGGATGGAGCAGAGGTTGTACCTGCAGAACCACACAGCACCTTGCGTCTTGCTGAGCACTGATGGACTCCGTCTAAGGAGACCGTGGACTAGTGGGAGGGACACAAACTTGGGCTCAGCTTGAAGCCTCTTGTCACCACTTGTGGACTGTGCAACCTCTGACAAATTGCTTAATCTTTTTGAACATAAATGTACTCATTGGTAAAATGAGGATATGAGGATGCTAATGCTTTTCTTTTATGATTGCTGAGAATTAGAGAAAATAAAATTAGAATGTCTAGTGTATATGGATGGTAAAGGAATGGTGGATCAGTAACTGTGAACACACCGCTGAAACATTTATTTGTGGCCTAGAAGTTTATTATAACATAAGAGGGGGTTGTAGGAAACAATACATTAGCTAAAAATTTTGAACACCTGGACAATTTTTATAGTACAGTTAATTCACATGATGTTTAACTTACTACCGGGTGGATATAGGTTTAAAGAAAAAAATTAAAATTTGATTATTATTTTCTTGAATTTTTGAGAAAATGAAACCCCCATTTGCTAAACGAATTATCTTTCTTCTTTGAAGGTGTTGGAGAAAATTTGACAGATCCATCTGTTATAAAACCTGAAGACAAACAGTAAGTTAATTTATGATGCTATCATTTAGAAAATTGCATTTAACACACTGTACATGGTTTTTAAAAAGTAATTTTTAAACATTTATATTTCTTGCCTAGATCCTAGGAAGGTTTTGAGGCAGGTTTTATCTATATCTATATCCAAATATAAATATATATATATCCATCCAACTACAATACAATAAAATACAATAAGATTTAAAATACAGTAAGATTTTAAAGAAAGCGTAGATTAGGAAATGGAGGCAAAAAGAAAACATGGAAATAAAATACGATTAAATCTGGAGTTAAGTTGGTACACATAAATGGAAATTCTAAAGACCAATACAGTAGCATGAACTTTGTTGCAGATTTGACTGAGTTTTCTAGTGGCCCAGACAAAAGAGAAATGTAGGTAAGTTCAGCCTCTATAGGCTTTGACATGAAAACAATTAATGTCACAGGAGAAGCACAGTTCCCTTTGTTGTCTGCACAATGGAGTCATTGCATCTTATCATGGGCAGCGTCTTCCATCACATGCCTATAAGATGAAAACTGAGGGCATAAAGTGTGTTATTCAGTAACGGCAAATGTATGAGAGGCCAAAACAATGGGGCTTAAATATGAAGTGTCAGACTATCTGTTAATTCGGGGCTGAAGTTTAAATTATATGGAGGGTTGAGTCATCCGCGTGTCCTTTGGCATTTTATCCCATAGGCAGGCTTTTGGGAGGACTTGGCAGTAGAATATCTGAGGTTGTATTCTTCTGTTGAAGGTGGAGTAGAAAGAAAGAAGTGATGGTGCTGATTAGGGACTGATCAATATGGCAGACGACAGTGGTTCTCAAACATGAGCTTTCGTCCTAATCACCAGGACAGCTTGTTAAAACACTGATTGCTGTGTTTCTGGTTCAGGGGTTTGGGGTGAGGCCAAATAATGTAAAAAACTTCCAGATGATTCTGATGCTGCTGGCCCAGAGACCGCACTTTGAGAACTGCTAGCATACAACATTTTTAGTTCTTAGTTGTCCTAAGTGTCTATACTTGTATACAAGATTAACTAAGTGGTCAATCCCTATACAATAAAAATCTGAAATTTTTACTTCCGTCTCGCAGGAATCATATTGTAAGTATTCACTGCTTTAATGCTCTGTTCTTTTACTGAGCGATTGATCTAAATATGGTCTCATCTGTAGGCTTCTATGCAAAGAGATTCCATCTCAAAGTGTTTTAGCTGTCTCTTTGGACTTAGGTGCGCTAGAGAATATAAAATTGATCCATGTTGCTCCTATGCATCCAATTCCTATGATATTTGACCATGCAGTTCATGTTGTAACCCTTAGGGTATGGTAAAGGCTTTATTATTTTTCACTTTAGCAGAGCTAAAGTGTTTTTAGCTAAGAATATTATTTCTTCAGTACCCCTGTGTGCCCAAGGGTTTGTAGTAGGAAGCTTGTATGACAAGTACTTCCTTTATAATTTTGCAGTGAAAATTTTTTTGCATATTTACTTAACCAAGTTTATGTATATTCTATCATTTGTTAAATTGTGACCTTGGCATATGTCATTTAATATTACCTGAATATTTCCATCTTTTAGAATTCTAAGATTATGTTATCCCACTAGACAGCTGAGTATTTAATTGCATTCTATAGGCCAGTGGGTCTCAATTTCTATTAAGGTCACTGAGGAAAATTTTTTTAAAAAGTTGCTCAGAATTGGCATCAAATCAGAATCTCTGAGGATAGGGCCCTGATGTCTGTATTTTTTACAAGTTCCCCATGTGATTCTAGCAGACAACCAGGGTTGGAAACATCGGTCGTATGGCAAACTTTATTTATTTATTTATTTATTTTAAAGATACTTTACTTTTTTTTTTTTTTTGAGGAAGATCAGCCCTGAGCTAACATCCATGCTAATCCTCCTCTTTTTGCTGAGGAAGACTGGCTCTGAGCTAACATCTATTGCCAATCCTCCTCCTATTTTTTCCCCAAAGCCCCAGTAGGTAGTTGTATGTCATAGTTGCACAACCTTCTAGTTGCTGTATGTGGGACGCGGCCTCAGCATTGCTGGAGAAGCAGTGCGTTGGTGCGCACCCGGGATCTGAACCCGGGTCACCAGTAGTGGAGCGTGTGCACTTAACCGCTAAGCCACGGGGCCGGCCCCACAAACTTTACTTTTTATGACTTGAGGATGGGAACTCTGGAAACTGATAGGATGGCATCACTGTAGCCTGCCTGGTTTTGTGGGGTCACCTAATTTCGGGCACAGTTGGTCTTCATGGTGAAGATAACAAGAAGTACTATTTTCTTGCAATGGTGGTGAATTACATCTAATGAGTTCAGTGGGCTCACATTTTTGGATGTCTTCTGTTTGTTAAACCTTTTCTGAGCAAAGCATGGGCCACGGACCAATAACATCAGCATCACCTGGGAGAGTGTTGAGTCTCAAGACCCTCCACAGATCTCCTGAATCTGAAGTTTCACGATCTCCTCAGGTGATTTGGTGTAAATTAATGTTTGAGAAGCAGCGGTTTAAGCAAGTGCTTTCACTTGTTGTTTATTTTACCCTTAACCACAACCTTAGAAGTAGATACCTTCAATCCTAGTTCCCAATGAGAAAACTGAAGCTCAGTGAAGAATGGTAACTGCCTACGACGAGGGGGGTGGTCAATGAAGAGGAGTAATCCTCTACCAAAAGAGAAGATGTTGTTGTGCTGCAAATTCTGGTATTGTCTCTAATGCCTGTTGTCTCTTAACTTTCCCCAACCTTTTGCACGCGAAGACAAAGTCATCGGACCTTCTCCCCCAGATCCCGTCTGGGCACTTGGCCACGCAGTGGAGGCTGCCTCAGTTATTGCTAGTTTGGGAATGTATCTTTTCTTTTACTACTTTAATGGTTTTGGACACAGGACAAGTATGAAATTATGATGATGATGTGTTCTTTAGTAAATCTATGTATACATGGCACTAATTAGCATTTCCTCGAATGTGGAACCAAGCTACCACCTGCTTTTCCTGTGCTGTGAAAAATCTGGAAAACAGTTGTATTTTTTTTTTAAAACTTTGTTATCTGAGACTGCAAGGGTGTAGAAATGCTGTAGGGTGTAGACCCAAATGATTGTCCCTATGGCCCTCCTTCACTCTCCCCTGTGCAGGGAGTGGTCGAACCCCTGATATACACATTTTATAGTAATTTTGATTCTTTTGTCTTACTTTCCGCAAAGCTCCTGGAGGGAAATGATTTAGCTTAGAGCTTGCATCTGAGAATTAATGTTACATCTCGAAGTTGGGGGTTTTCATGCTTTACTGGGAGGAAAGAAATGGCAGGTATGGAATGCAAAAGAGTGAAATATTCCAGCAGGGTCATGCTGGAGAGACTATAAAAGGAATTCTTCAACGTTAATGACTGAAATAACACCTCCGTTTTTCACTTTATCGGCATCATAGAGTTCTGATACTAAATAGCAAATGATTCTACTTTTTTACCACATTCCGTTTCACCTTATTGAAGTGGTTCCTTACTAGATGGACTGGAAGAGAGGAATAGTTAACAAGAGGCAGCTTATGCAGCCGGGTAAATGCCACCAGAGCCGTACTTTGTAAGGGTGATTGAGTGACCAGGAAAGTTAATCCTGGGTGTCTGTTCACTCTGTCTTCCCAAGAGATTCCCTCCATCTACTTGCCTCAGAGCGAAGAGGCAATCTGAGATCAGGCTGACATCAGCCCTCATTCGGAGCTTGGCACATCTTCAGAGCAGCTACTGTTGTTCTGCCAAAAGGAAGTGGAAATTGAGATAAATGTTTCAATACTCGGATGGAAAAAAGTCCATTTTTACACCACGTCCCTTTTGAAAAACCACATTCCTCAGAGGCGAAGTTTATTGTTTCCTTTTGTGATCGTTTGCTTTTCTTTTTTCTTAAGATGTGGTATTTAAGAGCAGTAATTGAGTTCAGATTTTAAAATGTGCTGTTTCCACTCTGCATGTCATTAAAATAAAATATTAGCTTTCATAAAGTTGTTTTGGAAGTGTTTCTGGTATGCTCTGTTCCATGGTGTGCTGAGTGTCAGCCTGAAGAATGATGGTTTTGCACGATCTGATAATGGGTGAACATCGATCCTAGAATCTGCTAAGGATCTATTGTAATTATAGAGTATTCAAAAAGTGTCTAATATATACTGATTTTATTTGTAATTTTGTCACCTACATTTAGCATATGTAGTTTACTTCCACAAAATCATTATTTCATACTGGTCTTTCCACAAAGAGCTGAGCTGTAGCAGCTATTGCAGTGTGGGTAGAGAGTAGCTGTCGAAAGAGCCATGAGTACTGACTGATGGAGAGTTTTGTTGGGCATTTGTGTTTAAGGATATTGGTTATTTTCAGAAAAGTATTTGGGTTTGAAACAATGTATATGAATCTTTTTAGAAGATGTGTTCTGATAGCGAATTTGTCTTCCTTTATACCTTACCTTTCGGGTATTCTGGTAGAACATTTGGTAATGAATGTCATTCTGTCACCCCAGATGCATTAAAAAGGGTGTCACTGTATTTTGCTTTAATGTGGTGCATAGAAAATTTGCTCTTCTATCAGATTAGCGTTGAAATGAGTTTCACAGTAGGTCCTGGAGTTGGGTACAAAGATTTAAGTGCATTTGAATTTTAAATTTGCAAACCTAACATTGTTGCTTCCCCAAAGTGCTCTGTTCTTTGTTGGCTCCTTCAAGTTTGCTGAGTTACTAGGGGATACTGTTCGGTATCTCAGAGAATCTCAGTTGAGCTCTTTTTTCTTAGTTGTGATCTAATTGATATTCTGATATTGCCTCTAGATCAAGAGGGATGGTGTTTGGACCAGCCAATTTAGGGGAAGACGCAATTAGAAACTTCATTGCAAAACATCGTTGCAACTCTTGCTGCCGGAAGCTCAAACTCCCTGGTAGGCCCCAAACAATTCCATTTTTCTCTAAGTAAATCTCCCGTAGAACAACATCCATTGTAACTGGGGATAGAGCAGAAAATCTTAATCACATTTTTATCTCCTTTGCAGTTAAGGCTTGACTTTCTGACTGCAAATTTTTCAAGTCTCTAAAGGGATTAAAAGGACAGGGATTTACTTCAGGTTCTGCCAAAATGTGATAAAACAACATTGGGCCCAGTACTTGTCACAGTCTCTCCAAGGGAAAAGTTCCAGCAACTTAATTGGGGTAAATTGGACCAAGGCAGGTCTCTGCGCCTGCCCCTTCCCCTTTGGGTCCTGTGTGGCGCCCACAGTATTTCTGTTCTGTTCTTCTTTACTCATTGGACACTTGGGAGGGTGGGGTATGAAGGGAAACAACAGCTATCAGTGAATGCAGTGCTTTTCACTACAAAAACCTGCCACTTTAAACATACATTGCAGTGTGTCTTTTTAAATGTGATTTGATAATGTGGCACACTTTCTTCTGAAACTAATATAGTCACCATAGAAAAATATTCCTAACATAAAAGTAAGCAGCTGGAGGTCTGTGCCCCTCGAATTGGCAGTCCCAGCTCTGCTGCATTCCTTTCATCTCAGAAGGGATGCTTTATGTCTGTCTCAGCTTGCTCACTGCTCTTCTTGGGTCATACCAAACTTGTCCTTAGAATGGCATTGCACATATTTTAAGCTGAGTAACCCTTCCTGCCTTATAATAAATACATACTCTGAATTGGAAATCCGTAAAAGATCATCATCCGTTGTAACTTGGGATGGAGTAGGTTTAAATTTACAACAAAGAGAGGCAATTTCTAATCTTGTTGGAGTTAGAGGTAGGAGTTGCTCTTTTGGGCAAGATGTAGCAAAAGACTGGGATTTGGAGCAGGCTTCTAGTTCCAGTGAGAATAGCCTGTCAGCCAGGGGTGGTGGTGGTGGTGGTGGGTATGTGGGGTGGGGAGTCAGACCCGAGCAGTAAAGAGAGGAGGCCATCACTGTCATGTTGTAGCTGCCCAGTACTTGGTCTCACAAACCACACAGCAGAACTGGACAAAGAGATCAGCCTAGAGCACGCTGGCCAAGCTGCCCGCTGGCTTCCTCTCTGATCAGAAGGAACCCAGGAAGGACTTGGGCTGGGCTGTAGGGCTCTAGGTAAGGGCCCTACGGGAGGCAGGAGCTGAGTCATCACATATCTGAGTCATGCCCTGATTGCACGCTAGAGTCTGGCCCATTAACTCAGTGTCCTCAGGCGCTAGCCTCTTCCCAGGTCTGATTCATTGTACCCTGGACACGGCAGCCTCCCATTCTTGAAGACACAGGGACTGCATCTGATGAGCCGGGAGAAAGGGAGTTTTGAGGCATAACTCACTGCTTCCATCCTTGAGTCCAGTTAGCTCTTCTGTATGATTAAGTTTGAGATCATTGTTTTTTTTTTTACCTATAATGGTGGGTTTTGAGTAAGTAATTCAATAGTTCCTCCATTTCTAGACCTAATTCTTGTTTCCTTTCAAAACCTTAGTTAACACATTTAAGTGGAAATAAGAAATATCCTCATTTACTCAGACATTTGGTAATCTGAATTTAAAAAGTCTAGTCTGGAAAACAGGATTGGGGTGATTTTTCTTTTTGTTTGATTATGTTTTACTTTTTTTTTTTTAAAGAGAGGTAGTTTAGGATAGTATAGAAGAGTATGGGATCCAGAGCCAGATAGGTTAAGCTGATATGCCAGTAGTGCTTTTTACCTGCGATGTGACCTTGGGCCTTGGTTTTCTCATCTGTAGACTGGGTATAATGGCACCTATCTCATAAAGTTGGTGTGAGGATTGAGGTAATATATGGAGATGTTCAATAAATGTTGGTTATTATTCAACTGTAATATGTATTAGTTTTATGTCCAGATAATCCCTGTTTAGCATTAAAATATAATCCAAAGAACACATGTTTAAGGTTAACAAATTTAATCAATATAGCACAAAATGGTACACAAACATGTAAAGCTCACCCTCCTCCATATGTTCTCACCCAAAGAAACCTTTGGGGAGAATGTTTTCTTTTTTTTTAATTTTTAATTTTATTTATTTATTTATTTTTTCCCCCAAAACCCCAGTAGATAGTTGTATGTCATAGCTGCAAATCTTTCTAGTTGCTGTATGTGGGACGCGGCCTCAGCATGGCCGGAGAAGCGGTGCCTCGGTGTGTGCCCGGGATCCGAACCCGGGCCGCCAGCAGCGGAGTGCGTGCACTTAACCGCTAAGCCACGGGGCCGGCCCTGAGAATGTTTTCTTTTGATAATTTCCTTTTCAAATGGAAGAAAGAGGCTCTAGGAAGCATAGGATCCAATAAATGGAAGCTTTTATGGACAATGCCAAATCTGAGGTACAGCTTTGTTCCAGAAAACTGACCATTTGGGCTGAACTCGCTGGCCCTGCCCATCTTTCAGCAGTGAAAATGTCCTGTTTCCTGTTTGGCCTCATTTAACTCTGGCCAGGTCATGCCTTATAGGGCACTACGTATTCAATCAAACAACCAAATCTTTCCTTCCCTGCCCCAGTGAACACAAGTCTTAAAACAGCATTGGGGATTTAGAGTCACACATGGGCATCGGGGAGTAGTTTAGACACGGTCAGGGGTTTGAGTTTCACACATCGGTGGCCTGAGGAAGCAGAGTCCTCTCTGAGTACTTGGAAAAACCTAAAGTCTGGTCGATCTGTGTGAACATTATGTTCTTAAGGATCCCCTATAACCATCTTATCTTCCTTGCAGATTTAACAAGGAATGACTATTCCCCTGGAAGGGTAAATTCCACCTTTGGACTTGAAATCAAAATAGAACCAGCTGAGGGGCCTCCAGCAACGGAAGGGGATAGTAATTCTCCAGAAGACCTCACACGATTGTAAAAAGGGAGAAGATGACAGCCCTTGCCCTCCCTTCCATGAACTCTATGGTAACATAGATTTATTAAAGTGACATTGATTACGTCAGAGCTCCGTCAGGATGGCCTTGCCCTATGGGCCTCCTTGGGACACGCCTTCTGAGCCTCATGTCTCCCCCTGCCCAAAGACCTCATTGGTATATGATGAATGGGTTCTTCTACATATTGGCCTATGTGCAGAGTGCTTTACATGTGTTTGTCATCCTCAAGTTCCCCAGGAAGACACTCAGACAAGTCAGCTGGGAATACTGCTCCTTCATACCTCATTGCTTTAGCTGGTCGCTTAGAGCAGACTAAACCCTTGGAGCAGAATGCTGGGCACTAAAGAACCAGGGAGATGGTTTAATTTATTTTCTCACTATGTGTGCAGACTCTAACCTCCACTGCTGTTCATCACCTTACCTGCATATTGTATTTATGTATATATGTACATAAAAAAGTTATTTGACTTCTTCTGTCCTCTCCCCGTGGCATAGAGCTTTGAATGTCAGCAGTAAGGAAAACGATGTGATGAGGGTGTATTTGCACAGATTGGGGCACACTCCTGCACAAAATAACCAGTAAAAAGTTGGTATCCTGGTGAAATCTAGATGGGTTTGAGGTATTGTCAGTGAATCATATGATGCCTGGGCATTTCAGGTTTCCCTGAAAGAAAGGAAAAGGGCAATCTAAAACAAAAGCCCTTGCGTCTTTTTTTTTTGTTTTTAAAGGGGAGCAAGTATATTTAATAGAAATTATTAAGAAATGTTTTCTCTTCCTATAAGCTCAAGGGTACTATCAATTAGAGAGTTAACTATCAATTAGAGAGCCAACCTCTAAAACATTTCTCCCTTTTCCAAAGCTGTGTGTATAATATTACAGGCCAAATTACTCGATGTCAGGTCCTATGGGGAAAGATGGGGTTTCTGACCGAAAACACGCTTCGAAGGTGTTTGCTTCGTTCCAGTGCAGAGTTGTGATGGCTTTTTTAAGTACAGCCTGAGAACATGTAATCAGTTTCAGAGGCCGGAAGGAAGGATCCCCAGAAGCTGCACTGAACAGCACATTTAGGGGAGCAGTCATCCCTCTTTCGCACTTGTCGAGGTTGCCCTACCTCAGGACAAGCACGAGCTTTTCATGCAAGGAGGAGATGGAGGGCTGGGAATCCTCTCCCTTCTCCCCTGCATCTCCTTTCCTTATTATAAAGAGTTCCATTCTGTCAGCAACAAACCTCCTGGGTTTGAAAAATTCCAACTTATCTTTACCTTTAGCCCTTACCTTAGCTGGCTTCCTTTTTAAATTGACACTCCTGCCTTCTCAGGTTACACTTCAGGGGAGATGTTGCCCAGGCGTAGGGGGACAGAAGGCCAAGGGTTTAGTTTGCCAAGGATCGTGTCTGATTCTTGAGTGTGAATTTCACCAGGGCTAACATATTCCCCTTTTATTTTGGTCTTGTGGGTGGCAGGAGGTGGGAAATTTGGGTGATTTCTTGATTGGCAATGAGGATAAAATGTTAATGCTTTCAGGTCTTAACTGCTTTATCCTACTCTGCAAATCAATAAGGGATCATTACGACTCACTTCAGTGATGTGTTGGACAATGTAAAGAGGCAGTTTGCCTATCCAAGGGCCAAATTAAAGGCATTAATTCGTTGGTCAAATATTTGTTACCTGGAATGGAACTTGAAAACAAATACATTTTGATTTCAAATTTCTGTGTTGTGCTTTTTGTCTTTCTTTTTTTAAGAAAAATCACCAGAATAACATTTTAAAAAGATGTTGGGCAAAGGTTTGCTGTGGGATTGCTGGCATGCAAATACCTGTGTGACAGTCTTGACTTGGAGTGATTCATGACTACAATAGGGTGGAGTATTCATTCATTCATTTGGTCAATTTTATTCAACAGATATTTATTAAGTGCCTTCTCTGTACTGCGTGAGTGATGAGGATGCAGTGGACATAGCATTTCTTTGCCCTCGAAAAGCTTTATGTCTCTCATTTCTTTCTTTTTTTGTTGTTCCAAGTTTGGATTTCTGGTTAATGCTAAAAAATTTGACTTCTGGGCAAATGTTAAATCTGGGGATGTGTCCCATCCCCTATGTGCCAGTGGGCAGCAGGTTCAGACCGGGATAAGAGAATTAGGGCAAATAAGAAGACATAGCTAGGGCTGCTTTTATGAACCACTGAGGAAAAATGGACTGCATAAACCAAGTCTGAGCCCAAAGCCCATCTCACAGATGGGGTCTGAATCTGGGGACCAGAGAAGCAGGCAGGTTTCCAGGAGTACTTCCTGAAGGCGTCCTGTGCACGGGCATTCCTTCCTAGGAGGCTGTACGTTCCTGGAGTGACTTCTGCCCTATGACATCTTAAAGCTTCTGACAGCTCTGGGGAATGAGATCAGATGTAGTTTTGGGTGTTTCTCACCCTGTTACTATTTTCTGTGGCTTCACAAAACAAGTACTGGGTGACTAAGACTTCCCAAACAACCACTTATTCAATGTGTAAAAAATTATTTTTTTCGTTTCGATTATTGTTTGTTACTGTTTTAGATGAGACGGACCACTCAGGTTCTAGAAGTCATGACCCAGAAGCCCCTGTCATGCCTTGCTGTCTTTCTCCATTGGTCACCAGCATCATGCACAGAGCATGGCACATAATAAGCTTTCGACATTATTTGTTGAAAGAAATAAGAAAACTTTCAAATGATAATGTGTTTCATTCACTCAGTAATAAATCAGATTTGCATTTTTAATCTAGAAGGGAATGATTACCAATTCCTTAAGACCCAACACAATTCTTTTGATCTCTCTCTGTTTTAATTTTGCAGGAAATAGCTTTTAACAACCTATACCTTGTCTATTGAATTCTCAACCAGTTCCTGCCCTTATCATCGCGGTGATGGTACCAGAGTACAGTCCTTCGTACTGGGGACTATTGAAATGAGATGATAACTTCCCAGAAACTGCCTAGAAATAATCATCACTTTATTACCCTTTGAAAAGAAGATTGATAGAAAAGTCATTTGAAAGATGGTTCATTACCATGCCCTCGTACAGTTTCTTTACTCACATCTCTCCAAAGCGTGAGAAAGGGAGGATTATTCTCTGAGGTCGGAATTTGAAGGCTGTGTGTTTGCCTCTTTGAAGTCTTGGTATTTAATTTTCTGTAGTCATTTCTTGGGCAATTTTCTAAGAAACTAGTTGAAGCTAATTTATCATAAGTTAAAGTCAAATGACAGAAAAGATTTTTTTCCCCTGAACAGCATTTTATTCCACAGAGGTTAGCTTCTGAAGGAAAATGAGACTTAAATAGCATTTCAAATCTCCAGCCACATGGGTGAGTACACAGAATAGAAAGTGTTCTGGAAACCACACTGATTTTTTATTTAGCACAGTTATTATTTTGTGACTTTTATTTCTAGACCATGATGTATAGATAAAATATATTTTTGTGAAATGCTCTCCTAAAAATAATTAGTTAAGTTGCTTAATTTTTCAAAGAGAGACTTTTAGTCCTTAAGGGATAATGAACCTTGTCTCTATCATTGGCAGACTTTGGTATAACTTTATATAATTTGTTTAACCTTTCTCTTAACCCCTAACTCTGAAATGGAGATGAGATACTTACCTTTTCAAATGAAGCTGAACAATAACGAGAGAGCATTTATAAAGTCCTTTGAGAATCCCATTTAAAGGCTTCTTGTGAGCATGGGATCCAGTTCAATAAATAATAAGGGGTTTTCATTTTTGATGTGATCATTATTTAATGTTTACAGAGGATGCTCTGTGGACCTGTTTCAGTATAAACACCAAAGTGGTTTCTGCTATTTCTCCTTTTCCGAGGGGAAATAGCTCATTGCTCTCTTTTTGTTTTGAAGCTTGATTAAATAGTTCAAAATCAGGGAGTTCACCAATGCACAGTGTTTCCTATTTATTTTGTTTTTTGATGGATTTAGGTTTTCCCAGCTAATTTCTTTTGCCATCTTCTGCCCAAAGAAAGCTTTCCAGAAGAAGTAAAGCCCAAAGCTTGTGCCATCATTGGTGACATTTTTGGGTAGGAAAGAGAGCAGGTTTAGAATCTTGATGCTTATTAAGCTTGATGTTTTACAAAAATTTTAATGATGATTTAAATTTTGTCAGTGTAGGGCTGTTTAGTAATAAGAAAATTCTGGTCTATAGCTTGCCAGCATCTTTTAGCAACTAATGTCCCTTAGAATTCTCATCTTCTCCTAGAGATTTTTTTCATTGTGAACCTTTAGAAATTCCAGTTGCTAAATTAGTCACAAAGTCTTTGCAAATATTATGGTAGAAACCCTTTGGTTAATGACTATCCAAATGTGGATGTAACAATTGCCTTTTGTTGGGATTTGGAGGAATCATCATTGGCATCCTGTGGTTGCACTTTTGTCTTCTAATGAATTTTTTCTTCTGTATCCTATTGGTCACCAAGTAAGAGGTCACAGAGCCTCAGGATGCTTTGGTAACAAAAAGAAATGCTTGGTGTGTGTTATGGGCTGAATTGTGTCCCCTCAAAATTCATGTGTTGAAGTCCTAACCCCTAGTACCTCAGAATGTGACTGTATTTAGAGATAAGGTCTTTAAAGAGGTGACTAAGGTTAAATGAAGTCATTAGGGTGGTTCCTGATCCAGTATGCCTGGTGTCCTTATAAGAAGACATTAGGACCCAGAAACACACAAGGGGAAGAAGATCATGTGAAGATGCAGAGAGAAGGTGGCCATCTCGAGCTAAGGAGAGAGACCTTGGAAGAGACCAGATGTGCCAACACCTTGATCTTGGACTCCCAGCCTCCAGAACTGTGAGGAAATAAATTTCTCTGGTTTAAGCCACCCAGTCCTTGCTACTTTTTCATGGCAGCCCTAGAAAAGTATTACAGTGTATTACCATGTTTTGGAATTCCCTACTTGCCCCTGAAATTTTGTAAATAGGGACTTGGGAAGCAGAGGTGCTGTTAACAACAATGGAGAGGAGGAAGAGGAGGAGGGGGAGGGGGAGGGGAGGACGGGGGAGGAGGGAGAAATGATTACTGGGAGCCTGCATCTGCTGTGGGTGAGGATAGAGAATATCATGGATTGTGGCAGGCCTGGTGGATTATTTTACTAAGGGAGGAGAGAGTCATGTGTTCTGCAGGATCACGTGAATGTTGCAGATGAAAATAAACGTGGACTGGGCTTCATGAGATGGGATGTTTGCCTATTGCTAAAGGGCTTCTGGGAATATTTTAGAGGATAGGGTGGCAAGAGAGGTGCGGTAGTAATATGTGATGCAGTTCTTAGTTTTGCACAACTGTTCAGTGTGTATCCTATTCAAGAAATATTTATTGAGCCTTACCATATGTTATGCCCTGACAGAAAGGTTAGACTTACTAGATAAGATCCATTTCTGTCTTCAAGGGTCTCCAAGCCAAATGAGGAGTTTACAATATACTGATCCATTATTGCTCAGCAATAGTAATGATTATAATGATAATTTTTTATATTATTATTATAGGTAACATGTATTGAGCACTCATTATGTTCTAGGCGTAAATGTGTGCTATGCATAATCTCATTTATCTGAACACCAACCTGATGGGCTGGGTCTATTAGGTCCATTATAAAGATTTAACAATGCTGCTTAAAAGTTAAGTGACTTGATTAAGTCAGCTACCTGAGGAGACGGCAGGATTTAAAAACTAGGTCAAACCAATGTCATAGAAGGCTAGGCAGTACTGGCCAGCACACTTAAAATTACCAGAGCATGAATCCCTTTGATAGTTTGAACACAGATTTGAAAGTCAGGACCTAACTTTGGCCACCAGATAAGAAAATCCAAACTGGCATCTGTAGAATGTTACCTTGTATCCTCTCTGCATCTGTCAATGTCAAGGAAATCTTTCCCACACAGGTAATGGCCATTTATAGACTCTGTGAGTACATGGTAAAGCCACTCCCTCTTGACATTATCATAAGGTAAGTGCAAGATGATGAGTGGGTGCTTGTGAGTCTGGCACTGTGTCTGTCAGTGAGTTTCTCTGCCTCCGCTTGCATTTCTGCCCCCCTTTTTTGCCTTCCCAGACGATTAGTTATTTGTTGATCAACACAACAACTAGCTATTTGATAGCATCTAGTGACATTCCAGTTTATCAATTTATAGTGAAAGATAGAATCTATGCAAACTACAAACCCTTTATCAGACTGATCATCACGCTGTGTCCCTGGAGACCTTAGAAGCTGGAATACAATCAGAGGGTTGGTTGAAGTGCATGGAATCAGAACAAAGAGAGTCAGACAAATATTTAATAGTGTCAGGCTAAGACATTCTGTTTCATCCCATCTTCTCCAGAGGGGTGGGCCCATGAGTGGGAGTGGAATACCCAAAGTCTGCAATACTCCAGACTGATTCTAAAGGATGCAACAGAATTTCAAGTGACTCTCAGATTAGCCTTGAGAAATAAGACCATAATGAGAAAATATTTCTTTTCTCCTCTTCCATCCTCCCTTCCTCTATCCTTCCCTCCTTCTCTCTCTCTCTTTCTCTCTCTCTTTCTCTCTCTTTCTTTCCCTTTCTCTGATTGCCTATTTCTGTTACATCTTTTTACACTACACTGGCTGCAAGTGTGGACCAAGAAACATCATTAATTTTAGAGGTGAGGTACGAATTTTTCCAGAAATGTAGAATTAGAAAATGTGAGAGGTAAAAGGATAGATGAAAGTAATGAGATCCAAAGAGATTGTACTTCATCCAAAGTTAATATAACTATTGTCAGAAGAGGGACGAGAACTCAGGCCTTCTAAGTCACCATCGTTTATCTTAATAATGACTGCATTTGTGCATTAAGGCAAATAATGTTCTCTTGTTGTATTAAAATCCTTCTCTGTTTTCCTGAAAAATATTTAGATGTTTCTGTGACTAAAATTTTAACTTGGAAATCTTTATGAAGCTTTCATTAAGATGGGTCAAATGAGATTTAATTGTCCATGCTTTTTAATGAGAATAATTCATTAGATATGTGATTTCAGAATTCTAGTTGCAAAATGATGTTGCAAATTAATGATTTTAACAATTCTCTTTGCTTATTTGTGTGTGCACATGTATGTTTGCATAAATGGAGAGTAGCTATTTGAATCCCAGGCTTGGGTGACCATTGAAGATTTCAAGTGACAAGAGTCTGCAAGACTTGGATTTCAATGAGTGTTTCAAATATTTTATGTTATTTAAGGTGACTTATGATTATTTCCTATTGTCATAAAAGCCTCTTAGGACTGTGGCATGCCTTGAATTTTCCGAAAAATGCCTACATGAAATAGTAGAAAATTCTCTAGACCTTGGAACCAAGTGGACTTAGGTTTGAACTGAAGCTCTGCCACTGAATAGTTTGTGACCTTGGACAACTTGTTTAATCTCTCTGACCCCAGTTATCATCTGAATATGGCAGGATAATCTGTTAATATGTTGACTTGTGCCTCTGCTTGCTGTTCTCCATCCCAAGAAGGTAGGTGGATGCTTTTGGCTCAGGACGTTGGTGACTTACTGCAGAAGTTGCAAGGCCCCATAGGACAACCTCCCACCAAGACTTCTGGAAAGCTGTTGGGGGCTGGGACTTGGAGTTGATAAGGCAGAGGAAGCCTACCCTGGGAAAGAGAAGAGCTATTCATTCCCGGAGATAAGGAAGATGATGGTGGAGGGCTAGTTCATGGATAGCAGGTGAACTGACTAGGAGCTCTAGCCCGAGAAGTCACAGGGAGCAATACATGTCCATACTAGTCGTGGATCAAAGGGATCCTCCTGCCTGTGGATGGATCATGTGGGCTGAGACTGTGGGCCGCATGGCCTAAAGGTTAGAAGCCCTTGACTGTTTTACAAGTGGCCAGTGAACTACCTTTGTTCTTACCTGTTTTATAATCATAAAATATAACTGATATTGACTGTCTTATCATTTTAGAGAGAGGGGACCTCTATCTAGATTTTAAAAAATAAGGTAATATGCCATTTCTTGCACCTGAGTGTTGTAGAGAAAATTCATTTCTGTAAGCTAATGTCTACCAAGCAGGATTATTCTGAGAATTAGAGGTAATGTACATAGAGCACTTAGTACAGTGTATGGCACACAATAGGCATGCTGAGAAATTATTATTAATAATTATTAAAGATACTCTTCTTTTGTTACCAAAACAATCTCCAAGCCAAGATTGGTGGAGCTGGAGCTGCTTCTTTCTCTCTTTTTTAAAAATAGACATTATTTTTTTAGAGCAATTCCATAGCAAAATTGAGCAGAAGGTACAGATTTCCCATATATTCCCTGCCTAACATATGCATAGCCTCCCCCATATGCTTCTCTTTTCAAACAAAGGACTAATAGTTCATGACATTGATCCTAGAATTGAAAGCTTCTTATATTAGGGGAGGCTAGGCAACAACAATAAATAGACACCAAAATGTGATGGCTTAACACAATAGACATTTATTTCTTGCTTACTTAACAGTCTAGGACAGTCTGTGGTGAGTGGTTGGGTTCTTTGCTCCACATAGTCTTTCTGTGACCCGAGTTGACAGTGCTTCTGCCATCTTTAACAGATGGGTACCAAGGCTGCTCTTGGGGATCTGCAGCCCAGTCACCAGAAGGGGAAAAGAACATGAAAGGGAGGAGAACACATGGGAGGTTTTATGGGCCAGCCCTAGAAGTGGCACACATCCTTTTGTTCACATACCATTGTCTAGAACTCAGTCAATCACAAGGTCACACCTACATGCAAAAGAGGCTAGGAAATGCAGTCTAGCAATATGGCCAAGAAAAAGAGAAAAAGGAGTTTGATGAACAGCTAGCATTTCTGTCTAATTAGGGATTATCTATTCTGGTCCAATTCCTTATTTGATTGAGTGTGGTTCTGGAAGGTGGAGTGTTCTTTGGTATGACTTTGGAGAGTGGGTTTTTTTCTTTCTATAGGAATGTTTAATGAAAAGTTCTCCTTATTTAGGACATGGCATACTTTTGACTAACTCTCCATATCTTCTTTCACCAGACATCTTCAATATATTATCAGATATATTCCTTTTTATTTTCCCATAATTCATTTATAATGGCAAAATCAATTGGATAAAAGAAGTAAAATCTAACTGGAATGAGAGTTGGCTTTATTCAGCACTGTTAGTTTGGTGACAGCTATAAAATATGTCGGTTGTAACTTTCCTCTCACTGCTTGACCCCCACCCATTTCCCCCCTCACCATCCCTCTAAGTAACATCATGTGAAATCAAACATTTCTTGCCCTCATTTCTAAATTGCATATAACCAGCTAGCAAGCATATAAGCAGTGAAGTAAGGGTATAAATTTACATAAGGATCCTATTAATATACTATACAAATGAGGGTCCTGGGGAGAATGTTAATTCGTTTCCTACACTGAATGGCCATGATCACTGTAAATTTTCACCACACAAGAGCTAAGACGGAGGTGGAAAACTTGGATATACATAAGAGATAGGAATTGACTAAATTTTATGAAGGAAGTTAGTTATCATGTACCTTGTCTACAAAGTAGAAGACCTTAATGGGTGCTCCAACTTTAAAGCTTGGATGCATAAACTTGAAAATGATCTTTAAGAATCATCTTGAATCACTTCTTAAAAAGCAGTGGGTGGGGAATTGAAACATTTTAAGGAAATATTTCAATTTATCAAATTTTAAAATTGAAGTCATTTCTAGAGTACTATTGTGAAAATTTATGACCTACTCTTTTCTAAGCCCCCTAAGACTTGTGGTTGACAAAACATAGGTGGACTAGACAGAACATGTGATCTTTTTTGTAACAGCCTGGTGGCTGCTCAATTACTTTATTGGTTCAGTCGTTGACTGATTGATTTAACTAAGATTCATTAAGTGCCTAGCATATCCCAGGCACTGTGCCAATGTTAGCAAGGTGGGTACTCACAGATCTGTGGGAAGACAGACATGTAAAACAACCTCATTGCACCAAAAGCCACAATTGAGGCATTTGCAAAAATGCTTTTGAAGTCAAGTGGAGGAGGGACTCCCTCTCTCAAGAGGAGAGAGAAGGCTTCACAGAGAATGATAAGGAGGATTTTACCTGGTGGAGGGAACAGCAGCTGGGAGAGATGTTTGGGAACTGGTAAGTAACTGTGTGGTAGTTCCTAGAACACATGTTGGGATAAGGTAGGAGGTAGCAAGAGATGAAGCTGGGAAGAATGTTAGCATAAATTTGTTAAAAGATCTTCATGTAATTCTAAGAAATTAAGTTTTAGCATGCAGGCTAAGGAAGTTAGGAACTGTTTTAAACATAATGAATTCTGGGTTAATTAATTCATTAATTCAGCAAACATTTATTAATCATCCACTAAGTATAAACTACTTGGCCTTAGAAGTCTAAGGTCTAGATGTAGACCCTGCCCATAAGGAATTTGAAGTTTGATGAGTGATTACAACGAGTAGAGACAGCTCCAAGGGATTTTTGGGAAGGGCTTTAATTGCTCATACCATCAATCCCTTCCAAATTCTCTTCATATCACCATTAACATCATCATTGTCTTTCATGTGGCTGAGAGAAGTTTTCTCAATCTTATGTCAAGTGTGTTTTTGGAACACTCTGCTATTTTATTGATCTATAATGTAAAACCTTTATGAAAACAGTGTCCTTAATATACAAGCAAAGAAGATCCCTAGTCCACCCTTTCAATCACCTGTCCTTTTAGGAGGTCTGGAATGGCCAGCAACGACATGTTTTACTGTACACTGAGACAAGGTGCTCTACTGGGTGTGTACTGAGGGACACACAGACCTATAGCACAAGGCTGTAGGTGCAGAGAGCGAAAAGATACATGCAAAATCTCTCCCGTGGACACTTAAGGTGTGTGGCGATGAGAAGCTTCCTGGAGGAGCTCAAGCCTGCACAGAGTCATAGAGAATGTGAAGACTTTGGGAAGAGGAGGGGAGGGACATTTCCAGCAGAGGGCATGCCGGGGAACGGGAGTGGTTTGATTTGACCGGAGCATCAAGTGTTGTGGACTGACTGCTCTGGTTGCTCTGTGGAGGAGACACTGGAAGCTGAGGGTGGAGGAATGATATGATCATCTTGAAGAATAAAAGGTTTTGAAGAAAGTGTTCAGGCTCATATGACCAACATCTATTCCTTGATAACCACCCAGTGGTTTCAAGTGAGATGGGAAGGGAGAAAGCAAGCCCACTCTTATTGACTCAGCATAGCTTTCCTATAAGTCCGTGTTCTTATTCCAATAAATCTCATAAAACAGTGAAAACCATGGCCCCCGTATAAACTGGCAAAGATTTCTTTGGCCATAGTCTACTTTTCAAGTGAAGTACTTTTCTATTTGGCATCTCTTTCATAACCTGCCTGTCCTGGTCTGAGAAGTTGTGTGTTGCATATTTGAGCCTGGTTGCTTTCCTTCAGATCGAGTGGACCACTTGGGTTAGTACGAGTCCAATTTTCATTGGGCCTCAGGGTCTGAACTTGGGGACTCAAGAGAAGCATGCTGAGAAAAAAACACATAAAAAAACTGTAGGTATGCATGATTTTAAAAGGTGGAAAATGGCCTTGCCCCCATTTAATTGTTAAAGGAAGTAATGAAAACTGAAGGTTAAAGGCCCCAGCAGGGAAGTAGTATTTCAGCTGAGCTGACCAGATAGGGTTTCTTCAAATGCCCTGGATCATTGGCTCACCTCTCATTGGGGTTGTCAGGCACACACTCTCTCTAGGAGTGGGAGGCATCTCCTCTACTTTCTCTGGCCACAGTACAGTCTAAGCTTTCTTTATTAGACTAAGAGTTTACCTAAAGGAGTGAAAAGAGATGCAGTGAACTGTTTTTAATTTTAGTATCAACTTTCCAAATCATGGAGATTTTAAAATGTCCTAACCTGACACAGACTTCTAGTAGTTTCTCTTTTGCTGCCAATATTAACTGATTGTATCAATCATGTGTGGGCCATGTGCTTGATCCTTGTGTCTCTGACTCCTGCTCCTATGGAAAACAGTTCCTAAATCATGAGTACATTTTTCAGTTATGTATCTCTGACTGATGTTGCTTTGACTCCTGTGGAGAAAGTATTTCATTAGGTTTTGGAGAATTAACTGAACATTCTGCGGGTTCTGGGCAAGGGAGGATTCTACTGCCCAGGCCTCCCTTCCCACTTGCCTACCTGGGAAGGCTGCTCTCGTCCTCTTTTCTGGGAGGAAGAAGGTGGATAAGATCAGGGAGTACCATCAGCCCTTGTCCCTCTCTTCTGACACAGAAAGCTTCTGTGCCTTCTCATCTTTATTTTTGGCCTCGCTCAGGTATAGTAACTTCCCGCTGGTCCAGCCGGATCCAGACACTCACCCTAGCCTCCATCCTGAGCCTCCCAGGCCCAGTTAGGATTTGAACTCGTGGTCCCCGAGAGCAGGATGGATTAGTGCTCAGGGCTCCCATGCTGACTCTATCAAAGCTTTTCTCTGCACATCTCCATTATGTGAATAGCTCTGTTAACCAAACCTATTATCTTTCCCCCTTGGTTTTCAAGTTGAGAAAGGGAAAGCAACTTCTTTAATGGCCCACAGATTGATGATTAACATTTTACATGTCCCTGCTGCTAAGTAAAAGAACTGCTTTGTGGACAGTGAAAATGCCTAGGAGAAGGAAGCGGGAGTCAACTTGGTTTATTAAGTTGTGCTGCTTCATTAATCACAATCTTTTTTTATGGCAGTGCTTAAAGGCCCATCCATTGTACTTCTTGGGAATGGGGTAGATCAAAAACAAGTGCTTTTAGTGCACCTTTGACATCTGGCATAGCAGCCTGCTATCTGCGATATTGCTCTCAAGCAGTGTGGGGAGCTGCATTTACTGTGACCATGCTGGCCCTTCTGATTTAAGCTACTGCAGAGGGCAATGAATTACCTTAAAGGAGCTCCACTGCAGAACTCCAAGTTTTATGCCAGACCCCTGCCAGCTTCCCCACTTTATGAGTATGAACAATCAGACAATTGAACTGATTTGACTTTGCCGCTCCTGGAGTTTCATGGCCTCGAACCTGGGGATGTAATGATAGCAATGCCATGCTAAGTGCCGCTCTGACTAGCAACAGCGCCTGCTGCCCATTCAAGTAGGGCACCCGTTCTTGTCAGCTGAAAACTGCTCTGATTTGCAGCAAGGGGGAAAATAGATCCCATGCAATCAGATTAACTCAACTCTGAATGTTATTTTCATTTAACGCTGTGGAACCAGGCAGTGTCCCAATTTTTTTTTTTTCTTAATGGTAAACTCATTAAAAGGCAGCATTCTTTCTCAAGGAGTCTCACAGCACCGGTGTGGAAGGCACCTGCCAAATCCTGATACCGATGGTAGACACACACACTCCTATAAACTTACACACACGACACACATATACACCTACTCCACAGAGAGGCTCAGGCTCAACTGTGTCGTCAGTATACAAAAGGGCACCTGGCCCAGTCAAAATTACCTGAACGCAGGTAATTTGTAATGTTTAAAGCTCATGTCAGTACATACTGGTTTTAGCTTTTGTGTGAAACAGAGGAGAAGTGCTAAGGTTTAGTTATTGTACACTTTCTGTGTCAGAGAACATATTCACTTTCGGGATTTATTATATGTAAAACAAATTTCCTCTAACATCCTTTGAAAATAGTGCTGTGTTTGGAAGAACAATCCAATGCTCACTGTAAAAAATTCAAAAAATGCTGTGAAGAACCCTAAAGAATGTACAAGTCACCACTATCCTACCACTTAGAGATCTTATTATTATAACTTTATCCAGACATCTCTCTTTGTAAATGTACGCTGGTTGATTGATCGCTTCATTCATTCATTTTGCATCTATAAGCAAATCTAGATGTTGTTAAAACAGTGTGGAAAATGTGATCCCATTTATATAAAATGAACACACACACACTCACACACACATACACTTGGAATATCAGTTCCTTGCGTCCAAATGCTTGTTTGACATTGACTGGTAGACTTGGAGGCTAGCAGACATCTCAACGATTTAATATCTGAGCTCCTGATATCCCCAGAATCTACTTCTCCCACAATCTCTTCCATTTCAACCCATCCTTTTGGTTGCTAAGGCCCCAAATTTTAGAGTCATCCTTGATTCCTCCTGTTCATTTCACCCCATATCCAGTCTGTTCACACTTCTCTCAGCTATACCTAAAAAATATGTTCAAAACATGATCACTTCTCACCATCTCCAGTACCATCATTGCTCACCTGGATTATTGCAATAACCTTCATATTGGTCCCCCTGATTCCTGAATGCAATTTGGATGAAACTATACCTTTTAGGATTGTCAGATTCTTTTATGTCCTTTGAAAATATGGTGACAGTGAAGTATTTTGGAAGGAGCAGATATTTAAAACCAGATAGGCCTGGGCTTGATTCCTAGTTCTGATGGTTACTAGCTGTGTGGCCTTAGAAAATTCACTCTTCTTTTCTGAATCTATAGAGTGGGGCTAATAATACCTACCCCCTGGGGCTCCCACGAAGGTTAAGATAGTTTACACTAAGTAACTAGCAACAATCTGACGCATAGTAGGTGCTCTGTAATTGTTCATTCCCATGTTCCCTCTCATTCCTCCAACGGGAATAACGTCAAACTCCTTTCCATGGTGTACAAGGCCTTCACAGTTGTGACCCAGCTTCTTTAGGCTAGAGACCTCTACCTGCTCGCTGTGCATCCCCTGCTTCAGCTGCAGTAAAGAGCCCACTTTTCCCCAAACCCACCTTCCCTACCTCCCCTACAAACAAGTGTGTAAGACACCCCGTTGGCCTCCGTGATGCCTTATCTCCAGCTTCCGCGTTGATAGCAGATTGACTTATCACATATGCAAATCTGACAATAGTATTAATGCCATTCTTCCAGCCCCCCAGAGGGTTTCCATTGCACCTGTAATATTGTCCAAACTTCCTAATGTGGCATCAAGTGCCCTCTACCTCTCTAGATGCAGGTCACGGTCCTCTTTGCCTCACACTTCCTTCCTCTTGCCTTTGCTACGTTGCCCCTTCTGCCTGGAGTCTTCTTTTCCCACCTTCTCTTTGAAGGATAAATTATTTAGCCTTTTAAAAAATGCTAATATTCCTTTATTGATGTATAATTTATATATAGTCAAATGCACAAATCTTAAGCATACACACAGATGAATTTTGACAAATGCATATATTCCTATAACCATCATCTAGATCAAGATAGAGAACATTTCCATCACCCCAGAAAGTTTTCTCATGCCTCTTTCCAACCAGTCCCCAGCCCCTACTATGACACTGATTTCTATTACGGCAGGTTATTTTTTGCCTGTCCTTGAACTTTTTATAAATGGAATCACAGAGTATATTCCCTTTTGTGTCTGACTTCTTTCACTCAACATATTTTTGACATTTATCCATGTGATTGTGCGTATAGCCATGTGTCGCTTAATGATGGGATATGTTTTGAGAAATGCGTTGTTAGACAATTTTTCCATTGTGTGAACATCATAGAGTGTACTGAAGGGGAGCAAAATTTACCACCCCAAAATGTGTCTCTTTAACACGAGGATTATTTTAGGCTGATTATTTTTAAGAAACAAAAGACTGAGACAGTTTTCTTTTCACCTCTCCCTTAACCACCTAAAAGAATTCAGATAAAAAAACTTGTCTCAGGAAGCGAGCTATCACCTTAGCATAACATGAATTAGGTGGTCGACAGGGAAGAACCTAGAAAAGCCTGTTTGTTGGGCTCCTCTCTGTGTTCTTCTGTTTCTGTGTGGGCACTTTTTTTCAAAATGTTTGCTCCTTTTCATCTACCTGTGAATTGCCTTCCTTCCGTTTGAAGTCCCTCACGTCCCCTACCCCCAACATCTTCTTTTGTCTTAAGCTGAGGATGGTATTTAGGGTGAGGGCTTTGGCTATTTTGGCGAGTTACTCGGTGTTCCTGGGTTTCTCGCATTTATACATGTTACTAAGCTTTTGTTTGTTTTCCTCCTGTTAATCTATCTCACATCAATTTAATTCTTAGACCAGCCAGAAACACTAGAAGGGTAGAGGAAAATTTCTTCCTCTCCTACAGTACTTACACAAACGTAGATGGTATAGCCTACTACACATCTAGTATCTAATAATGTTAAATATCTTTTCCTAGCCATATTGGCTTATTTCTCCTTTACATCAATATTTTTTGAACTGCAGGTCTATTCCAATGGTGAGTCATGAAATCAGCTTAGTTGGTTGTAACTTGCAATTAAAAGAAAAAAAAGGGAAAAGAAAAGAAATGGGATAAGTTATAATAGAAAGTATCAGAGAGACTCACACATGGTAAGGATAAGTATTGTTTTGTGAAACTTTTTTCAGTTATTGGTATGAATGTCCATGTGCATATGATGGTGTGTGTGTGTGTGTGTGTGTATGTGTCCTGGTAGCAATGTCTTTTTTTTGCTGAGGACAATTCCCCCTGAGCTAACATCTGTTGCCAATCTTTCTCTTTTTTTGCTTGAGGAAGATCAGCCCTGAGCTAACATCTGTGCTAATCTTCCTCTACTTTATATGTGGGACACTGCCACAGCATGGCTGGTGAGTGGAGCAGGTCCGTGCCTGGGATCCAAACCTGTGAACCCGGGCCACCGAAGTGGAGCGCGTGTAACTTGAACCATTTGGCCATGGGGTCAAGCCCAGCAATGTCATTTTTCAAGAGAGTTTGAAAAGGGTTTGAAAGCAGTTGATTTAAATTTCAATTAATGGAGGCACAAACTGGGCACAGTGAAGGATGGAGAACGGTTTGGGGTAGGGAGTGAGCAAACAGAAAATAAACCTCATAACTTTCTTTAGGAAAATTTACCTGCTTCCCCAAATAAGGTTGAATTAGATACCTCATCTCTGATTTTATTTTGCTAATGTTTTGCCATTACTGAGATTTTTGAATCATAAGGATTGCACTTCTTTCTAGTTGTGTTTCCTCTAAATATCTACTTTCATTTTTCTTCTATTTTTTTTTAATTAATTAATTTATTTTTTGTGAGGAAGATTGGCCCTGAGCTAACATCCGATGCCAATCCTCCTCTTTTTGCTGAGGAAGATCGGCCCTGGGCTAAAATCCATGCCCATCTTCCTCTACTTTATATGGGACGCCTGCCACAGCATGGTCTGACAAGTTGTGCATCGGTGCATGCTCGGGATTGGAACCTGTGAACCCCAGGCCAACAAAACAGAGCACGTGCACTTAATCGCTGTGCCACCAGGCTGGCTCTTGTTATTTTTTCTTCTATTTTAAATACTGTTTTTTGATGAGAGGGTTAAAAAAACACAGTCTGTGGTGACTTTTAATGGGGAAATTTATACTCATTACATCTATTGCCATAAACAATTGTTACATGGACTGATTTGTACAATTTTACGTTTTCCTTCTATTTCAGTTTATCTAACTATGTTTTGGTTCTATTTATCTTTAGTCATAATTTAATAGCTAGATATTCTAATATTTCATCCTATGTCTATTATCTAGCATTTTTACTTGTCTGGAAAACTCTTTATCTCTCCTCCAATTCTGAAGGACAACTTTGCTAGTTAAAATATTTTTTGTTAGCAGTTTTGCCTTTTAGCACTTTGCATATATCATGCCACTCCCTTCTGGCCTGCAAAATTTCTGCTGAAAATTTTGTTTATAGTCTTATGGCGGTTCCTTTGTATGCAACAAGTTTCTTTTCTCTTGCTGCTTTTAAGATTCTTTCCTTGTCTTTAACTTTTAACAATTTAATTATAATGTGTCCTGGGGTGGGTCTCTTTGGATTCATCTATTTGGAAATTTCTGGGATTCCTGAATCGGAAGTCTGTTCTTTTTCCTCAGGTTGGTGAAGTTTTCAGCCATTATTTCTTTAAATAAGCTTTCTTTCCCTTTCTCTCTTCTCTTTCTGGGATCCCTATAATGTATATATTGATTCACCTTATGGTCCCATAAGTTCCTTAAGCTATCCTTTCCTCTTTTTCATTCTTTAATTCTTTTTGCTCTTCTGATTGGATGAATTCTGCCACCCTGTCTTCGCATTTGCTAATCTTTTCTTCAACTTGATCTAGTTTGCTGTTGAACCCCTCTATTGAATTTTTCAGTTCAATTATTGTATTCTTTAGCTCTGTAATCTGTTTGGTATTTTTTTTTTTTTTTTGTGAGGAGATCAGCCCTGTGCTAACATCTGCCAATCCTCCTCTGTTTTTGCTGAGGAAGACGGCCCTGGGCTAACATCTGTGCCCATCTTCCTCCACTTTATATGGGACGCCGCCACAGCATGGCTTGCCAAGCAGTGCGTCGGTGCGCGCCCGGGATCCGAACCAGCGAACCCCGGGCCGCCGCAGCGGAGCGCGCGCACTTAACCGCTTGCGCCACCGGGCCGGCCCCTGTTTGGTATTTTTTAAATATTACCTGTCTCTTTGTTGAAATTCTCACTTTGTTCATGCACTGTTCTCCTGACCTCGGTGGGCATCTTTATGACCATTATTTTGAATTCTCTATCAGATAAATCACTTATTTCCATTTCATTAAGGTCTGTTTCTGCAGTTTTATCTTGTTCTTTTGTTTGCAACATATTCCTTTGTTTCTTCATTTTCCTTGACTCTCTGTGTTGGTTTCTATGCATTAGATAAAACAACCTCCTCTTCTAGTCTTGAAATAGTGATCTCGTGTAGGAGATGAACCTCATCAATCAGCCTGGCCTGAGCTCTTGGCTATCTCTCAAAGCTTTGTGATTGTTCCAGTCACGTTTTTTGTTCTTGGTGCCTCCCAGTAGTTGAGGGTGTGCCAAGACTTGTCAGTGTCCTAAAGGGGAGGATTGCAGTCAGCAGCTAGATGCAGGTTGATTAGAAGCTAGAACCTCAGACAGCAGCTGGGAAAGTATGTAGTTAAGCCCCTCCAGGGAGAAAGTGGGAGATGCGTGTTTTGCCTGCTCCCTCTGCTTTTGGTCTAGATGTATGGCTGTGTGTGTAAGGGTGATCCTGTGCCTGTTAAGAACTGCTCTTTGTTTGCTATAATTCTGTGGGACTTGTTAATGTCAGCCCCATTGGCTATGAGAGCCAGAAGACCCAAGGGGCTCATTCCTTGGGCACCAGCTGCAAAAATTGGGGTGCAGACTTGTGTTCAGGCTCCTTCCAGGGAGATACTGGTGATTTGGAGTGGGATAAAGGGAGAAGAGGAGGAGGCGTCTGCTGGCTTCCCTGGTCTCTGGGGAGGATGGCGGTCAGCCCCCATTTTGATGTGGGTATGTCCTCATTTGCCCAGTGTGTAGGTATCACTCAGCTGGTTTCTGGATTTCTTTCAGAGGGAATTGCTCCATGTGTAGCTGTATATTTGGTGTGTCCATGGGAGAAGGGGAGTTCAGAAGCCTCCTGCATCACCACCTTGGAACAGAACTCCAAGTGATTTATTTTTATGAGTCTTTTCTACTCCTTGAGAGCCAAGACAGGGGTATCCCAGGCAGAACAGGCTGGTTCCCACGTTCCAAGTGTCCTGGGCCAAGAGGCTGCTTCTGCTGCCCTAAAGATCCTGCCCTGCCAGCTCTCTGACATTTTTAGATGCCTTCCATGGAAGTTTGGTTTCAATCATAGCTAGACATTCTTTTAAATATTTTGAGTGGTTACATTAAAGCTTTTTTTAAAGAACACTCTTAAGCCTATATTTATCTAATTATCAAATCAAAATCAAAACAATTTTGATTCTTCTTTATAGGTGATGAGTTTAGTATCTTTGCTTTAAAGATGTGTTCTGTACTTTTTTCATCTTCATTATTTTTTTCTGGGGTTCTGCACTGTATCATTTTAGTGTTCAATGTTGTAATAATAAGTAAAGTAATTATTTAGATTCATCAATTAACTTTTGTGATTATGTTTAAAGATTTATTAAAGACATTATAGTATAAGGGCTAATTTGGAGCCAAAATGCTGGGGTTCAAATCCTGGTACCTCCTCTTATTGCCTGTATGATTTCGAGCAGTAAAGTGAACCTCTCTCTGTCTCATCTTCCTCACTGTAAATGGGGGAAAATAGTAGCTATTTCGTTGGTTTGCATAAAAAGATTTAAATGAATTACTATAAGCACCCACGAGAGTGCCTAGCATATAGCAAACACTATTAACTATTATTATTTTCTCTTTTCTTTGTGTTTGGCTCATCTGTCAGTGTTTTGGTAAATGTCTTTGAAAAATTATTTTCTTTATCCGGGAAAGGTACGCAGTTACTATTCTTTTGCAACCTTGCATATTTGATTTGATTTTTTTGCATCTTCACATGGGAACAAGAAATTGGTGGAATGTAGGATTCTTGGATAATAAATTTTTGTTTTTTTCCCTGAAAGCTGATAAATAGCATTTTATTATCTTCTAGCATTTATTGTTGCAAAAGTCAATGCAATTTTTGTCCCTTGAGGGTGAACTGTTTTATCTTCTTGGATTAATTAATCAACTCAATAAATATTTATTGTGCTGATTCTATGTATAGGATACAGTTCTATGCTCTAGTATATGGCAGTGAACTGTACCTTGTGAAGCTGACAACCTAATTGTGTTGGGGGTGGGGAGAAGACAATAACCCAATTACCCAGAGTTAGCTAAACTATAACTGAGGGGACAATTCCCACAAGACTGCCCTCCCTTCTGACACCACTTGCAAGTTTGGGGTATTCCCAAAACTACCCTCAGATTTGATAATTTGCTAGAAGGACTTGTAGAACTTGCTAAAGGCTATTATACTCATGGATGTGGTTTACTACAGGCAAAGGATACAAATTAGAACCAGCCGAAGGAAGAGATGCATGGGGTAGAGTCCTAGAGAGGTCTAAATGCAATCCGGTTGTCCTCTTCCCATGAAATCATGGTGGTATTACCTCCTCCTGACCATGATGTATGACAATAAGCACGAAGTATTGCCAACCGGGGATGCTCACCTGAACTTTGTTGTCCGGGGTTTTTAGTGGGCTCAATCGCATACTGCCTACCTAGTTGTCTTTTAGTGTCTAGCCCCTCCTGGAGGTTGGGCTAATACCTTTAGTCTCCAGTCCCTCTGGAAGTCAGAACTGATACAGCTGGCCCAAAGCCCCCATTGTAAATCACGTTGTTAGACTGTCCAGTGACCAAAGCTTTCAGACAAAGACACTCCCGTTAGGCAGGATATTCCAGGGCCCTGGACATCATATCCCAGTAGCCAAGGGCGAAATCCAGACCTCTCTTTGGGTAAGGTTAATTCTTCACTACATACCAATAAATATACAACAAAATGCAATGAAGAATAATAAAGCAGGGTAAGGAGGATAGAGAGGGAAGTGGAGGTGGTTCCTCTTGTAGATAGGGTGACAGGGGAGGCCTTTCTTGAAGCCCGAAGGAAGAGAGGGAGTCATCCCTGTGGACATTTGGGGAAGAGCATCCCAGCAGAGGGAACTACAAGATCAATGGAACTGAAGTGGCGCACAGTTGGGAAGGAAAGCAAGGAGGTCATTTTAGTTAAAGACGGGTGAACCTGGTGTAGGCGTTGGGGGAGGTGGTGAGTGGGAGGAGAGAAGGTCAAAAGAGGTTGAGATGAGGGGAAGGCAGATCCTATAGGGCGTTGTATATTTTGGATTTTACTCTCCGAGAGATGGGAATCCACTTAGAAGGGTTTGAGCAGAGGAAAGACATGCTGTGACTTGAGTTGTAGAAGGTTTGCTCTGGGTCCTGGATGTTGAATAGTCTTTAGGGAGCAGGAGCAGAAGCAGGGAGCTCACTTAGGAGATTATAGCAATAGGGAAGGGCAGAGGTGATTTGCCTGTGCTGGGATGGTGGCAACACATGGGGAGAAGTGAGTGGATACTGGATAAGCCATATTTTAAAGAAATAGCAATCAGGATCTGCTGATGGGTTAGATGCCCGAAGATTCTTTATTTTAAAATGTAAACATTTACTGCATTTATTTAGGCATGGATCTCCTTTGGTAAATTGCCCAGAGCAGGCTGACTGCTCACAGTCTGAAACATCTTTTTTGATTTATCCTTGATTATTCCTCTTATTTCATTGTTCCGTTTTCTTTCTTCATTTATCGGATCTTTCTAACTTGTTCTTTGTATCCAGTTATTTTTTTGGTCTCAAGAGTGATGCTCAGGGCTAGATAGTCAGGTAGGTGGTCCATTCTAAGTCAGGGTGGACCACAATCTTGCAGTTGGGGGCAGGAGGGAGATGGGCAGAGCAAAATAGGGCCCCAACCTTTTGGTAGATGGACAGTCAGGCCTAGGGATCCTGGCAGCAGGAACAGAGGATCAGGGCTGGCCTAGTGGCTAGGGGAGTTGATGCTCACCTGTCAAAGGTAATGATGGTCCTATGGATGCTCTGTTTTGAGTCAGCAAATAAGGTTTAAGCAGCCTCAGGGTGAAAAGTCTACAGAGATAGAGAAATAGGTGGGAACTAATGTATTCTGGAATTTCCTGTACTGAAAGACAGAGACGAATCATTAAAAAAAGTTATGCTATTTAGATGTCTGAGAGGAAGAAATTGACAATTTTCATTTTTTTTTAAAGATTTTATTTATTTACTTTTTCCCCCCAAAGCCCCAGTAGATAGTTGTATGTCATAGCTGCACATCCTTCTAGTTGCTAGAAATTGACAATTGACAGCACAGATATATATGTAGTTAAATTCTCCTGCTAATTGTTCATCCCTGTTTGTAGTTCTCCCTACCCAATCACCTCCAAGAATCTAACCTGTCAGAAGTTCTTCTGTTTTACAGCTTTTTTCAGAGTCAACGTTTTATTTTATTGATCAGCTCTACTTAATTTTGATTAATTTCTGCTTTTGTCTACATTATTTCTTTCTTTCAATTTTATTTGTGTTTATTTTATTTTAATTTCTTGACCTGAAAACTTAGTTTTGTTTTCTAAGGCATATGTATATATTGCATCCTATAAATAATAGTATTTAAAGCTTAGATTATTTTTATTTCTAAATCATTTGTAATTTAAACTTTGATTTTCTCTTTAATCCAGGAATTACTTAGAAGTTTAGTTTTCAATTTCTAGGGGCTTTCATTATTTTGGTGGTGGTAGGGAATCTTTAATTTGTTGTTTAACTTCTAATTTTTCCATTGTAGTGAGTAATTTCTTCTTTTTGGAATTTATTGAGAGTTTCTTTGTGACTCAATATACAGTCAATTTTTATGAATGTTCCATGTCTTTGAAAATAATGTGCATTTTTTATTGGGTACAGAGTTAAATATTTATCTCTTAGATCAACTTTATTAACTGTGTTATTAAAATCTTCCCTAAATTTTCTTGAAAAAAAATGTATTTGATCTTCTAGGATCTGAGATCTGTGTGATTTTTGTCCACTGTGGTTTTTTTAGTTTCTCCTTGGAACTCTAAGATTTTGCTTTATATATTTCAAAACTACATTGTTAGGCACTTAAAAAAGGGGATGACTATTGAATATTCTGGATGAATTTGTAACTTTAAAAAATACTAAATACTTGCTTGAATTTTATTTTGTCTGGTTACTATTTCTACATCCTTAAAACAACCTCTTTTTGTTAGCATTTATCTAGGGCATCTTTTTTCATTTCTTTATTTTCGACTTTCCTGTGTCAATTTGTTTTAAGGCTCTCTTTGAAAACATTGTATATTTAAATTTTTACAAAAACTTGATTTGTGCCTCTACTTTTAAAAAGGGGAATTAATACATCTGTTATAAATTATTAATATGCATAAACTTATTTTGGAATTATTTAATTATGTTTTCTATATATTATACTTTCTATTCTTTCTTTTCTCTTTTTTCCTCTAGGAAAGCAGTGTGTTCCTCCATGTACTTGAGTCTTTTTTTCTGCCTTATAATAAGAGTTTATAATTTTGTTCATATAGGTTCTGTACTTTTATTGTTAAATTTGTTTGCTAGAACTTTATAGTATGTATTATTGTAGTGAAGAAAATTGTTTTCATTTCATTTCTTACTAATATAGTATTTTAAATGTAGATTTTTGCATATTTAACATCTATGCAGCCATCTAATGAAATTATCTTTTTAATTTGAATAGATTTTTGAAAAGTAGTGTTTTGGATTTTGGATATACAATTATATTGTTTAAAATATAAAAATAATTTTGTTTCTTTTTTTCTAACATTTTCATTGATTATCTAGTTCTATTTATCAGGTATACATAGTTTCCTTCTATTAATATATTAATTAGGGTTTTTAATAGCAGCTATTAATACAACTATCAACTCTTCTCTTTTAATCTATTCTTTTACAACATTTATTTGAACCCAAACTTGTTAGGTGGGAAGCTTAGTTTATAGCTTTTAAGAAGCATTTTTCTTGGCACTTCAGATGCAGGTAAAAAAAGGGTAATATTACTATGTGACATATAATTTATTTTAGTGGTAGAATTTATTTTGATAACTTTACAAATGTCTTTAATCTTGAATCTCTAGTAATATTAAGATCTGAAGGGCTTCCTTCTACTTCTCAGTTATATTCTACTTCATTTTAGGGTGGGAAATTGTATTCCATAGCTGAATTTTGGAACCACTGCTTACAAATATTGACGATTTTCTGTAATACCTGTTTTTCCCATAACGGGCTGTTGTGCTCCTCAAATGAAGAATGTATATGAAAGACACGGTAAGATGTAAAGAACTCTACAATGGTTACTCACTATTATTAGAGTGGATGCTCAATCAGTGTGTGTTAATTTGATTTGATACCTACCTTGGCCACCTTCACCGCTTATATCCTTTTTCAATTATCTATGCCCTTTTCAAAAGGGATATGAGATCCTGTGCCCAGGGACACAGGGGATATGTGGGAATTATTTACTTAGAAATGAATTACAACATACAGCTTCCTTTTAAAGGCAGACGTTAGGGTCTTTTTTTTTTACTGCTGATTCTGACAACACATCTGTGGCATACATGCTTCCCAGTGGTCATTTTGGTCAAACACGAAGCTGAGCAGATGCTTGCTTGAGCCCCAACCACCTGGCAGGCCTTTGTTTTCTTGGCAAAAGTCTACAGACTGGGAAATCCGAGGGACACATTTTATTCCCGCTGAAGGCAGGATTATGAGTTGATGATTTACTGTGAGACCCAAGCTTTACTATAGGCAGCATTCAGATTGGGAAGCTTGGGGATTTGTATCCATTAGGCACAAGGACCAGGAGCCAGGAGGTGAATTATAGACCAAAGCTGTTTCACCAGCTGGTGAAACTTTGCAATTCAATTCCAATGCAGGTAAAGCTGAGCTCATTAACAATCAGGCAAGCTGGCACAGCCCTTGCTAGGATCTTAGCCTACAAGGGCACTGTCTTCCCATGAGGTAAGTGGAGGGTTGGAGAAAATACCCTCTGTTTTCTCCCAGGTTGAGTTCCATGAATCTCTTCCCAAGTAGAGAACTGGAGAGCCTCAGAGGGTTTTCTCCTGCTTCATACTATCAGGTGTGTTCAGGTGTCAGAGCTCCTGGCACTCACGTTGCTCTTTACAGAAAAAAAATTATTAAATATTAGTATTAGTCATAATATAATTTAATAAATAATTTTGTTTTATTTATAAATTATAATAATAATATTATAAATAAATAATATTTATTATTTATAAATATTATTTCATCAGTGCTTAAATTCTAGTGTAAACTTAATATTGGCCAGGGCTTTCCTGTTCTGTGAGATCTAGCTTAAGCACACAATTCCACGCCCCATGGAAGTCTAAACCTCTTCTAAAGATTTCTGTGAATTTCTGGGTATTTAAATTCTCAAAGTCACGTACATCATTTTGTGAGGATTCTGTGACAATTATCTATATTATGCATTGAACAGCAAACAACCTAAAACCATACATTTGCATCCCTGTTCTTTTGGGACATGCTGCCACTGAGTTTCTCATTGATCCTTTGGCCCATCAGTGCTCAAGTTTCATGATCTCGCTGGCTCCTTTCTTGGTATCTTGTCCTTCTCTTTCCTCATGTCCTTCCTTCCTCTTGGAGAGCCTTGGAAACTCTGATTTCTTCCCCTCCAACACTTGTAAGTCCAAAACTACTAAGTCTCATAGCACTGAGGCTTTCTATTTAATAGAAACTGGCTTCCTGAGCAGGTAGTTGTGATTATAAATAACAGATATTTTTTCCTACTACACCAATATAGATAAGTGGCAATCAGCCCCAATGTTTTAAAAAAGATTTACAAGGAAAAACAAATCAACTATTTGATTCAGCTTATGGATGACCAGTTCTGTGAGGGTATAGTCATAGAAATACTGAGCTAAAAATAAGCTTCTCAGGTAGGCAATCCAGAGCCTTCATAACCGGCCTACTGTTGACCTTTCTTCTCTCCACTCATCCTCCATCATTGCTCACCATGCACTCAGTTGTCTAAGGAATCAGGCTGGTAGGAAATGAGTAAAGAATAAAACTAGAGAAAACATGTCCTATCTAAAAGGGGCAGACTTGACTGGGCACTAATCAGGTTTTCCATAAGGGAATGCGGCAACAATGTTGCCATATCTTCTATTTTTTATAAAAGACTCTGGAGATTCCAATTTTATATGGAATTTTCCTAATTAAATGTAAGCCAAACAAAACATGTCTGGGAGTAATATTTGGAATGCAGCTGCCAGTTGCTCCATGTTCTAGACTTCTCTCACTCTCTTTTTGCACACGCTTCTTCCACTACTAGCGATACTCTTTCTTCTGATAAACATCTTTCATCCTTCAGGGCTCAGTTCAAATGGTGCTGTTTCTCTACATTTCCCTATTCTCTTCTACAGCTATTTCCAAATAGATTTAATCACTTCTTGTTCACAGTTCTGAGTCCTCTCACTAAATACCTCTTTCAAAACGTGTCACAGCACTGTTTGCTGGTCTGCCTGCCTTGTTACCCTATGAATAGCTCAAGGGCAGGGACTGTGTTAACCATCTTTTTATCCTTGGGACCAGGTAGAATGCTTAGCACATAGTAAGCACTCAATTAATATTTGTTGAGTGGATAAGGGGAATAGACATGACTCGGGTATCTGAGGTCTGAGCTCAGCTCTCCTTTCCGCTTTACTTCTTAGATTTTTCTTTTATACGTGACCACAATGCCTTGCTTTTTGAAAATTATTATCCCTGACCTTTGGCGACAAGCAGAAAAATAGCTGATACAGTCTATGTGAAAAACTAGTGTAACAAAATTTGCTGGTTGTTTTCAGCAAACGTCTGGGTTCTTTCTTTGAAAAGTCTATTTTTAAAGAGTATTTTACTGCACAATCCATTGAGGGCAACTGGGCAGGCATTTGTTCTTGCCGAGGTGAAGGGGAATGTGTGAGGGAGGTAAAAGCTGGAAGTTGGGCATAGCATCTGGGACTCCTCTCTGGAATGTGAATTAGAAAGAGCAATCTGACTGTTACCTTGAACCTGTTTGGATGAGAGATTTAAGTTCTGCTAAGAAATAAATAAGTATTTCCCATAGAAATGTGCCATTTAACCATCTGAGAGTTGAGTCTCCACAAGTTTAGATAAAACTACTGTTAGGAATTTACTTCCTAATTTCAGGGAGGAATGATGTTTTGGAATGGAAAATTTAGAGAGAGAAAACTTAGACTCTTTCCCTCTTACTAACATAAAATAATTATTTTTAATTAAAAAAGTCAATAAAGATGAGAATTTTCTTTTAGTTGGACAATGTAGAATTAAGATGTGTGCCAAGGTATTATTATTTGGGGGGGATGATTATTTTAATAGCTAATATTTTTATGACTTTTCCTTCCAAGACTAGAAACATCTTGGGGTTCAATGGCTTTAAGCACAAGACAAAAAATAATCAACAGTTTCCATGCCTGTCATGTTTTTATCTTGTCTAGTATGTGCACAGGGAATTTCACTGTGTAATGAACAAGAATTTCCTGACAAATGATGTGGATGTGAGGTTGAGGAGAGGAAGTTTCTGCAGACTGAGGGTCATGAGAGTTACTATTTATTTGGAGAAAGTCTTTCCTGACTTTGTTTTCCCCACTTACCTACTCCCAACCGTCAGTCATCTCATCCCACCTTAAAAATGATGTTTTATCTTTCCAAAGGGGAAAATTCAAGTAGCATTTTCTTGAGCATGCTAGAGAACTGCAGGGCTTTATGTTTGTAATGTGTGATGAGGATGGAAAGTACGGAGGAGGAAGTTGTTAACAAATTCTAGATGACACTAAGTGGTAGCTCAGTATGGATCATAGCTCTGATAAAACTTCCCTGCCATTTGGCGGATGTCTTCTGCTGCCACTTGGAGCTATAAAGAAATTGTCAATTCACTTCTCCATCCTCCTGGTTAAATACTTTTAGCTGGCTGTGAGAAAGTGTCATTAATTCTCTTAGTTCATGTTTGAATACATAATGGGGGCACTTGAGCCCTGAAAAAAGTACATGGAAGGATGAGGGGATGTTTGGGATGGACTAGCCCATACTTGAATCTCAGAATTCCCACTTAACCCACTTACCTCTCAACTTCCTCTTATAGCTTTCTTCAAATGACTTTATCTCCTCCCTCTGCCCGCTACTTTCTGATGCTGCTTTGACCTCTTTCCTTTGCATTAGGAACAAGCTGTGTGATTTGTGGATTGTCAGTTCATAAATACAGATATTCAAGGAATACTTTTATTTTTTTGAAATCAATTTACAGTGTCATTATTTCATTGAATGGGTGGGAAATTACAAAACATCACTGGAATGCACACTGTGTGAGAGGAGGAAACTTGTCTGTTTGTTCATTACTTTCTCTCTAATTTTTGTGAATTATGTGTCCTCAAAAAGATATGTTGGAATCTTAACCACTAGTGCCTCAGAATGCGATCTTCTTTAGAGGTAGGGTCTCTACAGTGATAAAGTTAAAATGAGGTCATTAGGATGGGCCCTAATCCAGTGTGACTGGTGTCCCTATAAAAAGGGGAAATTTGGACACCACATGCACACAAGGAGAACACCATGTGAAGATGAAGGCAGAGATCAAGGTGATGCTTCTTGCCAAGGAATGCTAAAGATTGCCAGAAAACCACCAGAAGCTAGGGGAAAGGCCTGGAACAGATTCTTCCTCACAGCCCTTGGAAGGAACCAACCCTGCCAACACCCTGATTGGATTCTAGGCTTCAGAAATGTGAGGCAATAAATTTCTGTTGTTAAGCCACCCAGTTAGTGGCACTTTATTTACAGCAGCGATAGCAAACTAATATACTAGTGATCGGCACGCTGTCTGGCCATAGTGCTTAATAAATAAGAACTGAATGAATTAATAAACTGATTCACCCTCCCATGGGAGGCCTTTGTGGTGCCTAGAAATTGGGATTAAGTAACTGTGTTCTAGTCATCATAATCACTGCATATTTCTTTGTGATCCAAACCTTGAAGATAGAAAATTCTCTTCTTTGGTGCCCTGTGTGAGACAGAGTAATCTGTGCTGGGGCAGGGACCTCAGAAGTCTGGGACTCAGCTTTTTACCTTGTAAAAATCCTTGAAATACGAAATTATGAAGAGCCTAAGGTGTGAGTTTGAACCCAGAGGAGGGAAAACAGAAATGAAAAAACACAGATGAATATTTCAAAAAATGTCTTTCCACGATGGACAGAAATTGCTCTATTTTTCACACATAAGGTTTGGGAGCAGATATTTTCCCTCTGTGGGTCAATACACACAAATCGATTTGTATTCAGCATGTCTTTTTATTCTGATGCTTTGACATCTGGGGCCTTGCTGACCTGGGAAGACTGAAGATTGCCCTTCCCAGGGATAGCCAGTTCTTAAGGATAGTAAATGACTTACCTGTGAGCACTCCTTTCAAACACAGACCCACCAATCCAGAGGCCAAGCCCCAACCACCTCCTTTACTGGGCTCTTGTGCTCTGCATCACTGTCCCCCCACTCTAATCACCCCAGGGCCAGGTGCCACATGACTAGAGACAGCTCCTAGACCCCAGAGCCTGCTGAAATTATCCAATCCTAAGCCTCCTTACCCTGCCTCATCCATTTTTCCCAACGGTTTCCCGCTCACTCCTTCTGCCTTCTGACTGACCCTCGTGCTTCCCCATTGTGGCCCTGTATGGCATGGCATGGCATGCCCCTCCTCTTGGGAATTGTCAGTAACAAACTGTCTTTTCAATGGTAAACATCTCCTGATCTGTTGGTCTCATCGTACCTGAATAATGGATGATAAATAAATAAATAATAAAATAATAAAATCTACATTTTAAAACCCAAGTGTCTGTAAAAGCCAAGTTCTAAATGCACGTATAACTAACATCATTGATATAGATCCAATTAGGAACCCTGATTGGGCCTCATGTCATTGATCTGTGTTACTGATGAGGTTATGATGAGGTTCTTCAAATGAACAGCGCTTGTCTTTATGAGCAGATTACATGGTGAGAAATGTTTGACTGAGAATTTTTAGTGTATGACAAAGAAGGCTGAGAGTGAGGAGTTAAACATGTATCTATTTTTTATTTAAGGTATCTCTATGACAAAGATAGGTTTGGACACATGCTTGCTCTGCTTAGTCTCAATGAGCAGAACTAGCTATAATCGGGGGTAAAAGATATGAGAAGGAAGATTTTGTCTCACTATTCAGAAATTAGTTAAACAATTAACTTTGTTTAAAAAAACAGGACGGGCTATGACGGGTGATTATGAGTTCAAGAGTAGAGTTAAATAGAGAACAGGTGACCATCTGCAGAACATCCTGTAAATTTTTTTGTAGGTAGTGTAACAGTTGTAGTAGAGTTTATCTTTTATAGTTATTTGTATGATGTGCCTGTCCTCTTGTATATCCATCTTTCTCTGACCTAGACTACAGAATCCATATGGGCAGAGTCTGTATCTGCCATATTTCACTCTTGTATTCTCAGTGAACAGTGCCTGGCATATAGTATCAGAAATAAATATTTATTGGATAAATGTTTGTTGCAGTAACTGATGGGTAATCAAATTAGAGACTTGCTTGGATTCCTTTCACATTTGTGTCAGGACTGCTAAGTGTTTCCCAAACCCATTTCCTTTTCCCTGGGCACACAAGTAGACTACATTTCCCATAACCTTTGCTGTTATGTGGTGCCATAGAATTAATTCTGATTGGTGGAATGTGGTAGGCCTCGCTCATGCAAACCTACTCTGCAATTCTGCATGCTCTCTCTTGCTTCCCTCATCTTCTGGCCACATGCAAAGTATCCAGTGACTAAGATAACATGTAATAAGACATTTGGCCCAGTGTTTTGACTGTTGCACTGGGAACACATGATCACAGCTGTAATGGTTTCCATCTCTTAAAAAGTAGGAACTTCTCTAAAATTTCTTGCTTGTGCAGTGATATAGCTCAAGAGGTAATCAGTTCTCCAGGTTCTCTTCTTTTTGACTGAGACTTTATGATTTGATCAAACTAGACTGGGGGATTTGAGAGGGACATGCCAAGACCAGGCTTATATGTCCAATTTGTTTTACAAATTAGGCTCCCTGGTCTCTATGTTTTTCATTTCTGCCCAGCTGAGTCTTCTGTGAGAACCTGGGAAGAAATGTGTAACCTCTAAGAGCCACTCAGATTCCCTCTCATATTGCTTTTGGTTAAATCTTTAGAGAAAGGAAGAGAAAGAGCATTCTTCTACTGCCCTTTGCCAATTGGCTGCCATTTCCCCTCTCATTGCTTATGGTAAAAAAGCATGTCTGTATCTGGTGCCTCTGCTGGAGGGTGATTTGCTCAAGGGCAAAACCAATAAAATGACAGCAAATAGATAGTTGGGCAGCTCAAATTACAAAAGGAGAATGGACCCCAGTACATGTGGCTGACACATTTATTGAATGCTTACACTATGCCATGCCCTGCTCCAGGAACTTGGGAAATTTAAAGGTCTCTGAGACACAGTTGTCAAGAATGTTACAGTCTCTTAGAATAATATTTATTCAACCAGTTAAGCTTAGCAAGTTGGATTTCAGAAAACAGTGAGAGAAATCTTTTATAGCATGGTGGCCTGGTAATCTGAGATACCCCCTACCAAGATGGCATTAGACGGTTTGCTTCACTTCTGCTTCTTCTCTAATTGGGTCTAGGAGCTGCTGCCACTTAGAGTATGGGGCCAAACCCTGGCTACTCCTTTGATAACTGAAATGCCCCCTGTACACTAGCTTGGTGTAAGTATGGGAACATGTTACCGGTTCTTATTCTCAAAGGAGAGACTCTATGAACGGAACAAAGCTTTGTGCACAAAAAGGGCTTAATTCATAATTTTTGGTAATGTTATCAAAGGTTAATAATTATTATCTTATCTGGTCCAATCTGAATTTTACAGTGGTAAGTTTCATCTTGTGTTTCAGTGCTGCTTAGGTCTATGTTTCCGAAAAAACTTTAGATGATTTTACCATAAAGAGTTCTGTGATCAATTGTTGGTGACAATTGATGTGAGCCCGGGATAGGTTCTGATAATATATTTGCTGTCTCTAACTAGTCACTTGAAGACCTGATTAGAAACCGAGGGACATAAATGGTGCTCTCACAGAAACATCAGTGCAGTTCTCTGTGTCTGTCTCCTGAACAGGGTGACATTTCTGTCCCCTGAACAGGGATCTGGAAGTCTTGGGTAGAGCCGTTGCTTGAAACATACTGCAAGGGTTTCCACTGGTTCCAAAGACTGACGTTGGGAGAAACTTTCCAGAAGACTTTCTAAGGCTCGTCCTGTGGTACGGGCCAATGCTGCTAGTTTTAAAATCTGTTAGATCTTGCTTTAAACTACCATTTGTGGAGCATTTCGGCTCTAGGGACCCCAACCTGCCACAATGTCCAACCACCTGAAAAATTGCCAGCCTCTCTTAGAACTGCCTTTTTCAACATCGTTGTGATTCTGTGATTACCCACAGTTGCTTCCTACTGTAGCTTCAAATAAGACTGAGAGCATTCATATGTTAGTGAACATTGATTGGTGATGCTGTGTTAAGAAAAAAATCAGATGTAGAGACTTGAATTATTATCTAAGAGCTTTCATCAGATGCAAGGATTGTCACATCTATTTCAAACCTGCTGTAACTTATCTCAACAAAGTGTTTGCAGAGGAGTTGCTTATGGCTCTGCTAGCTGGGGCTTCCTTTTATGAAAGTTCTAGAAAGGGAGAGCTATTATCGTTGAAAGATGCTGCTCTCATTTTAATTGCAACATGGTAAGCTATTTGGCTAGAATCAAGTCTGAGTCTTTTCTCAATGAGAATTTCTAACCCAGGCCAAGTCCATGAGGACACAAGAATTTCCAAAAAAACCTACCCATTATTTACTGGAAAAAGGGCAACTCTGTAGGTAATAACCTATTAGATAATGTTTTCAAAGTCAAATCTGTCTTTTTCATCCCATCCTTGTTCCCTGTAGTGGGGGAAAGAAATGATTAGGCAAGACTTTTTTCTTTTTCTTCTTTTAATTTTGTTCAGCATTAAAGGAGGGAACTTCATAAACATTGATTGTCATTTACAGAAAACATTCAGAAATCATGTGTGCATTATCAGGGAATGCTAACAGTATTCAACTAATAATTTACAGGACATAAAATAAGGACAAAAACCTATTACATTCTAAAGTAATATAAAACTCTTTTTTTAATTGTTAGGGATCGCTGTTTTATTCTAGTATATTTATAATAAAAAAACTCAATGCTTACTTCCTAAATGACTCAGGCTGCAGTTTTACTCATGTACACAGAAATTAGGGCTTATATGTTAAACAAGGGGAGAGAGATCAGAAAATTGTAGATTTTCAAACTATGTATGTCACTGGGTTTATTTGTAGTTTGCCTTTTGCGTCTATAGGCCAATAATAATAATACATGGCAATAATGTAATTAAGCTCCAGGAAAATCAATGGTGATTATAGGAGGCATTGTTTTTTTAAAAAAGTATAATTATTATGCTTTTTAGAGTGAATATTTTTATTTTACATACGTTTGGCAATGCAACTTTGGTGTATTGCCAACGATGGTGTGCATGCTAATAAGAGATGCCGACTGCACCCTCACCTGCTGCTCCAAGGTGCAGTGGTGGTTGGTATACAGCCAAGCCCCACCTGGTTTCAATGCTGGAGGACTTAGCATCGCTCTTCACTCTACCTGTGTAGGCTGGAGCTAAGGTAAAAACATTAAATCTCTGAACGCTGGAAGTATACGAAAATCATTTATCTCAATCCTAAAAGCAAGGAAGCATTGTCAGGGATTTAAAAAATATTGGAAAGTCTCATTTAAATCTAAATATCTTTTTTTTATTATAAATTGATCATCATAAAATACTAGCCTTTTAAAGTCATATTTGGGATGCAGGAAAAGCATCAGGTTCATTGGACTTGCTCCTGCCTGTGGTGTTACAGCTCGAGACACCTTGGATTTTCTTTCCTTTAGTCTCTCCCCAACCCTCCCCCAGGTTCTTTACAACATTTATTTGGTGAAGGTCAGTTATGGCTTCAGCGAGTGAGAGGTCTGACCTCAGGTTACTAATAAGAAATAAACATGTACAAAAATATTTTGTTCATCAGAAAGCAGAGTTTGTTTTCCTTAAGCTATTCCACGCAGAAAGGATTTGGACAAAGCCATTTGCTATAAGGAAAGATGACTTAGCCAACATTTTTTTTTTTTTTAATTTTCCCTTTTCATATTGTCTAGTTCAGATAAAATTTGCAGGTCTTAGGCCAATCTTCAATACAAATTCTTTGGAGCAGATTTAATTGACAGCCCTGTCCCTTTCTCAGCTGTGTTACGAAAAGAAGCGTATACTGAACACCAATGACCCGTCAAGATGCTTCAGCTGTTAGAACCAGTTTCTGAGAAGCACATGACACGCAGAAAGGAAGCAAGTACGTATTTGTCCTTTGTTGGTTTTCCCCCTCTAAAAAAATTGTTACAAAGTCTTACGCTTAAACAGAGACATAGAAAAATCAGTGTATTCACTGTCTCCAGTTATTTACAGCAAAAATTACAGAGACAGCATACATCGTATTAGACCTTCCACCAGCATATATTAAAAGTACATTTGAAAAAATATTTTTATTTTTCCTCTACATTTCTACAATACATACTCAGTTTTCTGTGGGTGTAGTTTTCATTCTTGTATGTGTGTTAATCAGATGAAGCAGGCGGTGCTGTGCTTGGATGTGGGCTCTGTAGCTTTTCAGACATACCTAACGTGTGTCTGCGTGTGGTGATGAGGGAGGCATGCAAACGCTCTCCCTCAGCCGCCGCCAGGAGAGTACGGTTTAATATAAGGATCACGCCGCCCAGCTGGGGTGCACGTACCCTGCGCTTGCCTCCACTGAGTTTATTCAATTCCAGTCACCTTGTGCTTTATTTTTGGCCATAAGAACAATCACTGAGCTGCTTTTTCTGATCCACTGGAGGTCGTGCTTACAGTCATTCAGGAGGCAAAGATTTCTATGGCCAATTCACATCGGAGGAATTTCAGCAGCTTACGGAAAAAGTGCACACACAGACCAGCCCCATCTGCTGCATAGGAATTCACGGTCCCGCACTTCAGAACAATGGGGGACTACCTTACCATGACTCTAGAATTAATTCTTCAGATACAACTGAGGGAAAAGAAACACTTGTCACAGATATTGAAGCCACATATTGAAAGAAACACAATGAGACTCAAAAGCATAAAGATTGTGCATTTGACTTTCAGAAAAAAAGTGGCAAGAAATCAAGCCACCTGGCTCTAGGAAGCTAGCAGTTTGGGCAAGACAAATAGAAGGGTCTTTTGTAAGCCATCATCACATCGAATCGTTTGCATCTTTAGACTGTTTGCTATTTTTTCAACTGAATTCTTACTATAGTCTCTAGTAGCGACAGTCAGATATGGAAACCAAATTGACTATCAGAGGGGGAAGATTTCTCCCTTCTCCCCCTTCCACTCGAACACACCCAGAGTTGTGTCTGGACAGACTTGCTCCAGCACAACCGGCCCCTAGATTCAATTTTGCTTTAAGCCAGAGGTTGCAAACTGTGGGCCCTCTTCTGCTCAGAGGTGTATTTGTTTGTTCTGCACTAAGCTCTGAATCAACTGACATCACTTACAACTCGAGAGATTTTATAAGATTCAGAAGTTTTAGCAACACATCAGCTTTAGCTGACTAGCGGATGTCCCTCAGATGGGGCATCTCTTTGCCAGCTTGCCACTGGATTGCTTCACTCACTTGCATCCACTCCCTGGCCCTTTCAGGCTTTTGAATTTTTAACCTCTGCTTTAAGTGAACATGTACCTCTGGTCCTGCGACACCCCACCCCCCTGCAATGGTTGTCAACTCCTGTCTAAAGACTCGCATGGTTTCCCATATTAGGTTGCTGCTTGCACTAGCAGTTGGAAACAGAAAATCAAATACCACTTCGTCTAAAGCAGATGGTGGGCTTTTTCCTCTTCTTTATACAGCGGACTGTGTGCAAAGGTTCACTACACATGAACATTTTAAAGTTATTGCTGTTCTATTGAATGGTGCTTCTGTCAGGGCACAGATGCCTTGCCTGAATTTCCTGCCAATCATAGTAACTTCATTGGAAAAGTTAATAGAGAAAAAAGAGTCAGGAAAAAGTTACTTCTTATAATTTTCAATAGCAGTAGAATTTTTCCTTGCTTCTATAATAAATGGAAACAAAGAACATGAAACAAAACCCATATCATTTGCATCTGATTGACGTTTTTGAAAAAAGCTGGTTAAGTTTTAGGTTATGCTTGGGACACAAGAATTGCTTTTGCATTCAAGCCTGATACACATGGGACTGCAGAGAGTGAGCGTGAGTTGACTATCCATGTGCACGGTGTTCTACAAAGAGTTTAGCTTGACTGTTGTGAAGTTACATGTTCAACAAGGCAGCTGAGATAGGAAGTGTACTGATGTCTCCCTGGATCCTCTTGTTAATATCCAGAGTTCACTATGATTTAGGGTGTCTCAGATTCTGTCAAAGAAGTCTAATTACCAAAGAGACCACTATATTCTCTGTTTTTACCTACTTAGTGGTCCTTTAGTGCAGAGCCCTGAATACAATATTAAAATAAGTGAAATCCAGAAAGCTATGTTTGTAGAGTACATCTCCACCCTCAGCTTTCAGTCTTTGGGGATAAAAGAACCTCAGAAAAAGTGACACAAAGGTGACCGAGTCATGGACAGTAGGGGTATAGGTGGGATATTAAGCCAGATTTGGAATCCCTTATCCTCCTATATTCCCTCCAAAATTTGCCTTTCCTTTTACAGACCGCAAATCCATTGGAGTTTGAATTCATACAGCTTTACCTCCCTTGTCAGGTTCATCTAGTAGTGCCACTTAGATTTCTGTATTTTCCTTGCTCAGCACTTGAACAGGAAGCTTGGGTTTGCTGGGAGATACATAGCCCTATAAACCGGGTAGCTGGATTATTTGGCTCCTAGCAGATTTTAGAAAATGAGACTAAAGTTGTCCTTACTCATGTGCAACTTTTCAGCAAGTCCAAACAGTTCACAACATGAAGTTACAGCTCGTTGGTCTGAAAGCCTTGTCAGAGAGGTTCTTTCAGCGGCATATTTAATTTATGCCATTTACATTTTGTCGTCATTTTCCTGTTTTTTCTCCCTCCTTCTTGATGTACCTTTTTTTTTTTTAATGCAACATCCCTGAGTGGATCCAGTGCAACATCTGCATCAAGCAGTGATTGTCATTTACGAAGCGTGACTTGAAAAGTACAGATCGTGGGTGCTTTCTTCCAGTGCACGCTTTACCATGAATGTGTTGTGAATATCTGTGAGTCTTCATGGGGAGGGGACAAGATTACACGTGATAAAGAAAGTTCTTACCAAAATTTCAAAATACCTCGAGATGTAGTCACAGGAGATGTTCAAAGGGCAGCTTTTAAAGGTGCTTTGTTGCCATTGAAAATATGACTCGGTTCTCTTTTAATGGACAGATTTGGCAGCTCTGGCGACAAATTGGAAATCTCTTTTCTCAATTGAAGTGGGCTGTGTGCTGGTTTTCACTGTTTTGTTCTGTTCAGTTGCTAGCTGTTTCCTGTCCCCTAGCTTCAAAAGGTTCATGCGGTCCCAATGAAATGTTTGCACTAGTGGAAATGACACAAATTCAAATCCAGTACCGCCTGGGGCAAATGTGGGGGACAATCTTTTTCCTACATCACCCATGGGACAAGGGAGGAAAAAATTCTCAGCCACTTCATCAATTGAGCCAATTTAAATCCTCTAAGGTAAATTGGAGGAAACAAATGATTCCCTTTGCAACTGAGCAGGAATTAGAGGCTGACAATGGAAAACACTAGGCCAACAGAACAATGAAAACAAAGTTTGACATAAGTTCAAAGCTCAAAGGGAAACACCAAGTAGACACATTAAGCATCGCCTATCACAAGCCAATCATAAAACATACATTGCATTTGGAAACGGCTTGGTTTAATTGAGTGCCTTCCATTACCCTGTTTTCCTAGCAATCAGTAAAGTAATCTTTCCATTAGAAGGAAATATGACTCTTGGAATTAATTCTTTATACAAAGAGCTAGCAGGAGTGACATTTACACCAAAAAGAATTGAGTCCCTGTAGCAGCATAATAAGCAGTCTACAGCTGTCTTCTTAGACACTGAAGGTAATTTGGTTCAATGTAGTTAAATTAATTGAATATAACAGTAGTTGAGAAAGAGATTCATTATTTTAAAGCCTTTTTGTTTTTCCCCATCGGTTTGGAATGCATCAATCATGAGGTGGGAAAAGCGTCTGTTTTCTAAAAGAAAAGACTAACACTACCGTTTGATCATCAATGAGGAGTTCTGTGGCATCGTGAGGATGGCTCTCAACCATGCGACTTTAGGAGAGCACAAGAGATTAAAAAGAAATCAAAGTTTCCACTGATGGAAACTTTACAAAGCAGGTGTGTGCACGTGCGTGTTTGTGTGTTTGACAAGGAGACAAGGGCAGGTCTTCATGAGTTGGTGGCTGGGCTACACTTACAGGAGATCATAATTTTCATTGTCTTATGCACAAAACTATCCTCTAAGCTTCCTTTTTAAAAATCTCATTTGGGATCAGACAAGACCCAAGGCAGAAGCCCTCCAGAATGCAGAATAAACTCCTTGGAACTGATGCTTTCCTGGTGATCAATTTGATGGGAGAGCAGGTGGGGACATGAGAACTTGTACTAAGAAGTCTAAATTCTCTAATCCTGATTTCACATCTTGCATTCTGTACTTGTAAAAGTTGCTAAAAAAAATAACCTCAGGCTAGATGGATGATGCAATTTCAAATTGCATAGGAAATAGTTTTGGCTTTGGGGTGTATTCATTCCATAGAGTAACTCAAATCTTTTTTTCTAATCTGTCACGTTTTTGCTATATTTTTATAATACAGCATTTTGGAGTTCAAAATAATTAGAGGCCCCAGACTAGAAGGACATATAAAGTTCTGCCTCCCCCTTTATTGCTGCTGTTTCTAACAAACTTATTAAAGAAAAGGAATATAAAGAACTACTTCTTTACTTTGTGTATTCTCTTTCTACCTTTTCTTTGCCAAAAAAAAAAATGGTTAGAGAAAATGTTTACATGAGATGACATTGGGACCCTGGGTTCTGATTTACTCTTTTATTCTAATTTTATTAGAAAAAATTGCTGGTGGTCATAATCTACAGACTGTATTTCTCTGTTGAAGACACAATAAGCACCAAAATCAAGTTTCTTTCACAACTTGAAATCCAAAGAAAAATAGTGTTTTATGTGTCCTGGTGAAAAGTAAGAAATATCTGTTGTTCGGTCAAAAAAGTCCTGAACTCCATAATGTTATCTGTGGCCTAATTCTTAAAACAGGAAAATGGCTTCAAGTACTTATTTTTTCCCCCAATATGTACCACCTTGACAAGGCTTTGATGTCATTGATAGAAATAGAGTTTTTATGTAGAGGCCATGCATTATATTTATTCCTTTGTTGACTTATTTCTGAATTGGTACCATCCTGCCATTGACTCTAGGTGAAAACTCTGGCTGGGAAAAGAAAATCCTGATTGTCTAACATAAAGGTAACATTTAACACAGAAGGTAAATAACATAAGAGAGCCTGACTCAACCTCCTTTGCTAGTAGGTATGGTATTTTAAGCCACAGTGCATGTGCATGAATAAGTAATAGTCATATATAATATTCTCAGATATTATATACTTATTACATACATGCACAGTGCTTTCCAAGACAGCTACAAATTTACACATGCATCAACTATCTAAAAACATAGAAATAGGTAAGCCTATTAAGTGGAATTTTCTTAAATTATATTTGAACAATCAACAGGAAAAGTAATCATGTAAGGTACCGCTCTGTTCTCGTATATATCTACAATAAAATTCTATAAACAGCTGTCTCCCAAACATACCTGAATAAAATTAAAAAAAAAAAAGATAACACCCAGTGTCCTATATTTGTATATTTATGGTCATTTCAAAAACAAACAAACAAATAAAAGAGCCCCACTCAGGTGCATATTTACATTCTTCAAACTGTAGCGGTGAAAAATAATTCTATTAAGTGCAGGACATTCCTAATGTTGCAGTAGTGACATTTTTCTTAAGTCTTCATGAACACATTGCTTTTGTCTTAATGGTGATGCATTCCATGACTATGAGACAGTTCTCTCGTCGCCTTCATTTGCAGACGGTGGCACAGTCAGGATTAAAGAGCTCCTTGTATAACGGAGGAAAGAGTGTATTCACTATGTCTGGATGCGATTGCTTAAATACCTGCAGCTTCTCCCCGTGCAAGTTGCAAACTGCCGTGATGGTTGGTATCTTGGCTATTAACTGCAGAATGGAAAGACAGGGAAGGAAACAAAGGGGGAAGCTCATTAGTGCTCTGTCTTCTGAATCAGTGTCCTTCCTGGCCCCAGATGAAGGGAAATGGCTTTGGAAAAAGATGTTCAGAAAGAAAGAGGGCTCACTTTCAGTTTCTCCGTTAGAACAAAACAAAACAAAATGCACTCCCCACCCCCCCGTGCCATCTTCTAAGGGAAAAAGAAAGAAAGCAGGACGAAGCTTCCTGATTCGTTGTTCTTAAATAAAGTATGCAGGGGAGGTAGTCCAGTTTAACTGTGAGGAGTGGTGCTCTGCAGGCAGGCTGACTGAGCCGGAATCCTGGTTCCAAAATAGCTAAATGGCTGTGTGGCTGTGACATACCTTATGTCTCAGTTTTCTCATTTGTAAAATGGGCTTAGTGATAGTACCTAGTTCATTGGGTTGGTGTGTTTTTGTATAAAAGTGTTAAGAACACCATAGGCATGAAACACAATTGTTAGCTAGTATTATTATTATCTTTCATTTCCCATGTGAATTTTAACAACGTGGATATTAGATTTTTAGTTTTGGAAGTGACAGTATCAGGAAGTTGTAACCTAAACTGTGAGGTGTGATCCACAACTACCTGGACTGCTTTCCTGTCAAGCTCCCTAGCCCGCCTGTACGTCTCTCTGATCCTTTTCCACTGCAATGCCTAAAATGAAACCTGTATTTAATCAAGAGAGAATTTGGGAGGTCACTGGCACTTAGCTTCCTTAGGGAGGTGTTTTAAAAACTAGTGGAAGAATATCCACTTATAATTGCTACGTTTTCGTATATATGTATCATGTGGAATGTAATTTTTGAGTTCAAATACCCAAAAGACAGTGTTTCACAATAATTTAAAATGTCCACAGTTTGCTAAATGCTACATAGGTCTTAGGAGGTGAACAATTCTAACTTTTAACATACATATAATTTAGGAACACTTAGAATCTATCATTTAGTGTCAAAATCAGCTTAAAAACAATTGCCACTGTAATCAAATTACTGTGGGAATAAGCTATGTTCTTGTATAGAGAGTACTTTTATGAAAGATAAGCTTGATAGTTCCTATAGCTGACCAAAGAAACACTTGAAAGAGATGATAAAATAAAATTAAATAAAACCCATCTGATCACCAGTTAGGCTCACCATGCTCCCTGACCTATTCAATAATAAGAATCCATTTCAGCCTTTGAAGTAAAAGAGGAAATAGATAATTAGTTACTTTGTGGCTTTTCAAGATCAGAAATTTCCACTTTCATTAACTTTCCTTTTAACAACTAATAACTCTATAACCATACTATGAACAATCTAAAAATAGCATCAGGATTAGAGTTGTTGACATATTCATTAAAAGATCTAGAACACATAAAGAAGTTTGGGGTTCAGACTTTCCAATTTAACCATTTCCATTGCTATTTGACGATAGGGATAGAAATGAGAAATGTGGAAATCTTTGTCTATAGAATGGATGTTAAATTTTAGAAGAGAATCAAAACTTTCTCTCCAACATTATGAGGTACTCAAACTTGTAGCAGGCACTCCGCTAGACACCAGCATGCACAAAACAGTATGGTTCTTGCTTATAATCCACTTGCGAAGAGAGATGTGAATGAGGTTACCACACAGTCAAAAGCAGACTGAGACACTGTGGTGAGGGCTATGGAGGAACGGTGCTAGGAGAAGTGGTAGATAATAGAACATTCTGATTTCTTCTGGCAGGCCAGGGAAGGCTTCCCTAAGAAAGTGCCATTTCAGCTGAGCTCAGAAGGAAGAGAGAGAGCCAGCTAGATGCTGGGGCAGGGGGTACATAATATGCCCCAGGATGATATGGGAAAATGCTGTGGAGCTTGGGGCACTGGAAGAACAGAGGGAAGTTCACTGTCTCTGGAGCAGTGGGTGAGCATGTTCGAGGGTTAAACTGGAGAGGTGGGCATTGCCAGATTATGCAAGGTCTCATAGTCTACATTAAGGTCTTTGGAAGGGTTTTAAGCAAAAAGAAAGATGATGAGAATCCCATTCTGAAAGATTCTCTTTGGGTCCAGGGTGGAAAACTGTGCCTTTTCTATGTTTTCATAGGTAAAGAGTGTACAAGTGTCCACTTAACTAGAGTCCCTTGGGAAATAATTCAAGCTCTTTTACCAGCTGGTTCATACAGAAGGAGACTACAACAATTTTGGAACACTCCTCGCACGTTACAATTCTCCCTGAAATAGCTATTGAATGCAGAGAGGCTTTGAAAGCTTTCAATAATCATCTGCAGTTGAATTCATGATGTGCGGAGCTCCTGAAACTTCCAGAGGCAACTCTGTAATGACTGTCAATCTTTACTATGCATAGGTATCACTGGGGTGCTTCCTAAAAATGCAGATTACTGGGATTTACCCCTAGGGATTCTGTTTCAGTAAATCTGGGTGGAGCTCAGACTCCATGTTTCAAATAAATATCCCCTGTGGATACTGATGTAGTGGGTCCATGGAATAGACTTTGAGAAACAGTGTTTCAGGGGCTCACATCTTATGAATTTATAACTGGTTTTCAAAATTGAAAAGCAAATTCTGTATTGTATTTGAAATAGTTCTAGGAGCTGAGTGGAAAGTTAGCTCCTTTTCAGGAGTCAGAGAAGGAAGTTATCATATCTAAAGAGGGAAGGTTCCTTTTGGTTAGATCTATTAGTTTGGTGAGGGACAAGCAATGAACTTCCTGAGTTCGCTATGACACACAAATATGAAATAGAGAGGATTAGTCTATAAAAATAAAATAAAATTTTATTGTATTTTATATTTAAATTTTTAAACCCAAGATAAAAATTTGGGTTTTAAAGCCTGACTGCCTGGGTTTGAATCCTGGACCTGCTATGTACAGCCAGGTCATCTTGGGTAAGTCACTTAACCTTTCAGCTTCCTTATCTGTCAGATGGCAATTATAACAATCCCTACCTTTGGAGGGTTAAATGTATCTACACAAACTGTCTATAGCTACGCCTGGCACACAGTGGTGATACACGTGTTAGGTGTCATGCTTCTGTTCCCACAAAATGCTTACTTCAAGGAGAGAAATAGTCGAGGCCATGCTTCTTCAGCCAAATGACATGGAGGGCAAGAACCCAGCTTAGCCCTTAACCAAGCACCGAAAACCAAGTCTCTGTATATCACGTGTTAACGTGTGGGGAAATCAGCCATTTACTTTTATTGGAATGAGAAAGCAACGTCGTATTGATTTTCACTTTCTTGTAGCAACTTTCTTAAAGTAAGTTGCTCATTTAATAAACTGTGATTCATAAAGTAGAAACCTATGTACTACAATTCTTAAAGCATTTTTCTGCTCTTTTAGTGAAGGTGTGGTGTGAAAAATTAATTGTATAAGAGGATGACCCTTCTTTGTTGCTTATTTGCATTGGAAATATTTAACCATGTGTTTGGTTTTGGAAAGTGAATATGGACTCTTGCTTCTTTCCTGCCCTAAACTGGGGTTTAAGAAATGTCTGGTTCAGGACCTAGTTCTTCCCTCTTTTATGGAACTTGGATCCCGTTCCTGCTGCTCATCTGTAGAATGGGCTGAATGGTGACAATTCCTTTTTGTTAAAGAGCACTGGGACCATTTGAGCAAAGAACACCGAGAAAGGCAAAGAGCTTCTGTGCTCTCAGAAAGGGCTGATTTAAAGGCGTCCAATCAGCTGTGGAAATAGATGTGCTGATGGGGGCATCCATCACTCTGGAGGCATGATGGGCCAGGAGGCCACAGAGAGGCAGCGGTAGCACTTGTCAGAACCCAGAAGGGCCTGGTGGAGGAAGCAGCAGGCAGTCACTTATTGCTCGTTTATATCATGTACTGCAGCTGGGGGACCCCCATGTCAAAGCGAGCTCAGAGCAGCCTCAGCAGCAGTTAATGGCTCAACAACTTTTAAAACAGCTGGGGAGGTGATCCAGAAGCACTTGGAGATGGAGGGGGTAGTCAATTTTAAATCATCGTGAAATTTCTTCATGTTTAAATAATCCCCATAGCAGGAGTAGACAGAGGGTCTATAAAAAGGCATTTTCACACTCATCTCTCTCTTAAGACAAGCATTTCTTATAAGAAGGAAGTTTTAGCTTATACCTACAGGGGTCTACAAGAAGAAAAAGCTGCTGTGTGAGAAGAGATAATAATCCCATGCTTCTTTCCAGAGGGTGGTTTTATGAGAAAATCCACAATTTTATAACTAGTACGTTTGATGTTGGAAAAATGGAACACGCAGAGGGTAACGCTAGTGATCTTGTTCGTATGGGCTTCCAGGCCATCAAGATGCCCTCCCACCTAAAGCAGGAAGCCAGTAGTGGTTTGCTCAAAGTGGAAGAAACGTTAAAAGCACTGATAAAAACAGGGCATATCAAGTGAGGCTAAATACATCCATTTCACTTCTCTGCTCACTTTTCTTTTTTGGATTTTTGTTTAGCTAAACCTAGACACTTGGATTAGAAATATAATGTCAGATTTGAGGTATCTGCCAGGTCATAAGCTCTCCCCGCCCTATCCTTATTCCATCCTTGGCTGTGGTTCTTTCTACCCTGGGCATGGCTGACTAAAGTGGAAGTGGACACTTGATTCAGCTGGGGTTGGAATTTGGAATCAGACTGAGAGACAGAAAGTTATTTTCTAAAAGTAGCAGAAACTACAAGGAACCTAAGAAGCTAAGAGCTAGCCATATTTCACCATGTGGACCAGGGAAGCAGAGTCAATTGGTATTCAGAGAGGGAGAAGAATGAAATAGATACCTAAAGAGAGATAAAAATGTGAGGTGGAGAATTCTGAAGGCTTCCCAATTCCTTGTTCCAGTGCCTTCCTGAATGGCGGCTGAATTTTTGACCTTAGACTCCAAGAGATCTCTCTCCATTATTTTATGCTATTTTTTTCTTTTTGCTTAAGCTAGTGTGAGTTGGTTCCTGTTACTTGTAACCAAAGAGTCCTAACTAATACATTGACTTCCAACTTGATGAGTGAGGAGTACATCAAAACCATTCTTCTTATTTATAGACCATTAGTCTGATGGACAACCCCTGGAATTTCTGGGTGTTGGACCTATAATGTATGCCAGCAAACTATAAACAGCTGAAATGTACTGAAATAACCTGATTTCTCACAGAAATTCCACACGAAAACCACTCGAGGGCCAAGGCCATGTGTTATTCACCATTCTCTCCCTTGCAACTGGCACATAGTACATACTCACAATAAATGTAGGTTGAAGCAGAAAACTATCCGAGGAGAAAGCTATGTTTCTTGAGTATGGATTTGGAATTTAAAAACTTGAGTGATCTTTTGAATTGTATTCTATAATTTCGCCTATTCCTGAATTATTTTAAAGCATATGTACCATTGTGAGGAAGCCTGAGTGGGGCTTTTGGGGTGCCTGGTTTTACTGGGCAGTGATTACACAGGTGTGTTAACTTTGTGATCATTCACTGAGTTACACACTTATGATTTAAGAACTTTTCAGCATGTATGTTATACTTAAAAAAGTATAGAAATTTTAAAGTATGAAACAAATTCCTAACCAAATAGAAAGGGGAATGGGGAGGCTCAGACCACAAGGCCACATCATCTTGGTGGGGGCTCCTCTGCTGACCGGACAGACTGCTGTTCAAGATTAAATTGAGCCCAAATCTCTAGTTCCACCTACTAAGAACTCTAATATAACACCTAGTGTCGTGCAAGAATGATAAGCAGGCTTTAGACATCAACATTCATAGTCTATTTCGATCTCATTGAAAAAGCAATGAAAATCAATGTCAATGACCCTTTGCAGTTTTCATTGATCTCTCAATCAACATTTGCTCCATAGACTCTGTCTATGAATCAACGTGGTTATTTTTTTCTAAATCTGTATCATAATAGCACTATTAATGTGTGACTGACCAGGAATGATTTCTTTCAGGTAAAATTTCAATTATTAGCAAGTAAAATAGGGCTGTCTAAGCCTTCCATCTTTTAAGCTTTTAGTTAGTAACTTGGTGCTGTTATAACTGAAAGATAAATTTCCCTCCCTATACTGATGATATAATTTTGCTATTGTTATGCTGGAAACAGCCTTAGGAATTAAGAAGTTAGTGAACCTGTTGGCTTGTACCTCTCCCAGCTCAACCTATCACAGTTCTCCCTGGGAAGGCTGGAATCTTCTAGATCTGAGAGGAAGGTGAACCTCAAAGGAACAGATTTGTCCCCATATGGTACAGCCATTCTTTTTGTCCAGGACATTCTCTTTCCATAGCTAACCTGAGATCTCCATTTTATTCTCATTAACGTGACAAACCTTATACTTCATGGATGAAGGGGTGTGGTGGGACATCTTCATGGGCAGCAAGGACTTAGAAAGACTGACTAGAAAAGAGAGAGCCCAGAGGGGGAGAGAGAATAACTTTCTGGCCAGCCAGGCATCAGAGGGAAGAGGGAGAGAGAGAGGTTCCGAGCTTTGGCAAAATAACTAGACTCCTCCACATCCTATAAGAATTAGAAAGGGTTTATTAGCATAGAACTATGGGTCTAAAAATACCCAGAAGAGTGGTGTGGCCCATGATTCCTGGAAAGGTAGCACCTATAGCACATGGCAAGGCACAAGCATTTGAACACTGTCTTGAGAAGTGAATTAAAGGCATGGTACTCACTGAAGTGTTCTAGTTGTGGTAAAATAAAAAACGACATTCCCTCTAGTCTCTGTATATGCTTTGTGGTCTGAGTTACACGGGAGTTCTCCATGCCTTCTCATTGGATATATGTGTTGTTACGGGGTTTGCTACTTTTAAATTTCTCAGTACAGCTTTGGGCAAGTACATATATCCAGGAGTGTTGCATATATTTGCAGGAGTGCTGGGAAAAATAAATATGCTACCTAACAATATTCCAAGACTTTAATTACCTGGGCACAACAGGAGGGGCTGGACTGAAGAAGACTACATCAGGTGAGTCTCCAGCAATGGCCGTGACCCAAAGGCTCATTTAGGAAAGGGCTGGGAATGTGCACCTGAGAGCAGGATGTGGGCAAGACATGCAGATCCAAGTTTTCCCTTGGCTATGAGGACACGGCCTCAACCTGGCCTAGCTGGATTGGCCCTCTTTTCTTCTTCACTCTCTGCCTCTCTGGTCAGGGCAACAAGAACAGCAGATTTAGTGACCTATAATAATGGAAGTCCACAGGCCAGAGAACAGAATAGTCAACAGTCTCTGCAGTTCAAATATTCACTGCTCTGCCTCCCACCCCTTCTCCTCCCCTGCAGTGGTTACGCTCTTCTCAAATGAGCGGAGAAAGAGCACCACAGCTTCCCAATCTCCATAGCGGTCCTCATCCCGGAAGGAAATGTCTCAAAGTGAGTCATCGCAGCACCCAAAGCAAAGGTGACAGAGACCCTCTTGAAAGCCTGACGGGAATGCAGGCTTTATAAACACTGTGCTCAGCAGCTTTGGGGCTGGAATACCATCCTAAACTAAATTACCATAGTGCACAGAGTACTAATTTAAATCTGCAAGACTTGGCAAAATCTGTCTGTTTCTTCACTTATTGGAATGGTAGAACATGTAAAGAATCCTTAAAACTACCACACTGGACTGAGCATTGGAGGACAAAAGAAGATGTGACAAGGGACCTTTGTTTTTCTCTTTTAGAGTCAAAGAATATTCCTCAAAGGGACCTTAATGACCATCCAGTCCAACCTACTCATTTCCCAGACAAGAAAAGTGAAGCCCAGAGAACAGATGGGCTGCCTCCCCTAGTCATATGGGGCTTAAAAATATATATGTACATTATATATATATACAAAATATACATATATATGCATATATGTGTGTATATATATGTACATATTTTTTTTCCACGAGCTTTAGTGAAAGTGACCAGTGTTATCTCATTTCCTGGCTTCTCAAATCTAGGATCCAGCCAAATCTAACTATTATTCATAGACTTACACTTTCTTACCTCTATATTATTGCCCCCAACACTTGGAATGCTATACTCCACCTCCCCAACCACCCAACTTCCATTTTTTGAAATAGTTTTCATCCGTCAGTGATTAGCTCAAATATACTGTTTCTTGGATAAAAATTTCTCTGCTGACATAAAATTTCTTCTGTCTACAGCAACTACAACAACAGTACCTACATACTGCCTATTATGGACTGTGCAGCTTGCTTATATTTGATCTCAGTCCTCAGAATAACCACATGACGTTGATATTATCTTCAGTCACATATTACAGATGAGGAAACTGAGGCACAGAGAGGTTAAGTCAGTCGTCCAGGGTCATTCAGCTGGGAAGTGGTTCTGACAGTTTATTATAAATATGCCACATATCATCATTATGCTGATGAGGAGAGGAAGCTAGATTCTTTAATAGGATCCCCCCAACCAATAAGTAAATAAACAAACAAATACACAGATTAATTGATAGGAATTGAAACCTTCTAGTTAATGGACACAGAATTCCTGAATTTTCAAACCTTGCTTAGGTTCAAGTGTGGACAAGAGTATATGGCACTGCTACTTGAACTTCAGTCTCAGGAAGTGGGCATGTAGAAAGTGTGTTGGAGACTGTGCACTCAGGACAACGTTCAATGACTGAGTCTGAGCCGTGCACCTCTCACCTGATGTCTGCTACAGCTGTTCAGCGTCAAACTAGTGGGCAGTATAAATAGTCTTTGCCCATTACACAGAAGGTAGATCCACCCCACCTGCTGGAGATTTCACCTGAGCCCCGGGACTCGAATACAACAGTTGGGTATGTACACATTTTTCTAGAGAGAGGTTTCATAATATTTGCCAGATTCCCCAGGGAGGTGTCTATAAATAACAAATTTAGAGGCATTGTGGAGGCAGAAGAGCTCCATGACTATGAAGGCAGAAGGAGCATTTCTGGAAAGATGAGAAGAATCTGGTGGGGTAGAGCAGTTTTTCTTGTATTTAAATAAAATATTTATTCCTTCTGGATGATGTGGGTTTTATGAGAGGGTGTCCCTATACACTGATGATGCCACTGTCCTTAAAGTGTTAAGGCAGTCAGGAATTCGAGAGATTAGCCATCCGCACCCCAGCATTTGACAGTTGATGAATCTGAGACTTAGACAAATGGAGCGACTTATCCGAAGCCACACAATCAGAGCTGGGATAAACGAGAGTCCAGTTCCCACTCTATTTCATGGTCCCTCCACGTTAGTTCAAATAACATCCTATGAAAACGATGACTGTCACAAGGAAGGGTCCACATGAAACCCAATATCCACACATGACCTGTGGAAGCAATGCTTTGTCATCTGGCTCCCGAGAATTTTATATAAGAAATAATCCTCTTCTAATGCTTTCTCTGGTCCCCAGCTTTGCAACATTCTCCCTCTATAAGAAAAGAACTGAATGGATGTTAACTAGACTAATTGTGGTGATCATTTCACAATATATACAAATATTGAATCACTACTTTGTTCACCTGAAACTAATGTTATATGTCAATTATATCTCACCAAAAAAAAAAACAACCCTAAAAAAAAAAAAAAAAGAACCGAATTGTATACTTTTCCCACTAAAGATGGAGAATGGAGAGTTAAGCTGACCTATAGTCATTGGTTTAACTTTTTTCATTGCCCTTAAATAGCTTTCATTCTTCAATTTCTCTGTTTCCTTTCTACCTCAAATACCTCAGCTCACCAGCACCAGGACACCAGGAAGTAGAAAATGGTTTAAGCATGAGAATTTTACTCTCCTAGGGAAGTAATAATCACAATTTCACAGTGTGTTAGAATTTATGCAGTGTATATCTCACTTGAACCTTAAAACATATCTGTACAGGAGCAAGAAATTATAATCCTCATTTTACGATGATGAGACCAGGGTTTTCTGATAAGCAGACAATACTCCCAAGCAGAATAGCAATAACTTTTGTCTAGCTCTGGATTTTATCAAGATCTTAATTTTAGAGTAGTAAATATGGGGACCAAAGTCTTTGGGAGATCCCAAATGCAGGTGCTCCCCCCCCATTAATTAACCAGATGTATTTATGCATATATGCTACAGAGCAATTTCAGAGACAGACGCATATATTGACATTATGGTCTTTTCTGCCCAGTGTTATCTGAAAGCATGGAGAAGTTTTGCTCTCAACTGGGAGAAAACAGGTGCAGAGAGCAGGTGATTTGTCCTTGCTCACATCATAAGTGAAAAGTTACACCAAAGAGAACTATCACTCTACAGTGTGGAAATGTTCTTCCTAGTGATATGTTAATTTGAACAAAATGTTACCATAATGAAGCAGCATACTTAATTCATGGAGGTTTTCTATAGCAGTACTCTGTATGTGCAAAGTAAAATCTGATAGCATCTCCAATAGAGTCTTCCCTCTTTTTTAAAAATAAAGAACTTCGAGAGCAGAGTGGGAGGGCTTTAATAATAAAAATGTAAAGAGTAGGATTCCTATTACCTTTAAGCAAGAATATGCTCCATTTCCTACTTTCTTACCCTCTAAAAATGTTCAATTCTTAAGAAATCAAAGATACTTTAAAATCTAAAATAATTCTGGCCCTCTAAAAAATTCCAGTTCTTAAGAAATCAAAGATACTTTAACATCAAAAATAATGCTGAATATCAATCATTAGAAAATTACTTATTTCTTTCATGAGCATTTTACTTTGGGAAACATCTTTTCTCAGTACTCTTCTTAAAGATCTCTATTCTTAATTAAGCTGAATCAAGAAATTGATGGCATCTTGCATGCATTTTGCCCCTGGGATATTTCACCATTTTGAAAGAACCCGAGGACAAATCTTGCATCAAGAGATGAGTAGAGCTGAAGGGAAATTTAGAAGTAATCAGTCTAATCTTTTACCCTGGGTAGGACTGTCATTTACAATACACCTGAGAGGAAACCAAGCAGTATCTACTAGAATATGACAAATGACAGGGAGCTCACTACTTCATACAGTGGTCTACCCCTCTGTTTAGCAATTCTTATCATTTTATAGTTCTTTCCTATTTTGAATAAACATCTACCTACTCTTAACTTTCACCCGGACCTGACTCCTAAAGGGGCACAAAGTCTCTTCTTTCTTCATATATGAATTTTAAAGGCTCATTTCCTTATTTCTATGCTTCACGCTTTTGTTCTTCAGATGAAACACCCTCAGTTCCTTTGATTTGTCCTCCTATACCTGGGGTTCAGATCTGTCAATATCATCTTTCCCTAAGAAGGTCATTCTCCTTTAAGTCTACTATAATTTACTAGTCTCCCTTTTTAAAATCGGCACCTCAAAATGTATGCAGCCTTTGATAACTTTCAGAAATTGTTGCTGCTGAGAAATGTCCTTGGTTTCACACAACTAGCCGTCTTTGCTCACTGTGCTCTCTTTTGGGGATAGTGGGTCTGTGATCTGAGGACCTACCTTTGCCAAGGTCTCATCATCCAGGTGATTCTTCTGAATCACATGTTGAAGTGCAAAATAAATTTTTTCCTGAAGCTTCTGGACCTTCCTTGGTTCTATCAGCCAGGCTCGGTCTGACAAAGGAAAAGAATGGGTAAGAAGGCGAGGGAACATAAGTTTGTTTTTTTTTAATTAATTAATTAATTAATTTTTGGTGAGGGAGATCGGCCCTGAGCTAACATCCCTTGTCAATCTTCCTCTTTTTTGCTGAGGAAGATTAGCCCTGAGCTAACATCTGTGCCCATCTTCCTCCATATTGAATATGGGATGCCACCAGAGCATGGCTTGATGAGCAACTTGTAAGTCTGTGCCTGGGATTCGAGCCTGCGAACCCCAGGCCAGTGAAGCAGAGCACACGAACTTAACCACTATGCCACCAGGCCGCCCCCAAGGGAACAAAAGTTTTGTTTTCTTTCACTTACAAGATATAACTGCTGAGTTTCAGACCCATTTCAAAGTAGTTCTAAATTGCTTCTGAAGATGTAATTATTTATATAAAACATAAATATTGCATAAGCAATGCCATGATGACAGTAATGCACAATACATCGACAAAGGAAATGAAGATGGCGGTAAGGACACAATGGTTCAAATTAACTCCTTCGTGTTTCTTCTTGTCTGTGACAATTTATATCTCTTACTCTTTTTCTGGATATACGCTGAGATTTTCTTTCAAAGTAGAAGTTAGTGATTTGTGAAGAAAATGAATTATAGCAGTGAAAAAATCTCTTGTACTGGAATATTTTTGGTATTCAGGATACTTCTTCCCCTTTATAAGCCATGTTACAATTTATATAGCATAAACATGAATCAATTTCAAAAATTTAATCTTGAGTCCTCTTACTCTACACTGAATTTTTTTTTTTTCTGGTGAGGAAGATTAGCCCTGAGCTAACACCTGTTGCCAATCCTCCTCTTTTTGCTGAGGAAGATTGGCCCTGGGCTAACATCCATGCCCATCTTCCTCTACTTCCTTTACTTTATATGTGGGATGCCTGCCATGGCATGGCTTGATAAGTAGTTGGTAGGTCCGTGCCTGGGATCCGAACCTGTGAACCCTGGGCCGCCAAAGCGGATTGTGCAAACTTAACCACTATGCCACTAGGCTGGCCCCTCTATATTGAATTTTTAAATGGTGGATAGGATAATCCCTCCTTTCTTTTCTTTTTTCTTTCTTCCCTTGCTCTCTTCATTCCCTCTTTCCCTCCCTCCTTCCTTCCTTTCCTCTTAGAAGCTTTATACACCATGGTGGCAAAATTCAGCCCAGCATCAATGGCTTGGGTTGGAGCTTCAATGAAGAGACACCTAGAGTCTCCAAATGCGGAACAAATACTCATGGAAAAGAACTTGGACATGATCCTTCTGAACACAGTTCAGGTCAGGTGAGAAACTGGAGTCTGTAATCCTAGACAAGGCAAGGACAAGTCTAGCCAACAGTTAAGCAAAACCTTACGTAAGTGAGCACAAAAGCCTTCAGTGACAATTGTCAATCAGAATAAATTAAGTTTCCCTCCCTCTCCCTTCCCTAAACCATCTGGAGCTAAATAGACAGTGGCTATTATGGCAACAACCTGGGGGAAGGGTGGGGGTCTGGCATAAGATGGAGCCTACATAGTCTGGAAATCTCTCTTCCTCTCTTTTTGAATATGGCACTAGGTCAGGTTGGCACACAAGGTATTTGGAGTTGCTGAAGCCTCTGAGTGTGGGTCTGCCACCAGGGCTGGAAGATTCCCCACTAGGTAGAGTAAGCCAAATGTCATGCTTCCAAACTCAGCAGAATTTGATAACTATAGGATGTTCCTTCAGAAAAACGCTCATAATTCAGCTGATTTCTAACTCATAAGGAACAGGCTTGCCTTCCTTCTGGGGCAGTTATCTTCATAGCTTGTTTAGGTTTACCTTTTAAATAGTTGCTGCTAGGAATTTACTGACTTGACACAAATATACCTAAAGAAGACAGTGAATTTTGCAATGCTTCTTGTGAGTAAGCAGGAACCAGAGTGAAGTCACCTCCCTCCTCATAGACCCACAGGCTTAGAACTAGTCTTCCACTGAACTATACTCAATGAGAACAATGAAATGCAATGAGAAAATGGTAGGAGGAAAATTATCTGGCATGTGGTTGCTACCAGAAATAAATATTTCTTGTCACTTCTTCCACTTATCTTGGCACTTCCAGGCCTGGGAAACTCTCTAGAGTTAAAAGAAAAAAAAAAAGCCTAGAAGAACAGCTTGATTTTAGACAGAGCCACTAAAGAAACTGTTAGTAATAACATGTCAAGTGATAACTAATTTCCATTTTTGATAAAGTAGTTAAACAAAAAAACAGAAGCAAATAAAAAAATCTTCATGAAATTTAAACATAAATAAATAAAGCCTAGGGCCGGCCCTGTGGCTTAGCGGTTAAGTGCGCGCGCTCCGCTGCTGGCGGCCCGCGTTCGGATCCCAGGCGCGCACCGACGCACCGCTTCTCCCGCCATGCTGAGGCCGCGTCCCACATACAGCAACTAGAAGGATGTGCAGCTATGACATACAACTATCTACTGGGGCTTTGGGGGGAAAAATAAATAAAATTATAAAAATAAATAAATAAATGAATAAATAAAGCCTAATTGATAAAAAGTGTAGAGGTTGGTATTATCGGTAGATATAGCTAGAATGACATGTCAACGTGTACTGTCACAGATAACATTAATTTCTTCCATCCTCATTGAAAAATATGTTAGGGTATAAGAAGAGATATAACCTCTAGAGATAAATGGGTTATAGAAGGAATGAGTCTTTCGATCATAAAAATTATTGGGAATGCGTCTTTCTTTCAATAGGGAACTGTCAACGACACTGCTACGTCTTGACCCCAAATCTAACCAGACAGACAGCTGAGTGAGTGACTCTGAATTCACATTCTGGTTGAAGAAGGAGCCATGTATTTATTAGGATTCTATACATTTTTAAGCTTGCATATACTTTTAAAAAGAATTTCAATTGCTACAGTTCTATTTGATTTACAAATATCACATCTTACCTTCTTTGAGCACTTTTTGCTATTTTATTGCATTTTAGAGCTAGATGAGGTCTTTATTATTATGAAGTCTAATGCTCTTACTTTATGGATGAGGAAACTAAGGCTCTGAGGGGTCAAGTGTTAAAGGTCACACAGATAAATGGTGACAGACCCCGTGCTAGAACGTCTACCACTACATCAGAGATCCTTCCCTGTCCACCCTTTAGTAGGAGCCATTTTTCCCTTTGCTGTTCTCACTCCTTTTTGTTTCTGTGAGGCAGATTAGCTCTGAGCTAACACCCGTTGCCAATCCTCCTCTTTTTACTAAGGAAGATTGCCCTGGGCTAACATCTGTGCCCGTCTTCCTCTACTGTATACGTGGGACGCCTCCACAGCATGGCTTGATAGGTGGTGCATAGGTCCGCGCCTGGGATACAAACCTGTGAACCCCAGGCCACTGAAGCAGAGTGTGCGAACCCAACCACTACGCCACCAGGCCGGCCCCCTCATTCCTTTTAAAGCTACCAATATTGCTAAAAACAAGAGGCACCAGAGTTTGCCTAAAGTAAAACACCAACATTAATTTGGGTGGAAAAGCTAATGAAAGAGGTATTTAAAGAGGAGAAAGTGTATGTTTTTCTTATTTCAGTCCCTATGCTAGATCTTTCATTCAGGTATATTTCTACTACTATATTTCTACTACTACTTTACTGGACATTTTTTTTTTCTATGTCCTTTGTTCTTAAAATCAAAATAGAACTTAGTTATAGCTCAGCTCACTATCTGTTTTCATTTATCTGTTAAGGAATAATTTGGCTTATCTGAATCTGATGTGACCCTTACCACATGCTCTACTCTTGATTTGGGGGACAAAATTGGTCATTTTAATTAACCGGAGGCTACTTTCCTTTGAATTGTCCAAAATTGTCAAAAGCATGCAAAAGAAAATACAGTTTTAAAGTTTCTCTTGAGCACGTTGGCTTAGGTAGGTGTAATCCATGTTAAAGATAGCGAAACAGGTTAAAAAAATAAAAAAGGCAAAGACCTCAGGCCTCCCTACCTGGAGAGATCAGCACAGCAGATGAGAACAAAGCAATCTCCTCCTCAGTCAGCTGCAAGGAACACAAATTCTTTGCAAAGTCAAATGCTTCATTCACTAGGTCATCAGAACCTATAAAAGAAGGCAAATTAAATGAAAATACTTGAACAGAATGGGGCAAGAGGAAGAAAGGTCCCATAATCAAGAAGTTATTCAAGGACTTGCATACTAGGCACATAGAAAAAATATTTCCAAGTTCCTATCCATAAAAAGTGATTATAGAACGAGAAAATTGGGCAACATCTTGACTAGGTAATGAAAGATAACATTACCAATGAGGGGCAGATGGAAATGGTGTGTGCCCATTGTAATATCCCGCTGGGAATATATAACTCAAATCTAATCTTATAAGTTTGAAATTAGTTCCAACTAAAAAATTTTAAATAAGTGATTGGGGATCCTGTAGCATAGAGATAGTATTCCTAGAAAACCTAAAACATTATGTATAAGAGGCTGAGGGCTGTCGGTCTTAGGGGCACTTGAACCTGGCAATGTAGGGTGTCTAGGGGCCTCAAACTGAGATGTTAAAAACTTCTTATAGAATGGAGATGAGGAAACTTTCAATATGGTAACTTCTCTGGAAACTGGATCAAGGAGCTAGCATTCATATATTTTTCCCTTCTAGTGAATGACTCGCAGTCAGTTGCTCAGCCATTGTGAATTTTGGCAAAGTAACGTTTCATCCCTATGCTGATACTTGGTAAATGTTTATTTTATGAGGTTGGAAATATACCCACGTTGCTTGCCAAGGCTTTTCCTCCTTTCTTGAAAATCTAGCCTTGGAGATGCCATGGGTGTGTATCAAGTGCAGAGGGGAAACATTGCCAGCCCCATCAGTCTTGCTGTTGGCTTCTGTATCAACTAACGGTACAAGAGGTTAAAGGGCAGTGGCCTCCTTTGATATCCGTGGGCAGGAAATGGAACAAATGGCACTAGCAATCGTTAAAACCTTTCCTGGCATCAGCCCATCTTCGCTAATGTTCTTATCCACACTGTGCACTGATGGCTGGATGTGAATGATACACAGCACTTCCAAACAGAGACCGACAATGTCCGTGCCCTTCCACAAGAACGGTCTGGGGATCATTGGCAGGTCAGCACCCACTCTATCTGTGCTCCCAGAACTTCATGAATTAACAGGGAGAAAGTCACTGCTCTGAGTGAGAAACAAGCAAAGGAGCTCCTCTTTTAATTAGGTGTCTTAACTAATGATTATGAATTTACATAAAAAACTTAAGACGTCACTGCTATGGACAACTAGTGGTCTACATAATATACTGTGCGAAGCAGTAAGCTAGAAGGTAACAGAAAAGCTGGTCCTACAAAGAATGACCTATAACACATCTCAGCTCTTTTAGAATCAATCTCCATTGATTTCCGAATGAGGCATGGTCAGTCTCATGGTTCTCTCCTTCCTTTCATATTTGGATGCAGAATTGTAGGATCCAAAGATTTAGATGAAACATTGGAGGCTCACCTAGTCCAACCCTGATCGAATAATGAGATACTAGTTCACATTAAAGAATCAAGGCATTTCATTTACCAATTTCAATCTGAGTGGAGAAATTGATGGTAGCTAATAAAATTGTGTCATCATCAAAGGTAAACTTACCTAAGGCCTTGAACATCTGTATTCCTCCATATTTTCCTTCAAACAGAACAGTGTTGTTTAATGGGTTGAAGGCACGGCACATTCTCACTAAAACCACTTCCAAGCAACCTACGAGTAAAAAATAAAAAAATATTGAATATAATATATTCAATAATAAAGAGGTTATTACTGCATATAGGCCAAGAGACTTTCAGAAACTTTAAAACACACACACAGACACATATAGACACACACATACAGAAATCCTTCAAGATTCCTTCCCAGGTGAAAAATAACTATTTTAGAAATAAAGCTCTAGTAAAGATAAAATATACTTTAAAGGTGGCTAAAATGGAAGGCAGCAATAACATTTTTTTAAAGCATAAATTCCTTTCTATTTCTGTGGCTAATATTAAAGACAGTTTCAACTCTTGAATTCACAAGTGATGATAAGTGGCCCAGAAAGGAGCTTTGTGGCAGGCAAGTCCAGTCTGGTAACTTCTGTAGAAGTTCTGCTATTGGGAACACTTGATCTCTGCCTCAGTGTTTCACATAGTCCATGTATATTTCAGCATATGATGACTTTAAATAGAGACTCCCTCAGTGTGTTTCTTGGAGGCACCATTTATATCTGATGTTCTTTGAAACGAGGGTTTCTTGGTCAAATGAGTTTTGGCAAAATGCTAAATATTATCTCATTCCAGAGAGTTATAATCAATATTTACAGATCAAAGGCTTGGAGAAGTCCTGATGTGAAGGAGCTTGTTCAGCCTTGATGGACCTAGCATTTCTCTGAGCTCACTGTTAGCCCAATGAGGGCAGGAACCCTGTCTGCAGCCATAGGCAATTGTGGTTATTTTATTCACTCTCACACCTCCAGGACCTAGAAAAGGCCCTGGCACATAGTCGGTGCTTAATAAATATTTATTGAATGAATTAGTTTACTACCTTTGTTTTTCCCTCTAAACACTTATTGACATCCTGAGGAACTATAGCTGCACAGTTTCTCTCTATTTTGGAGAAATAGTGTTTGCCCCATAGAGTTGGAAAGTGACAGCCAAAGCCAGAAGCCACAAATTTGGATGAGGGCATCATTTGGGTGATTTGTCTATACCCAGGGTGCCTTTTTTATGCTGCCACTTTATATTTATGACTGTGTGTTATCTCCGTTGTTCTGCTGATTTCTCTTTGCTTTCCCTCATATGTCACCTTACATAGGGTCTTACACCTAGGAGGTGACTTGCAAATATTAATCGAAGCAGTGCTTTTCTGACAAAAGCAGTAATAGGTACCATTTATTGAGTATCTACAATGTGGAAAGCACTTTCCTTGGCCCCTTATAGTCATTGTTTTATTTGCTTCTTGCAATACCATTTCAGATGAGTTTCATTAGCCCTTTTTTATGGATGAGCCCTTTTTTATGCCTCATACAGGAGGCATGAAGAGGTTAAGTACCCCGCCTTTTATACTAGAGTCAACATTTTCACGGTAGGCAGAGATGTTGAAGATTATATGGTCCAGTGGTTCCTAAACGTCAGTCCATGGAGTGGTTACACCTGAGACTTAGAAATACATGAACTGGGTTCGCCTTTTGGAGATTCTGATTCCACAGGCCTTGGATGACGCCTATGACTCAGAACAGTCAGTAAGCTCCTCCGATACTGCTGACGCAATTCCAAGTTTGGAATTCATTATTTGTAGTCCATCTCTTTATTTTACAAACGAGGACACTGCCGTCTAGAGAGGTTAGCTCAAGGTTACATATCAAGTGTGGCAGATTTTATTTTTCAAAGAGAGTCACAAAAATATCTTCCATACCACAAGCTTTTCTAGAACCTTACCACTCTCCCATCAAGAAGGAGAATCCATGTCTCCTACCCTTGAGCCCACGTGGGCCTTCACTGATGCCTCAACTAGTAGAGTGTGGTGGAAGTAACACTATGTAACTTCTGAAGCTAAGTCAGAAAAATGCTCTGCACTTCCGCTTGTTCTTTTGGAATGCTGGCTTGGAAACCTAGCAACTGTGCGTAGAAAGCCCAAGCAGTCTGTGGAAAGGCTCACATGAATAGGTACTGGGGGCCCCAGCCCACAGCCTTGGCTGTACGTAGGCTGTCGACCAGCATAAATTGCCAGCCATGTGAGCGAGCCAATTTGAAAGCGAATCCTCCTGCTCCTAGTCAAGTTGTCTCTGTGAGCACCACATGAGGCAGAGACAAGCGATCCCTGCTGAGCCCTGTAGCTCACATTGTAGCTTTGGGAGCAAAATGAGTGATTATTGTTGTTTGAACTAAGCTTTGGAGGTGTTTTAACCCAGCAATAGAAAACTGACACATCAAGTTAATGTTTGAATCAAGATTTGCATCAACCTGTATCATTTGGGAAAGAAGCAGCAGTGACTCAGAACAACTAGAATTGCATGTGGCCCAAGTTCAAGTGCCAGCTCTGCCATATACTGGCTTTGTTATATGGAACATAGCCCTTCCCTTCTCTGAATCTTCACCTCTTCTTCTATAAAATGGAAATAATACCATCTCACAAGATTAAATGAGATGTCATAGGTAAACATAAACATATATATGTATGTTATTATAGATATAAAAGTATGTTATTAATATTACTATGGCCCAGAACCATGAGTGTTAACATGAACACCATGGTGGTTCTTATTTTCTATTTTCAAATGGGGCCACGATAGACAAATAATTTTTTCTCTGTTTGGGTAATAGCATCTGCAAAGTCAATCACGTGCAGAGTTTCTTGATCTACTTCCTAAGAGAATGTGTGAGTGTCTGAGAGAATGTGTGAGGGAAGGGGGAGGGAAAGATGAGTGCACAGGAGAGCTTCTCCTGGTATATTCTGGCTGCAGGCTATCCCCAGTAAAATGATTGCAAATGACCACAGAGGCAGAGCTCAGCTAGCCTGGATTTTTTCTCCTCCAACAGAAGGCAAGTAGCACGTTTTAGAGCCAGCTCAGCAATTCAGCCACCGAGACACGCTAATTACTTGGTCTGCTTGTCAAGCTGGGTATCTCAACCTCTGCAATTAATAGCTCCACTTTCAATAAGCAAAATCGTATTTGACTTCAAAGGGGAACTGAATGAGTATCAGGGCATTTTTATTACTGAGAGTTCCTTTGGGACTTGCCTGACAATGTGGGTGGTAAAAGTGAGATACGTATCGGAAGGAGGATTTTCTAGAACCAACGCTGAGCTAACGGTTGACCACGTCCTGGTCTAAAATAGGCCCCCCATGAATCTTCTCCTTGTTTACCTGACTTCAGAAGTAGAATTTGATCATTTTGACAGAGCTCCATGAAGCCCGTTATCCGCTTTGCAAACTCTACGACATATTGGATGGCGTGAGTGATCTGGATGGCACACTGCTGCCATAGTGCTTCCCTGGACTTCAAGAAAGAAAACACAGAATGTACATGGAGCAAAGAACAACTTGGAGGGTCGGTGAAATACTCAGGGTTGCCCTACTGCTGCTTACCTCTCACCTGCGGCCCAAGGTGGGAATTTACCCAATTCTTTTAAAAGAGGCAGACAATATTTTCTAAGATATTGTTTTGACCTTTTGAACCTTGATACACCACAATTATCAAAGTACTAAGGCTCAAATAATGGAAACACGACGATAGTATGTAAAGATAGTTATTTATAGTTTCTTTACTCTTTTTCCTCCTTTTTCCAGAACTTACAGAGATTGTTTTTTGGTATAAAAAGAATTTCAAGGGAAAAAGTATCAAATCAAATCACTCTCTTAAGTAGTATAGAATCCCAGAAATGGATTTTGACCCTTGGGTTATTTTCTTTGGAATGGGAAACATAAATCCAAGTGTGTTAATTCTGGTTTTTGTTGACCATAACAACACCTATGCTTTTGTCTCCTTATTTGTATAAAAGTGGTAATATTTAATTGCTCCAGTGGCGAAATCAGTGTATCGTAATCATATATTTAGATACAGACACATTTATATATTTTATCAAAATTCCATTTACTGGTAGATCTTGTAACTGAAGATCTCAATCTCAACGTAAAATAATGTGAATACAGAACAACAACAACAAATTCTTTCTCTCAAAAACTTCTCTAATGGACACAATAATCAAAATAATAATAATAACAATAATTATACGGGATGAGTTGTCCTTTTTCCTTTTGGTCCTTGTTTTAACATGTAGGGCAAGGAAAAATATTCGGTTTTATTGCATGTCTTTGCAGTGTAAGTTTGCGACTATTATTACTGCTGTGATTTCTCAATTGCTTCTGCTCCTTGCCTGGCCCCAAAAAGCCACCATGAGATGTCTTAAATCATCTGATGTAGGCACAGTCACTCTGGTCACTCAAATAGGGCAGTGATTTTCAATTGGAGGTGTTTTGTCTCCCAGGGAACATCTGGCAATATCTGGAGACACTTTGATTGTCATAACTATGTGTGAGGGGAGTGCTACTGGCATCTGGTGGGTGGAGACCAGGGATGCTGCTAAACACCCTACAATGCACAGGACAGTCCCTACAGCAAAGAACTGTCTAGCCCAAAATGTCAATAGTGCTAAGGTTGAGAAAGCCAGAAACAGAGAAATCACAAAAAACTTTCCTGCAGTTTCCCAGAGTACCTTGCTTTGATACGCTTTAATTTCCTCATAGGTATGGGTCTGCCATGCCAGCTGGTGTAGCTCCTCCATGGTGTACTGACATGTCTCCAAATGGGATTTAATGATGTTCTGTGCAATTCGATCTATGAGAAAGAATATCAAGTCAAGAGTTTATGAATAAAATCCCACTCTGCTCAAAGAAACTTTTTTTAATGTGTTTACTATAGCAATGCCTTTTGGAGATACTTCAATTCTATAAGAGTGTCTTTAAAGCTTCTATCTATTTAAAAATATCCAGCGGCCAGCCCGGTGGCGCAGGCAGTTAAGTGTGTGCGCTCCTCTGTGGTGGCCCGGGGTTCGCCGGTTCGGATCCCGGGCGTGCACCAAAGCACCACTTGTCAAGCCATGCTGTGGTGGCATCCCATATAAAGTGGAGGAAGATGGGCATGGATGTTAGCCCAGGGCCAGTCTTCCTCAGCAAAAAGAGGAGGATTGGCAGATGTTAGCTCAGGGCCGATCTTCCTCACAAAAAAAAAAATATCCAGACAAACTCTTTATTGCCTTTTTTCAATTTTCAGTCTTTCAATCAAAATTTACTGCCTTTTGGGACCGCCCTGGTGGCGTAGTGGTTAAGTTCGTGTGCTCCACTTCGGTGGTCTGGGGTTCGCAGGTTTGGATCCCAGGCGTGGACCCAGGCACTGCTTATCAAGCCATGCTGTGGCAGGTGTCCTACATATAAAGTAGAGGAAAATGGGCACAGATGTTAGCTTAGGGCTAATCTTCCTCACCAAAAAAAAAAAAAAATTTACTTGCTTTTCCTTCTCTTTTTGGTCACAAACCTGGGATCTTACAAGTTGTAAAGTGTTGAAATAATTATTTACTTTAAAAATAAATATAAATTACCATATTTCTTGCTTTTTGGCCTAAAAGTCCACTAACAGTCTTGATATTTACTCCAAATACTTTAAAATATTTTGAAAATCACTAGACCCCCATTGTTTATCTCAGAAAGGGAGAATTTAAATACAAATACATTTGCTTATATTTAAGAAAAAGGATGATTAAACAATAATCTAAAATGATAGTTATCTATAGAGGAAAGAGGATAGAGTGAAGAGACGAGGATAGAAGCTAGACTTCTATGATGATATTGTTTTTATAGATTTGACTTTGGGACCATGAAGATATCTTACATAATAAATAATGGGAGAGGGAGTATAGATGAAATAATATTGACTCATGAGGAAATAATTATTGAAATTTGGTCATGGGGCCCATTATATTCTCCTTCTAATTTTTTATATGATGAAATTTTTCTTTAAAAAAGAGAAAATGATTATATTCATAAATAAATAGTCACAAACACAATCAGTCTTTTGGGGCCATTTTTATCCCAAATGAGTTGCATTTGGTATTGTATCTTAAACACTGATCATTTTGGGTTTGGAGGTGTGAAAGTTGAGCAATAGAACCAGACATAAGAGCTCTCCTTAAAAATCTGCTCTGAGTCCCCTGAAGTTGGATAGAGCTGGTAGGAGGTCCCCTACACAATCTCATCTGCTATTTGAACACATGAAGACGGTGACATCTTGGGAAACCAAAGCACACAGGAATTCTGTTTGTGGAGTGTGAGTAGAATGAAGATGACCAAAGTTTTTGCCTGATAACTGTTCTTGGCTCTTACAGAAATGGAATTTTTCTTGTGTTTCAAGTTGTGCCATTTCAAATACAATTTCTGTTCTTTCTAAATAGCCATATTTCGCTTCTCTAGGATAAAGCAGTACTCAGGGAACTTCTTTTTCCCTTGCTAAGCTTCTGGTGTATATGGCATGAAATAAATTGAGTTTTAGTGATGTAGAGAATAAAAAAATGTAAGCTTAAGCTTCTAATAAACTTTCCAAATAAAAAATCTCATATAGCCCATTTCCTGGCACATTGTAAACACTGAGTAAATAGTAGCCACAACTATCATTATTATGACACTCTGTATAGTTTCTTGTCAGGGAAGCAATGTGATGACTCCAATGGAGACAAAACAGAGATATTTAATTTTGGAATTAGTGCTACTGCAGAAAGATATTTCAATATCTACTAGAGTTTTTCAATCAGAACCATAAGGTGATAGATGTAGAAGATGCTACAAGGTGCTAACTTATGATTATAGTTACGCTGTACTGGATTCAGCATTGAGCATTTCTAGACTTCCATTGCTTATCATATTATAAAATCCTTTCTTTAAAAAAACCCTATACTCAAAATGTTACTGAATATCTTCCTATGTTATAAAAAAGGGGAGGAATTACTCTATACAATGTATTAAAATAGATTGGCATGTCATGGTTCATCATTTTTCAATTTCACTTGGGCAGTCTAATTACTTAGAATCTAAAAAAAACATGTCTATTCCTCAGTAGGTACATAATGAAAACATAAGATTTTTATAAGCTCTATAGTTTTCAAGCCTTTATCTTGGTGTAGTTTGTTTTCATCTTCAAAGATATGCTGATTTGTCAGTAATTTACAGGCTCCAGGGTTTATGAGCAAAACCATAATTGCCGCTCAAAATTGCATTATGAAAAACTCTTTTTATCTATTCCTTTATGACATCTCCTGGGAACAGTTGGGCAAGGTTTAAGAATTCTCTGGCTTTCTGCCACAAAAGCTTAGGGTTCTATTGGGTATGAGGGGGAGTGGGCATAATAAACACGTGGGCAGGTTAAGCAAAATTGGAAGTTAAGTCCACATGCGTGCTTTAGGACTCAGCTCAGATATCCACTCCTGGCAAAGACTCCTCTGCTTCTCTCCGTCCTCAGGTAGAAGGGCCGGCTGCCATTACACTTTGATTCTACCTACAACTGAGCCATTATTCCAGTCAAACTCACATTGTGGTTATTTGTGTGGATCTGTCTGTTCCATACCCTTCAAGACTGTGAACTCTTCAAGAACTGGACTGCAGAGCCCAGCATAGTGCCTTCATATATTCATTCAACAAAAATTTTTTAGAAGCTATTATATACCAGGTTAAGGTACAGATGAAAAAAGATACTTTCTTTTTTTAAAACATCTTACAATAATATCATATCATACCATGATGTAATAAGTTCCCTGAGTTATTGTGGGAGCCCAAAGAAGAAAGTGTGTAACTCACTCTGGGAGAGGCAGAAAAATAACCATAGAGAAGATGACTGTCGACCTGGGTCTGAGCAGGAGTTTGTCACATGGAGAAAAGAAAGATGGACCTGATAGAGGGAATATTACAAAGGCACAGATAGAAAACGAGCTATGAGCTAGATAATTTCTGACGTTATATTTTACATCTTTACAATTCTTACCTTTTATAATCAAAATCCCTTTTTCTGAGGAAAAAAGTGAGGTTCAGAAAAAGTAAGTGACTGTAGACTCGCTTTTTACAGAGCTAGCAAATGGTGTTTTCAAATCGAGTCTGTCTTTTCTGGCAAGAAGTCTGTAGTGTTTGCAACATAGAGTGCATGGAAGAGATGGGGAGATATGAGACTAGGGATGGAAATTGTGACTAGAGACAACACAGCTGAGCAAGCCAGGCTAAGGAATATGGATTTTATCCTGTAGGCGACCGGGAGCTAGTGGAAGCCGTGATGCAGGAGAGTGACACGGTCAGTGTTTTGTTTTAGAAAGGTGATCCTGCCCATGGCAAAAAATATGACATGGCATTAAAGAGTACGTGAGATTCATCAGTTGTGAAAATTGTTGTGAAAATTCAGACAAGATACGAGGAGGGTCTGGACTCGGTGAGAATGACAGAGATGGAGTGGAGGGCTAGATTTAAGACAATTCTAAAGGAGAATGCACAGGACGAGCAGTTGTGTGTGTGTGTGCGTGTGTGCGTGTGTGCGCACACATGTGAGAGAGACAGAGAGACAGAGAGAGAGAATACTATATATAGTAGGTGCTCAACCAACGTTGAATTAGTAAAGATAATGAAAATGTCCATCCATCGATCGATCCATCCATCTATCCTTCCATTTTCTGCTTTATTTCACAAAGGATTTTAGAAAGCTTAGATTGACCCTTTGTTTGATAATCTTAAAGCCTAAACATTCACAATGGCTTTGAAGTCAAACATTAAACATGCACAATTATTTTCCATACACTTGTGGTGAGAAAGAAAAGGCAAATCTCTTTTTGACCTAAGACTTCTCAATATCAACGAAGGCTAAGACACAGTAGCAGCAGTTGCCGAAGCAGTCTCTTCTGCTTCCTTCCACGGGTCTGCAGTGCTAAGGTGAGCCACGTGTAAAACCCCACTTGACCTTCTCAAGGCTCAGGTCGATAACCACGCGGTAAAGCTAGACTTGGTCCCATGGGAGCAAGGCCCAAGGGTTCATTCTGTCAATTAGAAAGATGCATGAACATCAGAGGAGATGGTTTGCTTGGACTGAGAGTCTCCAGTCGTGAAAAGGGGAGAAGGATTTAAAAAGAAAGGACAAAGGAGAGATAACGAATACAGCATACAAAGTTCCTGCTGGGAGCCAAAGGAACTTTCAAGAGTCCTTGCCTGGAAAAATAGAACAGGTAACAGTAAACGCAGGCCTCTCCAGGGACCAACCACATGAGAAAGTCCAGACAAAGAGACTGAGGTAAAAGAGCAGAGGATATGGAATCTTTCTGGGCAATCACACACCCTTCATCCGTTTCCCTGACTTAGGTTGCAGCGGCTTCTTGGAGCCCAGTTTTTGTCGGATTCTTTAACTAACTTGGGCTGCAGATGGCACATGCTGAAGCAGTCAGCAAGCTCTGTGCTGGGTTAATGAGTCCAATAGGCATATGGCCCAGATGACTGACTCATGGGAGATGGTAGCACCTTCAGAGGTGATGTTCATGGACTCTACACTCTGCTCTTCCTGACGCCAGATGAGGCTGGGATTTCTTAAGTGGACATGAAAATGCACCTTCATATTCTCATGGTTATAAGTTCAGTCACACAGACGTTTGTCCAATTCACTAAGTACGTGGGCTGCTGTGATAGCTAATAAAATGATGTCAAGGAACGAGAAAAACAATTTTATATGCTCAGTCCAGTCATTGCTTTTCCATCATGATGAGGTAAAATGTAAACATTGATGCCGACAAGGGAAAATGGGTTGTGTAATTATGGCTTAATATTAAGTTCATGATCCTAATATTCTATTTGTTAATTTCATGAACAATAGCTTGCTTGCTCTCACTTGACTGATTAACGGGAAATTCTACTACCATGATATCTATCATTTATATCTCTCTTTTTCTCTCCTTTCTATTTTCTCATATGTACCTATATATAAAACTTTTTTTCATAAAATTTCTGTTTTGTTTTTAGACTTTGACCCTGATACTTTTCTTGAAGGAGGGCTTATCGGAACCCAAGACTTATAACCAATTAATAGAATATGTAACTTCGTGTATTATGTAACTTTCTTTATGAGATAGAAATGACAATGTGTGATTCAAATGAAAGAATAATCCCAGAAATCTTTAAAATAATTGATATACGGATATGTTTATGGCATAGAGTGTGGTGATGGTTTCATGAGTGTATACTTATCTCCAAACTCATTAAGTGGTATATATTAATTATATATAGCTTTTTGTATCAATAAAGAGGTTTAAGTAATAATTGATATAGGCAAATATACTTTATCATTTTTGATAAAAAATATAAAAAATTATTGTTAAATTGTCACACTTCCCTAGAATCCTGAGAAGTAAGCTTAAATCCACTTACAACGTGGGAAATAAGAAGAGAGAAATTAAATTTTTGAAGGGAAAACTGGGATAAAATTGATGGTAATTCTCAATAGTGTATGCAAAAATTATAGAACCCTGGGGCTGGAACTAACCTCCTCCCTCCATTTCCAAATGGACTGTATCTAAATAATCCTAGAAGTTAGTTGGGTTACTTGTCTTTCTCTGAGACTGTAAAGAACTTCCACATCTCCTCCCCCATCCTAATCAATCTTCATTGTGATCTGTTGAATAAGTCAAAGAAGTAGGGAGTCTCTCCTTAAGGCATTTATAGATGATTGAGATGTATATGATATGGTTCCCACAAGTAAATGGAGTTTTAAAGGTCAATCATACCAGACAATGTAAAAAGAATATTTTAAAGTAATGTTTAAAGAAGTATATGAAAAGTAACTTTTCTTGCATATTGATCCACTCAGTAAAGCAAAGTTTAACAAGTCATCCAAATTACTTAATTCTATGTGGAAAAAAGGCTACATCTGCTTATTTCAGTGAGAAATAAGTAAACTGACAAGCAAGGTGACAACTTCTTGTTTATAACTGTAATGTTATAAAATGAGGACCAGCTTGCAGCTACTAAAATAACAAGTGACCTTCTGCAGCTCTGATTTCAACCACTCAGCGGGTTTTTTCCACCAAAGGGGCTTATTTTAGCTTTGACTAGACATTTCAGCAAATGGCGCTCTCCAAAGGCTACAGTGTCTCAGACACGGATTGCAGGGGTGGTTTCATTAGAATCCCACATCCTGGGAGCGAGGAAAGTTGAGAATATCTTTAAACACTGCTGCTTTCAGTGTTATTACCAAAAGCACCCGTGGCCCAACTGTACCAAGGTGTGAGAAAGCAGAGACTCAAAGCTATATATAGCACGAGAGGGGGGTGCATCCGAACTTCCCTCGTCCTCTTCCCCCTCCTTTGTTTTCTCGTGAGAAAAGATGGTTTCTTCTTGACGGACTATACCCCTATTCATTTTACTCCACAAGGAATTTTTTCAAACTGGGAAGTATTATTCCTAAAATACTACATTTCAGCCTCAATCAAAATGATTAATGAATTTTTAATTTATTGCTTGCCTTAAGGATCTAGAGAACCGCTCAACTCTCTGTTTAGTCTATACGACTAGTGTGAAAGTGGAATTCTTAGGGGATTCACTTTGAATTAATGCCGGGATATCCCTACGGACTTGCTCAAGGCAAGTTTTAAGTGCCTGAATTAGGCTCTCAAAATATCAAGATTCCTCAGAATCCATGTGCTGAGGCAGTAACTATAATATATTAGAACAACTGGTTGAAAGGTGAAACATTTAACCAAGTGTGCATTTTGTCTTTTTGACAATAGACCACTAGTTTTATAAGTTTTCTGTCATTAAATAGAACAAATCTACCGGTTAGGGTATAATGTCAGAGAGGACGATGTCAATTTCAAGATCTTTTCTGATTTTTCTAATCTGTATTTAGAGATCATTATTTTTTAGCATAAATAGAATTATGCTATCAGCATAAAACATCAATAACATTTAAGCTTAAAACAGCCATCTATTAGTGTTCCATAGTCTCACTAAGAAAGTAGCATTTAAGTTCCTCAAATTCTTTTCAGAAGGAGTTGGGGGCATAAATAACCTATAACTCAGTTTCACAGTCCAATCACTCATTACTCTCTTACCAACGAATTAGGATAGATTCTGCTCTCCTTTTCATACAAATTCTATTGCCAATTATTATATCAGAGAATGGCATAACTGACTTTTACCACATGTAGACCTGAACCAAAATGTTAAGAGTTTTTAAAAAAAATAGATTAACAAAATATGATTATGTTATTAACTATAAAAAATGATAAAAACGTAAAACACTATTCAATGAAATATTAACATTGAGAAAAACAATGAAAAAAATCAGATTAATACAAGTAGTAATAATATCTGGGCAAAGACTGAATGAACAGATTAATAAAATGGTTAATGTTTTCTCAAATTTCAAGGAGCTCAGGTAAGAGCATTTTGATGGAAGATAAGAAAGCAGCAAGAAAAGCAGAAGGAAAAATGGAAAGAATCTATATAGCGTTTGTGTTTAGGCAGAGCATATCCAAAGGAAAAAACATCACAAGCAGCAAAACAAATGAACTAAGAAGGTGACTTAATAATGAAAAACTTGTTTTGGATCATAAGTGCTTTGTTTTATTGTAATAGCACATGTCTAATTTTTCGGAAATTACAGTTCTCTTTCTTCAAACTAGCTAAGAAAATTGAGAAAGAATCTATTATGAAAACATTACATTTCAAAGCTATAGTAAAAGACCTCCTTCATAGAACAATCACAAAAGATCAACTTACTTCAACGTCCTAGAATTGGTGAGTTCTAAGGGGCTGTCTTGTAAGACGGAGGAAGCTAATATTGACCCCTTCAGACTTTTATTTCATGCCCTTCGGGAAGTCACTTAACATCTTAAAGTCTTAATTTCTTTGGGTTTGATTTTCCATCTACAGAAGGATTTGGCAGCAGTGACATTTTCCAAGGTCTGTGTCAAGCATGGCGACTTGAATCTGAGGGGCTACATGGGAATTTCTTTGTTTTGACTCATGAAGGAGAAGCCTTGCAGAAGTACAGAGGGTAAGAGAACGGCTCACAGTCTTAAAAGCGCTTGAAGAATCTTAGATAGAACAAGCAAAAAACCCCAAAAACAATAAAATTCAGAGCCCATTAAAATCTTTGCCTACTCTCTTTTAAAAACTGCACCTCGACACACCACCCAAAGGACAATTAGCAGGGCACAGATGATGAAAATCTAATTATGCTCAGGGCCATCATCAGGATTGACTTTTACTATTTGGATTTTGTTGACATACGGATCGACCATTAATTTAAACAGAAGCAATCCTTCCCCCACCCTACCCCCGTTATAGAAGTTTAATCAATGTATTTCTGACATTTAGGAAGAACTAATTCAGAGGAAATCTTTGGAGACAATTTTTACATTTCCAAAAATTTAATCTAAATTTTAATTTAGATTAAACATTTAATCTAAACATTTTAATCCAAACATTTAATCTAAACTTAATCTAAATTTCAAACATTTAGTCTAATTTGATTACTACTTAAATAATACATTTAACGGACTAACGTTTTAAAATAAGTGTTTTCTAAATAGTCTAGCACCAAATTGTCCTAGAACAAACCTGTCTGAAAAACAAATAGCAGTTCCACAATAGTCTTCATTTATAAATAGGATTCGGATTTAAATAGTAATTTTTTTCTCTTCAGTATTGAGGGTATATTCTCAAATATATCTTTACATATAGCTTACATCCTAAAATAAAATAAAATAAACAAAAAAAGTCTTTCCAGCTAGGAACATTTCTAACAGGTTTCCCCACATTTGTAAACATCAAAGTAATAAATCCTGTACTGGCTGGGAGAGAGAGCCTGTTAAGTTGGTTGTATACTATGGTAATGAAACTGAAGTGTATTCTTCTCCACCAACCTGGCCATCAGTTGGTATTTCTGTGTTCCATAGCTCATGTGATATTTTAACCCTAACTAGCTCTTCCAAAAATAGGTGCTTAAAAAGGTGGCTAAAGCAGTTCATATTCATCCCAATCAGTGGAAAAGTGATTCAGAGCTCTTTCTGAGAGCTAGTGTCAAAGCTTGCAATGCCTTGAAATGCTATTCAACAGCGGGGGCTGTTTCCGAGGTTATCTTATAAGCATAAACATTCCCTCCTTCGACAAGTCGCAGGCAGAACCTCGTGAAATCTCTTTTCCTCTTCCTTACTGAAGAATATTTCATATCTAGTAAGGCTTTTGAAATTGAGTGTATAAAATGGAATTGGTTTTCCAATAGCTTCTCAATAGCATTTTTTTTTTTTTTGGTTGGTGGATTTTAGAATCTTCTTATGAAGTTTTGAACTCTGTGTCAAAAATTAATCCCAAACTAGTATCTCTAGGGGAAGTCCACTGAGGAAGATCAATTTTGCACAATTTCAACTCAAAATAGAAAATGCAATTTAGAAGATTTACCTAATCTAGTGAATGCTAGCACATTAGGAAAGCTGTATTAACAGAGGTAACACATGTAGTGACTAATATGCATACATGTACTAAAATAGATATGTAGGTTTATAAGTACTTGAATATAAGTACTTGAGCATATATGTGTGTATTACTTTATAATGTAAATCATCTATTTGTTTAGAGCCTTGCTGGTCACAAAGGTTTTTGTATACATGAGGCCATTTACTCCAGTTGTGAGGAATTCCTACACTGAGCATGAAAGGTGAATGATTATAACATATTACTAGGTGATTGTAGACCATCTTTGTGAAGTTATTAAAGGATATCTAGAAAGATATGGATTTGAATGACGCTAGGGAAGAACTGTAGTATCCTTTGTCCCACAATGCTCTAGAATAATTCATGGCCATGGACTGGTTAATACTATAGTTGCGACCACGGTAGAGATCCTAGCAATGTGACAAATTGAGTTAATAAGTCCAGCCCCCACACTATGGGAATTCCTTTTTTGAGACAGAAGACAGGATTCTGGAAATAAGCAGCCCCTTGAGAGATATTTTGTAGGTGGCAAAGAAGAAAGTGGTGTTAAAATTTCAGAGGAGTCAAGCAGGTCCCTCTCAAGTGACCAAGGTGACCTGGGTAGGCCTGGGGCTAAGTCAAGAACATATCTTTATTCTATAGTCCCCCTTTTTCTTTCAAGAGTGGCTCAGGGAGGTGATCAGGTTGGAGTGGGCTGGGGAGGGTGGGTAGATTTGCCCTGAAGCTATATAAGCTTTGATTGTACACGAATTTGGGGTGGTTTGAGATTAGCTGCCACCCTCTCCTTGAGCTGTCCCTGGTTGTCCTTGGCATTCATTTTTTTTTTTTTTAGGAGGATGGATGGAGAGAAGAGGCTGGGGCACAGTTCTGATTTAACAGTGATTCTTTACTGTGTAATCAATGGTATCATTCCACCCCATGGAAAGTCCCAAGTGTGATCCTGCCCCTTGGGAGGATGGTGTGGCTGGCTACTGCCTCGGGAATTGGCCTTCAGCCATCATTCAGGATTGCCTAGTTGCCTCCAAGTCCCCTCCTCTCCACTACCCTATCCTTCTCCTTGGAAAGTGGCTGTAACAAAGGGGATATTTGTGCATATGGCCAAAGCTCCCTCCAGGAGGTAATCCTTCGATGTCACTGAGTCCAATTGCCTTATTTTTAGATGAAGAGACTGAGCTTCAGAAAGCTGAACTAATTTTGAACAAGTTTACATGGCTAGTATGTGGAGTCAGGCTCCCAATTTCAGTGTACTTTCCCTAAACTGCCTGCAAAAGGCCTGTGCTTGGGACGAGGGTGAGAAAGGTGTTAGATCGATGGAAGTTCACTTTGTCTTCCCTCAAGGCAAGAAAGGAAGAACTAAAGAACGAATTTGATGAGCTTGAAAGAGTTTTCTCACTAGTTTATTCTAAATCTTTTATTCATTTTAATGACTTAGTAGGCAGTTGCTCCTAAATCGAATGCCTACCTGTGTTTGATACAGGTGCCATCAGAGGACATGGGAAATACATAGCTAGAGTTAAATTCTAGTCTCTGTACCACTTCTGAATGAGTAGTTAAATATGTGTAAACAGATAAATGTGCATTTATCTATATATACGTTAAACATGCATAGATAGATTTAAGCAGTTATATTTATCTGTGGAAGCATATGTCATTAAAAGGGCTGTCTTAAGACTATAGCACCTGCTTGAAGTTCTTAATAAATAACAATTGAAATGCCACCAACTTTTATAGAATTCCCCAAAATAAAATAGCACTAGTAATATCTTCTATGTTTTTATGTAGACTTGATAGAATAAACTAGTTTGCTACAGGGACTAGATCACTTTTAGACTAATCTCTTTTTGTAATCTCCTCTAACTATTAATAGTAATAGGTGCATTTTTTTAAAAAAGAGGTTTATTTCTTGTGTGTGTGTGTGTGTGTGTGTGTGTGTGTGGAAGATCAGCCCTGAGCTAACATCCGTTGCCAATCCTCCCCATTTTTCGTTGAGGAAGATTGGCCCTGGGCTAACATCCGTGCCCATCTTCCTCTACTTTATATGGCACGTGGCCACAGCATGGCTTGATAAGCGGTGCATCGGGTGCACGCCCGGGATCCGAACCTGCAAACCCTGGCTGCCGAAGTAGAGCATGCGAACTTAACTGCTATGCCACGGGCCGGCCCCCCATGTTTCTATTTTTGATGCTTAAAATTCCAGGCTCCATAAATAGAACACAAAAGGAATATGAAAGTAAATCTCTGTTTACCATCATATAGATCAATGAATTCACATTTCATTGTCTTTATCTGGAGAGGAAATTACTGAATAGAACAGCAAACTCAGATGGTGTGTGTAAAAGGCAATTTATCCCCTTAGCATCATAGCTAATTTGATGGATTTTTTTTCTTTCTGTTTTTAAAAGGATATTGCTTGGCTGTTTGAATTGCCTTGTCTGGTACCTCATAGATACACTGTTAATCATCTTTGAGGTTAAACGAGCTTTCATTAAGTGTCTTAGTCCTGCAGAATCCCCCAACCCATCCGAGGACGACAGTGGAGGAGCAAAAACATGAGCTTCCACTTTCCTTCTCCTCTTGCTTGCCAGGTATCCGTCAGCCAGCTTCCTCTCCCTGCCACCAACCGCTGCAAAATTTTATTTCCAAAGATAAAACACATCCACCGTGCCAGCTTGAAGTAAAACGCCAGCTAAACGCAGTTACTACTGCTGCCTAAATATTAATTTGCAGCTTACTTTGCCCTCCTCTCATTTCATGGCTTTTTTGCCTATGAGATTTTGAGAAACCCAAGGATATAATTCTTGAAATGTTTCATCTTTTTCTGTTTACTTACCCACATTTTGCTTCCTGTTCCCAAAACTATGGGAATAAAGCATTCCAGATAAGAGATGTGGCTCAGGGTAAGCAATACCCCTTATCTCCCTCATCTGCACGAGAGTTTGTGGTACCATCATGCTCAGGACTTATAATATATGGCACTGAACTGCAATTATTTATTTTCATGTCTGGCTCCTAGATGGTGAGGACAGGAGCCATGTTCTGCTTGCCTTGCGTGCCTGGCACATTTCAAAAATATGTTTTTGAAAGAATGCCTGGCAGTCTAGGATAGTAAAATGATCTACGTTAGAATTTAAGCTTCACCACTTTAACTCTGTGCCCTAGGAAAATCACTCACTGTGTCTGACCCGTAATTTCTTCTTCTGCACTAGGGGATGATTTCTTCACTGTCCTCCTGAAGGCATTGGTGTGAGGCTTAAATTGGCTAATATGCATGAAAAGACTTTCTGCATTTTTCTCCGCACATCAAGTATTATTATTAGGGTGCTTAACCTAAGAAGTTTGTGTTTCGTTTGGTGCACTTTTAGAAAGACACGTTTGATTTTTCTGGGGGGATATTCCTGACTCTAATAACATTCATATAACTGACTTTTTAGGATCTGCATGCTGTTGCTAATATAGTTGTTTTATGGATCTTAAACATATGTTTTTATTCAAAATCCAAAACTGTAAGACTGTATTCTACATGGACTAATTAAAAAAATTTTTTTTAAAAAATGTGCTTTTAGGATAACCCAGTCAGAATAATGATCTGGTTGTACACATTTCATTGTTCTCTCAGAAACCAGAGGAAGCAGATCAGGACTTCTAGTAGTCAAGAGGGATGTTACAAAATAATTTAGTGTGATATAGCCCTGAATTCAACCAGCCAGAATGTGGCTATAATCAGATTTTCTATATTGTCTGCACAGAGTTCTTTCTATGACAACTTGCTAAGCAAGTCAAGTCAAAATGTCAGCCTGCATATGCTCTGTAAGCTCGTTTGTAGGATGGACATCCGGGATGAAGCAAACAGCAAACACGTTTTGCTGTGGGAATGCCGATTAGCTTGTGAGTGGCTCCTTTTATTTGATAGGAGGAAATATAGTATAATGGTTAAAAGAGTGTGTTTTGATGCTACTTAGACCTAGGCTCACATGCTTCCTTTGCTTTTTACAAGTTTTGTAACTTCTGAGCCTCGAGTTTTTCACCTGTAAAATGGATAACCAAATATCTATATAACAGGTATAACAGGATTGTTAGGAGAATTAAATATAGGACATTGCTCAGCACCACGTAGGTGCTCAATAAAAGGTCATTATATTACCTGTAGTAATCAGTAATGTTACTAAGTAATAATGAGATTAATAACATTATAATATCAATTATATAATAATAATAATAATGATGATGAGGCTTATGCTTGACAGATGCTGTCCTAAGAATTGACGAATATTAACTCATTTAATCCACACGCACGGGTAGGGACTATTATTGTCTCAGGTTTACAACTGAGACTCAGAGAGGTTAGGTAAATTGCCTGAGGAAAAAGGCACAACTAGGTTTTGATCTCAGACAGTCCAAGCCCAGAACCACAGTTCTTAACCACCATGCTCTCCCCCTGATGCCTTCCTGCCCGATCATACTGTTATGGACTTAGTGTTTTAGTGACATGAGTGGCAGTTGTTTGGATGGTGCAGGAAATAGTGATCACATTATTGTGGCTTGTCATGGGCACCTACATTCGACACCCATAGAAGGAGTCTGTGTCCACTAGATGGCATTGCTGTTTTAACAAAATCTGAACCAAGTCAATATTTAGGTTTAGGAGCCTGCTAAAATTGAGAGCACTAGCAGGACAATCTAACTGCATCCCTAAAAGTCTGATGGAAGAAACCTCCAAAATTTACAGCATCTCTAGAGATCTCTAAAGACTACTGGTATCTTGAAATAATTAAGAAAAATATATGCTAGTTCATTTGGGGTGTCAATGTCTGTGTAGAAAATCTGGATGAATTTTGAGATTATCTAGTCCAAATGCATCAGTGCATACATAAACAGACTGAGCGGCAGAAAGGAAAAGTGACTTGCCTAGGGTTACTCAGACCTGATGGTCTTGGCCATAATTCTCTTTCCTTAATACTTCATACTAACTCTAAATCACAAAGAAACTGTGATTTCTGAATTCTTAGAAGACTTTCCTTTTGGGCATGGGGCAGAAGATTGCCCAACAATTGTGAGTTTTTGTTTCACTAGGTTTTAAACATGTGTTCCAAATCAATAGCAGACTCAGGCACTTAGATATTCAGTAGGATAAATGCAAAAAATGGTGCCTCTTTCTTTTTCTTTTTAACACGTCCTCTTGGAAAGACCGAGTGACTCCACTTAAAAAGACTGTCCCTACTGGTTGACAATGCCGTTTGTAGATATTAAATCCATAGCCAGTAGCAGGGTAATGAATAAGCAAATGGACCACGGAATCAGACTGCCTGGGGGGACCCTGGCTCCATCAAGTAACTAAAGGACCCTGGGAGGGTCATGAGATACCTCTAAGCCTCTGTTTCCCCATCTGTACAATGGGAATAATATTTTTACTTATTTACTTTTATATAACATTTTACTTGAAGATGCTTGTGAAAATGAAATGTGTGTGAAGTGCCTGTGATGTAGTTAGAAAACAAGGTTAAGGGTAGTAATAATAATGAATATTTTTGTTATTATAGCTGATGTTTACTTTTCTATTTCTCTCAGTTGTGAATGTCATTACAGGTGCTTTGTCAACAACGCTTTCCCTCACTGTCACATGCTGAATTGCTAAAAGAGAGAACTAATGTTTAAGGTTGTATAACTGTGTGACATCCCTTCTTCCTCAACCAGATGGTAGAAGTAGCCAAGATGCATATGGCATGTTCTTCATTATGTGTTCACATCAACTTTATTTAAAACACTCGTAGGCTTTAGGCTCCTACTCACAGTGTAGACAGGGAAGATGACTGAGCACATAGTATACAAGTAATAACAGCTAAGAGGTATTGAGTACTTGCTGGTGCCAAACATCACTCTGTTTCACAAGTATTAACTCATTTAATTCTTACAACAACCATGTGATCTACAAACTAATACTTTTCCCTTTTTAAAGATGAGCAATCAAAAAAAAAAAAAAAAAAAAGATGAGTGAACTGGGATTGAGAAACTTGCTCCAGCTCAAATAATAAGCCAAGATTTGAACTCAGCTGGCCTGGTTCTGACTTCTGTGCTCTGCCATCTCTCGGGGCACGATGTGAGGAGGCCTTACAGGTTCCTGAGCTCCACACTGCTTCCCCCTGCCCACTGAATACTGCGATGAAGCCTGATACAGTCACCTTTGGTTAGCTCCTCTAGGCTACTGTTAACATGCAACTCCGTTATTCAGGAGGGCAATGTGTTAAATAAACCTACATCAGTATTTTTAGGGCAATTAGTTAATGAGATTACTGGTTAAACATTTAATAGACTCCTGAGCTTGACAGGGTAAAACAAAGCTGTGAGGGTCAGAAGAGAGCCTGCCTAGGATAGGGCACTCCTGAAGACCACTTCTTAGGAACCAAACGGCATCACAGCAGAGAGAGGATTGGGTTGCTGATGCAATTGTGCCTGTGACTAGCCCTACTCATCGGAGCTTATTTGTTGTTCTTATGTTCTGGAACATTCTAGACTCCACTCTTTTCATCGCCAGTAATTCAGACTCTATTCCTATGTAGAATTCTTGAATTCAGATTTACAAGAGCCTTAGAGGTCTTCTGGTCTACCCCTCTGCTTTCACAAAGAGGGAAACTGAGGTACCATGTGCTTATAGTTTGTCCCCCAGTTATCTTAGATGAAGAGTTCAAGCCCTGTTCATTCAGTTATTACATACTGTTTCCATCTCCCTTAGCTAGTTTGGTTTAAATAACATCACTTTGAGTACTTGCTGACGTTTTCCTGTTTATACCAATAACACTTTTCCTTCAGTGATGAACCCAGATTCAACAGATAGCATCCGTTCTTTATAGATAGCATCTTTCTATCTATAATTTCTTCTTTCTTCCTTTGCTTGAAATAAAATTTTATGGGGCAGGGGCACAATGACTGTCATTAGAACATATCTTAAAATCCGTTAGTTTTTTCACTAGAAGCTTTGAACGCAAGTAATTCAACTTAGACTTAAGAAAACGACCATACTAAATAGGACCAAGGCAACTTCAAAGCAGAATTTCCAAAAATGAGCTGGAAGGAGACTTCCACTTACCGACTTCAGTCATTGTTATCCCTGGTGCTAACTGCCCGTTGTTGAAAGAGCTATAGGTAAACAAGTTGGGTACGGATGTGAGGTCATAGATAGGTTCTTGCTTTATCTGTTTGATTCCAGTCATGTCAAGTCCTGACTGATCAGGGGAAGGCTGGCCGGAATCCACGTTGTAATAACCCTCGGACTTGGGCAGGTCAATGACGTGTCCGTTGGCATAAGTGCCGCTGGCCTCGTTGTTCAGGCTGCTGAGGCCGTTGCTGATGCTGCTGCTATACACCCTGGCAAGAGCTTCCGCCTCCCCGCTCTGCTGCTGCCGCTGCTCCTGCAGCCGCTGCTGATGCTTCTGCACCTCAGCATACAGGCTGTCCCTTTGCTTCTTGGACATCCTTCCGAACTTCACAGCTGGGTTGGAGAGAAAAGCAGAAAATAGCACTTGTGGTTATCATTCTCATTAACCACCTCAGGTCCAAGGGGTCGTGGATGGTGGTCCCAACATCAAATGCACAAGGCAATAGCACCATAGGCCGAGTCCATTCACTTGCCCTCCACACTTGGTGAAAGGTTACGTTCAGGGGTGTCTGTACTGGTTTACACGCATACTGAGAACTAAATCTAAGCTAGGAAGAAATGTAAAAACTTACATATTTCTCATGGCCATGAAATTAGAAGGCATGTTTCCTTGTTCTTTCTTACTTGTCGGAAAGAAAAAAAACCCCACAAAAACCAAAAACTACCAAATACTTGATATTAAAATGTCAACCAACACTCATTATTTGCTTTTCCCTCTAAGCATTAGGATTACTAGATTGTCAGATAGGACCCTATTATTTCACTATTTTCTAAATAGCATGTTGGGTAAGACCAAGGATGTGGGGCAGGGTGGTAAACACACTTTTAAGTAAACCACATTATTTGCTTTCAGTTGGCTTTTGAGACCAAATGAAAAGGATCTTCGGAAAATAGAAATTTGGTGCATCCAATGCCCAGCAAATGAGCTAACAATAACCCCTCCTTTCTCGTTCTACCACCCACAAGTTTTGTGTTGCCCATCTCCTCTGACAAAATCCTCAGCTATTCTGAGGGAAAAAGAAAAAGAGGCCCTGGAAGTGGTCACAGAGTGATATGAAGATGCTTTGATCTGAATGCATTTATTCTTAGCTTACAGAGCTTCACCTCCTGAACTGTTATGGACATTGACATTTTTCCTCACAAGCTGTCAACTCCCAGTTTAAGCTGTGAACATCCTGAGTCAAGGCGCCACCTTGTCTGAATCATCAAGCACTGTGTCGTTCAGCTCATGTTAATGGTGGGGATTATGACAAGCTTGGAGTTTCCTCTCTGAGTTTCTGTTTTCTTTTGTGACAGTGTTCCTATCACCTGTTGGTGTTGGGAGCTCAGAGAATGTAGAAAGAAGAAAGTAGAGGGTAGAAATATGTTCAATTCCTGGATTCAGTCACTAGGGTTGGTGAGAATAACTTCTAAGGATAACTAAACGGTGAAGTGCTTAAGAACTCTCCAGCACAAAGGGCCCACAGAAGAAATTCTTGCTGGGAAAGAGCTACCATTTCACCCTCCAATTTTCCTCTAATATTCATTCTCTTCTTGCAGTGGTTACAGAGCTACCAAATTTTGTCTGAGCATTGGCTGTTCAGAATGGAGACCACATTTCCCAGCCTCCCTCACTGCCAGGTGTCACCATGTGATTAAGTTCTGAATAACAGGAAGTAAATGGAAGTGCTGCATACACTTCCGGGTGTTGAGGCATAATGTTTTCCTCCTTCCTCCTTTCCTAGCTTGCTGGAGGATAAAATATGTGAAGCAGAGCTGAGCCACGTCAGTTATCCCAGACAGGGCCATCTACGATCAGCAGAGCCACAGACTGACCTGTAGCTGATGGCAGATGCATGAATGAGCCCAGTCAAGGGCCCCCATTTAACAATTTTAGGTTCAGAATTCTGCTGTTAACCATAGATCTCATAATCAAAGCTAACAATGTCAAATAAGTATGCTGTCAAGACCTCTGCCTAGGTAACCATCTGAAACTCAATGGTCTATAGTTATGCCTTTTCCAAGAAAGCAACTTATCAGGTTACTGAGCAACTGAAGTATTTTCAAAGAAACGACTTAAAGCTCCACTACACTTTAGAATGATCAGGCTTCATCCTAAACCAAGGACTTCGCTGACAATTACCATTATATTATTTTAGAATGAATTTTGCATTCATTTTAGAAACATGCATGAGCCACTGTTTGTTTTATGCCCCCTCCTATAATAAAAGTGATGACATATTTGGGAAAAAATTACAGTACAGGGCAAAAATAAACCTACTCAGCTTTCCTGACATATAAATAGCTCCTTGTCAGTATTTGTAAATACCTTTGTTGTATTCATAGGCCTATTTTAACAAAGGCTCTATTACTATTATATTTTCGAGTAGTAGCATTCGTCTTCCCACTACCCATTAATCAGAATGGCACATATTTTAAGTGTTTGCCCCTCTCAGACTTGAATTATTCTGTTAATGAGATTCACTTGAGTATAGAGTCAGCCTCTTGTTAAACTGCTAGCTCTCAAAGAAACTAGCACAATTCTGTACACATTGTGAGTGCTTTATAAATATTCAGGGATGGCGGTATTTGCTCATGATGTGCTCTTAACCCTCATTTTGATACCACACTAGCAAAGAACAATTTTATGCAAAAAGTATTGGAAATCTTCTCGTATTTATTTGGATTGAGATTCTGAATGGAATGGAAGTGTTTGGAGTAACTATAAAACAAAGTCATTGCTTCTTCAAGGATGTCTACTTACTACCACGTGACACTTAGACACATGTTTTTGGTTTTAAGAGAAACTAATTGTAGAACTACTCTCTTGGTTTTTCATAGTCATTTTGGAAATTATTTCATTTTACTATCTTTGGTTGTAAAGTTCTCTAAGTTGATATCTCCTTGCTTATCAAGGAAACTGGTGTTAATTTAACTCAAATTTCAAGGATGTGCCTTTTTTTTAGTGCTCTAAACTTTGTAGAAAAAAGTCTACCCAAACCTGTTCATTAATTTTAAAATATTCTCTCTCATCCTTTTTCACTTTTTCTCCAACAGAACTTCCTGTGATGATGGAATGTTCTCTATGCTTTCCAATGTGATAGCCGCAAGTCACTTGTGGCTATTGAGCACTTGAAACACAGCTAGTGTGCCTGAAGGACTGAAGAATGGAATTTTAAATTTTATTTAATTGTAATCAATTTAAATTCAAATTTAAATAGCGACACGTGGATACCATATCGGACAATGAAGTTCTGGGTAAGAAGAAGCCTAATTGTGAAACCTGTCCTTGTAGGGCAGCTTTCATTTTTCCACACAGGCATGTTTTAGGAGGACACATACTTGATCATTGCAAGATATCATGTTTTCTCTTTGTGGCTCAATATCTTTCTGATGCCGAGAGACAGAGTATGCCAATTATCTATATTTCTTTAAAACCTGTTAAGTATTTTTTTCTGTGTTTTTTTGGCCCACACCACCTTGAATTTCACTAGAGGGAGTGTGACCAGAGGCACGTGATTCACATAAAAAGAATAATTATCAGGGGCATTGTCTGTGTCTCTGGCTCTAGGTAGAAGAGAATTCCATGGTTCATTCAACAAACATTTAGGTACCTGCTTTTAACCAGACAGTGAGAATACAGTGGGAACAAGACAGAAATGGCCCCAAGACTCAGGGCTGCTCACAATTTAGTACAACAGTACTGTGGCCAATGTCGGTGGGGAAAGAATTAGTTTCGACAAATGCTTAAAAATGGAGGCACAGCTAGATGAAATTCTTTGTTTGACTTTATTTGCCCTCTTTCATTAACCTAAGAAGTTCAGTTGGGGAGCCAAGGCACCCAATTGGGTTGGGCATGAGGGTGGAGTGCACATGTGTTATATTCTGAGGATACCACTTATGTAGCCCTTCTAAGACTTGGACTTCTGCAATAGCCTTTGCAGTCTTCATCATGGCTCAGAATAGCCCAAATCCTTATCTGGGGAGCTGTGACCAGCCAGTGGTTCTTCTGGGCTTCCTATAGGAGCATGTTCTTTTCCTCAGCATCTCCACATACTAAGCAATTTGTGCACCAGTCAGACTTACACAGTGACCAAATGGTCCCAGTTTGCCTGAGACTTTCTAGTTTTAGCTCTGAAAATCTCATGTCTCAGGAAACCTGTCATTTTTGGGCAAACCTGGACAGCTGGTCACCTTTCAATCTAAGGCTATGTGGCATTCACTTACCTAGTTAACACAGGTTGTTCCATGAGTTACAGTAAAGTCTTTCCTTTCTTCTTATTTCATAGGGAGTACTAATTTTTATGCGTTCTTTCTTTTCCTCTTATGCACTAGCAGCACGTGGTTTTCTTTGCTTCTTATCCCCAATTCCCTTTGTCTAGAATTCTTCCAGCAGCTTAAACAGATGCCAGCAAAGCATCCATTTGAAAGCCTTTAAGTAAGAAATAAGAAAGCAATGCCTTACCATCTCTGGACATTCCTAGGGCAAGACACTTCTGCAGTCGGCAGTGTTGGCAACGGTTTCTGTTGGTTCTGTCAATTAAACAGTTTCTCTGCCTTGGGCAGGAGTAAGAGGCATTGTTCTGCTGGCTCCTCCTAAAGAATCCCTAGAGGGAAAGGAGAAGGGGAGGGAGACACATTTATAAGAAGGGAAACAGAGACCATTAACATAGGTTTGCTATATTTTCTACAGTGAATATAACAGTTTAATTTTTAAAATTCTTTGGGTACTTCTCCTTGGATAGCTTACAGATGTTACTACTGGAGGAAATATGTACTATCTGCAGAGGTGTGAGGGTGTTATTCATTCATTCACTCACGCATTTAATCAATGTTTACTGAGGACATTAGTGAGCTGTGCTGTTCTATGCAAAGAAAAGCAGAAGGAAGTTCCTGCCCTCACAGAGCAGTGGGGAAGGAGATGCAGAGAAGAAGATCACTGCTAAGCCAGATATGACAATGATGGATGGGGACATGGATGACTACAGGCTTATGTCAACCACTGTGGGGTGAGGAACTTGACTGGCAATAGTTCTACTAAGGCCTGTGGGTTCGGCAGGTGCTACTATCTTCCTAGATTCTAAGATGCATGTTTCCCCATTTGAAAATTTTTGAATTTGGCCAGATTGCCTCTGGAAGGTCGTTTTTCAAACCAATGATGTACCTTATAGTCAACCACATCTTTGAATAAAGGAAATATGGTATATAAATTGTTCAATAAAAAATAAGCAATAATTAAAAGCTGAACTAATGCCCTCTGCTTGACCTCAGGTTATAGCAATGTAAGAGGTCTTCATGCAAGGAAGTCTGGGTCCTTCCGGTACAAAATGAACTGCCATGGACCGTACACTACCCTTCTAAATAAATCCACAGCTGAGTTTATTATTTTTTAAATTCTTTGGATACCACTTGCTTTAGTTATCTTACAGAAAACCCTATTGGGGAAAATAAACATTTTCTCCAGAGAAATGAAAGCATCATTCACCCATTCTTTCACCTATTTAATCAGTTTCCCTCATCGCTCTTTACTCTTGAACTGCAATGCAGCAAAAGTGTAAAGTGCCACGAGCAAAGTGATGGTCTCTAATGGATTTACCGAGAGCAATTTTAGGAAAAGATAACCCACAGGATCATCTTTTGGAAGGAGGTAGCCTGGAAACGGTCCAGGACGGTAAGCCCAATGCCTATGTTGCTGTGAGGCCTGGAAGACATCACCCGACTTCTGACCACTGCTTCTGTGTTTCCTCAACTGTCAACTATTGAGCAGGGCTGGGACTAGGGTGTAGATAGTGAGGCAATCACACTGGCCACAAATTTAAGGGTCGTCAAAAGACTGGGCAATCCGGACAAATAATATTTTAACAGAACATATTAAATATCAACATTAATGAAAAAATACTGAAAGTTTAGATAAAGAGAGGATCAAGATTATTGATTCTCCTTTGGTCTTGGGTTCCAATGTGGCTCAGCGTGGCACTGTAAAGGGAGCTTGTCTAACCTTGTGAAGACCCTCAGAAGTGAACGTGTGGCCAAGTATCTCCTCAGAGAGAAAGAGTGCCCATTGGTTTTGCAGTTGTAAACCCAAGGCCATTTAACAACAAGAACTAGTTTTGTCCCCAGAGATCCATGTGTATTATTTATTTAATGGACCAGTGGTGGCAGAATGAGATATCCAGTTGTCCAGTTCGAATGAATTCACGGAGCCGCTTAAAACAGAGATCACATCCAAGCCCCCAGGGATTGAAATGATGTACTCATAGACCATGAAAGCTGTCAGAAAGCATAATCTTAGCCCATTGATCTTGATTAAAGGTGACTTGAAATTTACATTTTAAGAAAGAAGCCTGTGGTTTTCATCTTTGGGTACTCCAGTGCCACTTAGCAAAAGAGTTGACAGAAAAGACTTTAGTGAAATCACAGCTACAGCCCTAATTTAAGGCCAATTTGACATTAATTATGAGGCATTTTTTGCTTATCTGTTGCTCATTACTGCAAATGAGGTTTTTGGCATGAAAAAAGAGATTCTGTTTCAAATTTTGTTGAATGAATGGGAATTTGAATAAGTGCACAAGCTGAATTGATGTTACTTAAAATGGGTTGTTTATGTTGACTTGAAAACAGTATTATGAAAATTCAGAGGTTGATACTGAACATGCTGACATTGACATCTTATTCTGAACAGAATTTCTTGAATTTTCTATTTGGAGAAAAGTGTAGCATATTTACAAATGTGGGTTTTTCCATGAAATAAAATAGTGTGGTGTACAAGGTCATTTTGACTAAAACCTCAGGGTATGCTTCATAATAACAGCATAATTTCTCTGATTGTGGATGCCTCCTTTAAATAGAAAAGATGACAGGAACAGGACTTGTTCCTGGCTATTGACCTGTTGAAATATATTTGTTCAGTAGCTAAATCTTTGGGAAATTACTGTTTAAAATGTTTTACTCCTTAACAGGAACATATCCTCATATTTTGAAATCAGACATTTTCCAAATAGAGCTTGTATAATGAAACACAAAATATCTCCACCTTGACATTGACTTAAAATACATTTTTGGTGGACACTGTGTAAACTAGATCAGAGCTCTTAATATCGCATAATAAACCAACATAGTCGTGGAACTGCTTTCACTAGAGAGGGTTCTGATTCCAAAATTATTAGTATTTACAAAGAAAACTATCTGTCTACCTGCCCAGGGGAAGCAATAACTTACTCCAGGGGGTTAAAAAATTGCTGATTTGTAATTTTGCTTTATTGTTTTTTCTGATGAGTTGAAAAAATTGCATTAGGGTAGATAACATTCAATTCTTAATTGTAGGTCTGCAGAGGAACAGAATGCAAGGCACATCTTATGACATTCAAATATGGATTATCGCTAATCACCTCCGAGGCAGGTCAGCATGTTGATGGGTTAGTACATTAATGTTTTTCTCCCCTCTCTACAACCCTTGCCCACTTTATTCTCATTTGTTTCTTTTTCTTTTGTTTCCTTCAGTTTCAATTCCAGGAATAATACTTTTTGAGACTATTATGAAGACTGCCAATTTTTCACATAGCACCACTATTTGACAGTTACGGTGTGTTTTGTTTCATTTATATTTGAAAGTCCCTTAAGATGAAGGCTGGTTCTTAGAATCCACGATCATGCTATCTATTCTTCAGTTTACTGACCTTAAATTAAGGATGCACTCTGCTTGCATCTTTGATCAAAAATATAATTGTTTTCTCCAATAACTTTGCCAGCATATCACTTTTTCCTCCCAGACTGTAAATGCATTTTATTTGCTCTGGTTACATATTGCCCTTTAAAATTCGTTGTAGAACTGTTTTTATTTCCTCTTGGATATTTAATCTCTTACTCTTTCTTTCCTTTTAAGGATGAAAGTTAAAAACTTACTGTTAAATTTCAAATTCCTCTTATTTCAGATTAGGTCTATGCTAACTGCTCTTCCCTCAGCTTTGAATTTTAAAAGCAACCTGCCCAGAGGAATGAGTTTGCCTTTGGAAGGATTGGTTGATCCGGTTCATCCGGACTGAGAATGAAAAATCAAGTGTTTTCAACTCTCACGCTAACTAGATCAGTGACGTTGGCCAAATGACAAAATCTTGTTTATACCTCAGAAACTCCTTGAAAAATGAGGAGGTTGGGGTGGATGATTTTTAATTAACTTAGAGATTATCTGGTTTACTTCTAACATTCCATGCTTCCCGTTCTATTTTTCTGGAATGTGAGGACAAAGGATGGCCATATGCATATCACAACTGTTACTTTGACTTCTTTCTCAAGCAGATAAATAAATGTAGGCTTGTTAGTTATAATCTTTATTTTAACCTTTAGTTCTTTCATATAGTATAAATGCCCTGGAGTTTACTGGAGACGATACTGTTAAAACCTAGAGAATCAGTATTTATATTTCTGTAAATGTGACTAGCTCAAGCTTTTAAATAAGAATCCATTTTTAAGCAGCTGCTGACCAGTTAGACAAAAACAAAAAGGTGAAAGGTCAAAGAACGAAAATCAGCCCACCCACCCACCAAGCAAGGATCCCTGAGTGTCGGCAGCAGGCACAGAACCCTTGGCAGCCCTTGTTTAAAAAGGCGTCCCCCACGCGGGTGAGGTACGCGGATGCCCGAGGCGAGCACAGATGCTGTCGGCAGCGCTGTGTTAAACCCCGTACCTTGCAACCTTCACACGTGATGACTCCGTAGTGGATCCCGGAGGACTTATCGCCACAAATTTTGCATGGTATCACTTCAATTTGTGCTGAAAGGGGAAAACAGACATTTTGAGCTTACAGGGTTGTCTTCTTCCTTTCACCCTCCTATCTCCCTCCCCACCTCTCCCTGCCGTGACCTTAGAGTTTGAGGACTCTGGGGTGGGGTTGGGGGTCATCCACTGCTATTTGCGTGACCTCCCTAAGCTGCTTCCACAGGAAAAAGCATCCTTCTATCATTGTTTGCTTTGTTTTCCTCAAACTAAAAAATATAACCAAGGACCAGAAGTTTTCTCAACTCTTGCCTTCACTGTGTTCTTTTTAAACTTGACCTTGAAATAGTGACTCAGAAATCTCTTAAACTCGTGGCTTTGGTTTTCTCATTTTGCACTTCAAACATTGAGTTACTGAGAGCTATCAAATTGCCTTATTTCAATAATATTTTAAATAAGTAAATAAAGCAAAACTGGAGGGGGTGGTGGTGGCTTTATACATTATGGGGCGGGATGTTTACTTGTGAAAATGCCAATAAGGATTCAGTCCAATGTTTATTGAACATGATTATCAAATCATCTCTGAACATGCTCTGTATGTCCACTAAAAGAATAAAAGTTGTTGACACAAGATATACTAATGACACCAATAACCTAATTAAGAAAACAAAATTAAAACATGGAAAAATCAGAGAAAAAATGATAAAGTATATGGGGACTAACGAGGAACTGATAGAGTTTCATTGGAGATGAAGACAGTTTGGTTGATTTTGAAGATTGTGTAGGATTTGGTTAAGTCAAAGTGAAGGGCAGAGGGCATTTCTGCAAGTAGAATGGAATGAGGGAGGTCCAGAATGATTGTGGCTTGTGATCATCAAGACAACAACTTGGTTATATTGGAAACTTGGGTCATATGGTTGAATAGAGGGGATGATATCGGATTATGGAGCTCCTGGGAATTAGGCAGAGGAATTTTCATGTGATATCACCATAAGGAATCAAGGAAGTGAACGGGTGAAGAAATGATGAAAGTGGTGGTTTGGGTACCTTAGAAAGGTGAGTCTGGCAGGCTAACTGGAAACAAGCAGAAGACTAACTAAAAGGCTTTTCCTGACTTGGGTGTTAGGAGATGAAAGCATGGATTACATTCGTGGCAGAATAAATGGAGAGGAAGAAGCAAACAGACAGACAGTTCAAAGATAGAAGTGAGAAGATAAATGGCAGGAAGGATACAGAGGTGGAAATTGATAACGAAGAAGGTGACTTCTAGCTTCCTAGCTTTCAGTGTGAGATTAAATAGTAGGTTTGACAAAAGGGGGGACGTTGGTAAGGCAACTACTTTGTGGAATATGGTGGGGCGTGGGATTTCTGTTTTGTGTGTGTGTGATTTGGTGTGATGTCTTGTAGGCAACTGTATATAGAACCTTTTGGAAAGATGATTTTAAGTCATCACCATTGAGGTTATGGGTGAATCCATGAGAAAAACTTTATGTAGAATGTAGTAATTCCTATGTCTCTGATAGTATTCTAAGAGTTGTTAAAATTATACACACTAGGAAGAGCTGCTATTCCCACTCCCAATTTAAAATACTTATGCAAAATATGCTTTAAAATACTTTGTATATCATCTGCCACTTGGATGTTTTTCTATACTTTCTCACCCTCGAATATACAAAACAAATAAGTGCAAGATATAATCCTCTTTGTCTTATTGTTTTACATTTAAAAAAAAGATAACACTCAGCTTTAGGGTAGCCCATTAAATTTTTTGAAATTAAATATTTCACAGGAACTTCAAATCATCTTTATAAGCAAAAAATCTGTGCATGTCCCTATTTTTCATATGAGAAAACTGAGGATTGAAGTTGTTAATGATGCCCTTGAGTTGACTTGGGAGATGGCAATCAGAAATTAGCTAGTTTCCTGATACTTCATTCAGTAACCTCCAGCAAAGATAAAATACAAATACAACTTTGAATTCCTATGTTATTCCAATAGCACCAGCTAAAGAAATAATGATAAAAACATTGGGAGAAGAGACAACTAAAATCAATGAAAATACTTATTACACTATGTATTTCTATTTGCTTCTGTTCTTTTGGCTTTCAGATAACATTAACTGTCCTGTTTCTTTTAGCTTTCAGATTACTTGAACTAGTATTTGTTTTCAAGATTTTGTGATACGGGAAAAATGTAAGATTTGATGTCATTCTATTCTGTCCTGTTCCCTGGGATTCCAGTCCCTAATCTGTTAGTGATTGGGGCCATGGCCAAGATAAAACCTCTGATCATGTTTTCTGGTTTACAAAGTTTAGCTGACAAACTTCATAGATTTGTGAGGATTAAATGAGATATTTTATGTAGAAGTGGCTTGTAAATAGTAAAGAGCTACAAAATGTCACTCTTCATCATCATCATCAACAGCATCATTGTTAACTAATATTTCTCATACTTTTGGACAAAAAAATATGACAAGCCACATTATTATTCCTTTATTAAAAATCTTATTAAAAAAAACCAGATGAATGATACTATAAGTTATTTGCACTGTTTTTTTGTTTTTTTCAGTGATAACCTTTCAAACAGTGGATTGTTTACAATGATTACAAAGTTGACTAAAAATCCCAGGTATCCATTGTACAGTTGTTAGGCTTATATGATATTAAGTCAGAGGCACTCTTTGCATAAATTACTCCCCAGGGAGTAACTTACACGTGGGGAGAATCTGCTTCAATAAGTTCTTAATTATAAAATGATCTGACTCTAAAGGAAATGAAAATAGAGGTAATTTGCCCCCTGGGATGTGAGAAGATGTTTTTGAAAGCCACAAAGGTTATCTTACACAACTTCGGAAATACAAACGGGATAAGGAATGATTCGATAGAACATCTGCATATTTATACATATTTATAATCCTAGCTCAACATGTAATGCTGAAGAACCATAAACATTTTAACAGTATTTTTAAAGAGAAAGAAGTTACTTAAAAGGGTACGTGTGGTGCTGTGTGTAAGACGGGATATCAGTTTGGAAAACCTATGGCCATTTTTACCTATTATGGTAGAATAGATCGGCTGAGGTTTATTATAGGGGAAGATAAATTTAAATAATTTAAAGTGCTAATCCTTTTCCTTTTCTCGCATTTAAAATAAACTGCTTCTGAACTGCAACTTCCTAGTTCATTCTGTCTATTTTATAAAGCACATCTTCAAGGCAGAGTATTTCAGACACTGGTGAGAACAACAGATCACATTATTGCTCCAGTGTTCGCCATGTCTAAATGTTTTGCATCACACCAGCCATAGCCTCCTGTGCAATTGTCTTGCAGCGAATACAGATCTGGAGACATGCTGTTTATCATGGTTTCAAACTGAACATCCGGGGAGGATTTGGTGTGACATTGAAGGCGCCATAAGGAAACTGAGGGGGGAGTTCGCCTTTCGTACTTTTGCTTGAGTCATGGATTAATTCAACAGCAGCATTCTCTGAGAGAAACACAGAGGAGCTGAAATGCCCTGAGAGATGGCTTGAGATACACTCAGTTCTCAGTTTTTCCATTTTTTATATCTTTCTCTCACTTATATTTCTCTATTGGTAATCCTTTGTGGAGACTGTAGTTAAAATTTTACTTACCGATTAAATTTTTTGGTTTATAAAAGCAATCATACATAGTTTTTCTTTTTTGAAATGATATTCTTACGATGTCAAAGAATGTCATGAAATATTTAAAATAATTTGATGTTTTACCTTATATTAGAATAATTTATGAAGTAAAATGAATCGAATATCCCATGATTTGGAAGGCAGGTCCTATTCAACAATTATAGAGTCGTCAAAATTTGTTTCTTCTTTGAAGATGGTAGTTCTCTCCTCCTAGTACCTCCTGCAGGGCTTTCCTTGCTTAGAGCCCCTCACCACAACATCTCACAATGCCGCCATGTGTTCAGTTCTTCCTGCTCATCAAACGGACATATCTTTTGTTCTGCTCCCTCAGAACTTGTTGCTGGTGAAGGCAGGTGTTAAGTTAGGGTAACTAATCCAGGCTAATGAGTTAACTAGAAAATGTATCACTTTGATCCATCAAAATACCTTAACTCTTAAAAGCATCCATCAGGAATGGGAGTAATAATGGATTGTTCAGGAGACATTTTTACTGTGTGTGCTCTTCTGCGCTCAATTCCTAGCATTCCATCTCTTACAACTCACCCGGGCCACTTTTATATTCTGGGCATTTTAAGTCCATTGAGGACAAAGTCCAGGTCATACTTCTTTTTTATATTTTCTATGGAGCCCAAAAGAGGATTTTTATAACTCCTTAAAGCAGTGGTCCTAATTTTGTTTTTCTTTCAAAGGTACAATTAAGAAATTTGACATCCTCCCTTTTATAAAACAAGCTTTACGCAATTCTGATTTTCCAGATTTGGGGTGAAGAGAAGAAATCGGGATCTTGAGATTGGGGTGGATATATATTTTGGAATAGGCCCCCAGGTGATTCTGATATGATATGATAAAGCTCCCATTGAGGATTACATGAATCAATTTATTAACTAGGAGTTCTCTGTGGCATGTAAGCTGCCTGCATAGGAAATAAAATCCAAGGAGAAGGCTAGAATCTGGAAATTCTAGGGAGTGACCAGTAATTCTCCCTGTTCCCAGGCCTTTGGTTTGGAGCTATACTTGCAGCATCTTTTGTTTTCTGCCTTTTTTTTTCCTTAAGGGAAATAAGAAGCATCTACCCAGTCTACAATAATTCCTATTCCTGGACACTGGGTTTGCCTCTCAGTTTCTGTTTCTCAGAATTTTATGGTTCTGCTAAAAGTGGGCAGTGCAGGAAAAACTCTTAATGTCTGAGTGAATCACAATTTGCACATATAACAACTTCCAATAAAGATGACTATTTTGGTTAAAAATCCTTTTGCAGATGGTCTCAGTAGCCCAAGTTGTATCGCATCTACCCAAATTGTATCTCAGCTATCATTTGTGGCAAATCCAAGTTAAAATCCCTGTTTTTACTCGTTTCTTTTCTCACCGGCAGACTGATAAATATCTACCTCTATTAGGTATAAAATCTTCAGAGTCACATAACAACAAACCCAAAGGATGAAACAAGTATTCCTAAGATCTGGTTCCACTGTAACTTTGATTTATCAGAAAATAGCCCCCAAGATAGGATGGGATGGAAATGTGGAAAAGGAGACCCTCAGGAAAAAAGTAAAAGTCTTTGAGCTTTTGCTGTTATATCATGCTATGCGGTGATTCTAAGATTCCTGATGGTGGATCAGGTTTGTGTTCATGTGTATCTCATCAGGGCACACAGCATCTTAATCCCAGCTTTCTGCTTAAATACCAAATATAGCGCATGAAATTCGGTGCACTCTAATTCCTACTAGAATGCCCTCACATATGTCAGCATTCGGAGTCTCCCTTTCTTCTCAAACTCTACCCTGTAATATTTCGTGTGATGGTCTGTGTGAGCATTCTATTCCATTTAGTTGATAGATAACTTCTAAATGACCTAAATATAACATTTATTTTTTATTTTTATTTATTTATTTCTTTTTTGTGAGGAAGATCATCTCTGAGCTAATATCCATGCCAATCCTCCACTTTTTGCTGAGGAAGACTGGCTCTGAGCTAACATCTATTGCCAATCCTCCTTCTTTTTTTCCCTAAAGCCCCGGTAGATAGTTGTATGTCATAGTTGCATATCCTTCTAGTTGCTGTATGTGGGATGCTGCCTCAGCATGGCCGGAGAAGTGGTGTGTTGGTGCGCGCCTGGGATCCGAACCTGGGTTGCCAGTAGCAGAGCACACACACTTAACCACTAAGCCACAGGGCCGGCTCCAACATTTATTTTTATATTATTATAATTCCCTATATATCATTGGAAGCTAGAGTAATAAAAAACTTATCATATGATAATGGCAAAAAATGATTTTTTTCAAAGGCATAATTTGTAGGATTATCATGAAAGCAGTTGATTTATCTTTTACATAGGGACATTTACCCTTGAAGAGTTCCTTGCCTCCTCTAACTCCTCAGAAGACTGAAACAACAGAGAACGATGACAGCAATTGTTATTATCATTAATAGCAATTACCGATAATAAGTTAAATATCTCCCTTGGAAGCAAAGCAAATCACTTTTACAAGTTGTAGTGGTTTTAAACTCATAATTTATGAATTAATTCCCATTAAACACATCTTGTCCTGTCAAAGTTTTAATTATAATGCGATAATGTATGTGTAGGACCTGACAGCATTCAGGTTGAAAGCAGTTAATGTGTTCCATGACCACTCACAGTGCTATCCGTAGACCGGTGACATTGGCATGACATGGGAGAATGTTAGAGAAGCAGACTATCAAGACTTAACCAAAACCAATTGAATCAGAATTTGCTTTTTAACAAGCTCCCAGGACAGCATTCAAGTTTGAGAAGAACTATTCTATAATTGCAGTTGTTGCTACTCTGAGAACTGATGGAATTTTTAATTTCTCTGGCATTAAGGGAAATTAAAAACTTCACAGGATTCTGGAAAAGTAGTTTCTGCTATTGTCTTTTAGTCATTTCTCTTTTGTTCAAAAGGCAGTAGGACAACTGAAGGGTTAATTACCAAAGACTTGGGTCATTAATTGACAAGGCAGAAAAAAGAGAAACCAGTGTGTTTCCAGATACATCTTGCGTTACTGTAATTAACACCCAGTGTACTGGGTTTCTTTTGCAGATTTAACGATTGTCAACTGCGCCAACATCTTCTTCACGTTATAACACTGCGTGGTAGTGTGTCCTCCCTCTGCTGTGGACTCACTCTTGGGGTTGTGGCCGCTAGCTCACTCTTTGGATACCCAGTGTGAAAAAGCCTCTTTTGAGAAGATTAAAAAAAAAATTTCTATTTTAAAAATTGAATTGCACAAAGTTCACTTTTTTGGTGGAAGAAAGAAAGTCAAACAATGTTTGAAACAGAAAGGCACTCATTTCAGCTCTCCATGATAATTCTGGAAATGAAACATTTGGAAAGCTGCCCCGTCTCGTGGAGGCAGATTAGTTAACATGGAGTTCAGTAGTCATGATGGATACTCATCGTATTCCTCTTGTCTATCATAATGCTGTCCTGAGATGTGCTCCTCAAAGTGTGGTCCCTGACTAGCAGCGTTGGCATTACCTGGGTGCTTGATAGAAATACAGATGCTTAGGTCCTACCCTAGACCAACATAATCGGAATCGGCATTGTAACAATATCTGTGATTCATATGCACAGTCAAGTTTGAGAAGTTCTGGAAGAGAGAAAAGGAAGACATTCTACAATTCAACTCTTGGGGTGTCTGCCCCCAAACCCCAACCCTCTGTGAAGAGAACCTTATATAAAAAAAGAAGACATGTACTCCACTTGATAGCTAATTTTTCCAGTTATAAAAAGAAAAAAATGACAATTGTTTTTGCTTTAGTGAAAAAAACTTGTCTCTCTTAGTTCCTTAATTTGTTTCTAAGTCCATTTCTCTAGTCTCCACTTAGCTGAAACCTTCAACAGGAAGCTTGTGTTTATCCAGCACCACCTTCACTGAGGGAGAGCAGATGTGGTGGAACTCCACACACCAGGTCACACAGATGATTCCCAGTGATCGGGCAGAGTTCATTCCCCTGAGAAAAACTCAAAAAGAGCAAAAAAGCCTCTTTTCAGAAGATAAACAAAATATAGCTTTTCTATGTTAAACACTGAATTTCTTTAAGAGAATGAAGAGGCAAGTCACAAACTGAGAGAAAATATTGTAAAACACATATCTGATAAAGGACTTGTATCCAAAATATTCAAAGAGCTCTGAAAATTCAAAAAATGGGCAAAAGATCAGCACAGACACCTCACCAAAGAAGATATGCTGATGACAAATAAGCAAATGAAAAGATGCTTAACATCATATGTCCTTAGGGAATTACAAAATAAAACAACAATGCTATGCCACTACCCACTTATTAGAATGACTAAAATATAAAAAACTGACAATACCAAATGCTGGCAAGGATGCAAAGCAAAAACAATGCTTACACGTTGCTGGTGGAAATGCTAAATGGTACAGCCACTTTGGAAGGCAGTTTGGCAGTTTCTTACAAAGCTAAATGATCTTCCCATATAACCCAGCAATTGTGCTCCTAGGTATTTACCAACTTAGTTGAAAACTTATGTCTACACAAAAACCTGCACATGAATGTTTATGGCAACTTTATTCATAATTGTCCCAAACTGGAAACAAACAAGATATCCCTCAATAGGTGAGTGGATAAACCAACTATGGTACATCCAGACAACGGACTATTATTCAGTGATAAAAAGAAATGAGGCGGCTGGCCTGGTGACGTAGCAGTTAAGTTCACACGCTCTGCTTCGGCGGCCCGTGGTTCATCGGTTCGGATCCTGGACACGGACATACCCACAGCTCATCAAGCCATGCTGAAGTGGTGTCCCACATAGAGCAACTAGACGGATGTACAACTATGACATACAACTGTCTACTGGGGCTTTGGGGAGAAAAAAGGAAAAAAGGAGGAAGATTGGCAACAGACGTAGCTCAGGGCCAATCTTCCTCAAAAAAGAAAAAAAAAAGTGTTTCCATTAAAAAAAAAAATAGAAATGAGCTATCAAGCCATGAAACGACATGGAGGAACCTTATATGCATATTGCTAAGTGAAAGAAGCCAGTCTGAACAGGCTATATACTGTATGATTCCAACTACATGACATTTTGGAAAAGGCAAAACTATAGAGACAGTAAAAAAACCAATGGTGGCCACAGGTTCGGGGGAAGGAGGAGAGGATAAATAGGTGAAACACAGAGAATTGTTAGGGTGGTGAAACTATTCTGGGTGATACTGTAATGATGGATACATGTCTATGCATTTGTCCAAACCCGTAGAATGGTACAACACAAAGAGTGAACCTTAATGTAAACTGTGGACTATAGTTAATAATAATGTATCAGTATTGGTTCATTGATTGTAACAATTATATCACCCTAATGCAAGATATTAATAATAGAGGAAATTGTATGTGTATGGGCGGGTGGATATTGGAACTCTGCTCAATTATTCTGTAAATCTAAAACTGTACTAAACAAATTCTATTAATTATTAAAAATAATTGAATTATACAAAAGTGCTTCTTTTGATGGAGGTAGTGAGGATCATCTGAGACAGCCCAGCAAAGACAAGTAAGGAGTACTTTAAAAACAATCAATTCAGCAAACATTTGTTTGTTTTAGGGCACATATATGCAAAACCAAGTTTTTGTCTTCAAAATGAATGCAATGATTGTACAGCCCCACAGAGGTTTAAATAGCCTGAGTACAGGGCAGACTGAGATGAGTGCTAAATGAACCTGGAAGAGGAAGACATTGATTTCAACTGGGGGAAGCTGGGAAGGTTTGCTGGATGAGGTGGCTTTTGAGCCGGGTCTTAGAAAATGAACAGGGCTTCCAGCAGTAAACATGTAGGGAGAGGGCAAACTTCAAATTGGTAACTAAAGACTGAAAGAGGAAAATCCAATTATAAGAGTAAAATTCTAGATTAAGTATTTAAACTTATTTTGGGGACCTAGTTAATGCAGTTAAATGAAAGTAAATAGGAGCAGAATGCTTTTAGAATTATCAAACAACTATGCTTTTATCTGTACTCACACGTCAGGTTGTATCACATGAAATTGCCACCTTTTGTGCAATAAAATAGTCAACATTGGCGATTTCATATGGTTCAGCCTAGTATTACTATGCACTGTGCTCTAAGATGTGGTTCCTATACCACATTCTTTTCAAGAATACTTGAAAAGACTAATTCACAGGGACATGATTGATAAATATAAAAATAAATCCATTAAATTATAAATTTGAAGGTAGATAATTCAAAGGTTGAAACAGGAACACTAATTAAACACACACACGCACACACCAAGGAAACCCCAACTAACTAACGTTTGGAGTGGAATGCACACAATACTATTTCTCATTCCCTTCATTGATAGAAGTGATAGAGACCATTTCTGAAGTTCTCAGCACTTGTTCAGAGAGTTTGAAAATAAGAAAAACATGTCTCTTTTTGCTTCGTGGCAAAGAAGACTAAATTTCTTGAAGTGTGTTGAAAAAGAGTACCACATAACCATATAGTACCATATAACCATATAGTACCATATTGACATTTTTTTCTTCCTAATGTAATAATAACTTTATTTAACTGGCTCACAATATCCTACGATTTGCTAGGATGGCCAAAAACTAAACAGTACTATTATTTGTCACTCTTTCATATTTACAAACTTCTGTTTTTTAATATGCCCTTAGTCATTGATGCAGCAAATAATTACATAAACTTTAGAACATAGGTGTGATATTTACATCTGTTTGTGTGTGTCAGAGAGAGAAAGAGAGAGAATGAAATGGAAAAAGACAATCACTACCAAAGACTTCCTTTGCCGTCAGAGAGTTGATTTAGGGGAAAAGTTGTACAAATAGGCATTCCAACATGACATTACAGAGTTTTCACTTATGGGAGAACATCTTGGACATATAAAGACAACAGTGACCATTCTATGAGAACTCAGATTTTAAGAACTCATTTTTTGGATTATCTGCAGGAACTCTGATTTTGTTTTTAACATAGATAATGCTACAATAGCAAAATACATTGCAAGTTTCTGCATTGAGAATTACATCGTTATATCATTTATGTTCCAGCAAACTTCAGTTCAGCCTCCATTACTTCAGCATTGAATCTTGAAATGAAAAGAAATTATAGAATTGAAGAGACAATCTTAATTTTTATTGCATCTCTAGAGATAAGAACAAGTTCAGAGGTTGGAGAAAGGCATGTTTGGGTTCAGTTCACCCTTACATAGATAGCCTTTTTCAAAAAGAAGACATGAAGAATTTAAAGGAAGGTGTTCTCACCCACACACATCCCCAGAAAGTATTTTAGGGCTCAAATGATAATTTAGGATATCACTCTAGAAGCTCTCTCTTATAATTTCAGCCTCTACTAAATGTCACAAAGGCCCTATATCAACATAAGCAAAGGCTTAACTGTGCAACCAATGTAGAATTATTAGTGCATAGTTCCCTCCAAGACTGAAGTGCCTGTTCTGCTGATACTGCACACTTTCCCTAAAGAGATTACCAGCATAATCCTAAATATTATAGGACCCGAGCTATCTTATTTTTGAGCTCATCAGATCCAGCATGCTGCACGTAATCCCTAACAGCTTTATTCAGTGTTTATGTAAGCTGGTGAAGGAGTTGTATGAACAACGGTGACCAAGTACTAAGAACAGATACTGTGATTTGCAAATCCCATTTTAACAAGTTTCTTTTGAACTGTTTTTTCCTACAAGCAGAAAATTCATCATCATTGTTTGACCGTTTATAATGACATTTGCATGGGGCTGTTTGTGGTTGTCTCATTTGTTAGTTGTGTTTCTTATACATTAATTTCTGCCAAAGGCATTTTGATGCTACTAGGTGGACTGAATTGGGAGGAAAAAGCGGGTTTTTTTTTTGGTCATTATATCAGAGGTTTGAAATACTTCAAACTAGCAGAGATATTTATTTCGGGGGAAAATAACAGAAGAAAAAGACTGGTGCAAAGCAGAAATTGCTAAGCACAGCCTCAAATATTCTACCATAGTAACTTAAAAAAAAATCTGCGGCTTTAATTCAGGATATTCCTTTTAACTCCACCAAAATTTAAGAGGAAAAAGAAAAATATCTGGTTCTCTTTGCAAAATGTAAAGAGACTTTTGTTCATACAGTTCATTTTAAAAAAAGAGTTGTGTGTGTGCCCTCGAACACATATAAGCTTGTAAAATCAAACACTGTGTTTTGTGCAATTTTACAATAGAAGGAAAATTCATAAATTTTCTTCTTTTTTAACACATATCAGAGGAGAAAGGAACATTTCTGCTCACCTGTGAGCCTCTGCTTAATTGTAGTTCAGACCCAAAGAGGATTAAGTACATAGACGTTAATACGTCCAGTGTTATTAATTTCTAAACAACAATAGCAACAACATCCTAAGTAAATCTGTCAGTAGTAAGGATAAATAGTTGTTTAAAGACTCCATTGATGTCAGAACTGCAATCTGCTGCTAATGGCTTATATCACCAATAAAGTCTTTGCATATGTTTTGAAATCGGCGAATAATTGCATTGAAACAATATCTATCCTTTTGTAAAAATACAAGCACCAGGAAGCTCTAAGCATTGTAGAAAGATGTAATTCTGAGTTCATATAATATTTGAATGAGTTTTAGTTTGATTAGTAACTTTTCTTGAACAATTGAATAATATTTTTGAAAATGAGTAACTTTTTTTGGAACAATTAAGGTTTATATTATTTGAAACAATTATATCAATTTACATTTTAATATCTCCAACTGTTCTTCATTGTTATCTAGTACTAGCAAAAAGATGGCAACAAATCATGTGTCATTTTGCTCTGAAATATTTTTAAGACAAATGCTGGAATCTGCCTATGTTATGAGATAATGTGTGTTTGGGGAACTAAGCACTAATTTACTTGTAAAGAATTTAGGAGAAAAACTCAAACATAATTCACCTCCTTTTTAATAATCATTCAACCAAATAGACTTTTTTAAAAATAGATTTTTTACATATGAAAAAGCGTCTGGTATATTATTTTTATAAACTAAATTTTTAAAAAGTCGGAAAAATGAAATGATCATAACGATAGCAACGCCAATGACTACAGTCAAAGCTACAAAACTGTGACAAGAGTGTTCACACTGTCAACCTCATGTTAGTGTAATGTGGCAGATGACTTACTTGAATTCAGTCTCAAAACTTATGCATTTGGTAATTTACTTCAGGATATGATAATATTTATATATAAATATATTTTCTGGTGTAAAATAAAGCCTGAGTGACTTACATATGTTCTCAACTCAGAAAATATTTTATCGTCCCCACACCTAGCCATCAATTTATTTTGCTGAAAGCTTAGAAATGCTTACTTTCTAGCCTGGAGGAGAGTTCATACAGCTAAGCATCAGAAGAGAGAAGAAAATGTAAAACTCACCAGTGGCATCAGCTTTAGTTTTGAGCTCGTTCTCACACATTTTGAAGTAGCGATTAAAAATCTAACTGAGAAATATTGCGCTTTTCACTAGAGGCCTAATGACTGGCCCTGTGTTACCCCACCACTAGAATCCTAACAGACTGCATTAATGAGATTAAATGAGAGAGGAGTTAAAGGCATCAACCGTTCCATTTCATTAAGTAAGGGTGAAGGGCTGCTCGGGCCAGGAAGGCAGGAGGGAGAATATTGGGGTTTCTTTCTGATACTAGTTATTCACAGAAGAATGCAGCATTTGCTAAATCACAATCAGCAGTTTAAAAACATCATTTCCCCCCCAGAATTGTATAGATACATATAATTTCTGTACTTCAATTCTCCTTTGCTTTCATCCAGTTGGAAGCAGATCCAACAGGCATATGCCATGTAACAAGAGTCATCTCTGTGATTATAAATATTATAAATAAGTATAACAAATTTCCTTCAGAATTAATTTGCTCCAATTATTTTGGACCCTCTAGTGAGGACCAGGGATGAAGGATTGCATAAAGGTATTACCATGTTCCTGTTCTCCCAAATATTGAATCACTATGCACACGAACATTTTGCAGGTGAAGAAAACACGCATAATTTACAGCAGCAGTGGCAACAAAGCCGGGGAACCAGTCTGGAGACTTAATACCAGGTGGGTCACTGGGCCCCAACCCTGAGCTCTTAAGTGACTTCATTCTCTCAGCATGCCTCAGGGCTCCCACTTGTAAAATAAGAATGATGGTGACAAACAGACAGAAATTTCTGATCCTCAACCCTTGTCACTAGGAGGGATAAATATATGAATATGTAAAAATTGCTTTGACTTCCATAAAAAAAGAGCATGATCTTTATGTGAGAGCAAAATGCTCACAAGAGTGTCAGCTTTATTTAACTCTTGCTTAGGGTGGCTAAATTGTTTCAATGATGAATCTTACATCTTTCTTTTCACCCCTCACCTCCCCCTACCACAGCTCTCATTTTCTTTTCACTCATCACTTGTCACAAATGATTTCTTGATCTCCTTTCCTTCTGTTTCTCTCTTCTCTTAAACATCTCCACTTTTTCCTGGCCCACATTGTAGTTGAACTGCTTTTTGGTGGGAAGAAAGGCAAGAGGTGGAAAGGTGGTTAGAGGAGGCTGGGTAAACCCGGTAAATATATCGTCAGCCTGGTAGAGCTGAGTCCACCGGAATAATCTGGAGAACTTAAAAATATTGATTCCCCGGGAATTCTCTCTCACCTCTTATTGATTTGTTTGGTGTGGGACCACGGCATCTGGAACTTTTAAACCTTTCTAATGGGCAGCCAGGACTGAAGACCCCTGGAAAGTTTCTCAGAATCACCAGAGATGTACGTTAAATGCGTAGATTCTTGACCCCCACCAACTACTGAATCAGAGTCTTTTGAGGAGGAGCCTGGGAAGCTATAGTAATAAGCACTGAGGTATTTGCTATGACTAGATAAATTTAGGAAAAACTCGAGGAAAGAACTTAGACTTTGAATTAGAACATTTGGTTTTGGATTCTTGGGTAAATTACTTCACTTTTTCTGTGTCTCAGGTGGCATATCTCTAAAATAAGATCATAACACCCACCCACTAGAGTTGTGTGAAGAGTAAATGTGAGAGTCTTCAGCACAGTGGCTGGTACATATTGGAAATTCAGTAAATATACTTGAAAATGATTCTGCTTGCCTGTATCATGTATCTCTGAGACGCGCATTTTGGCTGCTGACTCTGGTTATCATTTGTTCATTCAGTCAATACATATTAATTAATTAACAATTAATACTATTTGTACTAGGCACTGGGAAATAAATATTATGGAGCTCACAATCTAGTGTGTATTTAAAACCTATGGATTTAATCCTATTTAAATTCTTCCATTGTAATTGTCATTTTTCTGTGTAATACTAGAAATAACATTTTTAGAAGACCTGTTGGTAATGAGGATAAGAAAGAAAGCCACTTAAAAATTTTTCTTTGGTCAGAAAGTAAACAGATTTGGGGGATATCAAATGTTTCACGTGTTATAGTTTAAATGAGGAGACAGAATTGTTCTCTGTGAATTATTTAAAGGTTATTAAATACTGACTTGTGTGAAACAAAATTTAGAGGCACCATTCATAGGACCCTGAGAGCCAGATCTCAGGGTTAGAAACTTACACCTCCTCATGCCTCCTGAGCCTTGAAAACAATCTAGCTCTTGCTCTGGCTAACCAGGAAATGGGTACCGAAGAGCATCAAGATAGACTCAGTGGCATCTTGATGCACAGAGCATGCTCATGCGCATCCCCCTAGAAACAAAGGGCAGAGCTGAAGACAGGAGCACATGCATGAGGGGGGAATCCAGCCTGTATAAGGGGGGTACGATCAGGAAAGAAGGAAGAAATGGTTGGGATTTCTCTAGAGTTATAGTTTTATCACATCACTTTCCTTATCAAAAATTTTTCAGCCCTCCAGGGGCCACAAGATAAACCTAATCTCCTCCTTGGTCTGTCTTTCCACAGCCTGGGTCAGTAATGTTTTCAGGCACTCACCCTGTGATCCAGGGCCAAAGTCATCCATTCACCTTCAAATTCTGCCCCAAATTCCTCACTTCCCTCCCTTTTTCATGCCACTTCTCTCTTCTCTTTGGTTTTCCCAAAAGCTTCTCTCCACTGTACTCCAACTACCCACATTCAACCTATTCTTGAAGACCCAGCTCAACTCCCACCACCTCTGCACAGCATCCCCTGACCACTCCATCCACAATGATTACCCTGGACTCCTGTCTTTACCACTCTTTTGGTCCTGGTGTTCTTCATTAATCCTGTTTACATGCTTACCTTTCACCTTGACTGTAAGCTCCTTAGCTATAAAACCCTCTCTTTGTGTGTCTCCCAATATCTAGCATAGAGAATCAATAAAATGTATGGGGTCCATCAGTGGGTGAGTGTGCACCTGCTGATTGCAGCACTGGGGGACCAAGATAAGTCTCACCGCCTACTCTCATCATTTCCTTTAACTCGTGTTTCACTTTGATAGCTCATCGTTGGGGCATGTTGGCTTATTTGCTTGCTGCTACTTAGTGGAGATGAGAAAAGGTTAAGAAAAAAAGCTCTTACCTCTTTTTGTTTTTTATTTAATTATAGTTGATTCTTAGTGTAGGAACAAGGATGTTGGAACAAAAAACGTCTCTTGATTTTCTGTTTCCCTTAATCTGCTACCTTTCTCTTCACCCTCTTTGTCTGGCATTTAATTGCCACTTTAGACTGCTGTCCCATTGGTTGAGGTCTTTCCTCTGTCCTATTGGTAGACTTCTTTTTCCCTGGTTAGGAGTATTTTCATTAGAGGCGAGAGGAAGTTGATCTCTCCCCCTGGATGGCTCTCCTTTGATCCCACTTCACTGTAGGCAGCAGCTATGATACACTTGTCACACCAACGTGGTACTTAGACTGTCCCTGGTATCATAAGACATTAAGCTAGTGGGACAGAGAAGTTCTAAAACAAGCAAACAAACAAACAACAAACTCCCAAGATTTGGGGAAATGAGAAATGAAGTTTCTTAGACAAAAGAAATGTCATAAAAGAGAGAGAGCTTGATTTTATAGGAACTGTCTCTCTGTAGCACTGTGGTTCTCAAAGTGTGGTTCCCCAGACCAGCAGGGTCAGCAGCATCTTCTGGGAAATTGTTGGAAATGCAAATTCTCGGGCCCTGCCCCAGACCTACTGAATTAGAAACTCTGGATGTGTGTGTGTGTGGTAGGAGGGATGAGGGTGTCCAGAAATCTGTGTTTTCACAAGCTCTCCAGGTGGTTCTGATGCATGCTCTTGTTACAGAGCCACTGGTTTACAAGATGGGTTTTCCAACCAGGAGGAGCTAGAGTTCATTCGCAGCTCTGTCATATTTTGGTTGTGTGGTCTGGACAAGCGATTTAATCTTCTGACTCCTCGGTTTCATCATTTGCAAAATGGCCATAAGAACACTTTGATAGAGGTGTTGAAGAATTTAAAGTGAGATTATTCCTGTAAAGTATTCAGCACAGTCCTAGGCAGAAATAAGCACTCTGTAACTGGGGGCCATTACTATGATATTACTTTAGTGGAGAATAGAAAGTGTTTTATACGGTGAAAATCCCCACTATTTTTCTTTAGGAGTTTCTCAAAACTTGGCTGCACATTAAAATCACTTGGGGGAACTTTTTAAAAATACTTAATTCCTGAGACTTACTGTAGACCAATACAGTGAGAATTTTTCAAAGTGAGAGCAGGCACTTTTATTTTACAGAATATACTAAGATAGTTATGATATACAGCATAATACACTGTTGTTATATATTAACTATAATATTGCCATGAAGAAGAGGTGTAAGATTAAATGCAGGTAAGAATTAATCATCAGTAATGGCAGATGTTGTATTCATTATTTCCATGATTTTGTCCCAATTTGACGGTCAAAAATTACAGAGAAATGCTAAAATGCAGGTTCTAGAGCAGGGTTTCCCCACCTTGCCGTTATTAACATTTTGGGCTGGATAATTCTTTTTTCTGTGGAGCTGTTCTGTGCATTATAAACGTCCTTGTCCTCTATCCACTTGATGTCAGTGTCACCCTCCAGCTGTGACAACCATAAAGGTTTCCAAATATCCCCTGGGGGACGAAATAGCCCTCAATTGACAACTCTAGTTGTTTTAGAGTTTCAGTTTCAGTGTATCCAGAGTTTCTGGATACAAATCCAGACTTTACTATTTAACAGCTATATGATTAGAATAAGGTACCTAATCCCTCTGTGCCTCAGTTTCCACTCCTGTGAAATGGAGGTAATAACAGCATCCACCTCATAGAGCTCTGTTATGCCATTTGAAAAATAAAAGAGAAAATGCATAAATAAAGCACTGAGAACAGTATCTGGAACATGGTAAATTTATGGACTGAAAGTTTATGTCCCCCCAAATTCATATGTTGAGATCCTAACCCCCAATGTGATGGTATTAGGAGGTGGGCCTTTGGGAGGTGATTAGGTCATCAGGGTGGAGCCCCATGAATGGGATTATTGCCCTTTTAAAGGACTCCAGGGAGCTCTCACTCTCTTTCCACCATGTGAGGATACAATGAGAATTCTGCAACCCAGAACCTGACCACGCTGGCACCCTGATCTCAGACTTCCAGCCTCTAGAACTGTGAGAAATAAATTTCTGTTGTTTATAAGTCACTCAGCCAATGGTACTTTGTTAAAGCAACCTGAATGGACTAAGACAGTACATATTCAGTAAATGTCAGCTATCATTTTTGTATATGGCCCTATATATCTATAGACTTATTTTGATTCCAAACCACTGAGAAAACTTTTCTAAAGTATTTATGTAGAAATTGTGTATCGATTCATCAGTTTATCCTCTGAGTAATGAATCAGAATGACTAAATACTCATATACATCTTAGGATCTACAGCTAGTGTAGGAGACAGAGAGAAGGGCAAGGGCATGTCAGGATCAGAACAGGAGTCTGTTTCCACCCTTCTCTAGCTGTGCACTCTTAGGAAGTGACTTAACCTCTCAGAACCTCTGTTTCCTCATTTGTAAGTAGGGAAAATAATTACTATTTCATGTATTTGTTATAAAAATTATATTAGATAATATATGTGAAAGCATATAAGCCAATATCCTGGTATACAGAAGGTACTCAATAAACATTTAATTCCCTTAAAATCATAGTCAATGAAAGCATAGTAGGAAACAAAGTGGGCTTTGTCTTTGTCTTCATGGACGTGGACTTTGAATGGCATCATTTCATCTAAATTGACAAGTAAGGAGTGAAAAGCATTTCTCTAGTCATTATAACATTTTGTTCTGCCAAAATTGCATTTGCAAAATGAGGGTTTCTGCAGGGTAATTAAATCAAATATTTAATTTAATAAAATGTATTTATATATAAAATAAAAAATATTAATTATATATAATATAGATTACATATAAATTGTTACATAAAATAAATTTAATAAATTAAAAAATTTAATTTAATAAAAAAGGGTAGGGAGCCAGCCCGGTGGCATAGTGGTTAATTTCACACGCTCTGCTTTGGCAGCCTGGGGTTTGTGGGTTTGGATCCAAGGCACGAATCTACACACCGCTAATCAAGCCATGCTGCGGCGGCACCCCACATACAAAATAGGGGAAGATTGGCACAGATGTTAGCTCAGTGCCGATATTCCTCACCAAAAGAAAAAAAAGGTAGTAACAGTAAATATATACTTTAATGTAGTCAAAACTACACATTCTCCAGAAGACTAAAGGAATGGGTTAATCTATTGATGGTTTTGTAAATGCATCATTTATGCTATTGCTCAATAGCAAAATTGTAAACGTCCTTGGCCTCTATACACAAGATGCCAGTATCACCCCCTAGTTGTGACATTCAAAAAGTTTTCCGAACATTGTCGAATATCCCCTGGGGAACACTTATCTTGTACAAGCCGTTTAAGAAACTTTAGCAGTGTAATTTGATGCAGTGTAGAGAAGTGATTATTGGGTTAGTCAGTAGCTAAATTATTCTGGAGACTGATCTTGCAAATATCTTAACTTTGGTTCAAATCCATATTATAAAAATCATTTACATTTCCAAGCATTTTCCCTGCAGTGCTCCTCTTATTTTTTGTTCAAGAGAAAGTGATATAGACAACAGGATGAAAAACAAAGAGACTAAAATATTCCTCTTGGATGCCCTTAATAGTAGAAACAAAAATTCAAATGGCAGAAATGTTGAGCCCTGGTTGCTCATTTACTAACACATTCCTAAGCTTCCTTCTAACATATTAGGTTTTAAACTTTAAGAAAATTAATAGGAGCCAGCCCTGATGACCTAGTGGTTCAAGTTCGGTGCTCTCACTGCTTCGGCGGCCTGGGTTCGTTTCCTGGTCACAGAACCACACCACCCGTCTGTCAGTTGCCATGCTGTGGCAGTGGCTCACATAAAAGAACTAGAAGGACTATACAACTAGAATATATAACCATGCACTGGGACTCTGGGGAGGAAAAAAAAAAGAGGAAGATTGGTAACAGATGTCAGCTCAGGGTGAATCTTTCCCTGTAAAAAAAAGGAATGAGCTCCTGTAAATGGAATTTCATCTTAAAAAAAAAAAAAAGAAAATTGACAGGAATAATTTACCAGCATCATGTAAAATAGATTCCTTCCATTTTATGAGTTATTAGATTGATAAAATATGTAAAGTAGATTTTGGGGAGCAAATAATTTTTTATTTGCCTTAAAAATGCTGAATAATTTTTTAAAAGATTTTTTTTTTTAGAGCAGTTTTAAGTTTACAACAAAATTACGAGGAAGATAGAGATTTCTCATATACTGCCTGATCACACACAGGCATAGCCTCTCCCACTATCAACATCACTCACCAGAGTGGTACCTTTTTTTTTCTTTTACCAAGGATGAACCTACATTGACGCATCATAATCATGCAAAGTCTCTAGTTTACATTAGGGTTTACTCTTGGTGTTGTACATTCTACAGGTTTGAACAAACTTATAATGACATATCCATCATTATAATATCATACAGAATATTTTCACTGCCCTAAAAATCCTCTGTGCTCTGTCTATTCATCTCACCCCTTCTGCTTCCCCCAGAAACCACTGATCTTTTTATCATCTCCACTGTTTTGCCTTTAATATTTTTGATATTAAGCAAGTACTACCTAACTCAATAAACATTCAAGCTATTTAAGAGTTGAGATCTGAACATTAGGAAATGGCTGAAAACCATTACTTCTTGAACTTTGACATTTGTTCAGTCAGCAAATTCATGTTTGTTGAGTGCATACAATATGCTAGTAACTGAGTTAAATACCTTCCCTTATGGAACTTCCAGTATGTGAGCTTACTGTGCAGGAAGAGTAAGAGATTTCCCTGGTTCTCATTTAGCATCTGTTTGGTTATGTTCAATGATGGGAAGTTCAGCATTTTCCAAGACAACAAATTTCACTATTGCATTTTCTTGCTGATCAACCAATAATGATTTCCTTTAGCCCACATGTCTGTAGTATGCCCACAAGCCTTGCTGAAATAAAAACACAATGCCTGTGTTGTTCTGTTGGTCTCATCAGTATAGTAAACACTATCAAAAAGCGCTATGGGGTTAGTTTGTCATTATTTAATGTCTAGTGTGCACAAGATGACTGCCAATGATGCTGCTTTACCCTGCTAGTCCTATGACTCTGGTCTGCTGTTGAATATCTATAGTGCATATGTGTATATATGCATACATATGTGTGTGTGTGTGTATATATATACACACACACACACATAGCTATCTCTCTATCTATCTCTCTATCTATGTATATGTAGTAAGAATACTCGTTTATATGTAATTCATCTTTCTTTGCCAGCATTTTAATGTGGGACATTTTACTTATTTCTAATCTTCTGGAAGCTTTTGAGTTTGCCAGGACTCTCAAAGATTATCATTAGAGAAAAAATACACCTGTAATCCCCAATATATCGTTTATCTGGAGACTTGTGCTACTTAAATTTGCAAGCTGCACCCTTGTACCCCCTATTCAGTGGCAAACTTCAGTTCTGACTTAAAGACTCTTGTTCTACTTCCTTCCGGTCTGAAAGTCATTCTCCCTAGTGGAGGAGACACCAGTCTCATACAAACAAACACATAGATATGGGGACCAGATTGGTGGTTACCAAAGGGCAAGGGAGCAGGGGGAGGGCGAAAGGGGTAGAGGGGCACATGTGTACGGTGATGGATGGCAACTAGACTTTTGGTGGTGAACACAGTGTAGCGTATACTGAAGTCGAAATATAATGATGTACATGTACACTTGAAATTTATATAATGTTATAAACTGTGGCCTCAATAAAAAAAATAAATTAAAAAAAGTGTGCTAAGAGATTGATACCATAAGAATGTTTCCCAAGGTATCTTAACTTGGAAGTTGACTTCAGATAAGCTCCTTCATAAGCCTGTATATGATGAAGACTACTATTATCTGGTGCCATGGGAGACAGCAGTAATTTTGCATGTTGCTGAATATGCAACATCACAGGATGAGCTTTGATTGTTTTCCAGGACACATGGCTATAAGCTGCGGCACCTGAGACCTATATTATTATACATTCTTGCATGGACTTCATCCATGCTAGCTCAGAATTTTCTAGCAAAACCATTTCCACCTCTCAAGGGTCTGGGTTTCTTCCATTGTGGTCATCAAGTAAAATGAATAACTTCTTTCTTTTATAAACATCAGTGATTTTTAACCCTAGATCTCTAAGATCTGTCATTTATTACTTAGATTCTATTCTTTTATTTTTCTTTCTGTACAAAGGCACCAACAACATATCCTAATTTACATGAGAACTAGGCAATTCTGTCAGAAAGAATTCAGGTACAGTCCTTAGTGCTAAACCAACTCAGTTTTGCTCCAAAATCAGCAAAAGAGTTGAGTTTCTCTTCCTATATCTTCTAAAGAACATATTCACCAAGAGATAGCTTAACAACCAGATACAGTAAATTTACTTAAAAATGTAGAAAGTCCAAGAATGGTAGTATTAGCTCTGTGTGCAGTCCAAGTTTGCATTAGTAGAAAGAAATTTGTCTCTGAAGTATCTTACAAGGTAGAATTGTGCACAGTTGTTTTCCTTCATTCATCCTGGGACATCTTATCGTAACTTAAAGCCAACCAAAATCATGAATATTTTACTGAACAGAGTGAGAAACAAATGAAGAATGTAAAACCACATAAACAAATCACATGTTGCCAAACTAAATGCAGATTTAGCATCCTTGAAGAACAAAACCTCTCATTTCTAACTCAAAAGTGAAAATAGGAGTTTAGTCTGATCCTAAGTTAAAAGCAGAAAATCCAGAGAAGCGATGAAAGGTAAATATATCAAATCCTTCAGGGTCCACAGACTTAAACAGTAATAACAGCTATGGATTGAGAACTCTGAATGTACCAGGCACTGTGTTAAGAGCTTTAAATGGCTTATCTCATTTATTTATCATGACAACTCTGGGAGGGAGATGTTAGCACTCTCGAGTAACTGGTGAAGAAACTGAGGCACAGCAGAGCTAAAGAATGCAACTTTACAGTGGTGGTCTTAAGATGTGGTCCACAGTTGAGTGGTGTCAGCATCACCTGTCATTCCTCTGTACTTGCTAGATATGCAAATTCTCTAGCCCATCTCAGATCTACTGAGTTGTGGTCCAGACACTCAAGAAGTGAGCTTTATAGCAAACTGTGTTTGAAGAAGCTCTCCAGCTGATTCTAATGACTGCTGAAGGCTGAGAACAGTGGCTTAGATCATGCAATTAATAATGGAGGATCCAGGTCTGTTTGGCCTTTAAGCCCATACTCTAAATCACATACACAGTCAGTATATAGACTTATTCACAAAGGTGAGTGATATTTAGGAGCACTTCAAGAAATACATAGTTTTTACTGTTTAAGTATTAACTTAGTATTGCTTGTTTCTTGTACTTGAAGAAATCTTGAAGGCCTGTGTTTCCAGCTCCCATAGTGTCAGCAGGGCTGGGTGATCTCTGTAGACAAAGATAAACTACTTGTTACACAAGCCTTTCCCTCTTTATTTCTAAAGAGCAGACAGACATGGGTTATCTTCCTGCTGGGGGCAATTTGGCAATTGCCATGGTGGACTGCCCATCCTGTGGAAAATGGAGCATGTCACTCTTGTTGGGGTTAAAATTCCACAGAATGTTTCTCTTGGGGACACTGCTGGCCCATAGAAGGTTACTAAGCAACAGTACCTAAAGTCGATTCTACGAACCTCCTAACCCTCATGAAATTTGGTTGTAAAGTCAATCTACTATCCTCCTAACCCTCATGAAATTTGATTACCTGTCATAAATTGTCTGAATGAGAAAAAAAATTATCACATTTCTTATTCTACCTTTAATCATGACATTAGGCTGGGTTTATCACTACTATTTTTACTTATTATTATTAGTACCTTTGCTATACTTCATGCTGACTGCTACTTCAGGACTCAATGAAAGATTTAAACTCTGTTTCCATGAAGAAAGCAAGGAGGAACAAAGAGAAATACATGTTTATCATGATCTCTCCCTTTGCTTCCTGGGATGAAAGGGTTACTGTGTAAAACATGGAGGCTTACTCTATTTTGTCACAACAAAGAGTAAAATACTAAATGTAGATACAATTTAGTGAATATAGTAGCATCTGTCCTTCCATTTTATTTATATTTTGTTTTTTACCCTTAATACTTATTAGGTGTTTAAGTCGCTGTCTTAAGCACTATTAAGTGGTAAATTGAAGTTATTTTCAAACTGCTTGAAAAGCATTACCAAAATATTGCTGCTTTGGAGGTCAACAAAGCCTGGGGAATTTTCAATGATAAATGTCATATAAAAGACTTAAAAGACTTCTTTTTGTACCCTCTTTAGACAATTATTTTTTTCTTGGGTGAAGATAAAATTGCTGAGTAGACATAATTGCTATGTAATACCACCACACTTACTAACAAATAATATTTGGATGATGTGGAGAAATAAACATTGAATTATTGTCTTATGGTTGAAAATTAAGAACCGTATCCCGTCGGCTAAAGAATTTTTCAGATGAGTAAGGCATGGATACTACAGGAACATTTCAATAAATAAAGGACAATATGTATCTTCACCCCTGTGACAAAACTGCTCATAGAGTGAATAACCCAATTTGCCCATGCCCTTGTAGCTAATGGGTCCAAGAGTTGTTAACGCTCGGAATCTAAAAATTATCTTTTGTTTGCTAAAGGCAGTTGATGGGTGATGTGTTGGAGAAGCAGCTGCCTTAGGTATGTTTCAGAAAAATGCTTATTCTGATTTTCTGAAGAGAGACTAAATGACCTTGCTGAGGAATTTATATTGCTTAGGGTATGAAAAAGACAGAATCGTTAGGATGCCTTAAAACAGGAAAGGATTCAAATAATATTTACTCAAAAAATGAATCAATGTGAGAATTAAGACAGAGCTAATCATCAGCATTGGATGTGTCCTGCCTTATTTGAGATTCTAGATCATTAGTTCAGAAGAAAACAATAGGACATTTTTTTAAAGGATCTTATCCTATGTAAACTATAGGGATATGAGAAAAACAACATTTTGTGCTTAAGCTCCCATTCCATGTATAGGAAAATAATATCAGCACGTTCTGTTCAGTTCACATGTAAGGGAATAAACTCTTTTCAATCGACTGAATGTTTGTGTCTCCCCAAAATTCATATGTTGAAATCCTAACCCTTGATGTGATAGTTTTAGGAGGTGGGGCCTTTAGGAGGTAATTAGGTCATGAGGGTGGAGCTCTCATGAATGAGATTAGCGCCTTGATAAGAAGAAACCAGAGAGCCAGCTAGCTTTTTATTTCTACCATGTGAGGATACAATGAAAAGTTGGCAGTTTGCAGCTCAGAAGAGGGCCCTCACCTAACCATGCTGGCACCCTGATCTGAGACTTCCAGCCTCCAGAACTGTGAGAAATAAATTTCTGTTGTTTATAAGCTACCCAGTCTATTGTACTTTGTTATAGTAGCCAGAATGGCCTAAGACACTCCCCTCTCCCCTTCCATTTTAGCATAATGATTAGGAGAGTCGTACTCAATGTTTTTTATTGTAGCACGCTTTAGCAAGGCCAAGATCTTACAGTTCTCCCTCCCCACCTGTTCCCACTTTCCAGTGGATTTCCATCTATCTGTGTGTTTAGATATTGTGATGGTCAATTTTATGTGTCAACTTGACGGGGCTAAGGGATGCCCAGATAGTTGGTAAAACATTATGTCTGGGTATCTTTGTGAGAGTATTGCTGGAGGAGATTAGCTTTTGATTCAATAGACAGAATAAAGAAGATCTGCCCTCACCAATGTGGGTGGGCATCGTCCAATCCATTGGGGGCTCAAACAGAACAAAGAGGTGAAGGAAGGGCGAATTCCCTCTCTCTCTTCTTGAGCTGGGATGTTCATCTTCTCCTGTCCTCTGATGTCAGAGCTCCTGGTTCTTAGGCCTTTGAACTCCAGGACTTACACCAATCGCCCCCCAGTTTCAGGCCTTCGGCCCTGGAATAGGAGTTATACCATTGGCTCCCCTGGTTCTCAGGAGTTTGGTCTTGGACTGAATTACACCACAGGTTCTCCAGCTTGCAGATGGCATACTGTGGGACTTCTTGGCCTCCATAACTATGTGAGCCAATTCTTATCATAAATATCCTCTGTACATATCCTATTGGTTCTGTTTTTCTGGAGAACCCTGACTAATTCACATAAAAAAAATAGCAAAATTACAATATGATATGTTAGTCTGAAATCTTTAGAGAACAATAAATTAGAGCCATCTGTAAACTACTTAATAACATGTTAATTTTAGTTTCTGAATATCAACATCTTGAGAACTCCTTGCAATCCACTAAGCAAGTTACTAGTGAACTGGTTCTTAGCCTTATGTAAAAATGAAACTCTGTGGAAGTGTCATTTGCCTATTATAAGAACTGACAAAAAGGGCTTGTAATATTTACTTAGAGGATGGCCTGGAGGGATTCATGGCCGTCCCAGTGGATTGAAGAGCACACTTTGAGAACCACTGGTTCGCAGCAGGGGCTTTGGACCTGTGCTCATTTTCTAGTCCACTCAAGAGAAGCATCCTTAGTCAAGGTGATCAACCTCTCTGCATCTAGGTTTCCCCATGTATGAAACTGGTAAAATGATTCCTATCTCATAGGGTTGTCAAAAGAATAAAATGAAATTCTGTTGCAAGCTAATTGGCCTATGCTTGGCACACAGAAAGTGGTCAGCATATGGTGGTCATTACTAAGCATGAAAACTGCCCCCCCCCCCATAGCTGAGCTGTGGCCCCTGTGCCAGAAAAGAGCCACAACCCTAGGCAGGCTGTGTACCTGCATTTTCCTCATTACTGGAGATTGAGAGTCCTCCAAGAGACCCACCACACGTATGTTTTGGGGTCCACTACCTGAAACTCTTATAACTTGGTACATCATATGTTAAGAAGAGCTGTCCCACAGATCATGCCTTCCTACCCCCAGAGGGGACCTCAACTCCCACGCTAGTCCTTACCCCCTATAATTCCATGACGAGGAAAATTACTCCTACCAATTAATTCACAAATAAATTCTTATCAAATGCACAGTAACTGCCTGGGCCAGTACTCATTTATAATCACTAGTTATCTAGCTAACAAGTTGCCTGTTATTTTGGAAGAACATTATAAACATTATTATCTTATACTAATTATAACAGTAATAGTTATCATAAATATTACTTTATATGGCACATTTTTATGTACTTTCTATGCACATTTTTAAATTTGAAAATATTCACCATTTAAAAATAAAACCAATTTACATAGTGAAGAATTTCTTGACAAAACAGAAAGAAAGGTATTAAATAACCAGATATGGGGAAAGGAATTGCCAACTAGACACTGGAGTTCTTCGGGAAAAAAAAAAAGGTGGTATATAATCCAAAGATTATTGTTTTTTTTTTTTTTTCCCTCTGCGTATATGGCTCAGTTCAGACAAAACGGCTTAGGGACATAGCCTGTTAGTAAGGTCAGCCGCAAAGGGTCGTGTCATGTCTCTTGTCATCATTGGTGCTTTAGAACCAAATGCTACATCAAACCTTTCTCAAACACAACTCCACAAGTTCTTTTCTCACCACCAGAACTTCTGCCTGTGCTGTTTTTATTTAATATCATAGGCAGTGCCCATAGGGGTCATGCGTACATCTTTAAAAACTATTCTTTGAAACAACAATACAAAATTCATTCATTTAGGCATCTCTTTGAAAATTGAGTGCTTATTGTGTGCCAGGTCCAGAAATTCAATAAACAGTTTATATAACAAATTTTATAACTTATGATTTTAATCTGAGGAAAAAGCACCAAGTCTCAGCAAAAAAGCCATAGTGGAAGACATTTTACTCCGCCTAGGGAGACAGCAGGTGAGGGTTCCTCTCCGGGGTTGGCAAAGTTTCCCCAAGCTCACTAAGGGCGGTAGTGTTGATGGAGGGCCAGGATGAGCGTTAGATACAGCCTGAGGATATAGCTGGAGCCCTGGCCTCAGCATGATGAAGAGCAGGACTAGTTGGTGCTGGGGTGGCCAGCATACAGTTCTCCTGACCATGAGCTCAGCTAAGTTCAAGGTCTAGTATTGCTTTTAAGGTGAGAATGTGGTTCTTCTTTGTCACTGTAACTTGTGCCAAGATTGGGGAGTTACTTTGCTTGTTCTGAATGTTTATACTAGAAGTATAGTCTTTGAGTGGCTGTAGTCCAGGCTTAGAGAGAGGAAAACTCGTTCACTCCCATTCACCCACCAAACTATAACAGGTTCTTAGGAGTTTGGAGGGAAAGTGCCTACATGACTACAACTCCTTATTCCTTTTGCTCTTAATCAGAAGGTCTCTATAGACAGGTTGGCAAATAGAATTTCTAGCAATGTCACATGATATTAAGTCCTTCCTCCTCAATGAAAATCTTGAAAATCTCATAGGAAGTTTTATAGTAAGAAATAAGATACTTAGAGTTGAATAGTAATCTCTTTTAAAGCTACAAATTTAATATGAGTGTCCTCAAGGGAAAACAAATATTTTATTCACATATGTTAGAACTTGAATACGCAGAAAATATTTCTGACATGATAAACAAAAAACTGGTAATTCTGTTTATCTCTGGGGAGATGATTAGAGGTGGGAGGGGGACATTTAATTGAATACCTTTTGAACCATTAAAATATTATATATATATTATTAAAATATTCCCTATGCAAAATTAAATTAAAATTTAAAATAAAAACAGTTGTTAAAATATTCTCAAAGAAACATTACTTTCAGTGGATAAGTAATACGTCCTCATGTGCCTTGCCTAAATTTATTCAATTTCTTTTTTTTTTTTTAATTTTTTGTTTATTGCAGTAACATTGGTTTATAACATTGTAAAAATTTCAGGTGTACATCACTGTACTTCTATTTCTGCATGGACTACATCATGTTCACCACCAAAATACTAATTACAACCCATCACCACACACATGTACCGAATTATCCCTTTCACCCTCCTCCCTCCCCCCTTCCCCTCTGGTAACCACCAATCCAATCTCTGTCCCTATGTATTTGTTTATTGTTGTTATTATCTACTACTTAATGAAGGAAATCATACGGTATTTGACCTTCTCCCTCTGACTTATTTCACTTTGCATTATACCCTCAATGTCCATCCATGTTGTCACAAATGGCTGGATTTCATCGTTTCTTATGGCTGAGTAGTATTCCATTGTGTATATATACCACAGCTTCTTTATCCATTCGTCCTTTGATGGGCACTTAGGTTGCTTCCAAGTCTTGGCTATCGTGAATAACGCTGCAATGAACACAGGGGTGCATGTACCTTTGCAAATTGGTGTTTTCAAGTTCTTTGGATAAATACCCAACAGTGGAATAGCTGGCATGAGTGGATATTTAAATTGTTACTAAGACTCTTTTCCCTATTATGAAATGTACATCTCTGTCTACTTCTCTTAGATTCCTATAAAAGGAATAGCTAAGGAAAAGGGTATAATTATTTTAAAGGTTTTTTGAAACACTGAGCATGTTATGAGCATGTCTGTCTCGTTATAGTCTTTCTGACACTGATTATTATTATTTTTTCAAAATAGTAATTGCTAATATAATAGGTGAAGAATGGCCTCTTGATATCTTGATGTTATAATGTGATAACATATTTACCCCAGATTGGCTTCTACCTGCTACTTAACATAAATTTTTGGCTCTTACGTATTTCGTATCTGCAGAATGCAAATTACCAAAAGTATTAGCCTAAGAAAATTATAATTTTACAGGGAAATCTGCTCAACTCTAGGTAGAAACAGTCTTTAAGTTTCCCATGATGTTGGTAAAATCTGCACTATTTTAGTTCTTTATTGGATGGACAATAGAGTTATGGTCAATGCAGAAGATATTGTACTGATAAAATAGGAATTGTACTTCAATAAAAAATTTCAGTTTATTAATGTTCTTAGCTCTGAAACTCATCTTTGAAATCTTTTACTATCTTGATATCTGAGTTTATCTCAGTATGAAAACTATACAAAAGCCAGCATGAGACACTCAACTTGGTTCAGCTCATGTTGCACCAAATGACAGGTCTGGAACCAAGCAGTCTCAGAGGATGATCTGAAATGATGACTACAGATGAAAGGCGTGTGGCCTGTTAATGATCCCAGGGACGTGCACTGCCCTCAGAAGGGACTTTGTGAAGGTTTCTACATCCTGACTAACTTTCGACCAGATGGTCAAAGCATCTCAGTGGTCAACAGTGAGGTTTACTTTAATTCACTTTGAATATGACCTTCCCCTATAGATAAATAGACATTTGTTTCCATAATTTGACTAAGGACACCATCGAAAGTCTGAAAATATCTCATTTCTGGTCTACCCTGTGTCTGAAATTTCCCCTTTGATCATTTATTCCTTAGTTTAAGACATTGCTATCTGTTAGGAACTACTTCTAAAAATAAAACCACGTCTAGCAGCCACTGCTATTCTGAATGTGAATTAATTGTTTAGAAGTCAGGAGTTTAGCAAAGCTCTAAGTGAAGGGGACACAGGATGGGTAAGTTTTAATGGAGAAAGGGTGAGGGATATGTCTAGAGCTTCCCTGAGTGCCATTATTGGAAAGTAGTCTTTACGAAGCAGAGGCAAAGTGTTGGCTATCTTAGAAGATGACATAAGACCGGGCAGGATATGGTAGCATAAGAAGGGAAGTTAGAAATCTGCTAAATAAAAATTTCAACCCCTCCACAATTTGGCCAGGTCTGGTCCGTGTCCTTAATTGGTTCAGGACAATTCCATAGCTAGTAGTTTTTAAAATAGTTTGGGTTTCTTGGATGTTTGAAGTTTGCCCCATGGTCTGGCTCAGCCATGATCATGAGGCAGCCATTAGGACCCCACATGAAGGTCAGATATGGTGCAAATAAAAGAGCCAGAGTATGGAGACAGAGTCCTGGCCCTGATACAGCTCAGCTTTATGACACTGGGCATGTTATTGAATCTTAATCCTCAATCTAGTTAGTTATAGGACTTACAACACAATTGGCAATGCATTATTATTTCAAATAATATATTTTAAAGTGTTCTATAAATGCTAAAGTACTCTGCAACTACAGAATAAGTATTAATGTTAGTTTTAGTATTATTATTAACAATTCTTTAGGATTTTGCAAACTTCAGGGACAGCAGAGGGAAAGAGATTGAAGATAGCATTCATAACGTTAGAGAGTGGGTTGCGTTAATTTTTTCTTTTAATTGTGGTAAAATATACATAACATAAAATTTTTTTTTCTATTTTTTTTTGTTGTTGTTGGGAAAGATTCATCCTGAGCTAACATCTGTTGCCAATCTTCCTCTTTTGTTTTCCTTCTCCAAAGCCCCAGTACATTGTTGTATATTCTAGTTGCAAGTCCTTCTAGTTCTTTTATGTGAGCTGCCGCCACAGCATGGCTACTGACAGAGGAGTGGGGTGGTTTTGTGACTGGGAACCAAACTCGGGCTGCCGAAGTGGAGTGCACCGAACCCTAACCACTAGGCCATCAGGGCTGGCTCATAACATACAACTTTTAAGTGTACAGTTCTGTGGCATTAAGTATATTCACATTGTTCTGGAACCATCACCACCATTCATCTCCAGAACTTGTTCATTTTCCCAAACTGAAACTCTGTACCCACTGAACACTTACTCCCCATTCTTCCCTCCCTTAATCTCTGGAAACCACCATTCTTTCTGTCTCTATAAATTTGACTACTCTAGGTACCTCACGTAAGTGGGATCATACTCCATTTGTCCTTTTCTGACTAGCTTATTTCACTTAGCATAATGTCTTCAAGATCCATCCATGTTGCAGCATGTATCAGAATTTCCTTCCTTTTTAAGTCTGAATAGTATTCCATTGTGTATATATACCATATCTTGTTTCTCCATTCATGGACACTTAGGTTACTTCCACCTTTTGGGTATTGTGAATAATGCTGCTATGAAATGGGTATATTGTTTTAACCTTTAAAATTTTATTTGTATGTGGTAAAAGTAAATTCCATATTTTTGACCTTGGAGGCCATTGAATAATAGTTGGCATTTTAATTTATGCTTTTCAGTGTCTGACAGAAAGGACATTTTGAGTTGGGAGCCCAGTGTTTTGCTATACACAGCAAAAACACGGACATTCTTACTTAGTTATGTGGATATATGTTTAAGAAGTGAAGCCCAGTTAGAAAAGTGTGTGTTATTGGTAATGTGGGCCTGACATGTAGTTCTCTGTGGCTTAAGGAGATTCAATCATCTTTTTCCTTGAACCACAGATGGAGGGTGGGCTGTCATGGCCTTCAAAGGAAAATGTTCTGCAAGTTTACACAATGTTTGGAGGAAAAACAGAAAAAAAAGAAAGATTATCTCCTAGCAGATTGTCTTGTAGGAATCACAGACTTTTAGAGCCTTCCAGGGCCTTTGGAGACGACTAATCTACTACTCCTCCCCTCCAACCCAGGACCCCAGTTGATTGATGGGCCATTGATAGTCCAAGAAGGTGAAGTTAAGTTCTAGTTCAGCACAGTTCAACAGAAATATAATGCAAACCACATATGTAATTTAAAATTTTTCTAGTAGCCACATTAAAAAAGAAACAAGAAATAGGTGAAGATAATTTCAATAATATGCTTTATTTAACCTAATATATACTAAATATTATCATTTCAGCATGTAATTAACATAAAATTATTAATGAGGTATTTTACCTTCTTTTTTCATACTAAATCTTTGAAATCTGATTGTATTTTACACTTATATCTGAATTTATATGTTATTTTTAACAGTTCAAGTGAAATATAGTCCTGCCAAAACGATATAGCTGTGATTAACGGAAAAAATTTTACACTGCTTTAATATTTAAATTATAACTAATTAAAATCAAATAGTATTAAAAATTCAGTTCTTTAGGTGTGTATTTCTAGTGCTTCCCTAGCCATGTGTGGCCAGTGGCTACTGTATTGGACAGTGTACCTCTAGATAATACTCCTTTTCAGTTATAGAATCAAGGCTCGATATTTCTAGCCTGTGCTTATCCTGGTATTACTCCTACTTCCTAGAGATCAGTGGTTCTCAAAGTGTAGTCTCATGACTGGCAGCATCTGCATCACCTGGGAACTTGTTGGAAATAAATTCTAACTGAGGGACCCCTAATAGACCTACCGAGTCAGAAACTCTGGGGGTGGCGCTCAGCAATCTGTGTTTTAGCAAGCCCTCCAGTGATTCTGATGCGACTACTATAGGTCTAAAGACTTTTCCTTGAGGTGGGGGATGCCAAGAGAGCAAGAGCTTCTAATTCTACAGTCCTGTCTAAAAGAACTTTCTGCGACAATAGAAATATTCTATATCTGCACTGTCCAATATGGTAGCCACTAGCCACATGCTATTGACCACTTGAAATGCGGCTAGTGCGAATAAAGAACTAAGTTTTAAATTTTGTTTAGCTTACATTTAAATTTAGATAGCTGCATTTGGCCAGTGGTTATCTACTGAAACTTTCTTGCAGATAGGCACAGGGTTCAGTAACTGTGTGAACTGTTGATCCAAAGCTGGAGTGAGTTCAGGGTTAACTTGGAGGCAAAATCTGATAGGTGACAGCCCTGTCTTCTCCAGGGCTACTCTCTCAGAACAAAGACGAGATGGATTCACTGAACTGGTGTGTGTTCCAAGCCTGGGATTAGGGTAGTCAAAACAACCTATAGCCCACTGCCTGATTAAGACCCAGGGACTTACTTTTCCAGGTCAGAAGTAGAACCATGAATTCTGACAAGCAGGCCACGACACACAATAATCACATTTTGTAATTAATGATTGCACAAGCTGTTCTCTTGCTTTGGCCCCTGAGTTATCACAACTGATTGTCTATTAATTTTTTAATGGTACACACTATCTGGCTGTGCTTGTGGTGACCTTTTTTTATTTGTTAATTCTTTTTTCTAAAAAATGCTTTCTGGAGTTGACAAATGTCTCTCCCTTTGTCCTGGACCCTTTCTGCTACCACAGTTCTTGAACAATTACTATGATTTCCTTGCACTTCCAAAGTACAGGCATTTTCCATAATGACACAGAGAAAAAGAAAAGGACTGGGTTTCAAGGTACTAAGTGGAAAAATCTCAGTGCCACAGCTCTTATTACTTAAAATGAGAGTGGATAAGAAGAAAAGTGACTTGCATTTTTTTGTTCAGGTCATTGCATCTTACTTAAACCAACTCTAACCCCATGTTTCCTGGGACATGAGTCATATTTGATCATGCTGTTGAAGTGGGCTCTGTGGAGCTGGGATGTGGTTCCTGATGAAATCTACCTGGCACAACAGAGGGACAGCACAGCTCTGTGGGACCACTGGGCACCATCACAACATGCTTTGTTATTTAGGTGCACCCAAGAGGGTAAGCATGATCTCAGTACAACTCCAGCTCCTAAACCTGATCCTCATCCACCTACTCTTCCCATAGAGGAGAATTAGTTTGTACCTAGTGGTAAATGCTAGAACTTATGTGATGGCTGTGCCATTTTTATTTATAAGTAGAACCAGAAAACAGCATATTATGCACAGAGGGTATCACACAAACTGGTAAACTGACAAAATAATTCTGTCTTTGACAAAACGAAAGTGATACAAAGCTATTGTTTTCAATATGTCTACCTGAAACCTTCCGGAACAGTGATCTCTCTCTACCTCATCCATCTAACGCTTTAATTGGCAGACAGTAAAGGCTGATGGGAAAATAATGGTCTCTTAAATACCTGAGAATGAAAAGCAAATTAAGTTAGCACAGTGTAAAAGGCAAGTAATTACATAATGTCAATCCCATTTTATACTGTTTAGTCTTAAACAGCAAACAAAGAAAGGGCATGTTTAGGAGAGAAAAAATTACCTTTTAGATGACTTATTGCTTGCTTATGTTGGTGAGCACTGAATGGGCTTCAGAAACCTTCCCTGAAGCCCATTTAGTGCTCATGAGAGGCTGCCTGTACCCAAAGTCTTCTCTTTCTCCAGCCTGTCCTAATATGTACCAACTCTTGACAGAGTCACCGTCATTCTGAGCCAAGGATTGTTTTTTGGTTCATAGATGTTTTTCTGAATAGGAAGATAACCAGACTGCATATAGTACAGAAGAAGAGAGTCACAGAAAGCAAGGCTTATGTTGCTGGGAGAGTGACCCAACTGGTGAAGGGTCCCCAGTCTTTGGCTGTACCCAAGGCTGGCTTTGTGGCTTTGGGCTAGTTTTTATCCTTAGTGCCTGGGTTTTATCATCTACCAGAAAGAGACATTCTCAGGGACTGGGTGTGTAGAATAATCAGTGGCAATGACAGGGAAGCCCCATACAATAAAAAGGGCAAGATACCCTGGTATGCAGAAGGATGAAGAGAAGCTGACAGGCTAAGTGGCATTCGGGAGATCAATGTACCAGCTTCCCTCACTCTCCCAGCCCTTTCCCCCTGTCTCCCTCCCTCCTTCTCTTCCTGCCTTCTTTTCTTCATTCCTTTCCCTTACTTCCTCCCCGTTTCGCTCTCTCCTTTCTTTCTTTCTTCATATATATATGTGTGTGTGTGTGTGTGTGTTCTTTGCAAAAACTTGATAGAACGCAGAGATGTAAAGAAGAAAGTAAAGATGCAAGTAATTTTATAAACTTTTCCCTAGCATATTGCCAACTCAGTCTTTCTCTCTCTTTCTCTAGTACATTTGTGTGATAATATAATATAAAAAATACATTTATATTAAATATACTATGTCAAAATACATATTATGTATAGATTGTATATACAATTTCCATGTTACTTTACTCTCAGATATACCTATTTTTGAGTATTCCTTAAGGCAAATAGGGTAATGGTTCTTTTGTTTGGAGCTTCCTGGAGGTTTAACTGAAATAACCCCTGAGAACCTGGAAATAAGAGTTGAAATTTGAGAAGAGTGTGCTGACAGCTCTGAGTTCTCCAGTGTGTCACAGGCAAATGCTGTGCACTGTTCATAAATGCATAGCTGGTACAAAAGCCTCATTCATGCAAAAGGCATATAGTATAAATTAGGGTCCCTCAGAGAGTGTGTCCCTTATTCCAACTTATTGATGCTATGCCAAGTAAATATTATCCTTTTAAAAACATACTAAAGCCTCAGCTATCCAGAATTTTATAGCTTGAACATTTGCAAATTCCCTTGTGGTTGCTCTTTCAAGAGCAATGATTTTTCTACTGGAGCCTCTTCACATGGAGAGCTTCCTAAAGTATTACATAATTTTCATTTTTCTTTAAAATAGTATTCTGAATATGATTCAACTTTTTGTGAAGACTCAGGTCCCTTTTAAGGATCCGTTGCACTGATGTAACATAGCAAGGCCCAGGTCCTGTGAGGTGTATGGAAATGTCGGTATCTACACTAAAGTGGCTCCAGATGGCTGTGCTTTCTGAGCTCTTCTTGAGTCTTCTATTTATAGGTCTCTGTCCCTTTATTTATGGACAATCTATTGTTCTTCTGCTGGATCAGTGCATTTTCCTGTAGCAACCTGTCCCTTCCTCTCCATCCCCTCTAATTCACTCCTTGTGTGGAGGACTTGGAAACCAGATAACTAAGCTCACTGGAATTGTGTGTAAAGTAGAATAAAACTGATGAATAAAAATAGACTCAGAATTAGGCCCATCCTGATTCTACATGGAAGAATGATGAGCTTTAGTAATGAACTTTGTTGTCTATTTTTTTTTTTAATTTTTAAAAATTGAGTCATAGTTATGGTGCCTGATACAGGCAATCAATAAATATTTGTTGAATTGAATTAAACTAAATTTCTGATGCAAATCTGGGGAAATGACATTGCTAGATAGTTGAGTTATGGATGGACGAAGCGCTAGACTTGGTCACTGTAAGAAGCTGGGTGGGACCTTGAAAGTATCAAGGGTAGAAAGCTGCTATGACTGTCGTCAGCTCAAGAAACAATCTACAGACATGAGGGAGAGCTTCCCAGGTTCAGCAAGCTCCTCACAAATTTGTCACCAACAGCACCCCTAGTTTCCCATCTCTCTTCACGTTTTGGAATGTCCTTGACAGGCTCCCCGTGCCTCCTGTCACCCATTGTAGGTTTCGAGATGTGTTACTGACCATTGCTATCCAGCCGGGGTCTGGCTTCTCAGATTACATACAGGTAGCATCTGCTTTCCCCCATGAGGTCCTCCACTTACACACCTTCACCAGCCCTTAAGTCACCTATTCCAAGAAAATTTGTCCAGGCAATGAACGTTGAAAGAGGAACATTTTCTAGACACCTTTGGCTGTTTCTTACTCTCAATTCTATAAATTCTACAGCAATGTCATGGGGATACTCCAAAGAACCTGGGGGTTGGAGGTGGCCAGCTGTGTGGGGAAACCTCCTAGGGCAGTGCTTCCTAAGACTTAATGTACACACAAATCACTTTTTTTTTTTTTTTTTTTTGGTGAGGAACAACATCCTCACAACATCCTGAGCTAACATCCATGCCAATCCTCCTCTTTTTTAGCTGAGGAAGACTGGCCCTGAGCTAACGTCTGTGCCCATCTTCCTCCACTTTATGTGGGATGCCACCACAGCATGGTCTGACAAGTGGTGCTTCAGTGCGCGCCCGGGATCCAAACTTGGGCCACCAGCAGGGGAGCGCGTGCATTTAACTGCTACGCCACGGGGCCGGCCCCACACATCACTTTTTAAAATGCAGATTCTGGTTCAATAGGTCCGGGATGGAGCTTGAGAGTCTGCATTTCTAATAAATTCTTCTACTCCAGGTGCTACACTTTCTCTAGCAAGAAAGTGAACCTTTGTCTTGTCATTCCTGAAGTTTTGCCTCCCCACTGTTTATTTTCCAGGGGTGTGTGACTCCTTCTACTGAAGCAGTAGACTGAGTTTTCCAGGGAAAGTGAATACAGATGGCTATGGTCATTTTCTGAACTATGATAATCTGGGCCATTGTGGATAGTAATCCACTTCCTAGTTTGCAAAGTCAAACATAAAAAATGATACACTGCCAAAACAAAGAAATCAACAATCATCTCACATCACACACACACACACAAACACACATACATACACGCACAAAGACACACACACTCAACCTCTCAGTACCATTCTAAGCATTAGAAATGATGAGAAACATATTTGGTTAAATATAGGAGGTAAGGTCTCTTCTACTTGTTGTACATTAATAAATGAAATGTACTTTATCTACTGGAATCCCTGTGATATAAACAATTTAATGTGAATACATTTGGCTTCCAGCTGTCAGTGAATTTAGGTAAATCCAGCTTTGAGAAAAACATGCTTTATGTGAAAAACAATTTCAAATTCCATGAAAGCACCTATTTATCATCTCAATCATATCACTCTAGGGTGGTAAAATGAATAATCAGACTAGTCACCAGGGCTTTATGATCTATGTCCACTTAGTATCAGCTACCCACCTTAAATTAGAATGTTTATGTCTTTGTTCTACTTATGTTATTTGCTATAAATCTAAGGTTTTCTTTTCTTTGTAACTAGAATGTGTGTAATTTTTGTATTCTCCTAAAACATTTTTAAAGCTAAGGGACTTCATCTTAAAGAGATATTTAATGAGAAGACTATGACGTTTTGCCTGTTGAATAAACATTGACTCACACCACGGAAAGCCACACATTTCACATGCATAGAAAATCATGGTCCCAATTCAAGACTGGAGTCACTTTTTAAAGGTAATTTAAAGGTAATATAAAGCTCATTGAATTTTAGAAATTCAGTCAGCATTAAAGTCCATTTTACAAGAACTCAATTAAGCTAGAAATTTCAGTGTTTTCTAGTGTTTGGTAGAAGATGTCTTCATCATTTCCCCTTTTCATTGTCATTGTTGGCTCTGAAATTTCTTTTAAAATAACCAAATTGTTCAAATTAGGAAGCTTTGCAATGTGAAAAGCTTTTGATGTTCAAAATATATACAAACACATATACAAATAACTCATAGAGAGCAATGATGCACTCTCACACAATACCCTTTGGTGCCTTGTGAGACAGAATACAAAGCTGGATGGGCCAGCAGTCTCACTCAATGTGACAGCAAATTACAGAAAAAGCTTACTGTGTGCAAGTCGGTATGCTTAGTATTTTATATGTACTATCTTATTTAATCCTCATGACAATTCCCATTCACAGGTGAGGAAATAGAAGATTCTAGGGGCTAAGTGAATTTTGCAAAGTCACACACCGTGTAGGTGGTAGAATCAGGACTTGAACTAAGGTCAGGCTGAGGTCAGAGTATAGACTCAAACACTACAACACTTAGACTATGACCCAGACTATTAGCAAACACTATTTTACATAACTGGTAAAGAATTTATATTACGTTTTAGAAGGACTCATGATCCAAAAGTAATCAGTCAGTCAATGAACATATTTGAGCGCCTACTATTTGCCAGGCACGAATCTAGATACTGAGGCTAGAGCAGTGAGCAAAAGAGGTGTGCATTCCAGTCCAGCGGGGAGGGCTGCTCCTCCCAGGCCTCTCAGTACTAGTATTAACAGTGCTAATTCTACTTGGAGCCTACTATGCGCCAGGCAGGATTTTGAATGTTCTCTCTCTCTATTACTTCCTTGAGGCAGGTAATATTGTTATCCTCATGTTACTGATGAGGAAACTGAGGCACAGAACTATGAAGTAACTTATCCCAGGTCATACAGGTAGTAAGTGGATGAGATGGAATTTGAATCCAGGCAGTCTGACACCAAAGTCCATGCTCTTAGCCACCACAGAAAGCCAATCATTATAATGAATGAATTAATAGCAAGTGTGCAAATTGCAGCAAAGAACAGGGAGTGCATAGCTGGAGCCCAACCTAGTCTCTGGGCTTGAAAATACTTCTCTGAGGGAGACCTGAGGCTTGCGGCGTGGGGTGGAGTGCAGAGAGGGCCAGCTCAGCAGGTCCTTGAGGAGGAGTGAGAAGGATATGTAGGGGGGCCTGAGAGAAGCCCCTGTGATGCCCTCGTCCTACGGTTTTTCCTGTTCCTTTTAAATTTGGTTTCATGGATGTGGAGATGAGGAAGGAAAGCATGAAAAATAAAACTAGTATTTATTGAATTAGGGTGCTTTGCTAGATGCATTCCATCAATAAGTGATTTTTAATTCTCACACATGTCCTGCGAGATACGTCTTGACACCATTTAAAGAATGAGAAAATTGAGGCTTACAAAATGACTTGCCCAAAGTCCCATAGCAAGTAGGTGACAAAGTCAGGTTCTGAATCTAGTCCAGGTCTGGGCTCTCATCACAGAACCATGGGGATCCTGTTTTGAAGAGAAAACTCTAAGTCATGGGTTGGGGAGAAGACCTATGTAGTCATGTTCCAGTAATGGAAGAAAGAGAAAGACACAGAGACCCAGTTAAAATTCCTTTAGGGTCACAAATTCTTTCACTTGACCACTGAAATCCCCCACTTCCTTAATTCTACTTCCTGCCCTTCCTGTCTATTTGCAAAATTATTAGATCCTTAGCTTGGATCTAACTGTAGACAAATGATTGCAAGGTATATTCTGATCTCAAATACAGATAATTTATCAAAGGGAATGCTTTTAAGATTGGATGCCCAACCTGTACTGAGTCCTGTATGTACTGCTCAGCAAAGGTTAACACTGTGTTTCATTTTAAAGAAAAATTATGGTTAGAAACATTCTTTTGCCAAGCATGCATGTAAAACCTTCACTTCTTTCTAGGTTCCTTGTTTTAAAAAAAAAAATCTTATCTAACGGTCAGAGCCAAATCCAAAGGAAAACAAGAAGAAATAAGAAACGTTAACAGTGAAAGCAGGCCAGAGAAATATACAACTGTTTTCCTCAGAGGATTAAAAGATATCTTGCTTTGAATCACTTTGTACCCATGCAACAAGGTAATACATGTACTTTAGCTGACTAAACAAGATTCCATTGATAGCTTAAAAGCTCCGAGTGTTCTTATGTAATGATATACTATTTCATGTACTAATGGCCCAAAAAGAATGAGAAAGGTTTTTTATCTTTCCTTCAGAAGAAAAGTTAACTGGATGATGAATTAAGAGTATAATACCCTTGTTCTAAATCAAAGAATATCCAACCATAATGAATGATGATCTATAATACTATTACACTGTATATAATGCATTTATTAGGATGAGAAGTAAACTCATTTCCATCCCTAGCTTTGGCTCTTAAAAGCATTATTTTATGTTTAGATAAAAAAGTGGGTATTGATTTCTTTTGAGGACAACATCAAAATTTATTGACCTATTGGCCAAGGTCAATATTTCCCTCATAGAGCAATATATCCATATATTTATTGGAGCACAGAATCAATTTTTATACTGTTATACATTTTCTGGACATATTATAGTTGTAGAATATAAGTCAGAATGAGGCTTAGCCCAAATCCCTCATTTTCCAGGTGAGGAAATTGATTCTCACCGAAAGGGAGGGACCTGTCTTAATTAACCCACTCTCTCCACATCATGTTGGTGGAAAAGCACGCCTGCTTAGATGTAGTCTAACGTTCTTGCCACTATATTCCCCTGCCTTCATTGACTGTTTTGAAAGTTGTTTTCTAAATCCAAAGAAACTTTATTTTAAATAAAATTGCTATGATCAACATAGAATCCCGTAACCCATGAGCCCTTATGAAAGGGGACAAATGACCAGAATCTAGCGACAAATTATACGGCATTATTTGGAATGACTTTTCAGTGAAATACCAAAAAAGAAGGCCTAGTGATTGAACAGAATTCTCATGCTAGCTTGGTCTGATAGCTTGTTGCAGTAATGGCCACCAATGTTTTACATCTCTCTGTATCCACACTTTTGGGTAGTGTCTCCCACATTGACTCTAGTCTTGGTCATGTGACGTGCTTTGACCAATAGGACAAGAGCAAATCTGACAGAAACAGAGGCTTGACATGTGTGTGCACCTTGGGGCTTGCCTTCTCTCGTTGACCTTTGGAACCCTAAGACCACGTGTGAAGGAGCCCAGGCTAGCCTACTGGAGGATAAGTCATGCCAGCTGAGGCCCCCTTGACCACCCATCCTGCCAACCACCAGACAGATGAGGAAGGCCATCTGGATCATCCATCCCCAGCTGAGTCTTCTGCTGACTTCAGAGATCAGCGAAACAGGCTCAGACAAGAAGAACCACCTAGCTGACCCACAGAATCACGATTAATAATACATGTTCGTTTTTGTAAGCATCTAAGTTTTGGGGTAGTTTGTTAGGCAGTAAGGCTACTTGGCCATACATTATGATGGAATTCAAGTATTTGACTGAACAACGTAGAGAACAACACAGAAAATAGGCAAGTGGTGATTCCAGGTTTATCCATGTAGTCTGGCAATTCTTGAATCATTTCTAAATTAAAAACTATTCAAATTCTCTCATATTTATAGATGATAAAGTGCTCATATAACAGTAACTTAATTTTTTAATTTTTTGTTTATTGTAGTAACATTGGTTTATAACATTGTATAAATTTCAGGTGTACATCATTATACTTCTATTTCTGCATAGATTTAATATAGAATTTGGTCTATTCCACCGAGGGGTGGTCTGTAAAGAGTTGATATGAGTGGAAGCTGACTTGGGCACTGAAGCTCTAGCCAATGCAAACCCAAATCCTGAAACCACACCTACAGAGCACTGTGAATCAACCCAGGCTGAACTTTAATTATCTGATCTTTATTCAAGTATTCCTATCATTTATCACACCATTCATATCATTTAACTGAAGTTGTTGTTAATTTTATTCATGGAGAAAGTGAAACCCAAAGTTCAACAATCTGCTCTGCAAAGAATTACCAGCTAATGCTGATGCCAAGAAAATGGACACATTGGTTAGAAGCCCACTGGATATCAGGCATGACTTTTAATATGGAGCTTTAAAGAACAAAGAAATTGAACAATCCATCTATGTTGGCACAGGCAGGAGAGGGCTCTGCTGTTGATGGTATGATTAAACCAAAGTTAAAAATTTTGTTCTAGCTGACCAATCTCCTGAGTGTTACTAGCACACATTACTAGAGTTTCTCTCACAATCTCTTCTTTACTCTAAATTCAAGTACATGGCAAAATACAAATAAAAACATTTGCCAGATTCAGAGAAAAGATTCCAACTTTGTCTACGTGGAGTGGTATAACACGGAAGCAATAAATATTCCAAAAATAAAATACTCTGAAAACACACACATAACAAACACATACACACACACTCACTTTCATACATGTACAATTTTATTTTTCTTGAATCAATAATACAAATAAAAATAGCGAAACACATTTCTGTACAATATAAGCTATCTGTTAGTTCTAGAATTTCATATGCCATTGCCATCTGTGGATCATTAACACTTTGATAAATTATGGACATCTTCTGTGCTAATATCTTCTGTGAAAAAGAGTGCTGTGTATTTAGGGTGGGAGGAGATGAATAGGCAGAGCACAGAGGATTTTTTAGGGCAATGAAAATACTTTGTATACTATTATAATGATGGATATATATCATTATACATTTATCCAAACCTATAGAATGTATAACACCAAGAGTGAACCCTAAGGTAAACTACGGACTTTGGGTGATTATGATGTATCAATGTAGGTTCATCCTTATTAAAAAACGTACCACCCTGGTGAGTGTTATTGATAATGGGAGAGGCTATGCATGTAAGTTGGAAATCTCTGTACCCTCCTCTCAGTTTAACTGTGAACCTAAAACTGCTCTGTATAAATTCTAAAAATAAATTCTTTAAAAAAAGAGATTGCTGTGTGGATTTTAAAAAATATATCCAAATACTCATAAACTTACATAGGGTGAGAATTGAGTGATAATATGCAAAAACCCAGAAGTATTTATTGAAAGCTAAATGTGAATAGCTCCTTATGGGGGAAAAACAAGAAAGGAATAATTGACAATACAGTACCAATGATGGTATTTTTCTTCATAATCTAATGGTTAGGACAAACAAACGGTAGACTATGGCTGTCAGCTGCATTCCCTCTAACATTTAGAATTCAGAAAGAGGAAGAGGATTTACCAAGATTACTGAAAGGCAACAGATCTTCAGTTTGACAAACCTCAAATAATTTATGATCTGTTTGCAAAATCTGATAGCAGACACTTGCTTATATTCTTTATAAAAGCTCCATATAGAATATGGTTATTTGACCTTTGGAGAACTGCACAAACTTTTGTATTTTCATATGTTCCTCTTTTGTTCCCTGATATTTTTTGAAATCAGGCTAGGGAGAGTGGTTTCTAAAATTTGGAACAAAAAAACTTGCTTAGGGTAGGCAGATTTTCAAATCCATCCTAAGTTATACTTTTGGAATCTATTGATGGGGACGATTCACAGTTATAAAATGCTACCAGTGCCCTCAGTAAAGCATCTACATTTGAAGAATGGTCACATTTATTTGTACAAGATAACATTTGTTGAGCCTTCAGGCAACACTATGTGTGCATATAAGGTTGGATGATCTCCCATTACCCTGAGGATCTCTTGTTGGAACGCTGCATTAGTGCTGAGATTGAAAGGGAGAATGGAGACCTAGTACACCAGAGCCCTGGGTGTGTCATCCCTGTCATCGCTCCATAGCATTACTCTACGTATAGTTTTGCATGAAACAACCCAATCTCACATTGTTTGAGAGTCAGTCCTAGTGCCAGAAGCCATCCGGCATTTAACTAGTGATCTCACTTTGAAGGCAGCCCCTAGACTCATTCTTTCTGCCTCCCTTTTGCTTACAGCTCCATTAGTATGAGGGTCTGCAACAATAGTCACTGAAGAGAGAATTGAGCGTGTGTCTCCATTACCAATGAACATTGACTTTAAATAGAATAAACTAATGTCTAGCTAAGTGTGTTCTTAATGGCGTCTGTCTTCTGTGATACTGAGCTGACGTGAAGAACAGTAGACTCCTGAATTTTTTCCAATAACCTTTCCAATGAAATGAATGGCACTGTGAAAATTCCAGGCTGCTCTTTAGAGCATAGCACACTATACTTCCCGGAGAAATAATAAGAAATCAACATTTAAATAAGTGCTTACTACATGCCGTCATTGTAGTAAGTCTTGTTTCATACATTATCTCATTTAATCCTCACAACAACCCTATAAGTGGTCATCATCATACTCATTATATTATCATAATATCCATTTTGCATGAGGAAACTGAGGCATAGAGAGGATAAATATTTTGCCCAAGGTCACGCAGTCAGTATAACCCCAGACAGAATGGCTCCAAAGAAACTCTCCATCACTCCATCATACTGTTTACAGTGTGGCTGAAATAACACAGTAGTATTAAAAAAAAAAATAAGGCAAAACTCACACAATTGGTAAGATTGCGGAGGGGATGGGAATAATTTGCTACAATGAGCCCACCAGGAATAGCCCATTTAATGATATTAGTGGTGTTTAATTCTCAGCCTGTCCAGCCAAGGGTCTCAAAGTTGGAGACAGTGTTTATGGCCATCCAGACTGGCGCACAGAGGGACAGCACAAGCTAAGTCCTCTGAAATGTTTTCTCACCGTCATGAGTCCTTGCAGAAAAGTGTCAATTTGTACCAGCTTTCTGCAGAGTCAACATCTGCATAAACTTGAGCAACGCCAGGAAAATTCTGAGCCTGTTTCCTCGTGAGTTTACTTTCTGGCTAGGCAAATGCTGAATTCTGCCTTATGGAGGGAAGAGACAGCTTTAACTTGTACACTGCCCACCAGAACTAACATGGAGCATATTTGGATTCAGCCATCAGATTCTCAAAAAGTTGAGAGGTTTAGAGCTAAATATTATTTACTCCTTAGATGTTATACCTCAGCCAGAGGCCAATGCCCTCACATCCAGGAGGATGAAGCTGTCTGTGGTCTGAATGGCTTGTCTTCTGTAACAAACAAATCATCAACCTGGGGGCAACTTCTGGAAGTCTATTTGACGACAAAACAATTATTTGGCAAATGAATAATTATCTGTAGAATAAATATTTGGAAATACAAACAGTCCTGAAAAGGGAAGAAAAGGGGTGTCTGTTTTGCAGAATTACCAGGACTGTGTACAGGAAACGGATCAATGGATCTATAGGAACTGTCTGGGTGTTTGGGAAAGACGCCTGGGGCACGTGTAACTTGGGGAACTGCCGGCATGATGCCAGTTCTTCTTTAATCCATAAGTTGCTTTATAAGCCATCTACTGAGGCAACGGTAAATTTCTAGAGAGAAACACTTACATGAGTCCTAGATTCACATCTATGGATTGGAAAGTAGGTTTGTGTCAGTTCTTGAAGTGGTAAGCCTTGCAGACTTTGGGGGAAAGAGGATGGGTAGAGGGAGCTAGAAATGCATTCCCTACCCTTCCATTTGTACACACTAGGGCCCAGTCCATGTGCCACACAGCTGCCTTATGCAGGAATAGACCCCACTGGACATACAATCCTGTGCAGAGGTCTGAGCAAGAGAGCCACAGCGGTACAAGCTCTTGAGTCTTCTCTTGAATATATAGCAGCTCTCACTTTTCCATCCTTTCAAAGCAAATTTTGACATCTACCAAATGAGTGGATCTTTTTTTCCCAAAAGATACACTACTCAGATCCTACAACTGTTTATCTTGTGCATATAAGATCCTTAGGAGGTTGCAAGCTCAAGTACTCTCTGAGGCTTGGGTAGGTAACATACATGGTTAAAGGGAGATGAGCACAAGACAATAGAGTGTGGTGGGGACTGTGGTGAACTAGTAAGCACGTGCTCTGTCCAAAGGAGCAGCTGCTGCTCAGATCCAGCTGACTGTTGCTAAGCATGAATGTAGACACAAGGGGCACCAGAGAATTTGGTGTAATATCTTCCAATTTTTTAATGTTGGTAACCGATTCAGGTGTTTTTAAAACACTGTAGGAGCCAAACCAAACAATATTGTTGAGGGTATCTGACAAGCAGCCTGCCAATTTGTGACCTTTATAGGGTACTCTTCAATTTAGTAATTTGCTTACATTTTTAAGTGACACTGGCATTCCTTACTTGCCATTCATTCCTAGGGCATGGGCTCTGAGCCATTTTTCTAATATTGGTGACAACTTTCACTGGTCCATTTATTCTCTTGGCTAAGTTCTTTTTTGTACACATAGCAAAAGCCAGCTGGAAATTGATATAAGAGACAAATACAGAGTCAATTACCCCAGAATGGCTAATAGGCTCGTAATTTCAACCCTAAACCTTGGTCTTATTGACATCGTGGCCTAACAAACTAAGCAAACCAACCAGTTGTGAACTTTTCCCATTCCACTTAAAATGTAATGCTATTTTGGGTGTTATTTCTTCTGATGGAATGCAATATTTCATCCATGCTGAGAAGTTCAAGAAGAGATATAAATAGACATTGAATAGATGATAGAATATTTATATTGTCACCACAAATCCAAGGAATCTGATTTTTCTTTGAACTGATTGATACGGGTAAGAATTCTTTATTTCACTTCGTGAGTACAGGCTTTAAGAACTAAAATAACAACGCTATATTTTAAAATGTAAAATAACAATCTACACACGTATAAAGTGTATACCAGGTGTCTTTGAGTTTCTAAAGCTCTAGAGAAAGAGCGGCATAAAATATATAATCAAATAATCCATCAGAGGAATGCCCCGTGTTCTAGGGCCCACTGGTGGTCATGAATTCAATAACAAATGAAGCTTGGTTCTCGGGCGGGTCACTTCATTAAGAGACAATTTCATTGTGGGTTACACAGACTGGGGCCTTTGAATAGATTGGTGCAGTTACACTTGTAGGAAGAATGGAATATTGGAAGAGGAGGATGTAGGCTCACATTTATCATTAATGCCTCTTGCTCCTTTGCATTTTGGCTTGAGGCCTACAAACAATTCTCTCTCAAGCAGATGGAGATATTTCCTGTCATTTTGGTGAGGTGGTGAAGGCAATGAATTCATTGCTGGCAAACTCCGCTTGCTAATAGAAGACTTCCTTTGGTCTTAAGTTCCTGGGATAAGAGATAAAAAACCAAAACAAGTCTGGTTTCCTTAGTAAATGATCTCTTCCCATCTCTAGCCTGGAACTAGTCTTAATTTTACTAATCAGCTGATGTAGGAGTGGAGCACATAGAAAATGTCTGTTTACAGCTCAAGAAAAAGTAGGCCTTCTGGATTCTATTTCATGCCCCTACCTTTGGCCATGATCAGTTTTATGTGGCAAGGTAACATTTTTCGTGCCTGAGACTGCATGAGCCTTTTCTCTGGGGTTTTGGATCTTTGAGAAGATTTGGGCTGAGGTTCTCATGATGCCGGTGAATTTTTGTGAGGAAAGAGAGAAGCTGGTAAATACATGCTTTTTTCCACTTAGGGACCCAGAGGAGTTATGTAGGGTCTCTGGGGTTCTGTGCTACCAAGATCAGGGACTTGAGCTTTTAGGGTAGAGGGAAAGGAGTCAGGCTGTTTCCCCATCTGAACTTCTGCTCTTCTCCACAGCCTGATGGGGCAAAACCTCATTCACATCTGGAAATTCAATAGAGTATTTGATTCTAAAAGAGCCATCACTTTCCATTACTTATTTGTGGACTTACTAGAGAAATTTTCCTCTCTACTACTTTTGCAGTTATAGAAATTTCTATTATACAGTCAAAGTAACTGAGGCATGGTTTATTTCAGTGACTCCCCCAAAATAAGGTGATATCATTATAAGTCATTGGTACCTAGAGTATTCTTGCCACTTGACTGGGCTGATTTCTGTGAATGGTTTGGGACCAGCAGCTTCCTTGGGTCCCTAGAAGAAGATAACAATTAGCTGCTTGATCTACTATCCCTGAAGAATAAATTTTGGTGGCTTTAATTCATTTCCTGGAAAAATAGTACATTTCTTAAAAATCATTACAGAATTCTTTTGGAGGAGCTCATTACAGGTAAGAGAAGTGATGTTCTCTCTCTAAGCTTCCCATAGTCACCATGAATTAGTACACCAAAAAGACTTCAGTGTTGGTCTTACACTGGTTGCTAGGCAATAATTCTTGGAAAAATGATTCTGGTTCCAAATCAAGGGGCAAGATCTGTGAAATAAGTCAGAGAAAGACAAATACTATATGATCTCACTTATACATGGAAGCTAAAAACATTGAACTCATAGAAGAAGAGAGTAGCATGGTGGTTGCCAGGTATGGAGACGTGGGGAAATGGGAAGATGTTGGTCAAAGGGTACAAACTTCCAGTTATAAGATGAATAAACTCTGGGGATCTAATGTACACACGGTGACTATAGCTAAAAATACTGTGTTATGTACTTGAAAGTTGCTAAGAGAGTAGATCTTAAATGTTCTCACCATAACAACAACAACAAAATGGTAATTATCTGAGGTGAAGGATGTGTTAACTAACCTTATTGTGATAATCGTTTCACAATATATATGTATATGAAATCATCACACGGTACACATTAAACTTGGACAATGTTATATATTACTTCTATCTCAATAACATTGGGGGAAAAAGGGGCAAGACCACCAGAATAATTTCACTTTTCTGAATATTCATGCAAATCTTGGCAAGAGGTAACAGTGGCTTAGCAAATTAGCATATAAAAACATTCAAGTGTATTTCATGCATATTTTGGAGACTCCTTCACGAGGAAGTTTACCTTAAACTGTCTGATGATTTCCTAATCCCTCCGGTTACAATCTTGTTGAGGCTTACTACATCTGTGCCATTTCCAAACTTTACCTCGTCTTAAATAAAAGCCTTTCAAGGCTATTCTGAAATGCCTTCCAATGTTCTCTGGACAAATAAGTCTACCCAAAGGGAAGACACACTGTCCACTGACAGAAGGGAGCCACTGGCACAAATTGAAATCAAAATCTAGTATTTTCAAACTCTTACAGTTGGTGTTTTGTAAGAGACGCCCTTCCATTGCAGTGAACGTGACATGATAGGAAAAGTGCTTCTCAAGTTCAGGACTGTAATTTACATTCTGAGGCAAATAAACCTTACCATCTCCCATTTATTTACCATCAACATTTTATTTGTGGGTCAATCCAACTCTTTTGCAACACTGTAGCTCTCAATAAGAAAAGGAATACCTTCCTCCCTCCTAGTTCAGTTAGCCCTGCTATGATTCAGGGAGGAAAGCCTTTGGGAATTCAGGCCTTTAACATTGCTGAAAGATGTAGCCAGCAACTTAAAACAAACAAAAGAAAGAAAGAAACTTAAAAAGAAATAAATGAAAGTACACTCTGCAATGTGTAAATCATTATTAATATATAAATAAACAGTAGTTTTGCTATTGCCCAGCATTTAATATCCACCTAGTTTTAAGTTCCATGTCCACATGTTTGACTTGCTGAAAGTCAAAATTGAAAATTTCTTGTAAGGCTAAAATATTATGTACTAAATGTAAATTATTATTTATTAATCTAGATGAGGAAACAATGGAATCAGCATTAGAAAATTACAAAAGGATAAGAAAATGATCAGCTAAAAATATTCGTATATGTATAATATGTATATATTCAGGTATATGAATGCAATGTATAAGCTGGCTTGTTGGGAAGAGGTATTTATCTATTCGTATAAATAAAATCAAGGCCAGTGAGTGCTCTCTTTTCACGTGCAGACAACTGCTGATGGCTGACCTAAAGTAGGGCCAGACAGGCAGAAGGAAAGGGATAAAGACACACGGAAACACAGCATCAACTGGCAGAGGACAACCTGATTGGCAATCAGAACTTGTGCAAATGAGCTAGGCGGCCTTTGGAGGAAAGATAGAACCCCAGTGGTGATTTTAACCATAACAGACTTCACATGCAAACAGTGTGGAACAGACTAAGGGCTTGTACTATTTTGGCTAAGTCAATGGTATAAGGTATTGATAAGTTATCTTTAGAAGAATCTACTACTTTAAGTAAGCTTTTAATTTTCAAAATAAAATCTTTTTTACTGCATTTTATGGCACAAACAATTTTGAGAATCCATTCGCAAGACACCTGTATCAGTGGTTGCCATAACTGACTTCCCAGAGTCCTGCATGCCCTGGACCTGAACACACTTCACTGAACCAAATAATGTGGCAAAGGGAACGTCCCCAAAGAATACGCTCAATTTGGATCTTAATCGTTCTTTCTGTAAACTGTTACTATTCTCTTTCTCACGTGAGCATTCGATGGCCTAATATAACCTATACTTTCCCCGCCCTTCCTAGAACCCCTTTTTTTATCTTATAATCTTGGTGGTCATTGGAAACTAGGCTAAAAATTTAGAACTAGGATTGCCCTTGGCTGACCCCTACTGGCCTAAGACTTTCAGTAGAGAAAAAAAGCAGCAAGAGTGATGAAAAATGCCCCAGAAGGAGGCAGCATATTTAGATCTAATTTTGTCTTCATTACTTGCATGATCTACAACCTTGACAAGCCACTTACCCCCTCAGGTCCTTAGTTTCCTTATCTGTATAATGGGAGGATGGGCAGGGATTAATACTTATCTGGCCAGGCCAGATAATATTTTGGGATTTCCAAGACTCTTTGAGCCTGGGGAGCTGTGAAGCCATCCCCAAGGAGGGTCACAAAGTTCCTTTTAGTCCAGGGACCAAATTGAAGAGAAACAATTATTGTTTGGCACTGTAATTAATTAATCAGCTACTATGTGCCAGGTACTTTACCCAGGTTCTCATGCAGTTCTCACAGCAAACCTATAGTCATTGCCCCCATTTTACCAGTTGGAAACTGAGGATCAGCGAGGCTAAAACACCAGAAAGTAGGACAGCTGGGACTTAAACTCAGGTTTGTTTGGTTTCTGGGTCTGCTCAATTTCACATTGCATCCAATGGGTGTCATCTTCTACTAACTTCTTCTGAGGAAGTGTTTGCTCTTGATTTTGAAGGTGATCTACCACTCACTCATAGTCCATAGCACCTGTTTCTCTCAAATAGAAATATACAAACTATCTTGCCTACTGACTAGCATGTTCCATGTGAAGATTCGTGTCCTGTGATGCCTGCTATTACTTTCTAGGGCAAATGTAGGATGTGATGAAAGAAACCAGGTAGATTCTTAAGAGTAGACTGATTGTCACCCTGCATTTAAGCTCCTGACTCTAACTTAAGGCGGAAATAATTTAGAAGGCAAAGGAAAAGCCACTAAGCCCATTCTTAAAAGGAAGCTGGGACTCTTCTGCAAAATCATTTTGATGTTAGTGAAGAAAATAAATCCAATTTATAGAGCCAATTGTACAGAAAGAAATTGAAGAACATAGAGAGAAAGAAACCAGCAAAATCCAATTGCTTCAGTGCATAAGGTACACAGACCACGTAGACACATGTACACACAGCCTTTCTCATAACCTGTATACACCTGAGACCTCTGTGGTACTAGGCTGGGAGGTAGTAAAGTGTGGTGGGTAAGAGCATGGGTCTGCATCCACCTGGACACAGAAACTGACTCCTCCCATTACAGGCTGTGTGATTGGAGACAAGTTAACTAGCATTAGTGTGCCTCAGTTTCCCCATGGGCTCATTATGAGTACTGAGTTAACATATATAAAGCACTTGCCAGTACATGGCATGTGGTAAGCACTAGTCAAATGTTAACTATTATTACTATATAAGAATGTTCTTAATAAAAGGCTTTTGGAACCCTACCAGAATGAAACTAAAAAAAAAGGCTTTCAAAATAGCATTTTCTTAGCCCATCAATTGCTTCCACAGGCAGTTTCAAAAAATAGATGCTGATTAAAAAACTTCAATTTAAAATGAAGCTATACAGACTGATGGATAGTTTCCCCAAATGAAATCCAGAGGTTTCCTTGATAGTCTTTAAAAAAAATATGTTTGCATTATAATCATGGTGACACGTACAAGGACAATTCCATTATCTCCCTCCTACTGAACTTTCTTTTGTCCACTATGAAATCTTGAATTCCCTTTAAGTCCCTTTCTCCCTAAGCCTAGCTAATGCTCTGGTCTGCCACTGTCGCCCTTATCGCCACTTCTGTGATGTTTCCTTACTTCAAGGCGGGCCACAGAATGGCTGGCATGCAGCTGGGAATTCCTGCAAGGCTCGCCAAGTTAATGGTGATTAGCTGCTACACACAGGAGCCAGCACCGCTGTAGATGGTCCCCAACAATGGAGCCTAGCATTCACCCACAAAGGCTTTCAGCCCGAGAACATCTACCTCTTGTGAGATACAACCGGAAGTCTCAAGGTGATTGCATTTTACTGGAATCAAACCTAACAAGTATTTTATAATTAAAGATCATGCTGGTTTCCTTTACCATCAGCTGCTACTTAATCATGTACTTGAAAGCTTCCCACAAATAGCGAGGCTGTTTAATATTTATTGAACAGCCACAATTACCTTTACATTGCGTTTCTCTGGAAACACACTCCTTTAGTTTGCCTTCTGGGGACCTTGAAGAAGACCATTATTTCATCAAGAAGGGAGGCAGAGAAGCCTTGTGTGATAATGTTAATAACGCATGCTTACATTTCACAGTGCCTTTTCATGTACAAAGCGCTTTCACACACATTATCTCATTAGATCCTCACAAAATTCTGTCTCCGATTTGTCCTTCCCACTCTGTGGAATGTAATATTCCCTGTCCCATTCTGTAGGGAGACTGCTCTTTTTCCCTCCCCTTCCGACTTACAATGTGTGCAAAACTTCAGGAGGCAAATCCCTAACTTGTAGACAGAAGACTGTGTAACTTTTTTTGGTGTCAACTGCCTTGTGAGCTGGGACAGTCAGATCTTTAAAAATTGGGCCTTTTGGAATAGTTAGCCCATTCCTGGGTGAATGTCCAGACATGGACGGTGGTTTCGGAAGCCTGTCGTAGTGAATAACTTGACCACTGATGGAACATTTTGCAAGCAATCAATGAGAGCTCAGGCTTTGATGTCAGGCAGATGGATTCAAATCACCCTGGGTCTACCACTACCCGGTGGACTTTTTGCAGCAGTCCAGATATCTGAGGTGTCCAGACTCATTTTCCACATGGCTCAACCCACTTGTAAAGGGATCAGGACACACTTAGAGTATTTGGATTTCTTACAGTTCTTTACTTCTGTATTCCTCCTGAACAAATACTCCTTTGCTCCCAACCAGTGACAGGCTTCCATCTCAGATATGAGGGGGTCTCTTCTTAATGTGAATGCTCCTTTCTGAGCATCACCCTCTTTTTCTCTTTGTCCATAATCTCAGAAGTCACTAGAATTGAAAGACTTCTTCCTTTCTTGCTAATGTCAAAATCACCTCAGTGTAGGTTTGGATTCTCAATTGTATGGCTTGTTTGGGGTATTTTTGTGGTGTTTCCAAGGTCCAGTTTTACATGATAAATTTACCTATCAGTTACAGAAGATCCTGGAAGGGTGAAATTTTTGCCCGGGTCCGGTTTTGTAAGGCTTTGTTTTTTTACAATCATCTGGCTGCACTATAACGTGGACGATGCTATGTGCCTAAAGACTAAACAAATACGCTTGCTCTCACCAGGTACCACACTTTATTTTATTGCCTTTTTGAAGCTCTTTAATGCTACTTCTTCATGAAATTGTTATTAACAGTATATTTAAATGAATAGAAAAAAGATATTAAGGGAAAATGTCTCTGAGGTGAAAGGGAGAAGATAATTTGAGGATAAACATTCAAGGAAACCAGTTTGATGTTAAAATGACATAATATGGCATAACATTGGCTTTTCTCTCATAAACACTTTCTGTAATTAAGATCATACTTTATTCAATATTGTGCTTAACAGAGGACTCGTGAAACTCACTCAGTGCTGGGACTGTTTGTTGACAGCATAGTGGGAGGCGTATATGTGAATCCCAGCTGTCCTTGCCCCTTTTGGGGGTTGGCATGGGTATGATAATGAGAGTGCCAGACAATCAGGGAAGGAACAATGGGGAGGCAGTCCATCAAAGCTGTGGCTATCTGGAGTGGACATCGTCTTCATCTTGCTGGGGTGGTGCGGGTATCATAATGGCTTCTCTGTTCTTTTAAAACGCTGCTCAGATAATGGCTTGGCCTCCCACTCATTCCGAGAGGGTGCCTCTAGCTTTACTGAAACCCTATCCTGACCACAGACCTTATTTCCCCTCGCAGCTTTGATACCCTGTCCAGCCAAGCGATCCTCTAGGGACGCATTGCTGTTTCTCTCGATGCCTCTACAGTGGTTTTCAAAATTGCTTCGAGAGCACCTGAGGACAGAAGTCCCCCTGCCCTCCCTACCCTCTCCTTCTCATCACACACAGATATTGTCAAGAGTTTCATTAGCGAAGTTCTTTAACATTCATCTAGGGAGACAAGCTGGCAGTTAGCTGTCGCTGAAAAGCAACCAAAAGGAGTTGGAAACCAGTCTATAACTGGGAGATTTTTTTGCCAACTGCTTTGTCCTTGCTACGTTTTGAAGCGCTGTAAGTCATTAGCAAGCCCATGCTAATTGAATTTGATCTAACGTCAACACTGTCACAGTCACATAGAGTACACCAGTAAAATCCCAACCCTGTTTGCTGCAATCATTAGGCCCCGTTTTTCTCACAACAAAAGCTCAGCCTTTGGTTGGAAGGCTGTCGCTCGGAGCTCAGAGAACACAGTGCTTTCCTGGCCTTGTGTGGAATACATTCGAGCGCTGAAGTCACCCTTTAGAGTGGAACCAAGAGTGAGTGGGAAAATTCACTGGTACAAATGACACTCACAAGTGGCTGATTGGCCCCTTGTTGGCGTCTGATGTGTAACACTTTCCAAACAGTTACAGATCACGCTTGAATTCTTTACAAGATGTACCAGCTAATTAAATGTCCAAAATGGCACCACAGACTGTGTTCAAAAAAGTAAGACAAATAGAGTTAAGATGTGGGAAAAGCACATTTAAAAAGTTGCCAATCTTTTCAGTAATCGAAACACAAGTGAAACTTTTCTTACTTTTACCTCACGATATATATTTTATAGGTTGGAAAAGTGAAGCTTCTGACTGAATTACCAAAATAATTTAACACAAAGGAGGTGAGATCTTAGTAATCTACAATCAAAAGATTTGAAGGATGAAAATTACCTTTTTGAATTTAGTTACAATTTGCTAATTTTGGAATACTCATTTGATAAGCAATTTCCTCACATTCTAGAAGTTCTTATCCTTTGTGCCACATACATGAGGGGAAAATTGGGCATATATTTTAGAAAGTGGCATTGTGACTTGTTTGAGCTTAACATTGTTGTGTTACACCTGGATGAGGAAACATATGAAGTAATTAAGTGAAACCTACTGAGGAAAAAGGGGATTTCAGCTGAATTTAGCTAATTAGTCCCAAGCCTGGCCCCAAGTGTAGGAGGAAAAATATTCTAAGGGGTTTTTTCTTACTGGTTTTAATTTAGCTGTGGGCAATGGCAGTGTGATTCCACCAGTTTTGTATCTCGTTGCCCTCAAGATCACCCTTTTTTCCTCCTGTGACTTGCACTTAAAAGATGATACCATCGCCTCATCAATTGCCAATGCCACCAGTTCAATAACCGGCTATCACTGTGGGGCATCTTTCTCGATGAGAAGCATCACAGGTCTTGGCTCTCTCCAAAAATAGCCCGCACTGCACTCCCAAGCACATCCCAGATTTCCTCAGTCATCGAGCGCAGGAAAAAGACTTTTCATACCTGTGCTTTCTTAAGGCACTTTCTTAGTCAACTAAAGATTGTATTTCCTGTGACTTTGGTCTTGAGACATAACTGACAATAATATTTTCTTTAATACCATTCCCATTTTCCTTTAAAACCAGTGACAATTGCCTATATAGATAAATGTTATCTGTGCTTCCCCATCCCGTTGAATTTAGCGGCTTGAATTTTAAAAGGAGAGAGAGAAAAAGAGAGCTTTTCATTCCGTATCACATGGCATAGTGAGTTCCTCTAGGGAGGCTGCTTTCACTAAACCCTGGCAAAAGTCTCCAATTGATATCTCAGATGGAGACATGGTAGAATGTAGAAGTCCCGCTCCAGGTAGGGAAAGAAGGGTCCCTAGAGGACTCTGTATTGTGCAACATAATGTAAGGTGGGGACCAGGTAAGAGCCACGGGGGGAGGGAGAGGTGCAGAGATGGGGACGACCCCGGGATCGTCGACTGAAGGAATCATTGCCTCTTAGCTCTGCTGCGAGGAGGATGGCTCAGCAGGATTTTACTCCACCTGTGCGGCCACCCTGCGCTTTAGCCTTGCTTTCCCTCCAGGAGGACAGAGGGCTACATGGAGTTCTACGACTTTCCATTTCATCAAACTACAGGAGCATGGCATTGTAGAGGTGAAAGTTACATTAGAGATCAGCACTCTCATTTAAGGAATTTTTAAGTTCAAAGTTTTAAAAAAATTCAGTTTTTTTTCTATTAGGAACTGAAAAGGGAATTATGACAAAACACTTCTAAACTTTGAGTGATAAGTGCGCCCCAGAAATGATAATATTTGATTAAAATGACATAGGTAATCTAAGTAAAAAAAATAGGATAAAAATTTAGTTTCTAAAATGCTTTTAATAATGATAACATTTTTCAAGTGAAAATGTGAGATAGTGAATAGAGAATTCTACCTTCTTTCGAGGAGAACAACTACTCCCCAATCTAGTAATTCAAAATGTTAGGTTTTTTTTTTAATGGAAAGGAGAAAATGTGGTAGTAAAAAATACTGCCTCTGTGTACTCTGGATGTAGTATGATAACTCATCAATTCTCACAAGCATCTGCACACCACATGACTCTAAAAGAAGTGTATAATTTGAAGGGGCAATTATCAATCATGATATAGGTGAAGTACTTTGTTTCAAATTTAATTTAGACAATGTATATATTTAAAGCATTTTGTTTTGCAGAACAGTAATTTTTTTCCAGCTTTACTGAGGTACAATTGACAAATAAAATTGTAGGATATTTAAAGTGTACAACATGATGATTTGATATACATTGTGAAAGGATTCCTCTCACTGAGTTAATTAACACAGCCATCACCTCACATATTTACCTTTTTTTTTTGGTGAGAACATTTAAGCTAAATCATAGAAACAGAAAGTAGAAAAGTGGTTGCCAGGGGCTGGGGGGTGGGGAAAATAGGGAGAGGTCGGTAAAAGGGTACAAGTGTTCAGTTATAAGATGAGTAAGATCTGAGAATGTATAACATGGGGACTATAGTTGATAACGCTGTATTGTATAACCGAAATTTGCTAAGAGAGTAATTTAACTGTTTTTAGGAAACTGACTTTGCTGTCGATACCAACATCAACCACACGATGTCACCAATAACTACAGTACTGACTTAGAGCCTTGGGGAAGAACGTCAATGCGTGCATTTCCCCATAGGTTAAATTATTTTCTATATTGTTCACGAATTTTCTTTCCATCAAGCTAAAAACATTTAATCTTAATTTATTAATATATTATTTATTATTAGTTTACAACTGTAGTGTAGTTTCCAGAATTTACTCATTTCTAAGTTTATTTTTTAAAAATATTAATAATAAAATTTTAAAACACCCTTTCAAAAGATCCATTTGCTTATTAACCTTCACATATGTTATGGTGATATGATTTGGAGGGAGAGTAAGAATTAATCAAAGAATATGTATTGAACACTATTTATCATGTCCTACGGTGAGTTGCAGAAATAGACATATTTATAGAGCACACACACACACTCGCAAATACGTTGGCTGTAGTACACTCTAGTCCCAATCAATACTGCCTTCTAGAAATCTTTTCTTATGCGAAAGTTAGAAAGAATAGGATACTCTTGCCACTCAAAATTGTTCCAGTCATGTTTAATATTTATTACATAATTGTTCTTTTTGGCATAATACAAGATTAATTAAAATAAAATTTCACCTCTTGTCAGGAAGAAAAGCCAATCTTTCCCGTCTCCAATTCTTTTCAAGATGTATTCTGAATATACAAGGTTAAAAAAAATAAACATATTGTGATGGTAAGACCAACTTTTTTCCTTGAAATGGTTTATCATAATATTATGCTTAATTATGCAAATATACCGGAGGCTTTTTTATGGGTGCATCAGCCAAACTCAAATACATTAAAGATGACAAATACATATTCATTTACACATTCAGCACATATATGCCTGTATGCAGAATTCTATTAATTTAACAAATAATGGCATGTAATGATACATTAGAAAATGAAAAAGTGTGGAACAAAGCTATTTGACAAAAGCCTATGTAGAAATTCGCTTTATTAAAAACAACTCTAACTTCTAAGGAATTATATTTATTTTGTTGATTATTCTCTATATCATTCCCAAAAAGATTTCAAGGAAAGAAAGGATTTTAGTGTTATAAGACTGACATAGCTTTATTAGCCCCAAAATATCAACTGAAGTTTTCCATTATTGGAATGTCTATGCTGTTCCTTTTTTAGATATATAGGTAAAGGAGGGAGAACAAAAAACATGATCTTCATCAAACACTTTAATGAGATCAGATAAAAAATGGAACAAAAATTTCAAATGTTTTCAAATATTTGGCAGAGAAAACATATAGTTGAATTTTTTATTGAATATGCTGGATGTTTGGCTTTATTTATATACAACCAAAGAAAGAGAAATTTGCATTTGCATTATAGTTGTCAAAGAGTCATATTTGTGAAAAATGTAGTATATAGTTTTTTCTTCATAAGTTTCCTGAGGTATTTTAAAATTATTTTTAAACAAAAATGTCAAAATTTCTTCATTTTGTAGATCATTTTTGTGGTCTCCAGGTTGTTTCAAGGATGAATAGGGGCTCACAAAAACAGCACACACTTTACCTTTGAGGTAAGGTATCTGTGACTGGTCTTTATGATATTTCAATGCAGCACATCAAATTTATGAACTATCTTATCTCCAGAGACACCAGAAAGTACAACGTAAATAGCTATTACCTTTTTTTGTATGTAATAAACACTCTTGAATTGGCCTCACTTTTAAAATTGTCATCATAGTGAACTTTAGCAAAAAATAGCATTGACATTTCTCATAAACCTTGACTATGGCTAGACTATATACTTTAATAGGTACACTTTCCTAATGCCTTTGAATACAGTCCTTTTAACAACAACAACAACAATGAAAAAAAAATATATAAATCTCATATTTTTAAAAACTAAGTAAAATAAATATAAACTTTATAAGCTAAAGCTTGAAATGATGGCAAATATGTCATTGCATTCATTAATAAAATTAAGAAAAAATGGACCATAATAATAATAATTTCATCTTATTGTGGTACATTAAAAATTTTTTCCACTTGTGTGTGGAGACTGAAGTAGATTGATATATGCTTCATTCATATAATAACATCTCAATAGTTTATATCCATTCTAGGAACAACATCTTCAGCTAACAAAAACCTTAACATTGGTACATTCACTGTAATTCTCTAGCTGGGGGTATGTATCTCACGTGTTATTAGAAGAATATTTCTTGTAATGGGGACTTCTTTGAGGTTTATGGTTTTTAATATCTGATAAAAGATGAAGAATTTTTATAGCTGTAGAAATGTGACACTATAAGTATCCTAAGGAAACTGTAAATTATTTTAATTTAGATTTAAAAATATGATTTTAGATTTAGATTTTAAATGTTCATTCACTCTAAGTGAAAATGCTAATTCAAATCATTCTAACATTTTAAAGACTACTTTCCAGTTTATTTGTTTGGGAAAGAAGTGATTGCCACTCTCGTAGTCATATTTATTTTGCTAATTTTCATCATTATCAGGTGATGTCTGATAGATATCTCTATCCCCAATGTAATGACCTAAAAAAACTTACGATAATTTTGTTGGGTTTCTGTTTTCAGAAAATTTACATAAATACATGCTGCAGCCCAATATGGAAACAATACTTTTCACCTGAATCAAGTAGCTTTGGGGAGTGCTGTCCAGTGCTGAATTTTATTTTATTTTGTTTTGTTCAGCAAAACTGCACACTTTTAAAATGTGAAAGGTGGTATAAGAGTGGAATATTTGGACTCTATTTGGAGTATTGAGAGCAGGAAGAAATGGAAAACATTTAATGGAAATGATATGTTAGATTATTAAATAGGGGAATTTGTATGTTTAAATGACAGATTTACGGTTAATGAACACATAGAAAGCCTTCTGAGTTGTTAAAACCCTGGGTTGTGAAAATAAAATGACGCTAGGCTTAAAACTTCCACGACAAGTCATTTGACAGTTCTTGATGTTTGCTCTGTAATTGGTCAAGATGTGTTTTCTTTCATGGTGCTCCATTCCAAAGGAAGCACAGATATTTGCAATACATTTGAATAAAAGCACCCACTCACTCATTTCAGAGTATTGAAAATAGGGCTGTTTAGTCTTTACATTTCATGAGAGCTATGTTTTCCTTAAGACTGGCAGCAAAGTTTTAGGATAAGGGGAGGTTATGGCACTGAATTAAATTTGATATGTGTCATTGCTTTAGAAAAGATGGTACACGTCAAAACTATGTTTTCTGTGGAGACCCTTACCATCATTTCCCCCTACATTTATCATATTCCTGTTCCTGAGAGCCTAGACGTTGGAGAAATCTACTTTTCATTCCTTGCCATTGCCTGCTCTGACTTCTTCCCCTTTTTCCTGTCTTGGTTATGTGAGCTCAGTTATCAAGAGGAAATGTGAAGGGCCCATTCAATTTTGTTTCAGACTAATGTCTGCTTCATGTCCTTTAGAACCCCCCTAGGGACTTGAGTGTCTTCTCAAAGAGAGGGCACTCCTTGTCCCAAATGAGGCAGGTAAGCAACAGCTTTTGGAAAACCAAAATAACCCACAGACCATACTCGTTTAAGCAGAAGCTTCTGGGTTATTTTAGGTTCCCACCTAGGAAGATGATTCATATCAAGTGACAATATCAATACGGCTGCATTGCTGAAATACTAATGACTTCTCTGATTTAACTGGTGCTATTAGCCTTACATCTTACCCCACTTCCTCCAGTTAACTTAGGAAGGGGTCTTCAGAAGTGGTAAAGACATATAAAAGATGAAGATTTGGGGGAGGGGCAGATATAAAGAACCACTGTAGAAATATAAAACCATTGATAATAGTATAGACAAGATAATAAAACTAATACCAGTAATCAAACAATGGAAAATAACATAAACAATATGTTCTTAAAATATGACAAGAAATGCACAGGCAGTATCTCATAACCTCCCAACAGCTGTATGAAGCAGGATTATTTTGAGATTCTAACTTAAAAAGTTTAGATTTCATAAAGCCAGGAAAAGTTGAAGCAAAAGCATTTGATGAAAGGCATTAATGGAGAGAATATTTTGGCTAATGCATTTCCCTGGTCTTCAATTTTATCATTTCCTCACGCCCCCTTTCAACGTTTGAGGTGACAGGCGTTGGTGAAGGACAGAAGAGAAAGGGAGTAGATTTACCCCAGGTTGGGCACAATTTCACCCCCCTCAATAGATAACGAATACATAGATGACTACGGTCTTTTTCACTAATACTTTATCAGTGTCTGAGAGCAAGATTACGATGCATGAAGTATTTTTACAGAATCTTTTTAACAGAAAATTTTAGGATTGGAGATCATCAGAACATCTTATTCAAAGAGCACTTGTCACTAATCAAGGCAGTTTCATTTGAATTAGGCAATTCTGTTATTCGTGTAAGAGAATGTCATGAAGGAGACTGTGACTTATGCCTAAGTATAAAGTTTAAAACTGGGAGATCTCACTGACAGAATGTCTATTGGTCAATAACATACAGTCTGAGACATATTTTACCAACACACAAGCAGAAAATCTTAAATTAAAATGTACGAAAAGGAAGACGCTTTTTAAGGAAAGGTATGTTTTAAGATATTAAGACAAGTTTTTACATTCCACTTTTGGAAGAAACGTAAAGACAAATAATCTTCCTCTTGACTTCACATTCTCTAAATTTAACTGCTTAGAGGTTATGCGAGTGCCCACAAAGTAGAGTATCTTTAAAAATAAAAAATCATTGATCTCTAAGATACAGATTGCTTATGATAAAGTCTGATGCTGATGTTAGCCAGTTAAAATGAAAGCTAGGCAATAAACAGTGACCAAATTAATCATTTGTATGATTTTAATCAACATTCTGATTTTGATGTGGATATGTCTAAAAAATTCATTCTTCTCCTATCCAAGGTAGCTAAAGGCTAAACCAAAGAAAAAATAGTTAAGAGCAACCCATTGGTTCTCTCTGGCAATTCTCAAGCAGTAATGTTATTTGTACAAATTTGTGAATAAGTGGATTTTGCACAGGCAGCTCTCTTCTGAGTGCGTATATCGTGGTGCGTCTTTGCAAAGGGTGGGTGCTTTCAGCTGAGAGTTATCCTAATATCTGGTATTTATGTCATTAGGTCCTGAATACCAGATTCAAGTAACACAAAATAGGAACCAGCACTGAAAGAGATTTAACAATAAAACAGGAAATTTTAAAGAGATGCCTTACTTTCTTTTCATGTATATAAGTGCCCATTACATTGAAGATATATTCTTTGTGAGAGTCACCACTGCTTGAAGATGCCAATGAACCAATATTTACTCAACCCACGTGGAGAAGATGTAAGTAGAAAGATGTTCTGAATGTTTGCTGCCAATGAAAGAGCCACACTTTCTGTATGCCACCAATTCAAGTCTAAGCTCCTGGTATCTTTACACCCTTCAGAAAAAAATAAAATAAATAAAAGGCACTAGACCTGAGATTGAGATCCTTTAAATCTCCACCTTTAAGTGCTTTGTCTCATCCCATTTTTTTAATCTTCTTTTCATTTTTAAGTCCTCTTTTTGAATCCAAGTGGATGTGATTTTTTTTTAAAATGATATTTACATAAAAACTGTGTTCACATTCATTCTATCTATCGTCCACCAACTGGGGATATTTACTGACTACTAAAAGAATCATAGTCAACAATACAAAGTAATGACTACAGAAATGCAAAAGGGCAAGAAAACAGAGAAAACAAGATAGAGCAGTCAAAACAAGTTCAATTCTTTTCAGCAATATCCCCAAATGGGAGAAAATGGTGCTCTTGCAAGTTACAGCTATTTACGATTTGTGCAACACACAGAGAAGTAGTAATGTGGTAGATGCAAGAAAGGCGCATTGCAGGAGAAAATGGTTTTCTTGGAAAACAATTCTAATAAAGAGGCGCAGACATTCTCACTCTGAACATGAGGCATAAACACAAATTATTATGCTTCATTTGCTTTTGCTCTAAGTTAACGAATTGTGGCTAACTTCATAGCCCTACACCTATTATATAGCACAATAATAATCTTTGCAAAGACACTATGAAGGAGAGGGATAGATGTTAGGATGCTGACTTTACAGAGACTCAGAGGGGCTAACACTCTGGCCTAAGGTAACATGGCCAGAGGCAGGTGATGCTAGCAATTGAGCCCAGGTTTTCTGATTTGTAGTTTAGAATCCTTTGTATTTTATTGTATAGTACATTACGTATTGCAGCTTGATGGTCTGTGTTGATTAGAAGAGGAGAAATGAGAAATCGGAATCTTAAAGTCTGCAGTGGCTATTCTCTATTTGCCTACTAGATCCACTCTCTGCTTTTCTTTGCCTTGCTTTGGGCCTGAGGAGGCTGGCATTTATGAACTATATCACCAGTCTTTCTTGCTTTCTGGCTTCTCATAGTATTCAGCCATTGGGAGGCACTCACTTCCACTCCCGCTGTACTTTGGCACAGCTCTGACAGTGTCTACCTATTCCTTCTAAGACTGTCCCTCTAATACTATTACTTTTCTCAAATATGTCCCCTTCCCATACCCACAAGGATCTAGCTCTAGCTCACAGCAGACTCCCCCAGGGGCACCACCACTTTCTCTTTCGCCAGTTCTAAGTGCCTCTGCATCCCTGGCTGGTTTCCTTAACCTTGCCCATACCTGTGTATGTACACTGTCCCTTCAATATGAGTCTCTTCAAGACACATCACTGTCAAAAATGAACAACTTAAATCTAATCATGAGGAAATATCAGACAAAACCAAACTGAGGAAACTTCTACGAAATAACTGGCCTTTGCACTTTAAAATGTCAATGCCATGAAAGAACAAAGCAGACTGAGGAAATATTCCAGATTAAAGGAGACTAAAGAGACACGATAACTAAATGCAATGTGTGATCTTGGATAGGACTCCAGACAAGATTTTTATTTTTTGCTCTAAAGAACATTATTGGGAAAATAAGTGAAATATAAATAAGGTCTATGCAATAGGTAATGATAATATATCATTGCTAATTTCTTGATTTTGATTATTACATTGTGGTTATAGGAGATAATGTCCTTATGGTTAGGAAATGCACATTGAAATACTTAGGGATGTAAAGGAACATCATGTTTTCACCTGAATTTCAAATGAAACCGAAAAAATTAATAATATTTATATATTATATATATATGTAGAGAGATAGAAAGAAAGAGAGAGAAGAAGAATGAGAAAGCAATAGTAATAAAGTGTTAACAATTGGGAAATTTGGGTGAAATGTACATAAGAGTATTTTGTACTATTTTTGCAACTTTTCTGTAAATTGGAAATTTTTCCAAAACAAAAAAAATTTTAAAAGATTTTTCAAAAATTTTGAATGTGCTGTCTCATTCCTGCCAGGACCCTCACTGACAAAGATTCTAATCTCCATGCTAACTGCTGTCTACTAAACAATGGTGATCCCACCATTCAACCCTTTCACTGCTTTGGAGCCACATAAGCCATCGTGGTGAAGGACTGGGGAGAAGAAAAGATGGCCACCTAGCCCATCAGGTCTCAGAGGGGGTAAACCAGGGAAGAGCCTGAGGTGCCTGCCAAAGCCTTCAGAGCCTTAGCTCTGCTCCTAGATGGGATTCACAAACAAATGCAAATTTATAAATTTCTTGATATTTTTGTATAAAATGTACATGTATGCCATGTATTACATACATAAAATGTGTTCATACATGCACACACAGGCACACACAAACATACTGAGGAGTTTGCGGGGGTCACTGTATGTGATGTATATGATGAAGTCTTTGACTTAAATTCCTGCTCCATTGGATCTAACTTTGAGATCCCAAGAGTAATATTTTAGCATATCCTTATAGATAAGATAGGGAGTCACACCTAACATAATTGGGTGTACAACAGGGTAGCAGATTCGAAAATGTAGCACATTTGGATATTGAATATTTCACTGGCTCAAGGATAGAACAGTCAAGATTACTAGTGATTTGGAAGATACCACCTTAACCAAATGATCCAGGTAAATACCATCAGTAATACGACACATGGGCATCATGCACCAGCCTCTGATATAATTAATGTGTTAAAAAGGACACAACATCACTTTTATAGTATTCTGGCCAAAAATGCATTATCATCAATCTCTTCAAGAGAAAACATCAGACAAACCCAAATCAAGTTGAGTGACATCCCACATAATACCCGACCAGCAGTCATCAAAAGTGTTAAGGTCACGAAAGACAAGAAAGACTGAGACTCTCATATATTAGAGAGGAAGGAACATCTACGAAATGAAATGCAGAATTCTGGCATGGATCCTGGAAGAGAAAAAGGACATTAGAGGACAAACTGGTGAAATCTGAATAAGGTCTATAATGTAGTTAATAGTATTGTTAATTTCCTAGTTTTGATCATAGTACTGTGGTTACATAAATTGTAAGCATTAGAGGCAGTTGGGTAAAGGTTGTCTGTGAACTCTCTGTATGATTTTTGAACCCTTCTCTAAGTCTAAAATTATTTCAAAACAGAAAATAAAATATTACCAGGAATTCATTCTTCCTAATAAAACTATTGCAATTATATCATGAATGTTTCCAATTTTGTGCATAAACGTGGCACATTAAGTCCTGGTTGTTTTATACCAGACACAAAAGGTTTCAAATTTTAAACTTGTATTCATTTATCTGTTACTTATAGACAGATGTCAAAGCATGATTCTATAGTCTCATAGTATTTACGCAAAAATAATTTACTTTGAGTATCTTTGAAGGGAATGTGCTACTTTATTCACTATTTCCTCTGATATTTCAATCCTCTTTTTGATTGCCATTTGGGACAAGAACTAGAGAAACATACAATTGTGGGAGGGGTAACTTGAACAAAAATAGTCCGTTCCTCACATTTCTAGAAAAGAGTCAATGAAGGCATTCCAGGATGCTGGAGATTTCCACTGCTGCCATTTGATTCTCATATTTCTTCTTCTGGTTCCATCCCATTGGGAATATGTAGAAGAGCATGGCTTATTCTCTCTCATAAGATTGAAAAGGAAGTTGCACGTATTGGAAGCAATATCATCTCTAATTTGAATCAGGGGCTAGGAAATAACAGCTTCTTATCTACCCCACAGATTGAAAGCTAAGACCACTGCCTATAGACTATATTTCAGACCTAATCCTGAGAACAGATGTATTTTCAGATAGCATCTTGGCAAACAGTGTATATTTCCATGGCTCTGAGAGGATCACGTAAGGAAACTGAAGCCCATATGAATGTAGGAAAGAACCATTTACGTGTCTTACTTTTGACTTTTAGTGGGGCAAGTAATTTTGGAATTATAGGTGAGTTGTGGTAATCATTGATACCATCTTATCAATACTGAAAGACGTTTAGGTTAAATTCACATATTATTGATAAATTTCAAAAGGATGACCAAGATCTTTTGAATCTGCTTTAAGATTTAACCCAACAACCTTAAACCTCTCTTTGGAAAGATCTCAAATGTTTTTACCAAAGCTAAAAACTTATGAGAATATATCTATTTTCTTAGATCTATGAATAAGAACCCTAATCATACTTTTTCCCTGATATTTTCAGTTCAATAAGCTGCTTTAGAGTTGGAGGTGATCAGGGCATAGCAATTGTTAATACAGAGAGCCACAGTGCTCTTTGACATGCTTTGTGTAGAATAACATTCTTACATTGCTAGAGAATTGAAGAGATTGTGCCACAATGTGCCTTACACCCTACCTGGATTCTGAGTGCTTTCATTACACCACACTCACAAGCACACAATAGATTAAAAATATCTTGCACTTGAATTTGTGACCTGCAATTTGAACTTTGTAGACTAGCCTGTAAGGGAAATAGCCAAAGGATGCTTCTAGAGATAGATTCTTACTCTTAAATGACACGTTGTATGAGAACCATGAGGTTCTCACATGTCACTGAAGAATAATGAATAGAAGTGGATGAACTATACATGAAACAAATGCTCCAATTCTCTTAACATTTTCCAGATACCTTTGCTATAGTTTTTTGAGACACATGAATGTCAAGCAAGAGTCACTCCATATGACTAGTCAATATTAATACATTCCAATTAGATTTTGTGAATGGTTTGCAGGGTGGTTGTATGACATTCACATGGAATTCATAAAATCTTTCCTTAGTGTCCCTGCTTTAAAGATCCTGAGAGTCCAACTCAGCCACTTTCTGTACGACCTTGAACAATGCCTTTAAAAGAAGCAGACCTTGGTTTCCTATGAACAAGATAGGGTAACAATATCACATCTACTTTATGGAAATGTTATGAATATTTCAATATTGCTATCAAGGTGAATTCCTCTCTTCGGTGAGAAGATGTCATAGAAAACCAGAATATTACTATTATTATCCCATCTAGCCTGAGTGAACTTTAAAGCCCAAAGGTCCTGTCTCTATGTATAAACCTCCAGTCTGAAAGATCTAAATTTGTTTTTAAATTTCATCAACTTTCTAGCTCTGTCAATAATGTGCAAAGTCAAAGGTGAAACTCTGGCTATGTTAAAAAGAAAAAGTCACTCATAACGAGAAAAACAGGCAAGGAAAGATGGGGGCCGAGGATACTGGGAATGGGTTTCACGGGCCATAAACAGGGGGCTTGCCATCTAGTAACTCCGTATAATGCCAGCCTCATTTTCACATCTGGCAGGAGCAGCTCTGATGTGTCTGCCTTCCCATTAATTTCTGCACCTTGGAGCTGGGGAGCCAATGTCTGAAGACTTAGTCTACCTCTTTCAGGGTTTTAGAAGCCACTGCTTGGCATTCTGGTATAGAATGTAAATAAAATGACTTGTTCACAAGATGCAAAGATACAAGGAAATATGATTTAGAGAGATCCTGTGCCTTGGATTTTTCAACATAGTAGTAATTTCATATATTCTGCCTCACTAGCTCGTGGTGGTTATCAAATCCTATGCACTGAGTTTAGAAAATACAGCTACCAAATATGGCATTTTAAAGTTGATAATCATGCTTCAAATACAAGAGACTGAAGTCTTAATTAAACGGTCAGTCACACTCTTCCTAGAATTTTCTTTTCATAATTGTTGCTAACAATGACCACGTACATGTGTCTGCTTTTAATAAAGCCTCTCCAAGGGGCATTTTTATTGTAGCAGACAAGTGCTCAGATCCTTTCTACAGCTCAAGTCCCAGGAGAACCTGCAAGTAACCTGTCTTGGGGCTTATGTAGAACTACATTACAACACAAACTTGAACGGCTGCTGAAGAGAAGTGGGGCTTCCAGAGTCTAGTTATTTCCCCTTCTATTTCTTCTCAGCACTATGTTCTTACCTTTCTCACACTGTATTGCCATAATATTTACAGTTTATCTCCCCCAGTAGACTGGGAACCCTGAAAGTCAGGTCCTCTGCTCCATTCGCTCCATAATAGGGTGTGCTGAGTGAATATATGAATGCAGTTTTCCAAAAAAAAGTGGATCTTCTGGGGGCCGGCCCAGTGGCATAGTGGTTAAGTTCACACGCTCTGCTTTGGTGGCCCAGGGTTCAGAGTTCAGATCCTGGGCACGGACTTACGCACCCTTTGTCAAGCCATGCTGTGGCAGGCGTCCCACGTACAAAGTGGAGGAAGATGGGCATGGATGTTAGCCCAGGGCCAATCTTCCTCAGCAAAAAAAAAAAAGTGGATCTTCTGTTCATTAGAGTTCTATTTTTTTTTTAAGTCAACATATGTATCTGTTTAAACATAGTCTTAAAGTGGGAATGAGAGTAAAAGTAAAAAGGTGGAGAAAGAGGGAAAGCTGACAGAGGTGATGGACATATCTCAAAGAGGTGCCAATCCAAGGACAGCAGAGTCTCCGTGCTGAATAATAGCACTCCCCAGCTCTGACAGCCACCCCCTCCTGTGTAGGATCAATTGAATATCCTTTCAATCCACAGGCACACAAGCTGGATGCAGCTCCCTGAGGAGCAGCTGCAAAAGGAAAGGTAGCTTTGTGGGATGTTATAACTTCAATGGAATATAACACTAATCAAGATGTCCACATTATATGGAAAATAATGTTTAGTTTTAAAAAATAGTATTTATGTAAATATTAATGAAAATCTATGCTCCTCAATAAGACAATAGAAGCATATGTGACCATCTGCCAACAATGGTTTGCTCTGGAGGGTGGAATTATTATAGCTCATTTTTATTTTCTTCTTGTTTTAATATTTTTAAATTAACTTTAAAGTTAATTTTAAGTTCTACAAACTTAAAGTTTATAGAAAAATACAACAGGAACCAATAAATGTTCCTAACATGAGCAACGTGAAGGAAATCAAATATGGTGTTTTCTCTTTAAGAAATCAAAACAAAAACTAAAAAAAAGGAAGAAGGCAGAATTCCGGTCTTTTTGTATACCGAGGAGGCTACTTGAGTTGTGAGGGATGTCACAGAAAGTTCTCTGCCATTCCCATAATTAAGAACAAAGTTCTGGAAGGCTGTCTTAACAATGGTAGTGGGATTTTTTTGGTCAAGGCACAATCCTATCCTTAGTTCAAATCACATAGATAGGTGTAGTCACATATCTGAACACATTAGTGTGTATTAGGTGGGATGTTTACAACTGCAAGTCACAGAAACCGTGACTCAAATTGGCTGACAAGATTTAAAAAAAATATTGGCACTTAAAACATCCAGAGGCAAGACAAGTTCAAGGCACAATTCCATTAGCGTTCTGGCTGTTCTCCTGCCCTCCTCTGCCTGTAAAGCTTCGTCCTCAAGTTGGCTTCTGCATCGTGTCAAGATGGCTGTCAGCAGCAGCTGGGGCCACCTGCCTCCTTATACAGGTCTCGGGAAGGGCAAGAGAACGTCTCCCTAAAGTATAGGCTAAAAGTCCTTCGTCAGTTTATTTGGGCCAATAATGACGTTAGAGAATGCCCTGCGATGATTGGCTTAAGCCTGGTTTCCAGGACCAATCCCAGGCAAGGGGGAGGGGGTACCTTGATTGATTTAGACTCCGCATGGGAACAGGATCAACTGTGCCTGAGTCTTACACTATATGGGGAATGAGTGTGTTCCTGGAAAAAAACGGTAGGGGTTTGGGTGGGGTGGAGTTCTAATAAATAGAAGAAAAGGGGCAATAAATACTGGGTAGGCAAGGAACAGTATCTACTACATGGTAGTATAGTCATAGTGGGAAAAAAATCATCAAGATGAGTCAGGACACCCAGAATCTATTCCAGGGGTTGGCATTAACAAACCCTTTGACTGTGAAGAAAGTTGCACAATTTCTGGGTTTCAGCTATTGTAGCAATAGCAAGCTGATGTAAAGAAAATTCCATGGCTCCGTTCAGCTCCCTTATCAGATTGTTACTCATTTCCTCCCTCCCCGATCCTGGCCGCCTGCTCCCCAGCACACAAAGAGCCCACTACAGCATATAGGTAAATACTTTTAAAGGAATGACTTTCCTGGTCATTTTTTTTCCCATTTATCTCATGGCAGATCAGCCAATTGCTATGACCCAGCAAAGCAAAACAGAGTGTGGTGCAATTATCTAGGAAATATAAGACCATCTATGCCATCAGATAATGCAAGGAAGGGTGGGCTTTGTTTCCTGAACAACCTGCCTCGTCGCTGTGGATGGTCCCCAAATCCTCAGATAAATGGATAGGCCTCCACTTCTCTTTGGCTGCCTAACTCCAGCTCTTTGTAAATTAGGATCAAACTCTTCGCTATAGAGATAAGATCATTTATGCAACATTTTAAAAGCAAAGGTTCCTTTTGAAAGGCTCATTTTACTCTTTTAGTGTCATATGACACTTTTTCACTATCCCAGAGGGTCCTAAGACCTACAGCAGAGGCCCTTGTGTTTCTACAATAGCATATATCAATAAGTAAAGATATAAATAAACTGAATTCATATAATGCTTCTGTTTTCCCACAAATAGTTTCAGAAACTTACAAAAATCATTTCAATGAAAAGCCTTCACTATGATGGCTAGACATATACATTTAAATTCCTGATAATAATTATTTTATATCTGTATAAAAATTACAACGGCAGAAAGTAACAAGACCACCAATTTGTAATGGAAAACTTAATCTCAGTGAAAGTGAACTAAAAACTTGCAAATACATGCAAATAAAGAGCCGTTGAAATTTTATGACTCAACTAATAAAAAAAAATCACTAAATACATTTTAAAAAAAGGAAACTACTTAAATTGTGGAATCAGCTGTAAGAGCTTGAGAGGTGACTTCTCTGAGAAATTTCTGCTGGGCTTACAGATGCTAATACCTTCTTATTTTCCCACGCTGACATCATATGCAAACTACCATGTCAAGAACGCATTTGCAGAATACATAAGTAGTGGAATGAAACATTATTAGTTCTTATTTGCAGCTGCTGCCAACCCCAGAGCCCAAGCTCTAATTGGAATAACAGTGAATTTAAAAGCAGTGGACACTCCAGGATCTGAATAACATACACGGAGCTGCCATCCAAGACCTACATGCTTTCAAAATGCATACTTCTGAAAACTCAAAAGTTAAATAAACCCCCATGTTTTATGACTTGACAAATGCAGAGTTTTAAAGATACTTTCACAGTTGTGAGTCCAAGTCTTTGCTAAATTATGTGTGGATCGGTTTGAGCAATAATAGATTTAAAATGGAAACGTACCACATACTTATATTTATCAAGGTTTTATTTCTCTTCGATCAAAAGTAATTTTTAAAAAGCTGTTGGTTTCTGGATTCTTCTCCATCGCAATGAGCAAGCTCCCACTTTGAATGTCTCCTGATTACTCGCTGCTTCTCAGGCTAATAAAAGCCGCTAAATCACTGCTAGGACAAAGGTCCCCACTGTGGTGCATGAAAAAGAAGATTTACAGTCATATGCTATGCTGAACAGCCTTGTCAGGGCAACACAGCGCCCTACATCTGTGACAGGCTAAAACGAACCGCACGCCAGATCTGATTTCAAACTTACATAACAGGCCAGCCGGGCTGTAGCCTCCGTGCTTGGGAGAATAAACTGGATTGGGAAGGGGCCATGAGAGAGGACAAGTGGGGGCCACGCTCTACAATTCTCGCGTGCCTAGTTTTAATGACTGATTTCCTCAGATAGCTAATTCCCAATGTTGATTTTGCTTCTTTGCCCATTTTTCTCTCTCACTCCTTCTTTGCTCACCTTTTGTGCACACAGATGCACTTGCAATCACACTGGCCAGACACACCACCCAACCGTTGGGGTAACTGTATCGGATTTGGCTATATTAACAGCTATGGAAAGGAGATGCCAGCTGAAGTTCTAGGATGACAAGATCTCTTTTTAGTGGGGACTGAATTCGTAATACCATCTTACTAGCAAAGAAAGCAGGGGATACACTGCGATGGCCTGGTGCTACCAAATAGTCACCGGTCATTTGAATTTTCAGGCTAGTATTTCAACCATCTTTCCACTTCCACCAGGACCTTTGTATTAATTCATTCCTCAACAAACAAACAAACAGAAAGCTTGTATTGAAGCTATAATCAGATAAACGCTTGTGAAAATAGATAGTGGACCTCTATTTTTTTTTTAAGTTATTCAAATTGCATCTGGAAGAGGCTGGACTTTGGGTAGCTCTACGCTCCCTTCTAAGGTTTAGCTGTGCCTAAACAGGCTGGCTCTGCCTGCTTATTATTTATGCAGCTTCCAAACAACAAACTCCTGCAACTGTCCAAAAAGAAATGAAAGATCCCGGGTGTTTCCGTGAAGCATACCTTTCCCTGATGGAGGATAGCAGGACGCAGACAAAAAGCCATGGAGATTGGGCCTAACCTGGGCTTCTTGGGTTGCAATTGCAGAGAAAGGAAGGAAGTCCAGTTCAAGATGCAAATACACTGCACCAGGCGTCAGGAGGTCCAGGTTCTAGTCCCGGTTTAGATGCTAACAAGCTGGGTCATCTCGAGCAAATCGCTTTATTCCTCTGGTCCTCAGCTGCCTCATCTGTGCAATAGAGTTTGAACTAGATCAGCGGTTCTCAAACTTAAGCGTAGGTCAAGATCGACTCCCTACAGGTTTGTTAAAGCACAAATTGTTGGGTCTCCTTGCCAAGGTTTCTGATTCAGTAGGTCTGGGGTGGGGCCTGGGAATTCGAATTTCTAACAAGTTCCCAGATGATGCTGATGCTGTGGGTCAGAGAACCACTCACTGAAAACTATTGAACTAGATGATTTCCAAAGGATCTGTGAGTTCTAAAGTGCTATACATCATTTCGTGTTAACTCTAGACTGTTGTATATTGTTTATGTCTGGGCCGAGAGAACTGAGGAGTGGCCATAACTCAGCCTCCTGTAGCTTTAGTAGAAAATCACAAGATTCCAGTTTTCTTTGAAGTCATTTGCTTGATAATTAAAGCAGAGGTGATGATAACAAGTGTCTACTTGAAAGAACAAAATGATTTTTTCTTTTAAATTGGCAATCTATCAATAAATAGCTGTACAAATTGACCTACAGAAACATAGTTGGAAATTCATGATAATAGACTGTGCTCTCTCTATAGATCTGTTTATTTCTTGGATTTAAAATCGTGTTTGTTACAGACATTTCAGCATAGTGATTATAGTAAATAATACTGTATTATACACTTGAAAGTTGCTAAGGGATTAGATCTTAAATGTTCTCACCATAAAAATGAAATAGTATTTATGTGATGTGATGCAGGTATTAGCTAATGCTATGGTGGTCATCATTTTGCAATATATAAGTGTATCAAATCAACACATTGTACACCTTAAACTTGCACAATGTTTATAAATGATATAAATCAATTATATCAATAAAGCTGGAAAAAATAGTAAAATAATAAACTAAAGGATGTTTTTTACACAAATTCATCTCACTGTTGAATGCAACTCTAGTTCTTGGCAAATAAGTGCTGGTCTGTGTAGTCCCTGGCAAATCATGTGATGTTATTTCTGGTTCTAGTTCTGTTATTGACAAAATGTGACCATAGAGAAGTCTTTTCACTACTCTGGGTCTCAAAATTCTTATCTGTAAAATGAGACCATTCTTGTCTAGAATTAATATTTGTTTATGATTCTGGATTTCCAAATATGTAAGTACATGAAATGTAGATCTGTTTCAGAACCAAAATATAAATGAAGAAAGAGACAAACTACGTAAGTCCCATCTGGTAGCTCTAGATTCAGGGAAAAAAAATAATTGTTTAAACCACTTTGTCTCACCAGGACTACCCAAAATTGGTCTTCCTGCTTCTGCTTCTGCTCCCGATCCCTCTGTGTAAAATTCTCCAATGGCTTCTTGTTGCTCTCAGAATAAAATCCAAATTTTGTATTAAGATTCCTACCCTTCTCCAATCCCATCTGCTCTGGATAGTCTTCCCATGGCTTCCTAAACTCTACAGTCACCTTCTTTTTGATCCTTGCACATGCCATGCTGGTTTCCTCCTTAGAGCCTTTGCACCAACAGCACCTTCTGTCTGAAATGCTCTCTGGGCTGAGTCCTTCCTTTGATTCAGATCTTCAGAGAGATCTTCCATGACTGCCCAATCACTTTGTATTCCTTCATCCTATGTCAACTGTATAGAACTTGTTATTGGCTATTTTTCTTGTTCGATATTTATATCTTCATTATCTGTGTCTGCACCCATATCCTCTTGAAAATGTCAGTTCTGTGATGGCAGGAATCTTCTCTGTATTGATCACTTTATCCTTAAAGCCTAGCAGAGTGCATGGTGCATGATATATGCTCAGTATACTCATTTGTTGAATGAATGATTGAATAAATAATACAGTCATGTGCCACATAATGACATTTTGGTCAATTACAGACTGCATATACGATGGTAGTCCCATAAGATTAGTACCATATAGCCTAGGTGTGTAGTAGGCTATATCATCTAGGTTTATGTACGTACGCTCTGTGATGTTCGAACAATGACAAAATCGCCTGATGACACATTTCTCAGAACGTATCCCTGTCCTTAAGCAATGCTTGACTGTGTTATAAACATGGCATGGGAGAAATCCTTTTGCTCCACATAGAAACACGAACCTACATCAAACTAGCTAAATACTTATATTGTGCATGCTGCATGGTAGGCACTTTTCTAAGTGCTTTTTTATTAATATAGTAACATTTACTTCTCATAACAAACTTAAGATGTAGTACCATCGTCATATTTCACATTTTACAAATGAGGAAATTGAAGCTCAGAGAAGTTAATTGACTTGCTCAAAGTCAGAAAGCCATTAGGTACATGGTCAGGATTCAAACTGAGGTTGGCTGTTTTCAGAATATGTACTCTTAACCATTATGTTCCGGATGGTAAGATGAGGCTCTTAAGATAAGTCGCTCCCACCCAAAAAAATCTATGCTAAATGACTACCCCATTTATGTTTAATCACTTCCATTGATGAGATTCTCACTATTTCAGAATCAGCCCATTTCATATACTGAAAGTGCTGATAAGAAGTTCTCCCTTATTCTGTGACTCCAAATTTCTCCCAGTGTTTCCTCCATCCCTTGGTCCTGGTTCTACTCCTTGAGGCCTATAGAACAAGTTAATTCCTCTTCCATGTGACAACCCTTCAAAGTTTGGAAGCTACTTAGCATTGCCTCCCGAATCTTTTCTTCTTGAATCTAACCATCTGTTCCTTCAGTGGCCTCTTGCATTGTAAAACTTAAGCCTCTTACTATGCTGGTTGCTCTCCTAGTCTGTATCTTCTAAAATTTTGGTCCCAACATTGAATACAGTATTTCCCTTATGGTCTGATCAACACAAAAGAGCAGACAAATTTTTTCCATCATTATTGATAATACAATTCTATTAACGAATGTTATTAATAGAAATTATAAATGGAGATTAACAGAAAAAATAACTTCATTGATAGTCAAACCACTTACTGATTCCAACTTTTATTTGAAAAATTTAAGTCACTTGAAATTTCTGTTTTGTAATGTGGCAAAATTGTCTTTTCTTTAATTGTATAACTTTGTGTTAAGATTATACTTCTATTTTTAAATAAAATTAATTTCTCAAGCAAGTTAATCGGTTGAAAAATGGCAGCTCTGACAAGATTTCCTCCTCTAAAATAGTGTTACCTCAAACTGTGGGTCACTATCTATCAATGGGTTGTAAAATCTTTTTAACGGATCACATGTTTCTTCGTCTTAAATTAAAAAAAAAAATATTTATTATGGAGAATGTCAAACACATAGAAAAGTGGACAAAAATAGCATAATGAACCAGCACGTGTACCTCACCCGGCTTCCACAATGATCAAGTTATGGCCAATCTTATCTCATCTATACCTCACCTACTCCCTCTCCTCCTGAAATACTGTGAAACGAATTCCATGCAACATATCATTTCATCTAAAAATAAGAAAATATAAGCAGTCTTTATTTATATAACTACAACATTATTATCACATCTAAAAATAAATTCCTTAGTGTTATCACATGTTTACTCATTATTCAAATTTCCAATGTTCTTATAGATATCTAATTTGTTTATACAACCAACATTTTAAAAAATTGAAAATAAGTAGAGTACAGCACACAGAGTAAGGGTAAGCACTATTTTATGACACTTTAGTTAAATTTATGTCCATAGTTTGTGTGTATGTGTATGTGTATATGTGTACCAGGTCATGAGGAAAATTTTTCAACAGTGAGTCCTAGTCGAAAAAGTTTAAAAAACCAGCTCTAGGTGTATAGCAACACTATGTACCAATATACTAAAATCTCTTACTGAGTGTAGTTCTGACACATGCTTACCTTCCTCCTGGTGGAGTTGACATAATGAGCTCTGCCATTCACTCACTTTGTGGACAAATCGCTCCACATCTCCAAGCCTCAGTTACCTCATATGGAAAATGAGTGGGTGGAACTAGCTCAAGTTTTCCGGATTGTGATGCTCAGAACACTGGATCCACTGGGTGTGGTATAAAGGTTTGGAAAATGCCTTATACCATATCCTCAACTTGAAGATTCATAATGCATATGAGCATTTAAGAAGACTCACAAAGAATAGAATTCCTTTTAACATTTTTTTATCCAGGACTTTTTTTGTTTCATAACATTAATCAACATCCCTGATTGATCTCAGTAAAGCCCCTTCCAGTTCTAATGTTCTATATAATTCTGTGGTCTAACATTACGTGAAACTGAAGAGTTAATGTTCTTATATTAGAATGGCATTGCTTTCACTGGAGAAAGATATCTTGTGAAGAAAATCAAATGCATAGCCCTGAACCTGGTGGTGAGATTTATACCTCAAAGAGACAATTGCTTTCTTCCAGAGTGGCACCATGGATTATCCTGTGGATTGAGACAGTAATCAGGGCTTGAGGACATCCCACTGATGGTGATGGTCGCTGTGTGCCCTGGAGCATCCAGCCAGACAGGCTGCTCACATTGCATGCTCTCGCTGCTTGATGAGTTTGCTGCTAACCCCGATTGTCCTGCTTCCTCCAGAGTTTGTTTTGTAACCACTCTATCTGGTTTATTGCATCCAGGCTGGCGTGTTTGCCTGCTCTGGCTTCCCAGAGATTCCATTTTGGAAACAGTTTTTTAATATGACCTTAACAGAATTTTATCCTCCTGGGCTACAACTGGGCCATCCCTTGGCCACTCTCTGCAGGACAAGGAACAGAAAAAGAGAGAAAGTTTTATTTTAAACGTATTTTGAATAACAACTAGCTCTGTGCTTGAAAAGTCTTTGGTAGTTCTATCAAATCAATTAAAAATATTCCTGTTGTGAAAAGTACTCCACAATAAACTTTTGAAAATCAAACAAATGGTAACCACTATCATTTTTTTTCAGGACAAACTTTTTGTGCTGCAATTACACTGAGAGATTTTTATATACACTATGAATATGCCTCAGATTAAATCAAACTAAATTATCTACTCTAAGTCTCTAATTATATTGCATAATTTTAGATGCTTAAATTTTCAATAATATGAAAATAAATTTAATTTTCTCAGTGGACATGCTTTATCTCTAGATCAGTGCTGTCTAATAGAATATAATGTAAGCCTTGCACGTAATTTAAAATTTTCTAGTAGCCTCATTAAAAAAAAAAGTAAAAAGAAACACGAAATGTTAATAACACATTTTAGTTAACCCAATACATCCAAAATATTATCATTTTAATATACAAGCAATATGAAAATTATCAATAAGATATATTACATTTTTTTGTAGTTAGTCTTCAAAATCCATTGTGCATTTTATGCTTGTGGAACTTGTCAACTTGGACTAGCCACATTCAACTGCTCAACGGCCACATGCTTAGTGGCTGTGATGTGGGACAATGAAGCCCTAAATGTTCATAGAAGAGATAATGTCCAACAGATATTTGTCATGTGGGCTGCCCTTTAGATTTTCCTGTTTTTGACCAGCATATGGGACTGACCTGACAATTGCTTTCTTCCAGAGCAGCTATATAAGAAGAGCAGAGAAAACTTTTTGTAAGTGACATCCTTTTCTGTCGACTGGACTGTCAAGTGGTAATTGAAAGGTAGACGGGACCAAAGCTAGCACTGTCCAACTACGAAGAAGTTGCAGAGAGCTGGAAATAAAAACTGCTTCTCTTCCCTCGGAAACTAACAGGAAAGTAGTTCTCAACTCTGGCTAGGCTACACGACCACTCGTGGAGCTTTCAACTTACGGCTACCCACGCCCCACGCCTGATCTGATGAATGAGAATTTCTGGAGATAGAGTTCAGGTGATCCTGATCTGTAGTCAAAGTTAATAACTGCTTATCATAGTCAGGGCTGGAAAAGGGTATATTTCTCAAAGAGTGCGTTCTGTTCCTGACTATCATCTAGACGGATATTTGGAAGTGACTTTTCTTTCATTGTATTTTAAAAGCAGAGATTGGCTTTTTTCTACTTGAATTGAAAAAATATCCTAGATTAAAAACGAATTCCACTTTTAAAACATAAAATGAATTAACAGTGGGAAGATATAAAACATTTCAAAATATTTAAGGAAATATTGATAACCGTGCTTTTTGAATTGATGTTTAGACAATAAATTGATGAAATTACTCAGCATGGGCAGAAAAAAGGAATTAGAAATAACACACAATCCTCAAAGTGGTATGATGAGACAAGTAGCCTCAAAGGATGTGGATGAGAATGTGAACAGGCACAACTTTCACAGAAAATAATTTAACAGTAGATTTCAAAAGTCTTTAAATATTGTTACCATTTGGTCTAGTAGTCCCATTTTGATGTGGTCAAAGATTTAAATAAAGGGTTTGAAATTTAAATAAAGGACTAGAATAATGTTATTTATAATAGATTTTATTTGAAAGAATAGAAATATCCAATAATGCAATTATTAAACAAATATGATATATCCATAATCCATATTATGGAGGATGATGCAAGTTTATGAAAAATAGCTAAGATCATGGAAAAATCCTTAGCAAATTTTAAACGGAAAAGTAGGATAGTAAGTAGGATACTAAATTTGTTCACAGTATGATCTCATATATGAAAAACAAAAGTATATATTTATATATATGCAGAAAAAAGAAGGCTGGCAGAAAATTCACCGATGTATTTCAAAGTGTTCAGTAATTTTTGTTATTTTTTTCTGTACATGTTTCTGCATTGTCCACATTCTCTGGAAAGAGTAGTTATTATTTTTGAAGCTCACATTGCTTTCAGGATATCTGCCTTGTGCCATCCAGGGAGCAGGAGACCACAATGCAGTGGTGGCCCCTGGAGTTGTGCAGTGTGCCGTTTGTGTAGCTGTAAGCGGCAGCTCAGATTATGTCGTAAATCCACTTATTCTAAAAAAGTAAATTGCAGAATAAGAAGCACTAAAAAGAATTAATCTGGACAAAAAGTACTGAATTCCATGGGATAAAGAAAATCTTCTCTAACCAGAAAACTCATTTCCAGTATATGGTTTGTCCCTGTGTTGTCTTGGAATTACATATTTTTTACACTTCTCAGCCAACAGAAACTGCTGTTTCAGAGAAGCTGACGTTGTGAAAATACTTTCTAAGTATAAACAACAAAACTAATTTGTTATTACAATAAAGTTAATACTATTTAATGCAAAAAGTAATGTCTTGGAGTAGAGAAGGTGATCATAAGAAAAGTCACAACAATGACAGCTAACTCACACATATTAGCTGATCTGCCCCCTTCCCTCACCCTCTCCACCATGGTCATCCCATTATTGGTAATGCTATTGCCCTGGGTGCTCATGCTAAAAAAATAGGAAGCCGTCCTTGCCTCATCCCTCACACCCTACATTCAATCCATCAGCAACTCTCTTGGTGCTTTCTTTCAAAAGTGTATTGAAAACTCAACATTAAAAAAAAAATTCAACCATTTTCAGAGCTACATTTTTGGTCCAAGTCACTCTACTCTGTAGCCAGGATTATTGCAGTAGCCTGATAGCTGGTCCCTCTGCTTCCTTACTTGCCTCCTTTCAGTCTTTTCTCATCAGCCAGAGGGAGCCTTTTAAAATATGAGTCAGATCATGTCACCTCTCTTCTCCACCCTTGAATGGATTCCCATTGTACACAAAACTAAATTCTTTACAATATTGTACATGGTCCTATATAATCACGGATCATAGGAACCCCTACCAACCCTCCCCCTGTTAATTTTCTGAACTTATATCCTTGCTCACTGCTGTTCACTTGACACATCAGGTGCTCTCCCTCCTCAGGGCCTTTGCACTTGCTGTTCCCTCTGCTTGGGATACTCTTCAGCAGATATCCACATCCCTCACTCCCTCACCAACCTGAGATCTTGGAACAAATGTCAGCATTTCAGTGAGGCCTCCCTGACATCTTATTTAAAGTCACTAGCCCTTTGGCTCTACTCTTAGAATTTCCCAAATCAGCTGTGACAAACTTGCTCCAATCTTGGTTCCCCAATCCTAATCCTATCATCTTCACTGTCAGCAGATCATTTGTCCTTTGTTAACTGACAGGTTTGCGTAAAAAAAAGGATTAAAGAAGACAATTTAGGTGATACAAACTTTATTTAACACTTCATGAAGTGTACAGTCTCCATTTGGAGAACTGCAATATGGGGCAGAAGGCAGGAAGCTTTTATAGGATAAAGAATAAAGAACAAGAAAGAGGAAAATAAAAAATATCTGATTGCCTGCAGCCACAAAGTTAACCTTGTTTAGGGTGAGAAGGAACAAGGAAATAAGTATAGGGCCCAGAGCTGGCTTGACGTTTGGGGATTGGCTGACTGGAAATAGAGTAGTCCTCCCTTATCCATGGTTTCAGTTACCCGTGGTCAGCTGTGGTCTGAAAATATTAAATGGAAAATTCCAGAAAGAAATGATTCATAAGTTTTAAATTGCGTGTAGTTCTGAGTAGCATGGTGAAATCTCATACTTTCCCTCTCCAGCCAGCCTGGGACGTGAATCATCCCTTTTTTGTATTCCCAACCATCAACATCGTCTGTTCTTGACCTCCAACAATTGACATCGTCATGGGTTGATGATCCTCCTCCTGACATATTGTCACAAGGTCAATAGTAGCCTAACGCTACGTCACAAAGCTTACATCATTCCCTTCACTTCATCTCATCACGTAGTTACCGTATCATCTCGCATTATCATAAGAAGGGTAAGTACAGTACAATAAGATATTTTGAGAGAGAGATCACATTCAGATAACTTTTATTATAGTATGTTGTTATAATTGTTCTATTTTATTATTAGTTAGTACTGTTAATCTCCTACTATGTCTAATTTATAAATTAAACTTTATCATAGGTATGTATGTATAGGAAAAAACATAATATATATAGGGTTTGGTACAATCCTCAGTTTCAGGCATCCACTGGGGGTGCTGGAACATATTCCCTGTGGATAAGGGGGACTACTGTACCGCACTTCTGGTCAAGTGGAGCATTTATAGGAACAAGAAAGTTATCTATGTTTTGGTTTGTTGACTTGGTACCCCGCGCAGGAGTGGTTCCATCTTGTGCCTAGAAATTTATCTCGACATTTGAAATCCTGAAAGCTGAGTTCACCTATTTTCCCTCCTCCCTACCTTTAAATCTTAATATGCTTCACCTTCCCTTCTTCCTTCTATTCTTTTTCCCTCCAGGGAAGATCAAAACTTATTTAAAGCCATGCTCTATAATCATGCTCACATTCCATCCTTTCCTCCCTTCCTCTGGGCCATGTTTCATCAATGATCTCCTCTCATACACATTTTCCTATGGGTTTCATCTTCTCTACCAACCTACACACATCTCTCCACCACGAGTTCACTCACAAGAGATTTAGGCCTCATCCTCAACCAACTGATTCTGAATCTCTAGGTGTGGGTTCTGATTACATGCATTAAACAAAAACAGCCACCACCACCAAATCCACAGGTAGTTCAAATGTACAGCTGGGCTGAGAACCATTGCCTCAGCTCTTAGTGGTCTGTCTGCTGTCTCAAAGTTTTTCCCTCTTAGTTTGTCAGTGATTAACCTTCTAATCATTAAAGGCATTGGCTTTTTCTTAGCTCTCTTCTTCCTAAAACTGTCATCAGTTTATGATGCCATTGATTATGTCCTTCTAAACCTCTTTATTGCTTTTCACTTGCTCTATGACAGTGTCCTACACTGGTTCTTCTCTTTTTTTGCTGCATCCTTTGTTAGCACCTCTTCTTCCTGCCTCCTAAATGCAGACAATCTCCCAGGGTTCTTATCTCAGCCCTCATCTCTTATCTCATTACTTCCTTTACCAGAAATAGCAGCTGCTTCAGCAATTTCAACAATGACCTTTCTGAAGATGATTCCTCAAACTCCAGCATATCTCCCCTTTCTAGACGTAAATCCAAATTTCTACCATTTTCCCACTGTAAGCTTAAATCTACCATGTCTACAATCAAACCCATCATTGTTTCCCATAACCCAGTTTGAAACCTCCAAGTCACTTTTAGACTACCTTATCTAGATCATCCCCAATAATCAGAGGACAAGGCCCACATTTTCTCCTTCTGCCATGTCTTTATGTCTGTCCCTTTTTCCTATAACTAGGAAAATCCTCAGTACTACCACTTACCTGGACTAATACAACAGCCTGTAAATATCTTTCTATTGCTAGCTCCTCTCTTTTTATTCTATGTCTTTGCATTCTGTTAGACAAATATGTCTGAAACAAAATGTTGACTTTGCCATTACCCTGATTTAAAAGCTCTACCAATGACCTATCTATCATTGATTCATGTCAATGATAATAGACCTATATCCCCTGAAAAAAATGATTTTCAGGTAAAATAAGAGTACTTACCTCTAATTTGCATATTGCACGTTATTAGTCTCATGTTCATTGTTAAGTCTCCAAAAAAGATATATGAAATGTTTCTAAACTTAATTGACATGGTAACTTCTTTTCCTTCAGAGGAACTGTTCCACTTAACCAGACTATTTTTCTACAACTTCTTTCTAACTTTCTCATGTCTCTGCCTTTACTCTTGCTTGTTCCTCTTCCTGAGGATTCACTACTTCTTTCTCCGATTTTCAAAGGCTTTTCTCAGACATTACCTATTTCACAAAACCTCTCCTGATCACCTAAATTGGAGTCTTGGATTCTTCCATCTACTAGAACAGATGATGACTTGGCTATGACAATGTTAGATATATTTATTGGATTATTTCAAAGAGTCCAGTGGGCTAGTTTTCTTTTTCATATAAAATAATGGAGAGATCTGATGGATACAAAAAGGCACTACAGTATTACTCCCAGTAGAACTACCAATGTGACAGAAATCCCTATGATTGAAATAACTTTTTGGGTTATAACAGGGTATCCAGAAGGCCTCCTCTGAAGCACCAAATTGGAGGGGAGAGAGAAGCTTTAAGTAAATTAAACCATGAGGTCCATCCAACCTAATACTGGTTAGCTATCACTTGGAAAAGCAGAAGGAAGGACTCCCAAAATTAGTGCTGTGAGAAATCCTTGAGCAATGGATGTAGAAGAAGAGAACTGTTCACATTTGTGTCTTACATCACAGTTTCCAAAGAACTTTCAATACGTTTCCACATTTAAGTGCCACAATATTCTGTATTGTTAATGCCAATTTTAAAATGAGGTGAATGAGCTTCTGAAAGAGTTAATGCCCCCTTCTTCCCCCATTGCACACAACTACTCAGTGGCCAGGTTGAATGCAAATTCTAAAGATCTGCTTTCAAAGTTTATGTTTATTCCTCTGGATAACAGGGACCTGGCCGTGACATCTGTCATCCTTCTGCAGGCAGGGGTTGACTCAGCTGATCCAGCTCACTGGATTGGGGAAGACTTCCTCCTTCAGGATCCCTGTGCACGTTGAGGAGAGAGGAATCTCTGTACCTGTTTCTGCCAGGATGTGTGTTGTAAAAAATCCCAGAGGAGAGCCGGTGGTGATGGGTCCCAGAATCAAGGACTTCCATGAGCTACAGCACTGCCTGCCAGCCTGGTGAGGGAGGGGTTAGAGGGAGCAAAATAAGCATGAAGAGAGGTGGGAGAAGAAATTTGGGCTTTGAAGATGAATGGTAATTTAGCACAGAACTAGTCCTCTAAAGCAGGACTGCATCCCTTAGTGTATGTATATATTTATTTAGACACACTGCATGCAAATTAGAAAATTATAAAGCAACCAATGGAGCACATCTTTTCCCCTATCTTTGGTTTTAACAATTTATGGTATGAAATTGTGCATGTGCATAGACATTCTGTGGTTGCCAGAAACTAAAGAACAGTCTTTACGTGTGTGTGTGTATGTGTGTGTGTGTGTGAAGAAAAGAGGGCTTGCTGTACTGGTGTGGGCCTTTTCAGCCTCTGTCATGTGACCAGATAGCAATCAACATCAATAGCTGTGTCCTCAAATCAGAAGGATAATGATAGAGAATGGAGCAAACAGAGGCACCAAGGCAAACGGCAAGCCTGAGAGTGTTTGGAGGAGGTGGGGGGCGGAGGCCCAGTAATGAAGGCAAAATAAGAAAGTGAAAAGGTATTGTGTCTGCTGACAGTACATTTCACTGGCTCTTCTCCACCAAAGAGAGTCACTGGCACAATATCCTGAAAGATTCCATCCAATTTAAGCCCCAGGTCAAGGGACTGGAAACAAAACCCTCTAGCAGCTTGAGTCCAGCTTCAAGGTGTTCTGTAGAATTGCAAGCCCACATCATATCCTAGTTTATACACATAGATGAAACCAGGCTTCACTTCATATGCATTTAGCTGAGACTGTGTTTCTTAGTAATTTCCTTTCATGCTCTGATGAAATGATATTCATTTCCTTTGCATTACTACAAAGGAAAACATCTCCCAACTCTCTTTTAAAGATCACTGATAGATGATTATATTAGCTTTTGATACAAGTGATTAGGGAGATAATATTTACTGACTCAATTTGTTTTTATTCGAACATATATGCATCATTTCAACAGTTCCAACTCCTTTGCTTCCTCCTTCATCAAGCTAAGGTTTTTATTTTTAAACCAAAATTCCTTGGACTTTTTTTTTTTTCCAGTTAACCAAGAAGACTTTATTTTTAACAGCATGGGGCCAGGTGGGAGTTGCCAAGTTTGCCAAAAATAAATGAATCAATCAATAAATAAAGCAAATGTGTCCAGTTGGGTGTTAGATGGATGCCAGGGATGGAGGCAGCCACAGGCAACAGGCCTGAGGACAAAACTTCCACCAGGGACAACTGAATTCTCAGCCCCTTCCTAAAGCCTTACTTTAGAAAATGCATTGTCAGAATCCAGAAATCAGATAATGAGAAAAACTCTGCAAGTACCCAGGTTCTTTCAGTATCCCGTGGGCTGTTTCTTGAGCTGTCCAGTATTTCTTTTGCATCTGTAGCTAAGGAAGTGGCTGCTAAATTGAAAGTAATGCCAGATTGAACCTGGGGAGGTGGTGTGTGTCTCTCCATAAAAACCTAGATGGAAGTACAACTGAAACTAAGACCATATTTTTTTTTTTTCAAATTCCTTGGACTTTTGAATCAATATATTTTTCATTTCTATAAGTTTTTTGCTTTTTTTTTTCAGATATGCTCAGTCTTCTATATTGTCTCATTTATTACTCATATATTATGTATCACTTTTTATTTCCTGAAACATAGTTAACATATTAATTTTATATTTTGGATCTTATAAATTCCAATATCTGAAGTCTTTGTGAATCTAGTTTTTCTGTCTAGAGTTTCTGTCAGAGTATCTTATTTCCTTTAGTGTTGTGGTCATTTTTGATTGTTAACTTATGGGCCTTAGAACTTTATCTGTGTGAATTCTTCGAGGTCTAGATTAAAGTTTCATTTTTCCAGAGAGGATTGCAATTGCTTCTATTAGGTAGTTGAGGGTACTACTAGTTATTTAAAATACATTTTTGGATGAGATTGGGCTTCCCCCCACCCCCCGCCGGCACAGATAGGATAAATTTGGACTACAAATCCACAAGAGGACTGCTTTGTGGTTATTAATTCTTGAGACAGATATTTTTTCCACTAATGTCAAGGTTGAGGTATAAGCTGTCCTTCCCAATTTTATGTGGGGATCCCTCATTAGAATTCCCTTTGGGGAAGGTCCTAAGACCACTATCCTGTCTCCTGAACCCCCTCACCCCTTGATGGTCAAAATGGAAGTTCCTGAGCGTCGGCAGATAGCTCAGGGATGAAAGACAGTTTAAATGCTTCCCTCCTTCTCTCGTTTGTTCTGGATTAGGTATGTTCATAAGTTTACTGAAAAGAAAGCATATTTTTCTACGCAAAACTTTATATTTAAACTTTGAAAATCTCTCACAATTTAAAATCAAGTCAAAATTATAAATAACCCTTTCCTAGAACATCATTATGAAAACTCCAAAATGTAGTTTAGGAAAAGAAAAAAAATCAAAGGTTGAATAGATTCAGTTTAAGAACATATAAGGTGGGTTGAAGGAGAAGACGGCTTTTTAAAGAGGAGATTGTCCTCTTTACTATGTACACCACTCTAAGTTTTTATTATAGAATTATTTTATCATTTTAAACTGCCTTCTAAAATATAATAGTGTAATAATAGACTCCACTTTTTTTTAGTATCACTTTCTTTTTTTTTTGCCTCTCAGAAATCTTTACTTTTTTAACTCAACAATGTATTTTAAAAAGATGTTTTCTCAGGCACTCTCATAGATTGCTGGCGAGGGTACAACATGGTACAACCACTACAGAGAGAAGTGTGAGAATATTTATAAAATAACAAATGCATTTATCCTTTGATCCAACAATATCTCTTCTGGAAGTTTGTCCTACAGAGTTATCTACACACCTATAAAATTCTATATTTATGAGGTTGTTTGCTGAAGCATTGTTTGTAAAAGTAAAAGACTGGAAGCATCCCAAATGAGCATCAGTGGAGGAATAGTTAAACCAGGAATGGTATATCTATTCAAAGGAATCCTACACAGCTATAAACAAAGAATGAGAACGTTCTCTGTACTAATAATTAAATATTTTAAGATATATTAAGTGAAAAAACCCAAATTATAAAACAGAGTACAGTAATCCCCCCTTATCTGTGGTTTTGCTTTCTGAAGTTTCAGTTACCCATGGTCAACCGTGGTGCTAAAATATTAAATGGAAAATTCCAAAAACAATTCGTAAGGTTTAAATTGCTAGCTGTTCTGAGTAGCGTGATGAAATCTCCTGCCGTCCAACTCGGGATGTGAATTATCCTGTCCAGCGTATCCACATTGTATATGCCATGCACCTCTTAGTCACTTAGTAGCCGTCTGGGGTATCGGATCAACTGTCGCAGTATCACAGTGCTTGTGTTCAGGTAACCCTTATTTTACTTGATAATGGCCCCAGAGCACAAGAGTAGTGATGCTGGCAATTCAGATATGCCAAAGAGAAGCTGTAAAGTGATACCTTTAAGTGAGAAGGTGCAAGTTCTCAACTAAATAAGCAAAGAAAAAAATTGTATGCTGAGGTTGCTAAGATCTGTGGTAACTCTTATTACATTATATTGTTATAATTGTTCTATTCTATTATTGTTGTTAATCTCTTACTGTGCCTAATTTATAAGTTAAACTTTATCATAGGTATGTATGTATAGCAAAAAACATAGTATATATAGGGGTCAGTATTATCTGCAGTTTCAGGTATCTAGTGGGGGTCTCTGAACGTATCCCCTGCAGATAAGGAAGGACTAGCGTATATTATATTCTATCTTTTGTACAATAGAAAAGAAAATTAATAATATATTTTCTTATTTGCTGTTATGATTGATTTATTTACTTAACAAACATGTACCTAATGAGTTTCATTTGTCAAGAACTTTTCTATGCATTTTTATGAATATCAACCCAATTCATTCTCATTTAAGATCCTTTAGGTGGATACCAGTATCCCCACTTTTGCAGATGAAGAAATTGAAGCATAGAGAGCTTAATTAACATGGGAAAGGACACACAGCTAGGAAGTAGAAGGATGCACAAGAAACTAACAAAAATGATAAATTAGAGGAAGCAGGTTGGGGCACAGTGGGAGCCGATGGGGCAGGCAGAGGTGGGAGCAAGAGTTCTCTATGTATGTCCTGTTATGTATTTTTTTGTTTTCAAACTGTGTGGATGAACTACATACTCAAACAAACAAAAGATGTATTTTTTAAAAAGTTTCCAGCATTTTTAGTTGTTTTCAGTGGAAGGTATTTCGTTTGCCATATTGCTGGAAGAGGAGGTTGCCAAGGGTAGTTTGTAAATCCTGTTTCTTCCAGCCTTCCCTTTCTGTCACACAAACGAAGAAAATCTTTTCATTTAAATAAAATACTCTTTCCTTTACTGTTTTAAATTAGAAACCGATGATTGCTTTTGTGTCTGGGAGATGAAGCAAGAAGCAAAGCTACTTTGTTTTTCCTTAGAAACTTTGTTTTTCGAGGAGTTGGGGTGGATAGGTGATCTGGTAATTTAACCACAAAATTTAAAGTTTTCTGAAATTGTGCTTGAAAATGATATTTAATTTTTATCCACACACGGAATTCATAGTAAAAGGTGGTCCCATACTGAAAAGTGGCCCACTGCCCCTGGTTTCCTGCCATCCTTTACTCCTTCACTCTGCTTTATTTCAGTGCATGGTATTTATGAGTAACTGCCATTTGTATCATTTTTATTGTCCTGTTTGTTTGTTCGTGGTCTATCTCTCTCACTGAACTAATGAATATAATGCTTTGGAGGGCAACAACCTTGTCTGGCTTATTGATGCTGCAGCCCAGTACTCTTAGAAACAGTGGCCCCCTTTCAATAAATATTTATTGAAGTTATTAATAGAAAGTCCCAGTTTAATCTCTCTCTATAAATATATACATTCAAAGTGAACAGTTTTTAACATCATTTTCTGTTGCTTTTATTTCTTCTCATCCAAACAGCAACTAACCTTGGAACACGGTGCATTCATTTTCACGGTGTTATAGAATTAGTCTCTCTAAAGGCGTTGCATTTCAAGGAGTGTTACAAAGAGAAACCAGCAACATCTAAATGAACTGTAATGTAAAACACACCTAGAACTTTAAGAATGAATGTATGTTAAAGTTTTCTGCTGTGGTTCTTAGTTGACTGCTTACTCTCACAGGTATTGATGAACATAGGAAACATAGTCACAAATACCATTCTACAGAATTTGTTTTACAATTTAACTTGATCTTTCTAATCTCATAGAAAAATAAACTTTAGTTCAGCATTTGTTTTTATATTTCTATACAATCGTGAGTAGGGGCAGAGGGTATAGCACAGAATTTTGTTTTTGTCGTTCAATTGCAATAGAGTCCATTAGTAAAGACATTTCAGGAATAAAAACAACAGCAGCCACTATTATCTTCATTGAGGTGGTATTTTATTATCTCTGTTTTGCAGATTAAGGAGCTAGGGATCAGGGAGGTTGGGTAAATTTTCCAAGATCACACAGCTATTCATCAGCCAAACTTGGATTCAAACCCAGTTTTATCTGTCTCCAAAGTCCATACTCTTAACCATGGCTGCACTACTTCCCTTTTTTTATTTAACTCTTCCTTTGAACCCTGTTTATTCATTTTTTGCTTGCATTTTTGTCTTTTATTGTAAGTTACTCAAAATTATTTTATGAAGTAGATCACACATAATAAATACATACATAAATAAATGCCTTCCAAAGTTCTATGATTTTATTTGTATACTAATTAAATAATTAATAATTATTAATAAATAATTGAAATAATAATTGAAGTACACCGTATTTATGATAGTATTTCTGAAGCAAAACACTAACAGAGGAAGCACTTTCACAATAAATTGTGCCAAATGGATTTTTCCCTGCTTTTCAAATCCTAGAGTTTTGTTTTCTTTTATTCATCTTTAATTTTTTAATTGTGGGAGTAAGCAGTGGGCAAATGTAGATAAATTTCTCCAGCGATAACATTTCTTTTCACTATTTAAAAATTATCCAAGTGTTCTTCTTGAGAACAAGAATATTGTGTATTTCATCAGTTAACAAAAATCTGTTTATTATTTCTGTGTCTGTATTGCTAAAACTCATCAAATGACATTTAAAATTTCAAATGGCATGAAACTTGTCAGCAATGAAGCTCTTTGAAAATGTTTCATATTGAACTAATAAATAAAATGGTTACTTTTGAAGCAGAAAGAATAAAGTTAAAGTGTCCTTCTTGTTTTTAAGAAAACAAGCACCTGCTTGAAGATTTCTCACATTTAACCAGAGTTGAGGGTTTCATGTGGAGGAAACAAATTAGCCTTTTCAAGTTTCAGAAGACACTATAGGGACTTTCTTTTGAGTAGACGCAAGTAAGAGAAAAAAATAAACCTTTTAACAACTAGAAAGCCATGTGCAGAGAAATGTCTTTGCTTTCAGATGCTTAATACATTAATGCTTCATTCACCTCTGTTTACTACATAAGTAAGAGAATGTACAGTCTTTATTCTTCAAATCCCCCAAGCAAAAACAGACTTTTGTGCCAGGAAGCATGTGGAAGAGGCAACGGTGAAGGAGGCATCGTGATGTTCTAGAAAACATTAGATTAGGAGAATAAAGGTCTGAATTCTACTTCCAGCTCTGTTCCTAAATGGTTCTGTAACTTGACATGAGTCATTTAGCCTCTTGGGGCTCAGTTTCCTTCTTTGTAAAATGGATCTTATACCTGCCTAAAGTACATCACCAAATGGTTATGGAAATCAATTCAAATAAGTGAACTGCACGTGCAAAGGATAAAGTTCAATATCAATAGAAGAGAGAATTCTTCCTTATACGGGCCACAGGAATGTTCACATATTTTAGGAAAGCTTAAAAATTCTTCCTTTTCTATGCAAGTTATAAGCTTTTCGATGGCAGATAATAAACAGCTGCCTTTATTGCTGTCTCCCCAGGTGACCTTGGGCTAGTCAGCTCACGTTTCCTCTTTGTAGTTTATACATCTTCAGAATTTCAGGGTTTCTTTTTTTTTTCTTTTTCATGCTATGGGAACAATTTAATAAATGACTCCAGCTACACAATCCATTTTTGGAACCTTGAAGTTACTGACTTGGTCTTATTACTGCAGGACAGTCAGAGTGAGCAATGGGTTTGAAATAATAGAGTCAATTGGGTTTGCTACAGAAAGTGAGAGAAAAGGAGATTTTGAGTTTTTTATAATCTTAATTGACCAAATATTTGAACAAATGGTACTTTAATGTCCCCAAAAGAGGTGAAGGACTTCAGTTAGCATATTTCCAAGGACTTAGATGAACTCAAAGAACTAGTTTGCTAACAGAGAGTGTCCTCTCTATATATTATGTCAGAGTTAATATAATTTCCCTAATCTCCTCTTCCTCTTCTATCTCCTCTTTTCTATTCCTCCTCCTCCTCTTCTTCTTCATCTTCATCAAATACTGAATTCCTACTCAATTTTAATGTAGAGTCTTCGTTTCTTTTAAGCACAGTAAGTATAATAGCTGACTCTCTCCTTTTTTAGATCTAAAAACAAGATGTAATTTTAACTATCTAAACCAGAATAAACCATGGACTGAATAAGGTCTTATCTTTTCTTAGTGGAAGTAAATTGAATGGAAGAACTTAATACTTCATGTAAGCAGATAAATTTTTTATATTTTATGAAATTTTACAATAAATTTATTTTTTAGATATGATTTTGTGGCTTCCATTTGGGGGATCTCTGCTGAGTCAATGACCTGAGATTGTCTTAACACCATGATTCACTATCTCTTACACCTGGAACTTATAGATAATCAACAGCAACAATCCTAAAATCCTACATTATTTTATTGAGTCATTTGTTCTTAGATTTAGTTGCTTATAAATGACTAATGTTATAACACATTTAACTTGTACACCTCTAACCTATAAATTCTAACATACACACATTATTAACAGATTTATTAGCAAGTTATGCCTTCTTCCAAATTTGGGTAGTTCGTGGGAATGATTCTACCTCATACCTTGAAACATTTCAGAAGCAGCCAGGCATTTTATTTTGTGAATATGCTAACCATAAAAGGACAAAGGAGGTTTCTATAAAATCCATGTAAATACCAAAACCATCTTTTAAAGCTCTTAAATGGAGAGAGAAAAGTGGGAGGTTTTGCTTCCTGAGGGTAAATGCAAGCCTCCTGAGAGTATGTTTCACTGGAAATAGGAGGGGAAAGATTGGAAAATTTATCCCAAGATTTTTTCTTCTGTCATCCTAAACATAGCACTGGAATCCCAGAGACATGAACACATATTCTCATTAGCCAGAGGCTCCTTGATGTAGCCATTCTGAGTAACTTAGCAGGTAGGAAAAGAAATCTGGGTGGTCTTTATCCAGTGGACAATGCAAATCCTTCTTCTGCAGCATAAAGACTTATTTCTTCATCTCCTTTCTCTGTGTATTTTAATAAATGAATAGAACAATTTGTCTCTTTTTGTAGGATGCACACACCCACAGACACATACGTCTATATCGCTCTGAGAAAGACTGTAGTTTTCATGTAAAATAACTACGTTTCACCTTGTTCTCCAGGGCTCCAAAATGCCAATCTTGTGATGTGCTGTCACAACTTGTGCATGACTGACTGGTTACAGAGCCTGCTGATCTATATGGAGAGGTGAGAATTTGTCCCTGTGCATAAGCAGAAAGATCAGTCAGATACAGTGATAGATCTGTTCTTCGCCTGGATTCGTCTGCTGCTATATTAGGGTAGCTCGGCAGATGCCAAATCCAATTGTGAGCCTGGTTTTGTGGTTGAGAAACAGAAAAAGAAGAAACGATGTCCTGACGTAGCCGCTTTGGGGTACAGTAACTGCAGAGTGAAAATATTACTGTAATCATTACATCAAAATATTCTCTGACTCCATATACACCCTAGGAGGTGCAGCAGCTGCTTCAGCGTCTTTTCTCAGACACCACAGAGAGAGTTCATACATAGCAGTTTTGGGGTTCAAGTTAGCATCTGGGGTGTAAGTGGGTAGACAGGGTCACACAGAACTCAATCTGACTTTTTCCAGGCCTGCTAATTAGAATTAGCATTTGTAATTAAAAATTAAGCCATCACTCTGGTGCCAGGCACAAAATATGGTCAAATGACCCTTAAACAAGCTGCAATAGTGTTCTATGAAAATATTACAGATTTTGCAAAACTCATTAGTGATGGCAAAGACAATGTGCTCATTAGATTGGAGCATATAAAATGTGCACAGTAGCTTATCTGCTTTTGTGTTCATTCACTCAGCTGTGTTCATTACTATTCATGTGGATTAAAGAGAGAGAAAAGAAATAAGATCAAAGAAATAATAGGAAGCCATTATCAATCATATTTAACTGGTGCCCTTTGACAATCAACCTCCATTCAGCATTCCAAATCTGAGAGAAACTTCTTTGTTAGAACTCTCTTCACTCCCTAAGGGAGTGCTAAGGGCATTTTGTTTATTCTTTATCCCTATATGAACCTGGCCATTTTAACAATAGGAAGGAAATAGCAAACACAGGAAAGAGATACTTATGAAACAGAAGGAGGAATTTCATTAGAAAAGTCACGTTTGGACTCAGTCTGTTGGAGAATGCCCAGCGGAGAAATGAATTTTGTCAACAGATCAGTTATCCGGGTGCCACAGTGGCCATCCACTATTCAGACAGATTATTGTTTTCTCCACCACATGATTAAATCAATGAGTCAGTGGTAAAGTGTCCATCTTTAATGGGTCCTCTACAAAACTCTTGGGCAAATTTTTTTTTCAAGAATGTCATCAACTTTTAATTTTTCAGTATGAGAACAAAATCAGTATGCTTAAAAGTTTGAAATTTCAGCAGCAAAGCATATATTAAAAAAGAATTAAAAACATTTCTCCAGTTTCCTCCTAATTAGAGAATCATAACCACTGTAGCTCATGGATATAATAACAAAGCCAAACTTGTGAGAACTGGCGCCATTATCTCCCTGGACTGACATTCAGTCCTACAATCAATTTAAATAAGCTTGACAGGCCCATCCAGATGAAATGAATTTTTAAAAAGTTCGGGGGTAGATTAAAAAAAACAACAACAAAATAATAAGCATCGGAGCTCGTTAACCCCTGGAGAACCGCATTGTGATTAAAACAAAGGTGTTGACGCGACTCTGCTTCCGTCTTACTGCCATTAGCGCTATTCCAGGTAGGGATGTTGCTGTCACTGCTACTGTCAATAATTTTTGAGGACATTTTACAGAATGTTTCAAAAATGCAGATCTCATCATATTCCTAGGGTGGGAGCAGCTGAATGAGGACTCCTGTAGAACTATAAAGAAAAGTTCTGCAAAATTTTGCATAAATATGAGGAAAGCCACAGGAACAACATTTTGACACCAACTGGATCCTATCAGAGGAAAGCGTCTATCATTTTGCCTCATGGGGAGATTGCATTTGTGAGGTAATTCTATAAAAGGGATTAGAAAGTCTCTGAACAATGTTTGTGCGGAGCAAAGGTAGCAAACTCAAAGGGCTAGGCAGGTAGTGTAATGAATGAAGCAAGTCCAGTGGGCACAGGGAATGGAGAGTGAGTCCATCCCAGGAGGGAAGACACTTCTGGTTCCGGTTGACGCCCTGTCGGAATTGAGGCTCAAAGCTTCTGACTTTGTAAAAGAGAAACTGGAAATCTGGATTTTTGAGAAGTTTACTGCTTTTAAGATGAGGGCAACTTATTCAAAATGAGCTCAAACTATAAACTAACCCCCCCAAAAAAATGCTGGTGGGCTTCATCACACCAGCTGCCATTTGTAATTTACGGAGTGTGTTATTACTCTATCCATGTTCATTGAGAGTCTCTTGAATATACAGGTCAATATTGATGCTCTGAAAGACACTGTTGTTGAAGACAGGATTTTACTCTTAGAGAGGTATGATGTGCACCTGGGGAGCTGAACCAAGTCAAGAAAGCAGCTCCCCAACAGTGCTGCAAAAGGACAGGATAGCCTTGCCCTCTTCCTTCCAATCAGTAATAATAAGAGTAAATTAGACTGTCTGAGGAATAAAGACTAAGAGGAGTGAATGAGACTGGAGAGGGAAAATAAAAACTAAGCTTAGCGTGTTGATTTGGGGGTGAATATTAGACCTGATCACTGAGACAAAGGGAAAAAGTGGGGTAGGGTAGAGAATCTGTTAGATTTTAAATGATCTTCACAGACATACATTTCTAGGTAATGTGACTGCTGTTGAAATAGGACTGCATTTATATTTGGTCACTTCTCTTATGTGTAGAATAGCACACAAGAGAATTATAGAAATATTCAGGTTTTGATTCTCAGAAACTAATATTGACTGTAGAGGTCATGGATAGCTGATCAAGGATAGGTAAGCTTGAAAGAAAATTTCTGATTGCCAACAATTCCACAGCATTATATGTTCTTTTATTTTTATTCACTGTGACAGTGTGTCAGCTTAGATGAAAAGAAACACTGAAGGTTTTTCATGGGTTTCAAACATCACAGAGCATTAATTCTGATGAAAAATTTCAAGATATGACTTTAAATGGCAATAATTTTGGCACCGTGAATTTCGAGACTAGGAATTCGTCACCCCCTCCATATAAACTGCAGCCTGTCTACAAGAAGATTTAGCAGTCTTTCTAAAAAATTCTCATGTAAGGTTTAGCGTGTACACATCCAAATTTTAGTGAGGAAGGGTGGAGAGAGAAAAGCTATTCTGAGTTGACTTATATTTATTTTTCTTTCAAAAGAAGATATAAAAGATGTAGGGCTTATTTTTTTCTTTTGTATATTAAAGAAGCCAAATAACAATAACACTTGATTGTCATTCTATTTAAAGAAGGCAATTATGCATTGGTTATATATATCTGAAGCTCAGGTGTCTGAACCTAAGATGTCTGAGCCCCATAAACTGATCTCATAATATAATTATATTTTACAAGGGGATATAAAATGGTATAAAACCACAAGCTTGGTATTTCTGAAATAGGAATGCCATTCACTCAGGGAGGGAAATTCAGCTTCCCCAGTACCTTCTGATCTTCACTGTATTCTTGGATGTAATATGTAGACGAATGGGAGTTTGAGGGGCACTTTTAATTCGGCTGTGCACACGGCCCTTGTCTGAAGCTGGAGTCCTGCTCTCACTGGAGCTGGGCAGCTTTGTGGTTATGGCTGCATTTAAAAAAAAAGAAAGCTTGAAACTAGCATTTTACCTTGATCAGTCATTGTCACATTGAATCAATAATCAGTGAAATTCCAGTGTTTAGGTTGTCCATTTACATTTTAACAAGATGTGAACTCACTCATGCTGATTGATAATTCTGTTTCACAGTAAACTGCCTCCCTAGCAAAGTGTTCCCATGGGGGGGTCTCTTCATGAGGTAAATAGTGTCATGAGGCGAGCGCTAGCCTCATGGTGCAGGAGAAACGTTGAGATTAACAGTATAATAGTCTGGTGCCTTATGAAACAAACAAAGAAAAATGAAGGATTATAATAAATTGATTTCTGGGATAAGAATCACATTTATTAAATGGGAATGATAAAAAGGAAGATGCCGTTTAAAAAATGTCTCAAGTATTCATTGGGAAATAAACAATTAGCCTGCATTAGAGACAAAGTCACTTTGAGGCCAGGGTAGAAGGGCTGATGCCCTTAATTTGTATCTACAGAGAGGAGTGAGATAAAGGCCACACACCATGGGTGTTTCTGGCTGATTTGTAGAGTGACTTTTGATGACCAGCATAAATGGCGTGGTTTGACAATTTCTCCTCTGCGTGGTCCAGCATCCCTGGATGACACGACAAGAAAGATCAAATTTCTCCTTCGGGGGGCCATATGGCCAATTTTACTTGCAGAAAGCTCTGCAAAGATTTCACAGCAGCATCCACAACCAGGTTAGTGTCACCTTTAAAGATACCGGCTTCACTTTAATTGTGGAGGTTTTATTTGGCTTCAAATTCAGGGTGTGTCACGTACGATACTTTCGATTTTGCTAATCCTAAAGAAAAGGTGGAGAATTTACAGTCAACTCTCAAAAGGAGTGAATAGAATCATGTTTTCCTCCCCAGTTACTGAAATCTAGCAGGGAATAAAATTTTACTTCATTTTGGAAAATATTTTGGATATGTGTACAACCTTTCATCATACTCGCGCTGGAATTTGGATTATCTCGGAGATTTGCAGAAACAGAAAGGGAAGATCAGTTTTCATAAGAAACATGGAGAGCTCACATGTTTGGAGTGAGAGTCAGAATATTTATACTATAGAACATTGCCATCAGTCTGATAAACTTCCATTTGATACAGCTCTGGAGTGTTGCTAAATTAATTAATACACCAGTTTAATAATAAATCCTCATATTTAGGACAGAAATTAGGGAATTAATTTTCATTCCCCTGGCTATCATGCTCTTTTACATACTGATATGTAATAATAAAATGTAATAATAAAACTTGCAGTATCCAACCTTTATTGAGTGCTTACTATGTACTAAGCACTGTTCAAAGTACTTTTAAAATACTTTTAAATGCATTACTATATTAATTCTCACAACAAGTCATTGAGCCAGGTACTATTATTATGCCCATTTTAAAGATGAGAAGTAGAGGCAACAAAAGCCTCAATTTTCAAAGATTTAAATATTGAAGAAATATGTAGTGATTCTACAAGGAGCAGAGACTATAGAGAGGGTTTTTTTTTTTTTTTTAAAGATTTTATTTATTCATTTTTTTTCCCCCCAAAGCCCCAGTAGATAGTTGTATGTCACAGGTTCACATCCTTCTAGTTGCTGTACGTGGGACTCGGCCTCGCGTTGGACGGAGAAGTGGTGCCTTGGGGCGTGCCCGGGATCCGAACCCGGGCCGCCAGCATCAGAGCGCGCACACTTAACCGCTAAGCCACGGAGCCGGCCCGAGAGGGTTTTTTTTTTAATGGTTAACAACTAAATAGTTAAATTTGATCTTAGTTTTGTGTATTTTTTCTAGCTTTGCGTGAACTATTTTCTAATAGTTCTAATAGTCTAAACTAATATGAAATATTAGTTTCTTATTTATCTTCTTTATTCTTCTGTTGAATCCCTTTGCCACTACAAACTACCCTTCTTTCCTTTCTTCCTCAATTTTCCAATAAGAAATCAACCTTCAGAAGTCTTGAGTTTCAATATTTCTTCTTTTTATGAAAAAAATAAATATTACTGTCTAAAACTCCATGCTTCCAAATTCTCCAAGAGCATGAGGAATTTTTCTTAATTATGAAATATTTGATACGTGCAAAAATACTTCCTCCATTCCTTAATCATCTCTATGGATAGAAAACATGGCACTCTTCCTTGAAAAAATCATCAAATAAAGAGAGTTCAATCAACACTTTGATGAAAGAAGCTTCACGAATGTGAATCCTGCTGGTCCGAAATCCTAGTTCCAACACTCACTAAGAAGTAAACTTGGGAATGTTATTAACCTCCCTTAGCTTCATTTCCTCATCTGAAACACGGCAGTAATAACAGTATCCACTGCATGGGCTTGTCGTGAAGATGAAATGAGATAACAAATGTAAATCTCTTAGCACAGTGCCTGGGGCAGAGCAGGCACACAGTAAATGTTAGTTACTATTCTCACCATTGCAACAAAACCTAAAACAAAGCACGTAGAACCAGCACCTAGCAGCTCTTCAATAAATGCTAGTACAACATTACCAATGGAGAAGAACATAATTTCAGTAATATTGCCAAAGAAGAACACGTTAGGTTCAGAAGAAATAATTTTCGGTCTGTTCCTAAATGGTATTGAAAGCCTAATTAGACCCACAGTGAGAGTGTAAAAACGACTTCAGGTGCATTCACAGTCTATCTCCGTCTGTCTCTCATTTGTTCACAGTTTACAGGTGGAGAGGGTAACAAGACATTGGCCCGGCACACTAAATCCTGGATGGAAACATCTAGGGCTGCTGCCTTTCCCACTGCCAGACACAAGTTTATTCGAGGAGAGATTAAGAGACACTTGAGACATCAATGCCTGAGGCTTGCATTACTAACCATAATAAACATTTTTTTTTTCACTAAAGCAAATATGAAGGGAGCAGCTGCACTAGGAGAATAGTATTTTCACAGTTACTTCTAGCAATAACTGCACTTTAAAAGTGTTTTCAACACTTGGACTGTAAGAATCCCCCGCTCCCTTTATGTAGATTACAGTTTTACTCAGGCAGGGTAATTTCCTGCTCACCTCTTCTTTCAAGGTCTCTCTGGTCCTTGCTCCCACAGGAAAATGATCTCTTGTTTTATGTCACTGAAGTTTAGGGAAAGGAAGTGACAGATTTGGAGCAACTTTTAAAAGCAGATAGTTTAAAAATAAATTATAGCAAACTATATTTATGGTCATCTGTTGATAGACTACATAGATCTCAGTCTTGGAAGAGTAGCTCTGAAACTCCATTTGGAAATCATGCGAAATTACGTCATCACTCACAACATGGTGTTAACAGCCATCTATCTTCAAGTGCATGAATTCGAGAGGCTATCCTATAAACATGTTGCTGGAGAGTCATACACACAGGGAAATATTTTGGAAGAGTGAAAATATTCTTAGTCAAAGTCTGGCCTCATTTGCAGTGACAAAAGTGGATTTGAAGGACAATATCTAAACTCATAAGAAATGCATGTGATACCTTGTGCATTTGCGGGAGTAGACTTGAACTCAGGACTTGGAAATCTTAGACAAAATGTGAACTGCTGTGGGCTCTGTTCTCTTTTCTGTAAAACCAGGAGGTTGGACCAAATGACAGTGAGTCTGTGAATTCTAAAATCATTCCTGGCAATAATAAACGTGGCTATATTTTTATTACGTAGACAGAAAAATAGTAATTCCCTGCAACTTCTTATTGTGCTAGCACCTTTATCTCCTTTCTTTGCTTTCTTTTTCTTTCTAGAAATTACCACCGTCACAAATACTATAGATTTTACTTGGTTTTACAGTGTTGTCTGTCTCTCCCTTCTAGAATGTAGGCTCATTAGGGCAGGGATTTTTGGTCTCTTTGGTTCCTGCTGTATTCCCAGATCTCGGAACAGTGACTAGCACATAATTGGTGCTCAGTAAATACCTATGGAATGAATAAGTCTATAACTGTTTGTAATTTAGCATCCTGTTTTCTGTAGTAGAGTATTGTAATTAAAACCTCTCCTTGCATCCTATTTGAAAAATGCTTGAGAATAAATTTCTTTCTTTTTTTTTTTTTTGTAAGGAAGATCAGCCCTGAGCTAACATCCATGCTAATCCTCCTCTTTTTGCTGAGGAAGACTGGCTCTGAGCTAACATCTATTGCCAATCCTCCTCCTTTTTTTTTTTCTCCCCAAAGCCCCGGTAGATAGTTATATGTCATAGTTGCACATCCGTCTAGTTGCTGTATGGGGGACACGGCCTCAGCATGGCGGGAGGAGCAGTGCGTCGGTGCGCGCCTGGGATCCGAACCTGGGCCGCCAGTAGCGGAGCATGCGCACTTAACCACTAAGCCACGGGGCTGGCCCAAGAATAAATTTCTAATTTAAAATTTGAATAACAGTCAGTCTTTTCGCATTGAAAGATATATTGCTAGTAACAGATAATGGTCGATTGCTCATGCTTATGGTTTCTAGGTCCAAATTCTCATGAATTTTATGGTCAGGTCAATTAATTAGGGTGTCTTTCCCAAATTGTCTTTTGTGAATAGCTGTAAATTTATCAACATAGAATATTAGCACTGGAATGGAATTTAAATCTTCAATCACAATCTTCCATTCAGTGAGGATATGTTGGTAAAATGCCCTGAAAGTCAACCATTTCAAGCTCTGCTTGAGTATGTCAACCATAGAGCACAACACAGCTCTCTTGGACAATTAGTCCTTATTATGAATGGAAATTTACTTTCTAGTAACTTCAACTCATCAGCCCTGGTTCTACCAGAGTGTCACAGAATGTCTCCTCTCTCACATTTAATCTTTATTGCCTTTGGTTTTGTTTTTTATTTGGGGGAGAGGGGAGGTGGTTGGTTGGTATTTGTTGTTGTTGTTTATTTTCTGGTTTGTTTTTTGGGTTTTAAAGCATAAATTTCTGAAAGGTATATTTGCCTGCTTTTTCTTCTGATCAGCCATGAGTCTCACTTTGCCCTAAGTGTCTCTTTTATAGTATTGCAGATGTGTATTCTGAAATTGGTTATAATTACATAATTTAAAAATTATAAATCCTGGCAGCAAGACCACAAATTATGGCTAATACCTTATTGCATATCTAAGAAAATACACCGTCCCCAAATTTCCAGCACAAACTTTAATTTTTGGTAGTTGACAGGAAGTTTATATTGGATGTCTCACATGTGTGCATCCTCTCTAGCAGTTTGAAAAAATCATGAAAAATTCTGAGAAACAAGTGTTTGAAGAAAATAGACCCATGGAATTGTGGCAGCCTTGGTCTGCAGAGGTGAGAAAGAAGCAGCCATCTGATGGAGGAGGCACTAAGCAGAAGAAGGAATTCGAGCTCCAAGCAAGGATCACCATGGCTGACTATCCAGTGGAGTCTAGATAAGTCTTTTAGGCTTTTTCTCTTTCGTTGCTCAAACTGCAAAATTAAATGGAAGGCTTTGTTTTCCTAAGGGGAAAGTATGTGAAGTTAACTAGAGTAACAAATCTCAAGCTCTAGTGTAGACTTATTTGGCAGTCTTTGTTAAAGTGGATATTTGTTAAGTTATTAGACCCCTCATTTAGAGATTCTGATTCAGTAATCTGCATTTTAAATAAATTCTCTGGTAGTTCTGTTGCAAGCCAGGAGTTGATCACAACTTGAGTAATTCCAAATTAGACGAATCTTTGATGGTCCCTTTTGGTTTTCTTATTGTAAAAATGAGCACATGTGAAGAAGCTGTCAATTAGATAAGATCAAATTTTGTATTTTTTAAAAGTTACTGTATCACATCTTGTATTTTCTAACTAGTCTTTTGGCAAATTTTTTCCCTTTACTTTTGAAAATTAGCGATCAACTACAGTTTGTTTGCATTTGTTTTCTGTGTCTCTCAGTTCTAGCTCCACGTTGGAATTACCTGGGATACTTTTACTAAGAGGTTCTAATGTAGTTGCAGATTTCAGGAAGCAAAAGTGTACATTCATCACGGCGTTGCTAGAATGGGGATGGAAAGCCAAAACAGTAGAATTCTATATCTATTATAAAAACTGAAAACAGTTTCCTTTAATTTACTCATCTTCCCATGGGAACATGTGAACTTAAATCAGGTTTTCCGCATACCTGCCAATTTGCTGTGTGGATAGAAGGAAAATTCTAAATTGTGGGTGTAGTATCCTCTTGTGCTTTTTAAGAGGGACCCAGGAAGAAACGCCTAGCTGGTTTAATAATATGTGAAATGTAAGATGGGAAACTGAAGACATTTGACCAATTATAAAGATAAATCTCCAGCTCTCTCTAAGAGAGTAAAAATAAAGTTCCATCTCCCCATTGCCTGACTTTATTAACTAGACTATACAACTGTTTGGTTTCCTACTGATTTCTAAAAAAAGATCTCTGAAACATGACTTCTCCTTGCCTTGATATTAGAATCCATTTTATATGGTATGCAAGCCTTTAGGTAGTAATGAAAAATCAATATAACCTCCAACTCTTTAGAACTTCTACATTTTACTTACAAAGGATTTAATCAGTCACAGTAGGGATTACGGCACAGAAGCACACTCTTCTTTCTCCATTCAGTTGACAAAATGAAATATTGCTTATTTTCTGAAAATCAGGAGTTTAACATCATCATTCTTGATCTAAGGATGATATGGTTTGGGTTAATCTTTTGTGTTTATTTACCAGCATTAGGGATGTAGATCACTAAGTAGACTCAGCTTTAAGTAAAATTACATATAACTCAGTGAGTAATTTTTGAATAGCTTATATACCCCTAGCTTTGTGCTATAGCAAATCCAAGGTGAAAAGTAATAATTTCCCTTTCTAAAAGGCCTCCTCATTATATGTAAATAGAATCAAAGATATATTTTCCAAAAAAAAATTTTAAAAAGATTATTAGGTTTCTAGACATGATCTTTGCAGGATATATAATAATATATTTTTATCCTTTTTCATTGTTTGAATATAAAATAAAGACAAATATTATAATTTTTTGAATTGGGCTTTCATATTTGAGCTATGATGGTTGATCTAAGCTTTGATTACCAGACAAGTGAAGAATCAATAGTGGTTGAAAAAAAGTATTTACATTATGCAAATAGAGAAGAGACCACAGGAGTAGTTTGAGCAAACAATAGAATAAATATTTAAACATTATTTCCTCCTATAAATTAGTTGAACCTTTTCACTCATGTATTGAAGTCACCAGCTCATCTTATGGGAAGGAAATGAAAAGATCAGCAAAAAGAAAGTTAATTAGCTTTTCAGCAGAAGTCAAGACCTTCGGATTTCCTTCAAGATCTCTTAAGACTTAGTATTTAAGAGATGATAATGATATAGTGTGGCATCAATTATTTATAGCAAGTTTTCCCCCAATTTCATTGTCAGTCACAGCTAGTAAAACTGAATCCCTTTTCAGACATTGCTCTTGCTTGGGTTGGTCTTAACTATTCTTCCCTCTAAAGGAATTCCACCTTTCTTTAGGCCTTTCCAGACCTCATGCAGATTAAGTCCCCTCTCCTATGACCTCATAACCCCTAATGTAAACCCCACCCTGGTGTATCGCCACAGTGTACTTTAATTACTGGTCGGTGGGATCTCTGGGTCACTGTATATGATATAATCTTACCTCTTTCCTCCCTCAGAATCTAGCACAGGTCTTGGCACACAATATTTGCTAAAAAATTTGTGGCTGATCCAATGAATGAAGTCATGGCAATAATTTAAAACTCTGGTGTGTAGTACCCCTGAGCTATTCTCAAGTTTTTCATAGCTCAGGAATTAAAGATTGAGTATAAATCTAAACAGCTTCAGCTGCATAATCAAGTCATCAAAATTGTCTGGCCATACTTAATACTGATTGTAGAAGAAAGATTCAACAGGAAACAAAAGATTACTTATTGCTATTAAAAGAATTAAGTTTAAAAAGTGTTTGGTTTAACAGTCTCTTAGAAGAAGAATCCAGCTGGAAAGCTAGTTTGGAAAACATCACAGGTGATTTTTTTCTTTTAACTTTTTATTATGGGACACTAACAATAAGGCCAAGGTTTTATTTCGAAAGCTCTGGCTAGAGTTTTTTAGTTGTGAAATGTTCATATAAGGAAAACAACACAGATGTGAGACAAACATTTTTAAATCAGATCCATGGTCTATATATACAGATTTATGCTTTGCATCTTACCAAGTTTATGAAGGAACAGAAAGAGATGTTAAGATCTTTTCTTCCTTAATCCAATCCACTTTTGATAAACTTTTGCCAAAGGTAGAGGTGTTTAAAGGAAAGAATGAAAATGGGCAGATTAAGGAAATGGGGAGGCGAATACAGGTCAAGCAAACTCTTTCAAAAGAAATGGGAAGAAAATTAAAAGACAATTGAGTTAAAGCGAATGGAAAATAGAAAAAAAAAAAAAAAGAAGAAAAGATAGAAAGGAGAGTAACAAAAGAAGAAAGAAAAAGACTCAATCCCAAGGGGGAGAGCTAGGAGATTATGGAAAATTGAGAGATGACAGGGAACAAAAAGATATGTTTGTAAAAGAGTGTTAAGTGAAAACATAAGACTGTAGCAAATTAAAAGACTATCATAGAGAAGAAAATTTGAGAGAACCAACTGCTAACAATGTGAGTGAAACCTTAAGAAATATCTACCAAATGCCTACTGCTTGTTAAGCACCCAAACTCAAATGGCACCGTCCCTACACTATAAATCAGCATGATGTGCCAGGTTAATAAGGATTAGATAGAGCTGGAAGCTAGAGAAGAGGTGCTCACATGCACCCTACATTCTCCTTTTTTTCAGGTTAACGGTGATTTGCCGTGACGCCACTATTCATCAAAACATTTCCTTCCATTCTTCAGTTTATTATCTGAGTACAGTGGAAAGCAAAACAATGACTTCAGCTTACAGGTTGTTCCTTGTGAAGAATAACCTACACAGATTGTGATTTATGCTGTTCCTCTTTTTGGTCACCAGTTTAAAGAACTGAATATCAACACCATCCTCTAGGGAAACAAGTCACAGACAATGCACTGCATTACATGATTTATCTTAGCAAAATCAAAGAATTAGGCTTTATCTTTATTGGGGTAAACACCCATCCACTGCTGTATTACCAGTTTGTGATCAGCACCTGGGTTAATATTGTGAACTCAATTTCTCCGCCTTTATTTGACCTACATACAGATAACTCAGAAAATATATGCAATAAAATCACTGTATAGCATAATTTTGGTCAGTATTTCCTGGAGAGAAGGTGAAGTCTACCTGCCGTTTTTTCTAACGCTTGTGAAATTTTGATGTCAGTGACTTTGGATCTAAAAATGCTCGATCTCAAATTTTTATATTAATGATGTATCAAGTAATGGGCATTTTCAACATGCTCAGCAGAAATCAATAAGTTCAGCACGATGCAATTCTCCAAAGATGATCAGTTTCTTAGAGAGCTGAAATGTAAAATTGAAACTGAAGGCGTGCTGCTAAAATTCAGCAACTATAAATGTTCTCTGAAAAGAAAGTTATCTGTCTGTCCATCCATCCATCCATCCATCCATCTTCCGCTTTATTGCAAAAATGTCTTAAGTGACTGATCAATAAATTTTATTGAATGTATCAGTGGTGTTAAAACAGAAAACAAAAGCCAGACAGAAACAGAACCAAGGTCTGTCGCAGCCAGGAGCACGAACTGGAAGACATAGGAGGTAATACACAAGGAGCATATTTTTGAAAGATTGGAGTATTGCAGCAATGTTGCTTTACCAGTCCTTATAATTTCATAGTAAACCATCCAAAAGAGGTTAACTGTACTTTCATATGATTACAGATAGGGAAACAAGAGATGGTTCCATTTCCTGGGTGCATTTATTCAACAGATACTCCTTGTGTTAGGTACTGTATTTTGCAATTGGGATAAAATGGTAAAATATCAGCCTTGTGACAATCTGAAATTATGGATAAACTATAGAAATCTGGCTTTCTTGGCTTACCCATGTTACGAACTCAATAATCTTCCCAGATGACGTGAGCATGAGGTTTCAGGAGATTCCTATGGAAAAGCTCTAAAATATATTTTTGAAAGCTGTGATATTTAGTATAGAGATATTGTCCATTGATGAAACTTTTATTTGCTATGAAGATTTTTTTTCTAAGTCTGAAAAGGCTCACTTTTGCGTGGGTTTGGATTTTTTTTGGTAAGATTTTCAAATCTGAAAATCTTTAATTTTGTGCAGCAGACTAAATTAGGGCCCCCTGATTTATCCAACTAAAGGTCATGGGCTAAACCTTTTGGATTATCATGAAGGAAAAGGAACACTTTAGTTAATTATAGAATGAGTTTGCATGATTTATCATCCCTAGATCTGTTATGGAAAACTTTCAAGGGATATACATGTGGTTATTTTTCTGGATGATACTGTTGTTGTTACAGCTGGACTTCACCATCTGAATTATCTTGGGCTTATGATTAGACCCCTAAGTGAAACATTATTTTGAATAAATCATCTTCCCAGAATAAAAACAAGAGTTTTGGCTCAAGTTGGGTGATTAATGCAGTGGTACAATCAAGTTTTAGTTAATGGCAGGATTTAGAAGCTGAGAAGCTGTTATGTTAATTTTTTTCTTTTTAGCTGGTAGGGAATGCCAGTTAGCATCCAGTTGTCCAATAAACTAAATATAGGGCTAGTCACGTGAAGATCATTTCCTCAATTTAACACCTTGACCTGGTGAATTAATCTGTTAAATCACAGAATTTTACCACTTATTCCCTATTCCCATCACACCTAAAATGGTGTGGAGCTATAGATAGTAAAAAGACTAAAGGATGTGAAAGACTCTAAGGTTAGTGATAATGCTTTAGCTTGTTGTTAGACAAAACGCAAGATCAACATAACCATAGGCAGGTTCATAGTATGCAGAAAAGCAAGCCAGTCCTACAAATATGAGTGGCATATTAAATTCAATGTAGCTACTTAAGGCGAACTTTTAAAAGTGCAAACATTATATTGATTGCTCTCTATTAGATAATAATATTATTACTAAGTACCTGCTAGATTTGATATTTATTGCCTCATTTAATTCTTATACCTATCTAGTGAAGTAGGTCTCAGTCTCCTATTGGACAGGCGAGGAAACTGAGCCTCCAAGGGGTGGGAAAACGATCCCAGCTGACTCAGAAAGTACGCAGGGCAGAAAGACTCTTAATTTCGAAGCTCAATGTTTTCAATTTTTATCTTTTTTGTTTTTCTTTTTTAAATCAGTCTGCTTTCCACTACTACACTGGTATAGCCATCCACAAAAGTAATTTGGGCTCTTTGCACTAACAACTATATATTTGTGTGGCAAAATGCTTGTGAACGACAATTTATTAGACTTTGTGGCTGCAACAGACGAGAAGGAATAAGAATGTCTAGGTTCTGGTCTTATCCTCCACTGATTGCCTGGTTAAGCCGCTGATTTTTTTTTTTTTCTACAGCGTTGGAAAAAATGTCTTTCCTCATCTTCTGCGAAATCCTTAAGAGCAGGCTTTTTTCCCCCCTTCTTTCTTTCTCTCCCCCTCTTTCTCTTTACGGGCTACGTATAGCAGTTAGTAAAAAGTGGGCCTTGCCCTGTTGAAGAAGGATAATATATAGAGCGTTATTGTACCTCCCTCTCAGAGGTATTTTAATTGTTATGTAGGTAACAAAGGATGTGGCTACGTTCTTCGAAACTGCTGCGAAATGTGAATAAAAAATGATCAACGGGACCAACAAGCACAGCTTGTCGGATATGTTTTTAATTTGCATTTATGTAACTTTCCTATTTCTGGGCATCCTTGTGAGGACAGATTTAAGAAATTAAAAGGGAAAATTAATTTTTCCAAAATGTTTGCTGACCTTCACAGCATAAAAACCAACGAACCCGAGCTTCCGAGACGACAGACTGTCGGGAATTGTGAAGATGATTCCGGCAGCGCATTGTTCCGCGGGATGAGCGCAGGCGCTCTGCTAATAGAAAAGTCTAAGTCAGCATTTACTTAGAAAATTTCTTTTAAAAGAGTTACAGAGGCAGTCCAGAAGTATCAATATTCCCTGTACAAACTCATATCTTTGTTCTGTTCTCTTGCTCTTGTGCCGTCTCTCTCTTTTTGAATTTCCTGTAAAAGCTAAATTAGGTCTCAAGGGTTCTGCACCACTAAGCAAGGATCTCTTCTAGTCCATTGTGGTGGAAGTAAATGTACTCAAGAGGGAGATGTACTTGAAGGGAAGGCTAAAGTATCTCCCTTCATTGAATTCCCCCGTCTCCCACACAAGCTACCCACCCTGACTTCTCTAAATACTGCCCGCGTGCGCACACGCGCACGCACTCCAACTAGCCCTCAGCAAAATTGTGCAGTAGGTAGGATATTTATCTTAAATCAGCACAACTTTCTCTGCTCGTCCCATCTCAACTCCGTCTAGAGAGGATAGAAGGATCTTTCAAGTTTTCAGGCCCTTGAGGTCTCTCCTTATACCTGATGAAAACATGTTCTTAGGAAAGGGTTTGGTAAACTCATTTACCGAAGTATAAACGATATTGAGGCTACAGGTCTTAGTGGTATATACATTATAATAGAATTCAAGAACAATTAGAGTCTTCTTTTAGTATTTGTGACCCTTACTATAGTTCTAACGAATACTGAATTATTGGTGTATTATAAGATATGGGACTATGTAGAAATTCACTATAATTCTGTTAAGTTGGAGATCAGGCACCTTGTAGGGGACAGAGCTATCCAAATTTAGAATTACAAAGGACATCTCAGTTCAGGAGTTTGGAATCACATGGTGCTGAGGTGGAATCCCAGTGTGTGCGCCTTATACCTGTTGGGTTTTGGACAGGTTACCTAATCTATAAAAGCCTCTGTTTCCTCAATAACTAAAATGACTGAGAACCAATGTGACAGAGTATATTGTTGTAGGCATGAACCCATGGACTTTGAAAGCTGAAGGGACCTTGGAGACAATCTTACTTAGACACGAGGAGGGGGGCCCAAGAAGTGACTTGCCAAGGGTACTCATTCAGTTAGGGGCCGCGAAATCCCTCCTGATTTAAATGCTAGCACTCTTTCCACTGAAACCCCAGAAGATGGTCTGTCTGTTGTGAGACAGCAAATTACCATTGTGTTGGCTACTGCTTGCACTTGGGTGTGAGCCACACGTTCTCAAATTAAGACAGGTTGCCTGAGGGCCAGGTGCAGCGTATGGTCATGGGCGGCAATTTTTCAAGTGCATGTTTACAAGAGAAATGACATGCTTTCAAGTGATTCTGAATGATCATCCTCATTCCAGATGTTCAATTAATGGTGCTGAGGAGGGATATTTTAATATTGTGCATGCCGTAAAGAGGAAGATGAACCAGAGCATTTCCCCAGACCACTGGCCTAGCTTTGGGTTGACTGGAGTCAGGGAGGCCGTGTACCTCAGGAAGGGCCTCTGAGACAGATGAGACAGACCAAGAGTAGGGAATCAGCCTGCAGCATCCTCTGGCCATAATGAGTGACAGGGAGAGGGGAGAACACAGCTGTTAAAGACCTAGATTCAAATCCTAGCTCCTCCAGGTGCCAGTCGTGTGACCTTGGACAAGTTCCTTAACCTCTCTAAGCTTCACTTTCCTCATCTGTGAAATAAGGATAAAAAATACTACTCATTTCAAGGACTTGTTCTGATGATTAACTGAGATAATTCATATAAAGTGCTCACAATAGTGCCTAGCACATAGTAAGTGATTGATAAGAATTAGCTACAGTCATGATGATGAAAAAATATAGAGTAATGCCAGGGGAACATGGACCTTAGAACACACTTAGGTTTTATATAACATATTTCACATGATCAGTTATCTTGCAGTGGCATTTAAAAAATAAATTTCTTTTCTTTTTCTAGAAATTGAACTCTAAAAAGTAAAATAATGGTTTCGGAAAATGCCCACTGTTTCTAAGAGTTTTGGACTAGATTTTTTTTTGTTTTGTTTGTTTTTTCGTGAGGAAGATTAGCCCTGGGCTAGCATCTGTTGCCAGTCCTCCTCTTTTTGCTGAGGAAGATTGACCCTGGGCTAACAGCCATGCGCATCTTCCTCTACTTTATATGTGGGATGCCTGCCACAGCATGGTTTGATAAGTGGTGCACATGTCTGCACCTGGGATCTGGATCTGAACCTGTGACCTCTGGGCTGCCGAAGCAGAGCACGTGAACTTAACCACTATGCCACCACACCGGCCCCATAGTTTTTTTTTTTTTTAATTAAAAATATCCCAGTAGGAAAATTTTTTTTTCTGGATTCAAATGTAAGTTCATCAAATGCCTTTCAAACAGGACAGCTTTTATCTATAAAACTTTGCATTCAGAAATAGGTTCTGCCTGAGAAAGCAGGTTTTGGACTGCTAATAAGGTGCTAATATCTGCACCACAACATTGCACTTTTCTGCCAACTACTCAGGTCACATTTAATTAGACCATAAGATGCTGGGCTGTGTATAGTGCAAGTTACATAAATTTCACAATTTGGATCTCCTGACATCAGTACCTTTTGTCACGGCAGAAAACATCATTGAAATTATGACCTTTCCCAATGAGAATCTTACAATGAAATGATGAATACAACCACTCATTTGTTTTAAGATGAAATAATGGAGAATTTGAGTTTTTTCTTTTTTAAAATCATATATGCATTTTGCAGATGTGCATTTAAATGTAGATTCAGATGAAATTTTTGAGGATTTTTTTTAATGGAAAGCATAATTGTTAGTGGGAAGAAGAGGAAAGATTCAACTATTTCAGATTCTTGCTGGGGTCTTTATTTATTTATTTATTTTTTTAATTTTATTTATTTATTTATTTTTTCCCCAACGCCCCAGTAGATAGTTGCATGTCATAGTTGCACATCCTTCTAGTTGCTGTACGTGGGACTCGGCCTCAGCATGGCCGGAGAAGCGGTGCGTCGCTGCGCACCCGGGATCCGAACCCGGGCCGCCAGCAGCCGAGCACACGAACTTAACCACTAAGCCACAGGACCAGCCCTTGGTGGGGTCTTTAAAGGTTGCATGTAAAGCATAATAAAATAAAATATTGGATAGCTCCCATTTAAAAGTGGTGAACTCCTTCATGAAATACTTCCCCAAAAGCACAGATCAACCCTCCACAGCTATGAAAAAAACCACGATAGGGGCTAGCCCGGTGGCGCAAGCGGTAAGTGGTCGCGCTCCGCTGCCGAGGCCGGGGGTTCGCCGGTTCGGATCCTGGGCGTGCACTGACGCACCACTTGTCAAGCCATGCTGTGGCGTCGTCCCACATAAAGTAGAGGAAGATGGGCACGGATGTTAGCCCAGGGCCAGTCTTCCTCAGCAAAAAGAGGAGGATTGCCATCAGATGTTAGCTCAGGGCTGGTCTTCCTCACAAAAAACAAAAACAAACAAAAAAAACTACGATAGGTATAATAATATTCAGTGAGATGGTATGTGGGGAAACATTGCAATTTATATCTGGTAAATGTTGTGAATATAAGCTTTTTCAACCAGACCTTGCTAAACAAATGAAAATAAATACCAGGAAAAAACACCAAACTATCATAACAATCTTGAGTTTCTTCTCTGTTATTGGATCAATGCTATATTCAGTCAATGTGTTGAAATCAAGTTCACCAGGTATGTCAGGACCTGTTAGGGGAGAGTGAGGACACCTCTTATGAGACAGGTTTTAGGGGTCAACTGAGACGTCAGCCAAGCCTGCTGACACTGGCACATGCCAGACCACGTCTCCAGACTCTCTGCTTTTTGCTTGACTCCTCTTTTTATGCAGTGACCCCTAAATCATTAAGAGGCAAGTTTTAAACACAGGAACAGTCGTATATTTCATTTTTTTTAAAGTTCTAACCCTAGGCCCCCAACATTCTCAATTCATCATAGTACAATAAAACTCCTAATTTGGCATTTCAGCAACTCTTAATTCTTTATTTAACCAAATCTCTACTTCCCAATGAGAACGCCCTGGGAAGCCTGTTGGACTTGGAAAAGTATACAGATATTATAGGTGTTGGTCTGAGACTCTCTGAGCCTCACTTTCTCATTTGTAACACAGAGATAACAACACTTCACGTTTTCATGTGACAATAAACATTCAAGAACAACAGTAAACCACTCGTTGAGGACTATACACAAAGGCACTGTACTAAGCACTTTATAATGTTATCTCATGTAATTTAACCCTTATGATGACCTCATGGTGCAGGTATTATTTTTCTTCATTTTACAGAAAATTTGAGGCTCAGAGAAGTTACATAAGTTGTCCAAGGCCACACAGTAAGTAATAGAGGCTGGTTTGGAAACTTATTGTCTCACTTTAACGCCTGGGATTGTCACTAGCCCCCTTTGAGGTCAGTACCTGACACAGAGTAAGGGCAGAGTAAATGTTAGTTTCTTCTCTTACACTTTGATTCATTTGAAGTGGTATACACATACAATTTCTGCCTTATAACTCTGCCCCTAAGCTTTTGTCAACTCTTTCCTTCTCCCTGAAAAGTTTCTCTCTGATTCCTTGCTAATGAAATTCTACACAATTTGAAGGTTTAGTTCAAGGGACTTCCCATAAAGTTCATCCTAATCGCTGTAACATTGACCTTCTCACTTCTAACTCATCTAGCTTTTACCTGTTATGGGGGTCATTTGGAAAGGCCATATTGTGTTGGACTCTTAGTTAACAATTCACATCTGTCCTTTTGAAACCTCAGGGGTTCACTTCTCAAGAAAAGTGACAGAGTTTTGCATTGGCTAAGAACACAGACTCAGGAGGTAGCCTGCTTGGGTCTGAATCCCAGTTTTGCCGTTTACTAGATGTGTGACTTTGGATGAGTGACTTAAGCTTTCTGTACCTCACCTATCAAATGGACCTAATAATAAACACTATTTTATCACAAGTTGGCTGTGAGGATTAATTGAGTTAATATGTGTTAGGAATTAGACCTGAATATGACACATAATAAGTACTATATAGTAGTTATTTTTTATTTTATTTTTTTTGGTGAGGGAGATCAGCCCTGAGCTAATATCTGTCGCCAATCTTCCTCTTTTTGCTGAGGAAGATGAGCCTTGAGCTAACATCTGTGCCCATCTTCCTCTATTTTGCATATGGAATGCCATCCCAGCATGGCTTGATGAGCGGTGGGTAGGTACGCATCTGGGATCCAAACCTTCGAACCCTGGGCCACTGAAGTGGAGCACGTGAACTTAACCACTACGCCACTGGGCCAGACCCAATATAGTAGTTATTTTTTAAATAAATTTTTTACATAAATAAATTTTCTTCATTGGATCTCTTCCAACAACTACATAATGCTTAAAACATACTAGATATGCCAAATCCTTGCTGATCAGTTAATTAATTGGCCATTTTTTGAGTTACCTTTCCTCATCCATAATTAATTTGAAGTTTCAATTACTTATTATGTATGGATAAGGTATAGAGTTTGAAGTTGTGAATTCAAAGATGTCTGACCTCAAGTTGTTCAAAATATAGAGAAGATAAATATATAAGAAGTTATATTTGAATATTAATTGATCATTTAGTGTGGGAATGTGTAAAAATAATGTACTGCAGACTCGTTCTAGTACTGACGGCCAAGCTGCCTGGTACTTCTTAGAAAAAGGTCTACTTGGCTAATATCTAAGCCCTATGAGGTTTATAATTCTTTTCTTATTCACCTCTATATTGGAGTATTTCAGCATATTTTTAATATACTATTATTCTCTTAGTGCTTGAATTTCACTCATTTATTCAACATTAATTAGATGTCAGGTTTTGTGCTGGGTGATGGGCATACTAAGTTCAATAAGACATGGATCCTGTCCTCAGGGACTTGGCAGTCCAGTGTTGGGATTTGCAAACTACTGCCCACCCAGATCTAGCCTGCTACCTCTTTTTGTAAATAAAGTTTTATTGGAACACAGCTGTGATCATTCATTTACATAGAGATTATGGCTGTTTTTGTGCTACAGTGTCAGAATTGAGCAGTTGCAACAGAAACTGCATGGGCCATAAAGTCTAAAATATTTACTACCTGGGGCTTTACAAAAAATGTTTGCAGACTCCTGGTCTAGGGGAATGTAATAAAGTGCCTCTTTTTTGAGGAGGATATTGTTTCCATATCATGGTTGCTGATACTGAGGTTGGTGGTCATTCAGAACTTCTGCAGAGAACTGGTACTTTAGAAACCTGGGTGAAATGAACAGTTGGTTATTGTCCAAAGCCTCTCAGAAATGATTGTGCCTAGTCATCTGTAAAAAGTTAATAGAGAACAGGATATCACTCTTGGTTCTTAGAATTGAAATAGTTGTTGCCTAGGTACTCAGGATTAAAATGGACCTGAAAAAACATGGTGACCACCATGGAAAAGGAATTATGGGTCCCAAAGCATTCCCCTTCAACCTAGAACTATTGTAAAAGCAGACTATATAGTATATACTATATCACTGCAAAGGATGTAATTTCTGAGGCATCTTAGGTTTTATATTTTAAAATAAAACTTATGAATTGTTCTTTAAATATATTAATGGAATCTAAATCTCAGAATGTTTTGATATCCATATCATACATTTGAAAAGAAAAGGCATAAATAAGCTCTTTTTTAATGAAATTTTATAATATACACTTTTCTTCTTAAACTCATACTTCCCTCCACAGAATTTTATTTTAATGTCAAAATTTTCATGTTTGAAAGTCTTCTATAATCACCTGGTTATACTTCTCTGCAACAAAAATATGTATATATATTTAAATATAATGTTTTTTCCCCCTGTGAACTTGGGTTCTGAGTATTAATGTTTCTTCTGGATTGATTTATTTTTATCATTATCACTAACACACAATGATAAAAATTGCACAAATATGTGACAAATTTTATATTTACTAAACATAAAAGTAAATATTTAAAGGAAATTCGTCTCTTAATAAGCCAGATGGGGCTTTTTTTTCCTTCCAATTACTTCTGGTACCTATGCTTGTCTATTATTTACTACTAGAATATAATGAGGTTTAGCATCACTTCTATTCCTATTTTTGTTTTTAGAAATGTAAGTGGTGAAAAACGTATTCACATAAATATGTAGAGGGAAGTGGAAGTAATTGTGTGACAGCAATTGAACTCATTTCTTCAAACTCCTTCTGAAACTTAGGCCTCAAATCACAGCATTCTATCGTCAAAAACTATTTTTAATGATCTATAACTGACAATTGGATTAGATCTTCTTTCAATCTTGTTGAAAGTAAAGAAATGAAAACTACCTGACTTGCAAAAGGATGTTTTGCCCATTCATTAGAATCATTCATTTTCTCAGCATCAAAACCAATATTTCAAATTGTCCCTTTGTTTTAATGCAATAGAAGTTTTTCCATCTTGGGAACCACCTACATAATAAGATTTGAAATGAGTGAGAGTTCGGTCTTTCTTTTGTGGAGTGGAAGTGGGGTTACTGTGTAAGCAGAGGTGGAAAAGAGGATCCAGCTTTCTCAGAGAATATGTGAGAAAACTGAGGATCTGTAAAATGATTCCATTTAGAAAGCCTTCACATACTCCTAGGGCAGTGTTTCTCAATCTCCGCACTATGGATATTTTGGATAGAATAATTCTTTGCTTAGGGGGCTGTCTTGTACATTGTAGCGTGTTTAGTGCCATTGCTGACCTTTACTACTGGATGCCAGTGGCACCTCCCATTCAAGTATGATGTTCGCAGCTAAGGCAGTCTTCATTCTTGGGTACTTAGACCCCTAGGGCAGTGGTTCTGAACAAGTGTCTAGAGGTGTTTTTGGTTGTCACAGCCAAAAACACCTCTAGACATTGCCAAATATCTCCTGGGGGGCAAAACCACCCCCTGTTTTGAACCACTGCCCTGGGGGTATGAGTACCCAGGAATGAAGACTGCCTTAGCCATGAGCATCATACTTGAATTCTGCTCTACTAAGTACAAATGAGTTTCCAACAGTCTTAAGAGCAAATTGTGATTCCTCATCTACCTCAGAGCACAGAAATATTTAAAATATTTCCACAACCCCGCCAATAGGAATCAATTCATCCTCCAGACTCTTAAATTTTGAGACCTGAGTATTTCTGTGTTGGCGTTCTTTAACATCTCTAGGGATTGCAAGGCCCCACGGTGTTGTCAGGGGATGGATATGGGATAGTTTAATGGAGGTAAAATGCAAGCAAGTTGATTAATTGTTCTATATGAGTATCCTGATCTTTCCTCCAACATTTGAAGTAATATATCTCTCAAATAAATATGAGAGAAAATGGACAATATTAACCCACTCTTAAAAAGAACTTAATAAGGCAGAACTCTTCTTTTCACAATGATGGAGAACTTTTTTTTTAACTGCATATTATTATTATTTATATTATTGCTATTTCCAGTACCTATTGTGAATTATAGCATATGGCTTCCGAGAAATCTAGACTCTAAGCTCTTTAGAGGATGGGACTGAATCCTATTCACCCTCAAATCTTCAACACTTAGGATTGTGCCTGGCGCACAGTTGGTCAATGATAAATGTTTGATGATGAACAAGTGAATAGTTGTGCAAATATCAAAGACGTTAATTTTCTTAATGAGCCATTAAACTTCCACCTTAACCCTATTATCATATTGGCTGACCTCAGGCAAATGGATGAGCTAAAATACAATAAATCATAGATAAAGTACAGCCTTACTACTATGCCAAAGTAATTGAGCAATCACTTTGACACTTAGGACTAATCTACAAAAAATGTGTGGGAAATTTTGAAAGTACAGGAAAGCCAATGAAGAAGAAAATAGTTACCCGATGTGTTAATATCCAGAGGGGACTTCTAACTTTTTTATGTGTTTTCTTCAATTTCTTTTTTATGCATTTTATATAATTTAGATCATATAGTATATACAATTTTGCATTCCAACTTTTTTTTTTTTAGGAGTCTTTAGGTTTTGTGAGGTCAGGGATGATCACTTTCTTGCTTACCATTTTATCCCTAGAACCTAAAACACATTACCAGATATATATAAACACTTAGTACTAGTGAAGTATATGGAATACACGGTGAATACATGCTAGTATAACAGTGAATACATACTAAATAAAAGTGTACCGTAAACAGCATTACAACTAAGCTTCCCAATATTATTGAGAATATAATGAGGCTACAGTAAGTCCTTATGCACAAGTCTTTAGGTATAAAGTCTTGTTGATACTTTAGTTTATTTCCTTTGGAAAGATTCCCAGAAAGTGAATTACTTGGCCAAAGATTATGATCATTTTTAAGAGTTTAGGTTTAGTGATTGTACCAATATAAATGCCTACTACAGAATACGAGTGTGGCCAATTCATCACGTCCTGCTATAATGTGACAGGGGAAGATGCCACTTATATTGTTTAGTGCTTTAATAAGAGAGGTTGAGCTCTTTCTTTCTAAATGTTTATTAGCCATTTATATTTTCTCTTTTTATAAAACAATTATTTATGTTTTTGATTGGGGGCTATTTTTTAAGGTGTTTAAACTGCATTTTTAAAGTGTTAAAAAGTACTCTGTTTATATTTGGGGGTTTCCTTTGGCTGAGCTACCCAGGGCACATTCCTATTCATGTCTATCCTGCATATCTCACTAAATTGCTGTGTGGATGACCCAGACAGCGTCTACAGAAGCTCACTGAAAACTATAGAGTGCTAAACACAGGCAAGAAATTATTATAAATTTTACCTGCTATTACATTTGTAAAGAGATGAGACTGCATCTCAGGTTTACATAGTTCCTTTTTAAAATGTTTTCAGAATTTTCCTTAGGAGCAGCTACAGTACAAAGAATGACAGAATTAATGAGTGTGAAGAAATATACCACTATTTCTAAAACATAGAGCAGGCAACGAGAGTATTCTACATGAGGTAAAACAGAGAATCGACGGAGATAAGCTTACAATTTTGGCGAATGTGATATTATTAAACACACTAGGCACTAAATATAAAATGAAGACAACCCAATGCAGATTCTGATGGAGTCCTTTTTCTTTCTAATAGTATCTGTGGTCTAACTTAGTTGAGTTGTGGGAATCAGGACCATTATATAATAAGATCAATTTGAGTCGTGGAGAATAATCGACAGAGTAGGGTCAGTGTTTCAAGCCATTTCTACAGCACAGCTTACACTGAAGAGGGCTGAAAAGTCAGTGACAGTGGACTAATAAATGTGCTTTTAAAGAAATATGAATGGACTTAATTTGAAAGCATAAAAATTAACCATATAAATGATAGCTTGATGTAATGAACATTATATTTCAACCAAAACGCAAAACACATGAAATTGCAATATTGTTAAGGAGGAGCAGAATTCTGCATTTATTTAGAATTAATGTCAAATTTAATTGGTTTTTTCTTGATATTGCTAGGTACAATTAGACATGGCACCTTCTTAATGTTGTCAAGGTTCTTTCTCCAAGAAAATATTTTATGCTTGTACCAAACATAGAATTGGAGGGAATGATAATAGGCCTTTGATGCAAATGCTGTACTAACGAGACTTTGAATCCCAATCAGACAAAATTAATTAAACTCAGGTAGGTACGTGGTGGTAAGCTAGGCTATTCACCCCATTCCTTTGCTTGAAATGCTTATGGCCAAAGACAGATAACCCTGCTCTTCACAAACATAAAAACCAGAGGAGAGAATTGACAAACTAAGGGACAAATGAGTGGATTAACACTATGAACTATTTGGCAAGTGTATGTTGTAAATGAACATTTTTTACTGAATGAAGAGGTTACTGAATGAAGAGGAATTTCATATTTAGACGTCAACAGCTACTTCCCATAAAATTGTTTCCTTCCTTAAAGTAGATGCAGAGAGGTTAGGATCTTAGTTAGTGGAAGAAAAATCTGTAAATATGCAATTTTACTAAAAATTTGAAATCTCTGTCACAGGAGACATATTTGAGTTTAAATATTTAAATTAAATTTTAGAATCTTTGAGGGAATAATCACGGTAAGAAAAAATTTTACTGTATATACTTTGACTGTTATTATTTTTACTGGACAGTTTCTATTTGGAATCTGTAGATTTTTTAATACTACTAATTTTAATTTTTATTGTTATCTATTCTTTATATGGTCAAAATACTCATGAAAGTTTTGGTAAGATGTTTTATCTTAAGGGCCAATACTGGTCAAATGGTAGTGGAAGTTGCATCTGGACTTAGTAAGTATTGATACCATGATTGATTAGTGATGTCTGCTGTGGGTGCAGGGGTGGCAAAAAATAGTACAGTCTAAGAGAGGAAGCATAAAGTAATGAAAATAGAAGTGGACTCCGAGTCAGAGGCCCTTGACTGAAGTCAAATTCTGTCTCAATCTCTTTTAACAAATAATTATGGACAAGTCATCTATTTTTCTCATTTAGGAAAAAGGGATATAAACAACACTGGACATTAGAGAAATGAAAATCAAATAAAAATTATCTAAGGCACTCTTTAGGAATTTTATAAGAAAACCACTTTTGTTGTGCTTGAGACTGTTATCTTAGAGGGCATTACTTCTTATACGTTGTAAGTACTCAACAATCGAGATTTGTTGAATCACATTTAAACCTGATCCACCATTCGGGGTGTCACCTGCAATTTTTTCATATATTTTCTTTTACTTTTTGGTCATTGTATTATGATAAAAGTTTATCTCTGACTCTAAATCAACACTCATGTAAACCATATTGGATAATCTTTCAAAAATCATTAATGAAATTTCAGTGGAAAGAAATTCAGAATCAATTTATTTCATTACAAAAGAACACTTTCTAAAACCAATAAAATAAATTTTAATTTATTCCGACATGGGTAGCAGCCAGAACTGACTTTTAATAATATTAGTAAACAAACAAAATAAAACAAAAACACAACTGGAAGGATATTAATGCTACCTTGTTAACCTTATTATTGATATTTCTGAGCTGTCCTTGGAAAGATACTCCAAAAGCCCTGTTCCTTCAGTACTTAACTTTTTCTTAATCACAAGAATGAAAATATATATGCAAGGGTGAAAGTGCTTAGAATCAAGCCTTTTAAAAGGTAGTCAGCATTTAAAAGAAAAAAAAATAATATTGGACTGTTTGTTTTAAATTTAATTTCAGAGCAAACTGATGAATAGGTTAGGAGCCTAAAAATTTCGAAATGAATTTATCTAAAATATTTTGTTTTTGTAAAAAACAAATTATTGCCAAGAAGCACTGTACCTTAATGATATGATGTGTTTTTCCTGAACAAATGTTCCTCTACTCAACCAGACTGTGTGGCATTTGCTCATATTCAACAACTGTGGAAATTTGGAACAAGGTTTCTTCTCCTTTTTTAAGAAAAAGTGTTTAATTCCTTTGCTATGTGCCAGGCACAACGTATGTACAAGTTAATAGAAAATGTTCTGTGTAATAATTTTATTATTTGACCTGACAATGATAATGATAGCCAATTATTCATTAGAAACTCAGCACGTCTAAGTTCTTTAAACTTGTGTGTTATTGTTTGATTTTGGAATCTAGAAGCTAGCAGCTGCTGGATGGTAAAATATGACTCAAGTGTTCATTCCGGCTCAAGCTATGTAATGGAACTTTTACTTGGGAAACTTAGAATATGGGTTTTCGTGCTAATCCAGTGTTATGGAACCCGTATGTAGCACTTTTGCAATCCATGCCTTGGACAGGTGAATTAAACACATTTTAAATGTAGTTTGATAAATAACTAGTTTCAGTTATTTTAATTACACTATTTAGGCAAATAAAAATAGTACTACTGTCTGAATTTCATATTCTCAGAATTAATTACAGGCAACAACACATTCTGATCCTATTTAAGAAGACTGTCTTTAAATAGTCTTTTTAATGGAAAGATCAAAATAGTAGTTTAATGTTTACTAAGTACCAGGCGTATTTCCACAAAAGCTAGAGTGAAAATCTAGACTCATATTACATATAGCACTTCAGGTAAAACCACCATTCTCCCAAGATTCAGTCTACCACCCAGAATAGCACACTGGCCCAGGCATAACATGAAGTGGGTGTATGTATTCATTGTCATATAACATATGAGCAACAGAGAAATTGCAATAAGAGGTCAGGGAGTGGTGTCTGGAAAACCAGTTGCCTTATTAAATAACTGTTCAATCAAAGCTTTTAAAAGTTAGAGGGGCCTTTGGGTGCCCTCTCTTCCAACCTTTCACGTTTTTAGAAAAGCCCCAAGAAATGGGGTCATTCAGCCACTTCTTGAATTCTTCCGGTTCCAAGAAACAACAGATCAAGTACCACAGCCATTATATTATCAGGATGTGTTACAACAGAGGAGCACCACTCCTTAATCTAAAAAATTCCAATTAATGATCAGTATTTTTAAAAAACGTATCTGTTTTTCAAGATTGAAAACGTTATCACCCTGTGGTCTTGCTCATCATGTAGAAATTTGAAGATGGGCTTCGCGTTAATGCAGAGGGTTATGACAAAGAGTGTCAGTTTGGCTGCCTGGAAGACTCAAATGGTGACATTTACTTTGTGAATTCTTCCCAGCCCAGGGTCTGGTTTTCAGCTTTGTGGGCTCAGAAACTTGATCTCACCAGTGTTTCAGTGGATTAGACCTTAGTGTGAGGATTCAAGTTAACTAAGCTCACAAGAGCTAACGTATAAGACCACAACGCCAAATTATCACTTCAAAATGAAGAGCCTAATTGTGAATCATAGGGGATATTTTTCCAGCCTGGTCAGTGATTTAGCCGTAGATAGTGCTGGGCTGGACACGGCCAATAGTTGCTTCTCACACACACATTTTTATTACTATCTAGTTGTCCAGGAATTTTCTTTCTTTAAATATGCTTAAGAGAAAGAATAGCTCAAAAGTCAGCAAGATCATTATGTATTGGTTTTATAGTTTGATTTTCAGAGTTCAATCTTATATCTAAGTTCTTGGAATGGAAGAGTTTGAAGAATATTACTACGGCCCTCAGATACTGCCGACATACCCTACTACTTCAATGGATTTTGTTCTACCTAATATCTAGTAATCTAAAATACTCTCTAGGGCAGATATCACTATTTTTAGGTAATACCCGAAATGTAAAGAAAGTGAAACTCAATATATATTAGTCATTTCCTTATTTTACAAAGATAAGAATTTATCTTATAAAAACAAATGTATAAGGACATTGTAAAATATTTTCCCATATTTTTTTATTGGTAATATTTTTTTATTTTATATTCTTCCTCACACCGCTATTTCTCATTCAGCATATTTTCTTTTTGTAATTTTCAAGAATTACTTTAGAGTTGTTTTTTTTAATTGTCACTTGAAAATCATTTTACTAGTAAAAGCCTTATTTGAGGACAATATTACTACCACTTGTTCTTCATCAGGATATGCTCTTTTCAGCATGATTCTACTTCCATAAACTGAATTTCACATAGTACCAACTATAAAAGGCAACTGGGGAATATAAAAAACAATAATTTAATAAACCTCATTTAAGATGAACAAATTAACCAAAAGATGGACTTCTACTCATCCTTAGAGGCCCATCTCAAATACCACTTCTCCTGTGAGAGCTGTTTTGATATCTGAGAGCGTCCCCGATATATTCTGCTCTGCTCTCACTTTGCTGTAGCTTTGACCTCACCAGTTGACTATGCTTTATCAACCTGAGCATCTTTAGGGCTCAGTTCTGTGCCTTGCTTTGAGTAGATGCTCAATAAATCATGAATAAATAAGTGTGAGTCACATACATTTCTATTTGTGTATGTATGTATATATATGTACATATATATAAATATATAGCTGCAAAAGATGAAATCTTTCAGTCTGTCCCTTTTTAAATTAAAACTGAAAATTGAAATATTTGTGAAGATGATCTTATTCTCATGTTCAAGAGTATATCTTAATTTGGACTCTTAGAAATGAGTTAATGAATTTGACAAAGTCTTCAGAACAGGGGAGACTCAAGCTTAGCTGATTCCAAATAAGGAGAGAAATTTGTATTTGAAAGTATTTTTTAAAAACTAGTCAGAAAATTAAAATAAAATAATATTCTACATTTTTTTCACAGCTTGTAATACTCATTTATTTCATGCCAAGTAATGCTTATAAATGCCAAGGCCTTTTAAAAAAGCTTTGCTGTTTCTTTTTATAAGGATAATTTTGTGCCCAAATTCGGAGTATCTTTTGTACTTCTAATTCAAAATTAAAATATTGTATATCTGCTGATGTCACATGATAATGCTAATGAAATTCAGGTAATGGTGTAACAGTCTTTAAAAGGAGGATGCTTTATTGGACAGTCATATAAAATTTAAAGTAATATAATTTAAAATTGACTTATTGCAATATTCATTGCAAAAAAGCTTTACTATGAGACAAAATCTATGTAAGTTTTCCTTAAGCATCTCAAGTCTTTCATATGCCCCGTAGTGCCATATTGGACTCACATGAGTACAAAGTAATAAGTAGGTTAGTAACCAAAAACATAATTCCGTAAACAACCAGATTAATATGTTCTTTCTCTGCTGATGTCTGTGATTCCTTTGAATTAGAGAAATATAATCCAGGACCACAAGATATGATAACTAACCACACAAAAAATGACATCAACAAATATCCTGTCAAGTAAAGTAATTTACAGAGTCAGCATATCCAGACAGTTAATAAAATATTCACCACGCAGAGGTAAACACATTTAAGTCAAAGCAAATTACTTTTCCTCTTTTATAAGAGTACGTTTTTGAACAAGTTTTTAGCCTCATGGTTTGGCAAAAGGTGACGTGTTCATTTGGCCTCTGCAATAACATGCCTAAACCAAGAACATCCCAATTTAACTTTAAAACAAAATTTATCATATAATTATAATAACTATTATAAAGTTAACATTCTATTTCCAATATTTGTAAAATAACCACTAACCAAGAAAAATGCATGCTACATTAAGTATAAAATACTATAACATCTAAGTTTTATTTTTAAATGTTTTAAATGCTTACGATGCAAGGCATTAAGCAGTGTAGGTAAAATATGTGTTGAATAACATTTTTAACTCCTCAGATGAGCATTAATAAAATTGCATTTATTATGGAGACAACAAGTCTAGGATTTGAAATATTGATGGCTACATAGATACATCTTAAAGGTGAACAGAGCAAGCCAAAATGCTAAGTGGTTCGCAGTGCATAATAATTTTGTGACACTATGATCACAATATTTCCTTTCATAAGAATCCACCCCCCAATGCCATTAGTTAACCACATGGTTATTATATTTAGCTTGATTCACTATAAATGCCGTTATAACACCTGTGGTTTCCCTCATTAAGAAGTGAATGGATGGGGTCAGGGGTTGAAAGGGCAGCATATGCGCTATGAAAGAACTAGTTAACATAGCCTATTATATTGGTGCACTGGTAAATCTCATTTCTATTCATCAGATGATTAGTTCAATCAATATTTATTCCTCTATGCTCCCTTTGTCTTGTGCTACAAAGGAGACATCCTTCAAATTCATGGCATAAGCCTTGTTATCTATGAATTTTTTGCTTAATTTGAGAGGGAATATTTTATTTATTTGGCAGTCCTGAATTCTTGGATTCCCTTTGCCTCTAATTATCATTAGGTAGCATAACGGAGTTTTGTGTAGATCATTTACAAATAGATGCTATTAACAGTTTCTTTTTTATGCGATTCAAGTACCACATGTATTCATGTCTTCTTTTTGAATGCCCTGGAAAGTTGCTTCTGTTTCTCTAAATATGTTTGAATTTGAAAGTCTGGATTGTGAAAGCAAAGATAAGAATGATTTTCTCTTTCAAATATTCATTCTTCTTGTCTGAGTGGGTGGTTACAGGCACATACATATACATATTGTGTATCAGTGTGTATCAACAGACGCCTCCAAAGACTGCTATTATCTGCTAGGGATTCTGTGAAGTCAGAGATTCTATTCAAAGTAAGACAAATATTTGCAAGAAACTGTAATTGGAAGATGATTACAAAATTGCAGGAATAATATTTTATGTGTAGAGTGCTCATTTTATCAAAGGGCATCATTCATTACATTACAAAAGACTTATTTCATTTGTCTACTTAATTTCTATCCTTTAGATAAGAATGGATGGAATAGTAAAACTACATCTAGAATTAAAAAACCTATATTAATTATTAAGCACAATGTCCATTCCTATTATTTACTTTTCTGTATATTTTAACATCACAATAAAATGTTTTGTTAATGTCAATTACATTAAATTCATGACAATAACATTTAAAGCCTTTATGGTTTTTTGTCTTTAAGGGATAAATACAGGAATGATTTAGTCTTAAGAATTTCTCTTCATAATACCAAAATGATAAAAAATATATATATTTTAAATCACTTCACTCACTAATAACTTTTGCACTAATAACATACGCACTTATAACTTTTGATTTGTTTCAATCTGGCCAGAATTTGATGGTCTTAACTTTGGCATTAATTCTCCCATTTCCTCATATAATTATCTGCAAGGCTTAGATTTCACCAATGCACAGTGGCACTGATGTTATTGTTCACAATTTTAAACCTCACTTTATTTACAAATTTGCAGAACACCAGCAGACCCACATATATAGAATTTTTAAACTTAATAATTTACTAAAATAATATTGAACTCTAATCTGTATTAATTGAATGATATAATACGTACTTTAAGTTAGAAGTATATTACTCATTGCAGTGAAAAAACCTAGTTAATGTGTTGTGATTCATATGTTTATTTCTTAGGACTACTGTAGCGAAAAGTATAAAAACTATATAAGCCACATGACATTACTAAAAGGTGGATACAAGTTTATAAAATGTGAAGTAACAGCTGAAAAAAAGTTTTACTTGTCTTTTTATCTAGAAAAACTTCCTGTATTGAATCATTTAAAAATACTGGTGACAATTCGGTATATGCTACTTTTTGAAAAAAGGTAACTTCATATTTTCTTTGTACTGTAAAATCTTTGCTGCTGTAAAATTAGGTTTCATGACTCTGAAACACTTAAATTGAAAATACAATGTATGCAAATACACATATGAATAATTGCTTTTAAGGCTGTTAACAAATTGTTACCAAAATAAGTAAATGTTAATATTCATATTTGATGAAGAGTATAAAATAAACCTCTTATTTATGTTAAAGTAAAACCTCACATAAACCACTTTAATAATGATGCAAAAAACCATCCTTTAGGATTTTCTAATGAGCAAAACTTCTACTGCTGTTGATGGAAAATCTAGGACTTCTAAATTTTAAATGAGTGCTAAAACAGGAGTTTTAATCTTTATCCCTCATGTTTATGAGGTCTGCTGCTCAAAATATCTTCCTTTATATTTCCATCCTGGTTTCCCAATTCCTGGTTTTCTGACAATACAGAAATTAAAAAGTCTTGGTGGCGTTAATATGTATCCCAGAAGCTCAGGATGTCAAGCACCTCTGTGTCATAATACTACTTATAAATCCACCTAGGATGTTGGGGAGGGAGGAGGAGAGAGTACCAAGATGCAACACCGAAGAAAATATTTTATTTTTCTGGCTATGTATTTTTTTCAGCAATACTTGAAATATAGCTTTAGGATTTTTCTTTAAACTGCTTGAATGTTTACTTTTCTTGGAATAAAGACAACTTACTGATGATTACTTAATGAACAATTATTAATGGACAATTGACAGAGATATCTTTCCTACTATGTTTTTTAATTGTGGGAGGTTGAATGTTGGTTAGAAATATTTAATTGAAATTTGTGAAAGAAACTAAGATCAAGAACTTGTTTAGGAAATCTAAAGGCCTGGCCAGCTGGACATTCTGAGCTCCAGACTTCCGAAGGGCTGCCATACCTCTAAGAGTAAACTGCTTCTTTTCTAAAGTTAGCAGTTAATAAAAATTAACTACCTGAAAATAATAGATGAAAACTGGGCTTTAGAAAAGCCAAGCCCCATCCTTGTTTACAGCAAGCATAAAACCAGATTTCTAATCCGCCCGAGCCACAATCACCTATTGATTGCGACGACATCTGTGCCCCTGTTTTTGGAAGCAGGGTTTTCTGAGGAGGCAGGGCTGAAAAATCCGACCATTTCAGTGCCCTTGTGTAATGAACAGCTGACAGGCCTCTCAGGAAGGAGTCTTGAAACCCACACCTCGGCTCACTCCTTTCTCACCTAGGGACAGACCCAATTAAAAGTCCTCCCTTCCGCCTTCAGAAGTTATTCTTTTCAATAATGCAATCTACGAAGAAGATCTCTAGAACTCATGTAGTACCCTCTAGCAGACAAAGGGTGAAATACTTTGTGCGCCACCAAATACAACCTCCTCTGCCCCGGGCCTGCCCAGACTCAGTTCAGCTGTGGGGCAGGACAATGACCTCAAAGATCAGAGACTCTTAACCCCTTTCTTACCCCAGAGCTTCCTTCGGGATAAAGTCTCTTACCTATCCTAGACCTGGAGGGGGCGGGGTGGGGGGTGGGAAGTGGGTTTGCTAGGTTGGCCCCCAGGGCGACCACCCAATCCTGGACCAAGTTTGCGTCGCGCAAAGCGCTCTGACTCAGGATAGTTGCCCAAGGCAAACCGTGGAGCCAGGCCAAGGCGCTGACTGGGACCGCCTGGGGATGGGGTATGTGTGTGTGTGTGTGTGTGTGTGTGTGTGTGTGTGTGTGTGTGTGTGTGTGTGTGTGTGTGTGTGTGTGTTGTGTGGTGTATAGGGTAAATGGAGTGGACACACTGTAAAGCCAAGTTCAAAAACCGCCCCCTCCCCCAAATATAGGCTGCTTTGTAGCGCAGGCACAAGAGAAGGCAGATTCGTTTCCGGTCTCACTTCTCAAGTTCACACTCAAGTTCAACCCCCGACTTCCACAAGAAGTCTGAGTAACCTGGATCTTTTCTCAACCCATCTTTAAAGAACAACCGTGATGTCGCGGGAGGGCATGGTCTGTGGGACATGCGCAGGGACCGAAGAGGAAAGACAACAAGGGGTTAAAAAAGGAGACCCCAGGAGGACAAGAGAAGAAATCGGCCACCTTTTAAGCTTTACTCCAGCGCGTCCCACCTGGCCGCCTGAGAGCCGCCTTGAGTTAGAATTTGTAAGTTCTCCTGAGCAGCCTGGAAAGGGTGGCGCCCTGTGGAACAGGGTTGTGGGCTTAGACTGGTTTCTCAAGGTGAGCATGAGGCAGGCGCTTGGCTTTCAACCCTTCAAGCTGCTGGAGTCCCCGAAGCAAGCGCTGTAGCGAACCCGAACTGTTGCCGGCAAACGGCTCCTTCAGGAGCAGCGCGATCAAGCTACAGTCCACTCCTGCCCCGCACTGATGTTTTCTACAATTTAAGGGGAGAGTGAGCGGCTTTTACTCCCCAGATCCTAGTGCCAGGACCGGCTCTTCAGAACGTAAGAACCCAGTCATTGGAGGAATGTTGGAAGGGGTGATGGAGGGGAAAGATGAACTGGCAGCCCCACACTGGAGCAGGGGAAACCGAAAGGAGAGCGGATAGTGGTGAGATGGGACAGAAAAAGAAAAACTAAGACCAGGACGTCTCGCAGTTAAAGGCTCTCTACTCAATTTTCAAGTGCAGTTTCCTGAAAGGATTTGGAGAGTGGAGCATGTGACCAACCCCCAACTGGCTCTCTAAACTTACGGGAGTCCCCACTCCCAACGCGCGGGTCAATCAAGACCATCCCACCAGGACGTCTCTGTCCCTTACCTTCAGCCACCTCCTTCCCATCCACCTCCCTGGACAGCCTTTCCGTTCCTCCTCCTCCTTCCCTTTCCTTCCGCACCCCAGCCCCCAGCCGGCTGACCTAGTCTCTGCCCTGGCGTCCAGGCTCGGTGCTCACCGCGCGGAGCAGAGGGAACCTGCCCGTTGGCCCCTCGGGGCGCTCCTAGAGAGGTGTTGGGGGAGTGGATGGGAGACGAACACAGCCGGTGGAAGGTGATGAGTGTTTGCGGCCCAACTCTCCCAAGTTCTTCCTGCCTAGTCCACCTGTCGCGGGGTCAGGGTTGTAGGAAGGTCCGTAGCTCGCCGTTTCCAACTTTGCCAGGACCCGGAGGGACGTGCGAAGGGGAGAGGAGAGCCCTCCAAAGAACCGCAGGGTGGCCAGGGAAGAAAAACTGCGGGGCTGGGGGTGCGTGCCCAGAGGCTTGCACATATTTCCACGGCACGCGGGAACCGGGCTCACTCTCCAAGAAAAGAGAAGTTGTGGCCAAGCAGAAAGTGGGCGAGAGCGGGTCCGAGCATAGCGCGCAGGAAACCTGGAGGTCCCGGCACCGCGGGGGAGGAGACAGCAAAGTGACTGACTCCCGAAAGCCGGCCTGGCCAGCCGCTCGGGCAGCCCCAAGTGCAGACATCTCGCCCCTGTCCCTCGCGAGCCATCCCTGCAGCCGCCACTTCGCCCCTGGGTCCTGCCGCCGCTGTCGCCGCCGGGGGTCCCTGCCCGAGGGCTCACCCAGCACCGCCTCCCGCAGCGGCCCTTTGACAAAAGACCCTTCCACGCCGCGGGTAGCGCGGGCTCTCCTATCCTTTGGAACTTTCTCTGCACAACTTTTTCGGGGTGGCGCTTGTCCCCGGGCCGCGTGGGCTCAGGCACACTGGCCAGGGCGCAGCGCCGGTACAAGGGACGCGCTCAGGGGACGATACCCGAATCCGCGTCCAGCTCCGCGACACTGCCCCTCTGCCTACCACTCCCACGAAGGGACGTGTCCACTGGCCCGGACTCTGGTAGGCCTCGTAACCTGGAGAGTGTGTGTATCTGCCCCGCCGCCTGCCTCTGCGCCGCGCGCGCCCAACGCCGGCCGGAGACGACTGCGCGCCGGGTGCTTTCGGCTGCTTCTGCCGAGAGGCATCCCTCTCCCGGCTCCCCCTTCATCCGGCGTCCGCTTCCGCACCCGATAGTGACACTAAAAATGGTTCAATGCAACTCAAGGACTGGGAGGAAGCAACTAGCGTCGCTCCCTTCTCTAAAAAGCGCCCTCCCGCGTCCCTCCAGAACTCCCAAGAGGCATCAACACCTTCCCACAACTTTCTACGCCCAGGCCATTTGCAGCCCACCTGCGAACGCGAACTCAGCAGCTGCGCCCGCCGACCTCTTTCCCCTCCGGCTGGGTGCGCTCCCCTCCCCCATCTCCCCGTCTGGCTGGAGTTGGCCGGACCCGGGGAGACTCGGTGCCCGCAGGCTCGCTTACCTCGCATGGTGTGGCCGCTCTCCCGCTCCGCGTAGTCATGAAGCTGCTCCCAGCCGGAACCCCGGAGAGCCCAAAAATCCCGCTCAGCACGAGTGAAGAAGGTGGTCGGCGAAGAGCTGCTCCGCCGAGAAAATCATCCCTTTAGGCGGACGCTGTGGCCGGAGGGTGACGTTTGCGCCGCTGCCGCTGCTATGTTAACAGTTTTGATGATGGTGGTGGTGACTGTTTTGATGGTTGTTTGGTTGTTTGTTTGTTTTCAGGAAGGATGGAAAAAAATGTGCTGGCTGGCTGGTGCCTGGGTTTTGTTTTGCTTTTGTTTTTCTTTTTTCTTTCTCTCCAATGTGCTTGCTTTTTAAAAATGCCACCGCCTCCGGCTCAGAAGATTTCTTTTGTGATCACTTGGACTGAGGAGGAGGAGGAAGGGCAGCAGAGGAGGAGTTGGTGCTGGTTTTGTTAGTTACAAAGAAGAGGGAGAAGAAGCAAGGGAAAAAAAAGGAAACAGAAAGAAAAGGAAGAAAGGCGGTGTGGATGGCAGAGCATGTGCGTTTTCACATGACATCTGTGCCTGTTAGCGGATCCACAATGTGAATTTTCACTGTTCAGTTACAGGGAGGAAGGGAGCTAGAGAGAAAGAGAGAGGAGAGAGATGGAGAGAGAGAGCCGAGAAGAGGCTTATACGCGAGGGCGGGTTTGGCCGGGACTTCCAGGCCCCGCCTCCTGTCAGCGCCACCGCCAATCAGCGCCCGGCAGCGCTTGGAGGGGCTGGGACCACGGGGGAGGGGACCCGATTGGAGGCGAGGGGCGGGGGTTAGGGACACTGGAGCCGAGGGCGGCCGGGGCTGGAACTGGGCATCAGAGACTGTCCGAATTGGGCCGAGGAGAGGGACTAACAGAAAGTCGGGCAGATTTGCAGGTGACATCCACTTCCGACTCCAGGAGGAGAGAGAGGCCACTGACAAGTCCTTCGGAGGCGAGAGACGCGTGGATCCCCGGGTCTCACGTTGCGTCCCTCTCTCGCAAAGCCTGTGGGCCCGGGACAGTTACGTTTGAATTTATGGCAGCGCTCCGCAGAGTCCTGTTCAGTAAACTTTGCATGTCTGGCGGGGGTTTCCCTGGGCAAGACACTTCGATTTTGGTGGCAGAATAATGCAAATCAACTTCCATCACTTTGAGCACAACTAAAATGCAGTCCCATGCAAGTAGCTGTCCGCTTCCTTTAAAACCATCTTTCAGATACTTCCTGCCCCCAAACCCCAAAACAAAAACTCCAACACTGAGATCTCTTCTGTTTTTTTTAAAATTATTTTTAAACTTTTAATGCTTTATTTTGTCAAGGAAATTGATTCATATTAGAATTTGGAGAATCTCCTGGCGGTGGGCTACACGACTCAAGGAAAACAGCCCCAATGGCAGCGTGGCTACCTTAGTGATGCAAGGCAAAGGGCTGAGGCCAGAAGGTATGATCGGGTGGTGTGTTGATTTGATAAAGGTGCAGGGCTTTCGGAGGGAGGAACTGTTAATTCTATCCGCAACGAGAAGACATTTACCTATTTAGAGGAAATTGACAATTAAACGTAGCTAAAGTTATTTGTACTCCTTAGGTGAAAATTGTCCTCTATGACTATTTATTTGTATTTTGCTAAAAATCCAAAGTGTATATCAAACTGTTCCTTTGCAAGTTTTCCCTCTCGGTGGACAAAATAAACATATATAGATGATCACATCCACTTCTCTCCTTATAGCAAGGAACTTTGTAAATCTTTTGGGTAATTGGTCACCCTAAAAGATGGAGGTGAAAAAATTTGCCTCATCTACTCAGTCTTAAGATATTGAGGCTTCTACTCATTAGCACACCTGTTAGGGGAGCAGGCCTCATCATAGTGTAGGTACCTGAATAATTTGATTTTTGCTGGTATTTATTCATATTATGTCATGTAACACAAAATGCAATGTAGAATTAGCGATTATTTAGTTAATTAGATCACTCTACTCTGCCAAGTAGTTTTTTCCCCCCCGATTAAATAAGAAATGGATTACTTGCTGAATCTTCACTAGAGTTAAATTGACTTAGCCCTGCTGTATGCCCTTCCATTTGCAAGCCAATGTGTAATTTAGGAGATTTTTAGTATTAAGAGTGAAAGTTGATTGAGTCTTTAATTAAATGAAATGAACAAAAGGAAGTTACTGTTCAGAATAGTTATTCCCTTATAAATACCTTTCCCCTAGATTTGTAATTGACACAGTAGTTAATCTTTTAAGATAATATTTAAGGCTCCCTGGTTTTATCATTTTTAATCAAGTAAAATATATTCCTCATAACTACATTAAAGCTGCACTAAGTTATGCCTAATTTAGTTGCTTCATTAAAAATTACTGAATATAAAACAGTCAAGAAACAAATTGTGACTACATCATTTAAATTTTATGTGCTTCAAGCAGAGACACAGGAATATTGAGAATTCCAAAGCCTTTTTTAAACTCTATAATTATTATTGTTGTTGTCATCATTTTAGATTTCTATTTCTCATTAAAGAGGAATTTCAAAATTCAAGAATTTTAACTCTTTCATCTAGTCTTAAATTTCTAAAAATTGATTGAATTCTGAATTTTCTTTTTACTGCTATAATATCTGTAATTCTTAAAAAAGATAGTCAACACATATACGAAAAATACTTTTTCCTCTTCCTACACATTTTTATATATCCTTTGCTTGTAGGTTCAACAATGCACAATTTTGCTTACAACTATTTCACATATTTCTTAATCCCCTGTGAACACTTTTGAAAAAAATTGTTAATTAGAAATAAAGACTTAATTATGTTACATCATTTTTTCAAACCTGTATATATAATACATTTTATATATGGAGGTGCAAAAAAATTTATTTTCTCTTTTAGAGTGGAATAAATTTTGATCATTGGTTATAATGTGGTGATCTGGGATATTTTGGATCTTAAAAATTTAAAAACTGAGTTCTTGAGTGCTTCTAATAACTTCCAAATTGTTTCAACTGAATGGAAGCTATTTATGTAAAACAAATATTCATGATTTAAATTAAAGAGATCAGCATTTTCCAAGAAGTCATGAAATACTTATATGTAATCTGATGTTTTTGTAACCTATCTGCCAGCAAATATCCATATTTCAAGTGGCATAGTAATAATATATTAATATAGTGTCCTTGTTCACATGAAGTACAATGTCAGTAATTTCATTTGAATGCTTATGGAACTGTCTGGTTTGCTATAAGCTCGAAACTCTGCTTTTGGCTCTGGGCCTGAAGGATGTTCTAAGTTGTTGGGTAAATTTTGATACATTTAAATGATAATCAGTAAGTCACATAGCACTGTACTCAACCTCAAGAGTTGATATAATTTCACTTAGGCTTGCCTGCTTTCCCCACATATCACCACCCCTCAGGTTTAGCTGTAAGGCCATGGAATAATAATGAAAAGAAATATCCTGACAGACAGAAAGGTTTAATATGAGCCAACCAGTGAGGATGACAATGGCATTTAGGATTATTTCAATCCTAAAATGCTTGAACCAAAATAGAAAGAAATGGTTCACTATATTCTGAACTGGTCAGTCTGCACAGAGAGAGTGTTTTAAATAATTATGAATCTTGGAGGGACATTGGCAATATTGATAACAATATTAGTTGTAGAATGACTAAAAGATTGGGTATCTTTAGCCCAGTTTAGGGGGGCTGTGTGGCTGTGAAAGTTGAGAAAGATATATAAAGCTGCCTTTAAATATTGGGAAAGCAAGGAAAATGTGAGAACTTTTAACATTTGAACCTATTAAAAATGGAAAAGATGAAGTACTGAGCTTCCTGTTACTGGAGGCATCCAAGAAAAGTTTGAACGAAAGACTCTGGTAAAAATGCTCAAGTATATATATTTCTCTACTAGGCTGGAAATAGTCACTTCTGTATCTCTAAGTGTATCTTCTGTAACTCAAAGTGTATCCACATGTAGGCAGCTACCACTACCCCAGTAGCTATAGCAGACCTATGCTTCCTACCTGAGAATACAAGCTCCATGAGAGCAGGAGCCAGGATTTCTCCAGAGTTTGAAAGATCTCCTGGTACTGTATGGGTGCTAGATAATTAGTGGGTGATGAGTGCTTAAATATCCTTTTGTCCACTGGATGTGAATCAGAAATGTAGCAAAGACCTGAGTAAGAGCTGTTCTTTCTTAGTTTGTAATAAATAGGAGAGAGAGAGAGAGAAGGAGAAAGAAAGAGTGAGAGAGAGATTTTTTGCATTTTAAACTCTCCTAATTTGGGGGAAAAATGATGTTTGAGTCTGTTTACATAATGATAAAAGAAAGCAAAATGTAGTTACTTTCTTATTCATTACTACTCTCAATTCTATTCCCAGATGAAGAGTCTTTATAGTCTTTTAGAACTTTAAATTCTGCTTCATTTTGAAGCACGGATGCAAAGTCAACAAGTTTTCAGAATGAAAAAAGAGGGCAAATACTAAAAGTGTGTGGCTTGTGCTTTATCTAACAAATTGGAAAAAGTGTTATGGGCCAAAACATGAAATGGACCCTAATATGTGGGATAAGAGGTGAATAAGACAAGCATTAGGAAAAGGAGAAAATATACATGTCAGGAAAACAAGAGCGAACATTTATGGCATGAATCACATGAACTATCAACCTAATTTCTATTTCTTTTTTTTTTTTTTTTTGTGAGGAAGATCAGCCCTGAGCTAACATCCATGCCAATCCTCCCCTTTTTGCTGAGGAAGACCGGCCCTGAGCTAACATCTATTGCCAATCCTCCTCCTTTTTTTTTTTCCCCCTTTTTCTCCCCAAAGCCCCAGTAGATAATTATACGTGATAGTTGTACATCCTTCTAGCTGTTGTATGTGGGATGCCGCCTCAGCGTGGCTGGACAAGCGGTGCATCAGTGCGCGCCTGGGACCGAACCCTGGCCACCAGTAGCGGAGCGCATACACTTAACCGCTAAGCCACCGGGCCGGCCCCCTAATTTCTATTTCTTACAAGAGCCTACAAGGTACGTATTATATCTCACCCCCTCATTGCCCCACCTTTTTTTTCTCTTTTTTTTAACAGATAAAGGAACAGAGGCTTAGAAAGGTTAAGTAACTTGTCTAAGATCACAAATCTAAAAACGCTGGATCCACGATTTGAACCCAGATATAGCCACTTAAATGTAAATTCCATGAGTGCAGGAACTTTCTTGATTTTATTCTTTTCAGTGCTGAATCCCCGGAGTCTAGAATCTGGCCTGGTGAATAGTAGATGCTTCAAATCCACTTGTGAACGAACAAGTGGACTTTGAACTCTTGCCCACTGCATCGTACCCCATGCCCACACACTCTATAACTGAAGCTAGTTATTCACTAGATGCTATGAAAGAAGGAGCAGTGAATTTTGACTTTGAAAATAAAAGGATACTGTGAAAAATTTATGTAATAATTATCTAATGCCTGATGGAGGTCCACCATGGGGCCTAGGAAATACTTTTGTAATAAATATTTCAGTCATAGATAATGTGGGCCTGAATTAAATCGGCACCAGTAAAAAGGAAAAAAAAAAAAATGGAAAGGTTGGATGCAAGATATATTTTGCAGGCAGAAGCTACAAAGTCTAATGCATGATTATATGGTGGTGCTGGTGGGCAGTGCTGATTAAGGTGAGGGAGAAGTCAAACAAAACCTTCATGAGCAGGAGGCTGGTGGAATGAATATACCATTAATAGAAATAAGTAAGTAAGGAGGAGTAGGTTCTTGATGAAACAGGGGAAAATGCTGAGATTAATTTTCAGTTTTGGTGTATATCAGCCACAGTGTCTAACAGATAGTTGGGTATGTAAAACTGGAGATTTGGAAACTGGTAAAAGGTGAAAGCAAAGATTTATAAGACACTCAAAAACACTAAGAAGAAGAGAAATAATATGAGAAGAAAACAAACGCCTCTTTTTATGGGCTAGGAGATAGAGGATAAGTCAGTGAAAGAGAGGATGGATGGAAGAGGGAAGGGTGAACTATGATGGTATTGTAGCAGAAAGTCAAGGTAGAGAAGAGTTTCCAGAAAGAAAGAATGATCAGTAATGTCAGATAGACAGAGAAGTCAAGGGCCATTGGGTTTGTTGATTAGGAAGTTATTAGTGATCCTCAGGAAACCTTTAGGACCGAGGAGTGAAGAGCTCTTAAGACATAGATGCAGGGAAGTATTTGGATTACCATTTGCAGCTGTTCAGTGGATGGAAGAAGACAGATTGACCATTAGTTTGAAAAGATGGTAGATCGAGTTGTCTCTCTCTCTCTCTCAAAACTAACACACACACACACACACACACACACACACACACACGCACACACCCCACACTTCTTTCCTTCTACATATATTTGGGACTGAAGAGAACGGTAATTTTGAATGTAAAAAGAGAGCGTACAAAGAAATGAGATCGGGGTCATAGGTTAGCTTTGATAAGAAGGGGACCTTTTCTTCTGAGACTAAGATCAAGAAAGAGAATGGATAAATAGGGCAGAGCAATTTTGTAGAGTTAATGGGGTTTGAAGGCGCGTATAGAGGAGAAATATTGGGAAATATTGCTAACTAGGTCCCAGTTAGCAATTAGTTTACCTGTGTGACACTGTGCAAGTTACATTATTTCTGTATCCCAGTTTCCCCATTCCACAGCAAGCATCTCAAGGATAGTAACTCCATCATTTCCATTTTGGTATCCAGCACCTGGCTTTCTAAACTGCTTGTGAAATGATTTAGTTCAACTTGAGAGTTGGATCATTAGTGAAACTTTGTCTCAGTTTACTGCTTGTCCTATTATTATATTTTGGTGAACTCCCTTCCAGTTTTTATCATGACCTTTGAAGACTTATACATAACAAATCCTCATTTACATGAATTAGATTGAGTAGATCTCTTTTCCTTGCAACCATACAACCTCTATCAAAACAGGTTGATTTAAAAAACTTCTAAGGATCTAACGCCAGTGTGTTTTAGACACTGAATAGTAAAAGACAAGTTATGCTTCATTCTATGGAACTAGACTAAAATATTTTAAAGTTTCTTTAGAACAATAAATGCCTATGAATAGCTAGTGAAATTATAAAAAAATAAGATTAGTCCATAATGAATTTAAACGTATAAAAATGCTTAGCTAAAAACCTGGAAGAAAATATACTCACATTTTAACACGTAACTGGAGGAATTAGAGAGACAATGAGGATTATAACATTTTGCACCATATATTTTGTACTTTTTGATTTATTTACAAGAAGTAGATGTTACTCTGTGTGTGTGTGTGTGTGTGTGTGTGTGTGAGCATAATGAAAAAGGTTTTTCAAGATGACCAGAAGGGAAAAAAAGGAGATTAGCATAGGGGACTTCCCTTACCAAAACTTACTCTAAAGTCATTCAATAAAAATAGAATATATTGGCACAAAAGTAGAAAAATATCAGAGCATACAGAAACTGATTTAAGACTATGAAAACTTTATTTAAAAATCAAAGTGGAATTTCAGTTCAGATTGGAAATATGATGCATTTTAATATGATGGATAATGCTAGATTTCTATTTCAGATTATATACAAAAATACATTTCAAGTGGATTACAGATTTAAATGAAATAGATAAGTAAATACATAAAATAATAAGATTGCATTTTTGTGTATATTTATATAATATTTTGGATGGGGCAAACTTTTCTAAATTAGGAAACAAACCTAGTTTCTACAAAGAAAAAGTTAGATGTGTTTTCCTATATACCAATTAAATAGTGAATATTTTGAATGGCAATGGACCCCAAAATAAAGTGAAAATAATAGAATAGGCTGGAAAAAATATTACTGCAAAAAGCATTAATAGTCTTTATAAACAAATGTATAGAAACTTATAAATGGATAAGAATTAGACAAAAAATTCAAAACGAGGGTTGGTAGAGAAGAAAGGAGAGCTGCTTAATGAATAACTTTTTTTTACTTGATAGTTTTTGCTACAGGTGAACAATTTCTCCTTCGTGTTTATATCTCCGTTAAGGCTGTTGGAAAGCCTCTTTCTAGATTGCTTGACAATGTTTAAGATAATTTCTTGTGTGTTTATTAAAATATGAATTAAAATGCAAATGCAATATTTTACGTTACATCACCTTAGTTGCTGATACACTGCAAAATTTATCTTGAATTGGCTACTTTTCTCTATATTCCTGCCTCCAAGCTACTGTCCCTCTCCCATCTAGGTGGGACCATTTCTCAGAATTTGTCTCTCTACCTCCATTTTTGCCCCTTATCCATCAATTTTTCAATTGGAAGCTAGAGAGGACTTTTAAAAACGTAAATCAGACAATAAATATTCCCTTGCTAAAACATTTTAGTGTCTCCTTACTGTATTTGAAAAATAACCCATACTCCTTACCTTGGCTTAGAAGGAGGTTGAATACATATTCTGCTTTGCCCTGACACTCTGCATAATTGTTAGAAGTGCCCCCTTTCATTCTGAAAGTGTTCCAGTCTGAGCAATACATAATATAGTTACCCTAATTATAAAGCTCTGCTGGCTTAAAGATTGTTTCAGAGAAACTGACCCTCATCATACCACCTAAAAGAGCACTCATTTATAATTCTTTATCAGAGCATCTCTTTGTGGTCTTTATAACACATATCAGAATTTACGATTATTTGTCTGTCTTTTCTTGTTAGTATCTAATGAAGGAAATACATTAAATTATTGTTATTATTATTATTAGCCCCATAAGGCAGGGACCATGTCTCTGCTGTATTGTATTATATCAATTGTATTATATCATCAGGGCCTAGTAAGATGCCTGACACTTAGCACATGCTTAATAAAATTTGTTCAATGAATCGATAACTTGGACTAATTGCTAGGATTTGAGCAATGTAAATAATACTTTTATTTTCTTTTTGAAAACTTGTTCCACACATTTGCTAAGATGTCTCCAGGTCTCATTATGGCCGCATTCAAAAAATGCATGGAATATTAAGTTTCTCTTTTCAAGACAATTGGCATATATAATGATAATTAAGCATGCCAGTTATGGAGTAAAATGAAACAAGACAACAACAGAAACAAACAAAATTTGTTTTCTGTTCCCCGATCTCCTATTTTCAATGTGAGCTGGTACTTAACCTGCCTGAAACTCACTTGAAAAAAAAAATGTATATATATGTAAAATAGGGCTAATAAACAAACCCAAAAGGATAAAATGTGATATACTAACGTAAGGATTAGCCTTCATAATCATGCAAAAATCATAAACTTTGACAGTTTTTATTATTTCCTTGTGGAATTCTGTTTCTTGAATTAGCAACAGCAAAGTTTTCAATTCAGGTCAGTTAGACTTTGCCAGTCCATCACACTTCCCAGCTACTTCTAAACAATCAACAAATGCAAAGAATATAAATTAATTTAATATTTATGACATTTTTAGTTATTTTCAATATGATTTTTCCCAATTACTTTATGAATCCTTTTTTTTTCTCATTTCTTATTTTGAATTAATCAATTTGGATTATTCTATTTATTTTTCTTCTATTGCCATGCTGGTTACACATTCTTTCACTATTTTTTTAGTAATTCCCCTAGAGATTAAACATGTGTCCTTGGATTATTAGAATGAATACAAATTAGTACTCTTGCCACATTTCAGTCAATGCTAAGTCTTTAGAACATTTAACTTCATCAACCTTCCCCAACCCCAAGGGTGCCCTTAGTGTTATCATTGTCATACATTTTAATTCTACATATATTTTAAACCCCTAAAAATATTATTGTCATTATTATCTTATATAGACAGCATTCTTTCAGATTGGCCCCAAATTTTTCCTATACAATTTTTTCCTGCATTTTTTGGTCTCCCTTTCGGGTCATTTTCCTTCTGCCTGGAGAACTTTCGTGTAGGCCACTGCTGATGAATGTACCTAGTCCTTGATGGTCTAGGAATGTCTATGTTGCTTCACATTTGAAAGATATTTTCAGTGGTTGCCAGATTTTTTTTTCACACCCTGTTCATGTCATTCCATGGTCTTCTCTCTTATGTCTTTTCTGTTGAAGAGTCAGTTCTCAGTCTTATGGTTGTTCCTTTGAAAATATTGTATCCTCCTTTTTGCGTCCTTTTGTGATTTTCTCTTTGTCTTTGGTTTTCAGCTGTTTTACTGTGATGTGTGTAGGTATGATTTTCTTTTCAATTGCCCTGTCTGGAGTTTGAAGCACCTCTTGAATCTACACACTTGATATCTTTCATCAATTGGAAAGTTCTTGACATTTACTCTTAAATATTGCCCTTGCCCCATTCTCTGTCTCTTCTTCTGGAGGGAGATGGTGTTATATGTATGTTAGAACTTTTTGTGTGTCCCATATGCCCCTTTCACTCTTATATGTTGGGTCTATCCCTTTTGCTCTCCAGGCTTCCATCAGAGTATCTTATACTTACCTAACTTTTGGTTCACTAATCCTTTCCTCAGCTATATCCAGTCTTCCAGTTTGTTATTAAACCTATCTATTGAGGTCTTTGTTTCAATTATTGTATTTTTCAGTCCTAGAATTTCTATTTGGTTCTTTTTATAGGTTCCTGTTATCTGGTAAAATCTTCCGTCTTGTCATCGATTTTCTTGAACATATGAATACATAGTTAAAAAGTCCATGTCTGATAATTGCAATATCTGGGTCATCTGTTAGTTTTATATGTTGTTTATTTATTCTCCAGAATTTTTCAGTTGAAATTCTGGAAGCATTCTGTAATTAGACAGTCTCTGAATGGTCCAAATGCTACTTTTTATGGTGGTGTTTATTTTTCTCTGTTTCAGAGAAGACTGGAATGGACAGAGAAAACAGAGGTGAAGACAATTTTAAAGATTTGAGTTTGAAAAAAAATTTTTGAAAGGCATGTATGTAGACCAATCTTGACTCAGGGCATTTTTCCATTAAGATTAAAGAACTTCCTGTGTGTTTCCACTTCCCACATATCAAAACTGTTACGGGTATATTGCTGCATGTTTACCATATCACTAAAAACACTACTCTCTTTTCAATTCACTCACCAACATCAGACCATTTCTCAATGCAAAACATTGTTTTCATCTTTCCTGTTGATCAAATGAGTAGATGGGAATCTGCATTTTGCTTTTTAAGATGTGAGATCTCATCCTTGGAACTCACTACCACATTTCTTTCCTTGAAATAAAGAATACACAGCTAACTGCAGGTACTTTAGGGACCAAGATCACAATCACCACGCCCATCCCTTAGAATGAATTCACAGACGCGCCTTGGGATTGCCCAGCTTGGAGGCTTGGCAGATCTGGGGACTGACGGCATTTTGATAAATGATGCATATACATAATTTGAAAATCTAAAATGTACTGGCAGAGATCAGATGTTTGTGTTAATGAAAGCATGATTTTCTGGATCAAAGCAGATAAGGGAGGCCTAATTCTCTCAGATGAGGAGGGCTGCAGAATCTGTTTAGTGAATGAAAAGAGAGGTTGATGCAAGATGAGCTCTTTAAATAAGGGCAAAGAACTTTATCAATCCAAACCAATTTTTGAATAGTCCATCCTCCTCTCTGGAGGGACACTGAGAGTAAAGGGATGCAATCAGCATGCTTTTTAAAAACTCTGAACAAGTATATATGAACTCCCTATCAGGACTCTGACAATCTCAGTCAGCTGGTATGGAAATCCAGAGAAAAAGTTTTATGTTTTATTTGAACGTAAATTTTGTTCAACTCAACAGCCAGGACTTAGAAGAGGGAGAAAGAAAAAAATATGAGAGTGAGGTAGAAGGTGAGAACAAAGCGTGAGAAAAGGAATGAGAATTCAGGGATTAAAAAAGTTTCGAGAGAAGTGGGGAAGGTATACGTATGTCTTTAATAGAGTGATAACTAATGTGAATTGTATGTATAGTGGACAGATTTCAGATTAGTCAGTGTATGACGGATGAGGACAAGTTGGCCTGGGGCATAAAGATGGAGAGCAGAAAAGGAAAAGGAGGGATCGAGAAACAAGGGAAGAGGGCAAGGGGCAGCGGGAACTTTGGTTGTGCTTATTGGCTTCTGCGAAGGGCAGTTGACGACGTAGGACTGGAGATGATTGCCTGGTTTCCTGAGGAGTAGTATCTGGTTTTTGTTTGTTGGTATTTTGGCAAGTTAGTCCCAAGAGTGTTCTCACAATGGCACCCCTCAGATGCCAGTCCCTATCTTTGAGCACAGTGGTCTACCATGGGTAAAGGCAGTGATGGGCTTTTTGGTTTAAGCTTATGTACAACATGTGACTATGAAACCCATAACATAGGGCGGTGTTCACAGTCGCCGAATAAAGGTTTCAAAGAGAACTTTGTTTTCCTTTACTGCAAAGTAACACATAGCCATTAACTCTGTTGTTTTGAGTTTTGTTTCTTTTTAAGTTTTGGTAGTTATGTTCATTTGGGAATTACTTAAACTTAATAAAATTAGTGTTATGAGACAGCTCCTATCTTAAAAAGGGAGAAAAAATTCCTTCCAAACACCAATGAATTAACAAAAGATATGATACATTTGAGTGAATCTTTTTTTTTTTTTTTGTGAGGAAGATTAGCCCTGAGCTAACATCTGTCGCCAATGCTCCTCTTTTTGCTGAGGAAGATTGGCTCTGGGCTAACATCGGTGCTCCTCTTCCTCTACTTTACATGTGGGACTTTACATGTGGGAAGCCATAGCATGGCTTGATAAGCAGTGCATAGGTCTGTGCCTGGGATCCAGGCCTCTGAACCCAGGGCTGCCCGCCTGAAGTGGGTGCTCAAATTTAACCGCTATGCCACCGGGCCACTGGACCAGCAGGAATCTTATTTATTTATTTTTTTTCATTTGACAAGTTTGTTACACTCAAAGTGTAGTACAAATAGGAACAAAAGTATTTTCTAAAATAATTTTTGCTGGTCACAAGTCTCATTGGGTTATGTAATCAAAGTTAAAGCAGAAAAGTATGGCTTTGAAAATAATTGGTCACGTCGTATGTTAACACACGTGCAAGCATGTCCCCAGAGAAGACGAGTATTGTTTCATGTATTTAAACTCAAGGTAAGTTGATAAGCAGTTGTGGAGATCTGCTTAGATCTCTTTTATCCGCTATCTTTGCTTCTGGAGATACTGGTGGGATATAAATGAAAGGAGTAAGTGGAGGTGTTCAGGACAACAAACAAGCAAGTGTTCTCTGCCCCACTCCAAGCAGTGCCTGACATTCATGTCCTGTTCCAACAGATTTGGAAATGAAGGAACAGTGTCCAGCAGAGGGCGCAGTGCTGGAGTCAGGGGCGCTGGACCTGGTTTAGCAATCACCTTTTTTTTCTTTTTTAAATAAATCCCACTTGATCATGGTGTACAATCCTTTTATTTTTTTTAGTTTTATTTTTAAATTATTTTATTGCGGTCATATTGGCCTATAACATTGTATATAGAAACCATCTTAAATCTACTGGTTAGAAGGAGCCAGAGAACCTGACCACACTAACGCAATGGTAATAAAAGGGGCCAGCACCTTCTCATACTTAGGGAGCTAATTGCAGACTACCAAATCGGTACTTTGACTTCAAGAGCATGGAGCTCAAAATTAAGTATACAAAACCAACCATACTCAATTGCCTTCACAGTTGTTGTTTAATTTAATTTTTTAATTAAAGTAGAGTACTTATGAATGAGAAGCTATCAGGGAAATAGCAATAAGCTGTTAATTTTTCATAGTTGCCTTCAACCAGGAGCAGTTTATTACAGTAGGTCTTACATTTCTCATTTGTTATCTGTCCATAGAGCCAATTTTTTTTTTTTTCTGGCTCATTCTATGTTTGTTCCATTTAAATGTTGAAATAGCTAGGTCTTTAGCAACCTGGCTGCACATTGATCTTTACCTTGGGAGTCTGCCTTTTCTGGGCAATAATAGATCCTTACATTAGCTCTCAGAAAGATCTACAGTCTCCAAAGCCGAATTTTTTTTCCTAAAGGACCAAAGAACTTGGCAATAACAAAAGGACATTACATGGAAACATTAAAATGCCAAAGGAAGAGGCACAGGCTTTGATCCTGTGGCTGTAATGAGTGGGCAACCTCAGTGCCTGCAAGGATCCTGGACTTGATAGAAACATGTGGATGATAAAGTTACAAATGAATGAGATGAAACTCAAAGGAGGAAAAAAGGAATTATTTTACAAAAGCAGACTTGATGAAGCCATGACTATATTTACATGGAGGTTTTCAATCACTTAAAAATACAATGAATATAGATTTATGTAAAATCTGCCATTTTAATCACCAGTATATTTCAACAGAGATTAAACTTTGAGTAAATTCTGTTACAAGGACAATAAAAATGGTTAAAAATCAAATATTTACTTAACTAGGATTGATTCTATAAGATATTCTAAGACATACATAAGCCTGAAAAATCATTGGCCTAATTAATTTTGTTTAAAAATGTATGTAGATGGACCTGCCCCATGGCGTAGCAGTTAAGTGTGCGCGCTCCGCTGCTGGTGGCCTGGGTTCGGATCTGGGCGCGCACTGACGCACTGCTTGTCAGGCCATGCTATGGCGGTGTCCCACATAAAATGGAGGAAGATGGGCACAGATGTTAGCCCAGGGCCAGTATTCCTCAGCAAAAAAAAAGAGGAGGATTGGCATGGATGTTAGCTCAGGGCTGATCTTCCTCACACACACAGAAAAAAATGTATGTAGAAAATTTGTAAGAATTTTACAAATGAAAAGAAATACTTCAAAACCAATAAAAATTAAGCAAACTAAATAAAAACAAAACCAGAATTTACTGACAGATGATTTTGTGAACCATATTAAAATTATTATTTTTAATAGACTTTATTTTTCAGAGCAGTTTTAGGTTTACAGACACATTAGCAGAAAGTACAGAGTTCCTATATGCCCCCACCCTCCACTCCCACAATAGTTTCCCCTTTTAGTAACATCTTGTATTAATGTTAAATTAAGCAATTTTTTATTTACAATTAATGAACCAATACTAATACATTATTATTATCTAAAGTCCATAGTTTACATTAGGGTCCACTCCTGTTTTTCCCACCCTGAATCTCTGGAAACCACCGATCTTTTTACTGTCTCTATAGTTTTGTCTTTTCCAGAATGTCATAGAGTTGAAATCATACAGTATGTAGCCTTTTCAGATTGTCTTCTTTTGTTTAGTGATATACTTTTAAGTTTCCTCCATGTCTTTTCATAGCTTGATAACTGATTTTTTTTTTTTTTAGCACTGAATAGTGTTTCATTGTCTGGTTGTACCACAGTTTATTTATCCGTTCACTTATGGAAGGACATCTTGGTTGCTTCCACGTTTTGGCAAGTATGACTAAAACTGCTATAAACATCTATATGCAAGGTTTTGTGTGGACATAAGTTTTCAATTAATTGGGGTAAATACCAAGGAGCACAATTGCTGGATTGCATGGTAAAAGCATGTTTAATTTTTTAAGAAACTGCCAAACTGTCTTCCAAAGTGTCTGTACCATTTGGCATTCTCACCAGCAATGAATGAGAGAGCCTGTTGTTCCGCAACCTCACCAACATTTCGTGTTGTCAATGTTTTGGATTCTGACCTTGCTAGTTAGGTGTGTAATGGTATTTCATTATTATTTTAATTTGCAATTCCCTGACGATGCGTGATGTTCAGCATGTTTTCATATGCTTCTAGGCCGTCTGTTTATCTTGTTCGTGAGGTGTCTATTCAGTTCTTTTGCCCCAAAATGATCATTGTTAATTTATAAAACACATATAACAATGAACAGAAAAAGCATGGAAAAAAGAAAAATGTTTCTTATAATCATATTTAACTATACAGCTATTGTCATTTTTGTATTATCTTCCTTCCAAGGTTCTCTTTTTTTCCCAAATGCATAAGGATTTTACATAATTATCATTGTGTACATACAATTTTATATTCTGGTTTTGTTTAATGTTATAACATATTTTATAGTTATTAATGTAATTTATTATAAATAAGTAGATGTATTACCATTTACTTAATCACTTCACTGTATTGGATATTTAGATTACTTCCATTTGTCGTGCCATGTTTTTTTTTTTTTTCAGTGAGGAAGTTTGGCCCTGAGCTAACATCTGTTGCCAATCTTCCTCTTTTTGCTTGCGGAAGATTGCTGCTGAGCTAACATCTGTGCCCATCTTCTTCTATTTTGTATATGGGATGCCGCCACAGCATGGCTTAATGAGCAGTGTGTAGGTCCATGCCCAGGATCCGAACCCACAAACCCCAGGCCGCTGAAATGGAGCACACGAACTTAACCACTATGCCACCAGTCTGGCCCCTGTCATGCTATGTTTTTAAAAGTTTTTTAACAAAATAAATTTATAGATTTATTTTTGAGTTGAAAACACAAATATTGCTAAATGTTATGAGTTTTTCTGGTAGATTAAAATTACCTATGTTTGAAATGCATAACTACTTTGTAGAAATGTATATATAGAAGACATTTTCTAATGAAGCTGCTGCCTACAAAACCAGGGCCATGAGATCTCTTGATATCAATAAGAGATTATAGATAGATAAATATAGATCATTTTAACATGTAATAAAATGCTGACAAGGTTTTCCTGTCTGGTGGAACCTGCAACATGTGGTACTTAACGTAGTGGGTGCACAAAACCCAGAAGGTAGGAAAAAGTCTCCCAAGGTACAATTCTGCCTATCATCGGGCACCAATGCCAGTCACACCCTTGAAAAACTTCTCAGAGGTGACACAGTTTTGAACTTTGGAGATTTTTAATATGTTCTCTGTGATCCTGTTGTTTCTAATTAGAATCTTAACACTTCTATCGACTTATCAAAAATCCTGTGTTGGTGGAGAGCTCTGTAACCACTTTACTATGCTAGAAGATCCAGCTCAGGATCGAGGAAGGAAGGATTAGGCCAGGAAAAGAGCAAGGATTCAGAGTCAAGGATCAGTGATTAATTTCTTCTCTTCCTTGTTCCTCATCTGTCGTACTAATCAAACAGGACTTTTTGAGAATTAAATGAGATCATATATGAAAGCACTCAGCATTCAATTATTCTTATCTGAGTCTTAATCTGTTTCTTGGCACAACTCCTCCTACCCATTCCTCCCTGTTCACAGTTTACTGAAATTCTATTGGTTAAGGAAAGGCCATTCTGTGGTATATTTGTGCGATTAGGATACTGTGGGTTGTAAGTGATAGAAATAGCACTCAAACAAATGGTACTGGTTTGAGAAAAACAGGGAATGTTTTGGCTTATGGCTAGAAGTGGCACAACTGGATTTAGGACCTCACATAATATTGTCAGGCTTGTCAATTTCCATCTTTCAAATCTGCCTTATTCTGTGTTGACTTCCTTCTCAGGTACCCAGGAGGTGATAAAGATAGTTACCAGATCTTCTAGCTTACATTCTACCATCTGAGTGAACTCAATGCAAATAGAGTATCTCTTCTAACAGTTTCAGCAAAAGTCCCAGATCTGACATCAACTGGCTTGGCTAGCATCATGTTCCCAACCTTGAACCAATGATGTGGGTCTGATTGGCAGGTCTGGAGGGGGGCCTTGGAGACCTTGGAGGGGGCCAGCCCTACTGGAATTACGTGGGAGGAGAATTTCCCCAAGAGAAAACTGAGTTTGGCAGGCAAAATAGGACATGTCTATTACACATTCCTGTAGGGACTCCTTTTGTAGCCAGGTCTAAGGAACACCGCAGGACAGAAGGAGAATAAAACAATCACATCCATTTCCACTTGTTCTCCCCTGAGGGCAGTAAGAACTCCTGAACCAACTTCTGGCACCACATGAGTTATAAGAGATCCAACCTTGAGGAAAAGGAGGAGCTGTACAGCCTCCCCTCCCCACCTCACTATCTGGTCCAATTCTACCCCATTTCCCTGAATTTCCACTTGGAGCTCTATATAAGTAAGGACGGTGTTTGTGAATCACAGAAAGACCAGCTTAATTATGGAGGAATGAAATAGGCAGTTCTTCTTTTACATTACAAGAATGCCAGAGGTAAGTGGGTCAGTACGGTGTCTTCACGATTCCATCGAGGACACGGGTGTCTTCTATCTGTTCCTCAGACACTTATAGAATATGGCTTTTGTCCTCACGCTTGTTCTCTGGAGATCTCAAGATATTTTCTCCACTTCCTGCATTACATCAGAAACAAGTGGAAGGCCGAGGGCAAAAGGTGCATGCCAGCTAACAGTCCTCCCTGAGAGAGAGAAAAGGGGCCCTTGGCAGCGAGGAGCTGGCCTGGCGTGATCAATGGGCCTTGGCATTGCTAGGAGCTGGCCTGGCACTCACAGCTAGGCCTTGGCAACCGAAAGGACAGCACTAGAGATACTAGAATTATAGAGAGGGTTGCAGAGAAAAGAGGTGAACAAACCTTTGACTATTCACAAGTTCGGCTAGCTTTGACCTTCCTCCACAGTGTACTACCCAAATGGACCTCTATAAATATGGCCAAAAAAGTTAAATTAACTTTCTGTCTAGATTATGTAAATAGTTTCAAAGAAAAGCATACTGAGAGAGCAAATGGCAAACTGTGAAATATAATTATATTTGCAAACAGGAGAACCTAATTTTGACATTTCTTAAACAAAAAATATTTATTCTTTAAGAAATTAAATAACACAAGTGATACATAAACACATATGCATTATGAAAAATTCAAATAATATAAAAATGTATAGGGTGAAAATTACAATTCTCTTTACGTTTCTCCACAATCTTCTCCTTTCATTAACGGGAATCACTGCTAAAATATTAGTGCATTTATTAGAAAACATTTCACGTTACATTCAGACTCATAATTTGTTTTTCTTTTGTATATATATGTATATATAAATATGTGTGTGTGTAGTATTTATATATACACACATACATATATATTATATATAATATACTGCAAATTATTTTTTTACCTTAGCAAATAGAACTGCTAGGTCTAAGGTTTAAGATTTAACGTTTTGGTGGATATGGTCAAACTCCAAAATGTCCTTTTCCAATTTCGATTGCTACAAATGATATACAAAAGCACTCATTTCCCCTAACTCTCACCGACCCAGAGTCATTCTTCAGTTCAGCACTTGGTATCCACTCTTGTTTTAATCTGCACTTCCTTGATGACTACTGATGTTGAGGAGTTTTCCATATGTTTATGGGCCTTTAGGAATTCTGGTTCTATGCATTGTTTATCTTTATCATTTCCTTGCTGATTTGTTGGGAGTGTCTATGTGGTAAGGATATTAATCTTTTGTTGCAAACATTCTCTCTCTTTTAACTTAATATGGTGTCTTTTTTTCTTGTAAGAGATTTTGTTTTTATGTCATGACTTTAAAAAATATTTTCCTTTTAGCTTCTAGGTTTTGTGTTATTAAATGAAGATTTCCCTTACCCCCATGATTATAAGAATATTCTCCCCTATTTTATTCAATTGCTTTATAGTTTGGCTTTAGGTTTAGCACTGAATCTGAACTCTATGGTGTAGGTAGGAATCTAACCTATCTTTCCCTACATGGTGTAATGGAGTCAGAATGCTTAGGTCCATTCTCCAGTCTGCTATTTGCTTGTATTTCTCAATTATTAGACACTGTGCTTCAGTTTTGTTTTGTTTTGTTTTGTTTTTGAGGAAGACTGGCCCTGAACTAACATCTCTGCCCATCTTCCTTCACTTTGTATGTGGGATGCTGTCACAGCATGGCTTGATGACCGGTGCATTCGTCCACGACTGGGATTTGAACCCATGAACCCCAGGCTGCCAAGGCTGAGCGTGAAAACTTAACCACTACGCCACTGGGCCAGCCTCTGTGCTTCAGTTTTATCATCACAAAATGTGGGTAACACTTTTACCTACCTCTTAGGATTATGCAACAGATGAAATGAATTATTACATGAAAAACACTTAGAATATTGCCTGGAATATTGTGGTAGGCTCCTTCTCCCTCAAAAAAAAATTCCCCAAACAAACCCAAAAAACAAAATAAAAACAGCAACAAAACAAATCCAGTCTCTCCTCTAGAGAACTGATACACCATATTTACTATAATTTATACACATAAATGGATCTGGTTTGGATTCTATTCTCTTTGATTGATCTTCTATGTCACTTCCCTTTGTTTTAGTTACTATAACTTTGAGGTGTGTTTGCTATCTGGAAGGGCATATACCTCTCTTTGTTTTTTTTTTTTTAATTGACATTCTTGCACGTGCTTTTTGCAGAGATGAGTTTTAGAATTATCTTGTTAAGTTCCATGAGAAACATCTTGTTGAGTTCAATAAGAAATCTTGATTAGAGTGACGTCAGCATCATGGCGGAGTGAGCTCCCTGCCTTGAACTATCTCCCTCTAAGACACAACAAAAAGGACACTGATATTCCAACAGAAGCTATTCACACAACACAGGGGATGTCTGAGGCACTCAGGCAGCCATACACCTGAGGACTGAGGTGCTGGAATCCCCAGAGTAAGTGGAAGGAGTTCCAGCTTCTTCAGCCCAGCGGTGCTCCAGCTCCTCCTTCTTTGGCCCAGCGCACTCCAGTTCCAGCTTCTTCGGCCCAGCGGCACTCCAGCTCTTCCTTCTTCGGCCCAGCTCGCTCCAGTTCCAGCTTCTTTGGCCCAGTGCACTCCAGTTCCAGCTTCTTTGGCCCAGTGCACTCCAGTTCCAGCTTCTTCGGCCCAGCAGTGCTCCAGCTCCAGCTTCTTTGGCCCAGCGGTGCTCCAGCTCCCCCTTCTTCGGTCCGGCACACTCCAGTTCCAACTTCTTTGGCCCAGTGGAACTATAGCTCCTGCTTCTTTGGCCCAGCGGCATTCAGCTGCAGCTGCTTCAACCCACCCACACCCAAGCCCCAGCTGCTTCAGCCTAGCTGAGCTCCAGTCCCAGCTGTTCCCACGCTCCAGCTCCAGCTGTTCCCATGCTTCCCCCCCAGGAGCCTCCACTCAGCCATGCCTCAGATCAGCCAGGGGCCAACAAAGGGGACCTCGGATTGACTTGGGCCAGAATACACAGCCTTTGAACCCCACCCAGTGGCAGCAAGAGGAAACTGCGACCATATATTTTCACTACAAGGGAAAGTAAGCCAACACCGACAGGCACTATTCAAAAATATATTAAATCTCCAGACCAAAAGGAAAATGACAAGCACCCAGAAGTCAATCTGGAAAGCACAGAAATGTATAACCTTAATGACAGATAATTCAAAATAGCCATCATAAAAAAGCTTAATGAAATACAAGAAAACACAGACAGACAATTCAATGAAATCAGGAGTTTCGTCACAAAAGAGATTGAAACTATAAAAAAAAACCAATCAGAAATCTTAGAGATGAAAAACACAATAGAGGAGATAAAGACAAATCTGGAAGCCTTAAGCATCAGAGCTGACAATATGGAGGAAAGATTTAGCAATATTGAGGACAGCCATGCAGAAATGCTCCAGATGGAAGAGGAAAGAGAACTAAGACTAAAAAGAAAAGAAGAAACTCTCTGAGAAATATCTGACTCAATTAGGAAATCCAACATAAGGATTATAGGTATTCCAGAGGAAGAAGAGAGGGAAAAAGGAGCAGAGAACTTGTTCAAAGAAATAATAGCTGAGAATTTCCAAAACCTGGGGAATGAGCTGGAAATACCAGTGAATGAAATAAATAGATCTCCTAAATATATCAACATGAAAAGACCCTCTCCAAGGCATGTAGTAGTAAAGCTGGCAAAAGTCAACGACAAAGAAAAAATATTAAGCGCAGCTAGACAAAAAAAAAATAACATGCAAAGGATTTCCTATCAGGCTCTTAGCTGATTTCTCGACAGAAACTTTACAGGTTAGGAGAGAGTGGAGCGATACATTCAAAATTCTGAAGGACAAAAACTTTCAGCCAAGAATACTCTATCCAGCAAAAATATCCTTCAGATATGATGGAGAAATAAACTATCCCAGATAAACAAAAGCTAAGGGAGTTCATTGCCACAAGACCCCCACTACAAGAAATGCTCAAGAGGCCCTCATCACTGAGAAAAAAAAGAGAAAGTGGATTCAAAGTTTTGAACAAGGAGCAAATTAGGCCGACAAAACCAGAAAAATTGAAGTTCTCCATCAAAATAGATTAGGCAAACACTTAATTATAAAACCAAAGATCAAGGGAAGGTAAGAACAAATAATAAATATAACTTCATCATGTTAAACATGAACTCACAACACAAGAAGGAATAAGATGTGACAACAATAACTTAGAAGGGGAAGAGGAAAGGGATCGAATCAACTTAGTCTAAACAAATAAGAGGCCATCAAAAAATGGACTATCACATCCATGAGATTTTTTATACAAACCTCATGGTGACAGCTAACCAAATAATCAGAACAGAATCACACACAATAAGGAAAGAGAAAACTAAGAGAACCCCAATACAGAACTACCAAACTGAATTGGTAGTCTGAAACACACAGGACGAGAAACAAAAGAAATGCAAAAGAACCGGAAAAAGAGTGATAAAATAACAACAACAAGCCCCTATATATCAATAATTACTCTAAATGCAAATGGACTGAATTCTGCAATCAAAAGACATAGAGTGGTGGGATGGATTTAAAAACAAGACCCAACGATATGCTGCTTCCAGGAAACACATCTCAGCTCTAAAGACAAACACAGGCTCAGAGTGAAAGGATAGAAGACAACACTCCAAGCTAATGGCAAACAAAAGAAAGCAGGTGTTGCCATACTTATATCAGACAAAGTTGACTTCAAGATAAAACAGATAATGAGAGACAAAGAGGGGCACTATATAATGATAAAAGGGACACCCCACCAAGAAGACATATCACTTTTAAATATATATGCACCCAATACAGGAGCACCAAGGTACATAAAGCAACTATTAACAAACCTAAAAGGAGATATTAACAACAACACAATAATAGTAGGGGATTGTAACACCCCACTATCATCAACAGACAGATCACCCAGACAGAAAATCAATAAGGAAATAATGGACTTAAATGAAAAACTTGATGAGATGGACTTAGCAGATATATATAGAGCACTCCATCCAAACACAGCAGATTACACATTCTTCTCAAGCGTGCATGGAACATTCTCAAGAATAGACCACATGTTGGGAAACAAGGCATGATTATATAAATTTAAGAAGATTGAAATCATAACGAGCATCTTTTCTGACCATAATGCCATGAAGCTAGATATCAACTACAAGAAAAAAACCAGGAAAGTGACAAAGCTGTGGAGACTCAACAACATGCTACTAAACAACAAATGGATCATTGATGAAACTAAAGGAGAAATCAAATCATATCTGGAGACAAATGAAAATGAAAATACACCGTACCAACTTGTATGGGATGCAGCAAAAGCGGTCTTGAGATGGAAATTCATAGCAATAAAGGCCCACCTTAACAAACAAGAAAAAGCCCAAATAAGCAACCTCAAACTACACCTAACAGAATTAGAAAAAGAAGAACAAACAAAGCCTAAAGTCAGCAGAAGGAGGGAAATAATAAAAATCAGAGCAGAAATAAATGAAATTGAAATTAAAAAAACAATAGAAAGGATCAATGAAACAAAGAACTGGGTCTTTGAGAAGATAAACAAAATTGACAAACTCTTAGCCAGACTCACTAAGAAAAAAAGAGAGAAGGCTCAAATAAACAAAATTAGAAATGAAAGAGGAGAAATTACAATGGATACTGCAGAAATACAAAGGATTATAAGAGGATACCATGAAAAACTATATGCCCACAAATTGGATAACCTAGAAGAAATTGATAAATTCTTAGACTCATACACCCTTCCCAAACTGAATCAAGAAGAAATAGAGAACCCAAATAGACTGACCACAAGTAAAGAGATTGAAACAGTAATCAAAAACCTCCCCCCAAATAAAAGTCCAGGACCAGATGGCTTTTCTGGAGAATTTTACCAAACATTCAAAGAAGACTTAATACTTCTCCTTCTCAAACTATTCCAAAAACTAGAGAAAGGTGGAACACTTCCCAACACATTCTATGAGGCCAACATCACCCTGATACCAAAGCCAGACAAAGACAATACTAAGAAGGAAAACTACAGACCAACATCCCTGATGAACATAGATGCAAAGATCCTCAACAAAATATTGGCAAACCAAATACAGCAATACATTAAAAAGATCCTACACCATGATCAAGTGGGATTTATACCAGGGACACAGGGATGGTTCAACATCTGCAAATCAATCAATGTGATACACCACATTAACAAAACAAGGAATAAAAACCATATGATCATCTCAGTAGACGCAGAGAAGGCTTTTGACAAGATCCAACATCCATTTATGATAAAAACTCTCAACAAAATGGGTGTAGAAGGAACGTACTTTAACATAATAAAGGCCATATATGACAAACCCACAGCCAACATCATACTCAATGGGGAAAAACTGAAAGCCATTCCTCTGAAAACAGGAACAAGACAATGGTGCCCACACTCACTACTCTTATTCAACACAGCACTGGAGGTTCTGGCCAGAGCAATTAGGCAAGAAAAACAAATAAAAGGAATCCAAATAGGCAACGAAGAAGTGAAACTCTCACTGTTTGCAGATGGCATGATCTTATATATAGAAAACCTTAAAGAATCCATTGGAAAACTATTAGAAATAATCAACAACTACAGCCAAGTGGCAGGGTACAAAATCAACTTACAGAAATCAGTTGCATTTCTATATACCAACAATAAACTACCAAAAAGAGAAGTCAAGAAGACAATTCCATTTACAATTGCAACAAAAAGAATAAAATATCTAGGAATAAATTTAACCAAGGAGGTGAAAGACCTATACAATGAAAACTATAAGAGTGAAATCATTGAGTGAAATCAATGATGACGTAAAGAAATGGAAAAATATTCCCTGGACTTGGATTGGGAGCATAAACATAGTTAAAATGTCCATACTACCTAAAGCAATCTACAGATTCAATGCAATCTTAATCAGAATCCCAAGGACATTCTTCTCAGAAATAGAATAAAGAATACTAACATTCATATGAGGCAACAAAAGACCCCGAATAGCTAAAGCAATCTTGAGAAAGAAGAACAAAGCTGGAGGCATCACAATCCCTGACTTCAAAACATACTACAAAGTGATAGTAATTAAAACAGTGTGGTACTGGTACAAAAACAGACACACAGATCAATGGAACAGAATTGAAAGTCCAGAAATAAAACCTCACATCTACAGGCAGCTAATCTTTGACAAAGGAGCTAAGGATGTACAGTGGAGAAAGGAAAGTCTCTTCAATAAATGGTGCTGCGAAAACTGGACAGCCACATGCAAAAGAATGAAAGTAGACCATCTTCTTTCACAATACACAAAAATTAACTCAAAATGGATCAAATACCTGAAGGTGAGACCTGAAACTATAAAACTGCTGGAGGAAAATCTAGGTAGTACACTGCTCGTCATCAGCCATAAAGGGATCTTTTTGAATTCCATGTCTACTCAGACAAGGGAGGGAAAAAAAAAAAAAAAACAAGTGGGACTTCACCAGATTAAAGAGCTTCTACAAGGCAAATGAAACCAGGATCAAAATGAATAAGGAACCCACCATCTGGGAAAAAATATTTGCAAACCATATATTGGACAAGGGATTAATCTCCATAACATATAAAGAACTCACACAACTGAACAACAAAAAAACAAACAGCCTGATCAAAAAATGGGCAGAGGAAATGAACAGACACTTCTCCAAAGAAGATATACAGATGGCCAATAGGCACATGAAGAGATGCTCAACATCACTAATCATCAGGGAAACGCAAATCAAAACCACACTAAGATATCATCTTACATTCGTTAGAATGGCTATAAACACCAAGACAAAAAACAACAAATGCTGGAGAGGCTGTGGAGAAACGAGAACCTTAATCCACTGCTGGTGGGAATGCAAACTGGTGCAGCCTCTATGGAAAACAGTATGGAGATTCCTCAAAAAATTAAAAATAGAAATACCTTATGATCCAGCTATCCCACTTCTGGGTATCTACCCAACGAACCTGCAGTCAATAATCCAAAGAGGCTTATGCAACCCTGTGTTCATCGCAGCATTATTCACTATAGCCAAGACATGGAACCAACCCAAGTGTCCCTCAACTGATGATTGGATAAAGAAAATGTGGTATATATATACAATGGAATACTACTCAGCCATAAAAAAAGACAAAATCCTCCCATTTGCAACAACATAGATGGACCTGCAGCGTATTATGTTAAGCGAAATAAGCCAGAAAGAGAAAGACAGACAGTGCATTTCACTCACATGTGGAAGATAAACCAACACACGGACAGATAGAACTATTTGGTGGTTACCCGGGGCTGGGGGGTGGCAGGGGGCACAAGGAGTGGAGGGATGCACTTATATGGTGACTGACAAACAAAAATGTACAACAAAAATTTCACAATAAAAAAATAAGAATAAAAAAAGAGAGAGAAAAAAAAGAAATCTTAAGTTCCACAGAAATTTGGTTTAGGATTACATTATATTTATAAATTACTTTAGGGAGAATTGATATCTTTACAATACTGAGTTTTCCTGTGAACGTGGAAATGTGGCATGTTGCTCTAAAAATTTGTCTTCTTTTATGCACTTCAGTAAAATGTTATCATTTTCTTCAGATCTTGCCTGTCTGATTAAAAACTGGCTGCAGTACTCCAGGTATTGTTACTGTTAGGAGTCAAGTCCTCCAGGGGACAATGTGAGAGTCTCATTGTGTCTTAATAATTTTGACTTGGTTAAGTTCCCATCTCTGAACTCATCACTATAACTAGAAAAATGCGATACACAATGGCCTTAAACTTTAGTTCATGTGCCCCACTTGGAACTCCTAGGTGACAGAGAAATTACCCAAGAGGGTAGATATATACAATGTCAATTATTCCAATTTGGGGATCTATTTTCTCCTGTATTAATATTTGGACTGATTTAATTAATTGATTTTTTTAAATCAGTTTCCCAAGTATTTTCCTCAGGCAGGACTTCTAGATTGTGTACTTTCTGAGTCCTTGCATGTCTGAAAGTGCCTCTTGTTTTCTTTTTCATATGAATTATAAAATGTTTAAAATGTTTGTTTCACTTATCTTTATTTTCACTTAATCTGTATCTATATTTATATAATATACATCTATTCTATATCATCATCGAGATGTAAATATATTTGTATCTCCATCTACAGTAGAAGGGTGAGTTCAGTCTAAACTAGAATTCAGAGTCTAATGAATCTAATAAACAGCTGAGTTAGGTGTTATCATAAGCATACATTTGGATGACTTAATTTTCATTAGAAAGAAGAGAGACATTTTGGAATGAACACTTTAAGAGAGAGATGGAGAAAATATATTGTTCATTCTCAAGCCCAGGTATAATGCACTAAGTGTGAGCCCTATAGGCATTCTCCTCATTCCCATGGAACATATTTTGGTTTTGGCGCCTTGATGATTGAAAGGAATATGCCCCTGTTTTGACAATGTGAGGTTCCTGCACTAGGAGGCTCTGATTTAATGGAGGGCGTCAACAGAGTGGCAATAGAAAGGCATAATCCTAAAGTGGAGTTATTGGTGATGAAGGAGAGGAGAGAGAACGAACTTGGGAAGATTGTGAGTTGAGTGTACCACAGAGAGTGATAAAAATAACTGTGGGGGACTTGGTTGGGAGAGGTAGATAGACAGTAAAATCAGAGTTTTAATATTTATGTGAACTTATTGGTTCCCATTGGCTGGTGTATTGTGAAGCTTTTAGATCACTGTAATAACCAATCATTTACTAGCAATATTCCTTTTATTTTTCTTTTAACTGTATGGTAGAAGTTAAATATGAAAAAAAGAAAAACAGACTGTTGGGGGAAGACATTAATAAAAATGATTCACCTAATGCCAAATGATAACAGATATTTAGAAGTGAAGAAAATCTGAAGCCAAAGTATACAAACAGAGGCAAAAATCATCAGCAAGTAAAACGTACTTAGCTGTCACAAATGATATAGAGAATGAATTAGTGGTGGGAGAAGAATATCCTATTACCTGGAAGTGTTGTGTTTTTTAAAAGTTATACTACATATGCCATGATTTAATTTAGTTTCTCTTGAAAAATTTTAATTCATCATTGCGGTACTATTTATGACTACTGAAAATGAAACATACCTTATGGAGTCTGATAGTTTCTGTTGAACTTTCCATACTGAAAAAAAAAAAACTGCCTCAGAACATAATAATTATTATGTTCAGGAAAAATGTTAAAGACGTTATTTATGGAAGAGAAATTTACCTCAAGGACATCAAGTTCTAAGTAAAATAAAACTTGCCAAAGATGAAGGAAAACTGCATCATTTGAATAGAGCTCTCTCATCATTTGGCTGCACCAAATTCCTTTGGTTTTCCTCCTACTTCATTAACTTCTCCTTTTTGGTGCTCTTCTGCCCCTCAGCCATGAATATAAATGCTCTTCAAGGGTCTATCCTTACCTCTCTTCTTTTCTCTCTTATTATTTTCTCTATGATAAATCTCATCTAATGTAACGGCTTAACAGTGCAAATGACTCCCACTTCTTTGCCTCCAGTTTTATCCTTCCTCTGAGTGCTTCCATTTCCAGCTTTATTGGCACCTCACCTCTCATACCCTAGCGGCATCTCAAACACTATGCATCCAATCTTATTTAAATTAATTCACCTTCATCTCTCTTCTTTTTCCTTAACTTATCTATTTTGACAACATTGAATGCTGGTTATCAATTACATTCAAAGCCACAGACTTGGACTTCTCCATTTTTTGTACACCAAAACCAAATGGTTGCTAAGTTCTCAGGCATCTATGGTCTGTGACTATCTTGCTACTGTTCTTTCCTTTCTATTTCTTCTGCAACTACCCTAGTTTAAACAGTTATTTATTTATTTATTTATTTATTTATTTATTTATTTATTTATTTATTTGTGAGGAAGATCAGCCCTGAGCTAACATCCATGCTAATCCTCCTCTTTTTGCTGAGGAAGACCGGCTCTGAGCTAACATCTATTGCCAATCCTCCTCCTTTCCCCCCGCCGCCCAAAGCCCCAGTAGATAGTTGTATGTCATAGTTGCACATCCTTCTAGTTGCTGTATGTGGGATGCGGCCTCAGCATGGCTGGAGAAGCGGTGCGTCGGTGCGCGCCCAGGATCCGAACCCGGGCTGCCAGTAGCGGAGCGTGTGCCATTAACCGCTAAGCCATGGGCCGGCCCCTGCAACTACCCTAGTTTATATGTCATTACCTCTTACTTGCACCACTGTGCTAGTTATCTCACTTGGTACCATTTTTATTCATTTCCATTTTCAAATTCATTTGTCCTCCAGTTAATTTCATTACAATACGTCCTTGTTTAAAACCTCAAATTGTGTCCCGTTGGTCTTGAGTAAAGTCCAAACACATTATCGGTCATTCAAACCCTTTCATCAAGACCTACCATTCCAAACCTATTTCTAATTGACTTTCTTTGGGTGTCATAAGATCTAGTCAAACTCTTCTACACATCCTTCCCTGCGCATGACAATGATTTCTTGCCCCATTCCCTTTTTCTTTGTATTTTTTTGTAGTACAGGGTATTTTTTCTTCCCATATAAAAATATCCAAATTAAACTTATCCATACAAGTCCAGTTATAATACAATGTCTACTGAATTTAGCTAAAATATATTGAGCATTTATACTAGATTCTATGCCAAGTACCTTATCTCATTTAATTTCATAACAAGATATTACTGTTCTTACTACACATTCTTCTAACTATGTCTTTTACAAAACCGAAGTGTAAGTCATATATAATTCACGTTGGTATCTCTCATAGTTCTTTGAGAAAGGTAGATGCCAATCAATATGGATACACAGATGAAATGTATTAGTAATGTATTCAGTGGTTCTGTTCCATTTATGCCTATCCTGCATTATCAAGAAGGATTTAAGTGAGCTTACAATTTTTTCAATAAAATTTTAAAAAGAAAATAACAGTAAAGAAAGGAAAAATAAACTGAATTCTATGTAAGATTGGTTCACAGTAACCATGAAGTGTGATCTAGTATAGTTTGTCAGAGGTGGGCCATGAATTTGGTAGTGAGCCAAGACAAAGAGAGAAATACAGTCATTTATTTACAATATAATTAATGTTTGTGAGATGACGATAAGTAGGTTATTGATGAGAAGGCCAATTCTTACTGGCACAGTAAAACATTGAAAGGCATTTTTCTAAGATCTCTTCACAAGGAAGGTTCTGTTTGATGTAGCACATAACATCTTCAACAGCATACTTAGAGTACAAGAGATGTGAGTTACCTTAAAAACCAACTTATCCTTGGTGATACTCTCTCAAGAATTGTAGGTTAGAAACAACTGTACAAGAAATGGACTTATTTTAAGAGTGGTAGAGAGGGTCATACATCATTCAGGTGACAACTGTATTGAGCTGTTTTATGTAAATTGTAGAAGGCATGATGATAGACATCATGTACCTTTTCTTCTTTTTCTCTCTTTTTAAACAGAAAATGAAAGAGCAATTCAGTGTTGTGATGGGTTTCTTAAGATACTTGGAAGTTATTAGCTACACAGGGGGTCCTTGTTACACCCCTTCCACACAATGGAAGGAATGACAAATACTATCACAGTGTGATAACACATGTCTGTGATATCAAAACCATAATCACAGATATTGTGGCCACCAATGATGGCAGATAGTAGCAATAACACACACACACACATATACACACACACATACAAATATATTTCAAGATACATTGTGTTACTTCACAAAATAGTCTCACAGCTATTTAAAACTCAGCTTTTTTCTCTCTCAAGGCCTAATCCTTTTTGTCAGATAATTGTCACTTATAATGATTATTCTGCTTTTGAGATGATTAGACATATTTCGTTACTACAAATAAAGAAACTTCTTAACAAAATACTCTTTAAGAGTAAATAAGAAATTGTGTGTGCTGACATAAAAAACTCTTCAATTTCCTGCCTGGTTTTTACTGTCAAAAAGCAAATGGGCTTTCAAACAGGTTCTCATAAAGAAAAATTCTGTTTGTTTTGTCACACTTTTTCCATTAATTTAAAAACCAGTGAAAGCCTGAAAACACTGGGGTGTGTGAAAATAACCCCCAATTTTGAGTTTTCAAAATGCTCTTGGGAAGCACATTTTGTGGATAATTGCAAATGCTTTGTGGAGTAGCTTCAGAACTGCATGAGCTTCTGGATTAAGCATATACCATTTTAGAGAACAAACAATTTTTCTTATGCTGTCTCACACCCTTTGTGTAACGAGACTCATCAATTTATGCCAGTGACAAAACCGATTGGTTCAGTTGAACAGCTCTGTCATGCTTGTTAGTTAAATATCTCCTAAAAATCATGGAAATTAATCAAACATCTCTTAAAGTCCTGAAAATTAATTAAACATCACCAAAAGACTGAACATTAGCCAGACCAAAAAAAAAAAAAAATGATAATAGTTTATGTAAGCATGGTTTTTGTGAAACTTGTATACTTATACATTGCTAGTGGCATTGTGGATTGGCACAACCCATTTGGAAAGGATTGTGATATTATGTAACATCAATTGCCATCTAGTATACGGGACACTTGAGCCACAAAAATGTTCATTCTCTTCAACGCAATTTCTTCCTTGATGGCCAGCACCTAGCCTTGGTCAGATGACAAATCTAAACCTCTGCTTCTATTTCTCATATGACTAAGTGCTAACTTCTCTCCTGAGACTTTCGGCTACCTGAGTGTATGTGTGTGTGTGTGTGTGTATGAATCTGTTTGTCTTTTGGATAACAGCTGCCATCATTCAGTAATTATTTTTTACCAAACACTGCGATATATACTTTACGTATATTATCTCTTTTAACTTTTATAATAATCCTGTTTGGTAGATATTATTATACTAATCTTAGAGACGATAAAACTCGACCTAAAAAAGATTAGTTAACCTAGCCACATCACAGCTAGAAAAAGGCTCAGCTGACAAAATGCTGAGGTTACAACATATGTAACTCTGACTCTAAGGCATACAACCTTAACTGCTGAACGCTCAATTATTATTTTTTTGGAACAGGCTAACTGGTATTTGACTTACTTGTGCACAAATCTTACTTCCCCAGATGTGGATCAAAGAACATTTAGAGTTGTCACTCACAGTCTGAATCAAATTTAAAGAAGCCATTGACAGCTCATAGACACCTTCTGTGTGTGGAAGGTCTCTCCTTTTCTAGCTGTCTGTACATTTCCGAAAGCTTGTCTGTGCCTCCCTTTCCAAGACCTCAGAATAGGAACGCATGTTGTGTGTGCATTGTATATTCCCCACTCAGGGCTCTCTCTGGCACCTATGCACAGTACCCTATATCCTTTGGCTATTCAGTGGAATGGATCATTCTCTTGCTGATAAGTCTGCAGTTCCCAAGAAACTTCCTCTGCCCTTTGATTGGTCTTTGACTGAAAATCCTAACTCAGGGCGGCCCCATAGTCAATGTTCATGGGGTCCCTTGTCCCTTCCTGAGACCATCTTTGTTTAAGGCCAACAGATTAGAAGGGCATCAGACAGATGCAAAGTAATGACACAAGACTGGGCATCAAAGAGGACTATGTCTCTAAAGAAGTAAAAGAAATGTAACCAAGATACTCTTGTACAGTGAAGTGCACTTGGTACATTGACACTTAGAGTCTAAATAACAGACACTTCATAGGGAGAATGTTTGCCATGTTGTGGTGTGTTGACTTGTTTGTTCCTTTCCTTTGCTATATAGTATTCCATTAAATGAATATTCAATCATTTATTTGACAATTCCACTGTTGATGGACGTTAGGTTTGTTTTCCATTTGAGGCTATTACAAATTATGCAGTACTGAAATTCTTGTACATATCTGCTGCTGCACATGTGCACGCATTTACACAGGCATATATTTAGGAATGGAATTGCTGGGTCATTGGATATGCTTACATTTAACCTTAGCATATACTGCCAAATGATTTTCCAAATGGTCGTATCAATTTATCCTCCATCAGCCTTTTATGATAGTTCCCAGTGCTTCTCCTCAACAACACTTGGCATTGTCATTTTTCTTAATTTTAGCTATTCTTGTGGGGGTATGCTATCATCTTTTTGTGGATTTAATTTGCATTTCCATAATGACTACTGAAGTTAATTTTTCAAATGTTTACAGGCCATTTTTGTTTTTTTTGGTGAGGAAGATCAGCCTTGAGCTAACATCTATGCCAATCCTCCTCTTTTTGCTGAGGAAGACTGGCTCTGAGCTAACGTCCATGTCGATCTTCCTTCACTTTATGTGGGATGCCACCACAGTATGGCCTGATAAGCGGTGCATCAGTGTGCACCTGGGATCTGAACCCGGGACGCCAGCAGAGGAGCACGCACTTAACCACCATGCCATGGGGCCGGCCCCTACAGGCCATTTTTATATCTTCTTTTGTGAAGTGCCTCTTCAAGTCTTTCCCTCATTTTTTCTTTTTGGTTGTTTGTCTTTTACTGAAGGATTTGTAGTTCTTTATATATTGTGGATACAAGCCTTTCCTTGGGGCTGCAAACATCTCCTACTCTGTGGCTGGCCTATTCACTTTTTTGTGACTTTTGGTAACCAGAAGTTCATAATCTTAATGTGGCCCAATTTTTCAATGTATTTCTTTAGATATAGCGATTATTGTGTCAAATTAGAAGAATCATTGCTTATCCTAAGATCATGAAGCTATTTTAATATTCCAGATGCTTTTCTGTTTACCTTTTACTTTTAATTCTACAATTCATCTGAAATTGATTTTTATACATGGTGTGTAGTAGAGCTCCAGTTTCTTTCCTCCCCCATATGTCTACCTATTGACCCATGACCGTTTATTGAAAAGACTGTCCTTCTCTATTGCTCTCCAGTGCCACTTTTATTATAAGTCAAGTGTTCAGATAAGTGTGCCTCTATTTCTGAATTCTGCTTTCTATTCTGTTATGGATAGAATCACACTCTTAATTACTGTAGCTTTTTTTTTTTTGAGGAAGATTGGCCCTGCGCTAACATCTGTTGCCCATCTTCCTCTTTTTCCTTTTTTCTCCCCAAAGCCCCAGTACATAGTTGTATATGATAGTTGTAGAGTTGTAGCTCTTCTATGTGGAATGCTGCCTCAGCATGGCTCGATGAGCAGTGAGTAGGTCTGCGCCCAGGATCCGAACTGGCGAACTCTGGGCCACCAAAGTGGAATGCGTGAACTTAACTGCTATGCCACGGGGCCTACCCCTATTTACTGTAGCTTTAAAAATAAGTCTTAATGTGTGGTGCAGCAATACTTACCTCTTTTTAATTCTTTTTCAATTTTCACTTACCTATTCTTGGCTTTTTGCATTTACATACAAATTTTAGGATTCATTTGTTAATTTCCATACAGACACACACAAAATTCCTGCTGAGATTTTGTTAGTGATTGAATTGAATTTATAGATCAATTTAGTGAGAACTGATATCTTTATGCTATTGTTTTGTGATCCACAAACATGATATATTTCTCCATTTGTTCAGTTCTTCTTTGGCCATTTTAAATAAAATTTTGTAGTGTTGCTCGAGGTATTCACATGTCTGTTAGATTTATTCCCAGATATTTAGCATTTTTGATGCCATTGTAAATGGCATAATCAAAAAGTTTAATTTTCAAATTCTTTGTTTGGTATATAGAAATAAAACGATTTTTGATATTGGCCTTGGATGCTGGAGGTTTATTAAACTCTTGCAATAATTCTGATAATTTTCTGTAGATTCCTTTAGATATTCTGCAAAGACCATCAAACAGTTTGCAAATATTGCAAATCTTCATTTCCAATCTATTTACTATTTATTTATTTATTTGTTTGTTTGTCTTATTTCACTGGCTGGGACCTTTAATACAATTTTAAATAGAAGTGGTGATAGTGGGCGTCTTTGTGTTATACCCAGAGAGGAAGCTTTCACCATTTCACCATTCAGTGTTTGCTATGCTTAAAAAAAAAGTCACTCTTTATTAAATTAAGCAAGTCTCCTTCCTTTCTTATTTTTCTAAGAGTTTTTACCATGAAGTGATATTAAAATTTATAAAATCCTCGAACATTCTTTTCTGTTTATTCTGTTAATATGATGAAAATATAGTTTTTGCTTTTTTCTGTTAATCTGGTGAATTACACTAATTTTCTAATGTCAAATCAGTCTTATATTTTTGCATTCCTGGAATAAATTAGACTTTGTTTCTCTGAATTATGACATACATACATACACACACATACAACTACACATACATATTCAGTATTAACACATTGAGTTGAGTGACATCAGCAACATGGTGGAGTGAGCTGTTCCCTTTATCTCTCCCTCTTTCAACTACAACTAAATGGATATTCATTGACCAATGAAGGATACCCATACAGGACAACAGGATGCCTAGAGACCCATGCAACTATACATCTGAAGGTGGATGGACTGGACCTCTGGGAAGTAGTGGAGATAGGTGAGCACTCCCCGACCCTTCCTCAGCAGCCCTATGCAGCACATGAATGCTTTTCTGGTTGGCAGGAGAGCCCACTGTGCCGCTGTGGTCCCAACCAGTGGCCCAGGCTTGGACTCTGTGAAGAAGCCTCACCCACCGAGCACAGCAGCTGGTACGACCATGAGAAGAGGTGGTGGCAGATCTACGTGCATGTGCCAATGCTTTCTCAGCTGGCAGGAGCGCCCATAGTACCTCTGTGGCCCTACAAGTGGGAATGTGCTTTGGTGTGATTGTAAGAACAGGCAGTGGCAGCCCTAAGCCCACCCACGAATGCTATCCTAGCTGGTGGGAGTGCCCACTGTACCCCTACAACTTCCAGCAGATGGGGTGGGATCAGAAACACAGCTCCTGTTTCCCCCCTGGGGTAGCAGGTGGAATCTGCAACCTGATAATACCACAAATGTGCCAGAAAAGGATTAGTTCATTAAACGCCATGAGAAACTACAGCAACAATTCACAGCAGAAGGAAAATGACAAGTCTCCAGAATCCAACACTGAAGTGACAGAAATTTACAATCTAAATGACAGAGAATTCAAAATAGCTGTCATAAAGAAAGTCAGTAAGTTACAAGAAAACTCAGAAAGACAGTTCAATGAGCTCAGGAATAAAATTAATGAGAAGAAGGAATACTTCACCAAAGAGATTGAAACTATAAAAAAAAACCAAGCAGAATTTCTGGATATGAAGAACACAATGAGATAAAAAATAATCTAGAATCCTTAAAAAATAGAGATGATGATGTGGAGGAAAGAATTAGTGACTTAGAGGATAGAAATATAGAAATGCTTCAGGTGGAGGAGGAGAGAGAACTAAGATTTAAAAAAAATGAACGAATTCTTCAAGAAATATCTGACTCAATTAGGAAAAGCAACATAGGGATTATAGGTATTCCAGAGGGAGAAGAGAAGGAGAAAGGAGCAGAGAGCTAGTTCAAAGAAATAATAGCTGAGAACTTCCCAAACCTGGGGAAGGAACCAGATTTACAAAATACATGAAGCTGACAGAACTCCTAATTTACATCAATGCTAAAAGACCTTCTCCAAGGCATATAATAGTAACACTGGCAAAAGTCAATGACGAAGAAAAAATATTAATGGCAGCAAGGCAGAAGAAAATAAGCTACAAAGGAACTCCTATCAGGCTTTCAGTGAATTTCTCAGCAGAAACCTTACAGGCTAGGAAAGAATGGAATGATATATTAAAATATTGAAAGACAAAAACTTTCAGCCAAGAATACTCTATCCAGTGGAACTATCTTTCAGATACAATGGAGAAATAAAAACTTTCCCAGATAAGCAAAAGCTGAGGGAGTTCACCACTATTAGACCACCCCTACAAGAAATGATCAAGGATGCCCTCATACCTACAACAAAAAGGCAAAGACCTATAAAGCTTTGAGCAAGGAGATAAATAGACAAAATAAGAAAACTGTAGCTCTCTTTCAGAATAGGGTCACAAATACTTATTTACAACTTAAAACACTTCAACTTAGTCACAAACACAACACAAAACAGAATAATTTGTGACAATAATAACTCAGAAGGGAAGAGGCTAATGGAGATAAGAGGCTATCAGAAAATGGACTATTTCATCTACAAGATCTTTTATACAAACCTCACAGTAACCAGTAAACAAAAAGTAAGAGCAGAGCCACAATTCATAAAAAAGAGAAAACTGAGAAAACTACCAAAATTAAATAGCAGTCAGAGATACAAAGGAAGAGAAATAATAAAAATATAGAACAACCAGAGAATAAAAGATAAAATGGCAGTATTAAGTCCTCATATATCAATAATCACTCTAAATGTAAATGGATTGAATTCTCCAATCAAAAGACACAGAGTAGCTGGATGGATTAAAAAACAAGACCCAACACTATACTGCCTCCAGGAAACACATCTCAGCTCTAAAGACAAATATATGCTCAGAGTGAAGGGATGGAAGATGATACTCCAAGCAAATGGCAAACAAAAGAAAGCAGGTATTGCCATACTTATACCAGACAAAACAGACTTCAAGATAAAAAATACAATGAGAGACAAGGAGGGGCAGTATATAATGATAAAAGGGACTTTCCACCAAAAGGACATAACACTTATTAATATGTATGCACCTAACACAGGAGCACCAAAGTATATAAAACAACTATTAACAGACCTAAAGGGAGAAATTAACAGCAACACAATAATAGCAGGAGACCTCAACACCCCACTTATGTCAATGGGTAGATCATCCAGACAGAAAGTCAACAAGGAAATAGTGGATTTATATGAAACACCTGATAGATGGGCTTAATAGGTATATAGAGAGCATTCTGTCCAAAAAGAGCAGGATACACATTTTTCTTAAGTGCAAATGGAACATTCTCAAAGATAGACCATATGTTGGAAAACAAGGCAAGCCTCAATAAATTTAAGAAAATTTAAATAAGATCAAGCATCTTTTCCAACCACAATGCTATGAATCTAGAAATCAACTACAAGAAAAAAGCCGGGAAAGTCACAAATATGTGGAGACTAAACAACATGATACTGAACAATCATTGGATCAATGAAGAAATCAAAGGAGAAATTAAAAAATACCTGGAGACAAATGAAAATGAAAATGCAACATATCAATTCATATGGGTTGCAGAAAAAGTGGTTATAAGAGGGCCCTTCATACCAATACAGGCCCACTTCAACAAACAAGAAAAATCACAAATAAATAATCTTAAACTACACCTGACAGAACTAGAAAAAGAAGAATAAACGAAGCCCAAAGTCAGCAGAAGGAGGGGAATAATAAAAATTAGAGCAGAAATAAATGAAATAGAGACTAAAAAAACAGTAGAAAGGATCAATGAAACTAAGAGCTGGTTTTTTGAGAAGATAAAACGAAATTGACAAACCCTTAGCCAGACTCACTAAGAAATAAAGAGAAAAGTCTCAAATAAACAAAATTAGAAATGAAAGAGGACAAATTACAATGGATACTGCAGAAATACAAAGGATTATAAGAGGATACTATGAAAAAACTATATGCCCATGAATTGGATAACCTAGAAGAAATCGATAAATTCTTAGACTCATACAACCTTCCCAAACTGAATCAAGAGTAAATAGAGAATCTGAATAGACCAACCACAAGTAAGGAGATCTAAACAGTAATCAAAAAATTCCCAAAAAATAAAAGTCCAGGACCAGATGGCTTCTCTGGAGACTTCTACTAAAAGTTCAAAGATTTAATACCTATCCCTCTCAAACTACTCCAAAAAATTGAAGAAGACAGAATACTTCCTAACTCATTCTATGAGGCAAACATTACTGATACCAAAACCAGGCAAGGACAGCACAAAGAAAGAAAATTGCAGGCCAATATTACTGATGAACATATATGCAAAAATCCTCAACAAAATATTGGCAAACCAAATACAGCAATACATTAAAAGGATCATACACCATGATTGAGTGGGATTTATACCAGGGATGCAGGGATGGTTCAACATCCACAAATCAATCAATATGATACACCACATGAACAAAATGAGGAAGAAAAATCACATGATCATCTAAATAGATGCAGAGAGGGCCAGCCCTGTGGCTTAGCAGTTAGGTGCACGCGCTCTGCTGCTGGCGGCCCGGGGTTCGGATCCCGGGCGTGCACCGACGCACCGCTTGTCCGGCCATGCTGAGGCCTCATCCCACATACAGCAACTAGAAGGATGTGCAAATATGACCTACAACTATCTATTGGGGCTTTGGGGGAAAAAATAAATAAATAAAATTATAAATAGATGCAGAGAAAGCATTTGATAAGATCCAGGATCCATTTATGATAAGAACTATGAATAAAATAGGTATAGAAGGAAAGCACCTCAACATAATAAAGGCCATATATGACAAACCCACAGCCAACATCACAGTTATCAGTGAAAAACTAAAAGTCATCCCTCTGAGAACAGGACCAAGGCAAGGGTGCCCACTCTCACCAGTCCTATTCGACACAGTACTGGAGGTTTTGGTCAGAGAAATTAGGCAAGAAAAAGAAATAAAAGGAATCCAAATTGGAAAGGAAGAAGTGAAACTCTCGCTGTTTGCAGATGATATGATTTTATATATAGAAAACTCTAAAGAATCCATTAGAAAACTATTAGAAATAGTAAACAACTACAGCAAAGTTGCCATGTACAACATCAACTTGCAAAAATCAGTTGCATTTCTATACACTAATAACTAACTAGCAGCAAGAGAACTCAAGAATATGATCCCATTGATAATCACAACAAAAAGAATAAAATATCTAGAAACAAATTTAATCAAAGAGGTGAAAAACCTGTACACTGAAATCTATAAAACATTGTTGAAAGAAATTGAAAAAGACATAAAGAAATGGAAAGATAGTCCATGTTCATGGATTGGAAGAATAAACATAGTTAAAATGTCCATATTACCTAAAGCAATCTACAGATTCATTGCAATCCCAATCAGAATCCCAGTGACATTCTTCATGGAAATAGAACAAAGAATCCTAAAATTCATATGGAACAACAAAAGACCTCGAATAGCCAAAGCAATCCTGAGAAAAAAGAACAAAGCTGGAGGTATCACAATCCCTGACTTCAAAATATACTACAAAGCTATAGTAATCAAAATGGCATGGTACCAGCACGAAAGCAGACACACAATCAATGGAACAGAATTGAAAGCCCAGAAATAAAACCACACATCCATGAACAGTTAATCTTTGACACAGGAGCCAAGAACAAACAATAGAGAAAGGAAAGTCTCTTCAATAAATGGTGTTAGGAAAACTAGACAGCCACTTGCAGAAGAATAAAAGTAGATCATTATCAGGCACCATACACAAAACTTAACTCAAAATAGATAAAAGACTTGAATGTAAGACCTGAAACAAAAACAGTCCTAGAAGAAAATATAGGCAGTACACTCTTTGACATCGATCTTAGCAGCATCTTTTTGAATACCATGTCTGCTCAGTCAAGGGAAACAAAAGAAAAAATAAACAAATGGGACTACATTAGACTAAAAAGCTTCTGAAAAGCAAAGGAAACCATGAACAAAATGAAAAGACAACCCACCAACTGGGAGAAAATATTTGCAAATCATATATCCAACAAGGGGGTAATTTCCAAAATATATAAAAAACTCACACAACACAACAACTCAAAAACAAACAACATGATCAAAAAATGGACAGAGCATATGAACAGACATTTTTCCAAAGAAGATACACAGAGGGCCAACAGACACATGAAAAGATGTTCAACATCGCTAATTATTAGGGAAATCCAAATCAAAACTACAATAAGATATCACCTTATACCTGTCAGAATAGCTATAATTACCAAGACAAAATATAACAAATGTTGGAGAGGATGTGGAGAAAAGGGAACCCTCATACACTGCTGGTGGGAAAGCAAAGTGGTGCAGCCACTATGGAAAACAGTGTGAAGATTTCTCAAAAAATTAAAAATAGAAATACCACGTGATCCAGCCATCTCATTGCTGGGTATTTATCCAAAGAACTTGAAATCAACAATCCAAAGAGATTTATGCACCCCTATGTTCATTGCAGCATTATTCACAACAGCCAAGACATGGATGCAACCCAAGTGCCCTTCTATGAACGAATGGATAAAGAGGATGTGATATTTATATACACAATAAAATACTACTCAGCCATAAAAAAGACAAAATCATCCCATTTGCAACAACACGGATGGACCTTGAGGGTATGATGTTAAGCAAAATAAGACAGACAGAGAAAGACAAATACTGCATGATTTCACTCATTTATGGAAGATAAACACATGGATAAAGAGAACAGATTAGTGGTTACCAGAGGGGAAGGGCGCTGGGGAGTGAGCGAAAGGGGTAAAGGGGCATATATGTATGGTGACAGATAAAAATTAGACTAGTGGTTGTGAGCACAATACAGTCTATACAGAAACTGATAAATAATAATGTACTCCTGAAATTACACAATGTTAGAAACCATTATGATTTCAATAAAATAACTGAAAAACTACATTGAGTCGTGTGAGATTTGTATGTTAATTCAGCATGCTGAACTTTTGTTTAGTATTTTTTAATCTATATTCACGAATGAGGTTAACCTGTAATTTTTCTTTCTCAAAAAGTTCTTGTTGGGTTCTATGTCAAGCTTATTATGGCCTTGTAAAATTTGTTGGGAACTATTCTTGATTTTTAAAATTCTCTGGAAGTGTTTTATTGATTGGTATTATTTTTTTCTTATATATTTGATATGTCCAATATCACTGGTGAAGCCATTTGGACCTGAAGGTTTTTGTGTATTTGTGTGAGTGTGGGGATGTTTATGAAAATAGATTCAAGAACCTTAGTAGACATAGGACTAATCAGATTTTCTGTTTTGGGGGGGTCAATTTTGTTATGTTGTGTTTTTCTAGGAATTTGTCTTTATCATCTAAATTTTCAAATATACTGGCATAAAGACTTACAATATTATCTTATCATCTTTGTAATGCTTTTAAGAGCTGTAGCTTTGCACTCTGTTCATTTTTCATCTTGGTTATTTGTGCCTCCTCTCTTTTCTCGATAAGTCTCTTCAGAAATTTATTTCATATTCTTTTCAGTGAACCAGCTTTTATTTTGTTGATCTCTCTCTTATGTTTGTTTTTTTTTTCTTTACTGTATGCTGTTTATTTTTCCTTTCCTTCTACTTATTTTGGGTATAATTTACTGATTTTTAAAATCTTCTTGAGATGGATGCTTAGGTCATTGATTTTTAGCCTTTCTTCTTGAGCTAACACACAGTGAAAGGAGCATAAGACATTTAAACTACATTTATCTCCCCCCGACTTCATATATGCTATTGTTGTGTTTTATATATATATATATATATTTATTTATATATAGTTGTATATGTATATATAGTTGTGTAATATACAGTTTTATATATATACATATATATGTGTGTGTATATGTATATACACACACACACACACGGAGGGAATTACAGGAACAAAAATCATAGTATTTACTATCATATATCTGTTATGTATATATATCTCCCTCCTGACTTCTTACACACAATAGCATATAAGAAGTCAAGAGGAAGATATATATGATAGTAAATACTATGCTTTTGTAGATACACACACATATATGTATATATATAAAATACACAACAATAGCATATAAGTCAGGAGATACATATATATATAATAGTAAATACTATGCTTTTTATTTCTGTAATTCCTTTTAATCTGGGCTATGCCTATGATTTGCTTTGACTATAAAATATGACAGAGTGACAGTGTGTAACATCCAAGGCTAGACTTAAGAAATTTGCTATCACGCTATGAGCCCAAGCTGCATGGAGAGGCTAAGTGGAGGAGAATGGAGGCACTTCAGTCAATAGCCTCATCTGGTCTTCCAGTCCATAACCAGCACTTCCTGCTAGCCATGTGAATGGGCCATCTTGAGCATGTGCAGTTGAGCATAATGACTACACTCCCAGCTGATACCATGTGGGACAGAAGAACCACCCAACTTAGCTCAGCTTATATTGCAGAATTGTGAGAGATAATAAAAGGCTGCTTTTGGTTTAGACGACAAAGTTTTGATGTGGTTTAAACCATGTCAAATATTATAACATCAAAGTTATAATATTGTATAGTTTACCAAAACAGCAGCTGGCATTCAAGAATTGAGTGAATTAATAAATACATGACCTTCCCTTTTTTTCTTTTTAAGTAGTAATGATGAGAAGTAATGGTGATTACCTGGATAATTTTCTAGAATTCTTCACTATATTAAGAAGAAAAAAGTCAAATGTAGATTAATGAAAGAAGCAGTAGATAAAAACTAGCTGGAGTGCTGCAAAAGAACTGAAAACGCGGGGCCACCCAGTGGCGCAGAAGTTAAGTGCCGTGCTCCACTGCGGCGGCCCGGGGTTCACTGGTTTAGATCCTCGGCGCACACCACCACACGGCTTGTCAAGCCATGCTGTGGCGGTGTCCTATATAAAGTAGAGGAAGATGGACACAGATGTTAGACCAGGGCCAATCTTCCTCAGCAAAAACGAGGAGGATTGGCATCGGATGTTAGCTCAGGGCTGATCTTCCTCACACACACACACAAAAAAAACTGAAAACGCTTGTAAACATTTTGAGCTCTCTAATGCAACTACATACTTCTCTGGATATGGGCTATCATATAAATGTGGACTGGAAACAAACATCTTCGTTATTTCCTATAAGAAGGTAAGGTAAGTACTATTAGAGAATTAGGCTATGTATCTGGCACATAACGCAAAATCAGAAGTGAACATGGGTAGACATTATGTTTTATGGAGTTTAGCTACAGTTTTGAGTCCCTGTTTTTATTAAACTTCTTAGAAACAAAACACTTCTACACCTTCAAGAATCATGTCAGTATCTTAATACCTATCAATTATCATATCTTCATAGATTTTCAAAGCAAAGTAGGAAACTATTTGGTTAAAATCCTCTGCTCCACCTTTCATAAATACATACTCAAACTATCTATAGGAGACGGTCATTATTTTTTTTTTCAAGAAGTAAGTGAGATTTCTTGGATTTTGCAGTGAATCTGACAGCTAGTTCTTCTTTAAACATAGTCTAAATATCTCCCTCGAAGTCCTTTTCCTCTTGGTCATTTTCTTACAGAAATAGAAAAGATTTATTATAAATCACAAAGAAGATGTTCAGTAACTATTGCTTAAAGAGAAACCAAAAAATTTTTGTATTTTAGGGGAGAGGGAAAGAACCAAAATATAAGGAAAGGAGATAAGCAGGAAAAAAAATGCTGGATCTTTAGCATTTAAAAAATCCCAGATATATTTTTGTGGTATGCCCCAATTTCCTTCACTCCCACAGTTGCCTTTTGCATAAAGAAATATGACTTTTGTTGAGATTACAAACAGGTTCTTCCAATTTTCATTTTCTCTATGGGGTGAAAGCAGTATACTTTTTAACAGCGACAGACCCTTCACACTTTATACACTTTTCATCTTAAAGAAGAAGAAAAATTCAAGGAACCAAAGGAATATCAATAGTTATTTGACATCATAAAAGACTGAAACTTTCCAGAAAATAAACATCAAAGCCTTTATTATTATTATTTTTGTGAGGAAGATCAGCCCTGTGCTAACATCCGTGCCCATCTTCCTCCACTTTATATGGGACGCCGCCACAGCATGGCCCACCAAGCGGTGTGTCGGTGTGCGCCTGGGATCCGAACTGGCGAACCCCGGGCCGCCACAGCGGAGCCCGCGCACTTAACAGCTTGCGCGACCGGGCTGGCCCCAAAGCCTTTATTATTTTTGATAGAATAGCATCTATCTCACTTTCTAGGAGTAAGTCAACACTAGGACACATGAGGTTTTTAGCATTTAAATATACACCGATATATTTCAGCATGTATCGCCTAAGAATAAGGACGTTGTCTTCTATAAACAAAATACAATATTACACCACGTAAATTTAACATCGACAATTCTATTATCTTTCATATAGTTCATATGTAAATTTCCCCAATTGTCCCAATGGTAACTTTTATAACTTTTTGTTGTTATTTTATTTGATTCAAGATCCAACCAAGAATCATATGTAACATTTCACTTGTCATGTCTCTCTAAGTCTCTTTAATCTAGTATAGTTTCCCAGTCTTTTTGTGTCTTTCATGATATTGACATTTTTTGAAAACATCCAGCTAATTGTGTTGAGAATGCCCTCATTTTGGATTCTTTCCATGATTAGATCTAAGTTAAACATTTTTTGGCAGAAATACTATATAGGTGATATTATGATCTGTGCCTCGCAGATTGCTAAATTTGATCATTTTGGTTCAGGTTGTATGTACCAGGCTTTTCCCTTGTAATTAATAAATAGTCTATAAAGTGATACTTTGACAAAATGAATGTCTTTTCCCCTAATGTTTCTACACTCATTGGTTTTCTTGCCTGAGCCAATAATTATTATGGTGGATGCAATATAGTGATTGTCTATTTCTATTGCCTGAGGGCTTTTGCCACTTTTTATGTTGAGTTAATGTAGTACACGTGTTTTGTTTGGGGTTGTCTGATATCCCTGCCCCTTCCTAAGAGTAACCCAAATTTCCTTTGGGAAACCACCACTCTCCTATTCTCCTCTGTGTGATTTGGAGCTCCTCCTCAGCTCTAAGGTTGGGCCCAGATGACAGTCTAATCTCACTTCACTGTCCATAATGGATGCTTCAAGAATGCCCATCATCCCAAACCATCAATGAGATCAGTGATTACATGTTTGCTGAGACTTCTGCAAAAGTGATGCTTTCTTTTTTTTTGTCAGGAAGATCATCCCTGAGCTAACATCCATGCCAATCCTTCTCTTTTTGCTGAGGAAGACCGGCTCTGAGCTAACATCTATTGTTAATCCTCTTCCATTTTTTCCCTTTTTCTCCCCAAAGCCCCAGTAGATAGTTGTATGTCATAGCCAAACATCCTTCTAGTTGCTGTATGTGGGACGCGGCCTCAGCATGGCCAGACAAGTGGTGCATCAGTGCGTGCCCGGGATCTGAACCCGGGCCGCCAGTAGTAGAGCGCACGCACTTAACCGCTAAGCCACGGGGACGGCCTGTGAAGCTCTTTCTTTCACAGGAATACTGGAGGTAACCACCACTCTTTCCCAGGAACTTCATATTATGTGTCTAAGTTGCACATTTGACCACCCATCAAGTACCATTGTTATGGGCTGAACTGTGTCCCCTCAAAATTCATATGTTGCAGTCCTAACCCCTAGTAGTAACTCAGGATGTGACTGTATTTGGGGATAGGGCCTTTAAAGAGGTAATTAATGTAAAGTGAGGTCAGGTGGGTAGGCCCTAATCCAATGTGACTGGTGTCCTTATAAAAAGAGATTAGGACACAGACACACACAGAAGAACAACCATGTGAAGACAAAGGGAGAAGATGGCCATCTCCAGGCCACTTCAGGATGAAACGAACCATGCTGACACCTTGATTGCAGACTTATAGCTTCCAGAACTGTGAGGTAATAAATTTCATTCTTTAAGTGTCCAGTCTGTGGTACTCTGTTATGGCAGCCCTAGCAAACTAATAGAGACATCTTGATGTGACGTGTGGAAGTGATGGTGAGTCTCCCAAGCTATCAGATCAGCCTATGGAATCTGAGGGGGAAGGCAAAGCCACAGAAGGCAGAGCAGAGATACAGAGAAATAGCTCTCGAACTATATTAACCGAAGCCAACCCTCCTGCAAAATATGGAGTTAAGTGAGCCAAAAAATTCTCTTAATTGTTTAAACCAATTTAAATTGGATTTTTTTCCTGAAAATGAGGATTCCCACAGATACATGTAGTATAGCCCCAGCAGTCTAGCCCCTTCCTGCCTAACCTGGAGTTGCTGACAGCTTCAGATTATCTAGGTTACACAGGGTAGAGGCAAGCTCTCAGGAGGAGTCAGATGGAATAGCTCAAGAGTTTCCAAGGGAAAGGATGAGCTAGTCTGGTGACTGGTGGGAGTAGGCGGTGATGAGTTTGCGAGCCTTCATGTAATGGGTGTGGTCTTCCTCAGAGACAGGGCAGAGGTGAGGTTCTAGTTCTAAGAGTGATACTTCATATTAGTGTTACCAAAGTTCAGTGAATAGAAATTGAAGAGGAAAATGTGTAGGGAGGAAATCAAGATGGTGACGTAGGCAGACTCTGAACTCACCTCCTTCCACAGACACAACAGACTTACAACTATTCTTGGAACAATTACCCCTGAGAGAGAACTGAAAACTGGATATATCTGATAAGGGGTTAATATCCAAAATATATAAAGAACTCATATATCTCAACAACAAAAAATTAACAACCCAATTAAAAAATGGGCAAAAGACCTGAACAGACATTTCTCCAAAGAAGATATACAGATGGCCAACAGGCACATGAAAAGTGTTCAACGTCATTAACTATCAAGGTAATGCAAATCAGAACTACATTGAGATATCACCTCACGCCCATCAGAGTGGCTATAATTAACAAGAAAGGGAAAAACAAGTGTTGGAGAGGATGTGGAGAAAAGGGAACTCTCATACACTGATGGTGGGAGTGCAAACAAGTGCAGCCACTATGGAAAACAGTATGGAGATTCCTCAAAAAATTAAGAATAGAATGACCATTTGATCCAGCTATTCCACTGCTGGGTATTTATCCAAAGAACTTGAAAACACCAATGCGTAAAGATACACGCACCCCTGTGTTCATTGCAACATTATTCACAATAGCCAAGACTTGGAAGCAACCTAAGTGCCCATCAAGGGTTGAACGGATAAAGAAGATGTGGTATATATACATGACGGAATACTACTCAGCCATAAGAAATGATGAAATCCAGCCATTTGTGACAACATGGATGGACATTGAGGGTATTATGCCAAGAGAAATAAGTCAGAGGGAGAAGGTCAAAAACCATATGATCTCACTCATAAGTAGAAGATAAAAACAACAATAAACACATAGAGACAGAGATTGGATTGGTGCTTACCAGAGGGGAGGAGGGGAGGGAGGAGGGCAAAAGGGATGATTAGGCACATGTGTGTGATGATGGATTGTAATTAGTCTTTGGGTGGTGAACATGATGTAATCTATGCAGAAATAGAAGTATAATGATGTACACCTGAAATTTATACAATGTTATAAACCAATGTTACCACAATAAAAAAAAAAAAAGAGGAAATTGTATAGAATTGGGCTTTGCCCTTCATTCAATGATGGCTCTGTATTCTGTTCCAAATTTCTCTATCATATTGTGCCTTCTGTCCTCACCATCAAAGTTATCATACCTATTTCTGTCTCAATGGCAAGGTGTGAGGATGAATTGAACAATTTATAGGCCATTTCATATTTCGTACAGAAAAAGCCTTGGGCTCTAGATACAGGTTTTGAGCTGCATTTTTCTTATTTAATGCATCTGTGATGGTACTTGAAAGGTAAGTAATTGGGCAAATTAAAGACACAATGTAATGATTCACTGAAAATTTGTGTTTGTTTTAGCTCCCCATGTTAATTAACAATAAGTGTATGAGTCTTAGAGACTCATATACAAAATTAATTTTCTGTCAATTATGCTAATATTTTGTATTTTCATGAGAATTGTACAAAGTCCACTAAAATTCTTAGGTTCAACTTTTGAGAACATAGAGAACTTCTATTTACTTATGATTTAAGCATTAATTTTGACTTCAAAAAGGGGTATAGTTTCTTTGGTTTTATAAATCAAACTTACCACTCAAAAAATTGACTTTTACTGCAGACAAACAAAACACCTTATTAAATCTAATAAAAATCAAAGAAAGGAACTATCAATCCAGTACACATTTTGAGTTGAAGGAGCTTCATCTAGAGCCAGTACCTGGTGGAATACATAGAAAATTTAAAGGATGTCAGGGTCACTTCAATTCCTAGCAGTCCCATGGCAACTTCATTTTGAGGTCCCTTCAGTATCCTTAAGGAAAAGCAGCATATGTACTAGGTAGGTTCTAGGAGGTTCTTTGGTTGACAGCATAATTGCTTGGATAGTTCAGGCTATTCATTTTTGCTTCAGTAAGGGGCGAAATCCTAACTATCAGAATGCTCTTGGGATCTAGATTACCTATATAACACTGCACCTAGGTAAAGTTGTTGCAGGGTATTAAATTCCAAGAGATTAGCTTGTTAATTAATAAGTGTTTCTTATTTTAAGCAAATTCAAAATGTGAAAACAGATTTCTCTTCAAAATATTTAAATGGATAAGACTAAGAAAATAATTACAATGAAATGTCACCACCTCTATGGGTACAACTTAGGTATCCATGGATAAATGTCATCTGGATAATTCAACAGCCCTCTAACTTTCTCCCACAAGTCATTCTGCCTCTTTCATCTCCCTAGGCCCCACCACAATGCATTTTCCTCACTATAGTCAAGATATCTTTGTAAAATATTTGTAATCTCAAACTAGACCGGTTATCATGGAAGAAAAAGCTGACACACAAAGAAGTCTTACCTCTAGGTGGTGAAACAAACAGGAGCGCTAGAGAAGGTTTCAGTCAGCCCTTCACTTGAAATTCAAGTGATGCAGTCAAACTCAAATAGAGTCACAGAAACTTAAGAGAGGCCTTCATTATTGTCCTTGACTTTCTCTTAAGATGAATGCCTGGGCTTGTGACCTTTATTCTCTGAGGACATCCTGTGGAGGTTTGCTGAGAACATCCTTCCTGTGGCTTCTTCCTGCTCCTTTCTCTTTCCTTAGCTCCTTGGCTCCAATCAACCACTCATTAGCATCCCCTTCTCCCATGACCCTTCCAGGAGCTTTGGCACGGTGGTTCTTCTTACTTTAGGTTTCATTGAAGGATGAGGTGGGAACAGGGGTGAGACCTTTGGATCCTGAGAAAGGAGGAGGGGAGTGTGCATGGGCCGTCACTTATTTGAGGTCTCGAGTAGGATTCACTAAGTCAAACCTTTATCTTTTGACGATCTTTACCTTTCCTATTCTTTATTACGCTAAAAGATTGTTTTGTTTCTTTCCTTAGCCTTGAATTACATTACACTATTTGTCATGCCATTCCCAGAATTACAGTTCTTATGACTTGGTTTATGAGACCCTATGTAATCAGCTCCCTGCCTCCCCTTCCATTTTCCTCTCAGCCTATTTCCCTGCCACTCAGTGCTCTAGCCATATTAGACTTCTCTGGTTTTGAACACTCAACTACCTCAAGGCCTTCATAAATGTTTGTGCCTAGAATGATGTCCTAACATCTCATACTTCTTACTTCACCCTGAACTCCTCTTTCTCTTTCAGGAATCATCTTAAGTGCTGCTCGCTGAGGCAACCCCCCCTTAAAGACTAGGCTATATTCCCCTGCACATGTTCCACAGCATCTGTGCAACTCTTTTGCAGAAAATATCTTTTAAAAAACTTTTTTATTATGTTTATAATTTGAAACTTATAGAGAGGTTGCAAGAATAGTAAAAGGAACATTTTTTACCCAGATTCACATATTGTTAATATTTTGTCCCATTAGCTTTATCATTTGCATCCCTTCTCTCTCTCTTACACACACACATACACACACAACACAAACACACAGTACTGTTTTTCTGAACCACTTGAGTATAGATTGCATACATTATAGTTTTTTATCCCTAAATACTTCAGAGTGTATTTCCTAAGAATAGGGATAGTCTCTTTTATAACCACAGTAAGGTTATCGGCTTCAGTAAACTCAACATTGGCACATTACTTCTATCTAACTACCATCTGTGAGATAATAGAAAATATATGTTGGTCTCTGCCCCCAGTTCCTGGCACAGAGCTCCTAAAACCCTTGTAACTTCCTAAGTGATAAAAACACTAGGAGCATCTCTTGTTCTAATATTGGTCTTTGACCTCTGTTGCTGACTCAGAGCTCCTGAAACCCTTGTTATTTCCTGGGTTTTAGGAGAGTCTTTTGTTCTATTGAGGTGACTCTGGGTGGGCTCCTGCATGGCTCCTGGACGAGGGCTGGTCGCCAGAAAGACCAAGCCATGATTAGAAGCTTGGAATTTTTAGTCCCGTATGTCATTCTCTTGAGAAGGGAGAAAGGCTGAAAATGGAGTTAATGATTGATCATGCCTATGTGATGAAGCCTCCATAAAATCCACCAAGTATGAGGTTTGCAGAACTTCTGGGTTGGTGAACACATGGAGGTGCTGGGAGAGTGGCTCGCCTGGACAGGGCAAGGAAGCTCCATGCCCCTTCCCACATGCCTTGCCCTACACATCTCTTCCATGTGGTGTTCATCTGTATCTTTATCATATCCTTTAATAAACTGGTAAATGTCAGTGTTTCCCTGAGTTCTGTGAGCCCCTGTAGCAAATTAATTGAACCCATGGAGGGGGTTGTTGGAACCCTCAATCTATAGCTAGTTGGTCAGAAGCACAGGTGATAACCTGGGCTTGCTTGCAACTGGTGTCTGAAGTCGGGGGGCAGTCTTGTAGGGCTGAACCTTTAACCTATGGAATGTGATGCTATCTCTGGGTGCAGTGTCAGAATTTGGTTGAATTCTTGGATACTCTGCTGGTGTCCAAGAATTGCTTGGTGGTGTGGGGAAAAACCTCCACACATTTGGTGACCAGAAGTGAAGTGCTTTGTGTAAGTAATAAAGGAGACTCACAAGAAAGAAAGACATAGTAGGGAAGAGCTGGGTTTTTCCCCTATACCGAAGCTGGAAGACTGAGGTTTTTCCATCATACCATCTATATACCATTTTTGTTAATTCATCTACTAGATAGGATGCAGTCTAGTCTCATTTAGTTATCTTTTTAGTCTTCTTTAATTCAGAAAATTTCCATAGCTTTTCGTTTGTCTACCAAGAAATCGATACTTTTGAAGAATGCAGTCCCTTTTTTTCTTTTAAATAGAACCGATGTCATTTTGGTTTTGCCTGATGTTTCATCATAGATTTATTTTCTGTACTTCAGGCTGGAATAATGCATAAGTGATATTGTGTTGTGTCAGGGATATCATCGATCTTTTATTTATTTCTTTATGTCTCTTCTCCTTGATGGATAGTAATCATCAAGAGGGCAGTGACAAGCTTCATTCTATTTAGATTTTTAGCTCCAGAACTGACTACAGGGCCTGGCACATTATAGGTGCTAAACAAATATTGGATGACTGACTGAAGTGACAAAGTAGATTGTTACACAACTTTTCAGAGCCCTGTCTGAAAGTAAGGTGCAACTTTGCACGGCGATACAGGATTACCTTGTTGCTACTAAATTAAAATGGTCCAGGATGAGGACTCCAGTCTCCTTGTATTGAACAAGAAGTAGAGGGGCTGGCCTGGTAGCATAGTGGTTAAGTTCGCGTGGTCTTCTCTGGCAGCCCAGTTCGAATCCTGGGCATGGACCGACACATCACTTATCAAGCCATGTTGTGGCAGCATTCCACAAACAAAATAGAGGAAGATGGGCACAGATGTTAGCTCAGGGCCAATCTTCCTCACCAAAAAAAATATAAATAAATAAAATAAAATAAAAAAAAGAAGTAGAGCTAAGCTAGGTTTGCCTCCTTTTAAAGCTCCTTCCTTTTACTGTTGCAAGATGCACAATCCTCTGTGATCCGTGAGCATGCCCCATTCTGGGTGGCCACAGTGTGAGAGAATGCATATTACTCTTCATTTTGCCAAAAAGGCTGAAGGCATTTTTTTCCTCAGATAGCAATGAATGCATATTAAGCCAACTGTAATTGTCTGCTAAATGTATTTCATAAACAAGCAAACCAGAGCTAGATTTTTTTGAGCCTTTAAAATACTTGTGATGCTAAAAATATCCTGTCAACCTTGAGCACAAAGCTGTCAAGCCAGAAACATTAAGCATTTCTGAAAAAGAATTCGGAGGAGGTTGGTGGAGAAACATTGAAATTCATTGTGAATCTCATTTTTTAAGAATGAGGAGGCAGCTATAACATTGATGTGTATTTATCCCAAATGAAAAGAATGAATGAATTCCACTCACATTGTAGGACACACAATTCAGTGAGATTTTGCACATTACTGAATTTTCGCCTTCTGCTTTTCAGGAGTGTTATCTGTGGTTGGTTTAGTCAAACAGATATATGTCATTAGAATGATGAAATTAAAGCTAAAAAATTTAAAAATAAGAAGATATCTATACATTTATATACATTGAAGAAACATTCCTAAATATGAAAATGCCTCAAAATGTTTTGCAGAGTTTGACAATTTTTTTAAACATTCCCACTTGAAAAGTATCTACAGTAATGAACTGCTAGTCAGAACTAAAACTGAGAAAGAAAAAAAAAGAAAGAAAGAAGAGACAGGAATGATCCTTACTGAAGAGTATTTTCCGCTGGGGAGTCCATTGGCATTCAGTTGTCTCATTTAATTATCCCTTGTGTGATTCAACCATTATTTATGAGCTGCTTCTTGTTCTTAAAGAGCTCTGGGCTCTGCTTGCCAATGTTATGGCATATGATGAGGCAGGGGTGTGCGTGTGATAATGCATCGGTCCACACTGCTGGCATGTTTTCTATCTGAACTCATCAGCTGCCAAAAGGACGCAAAGCTCTCTCTTTAAAGATAAAACACTAACTGGGGCTTCAACATTGTGTGGGATTTGGCAGGCATCACATGCTCCTGCATTATTCAGGTACAATACAGTCCCTAAAATGTGCTCAGTACATGTTCAATAAAAATCATTTGCATAGGATTTACACCAGTTTCTGTCTAGTAATCTCTCTGCCACTTGCAATGAGGAAATGAATTCCTAGAAATAGGCTGATTTTAATTAATGGAGATGTTAAACATACAAGCAATTGAAGAATTTTCACATTTTTATTTTCAATCCAAACTCTCCTCCCACCTCCATCCCCAGTTTGAATTAAATACTCTGTTGTGGATCAGCCTTGCTTTCCGCTGAGTTAGAATGTTGAAATGAAATGCCAAAGCAATAGAGACATACCGTTAGTTTCTAGATAGAAAAAAAAAAGAGAGAGCAATAATTAATAGTGAAAAACACTGAAAAAATTTGGTTGATGAAGGTGCCAGCAGCATCACAGATGTTTAAAACAAAACAAAACAAACCAGTAGCATTGATTTAGAATACAACATGGAGGCAAATGGTCTTTAATGAAGTTAACAGTGATTTTTATTATTAGTAGCTGAACTTGGCTTCATTTCAAGGTAAGTAAGAACTCATTCCTTAATATAGATTTTTTTTCTGAAACTTATTGCTTCAGTTAGAAAGAATTGGTACTTAATATCTTTTAATTAAAATGCCATGTCTAATGAGATTTTTTTTCTTTTCCGTGGGAAAAGTAGATCCCTAACACTGGAAAACCTCTAATTGACCAGGTTTTGAGGATGCCAGTAAACATATTGTTTAATAGAAATGACTAAGCACATTGTGGTGAACCACTGATTCCGCCAGCCTAGAACAGTTCACTAAATTGTATTCTCAAACTAGATTGGCATAACGCAATAGATATAGCTATGATTGAGAAAATTAATAAGGTCTTATTCATATTTTAAAAGGACTATGAATAACGGAACATGCATTTTAGTTTCACAGCAATGAATCACAGCCATTATTAGGTTGATCTAGATTAGTTTCCTAAGAAACAGACTATATAGTCAGAAAGAGTTTGCACATCTAACCTCTTCTAAAGAAATATTAAGGGCTCAGTATCAGTAGTAAAACCGGCAATTTACCCTTCTCTTCAGAGGTTGGATCCCCTTCCCTGTCACCATCCACAACATTAAGGTAAGAATATAACAAAGCTTTTAAAATAAAAAAATCCTATTTGCCATCAACACACCTAGTACCTACAGCATGCAGGTTTTCCTCCAATTACTGAACAAAACGTGTATGTTTCAAGTATATGTCAGTGACTCCAAGTTTGACTTATCTGCTGTCAGAGTTTCCATTCAGTCAATTGGCCATTTAAATGAATAATTTAAGGAACACACACACAACTCCATATTTAAAAAAACTCTTTATGCTTATCTCTGTACTAATAATGTAATCTGAAATTTATGCATTCCACCTGTAATACTTGCTGCCTTTCTCCTTTATCTCCATGGAATTGCTTCAAAAAAATAACTAGTTATAATCAATATTATTAATATTAATAATGGTAATATCACCATTATTTTCAATTACTTAAATATGGTTGTAAAAATTTCAATAATAAAGAAACTGTCAATTAGGGATGTTTTATTGATTTTACCTTCAGAATAGATAAGACTCCACATGATCTGTAATTATTTGTTTTATAAAATATAATAATCTTTGCTACTAATATATCAAATATAAGTTTTTATGTATCTGCTTCCTTAAATCCCATTTGAGCAAGATAGAGTATAAGTACATGAATCAGTAAATAAATAGTGAATAAAATTTGTTTTCTTTCAAAAAACAATTTATGTATTTTAAATTATTGTTAATGACACATTTCAAATGTGGAGAAACCCATAGAGAAGGAATGTAACAAACTCCTTTGTATCCAGTGTTAGCTCGTTATATTAACCTTTGTATACCAGCTTTAGATATTTTTCAACTCGTCTCCAAACCAATACTCCTTTGTCCTTCAGATATCACTGTCATGAAGTTGGCATGTGTCCTCTTGACTGTGTTTTATAATTTACTGCATATTTGTGTCCCCATAGTACTATTTCGTTTGTAAACTTTATATAATTGGTGTTAGACCATATGCATCATTCTGCAAATTGCTTAATTGTTTTTAAGATTTATTCATAATGCTACAGAAGGATCTAGTTTTTTCAATTCAATTGCCATGTAACAGTGGTTCTCAAAATGTGGGCCCTGAACCAGCACCATCAGCATCACTGGGAGCTTGTTAGGAATGCAGATTCTCAGGTTCCATCCCAGACCCACTGAATCAGGAACTCCAGGGGGTGGGGTGCAGCCATCTGTGTTTTGATAAACTCTCTAGGTGACTCTGATGTTAAAGTTTGAGAACCATATTTATTCACTCTCATATTCATGAATACTTAGATTACTTCCATTTTCTCATTTTTTCAATATTACAAGCAATGTTTTAATGAACACTTTTGGGCATACATTTTCTCTAGAAGGAGAATTGCTGGGTGTAAGAAACACAGATGTAAGAGGATGTTAAAATGGGACTTTTGCTATCTGACCATGGGCAGAAGTCCTAAGACAACAGATTTGCTGATGAGAAATACCATCATGAGGGTCTCTGATGAACTCACAAAAGCACCCATGAAAGAAAGAATTAGCTTTAATTGCTGGTCCAGACTAGAGAGCACGGTTTCCAATTCATGATAGTAGAAGTCAAGTAAGACTGGCCCCTTCTGCAGAGCTGTGGTGGAGCTCTGCTCGGATCTCTTTTCCAGAGAGAACTAGCTGTGAGAACTGCAGTTAGATGACAGCCTTGAGCTGCACCATCTTCAGGATACCCCACAGCATCTGACTGAGCCAAAGCCTTGCTTTGGCCTGACTATTTCTGCCCAATGAGAAACTCATCAATGGCCAGTGTTTTTGCCAGAGCAGTCCATTGGGCTTGCCAAGATATTTTCAGATCTACACCACACTTTGAGTTTCTTCCTTCTCAATCTTCTTTTCTTCCCTGTCTCTTTTTACAGGTCTGCATCAAAGTCTGAACTCTTTCTCTGCCTACCTCTTCTCTCTCTCTTCTTTATTTTTCACAAGTGTTATCTCCAATAAATCTTTTGCACTTCTAACTCTACCTTGAGTCTGTTTTCCGTGGGGCCCAAACCGATACCCACTCTTTCCCCCAACCCGAAGCCCACAAAATTATCTCTCAGTAATCAAAAACTGTCATTTGCATGCTGGGGAAGGAAGTATAGAAGCAAAATAACAAAGGAAAAGAAGATAAGGGTCATGTTCTTCCATTGCAGGCTCCTCGCCTACAGTAGGCTGGAGCTGGGGGACAGACAGACGAAACTTTAACTTTGTAGAAGGGGTGCAGTATTCAAGTATTAAACACTGAAATGTAACTATCTTTGTGTCTGAAAGTAACCAGTGGACTTTAGATTTACCAAGAACGTGTGGTTGAGCTATGGAACTTGTCACAGGAGGAAAAACATAGTTATTTTATGATTGCATTCTGTTTGTTAAAAATTTGAATAATATACATTTCAACCTTTACTAGACATTGCCAAGTTGCTCTCCAATGTAAGGGTTCCAGTATACACCTCTGCTTGCAGGAATGGAGAGTTCCTGTTTTCCCACATCCTTGCCAATATTTCTTTTATTTAATGAAAAGCCATATAATGCTTACAGTGGGCAGTCTCTATTCTAAGAACCTTGAAAATAATAACTCATTTAACTGTCATAACAATTCTCTGACATAGGTAATGTTCCCATTTTACTGATGAGAAAACTGATATAGAGAGGTTAAACAACTTGCTATAGTTATTAGTTACAACTAATAAGTGGTAAAGTTAGGATTTGAAACTGGACAATACTCGTTATTTGCAAATTTTTTTAATAAAAATTTTTTTTGCCTATCTGATAGATATCTTGCATTTTTCTAACTATTAGTGAGACTGAACATCTTTTCATAGTTACTAGCAATTCAAGTTCCTTCCCTATAAATTGTTTCTTAAGATCATATGCCCATTTTTCTATCAAATTACTTGTTTTTCTCTTGTTTATTTGTAGGAGTTCTTTATATACTTTGAATGCTAATCATCCCTTGTTGATCATATGTAATGAAAGTGTCTTTTCCGAGTCTGTAGCTAGTCTTTTTAATTTGTTTTTCATAGACATTTTTTCATGCAGATATGGACAATGTCATCAATATTTCTTCTATGGTTAATACTTTTTGTGTTTGTATAAGACAATTCCTAACTTGAGGTCAAATAGACATTCCATACATTCTTCTAAAGTTTTGATTTTTTATTTATGTTTTCAATATTTCTAAAAAATTTTGATGTAGCATTGAGAAATAATCCAGCTTTATTTTCCATTTGGAAAATAAACTGTTACAATGAGTTTTTTGAATAACTCATCTGTTGACTTCCGACTTGTAACACCACCTCTGTCAAACGTCAAACTTCCACAAAAGGGTACATTTCTTTGTCAATTCTACTCCATTTCCCTATGTGTCTATTTCTGCAACAATTTCACCACATTTAAAAAAACCATAGCCTTTCAATGTTTTGGATATTTGGTAGACTGAGTCTTCCCTTCTTTTCTTTCCTATTTCCTTTTCATCCAGATACGTTATACTTTTCTTTGTAATTTTCTTTTGACCCTACATGCTAATTTGGAATAATTTTCTTAGTTTAAAAACTTAGTCTCCTTTTTACTTTCATTTGGTTTTCTATATTTTTATTGATTAATATTTCTATGATTGCCAGATTTAGAAAATAAAAACAGGATTTCCAGTGAAATTTGAATTTCAGATAAGCAGCAAATAATTTTTTAGTATAAGCATATCTCAAATATCATATGGAACAGGCTTATACTAAAAATTATTTGTTTATCTGAAATTCAGATTTCACTGGGCATCCTATACTTTATCTGGCAACTCTAACTATTTAAATTGTTTTGAAATTGAAATTAAGAGAATGTGATCTTATGATAGTGATTCTTTGCACTTGTTAAGACCTCTTTTATATTCATGTTTTGTAATTGTTCATATATGTTTGAAAACAACAAATACATTCTTTATTTGTAGGCTACAAGGTGCTATATACATGTATTAGATGAAATCCATTATTGGGTTCTTCCAATCTTCTATATGTTTATGTACTTATTTTTTTGCTTTATCTATCAATTCTTGGAGAGAAGTCCAGATGGCAGCGTAAGCAGACTCTGAACTCACCTCCTCCCACGGACACAGCCAATTTACAACTACTCATGGAAAAATTAACCCTGAGAGAGAACTGAAAACTGGATAAGAGGAACTCCTGCAACAAAGGACAATCCTAATCGAGGTGGAAGAGGCAGAAACTCCCTTCTGGAGAGACAAACGCTGCCTTCACAAGCCACAGCACCTCACGGCCACCTGGAAGCAGCGCACAGGTACACAGCCCTCCCTGCAGGAGCGGGGCCCTGACCTGGGGAGTGCACCCGCTGTAGGCATTTTGTGGACCCAGCACAATCGAGACGAGTGGCATAATATCTGACTTTGCCTGTTACTAAAACACTAAGGAGTACCCCCAGAAAAGCTGGTTCACAAAGAAATTAAAACCGGCTCTTAAAGGGCCCATGCGCAAACTCACCTGTTTCAGAAAGCAACCTAAAATCACCAGAAAGAAAGGTGCACAGTGCTTTGGTGACAAGAGACTCACCCGATAGGCTCTGAGTGCATTGCAGTGAGAGGTGAGACCTCTCCAGGGACTGGGACATTGGCGGCGGCCATTGTTGTGGCCTGGTGTGGGTGTGCTGACAAAGATGCCATTCGAGTTCTCCCTGGGGCCTGCTAGCCCAGGGCTGCACCACCCACTAGAATACCGATTTAATCCAGCTCAGCCAGGGTAGGCAGCCCACCCTAGAGACTGGCCCCACCCAACAACAAGCCCTCAGGCAACTTGTGGGCCTGCATAGATTGGTGACTGGATTCTCTGCAGCCTGGCAACTGAGCCTACTTCAGTGGGGCAGGGCGTGCACAAGGAGTGGGTGGAGAGTGTGGGGCGGTGGTGGAGTGTGTGGGGCTCCTGCCTTGGAGAGACTGTGTCCACTTCAGGAGGTCGGGGAGCGCACATGGGGCAGGACTGTGTTGACTGTGTGTGTGGACCTGTGGGCTGCAGGGCTTGTAAGCTGCAGAAGACTTGTGCTTCTCAAAGACCCACATAGGGGGTTTGCCCCACCTTCCAAAGCCTGAAACAATTGGGTGATCCCGTGCCTGAGGCCAGCCCCACCCAGCTGCCATCCTCAGAGAGCTGACAAGAGAACTAAAGCCTGGAGGCTTATAGCATATGTAAGCCCCTGAGCCTAACAACCTGCCACACTGGGGGCCTACTCACTTAAAAGAAATACTGAAACACAAATGTGCTGTTAGAACTTGCAGCCAACTGTGCTGGGGCTCCCCACACCTGATAAAGAGACTGAAGGGCCCACAACAACTACAAGCAGCTGAGCATTACAACAGCTGGCCAGGAGCATAACTCAGCCTCCCTGGGCGCCTACAGGGAGAGCAAACAGGCCACAACAGAAGGACACATGTAGCCCACATAGGGGTCACCCCTGGAATATTGAGAACTGAGGGAAGCACTCATAAGGCATCACTTAGATAAGGTCACCTATCCAGGAGCAGGAGACGTAGCTGACCTACCTAATACATAGACACAAGCACAGGGAAAGAGGCAAAATGAGGAGGCAAAGGAATACATTCCAAGTAAGGGAACAGGACAAAACCCCAGAAAAGGAACTAAGTGAAACAGAAATGAGCAACCTACCCGACAGAGAGTTCAAACAAAGAGTGTTAAGGATGCTCACTGATCTGGGGAGAAGAATAGATGAACTCAGTGAGAATGTCAACAAAGAAATGGAAGATATAAAAAAGAACCAATCAGAAATGAAGAATACAATACTGGAAATGAAAAATTCACTAGAGGGACTCAAAAGCAGAGTAGAGGATACAGAAGAACGGATCTGCGAGCTGGATGAAAGACTAGAAGAAATTATCCAAGCTGAACAGGTAAAAGAAAAAAGAATTGAAAAGAGTGAGGACAGTCTAAGGGACCTCTGGGACAACATCAAGCACACTAACATCCGTGTTATAGGTGTCCCGGAAGGAGAAGACTGAGACAAGGGGGCAGAGAATCTATTTCAAGAAATAATAGATGAAAACTTCCCTAACCTAAGGAAGGAAACAGACATCCAGGTTCAGGAAGCACAGAGAGCCCCAAACAAGATAAACCCAATGAGGCCCACACCAAGACACATCATAATCAAAATGTCCAGAATTAAAGATAAAGAGAGAATCCTAAAAGCCACAAAAGAAAGACAAGTTACATACAAAGGAAACCCCATAAGGCTATCAGCTGACTTCTCAGCGGAAACCTTACAGGCTAGAAGAGAGTGGCACTATATATTTAAAGTGCTAAAAGGAAAAACCTTACAGCCAAGAATACTCTACCCGGCAAGGTTATCATTCAAAATGGAAGGAGACACCAAAAGTTTCCCAGACAAGCAAAAATTAAAGGAGTTTGTCACCAAGAAACCAGTGCTACAAGAAATGTTAAAGGGACTGATTTAAGGGGAAAAGAGAAGACCACAAATAGGAAAAATTATTTATTTCTATCTATCAATTCTTGGTAGAGGTAGAATATTATTGCATATTTGTCTATATTTTCTTAACATTATGAAATTATATTTCAAACCAATTTGTTAGGCACAAATTCATAATAGTTATGTCTTTTTGGTAGATTTTTCTCTTTATCATTAAGAACTGTCACTCTTTATCCTTACTGCTTTTTTTCTTAAATTTTATTTTGTCTGAATTTCTTTTTCTTTAACAATTACTCCTTTATTGTGGAATAACACTGTCTATTTTTTTTTTATTGAGGTAACTGATTCATAATATTGTATAAATTTTGGGTGTGCATCTGAAATTCTTATTGCTAGATAAAACTTCTTTTGGTTGATATTTGCCTTCTATAACTTATTCTATCCCTTTATTAACTTTTAGTATTGTTCTGTTTTATGTAAGATTCCTATAAAAAATTTAACCAGATTAAAAAAAAAAATGACTCTAATAGCCTTTATCATTTTTAATTAGTGAATTTATTGCATTTAAGTATGATGAGTTACTGATGCATATTTGAGTTTATTTCTACCATTAAATTAATTATTTTTATAATAATTATATTATTTCATTATATATTATATATATTTTATATATATTATATAATTTATTATTATAAAATAATATAATATAATTATATAATTTATTATTATAAAATAATATAATATAATTATATATTATAGTATATATGTTTATAATATATTAAATTAAATTTATATATAAATAAAATTATATATTATGTATATATTTATAATATATTAAATTAAATTTAAAAATGACATATTAAATTAAATAATAAATAATATAATTATCATTATAAAATAATATAATTATTTATTTTATAACATAAATTATAATATATTATAAAATTATATTTATATTATGAAATATACATTATAATAATATATAATATTTTATCAAAATGAAATTATTTATTTTATAATATAATATATTATATTATTTTATAATAATTCTTTTCTTTCTTCACAAGTTGGATTGATGATCTTTTTTCTTTTTCATTCTGCTACTTTGGAAATCGATATTTTATTTATATTCTTTTAATGTTTACTCTAATTTTTTAACATACACAATTAGCTATTAAATTTTTTAACAAGGTCCAAAATTATTCAGTGTCTCCATCCTTCTGAATAATATAAGTAATGTTTCATGTTTTAACTATCACTGAACAACACACCCCCTCTTGTTTAGACTTTTTTCTACATCTTTCACAAGAACAAATCTTTTCATTATAGATATATTTGTTCCTTATAGCAAATGTTTGATTAAATTTACCAACAGATTTTTAACAGGTTCTGTGCTTATACATTGTTCTTTTGTTAACTCCTTTGTGTTCATTTTTCATTTTGCTGATGAAAATCCTTTATTGATTCTTTCAGAAATTGTCTATGGATGACAAGATCTTAATCTTTATATCTCTGTAAAGATGAGCATTTATTTTAATTCTTCTTAAACAAAAGTCCACATTAATCTCCATTTTATCTGTTATCTTCTATGTTATTCATGCCACATGTCTAAGGGAATTAACCTAATAACTTTCACAATATTCACGTGGGGCTTCTAGGTCACTGCATACTTATAAAATGAAACTGAAATGAAGTAAACAGAACTTCACATTACTTCCATTTTATTCAGAGGCATAAAAATAGGAGTTATAAATGATAATATTATATTAATATTATTTTGTTTCATTGCATTTGGTTCTAGTTAATCATAACTTCTGAAAATGATCACTCTTTCATCTTTGAAGTGGTCTATTAACCATCTGTAAAAAATTTCCATAAAGATGATAAAAACAAGTGAAATGAAGTTGTTAAATATACAAAAAAAAAATATATATATATAGGCAGTTTTATTTACTACGAGTATATTTGCAGTAAATAAATGTATCCAGAGATGGCGCTGGAGCCGTCTTGTTCTTCTTACCCTTTTATCAAATCAAAGCTCCTTGAACATGCATTTTTGCAGAGCTTGCTTTCAGCTCTAGATTTTTCCCTTTGTATTCTCTAAAGAGGGTTCTGGAAAGGTACATCAGTATTTGGCATATTATTTAAATGTCCAAAATTTGTTCTTAAAAGGATTCATTTTGCTAAATTCATATGTTTTTGTGAAGAAAAAGGAAATCAAAAAGACATGTCAAGGTCCATCACACTAGACAATATCTACTAGCAACTTAAAAAAAAGTATATTGGGGCCAGCCCAGTGGCATACTGGTTAAGTTCACATGCTCCACTTTGGTGGCCTGAGGTTCACAGGTTCAGATCCCAGGTCCGGAACTATGCAGCGCGTATCAAACCATGCTGTAGTGGTGTCCCACATAAAGTAGAGGAAAATGGGCTCAGATGTTAGCCCAGGGCCAATCTTCTCAGCAACAAGAGGAAGATTGGCAACAGATGTTCACTCACGGCTAATCTTCCTCACACACAAAAAAAAAAAAAAAAAAAAAGTATATATACTGGACTTTGTCAACATACATTATTATTTGCAATGTTGCCTTAAATTATATAAAGGGGGGATCTGGATTTCCCCTACACTGAGTATTCCCTCTTGTGGTGATAGTTCACTATATACAAAAATCTGCCTATATTAAGAAACAAACTCTACTATGATAATAATAATAATAATAAAGATTACTCTTTGTAAATCCTTTTGAAATGGTTTTGCTTAAAATAACTTTTTATAAAGATGATGTGACTTTTATGAAAAACTTCATAAGTTTACTACCTTTACATTACATTAAACATCCCATCATGCTTTGTGAAATGTATCATTAAAATTGTGTCTTGAGTCCATGTTCTCATAGCAATTGATTTTTTCGGGGAGGAATATATCAATACTGAAATATAATGTCATCAGAAAAATATGAAAGGAATCTGAACTGACAGGTTATTCACCATACTGTATGTAATTTCTCTAAGTCATTCTAAGACAAGTCTCACAGAAATAAAACATGTAAAGTACTGAGAATTCCCTAAATAGGCTATGTGTGCACAGCTTATTCTTAGAGGTATATAAGAATGCTATCACTATGATTTAATACTCTGGTGGATTTTTGTACTGAAGAGGGGAAGATCCATAATTATTCTGGATTTAATAAATAAAACAAAGGCACTTAAGTCTTGGAAAAATGAAAAAGTAGAATTCGACACCAAATAGTGTTTCTTAAATCTAAAGCACAAAGATGTTTTCTAGGGTATACGTTACACTAAAACCGATGATAGATTGGAACTGGCAAACTCTCAGCTTGGACCTGGTTGGGTTGGCAATGTCAGGCATGCTCATTAAACATACTAGAAGTCATGACAGCCACCTGGAAGGAGTCAAAATGGTAAAGTAGTGCTCCTTCTTCCCTCCCAGTCACCTCGCTCTCAACACTCCTGCAGGGAAGAGCTGTCCATCTCTGCAGCTCCTCAACCCCATTTGTTAAGTTCCTCAAAAATTTATTGAGCATCTATAATATCCAATGCATTATGCTTGGTGATATTGTGCAGAGGATGTAAAGAGAAGCAACAGGAGAGCAGGTCTTTTGTTTTCAGTTGTTCACTGCCCATCCCCATGGTTTAGCACAGTGCCTGGCACACATTAAGGAGGGCTCAGTAAATATGTATTCAATAAATAAACATAAGGGAGGTTCAATAAATGAAAGAAAGTCCCTAAAGTAGACTAAAAAAAGCCATAAATACTTCAGTTTTCGACCCTTTGAGAGGTAGAATCTGATTTCCTTCCCCTTGAACCTGAGTGACTTGCTTGGACAATATAAGATGGAACTGATGGTCTGAGATTTCTGAGGCTAGGTCATAAGAAGTCATGCAGTTTCTCCTTGTGCCTGTTTGAACAATTACTCTGGAAGCCCTGAGACACCCTCGAAGAAGTCCTGCTGCCCTGAGGCCACCAGGCAGAGAGGCCATTTGTAGGCACTCCAGAGGATGGCATCAGCTGAGCCAAACCTTCCAGCCATCCCCTCCAAGACATCAGACAAAAGGAGGCCAGTTTGGATTCTCCAGACTAGCCCATCCTCTGGCAGATACGAGCAAGGCTTCAGCTGATGGCACATAGAGCAAGAAAATTGCCCAGATGAGCAATGTCCAAATTCCTGACACATGACATTGTGAGACCATAAAATGGTTGTTATACTAAGTTGTTAATTTTTGGAGTGGTTTATTATACAACAATAGATAACTGGAACAGTGCCCCAAAGATTACAGTTTAGGGTGGAAGTGAGAAAAGGTAGACAGTCTCAGAGATTCAGATGAATAAACAGATATTTTACAATCCAAAGTATTGTTTTCTAAATTGGGTTTTGCATAGAGGGCTGTACAAACCCCTAGGAGAGACAATGAACCCAACTTAGGAGTCTGAGTGTTTACTCCTTGAAAGAAGTGAAGTCTTAGCTTATGCACCTCTTCTGACAGAGAAATGACTAAAAATGTGACATGCCCCATGACTGTTTCTCCCTTTTGATTTAGATTAAGTTTCTGTCAATGAATGCAGTAAATGATAATTGCCTTTTTTAAATTAAAAAAAGTGTATTCCTCAGAGCTTCTCTGGGGGATATTGGAGACTAACTGTGTAACACAAGGATGCAAGGAATGCAATATAGTAGTTGATTATCTAGAATTGACCAAGCTGCTGGGAATGAGAAAAATCATTCAGTGTTTGGTATCATAGAAGCTCCAGGGAGAGGAATGGTATTTTTTTACAGTGTTTGGGGAACAGTATTTTGGAGCAATCTCTGGAGCACTGCTTAGCCCTTTTACAAGCTTGTTTTCTATTGTACTCGTAAGTAAAAAGTTCATGGATTACCTTTAGACAAGATATTCAGAGTTTGTGAATGTAGAGGTACCATTAGTATGTGGGCAAGAACTAAAGATTTTTGAACTAGTGTTGCTGAAAAAGTATAGACATATTGCAAATTAAATTTGGAGGTGGTTGATTTGCTTCTTCTACTGTAAATAGAGTGATCTAGAATTTTAAACCATGATCCATGAGGTATCTCCCACTTCTAAATTTTCGAGAGTCTTACTTGGGCTGCTGTGGTACTGTAAGTGCTCAGGCCACATCTATTTAACAACCCTGGGGATCCTCATACTCAACTTCCAGTGGAGAATGAATGCTGTTGCCTCTGGAAAGCAGTGGACTCCTCCTTAAACTGGAAATCCCTGGTGGGCTCCGTTAGGTTTCAGTGTGAATTTCCCCCCTGGAACCGGCACAATTGTATTTCTAATGACAGTATACAGAGCAGTTCTCACGTGTCTTCCTAGGGCTACAACTGAATACACTAGATCTCTGATGATGAGGAGTGACTGGGGACTAGCGACTCAGTCCTTCTCAAAGTTCAGACAGAATGACTGGGTTTCCTGCTTCTGTATCATTTAATTTTTATATTTTAGTTTTAGTCAGGCTTAAACTGGAGGTAAGTGGGGAGAATTTTTCAAATAGATAAGCAAAGTGAATATCATTAGTATGTGATTATGACTGGAAATTTAATTACTAAAGAAAGACTATTCTGGAGTCTACAGCAATTGGAGGAGTTTTTAGTCTAGAAGTACAAGAAGTACTAAGTCTAGAAGTAGTATGTTAGTTGTATGATGTGCCTGAAATGGGAAGTGGGGAAAAAAAAAAGTTTTCTTCTTCTGAGGATAAAAAAAGATTGGGCTTTCACAGGTTGAGGCTGTTGAACACAGGCGATATCAAGAACTCTACCGTGGCTGTAGCTGAAGGCCAGTGTAGGAGGATAGATGAGGTTTACCCTAACTGAATGGGAAAGCAGGGAATGTTTGGTGGAGGGCCTAGAATGGCAGGGTAGGAAGTCTGGAGGCTATTTCAAGGTATTTGGGAATAATGACATATATCTGAGCAAGGAAGTAATAAAATTAATGCAGTATTTTAAGATAAACTACAAAAGATATTTAACATATATTGAGCACTGACTATACCCCAAATAGTTTTTATATGCTATTTAATTTAACAACACTATAAGAAAATATTAGTCCCATTTTATATAGGAGGAAATTTGACTTTGGATTGATGAATAAACTTGTCCAACATCACACACCTAGCAAGTAGAAGAGTTGGGATTTGACCCCAATTTACTTAATTCAAAAGACAGTGCTCTTTCATGAAGCTAGGCAGTATCTAGGAATGAGTTAGTTAATTAAACCTGAGTAGATTCGGTGGGAATGGCAAAGCAATGACAAAAGTAAGAGATATTGAGAAGTCAAATTCAAAGATTGAGACCCAGCAACTGATAGGGAAGGTAAGATAGAAAGAAGAATAAAAACTATAGTTTCTTTCCTAGGTGACTGGAAAAATGTCATTGCTAGGAAAGTTTTGAGCAGCAGTTAGATTGAGGGGGGAAGGTCATCCTTAAACTCTCTTCCAGTCTTCAAATCTTGCCTCTCTTTGTGTGAGTTTGGATTTACACAGTCTGATTTTACTAGAATGGTATGCTCAGTTTGAAGTGGCAAGTAATTAGCTGTTATACACTGGGAAGAAAATTGCGAGAGAGGTTAATTCACTATAGTACTTGGTATGTAAGATGGTGGGCTGGTGCAGGCTAGGGCTGGATCAGGAATTCAGCTAATAGAAGTTCCAATGAAGACCATCAATGGCACCAGGCATGCTCAGAAAGAACAAGTGCTTCAATGAAGAAACAAAGTAGACACAGACTTTTGTCTTGTGATCCACTCAGCAAAGCTCATCCATCCTTTACTTCTCTGCCTCCCCATTCCTGAGCTTGGTGCCCTGCGTACTGGTATTTACACAGCTATCTACTCTAGCATTCCATCTGAACATGCCTTTCCTCAACAGATTTTCAAGCTACAGCACCCCCTTCTTTCATCAACATTTATGTGGAGAGAGCCCTGCTTTGACCTAGACATTATGTTGAAAATAAATTTTGTGGTTCTTTGCTATTGCCTTTATGTTCCTGGAATTTTTGAATTTTAATTGATGTGATGTAACGCCCCTTTCAAGCTACAGCTCTAGTCTAATGAAATAAGCACACTCTCATGTAATTGGAATGCTGTGATGCATGGTGTCACCAGAAGAATCTGAACCTGGTTCTCAACCAACCTCTCCCTCACTAGGGAATGTTGCCTACGGTTTTGGTTCAGCCAAGGGCTGGCCTTCCTTAGCACCGCAGTAGAGCCCCAATCAGAGAGTGGCTACTTTCAAGGTTACTTTCTAACATAGCTCCACAGGCTTCATCCATTTTTCTCAATCCTAAGAAAAATAAAGAAACTTGAGATAAGATTCAAGTGGGAATATATAAGGGGAATATAGAAAATAGTTACTGACTTTAATTTACAACTCATGGGCAAGTAGCTTAGAAGTAACAAAGAATATTTGGCTTGCAAAAGTGAGGCAAGAGAAGAGAAAAATAAAAGAAATCAATAGCAATACTTCAAGCTCTGGGCATGAACAGATCTCCCTTGCTGCTAACTCAGAGGTTGCCCACTCTTCTGGCTGATGTGCTCCTGCCAAGTGCTGCTTTCTATGGTAGAGGGAATCATGTGACCTAACTAGTCTTTTCAGGGTATATTAAAAACGCGTAGAACTGGTATGAATTGTAAAAGGTAGGTAAATGGAAATATATTAAAACATAAATTATTTTTGTGCATTGTTCTATTTTTTCTCATGACTTACCCAAAATGGATTTCCACTGTATTCCAATTGCAACTAGTACCTGAGACAATGTGCTTTCCTTTTTCAGGCAGAAATCTTCCATTAGTGAAAGCAAATTGAAATACATAACTCCTTTATCCTCTTTGCTTCAGTTCCTTTATAAAAGCAGACATTCACATTTATCTCCACATGGTTACTTCCTAGTCTCTTAGTTTATGGCTTGAGAGAGAGAGAGAAACAGAGAGAGAGAGAGAGAGAAGGAGAGAATGTGTGTGCGTGTGTGTGTGTTGAGAATTAGGGCCTTTCATAAGGGAGAAAATCCCTAAACACTGGAAAATTCTAGAAACAACATTCTACTGAAATTAGTATTAACAGGCTCATTATTTATTATTTGAATGACTGGGTTTTCTTAAGAATTGATTATATCAAAGTACCCATATGAATTAAATTTAGAAACTTCTAAGTTAAGAACTTCCTGTTAAAAAACATGCATAAAGACAATAGGAAATGGAAACAAAATAAATGGAAACACCAGTTCACTAGGCTTTAAACAAAAATCATAAGTTGTGCATGAAAAAATAGGAGGAGGAGAAGTGTGGTATGTGGGGATCCCAGCATTTTTGGGCAGCTTCTGATTCTGTTTAGGAACTTGACATTGTGTTCTTTCCTTGTCTGATCATGCTCCAAGAAAAACTCTAGCACTAATTCACACCATAAGAAAATGGCTGCCTCTATACAGCTTTTCTTCTGTTAAGTATCTTTACATCATAATAGGGTTTACTCTTTTAAGCCAAGTGGGTGAACCTTCCACAGAGGCATTTTCAAGCATCAGTCAGCAGATGGAAGAGATTTTTTGGGTAGGTAGCAAGGAGACTCGGGGATGTCACATTCCTGTGGAAGGATTCCTGTGTCCCTCAGTGTGGCACAGTAAAGAGCTCCTGGATTGGGGTGATGATTATGTTACTGGAAATGCACGGTCAGATTACTTAGGGACACAATCTGTCCCCTTCTCCCATTGTCCTGGCACTGAATAAATCCCCCAGATCCCTGACACAATCCCGGGGACAAGAATGACATTAAAATTTCCTGCCAGCTTATTTGGAAGAGGCCTTGGAATACAATAGAAACTGAGTTAAATTATAAGTAAAAGAAAATAATTTTTTTGCAGATTATACTCTTTGGTCTGAGATTCACATTCCCTATATAAGATGCATTGCCTTCATTCAAGGATCTTATGTTCTAGTGTGGTTCAGTATAAAGACTTTTAGAAAAAATAAATGTATTTATATCATCATTAGGAATCTGAAGATAAGAAAACATACTTAATACATTCCTTACCGATAACTTTCAGTATAAAAATTTCCATGGAATGTATTTGTAAAAGCAGACATTTACCATTTGACTATTCACTTGGCATACACTTGACTTCAGTGGAAGGGAGCTCTGGTTTCAGACACACTCAAATGTGTACTTTTTGATCTTTTGATGGTATAAATACATACAGGGCACTTGGGAGCTAATTAACCTAAAATCTGGTTATGCTATCCATCAGCAGATGGGCCTTCAGTTTAACTTCACTGTAGAAAAAAAATATGGTGATATCTCAATTATCAAATCACCTAAGAAGTAAATTGCTTTGAGTATACACCTATCTCTTGTTTAATGACTTTAACTCTTTTCTGAAAAATCTGCCAATAAGTAAAAAGCTGTTAAATGAAAAAAATTCTATTAATTCTAATAGGACAATTTATGAGGATTTCCATCCCAAACCACAAATAGAAACAAACATTATTGAACAATGAAAACAATTTTATATAAGTAGAAAATAATCACTTAAAAGCAAATAAATATAGTTTGTATCTTAAATGCAATGTAATAACTCACCAAAGAAATGAGACTTCCAAATTGTTGGTGGTAGGTGAGAAGAAAGAGTCATCCTTTGAAAGGGCATTTTTCTTTTTGCACCATTTTCTTCTCCTGTTCTTCAATCTGTTTGGGGGCTAGCTGATGGTTATCTTGCACTCAGCGTGCACTTAAAAATAATATTAGTAAACAGGAAAACATTTTTTGTCTAAAATATCACTTCTTAGAGTGTATTTATTTAGTGTGTTTTGGGTTGAAAAGTCATGGTACCAAAAAAAAAGAGTGGGATGTAAGAAGTTTGCTAGGGGCTTTGAGAAAGTTCTTCGTCATTCTTCTGGGAGAGCTTTCGGAAGTGATCCTCTCTCTCTTCCTATGGGAATTATTGATCATGGCCATGAGGCCTAAGGCCACAATAGGCATTTCAGACACCAGTGTGGGGGTGAAACCCACCTTGGAAGAAGACAAGACAAAAGCTCACGCAAGGATGAGGAGCCATTGAATTAGGGCCATTCTGTGCCAAGTTACTTAGAGCTGATGGCATTCAAATTTATACAAGAGAGATTCGAGACAAGCATATTGTAGAGTATCATATCAGGGGCAAATTTGAGGGACAAACAGTCTCACAGAAACATAGATACTAGCAAGAGAAGATGCTCATTGCACTGTATCCTGTGTGTCCAGATAAGATGGCTAGGCAAACAGAGGAAGGGGAATGCTGGGAGCCAGATGCAGGTAAATATTTGCCCTCCAAATGGTCATGGCCGTTGTTTGTGGTTTACCTACTTAGGAGGGCTTATATCCTACACTGTGTGAGAGCTTTAACTGTTATTGCTCAGTCTCTTTCTAAAGAAAAGAAGCATTGATAAATTACAGTGGGATTATAAAAAAAGTGTCAATAATTTGAAATTCAATTGGGGTGAGTAGAATTAGCCCTGGGAGTTGTAGGACTATGGATAAACCAGTAAGAATGTGATAGAATCTGACCAGGGTTTTTTCACCATTCCATGGATTAGGAAGCTGGTGAGTGGTGAGATCAGAGTCACCAAAAGAATCACTCTCTCCAAATATCTGTCCTAGTTGAGTCTACCATATTGTGTGAAATTGGCACCAACAGTCAATTCATAAACAATGAGCATCTCTGTTGAAATGCAGAGTTGTTAATAGAGGTAACACATTAAGCCCATAGTTCTCAAATTGAGCAATGAGGTCACCTGGGGCCCCTCTGCAAATTCAAAGAGGCACTGCAGGATACTTTAAAATTTAGGAAAAACACAGTAACATCTGTTGGACATCACGTGAACTGCCAGTTCAAGGTAGTTAACATTTTTAACATTGATTGCTACATTTCTTTCAATGAGAGTGGTGCAGTCCAATCTGATTCCACAATTTGGGAAGTTTGTGTAGTGTTCAATAGGTGCTAAGATTTTAGGACATAAATGTTTATTAAGGTGCTTGGACCTAAGTATTTAATAAGTAAGACAGTAAGCTATTTCTTTTGGTCTAAGGATGCCATGAAATAATTACTGAGACAATTAAGGATACCAAGAACTAAGATAATATGGGATGCCCTGCATTCAGCTATTACCACTTATTAATCATTTGACCATATTTTAACCACTTAGATCCAATGAACGCAGCTCAGGTTTTTATGAGGAAGAGGGAAGCAGAACAGCTCCTTAGCAAGTGGATGTGGGATTTCAAAGAAGGCTTCCTTGGAAAGCTGTGAAAATTTTGGGTTCCAAAAGAGAAGAGAGAAGCAAAAAAGCAGAATGTGGTTAGTCACAACCAAAAAGGTCATGGACTTTGTGATTTTGTCTAGGGCCATGCTTGCTACTGCCCTAGGACTCCAGGTCTGGTGTGATCTGGAACTGTATATCTGAAGCCTGGATTGAACTGGAATGTCTTTAAACACAGAGTGAGGCAAATGGCCATTCTGCTTATTATATTCTACTCTTTCGTTGGCATTGATTTCCCAAAAGTCTCAAAATTAGAAGTGCCCTTAATAGAAAGCATTCAAGCGTGATACACTTTTATGAAATAGTCATTTTTCTTATAAGAGGAAGTCCAAGCCACTAAAATATTACCACAGAAAGCAAAATATACCACTGATATTCAAATATCTATAGACCATAAGATATCCTCTTTTCTCCACGTAAGTGATATCAGAGGACCATGATCGTAACTCTCCAATATGCTTTAAGTTTCCCATCTGGCAAGATCCTGTCTGGGTCACCTATTATGATATAACTCCACTTTTCCTAGCCTCATAGTATAGATGAATACCACTTTTCATGTACCAAATTTTTGGGTGTAAGCATTCCCTGTGTTCAGGTTGAAAACCGGAGTAATTTCCACACAGGGCTTTGCTTAAACTGTACTACTTCATCCAGAATTGTTGTATAGTTTAATGTTAAACAGTAGAAGAACACTAGGGATTTCTTATTAACTTATTCAGACATTGATGGAAAGCATTCATAAACTGGATTTTTTTTTTTTCTGGATGGATTGAAGAAATTCTAGTGTGTCAAAAACTTTCCTTTAGCTTATTCTCTTTTAAGTTATATCATCATTACTGGTTCATCTGCACTTTTTCTCACCATATCTGTCAAACAACTGAAATGATTTTGTGAGATTTTTTTCTCTGTGTTAAATATAGCCTTTTTTTTTTTTTAATTCTTTGCAATTGAGCATGTCATTTATCCTTCTGCCCATTTTTCTTATATTAAAAGGTCTCCTGCTGGAATTTAATTTCAAGTTAAATCTTTACCCCACCCTCAGGCTGTGAGACTGAATTAAATAAATCCCACTAAAAGTAATAAACCACTCTTAGCTGTGGTCTTGTGATATCAGTTGTCAGCCTGTCAGAGCAAATCTGAGTGTTAAATTCACTGCCTCTGCTAGGGAGGAAAGAATCAGAACACCAAAAAGCCCAGGATGGCAGAACTGCTGTAGTCATTCCAGTTTCATCTCAGCGGCAGTACTTAAGCATGCAAGAAAATATCTTTGAAGATGATTTTCTTGATGACGCTCTTTTAAAATTCATATTGATGGTAAAACATGAAGGCTCAAGCTATGGTTATTATACTTTATTTAGTAATGTTGTGAGCCTGTGAGATCTAGCAGCAAGAAGGGAGAATTCCTTTTTGGGAGGAGGGACAAAACAGGAGTATTGTATTGATGGGGACTGACGAATTTTAGATTTAAAGCATTAGTCAGGACTAGTATCTAAACATATGATTGAAGTCAGACAATTTGAGAGAGGGGAAGAAAAATAATATATGTCATCAATTTTCCCTTATGAAAATTTGCAAGATCAATCCACAGAACACAGCCGATTCCTCAGACTTCCAAATAAAAATGCTCTAAAAAGGGAGAAATGACACCCTCTCTCAATGGGCTCCCTTCAATACCCTGTCTGTGATGCAGGGACACTGGGAACAATCCCAGTACCAGGCTGGATTTATGGGTGTGACTAATAAAAGGTGACAGCTGGCTTCAAATCTGTTGGCTTGTCATTCAGTGGACCAATTTACAAAATACTTGTTTACCCTTAAAGCGCTGAGGTTGTCCGAAAAGAAAGGTCTTTTTTTTTCAACATTAGTTTCTCCATATTAAATTCTGAAGAGTTAAAGTTTTATAAAGAGGCAAAAATCAATACTGTCAGTGATTTGGTATTTTTAAAGAACAGGACAACAGCTCAGCAGATTAACTTCCTCCTCTCCATGGGTAAGCACAATATTGCCTTCTGCAGAAACAGAGCTGTAGGAATTCCCGGGGGTGGGGGAGTTGAACACAGACAATTCTCTGAACAGGATTTTAATAGAGAATTCTGGGGTGTAGAAGATGATGGACGTCTCCCAATAATTATTATAGTCGCAACTCTCATCTTTCCACAGATGTAGCATCTTCATCCAGTCAAACGCTGGGCGTATAGTTCACACTAATGCCTAGAATTCCTCAAGCCCGTCCTCCCAACCTTTTTAAAACTCTTTTTACTTCCTGATTTGGAAATGAAAATGGTTCTAGGAAAAGCATGTCCTATGAAGTTGCTTTCTTTCATTATTTTGAAGTAAATATTGGCAGTCAAAAATTATGATATTTGATTTGTTACCCCTGAAAACACTGTACAAGGTCATATCCTTTTCTAGCCTTATAAAGAGATTACTTTCAAAGTACAAATATGGGGAAAATAATCCTCAGGTTCCTATAGCAAAAAACCAATGCATCATACTGATCCCTATTACAGAATTGGACTTTTCAGATGGTGGAAAAATACTTTCACATCTGCAATGAGGTTATTTAGCAGTAATAATTTGAATCAAAGCCAATGGATTTTGTACTCTAAGGTTGGGCCTTAATTTTAAATCATTAGATTATATGTTTGTTAGAATTTCCATTTTTTTTGTATTTATGAACCTACATTAATATATTTTCACTTGAATTTTATTTGTTTATTTAGCAAGTTATCATGAAGAAAGGATCGACTTCGGAACTGGAGAGATCTGGTTTGAAGTCCAGCCATTCCACATATCACCTGTTTAACCTCAGGCTAACTTTACCACTCTGAGCCTTGGTTTACTCGTATGCACAATGGGATCACAGTGCTTTCCTTATAGGATTGCTGCTTCATGTATATGTAAGTTACACATGAAGCAGCTGGCTTAGTGCCTTGCATGTGTCAGATGTTCCCTTCTGACTCTGAATCTACAGTAGGTTTTATTGCCTATGATAATCCAAATTAATATGTTTAGCTGAAATTCTTATAACAAGTATCTTCCAAAAAGTTAGAATGTAGAGACTTTTACAAGAGTCAGCATACATAAATGATGACTTGAGTAAATGGAGAGATCTCAAAAATACCCAGGATTTCCTTGTTGGATAATGAACTTGAGGTCATGAAACTTGATCTCGATCTTGATGAATTTTCACAAGATCAGTCAGTTTCACAGTTAAAGAGTGAATACACCATTTGCAATTTCTTTCCTCTATTTACTCATCAATGATGTACTACTAGCCCATTATGTGCTAGGATCTCTGCAAGGCCTGGGAGCCTAACAGTGAGCAAAATTACAGCCAAGTTGCTCACAGTACAGTGGGGAAGGCAGATGACGAACTTGGAAAACAATGATAGTGATAATATATGGAAGTGCATGGGGCTGTGGGAGTAATCAACAAACATCGACCACAGTCACAGGGAAGTTCAATTTCTAAACTCCTGCTCCTCCCCACTCCACATTTGTAATCACTTTCCATCTTTATACCTGGTCCCCAATTTATTTAAGACTGAAATATTCCCCTTTGGGGACTATATGAAGACATTAACACTTTCTGATGTTTTTGTGAGATATCTGCTAATTTTACACCTACGAAGTTTAAACTGAGCACTATAATATGTAAAGATATAGGGTGGCTGTGTAGTTGAGTTGTCCAGAGATAAGTTAAATGGGTAGGGTGCTGTGCTGTAAGTAATGCAAACCATCTTCTTAGCCAGTATACACTTCTTTTGACATGTCTATACTGCTCAGTATTTTTTTCCCCCTGTGAACTTGGAGATTTCCCAAGTATTTATTTTAACTGTGACGTCAAATCATATTGGAAAATATCAGTTACCAACCCTAGGAGACTTCAATGAAGAGGTAGGCTCTTACAATTAGAGCCAAAATAATGATGATGATTATGATAATAAAAATTATAAACTTCTAATATTTATTCAGCACTTACTGTGTGATGGTCATTGTTCTAGAAGTTTACATCAACTCATTAGATAGCAGTTATCAGGCACATTAATAAAAGAGTACAGGCCCTGGTCACAAGCTTCACCATTGTACAGGATAGACATATTTTGCGTGATATCATCAAAATTAGAAGAGTACTATGTTTGGAATCTAGAGGAAAATCTGACTTTCTGGGCAAGAATTCTTACAATGGAGAGAAGAAGATGGAGAATGAGACAGCTAATGATTACACGCTCACCTATCTGAGCCTCTGGGGCACCCACAGTGAATGACTTTATTTCGTAAACTTAAAAACATCCCCTTTCCTCATAAAGCATTATTTTGCTGTTCATTTAATTCAGTATGGCCAAAAGGGACACGATTGGCAATTTTTTGTCTTCCCAAAATATATCTCTTGATTTTATTTATTTATCTCCTTTATTTATTTCACAGGAAACATAATTTTGAGTTAGCATTTTTAAATTTATCTGCCACTTTTCAGGGACCCAGGCACACAGCACATTTAAAGGCTGATGGATTGTTAATTTCTGAACTAGATCAGAAGCTTCCTCTTGGACGATGACAGATGTGTTATTCCTCTATGTATGTTTCTCAGTGTCTAGCTTAGTGCCATGCACATTGCTGATGTGTAACAGACATTCATTGATTGCTTGACATGTGATTACAAGATAAATATTTCACTCCAGTTAAATGCTAAGGAGATGCCACTTTCCCGTTTTCCTTTTCCACAAATAACTGATGTCTTCTGAAGATCAGAAAGTCTCTGCCTTTAAAAAAATTCCCTTTCTTCATATCAAATTGTGAGTTAGAATTTTTTTCTTTAATGTTTTGATGGCTCTGGGTACATATTTCAGTAATTCTAAATCAAATAATCATAGAGTATGAGAGCTGGAAGAAACTTCTGCAGCATTGTGTCCAGGGATTACAAACTCAAATGCCTCCAAGGGTCAGGCAGGTAACATAAATATGTGAATCTGACAAGGCTTAAGATCATGGGGAGGAGGAGAGAAAAGCCTGCAGCAAACTAGAGACTGCACAACTTGTCAAATTCAAACCCAATTCTGACCACAGAAAATAGGTCTGAGGGCTATGTTTGGTCCACCAGCTACCTATTTATAAACACTGAGGTTAATCCTTTAGTTTTAACTATTAGTGCATTTAATCCTGCACTTATCACTTTTTCAGGGAGTTGAAATGCCATCACGGAGTTCAGGGTCAGAAAGGGCCATAAAAGGCACCTACCTAGCCTAACAACCTTAAACTGACTTTAAGTTACATCACATGGCTGGTGTATTTAGACTCTGTGAATTATTACCTAAGTAAATATGTAGGAGCAGGGGATAGAGCCTTAAAAATACTTCCATTTGTGCTTTTTGGTTTTTGAAATAAAGATGTTAAAATACTCTGGTGAATTACTTTATACTTTATGAGTCTTTCACTGGTTTTGAAGCCAAATAAACAAAGGCCTACCTTTTATGAGCTGTGTCACCTTGAACAATATGCTAAGTTCATTGAGCTTCACTTTCTTTAATAGCACACCCGGTTTATTTACCATAAAGTTAGTTTTAGGATTAAATAAGAAAATTTCTATAAAGTGCCAAGTGCAAAGCTTGTTCATATTTGATGATCAGAAAATGCGTTTCCTACCTTCTATACCCGAAGCCTCTTTCTTTCTCTTTCCTCCCTGGATCTGAGCCTATAACTTCTTTAAACCAGTTGGCAATAAATTGGTCTGCATTCTATCCTTCCAGTCCAGCTGTGATCACCAACAGTGTTATGGTTTTTATTTGTAATGCATTGTTAGGTGAGTCATTTCATATAAAAAAATGAATGTAAACATTTTCTTTAAGGAGCTTCCTTGGAGATTTACACCCCCTGGTTAAATAACAATTTGTATTCTCCAGAGCACATTCTTCTTCTTATTTATTTATTTATTTTTTGGTTAATGTGTCTTTCCTCTTTGTACCCTTTCTTTCAAGAAAAATAAGTTGTTACAGAAGGCCTCCAAATGTTATGGGGTCTCCAAATGTTTGCTGTAGGAAATCTGGGTCTCTAAAATTAGCACTGGGGATTCGACAGGGTAAAGAGCCACTCTCTTTATTGTTGGTACATGTTATCAGAACAGCTACAACCCGAAGTCCCGACTGGATTCTCTGGAAATGAAGCCCAACCTGGTGTTCTGTTTCAAGACACTACAACATTTTAGAATTTTTGAAGATATTTAATGAATATGGCCAATAGTTCTGTGCTGTTTCATCACTTACACACACAATAAGTAAAAATGGGCGATAGGTCTGGTAGAGGCTTCATTAATTTAAAGAAGTGCATTGGGTAGGTAGTCTCAGGTGGGCAGACTCCCCCTTCAGATTTACAGAGTAGGTTTTCTTTAGACATGGATTAATAGAAAGAAATATGTTCTTCAGCAAGGAAGGGGAACCCACATGTGTTTTCCCTACAAAACTATACTTCATTGAGAAATCAGCATATCAGCATTTGTTGTATGTATTTGGTATATTTCTCATTACTCTGTAACCAGTAGTTCATGTGTTTAAAAAGTAAAAAGGATAAAAACTCAGGACACATTAGGTGACTTTGCTTACCTTAATGGTATTCATGCCACTTATCTACAATTTAGGCTACTATCAGTTCTAGGTAGTCTCCGTTTTCTTCATAACCCCTGGCTACATATTGATCCATATTTTTTTTCAACAGTCATTCAGATGAAGAGTACAAATAACCTCTAAAATATCTTTTTCCTTGGTGAGTGCTAACTGCTCTTAATTTTTCTTAACTTTTCCAGTGGTTCAAAACTGTCCTTTTCCAATGGCATCTTGTGTTGGTCCTAAATCATTCAGTCACTGTATGTCACTCCTTCTGTTCTTTGTGATTTCTACTGTCTTTGCATTTTGAACAGATTCAGTCAGAGTTTTTTGTTTGTTTGTCTGTGTTTGTTGCCTTACCACTCGTCGTGACTCTTGATAATTTTAATTTTGATACAAGGAATGGTCTCTCAGCTCCTTCACCTCTTCACCTCCACATGCTCTGTGTCGTCATCACCAACAACGGCATCACTACATCATCTCACTCTCCATCAGTTAGCACTGGTGATTTGACAGGGTGAAGAGGTGCTCTGTTATTATTTGTGCATGTTAGCAGAATGCTACAAACTTGCATCACCACTGGATTCTCCGGAAAAGAAACCCAACCAAGTGTCTGTTTCAAGACGCCATAACCCTCACTCTCACTCTGATCACCACTGCTTATCCTTCTGGCTCACTCTCTCTAGTTTTCCACCACCCAAAATTCTGCTACTCTCCCTCCCTTGATGCCACTACCTTTCACTGTTTCTCATCCCCATTCATGTCCTCATTTCCTTGTGTATTAGGTTACACTCCATGGACAATCATCGTGCTCTCTCTCTTGCATATATTCTCAACCACCTTTCCCCTCTGTTTCTTTATTACCTTCCTGGTAGAAACTCAACCCTACAGAAACCCAGCTTTGACTGCCCAGATGCTCTCCCTGTGCAGGTGGACATAGCTGGGGAAAAGAACACACCTAGGCAGACTGGTCTCACTTTAAATTCATGACCTCAAACCACAATTGGACCTTCTATAGCTCAGCAAGCCAACCTCATTTCCATTATCAACTTACTTTCCCCTCTCTGGATGGGGAAAAGAACTGGATGGCCACTCCAGTTCTTTTCTCTTCTCAAACTGCCTGCACTACTCCACCATCCTCACACTCAGCTGATGGCCTTGCTTCCTGCTCCCATCAGAAAAGAACTTCCACAGGACCTCACTGCCTGTTAATAGTTTTTTTTTTTTTTTGCTGAGGAAGATTGGCCCTGGGCTAATATCTGTGCCCATCTTCCTCCACTTTATACGGGACGCCGCCACAGCATGGCTTGATGAGTGGTGTGCAGGTCTGTGCCCGGGATCCGAACCTGTGAGCCCCAGGCTGCCGAAGTGGCATGAGAACTTAACCACTGCACTACTGGGCCAGCCCCTGTTAATAGTTTTTAAAGGAGCTAAAATTCTTTTCTCAGAACATTCCAAAATCATTAAATCCAGTCAAAGAAAGCACTTACTTCTTTATTTGATGTTTTCTAGTTTCAAAAGTAATACATGCTTGTCACTACTAAGAAATTGGGTGCTGGAACTTTCCTGGCTTTATTATTGTAAGTCCTATGCCCCAGGAAACCTCTCAGTCTTAGGCGAATTGGGAACCTTTGTTACCTTACTAGGAGCCAACATACTCTATAGGCAAATATGGTAAAAATGGAAAACTAGTAATCCCACCTGGCTACCTTCCCATCCTTTCACAGCCCTGTGCTTATACCAATATGTACAAGCATACATGCAACAGACATAGTGGTTTGTTGTCTTTTGCTTTTACTGAAATAGAACCATACTGTACACATTTCCATGCAACTAACTTTTCTTTTCCTGATTAAAAAATAGGAAAGAATTTCCCTTTACAGAGCATTGAAATAATAAAACTGAATGTTGTATTTCAGCACAACTGGGTCCAACCAGCTGAAGCTGATAAATAACCATGAATTTCGAGTGATTCTAGGATACCAGTCACTTAGTGGACTTAACTAAAGACTCTTTCTCGACCAAGGCACAATGGGCAATGTTTAACCAAATGTGTACGGTTCTATGGACTCATTTAGTCCTCTCCAGACTTTAGTTTTCAATCCTAATTGGTATAACCACCATTAACTCCACCTTTCTAACACTTAGAAATCCTGACTTTCTCCTTCAGAGAATCACTCAGTAAATTTTATTCACTGTGGAGTGTTCCATTGGCTGACAAAATAACTTTAGCTTTTCTTTTTTAAGCTCTGGTAGTCTTTGTTTTAAAATTTAGTATCTAACAGTATATAATGATTACACATATGCATACGCCCATGCACACATATACATACGATTTTATATACATAGATCGTACCATACATTATTTTTGTTATTGTTGTTTTGGTGAAGTCTCTTTTTTTCTTATCTCTCAGCAATAGGTTGTTACTTAGATTTCCTGTGTTAACCTGTGGAATATCCTTCTCTAATTTTCTCCATGCTCATAATATGTATATAAGACTTGTATAATTGCATATAACAAAAGGTGGATATTGGTCTCATTTGCGTAATAGAAATGGTATCATATTAATGTTGTGGGAGGAAACCTTCAAAAATGGCTCCCCGTGATCCCTCCTTCTGGTATTCATGCCCTTGGCTAATCCCTTGCCCTTGAATGTGGGCTAGTGCTTTGCTTCTAATGAATATGGCAAACATGATGGCATATCAATTCCAAGACTAGATCATAAAAGACTGATTTCTGTCTCACTGGCACTCTCTCTTGCTCGCTCACTTTGAAGAAGCCAGGCGCCATGTTGTGAGTTGCCTTTTGAGGAGATTCAAGTGGCAGGAACTGAAGGTGGCCTTGGGTAACAGTGGGGAATCAAGGTTCTCAGTCCAACACCCTGCAAAGAACTGAATCCTGCCAGTAGCTACTGAGTGGGCTTAGAAGCAGATCCTGCTCCAGTTGAACCTTCAGGTAACTGCAACTGTGGCCAACACCTTGGCTATAACCTTGTGAGAGACCTTGGGCAGAGGACCCTGTTAAGACATGCCTAGATTTCTGGACCCAGAGAAACTCTGAGATAATAACTATTGTTGCTTCAAACCACTAAGTTTTGGGATAATTTGCCATGCATCAATAGATAATTTACCACATTTCTCTAAATATTACTTTTCTCATTTAACAATACACTATGGAAATCTGTTCAAATTAATTGACATAAGTTTGATTCATTCTTTGTAATGGCAGCATAATATTATCTGGTGGGGATTTGTCTAATTCATTCAAATATTTCTTTATGGGTAGTTACTAATTTGCCACTATATTTGTTGGGGGAAAAAAGTTTTAAATTAGATAAATATTTTGAAAATACTATTAGAGGTTTATTATCTTATTTTCCATATTTCGGATGTTCATTTAGAAATTGGGAAAAACACACATACAAGAAAAAATACTAAGAAAGTCACTTTCTCATGTTCTATAAGAAAATCTGGATCAAATTATTATAAAAATACTTTTAGAACAAAATACCATTGTCAGAATTATATTTTGTTTTTTGTTTGTTTTGGAGAAAGCATTTTGATACTTTTTAAAAATGTGAAAACAAAAATAAACACCTTATATTAACTCTATTAACTATGTAGATTCTTTTAAAATTCCCTTCAGAAGTATAAAATTAATAAAATTATTTAACCTTAGGATGGAAATGATGTTGAAAATTACCTAACATATTCAGTCATTTTATATTTTAACTCCCATTAAATCTTTACCATTTAAAGATATTTTAAATGGTAATTTCTAATTTTACAAATAATACAAATATGTGTTTTCTGTGTAAAAATTGTAAATATTATGGATAATACTAAAGTTTCCTGTCATTTCCACCCTCCCTGAGAGAACCATCACTGTTGATTTGTGTGTTGATATGTGGTATTGTGTCTCTTTTGTATACTTTTGAAGGCCTTTAACTCATACAGATATGTGCATATTTATATGTAGAAACTATATATTATATTGTATATATCATCCTGCAAGATGCTTTATCAAGGGGCACTTGAAAATATAATTTTAATACTGCCTTATACAATGCTTTATGATTGATGATTAAACTTAAAGAATGGAGAATGGTGTTTCTTTCCTTTTTTGTTATTTTCATCTTTGAGTTTTTTTTTGTTGTTGTTGCTGTTCTGTTATCATGTGGAATCAATATTATTTTTACTTTCCACAATGCACTGGCTTCCAAGTTAATGAAATGATGTTAGTAGCTGAGCTGGCAAACAGAATTCCTTCCATTTAAAGTACATTTCACCCAAGGAAACATTTTGCAACCATGTGAAGCTGAAACTTTGCCTGCAAACATTTCTACTGACAATTACTTTTCTAGGGTAAGTGAGGGCTAGATATGTTTTTAACACTCAATGTCCTGATGCCTTTAAAACAAATTTTTCAGCCTCAACAGCAAAAACACATTTTTAGAAATGCCTGTTAGTAGAGTAAACATTTCAACCCAAAACGCATTTGAACTGTTAAATTCCCTTGGTGAACCAAATGTTTTGCTTCACAAATGGTTTTTAGATTTGCCTTGGTTCAAATCTATTCCTTCTTAAACATTACTGTGAGGATTTCATAAATTAAGAGCCTTTACTTCTTGGAATATCTGTGCAATTTAGATTCAGTTTGGCAGATATTTATAGAGTACCTTCTTTGTGCTGACTGCCATGACAGGTACTGATTTAATGATAAATACTACACAGTCCCTGCCTTTGAGGAACATGTTATCTAACGGGAGAGACAGAATAAAATCAAGCAATTAATCCAATATAACATAGCAAGTGAGAGTCATTAATTAATTAATCAATTGAGAATTCTTATTTCTGGAAACTCTCCCATGGGCCAGGCATTATCCTAGATGTACTATATCTTTGGCTTGTCAGAATTAAGAAGGGACACAGAAAAGGACACAAAGAGTAGGTGTCCAATCTCCGTAGACAGAAGCGATCAGGACAAGCTTTCTGAGAGATGGCACACGAGCCAGGACTCAAATAAAAGAAAACAATCATTGCACAGGCAAAAAAATTACTATCGGCAAATACGTGGCGTCAAGAAAAGCATTGTGTGTTGGAGAAATACTGAAGCACATTTTGGTGGAGGTCACGGAAGACCAGACGGGAGAAGCTGACAAAGACCAGGTCATGAAGGACTCTACAGCCTATTCTAGGACACGAAGAAGTCAAGAGCTCACATTATATCTTAACATTCATGCTGAAGCTCAGCTGCTTACTAACTCAGTGATAATAAATTTAGGCTTTTTACTACCTTGATAACCCTTGAAAAAGAAAATATGATAAATTTTCAATGGACTGGAAAAAGAATGTTCAGCACATCACACCTAGTAATATACTGGTGTTTAGGCATAACAACACTCACTATGACATAAAAATGTTCTGACTAAAGTGGATCAAGCTCGCGCCCAACAGTCTGGTTTCCTCTATAACATGGTGTTGTGGCAAGGGCCTTACATGGCATTTTAATAGTGTGAGAGTTTTCCACGATGTCTTTGATTTAGACTGACCATCTGACAGTGGTATGTACAAAAGGTTGATGATTCTAAAGTGGTTTATGTTGTGGTTAAAGTGATAATGACTTTTGAAAACATCTATAAAGTTGTCAAGGTTTAATAATACTGTAAGGTGAGTCAAAATAGTGCACTACAGTTTAGGGTTCTTCAATGTGATGCAAACACTCCATATTTTGGTCAGATTTTCACTGTTAAAAAACTAGCAGTAGAAATTTGGAAAATTCATTTAAGCTTTCTGGGCCTTAGTTTCTATAAAACAGGAGATTAGACCAAAATCTCTTTTAGTCTCTTCGAGTTAAAAAAATCATGCAAATCAAAGTCATCCACTGTGTGGTAAACCTGTCCCACTTCCAAGTGACAGAACTATGTAACAGCTCAGTTACTGGCAGAGTTGTCCAGTATCAGAATATATTAATTCATTAATTTGATATTTACTAAGTACCCACAGTGTTGAAGTGCTGCTAAAAGTAATGGGAATATGATGGCTGTGGTCACTTGCACTAGAAATCAAATCTTTCTGCCTCTCTGCACCTCACGGGTCCTTGGAAAGATTGCACTTCCTGGATCCTTAGTAGTTGGATAGGGCCATGTGACTACTTCTGGCCAATGAGTTTTCGGTGAAACTGACATGTCATTTCTGGGCCATAGCAATTGAACGTCAATCTGAGATCTTCAAGTGCTCCTTTTCCACTATCATGAAGATTGCCAATGTTGCAGATAGTAGCTGTTCCACCAGGCTAAATCCTAGAGTGAACCCCCAGCTGAGCTACTATGGACATATAGAATGAGTGAGAAGTAAACTTTAACTGTTTTAAGCTAGTGAGATTTTGGGCTTGTGTATCACTGAAGCCAAACCTAGCCTTTCCTGACTGACGGAATGGAGAGCAAGACAGACAAGGCCCCTGTTTTCATGGTGCTTACATCCTAGTAGGAGATAAGAGATGAGTATGTAGAAACAAATGAACAAGGTGATTTCAGATTATAGAATGGCTGGGTTGATGGGGAGGAAGAATACTGATTGAGGATGGGTGGTCATTGAAGGCTTCATGATAGATATTTGAATTGAGGAAAATTGACAACAAGGAATCAGCCATTTGAAGATCTATGGAAAGAGCATTCTAGACCCAGAAATAGCACGTACAAAGGCCCTCAGGTGGTACAACCTTAGTATGTTTGAAGAATAGAAAAGGCCAATGTGATTGGAGTCCAGAGTTTTTGTGTGAATAATAGAGGAGAAGGCTGGAGAGATAGGCAATGGACTTTCTCAACCCTGGTGGCACATTAGATTCACCTGGAATACTTTACCAAACTACCAATACCAGGCCCTGGCCCCAGAGATTCTGGAGTGTTAACAGTCCTCAGTATTTTTCTTTTTTTAAAAAAAAAAAAAAAACGTTCCCTAGATGATTCCAATGTGTAACGAGAGTAGAGAATCTCTGACGTAGAGTCTTGTAAGTTACAGGTAAGATGGTTAGAATTTTACCCTAAGTTACTGGAAATTTTTTAGCAGAGAGGTGACATGATCTAACTTTTGTTTTGTAAAATCACTTTGACTGCAATGTGGAAGAAATATTATAAGATGAAACAGAAAGACTGTTTCAGAGGAGAAATTCTGATGAGAGATAATGGTAGCTTGGAGCAGGTGTTAACAATAGAGATAGAAAAAATTGTTGGATTCAGTATACATTTTGATACTAGTCCTAAATTAACTTGTGAAGGATTGGATGTATGTAGGGTGAGCAAAGGTAGAAATAAATATGACACCTACATTTTTGGATAGAGCAACTGAGTTAAGAGCGGAACCATTAGCTTAAGTGGATAAGACTGGATCAGGAATTCGTTTGGGAAGTGGAGAGAACCAAGAGTTCTTTTTGGGACTTGTTATATTAAAGTTGCAACTATTAAACATTCAGTAGAGATACAAAGTAAACAGATATCACAGTTTGGAGACCAGAAGAGAGATAAGGAATGAAGATATAAAGTTGGTGGTTATCAGCAAATAGTATATAAAGCCAGGAGCCTGGCGTAGCTACAGAAGAGAGTCAAGAATTGAGTCTGGGCACTGCAATATTTACAGGCTAAACAGATAAGGACATGCCAGAAAAGACTGAAAAGGAACAGCAAGGTAGAAAGAATATCAGGAGCATGTACTGTCATAAAATGCCCAAGAAAAGCGTTTTAAGGAAGCAGTAACCAACTTGCTGACTGCTGCTGTAAGGCAGAGGAAAAGGACAACACTAGTAGCACCCAAATCCAGTTCTCCTTTGTATTTGTTCCTGATTCAATTCAATTCAGTCTGGTATACATTTAAGGAAATGGTGTGGTATAGCACAATGCTCTTCAAATATTTGGCTCAAATACTTCTTAAGTGAATTTTGAAAAATGAGCACCCCTTGCAAATTTTTAAGCTGACACCTAAATATTTTCATAAATTTAAATAATAGTTGCAAATGGTGTAATTTTACACACATTGTAAATACTTATGTCTAAAATAAAATTATTACCTCTCTTTTTAAATGTACTCAGTGGAATATTAACATTACAGTCTGTCTTTCATTTAAAACACATGGAAACAAGGTCTTCTCTACCAGTTGGAATTTTTTTTAATACTCTCTTTGAGCATATGTTTCTATTCCACTTCCTCCATTGAATTTTATCTTAATATAACGTATTTTTATGTGTGAAAGACTTTTAATGATCACCTTATCATACATATATGCAATAACAATAAATAAAAATTTAAGTTTAAATTTCAAAAATCCTGGTGACTTTGTTAAGATTATTCTTTTGGAGTGACACCAGCAAAATGGCAGACTAGGCAGCTCCAAGCACTCTTGGAGTGCTTGCCCCCTCAAACATCAAAAAACAAGCAGAGGGGCCAGCCCTATGGCCTAGTGATTAAGTTCAGCATGCTCTGCTTTGGTGGCCCGGGTTCCCAGGTTTGGATCCCGGGCATGGACCTACGCCACTCATCACCATGCTGTGGTGGCGACCCACATATAAAATAGAGGAAGACTGGCACAGATGTTAGCTCAGGGCGAGTATTCCTTAAGCAAAAAAAAAGAGGAAGATTGGCAACAGATGTTAGCTCAGGGTTAATCTTCCCCAGGAAAAAAAAACAAAAACAAAAAAAGACAAGCAGAGACTGTCAGAACCAACTTGAAGTCAGAATTCTGAAAAATGGTGGAAATTTGCAACCAAGTGAATGCTGAATATAGAAAGGGGTAACTACAAAGCAGTAGAAAAGCTTTGTGGTGTTTTTACTTGCCCTTGTCCCATGTCCTCCATGACATGGCTGTAATCTTGAAGAGAAAAGCTTACATTCCCAGCATGGGACTCTGGTCTCTGGTTCTGGAGATAGCAGAGAAGACTTAGTTTGCAAATTGTTGTGTATGTCTCTTCTAACTTGTTTGGGAGCTGACTGAAGGACTGACTCAGGGTACTTGTCTCTGTTTCAACTAACTCAAAGCTTGGGCTGCAAAGGTGGTGGGCATTACTCAGAAGTGCTGCAAAATGAACTAAGAATTGCAGATACCTCAGGCAAAAGATTATGGATGAAACATATAATAGACCACCTAATGCTTGGGAGCAAAAGCTGGGGAAAGTTTCTTTGGAAAATGAGGAGATTCAAAATACTCTCTATATGTGGGTTTAGAAAGCCATGTACATACCCAGGGCAAGGTGCATGCTCAGAAAAAGCCTGAGAAGACCCTAAGCTTTCACCTCAGGCTGATCCCTAAGCTCAGTGCAAGACTGGCTAAGTGTTGACAGAATTCCCTGGCACAGAGACAATCTGCAAAGACTGAGAGAGGGTTTTATTGTTTCTTGTTTGTCCTTTAGCTCCTGGAATTCAAGTAAATCTCTGTCAAAACACTAGCTTAACATAAGATAAAGAACAGAGATTTCAGTGACCACACATGGTAAGGAATAGTGTCTTTGCAAAAGGAGTCAGGAAAAGCCACCAAGCCAATGGACTACCATAGCCTTCAACAACAACAAGGGGGAAAAAAAAAAAGAAATAAAAGAAACGAAAAAAGAAAGAAAAATTGGAGAAAAGGAAAAATCTGATTTCCAGAGTTATAACATTATAATATTCAAATGTCTAGTTTTCAACAACAAAGAAAACGCAAGCCATTCAAAGAAACAAGAAAGAATGGCCCACTCAAACAAACAAAATCAATTGACAGAAACCATCCCTGAAGAAGTCCAGAAATTGGACATAGTAGACAAAAACTTTAAAACATCTGTCTTAAATTTATGTTCAAAAAGCTAAAGGAAACCAGGGACAAAAGTACTAAAGGAAATCAGGAAAATGATGTATGAATAAAATGAGAATATCAATAAAGAGATAGAAATTATAAAAAGGAATCAAACAGAAATTCTGGAGCTAAAAATTACAATAACTGAGATGAAAAATTCACTAGAGGGTTGCAGCAGCATATCTGAGCAGGCAGAAGAAAGAATCAGTGTACTTGAATATAGGACAACTGAAATTACAAATCAGAGGAGCAGAAAGAATAAAGAAAAGTAAACAGAGCCTAAGAGACCTGTGAGACACAATCAAGTTGTCCAACATATGCATAATGGGGTTCCCAGAAGGAGAAGAGAGAGAAAGGGCTAGAAGCTCCCAAAATTTGATGAAATACATGAATCTACACATTTAAGCAGCTCAATAAACTGCAACTAGAATAGACTCAATGAGACCCCTACAAAGATACTATAATCAAACTGTCAAAAGATAAAACACACACACACACACATACTGGAACAGTATTCAGCCATAAAAATGAATGAAGTTCTGATACATGCTATAACATGGATAAAACTGGAAATACTTGATGCTAAGTGAAATAAGGCAGACCTAAAAGGACAAATATTGTATGATTCCACCTATAAGAAATATCTAGACTAGGCAAATTCATAGAGACCAAAGGCAGACTAGAATTTATCAGGGGCTGATGGAGGGGGAATGTGGAGTTACTGTTTAATGGTTACAGAATTTCTGTTTAGGGTGATGAAAAAGTTTTGGAAATTGATAGGGATGATGTTTGCACAACATTGTGAGTGTAATTAATGTCACTGAATTGTACGCTTAAAAATGATTAAAATGGCTATATGTTATATTTATTTTACTACAGTAAAATAAATTTTAAAAAGCTTACTCCTCTGGATTGAGGTATCATTGTGGTTATTATTAGTATACAATTGATTACTATATATACAGATCTATATATACATTTGGATAATCATTAAATATAAAAGTATACAGTATATCTCTTAATGAAATGTATGGAAATTAATTTTTCTAAAAAAAATCTTGCAACTATGGATCAATCTTATTTATTGCTAGAACGAGATACAGTTCACAATGAACATCATTTCTGTTTTACCTTTTATCTTAGAGTATGTGTTGAAAAAATTTGTTGGTATAAATTTAATAATAGAAATGAAAGGAGTTTTGTAACAGCAATATCACACAATTCCTTCATTGATGTTGGTGTTGAAAAAGTGAATGCAAGTCACCTGGGCCATCCTTTCCTAACCTAAAGACAGTGTTTTGAATTGTCTCTGGGATATTTTCCCCCAAGAACAATGTGGCAAAGAGAATTGTATCTTCCATTTTTAAAGGCAGAGATAGGTGATTGTGAAAGGGGAGGTGTGAAAACAGCATCAATATAATACCTTAAACTTAGTCCCTTGGAAAGTCTTTGTGTACTTCCATAGTCGCAAGTACTTTTTATACTTCTGGTTTACTTCTTTAGGCCAAGATACAGGAAATTTGCCACCCACGCTAACCTCTACTACTGGGAAGCAGAGAAGATAAAGAATTGGATGTGTTTCAATATAATTACCTGCTTCAAGGCCATCTCCATTGATCTACATAAGCTCAATTTCATTAATGTTCTAATATGAGATTTCAAGAGTAAGAGTATTTAGCAAATAAAATAAAGAACAAGGAAACCATAGTTAGAGGTTATCCAGGAAAGCTTTCGTGTAATATAGTGGCCTTTTCCATCATACCTGCTGTGTAATTTAGTGCTCTTTCCTGTACTTTTAAAATTTTTGTTTGTTTAGTGAGTTAGTCCTTACAAGTCAATTACAAGTAAGATACTCATTGAGTTATTTCACCCTGAATTAAAAGTCTCAATAATAAAAAGTACATCAAATAACGAATGCTGAGATCAGTGTGGAAAGCAAAGGCAGCTTTTCTTTTTAATTTTACAAAATCTCTGATTTAAGCTCTTTCAAAACCTCACAGAGGAAATGCCACTCTGCTAACAGTAGGAAAAGAACAGAGAAATGCCTCTTATACTGGCACGCTTCCTTTGATCATCAGGAAATCCTAAGCTTGTAAAACACTTTTGGCTGGTCAATGAGGATGCTTTGTCAATAACAAAAAGCTAAACGAATATGTTCATATAAATTCTTACGTGGAGTTTGGCCAATATTAGGGCCATTTAGGCTTTTTCTACATTAGACAAAGACCTGAAGAAAGATCCATACAATTTGATTGGAAGTCTCATGCTTAGGGTTTCTTTGTTTCCACTAGAATCCTTTATAATTCGTGCTCTGTGACTGTCAGAGAGATCTTGTAAAAATGTAGATTAGGTCCTTTGATTTATCTTATTTTGAAACATCTTCTAATGGCTTCTCTTTGTACTAGAATAGATTACAAACTCCTCGCAATGACCTTGAAGCCTCCTGCCTATCACAATGACCTCATCTCAGAGCTCCCCATCTTGATCTTTGTACTCCAGTTGCTCCCCTTCCTTCTGTGCGTGTTCCCCAACATGCTGAGTTTATTCCCATTGAGGGCCTCTGCACACACATTCCTTCTGCTGGAATGTTGTTTCTTCCAGATCTTTGGCTAGCTGGTGCTTTTCCATCCTTCAGGTCTCAGTTCAAAGGTAGCCTCTTCAGAAAGGCCTTTCCCAAATTGCCCCTTCTTGTTCCCTCACTACTCTCTACTCTATTGCGTGTTAGAAAGGAGTTGTCTTCATAGCACACATCATTATTAGACATTTTCTTATTTAATTATTTGCTTACTTTATTATTTGTCTCCTTCCCCTATGTTGTAACTTCGTCAAAGGAAACCAGTCTTCTTCACTGTTGTTCAGTATCCTGGTCTTCTAGAACAGTCTAGAGCAAATGCATAATAAACATCTGTTAATAATTGACTAACTAAATGAATCTTCTGGTTTACTTTTCAACTAGATTATTTCCTGCCAAATTCACCCAAGGGCATTTTTTTCTTTGCACTGTGCAGTTTGTTTGAATTCTTAAAAAGACTGATTGACATGCACACAGCAAAACTGACTTGAATGAAATATTTGGCTCATTGGTCTGCCACTACAGAAAATCTCAGCTGGCTAGTAGCTGGCAGCGAAAAACTGGGATCTGCAAGTTCACTCCCATTTTTGGAACTACAATGAGAAACCAAGGTGAATTATGAAATATCATGTCTTTTCTGGTCTGGATGTCCATTCTTTATATCTGGATCTGCCAGTTGATCTGAAAATCCTAGTAAATCATCAAGTTACTTTTCTCATAACATCCTGTTTGAATCATCTCCTGCTCCCACTGTCCTGAAATTTCCACTGGGGAAAGAGCAGAACTAGAAGCAATGCCCTGAACTGGGAGGGGACAAGAAGCATCATCTTTTTCACTGTCTATGCTTTCTTGGAATTACATACACTAAAGTTTGAGATTTCAGCTCTGGGCTAGGCTTGCTTATGTAGTCCTCTTTGGTTGCAATGCTTATGTAGTCTTCTTTTGGTTGCAATGCATTTGTAGAATTTTTCCACTGACAAGATCAATCTCTCAAGAAGCAAGTCATGATGTTTATCATTTGTGCCAGTGACTAACATTTTTCAGTCATTGGCTGTGATGGTTAATTTTATGTGTCAACTTGACTAGGCTAAGGGATGTCCAGAGAGTTGGTAAAATATTATTTTTGGGTGTGTCTGTGAGGGTGTCTCCAGAAGAGATTAGCATTTGAATCAGCAGACTGGGTAAAGAAGATGCATCCTCACCAATGCAGGTGGGCATCATCCAATTCCTTGAGGGTCTGGAAAGAACAAAAAGGCAGAGGAAGGGCAAATTCTCTCTCTCTGCTTGAGCTGAGACATCTATCTCCTGCCCTTGGATATCCGTGCTCCTGGTTCCTGGGCTTTCTAACTCAGATCTGGACTTATAACATTGGTCCCCTGATTCTCAGGCCATTGGATTTGTACTGAATTACCTGGTTCTCCAGCTTGCAGATGGTAGATTGTAAGAGTTCTCAGCCTCTATAACCATGTGATGCAATTCCTATAATAAATCTCCTCTTATACAAGTATATATATATATATCCTAATGGTTCTGCTTCTCTGGAGAACCCTGATTAATACATTGTTTATAACCAGACTGTACCTAAATTTTTGTCTATACAAAGAATTATGAAACCCAAAGTTTTAAGGCAACTGTTGAACAAAACCAATTTAACAGTTATCCACTCCAAAAACATTATTGTTTAAACCACAAAGCCACTACACTATACTTCAGCCAATTTGTAAGTACTACTATTTTTGAGTTACCAGCAGTCCAGTTTATCAAAACAATCTAATGTTAGTATTTCCTTCTTGACTCCTCTCCCCGACTCCATTACTTTCAGTTCTAAGTTTCAAATGAGCGTTTACGTTTTAAGGTGATGCATAAGAGCAAAAACATTAGTAATCCAAGGATATTCTTATTATTTGCCATAATTTTCTTTCAAAGCTAATTAAATGAAAGTAATATTTTAATCTTTTATTCACAGATAGTATTGTTTATACTCGGGGCATAATAAACTAAACATTTAAATTTTTCATTCAAATGCTAGGCCAAACTTCAGAAAAGAGAGCTATTATGATTTTAAAATAATTTTTATTTTCTTTTCCTTAAATAAATGTTAGTTCTCCCGATTTCAAGGAATAGTCTCTCATATCATTTCAAAAGGAAAGAAGATGAATCAATAGATTTTAATAAATAAATAATAGTATAAAACTCAATAATCAACTTACCTTAAAAATTGCAGTATAGATAAAAACTTTGAATATTATTCACATTTGAGGGAATGCAAATATGTGAAAGATTTAAAAAGAGATCAAGCAAGGTAAAATTTGACAGATGTAGGTAAGAATTTGATACTGGATGTTTACAGAGATTTTATTTTGGAACAAAATAGAACAGAAGAAAAACTTTGATAAGAAGAAAATCTGTTGATAAGATTATTTTTGAAACCTATTTTCATGATTTTTCGTTTTTATTTTTCCTACTGCTGGCTGCCTTAAGAATATCTTGCTTTCTGAAATCAGCAGTGAAGGTTTAAAAACCATGAAATATTTTCTTTTCATAGTCCAAGAAGAAACTTTTTTTCTCCTTTAATCCAAAGTAACTGATTCCAAATCCTTAACCAACACGACCTCTACATTTCAGCTCAGAACAACAGTCCAGTTATCTGTGAGGGCGCTTGCTCCTTAATAATCTCTAAACTAAAATAGCCACTGCTCAAAAATTTAGTTTAGTTAAAATAACGATTTTTACTTGCTTTTGTTATAATCCAATTATGGGTGCACAGCTGGAAATATTCATATGAAACTTACCCTTCTCATAGTTTATTTTTCCTTTTGTTTCAGCATTCTGAAAGTACACTTGATCTGCATCTTTGAGCTACAGCCATTGAGTCAACTATCCCCAAAGTCCTCCTAATCTTCTCTTCCCCTATTCATACTAAAATGTGTGCTATTTGAATCATAAGACCATGTCTATGTCATTTTTGTTTGCCTCGTGCTGAGGTAGCATATAAATTTCATCTCTTGTGTCGACTGCAAATAGACTGCTAGTGACTGCCTGAGTGATATGTTGAGAAGCAACCTGAGGCTATGGCTGCCATCAGTGGGAAAGATTGTTGTGTTTGATTAGCAATGCCTGCCATTGTCATGAAAGGAAAGGATAGCCCTGAGGGTATGTATTTGCTATTCCTGTCTTTGTGCTTAAGGAGGTGCCTATAACAGATTAGCATATGATAAATGTTTGCTAGATAGATGAATGAACTTTAATTTTATTTGGACAATCCTCCTATGCAGAAAGAGAACTCTGAAATTCCTTTTCTTCCTAACCTTCCAAGTTTCCTCTCTGACACACTAAACTTAATCAGTCTAGAAACTACTCCTTGGATTGGCCAGGTGAAATCAACGGTTTCTTGGCCTCACCCAAATAGAACTTCCAAAGTGGTCAATCTGTACCATTTACTTCCTATCCAAATTATGGATTTGTCTTTATATCCCTATATATCTGGGATAGTAATATTTGTGATCTAGCCACATGAATTTTGTTGTGTCTGCGGCCATGGTTGGCCCTGGGCAGAATTATGAAGTAGGCTAAGCATGCTCTCTGTGGTTTGAAGCTTAACTCTACAATCTATTTTCTTCCACGGCATGGCCCTTCCCATAGTATCAAAACCTGCTTTGAGGAAAGGGTCTGCTATTATACCATGTAATATTTTTAAGATAATATATTAACTTTTACAGGAGCATTTAAAAAATGCCTTTTCTAATTCTAGTGTAAAAGTCTTTATCTCACCCATAGAAGATTTTCAAGCTATGTCGAGCAAGCGGCAAAATAATTTTTGAGCTTTTGACACTTCCTTCCAGAAGTCTGCACCCATTTCTCCTTTGCACATATTCTTTACAATTTTTCATCTTAGACTATAACCTTTCATGATTATGACAGTATGTATACACTCCTTTCTGTAGAGTACTTAATAAAGCATTTATAAAACAGCAAGCAAATAAATAGAACATCAAGAAAACAACAAAAATCTTGATACTAATGCCTCATGATAATTTAAAAGTGATTTTCTTCCTGTCAATTAATAACACCTAAAAATTTAGTTCAAAATACGAAGAGGGTTGTATTATTTCATCTATCTAATGCTTGTCCAAAATGTAAACAATAAAGTCTACGTTATAAGCTGTATTAGCATGACGCAGATACACACAGTTTAGCACAAATACAGTGCCAGGAATACAATGGACACTCAATAAACGATAGATGCTGTTACTATTGGTGCAAACCCTGGTCTGTAGCTCAAACATGTTTTCCCTTCACTACTGTGCTTGTGAAAATGCCACTTATTATTATATTAAATCTTGAATATTTTTAGTTGTAAGAGCAAGATGAACACGAGTATTTGAAATGCTTCCACAAATCAACATCTACTTTTCCTGACCGAGGGTTTTACAAGGGCTGAGGATAAGCAGAAAAGTGACTGGTTTGAATTTCATATGGTTTTTCTGATTGAGCTATTTTTTTTGTGTATTTGTACGTGTGTGCATGGATGTGGTACACTTTTCAAGCAGAAAAAAATGTTTTAAAAAATATGGTTAAGGGGGCTGGCCTGGTGGTGTAGTGGTTGGGTTTGTGCACTCTGCTTTGTCTGCCCGGGGTTCGCAGGTTCAGATCCTGGGCCTGGACCTATGTGCAGCTCGTCAAGCCATGCTGTGGCAGCATCCCTTATATAAAGTAGAGGAAGGTAGGGCACGGATGTTAGCCCAGGGCCAATCTTCCTCAGCAAAAAGAGGAGGATTGGCAATGGACATTAGCTCAAGGCTAATCTTCCTCATCAAAAAAAAAAATATATATATATATAAAAATATTTATATACACATATTTAACTATATATATATATATATGGTTAAAAGGAAAAGAAACAAAACAAAGTCTTGTGCAGTCCTAATCCAAAATGATCCTCTGAGTAACTGAAAATTGGCTCACTGAAGGAAGAAAAATATTCATAACTTCATAGTGCTTTCTATATAATGGTATACACACAAGGAAATTCAGTAAATGTTTTCTGAAGGAATATAGCAAACTGTCCACCAAATTTTGTGTTGCTTTTTCATAATATTTCATTGTCATGGGGATATGGCTACCCAGATGGGGACTGCATTTCCCATCATCCTTTGGAACTAGAAGGGGCCATGTGACATTTCTCACAATAGAATGTGTGTGGAAATGATAATGTCACTCAGGGTCAAAGTGGTAAAGAAGGGTGTGTGTGTGCTCCATGCTCTCTCTCTTTCTGAGGACTCTGGATTCAGACTTTGGACAAAAGGTGCTGAAGCCTCAATCACCACCAGAATCATTCACACTGGACTGTCGTGGAGAAGTAAACTTTATTGAGTTAGGATATTGAAAATGTGGGGTTTACTTGATGCAGCGGCTAACAATCACCTAATGTATGCAATGCTCATTTTTCATTCATATGCCCTGGAATCCTCCCATCCCCCCGAAAATTTGAGTTTCTTTCAACATCAAGCCTAATTCATGACTCCACTGCTGATTTTTGACTTTTATTCTTATTTCAAATTTCAGCTTCTGACACCTTAAATATCTAAACTCTGACACCTTAGGTATCTAAGGTTTTGGCATGCCACATGTCAACAAATCCAGTGGAATATTAGTCATATTGGCGTTTAAATGTGTTTTGCCTTTTGACTTATCAAGACAGGATGAGGTAAGACTATCACAATATTGTAGTATTCTTGTGAAGCCTTTCTTCAGATTGTTGCTCGGAGTGATTATATATTTGATATTTTGGTACATAACTACTGTGTGGCCTACAGGACAGTCAGCAGCCTGCTGTTTGAGTTAGAAAAGTTACTGCCTTCTGTTTTCCACAGAGTCTCTGTATTAGGAAACCCACTTATAAAACATACCTGAATGAAAACAAAACAAATCAAAACATCCAAAACAGAAGTTTTTGTTTGGATGGTGAAAAAGACTAAAAATCAAAGAGGAAATTACTTGAAATTGGTATCTTTCAACTGTAATTTCTCTAAGTTGTTGTTTGGAGAATTTTTATGTCATATTTTCAAACATATTTTTTTTCTTTATAATGGTAAAATAACAGTCATTTGGTCTTTTTTAAATCTGAGTTTTTTGTGCACCAACACAATTGTCCATGACTGAACATGTTATGGGAAAGACCCAGAAAGATAAGTTTACTTTATTTTTAAACACTCTGTACCTTTGTGATACTGCAGCTTGAAATTCTAAATTAAAAAAATGCCAAATTATGCCATGTGCATAATCAAAATGTTTTAAATATTTTCATTTTTTTATATGAAAGGAGTCTGAACTATTTGCTACCCACTGAATATTGATCATAAACAGAAACTATGTCTGAATATAACATAAATTCTGGGGACTACATTAATTATTATGATGACTGTCACCCTAGTTGACAGCATAAATGATTATGTGCAGCATGAGAGTAGAGAAGGTACAAACCTGGGTTTGAGTTTCAGTCCTTCCACTTACTAGTGTCATGACCTTGAGAAAGTTATCTGAACTTTCTGAATCAATTTTCTTGCCTATACAATGGTGGATTAGAAATAATGTATATAAATAATGTCTGGCACATATTAGGTGCTCTTAATTACATACGTAAGTCTTGTCATGTGAGAGTTGCTTAAATTCCATAAACTTGAGGATTTTTTTCTTATGTTTTAGAATCAGAAATTGTGGTAGTGCTAGGAAGGATTTTATATCAGCAGGTCTTCCCACAATACTGCTATATAGCAAATCATCTTGAAACACAGTGAGTGATAACAATGGGAATTTATTGTCATGCTTTGAGGCCTGCAGGTCAACAGGTAGACCTAGTTAGGATAGGCTCATTGGTGCAGGTCTGATTTAGGTGGCAATGTCAGTTAGGTTCAGCTCCAGGCTGTACATTAAATTCAAGTTGGCTCAATGTGTCTTTGATCTGGGGCCCGATCGGAAGGAGCAGCATCTACCTGGGGTGAGCTCTTCTCGTGGTGGATCACCAGGCACCAGAAGCCAGACAAACCACTCAAGCACATCTGCTAATATTTCATTTAAAGCAAGTGACTAGGTCAAGTCTCAGTTAGTGAAGTGGGAAAGTATACTCACAATAGGTCGGAAGGAATAAATATTTGTGGAACACTCAAAAGTATCACCATATTTCAGAGTATAGGACATAGAGGAAAGAATAAAAACAGTTTAGGTCATCAGAATAGAAGAATCAAACAGAGGGTGTTGCTTCAGTCACAGTTCAGAAGAAATAGAACGAGATGAGGAAGAGGAGGAAAAAAAGAGGAGAAAAAATGACGAGGCAGTTCCGAGGGCTGAAGTGCAGTAACACTAAAGAGACAGACTCATTCTCAATAGAAATGATTTTAAAAGCAGCAGTTAGTCTTGAAAAATAGCATGTGTATTTAGCTTTATCACAGAGTCAGGCAGAGTACAGTTACTAAACTGGACTTATGTGTGTTCAATATTTAGACTTATTCAGGCACAAGCTAGTTACTCACATCATCTCTGAAAAAGATATATTATTCATGCAACGAAATATACGGTAAATTGAAAGCCAGGAAAACGATTAGTTTACATGAAATAAACTGTTTCTACATAATGTTAAAACCATTTTGGCAATGTCTACTTTTATGAAACAAATATGCTTATATCTAACAACTCTATGAATGGAAACAGATCTATCAGAATACTCATTCTTTAATAAATTATTAGCTTTGATTTCACACTGTGTATACTAAAGTGTTTTTTTTAAAAGACTCCTTTAAAAATATTTATTAATTTAGACTTTTCATAAGCTCAGATTTATTCTCCTGAACAGAATGGATGAATATAATTTTATATAAAAAATTATAATTAATTTTCATTTATGTGTTCAATCAACAAATTGTCTAGATGCTAAAGATATAAAGATGAATTAAAAGTAAGAATCCCTGCCCTGAAGAAGCTCACAGAAAAAATATATAGTTTTATACAATATGTTAGGAGCTGTAACTGGAGAATATACAAAGTATACAGTACACATTTGCAGTACATGGGAAGTGAAGGTATCATCAGTGTGGTGGTGTTTGGGTTGAATTGGAAGGATAAGTAGAAGTTGGTTAGGTGAGGCTTCGTTAGGGGAATTCAGATAGAAGGAACGATGTGAAATGGCATAGAGGCATGACAGATGATAACAATTGTGGGACATGAGTCATCCAATGTGGCTGGAGTATCTATTTTGCAGGGAAGTGGTAGGAGACGTGGTTGGAAGCGTAGTCTGGAGTCAGAATTAACAGACACATTAGTCAGGCTCTTCGCCTTTCCTACAGCCCTCCTCAGACTCTAAGCTTCCCCAAGATGACCAATCATTTTCAGGCTCACGAAACTTTTGAAAACTGTTTCTGTTCGGAGATTGAATTGAGAACACATGTAGAGAAACTTGGGACAGCCATCTGCTTTCATAAGCATGAAAAATCAGCAGGGAAAGTCAGTCTTCAGAGAGAGAATGAAACAGATATAGTGCGAAGCAGGACAAAAGCCAATGTGGGTATGGGAAAAAAAGTAAAAAATAGAACAAGGCAGCCACTTTGGATCATAATGCTCCCCGGATCCTCATCTGGGAGCCTGTGAGGCCAGCGATACTTTTGGCCTTGAACTCCTGGAGAGTCCCCTTTGGTTTAAGTTAGCTCACCTTTAGTTGGATTCAACTAAACCTTCCTCCCAAGTCAATCTCAAACTTTGGCCTTTGACAGGGGAGTGGTAGGAAAAGATTTAAATTTTACAATTGTAATATGTGATACAATGATGATATCAACAGGGATGACAGCTCACACTAACGGTGTGCTTGCTGGGTAAGAAGGTGCCATGTGAGCATACTTTATAAGTACTAACTCATTGAATCCTCTAAACAATCTGATGTCAGGTCTTATTAAATCCAATTTATAGATGAATAAACTAAACTGAAATATGAAGTAAACCAGTGTAACGTAAGGTTGATGTGTCAATCAACAACAGAACTTATTAGGAAGACTAATGTATTGGTTTGGAGACTGTTAAGAGTCAGATAAGCCAGTTAGGAGGTTGTCGTACCATTGGCAAGAATGGGCTGGCATGGGCTTAATGAGATTGACCTGGGTAATGGCAGCGAGGGTGGTAGGAAGATGACCGATTCAGGAGTTATTTAGGAGATAGAATCAACAGGTCTAAGATGTGGAGAGAGGGAGATTAGCCAAGGATTTTCCCCAGATTTCTGACTAGAATAAGAGGTAGGTGGTGGCAGCAGTTCATGCCTGTAGAGTGGACACTTTAGTGGAGGCTGGGAAGTGTCTGGATGCAACACTGCCTTTGTCACTGTAATCTCTCCAGGTCTGAGTCTGAGCCCCTCACTTTGTACACTTAGCTCTCTCTCTCCTCAGTTCCTCACAGTCAAATTCACATCCCAGAAATTGGGAAGCCTATAGATTATAGATCTAGATCTTGATGTCTCAATCTGTGTGTCTGTCTATCCTGGTTTGCCCAAGGCTGTTCTGCTTTAAGCACTGACCTCTCATATCCTTGGAAATTTCTCAGTCTCAGGCAAACTGGGACAGCTGGTGACCCTACATTTCTCCATGACCTTATATATCTCTCATCTCTCCCTTCCATGATCACAAAACCTAGTTGAGGTATTTATTTTTTTCCTTCACTCTGGATTACTTCAATAGCCTCCAACTGATCTCTAGTCATTGCTTATTAAAATCTAAACTGCCTTTGAATACCAGATTAATTTTCCTACAGGCCTGTTTTGATAATGTCATTGCCTTGTTCAAATATTTTCAATGCCTCCCTTTTGCCCATCAAATAAAGTTTAAATGCCTTAGGCTGGTATTTGATGTCTTCCATAATCTTTCACCAGCCAACCTTTCTCATTTTTCTTTTGATGACTCAGAAGTCACTTCAGTATCTTTTAGAGATTTGCAATCATTACTACAAGCAACTGTACTGTATTTTTTTTTTTTTGAAATACTGAAGTGACTCAGTGCAGATTTCTAGTTGATAAAATCTGGATAAGGCAGATTTTGTATATCTATTCACATTTCTCTCCTTCCTAAATGTTTATGTTGAATTATAGAGTAGATCTTAAAAATAAATTAGTTTCTTTATACAACAATTCAGTTTACACATTTGTTACAGCATGTACAATAGGAAAAAAAACTATGAAACAATCCGGAAGTTGACAATTTTTTAGTAAGCTATGATTATTTTCCTAGTCAGCCTTACTGACAAAAACTAACCCTACTCTATAAATTATTATATTGTTATTTTCAAGAGGATTCAACGACTAATTACAACTTTTCTAAATTCTGTTTCATTGTTCCTTTTGTAGTTACAAAAAAAAATCCAACAGCTCTCAATTGTTTTATTTATTTGGCTTCATAGTCATTTTTTAACATCCTAAAGAAAATATTCTCAGTGGGCCATGAAAACAATACCCTGTACATTTCCCTTCTCCATGACTGATAAGCTGGTCTTCTTCACATGGAAGAATAAGCCAGAGTTTTCTTAATTTATTCTAAGCTTCTTTTTTTCCCTAAGATTTTCAGGCTGTTTCTTCTCCTCATAGTTAGTTTTATTGATGGATTTACTTTTGTCTGTTGAGGGGTTTAGGGCATCTCTATTTATAACCCTCCGAGTCTGGTCTAAACCCTTGAGGGGTTCTGCTTGCTCATCCACTGTTGCTCTCCTCCTTACAAAGACTTTGGTGTAAATCCAGTGTTGCCCTTCAAAGAAGGCAAGTGGCTATTAATAGTGTCTGGTACTTGCTAATATACAGACTGCCGTCCATCATCTTCTTGTCCTTTTGTTACTCACATGCCAACATTCTCAGCACTGGTCTCTGCTGTGACTTTTCCTCTACTTTAGATGCATCTCTCATTAAGAACAAACATGTGTAAACATTTGGTGCTTTAAAATGAATTGACTGTTTAAAAAATATTCTTAGGTTGACATTGTGTTTCAAATGAAAATGTCTTTGAGTTATATATGCTTTCATTATTTTAGACTGCTTTATTAGAGTAAAAGTCTGTATCAATTGCCCATTCTTTCCTACTTTCTTCAGTAATAACAATCCATGAATCCCTAGGACTAAATATCACATATTGACCTGGAATAAGGTCTTTTGAGTCTGTGATGGCTTTAAAATATGGCCATGAATGCTTTGATACTTCTGCCATCGAGAGATGGGGTCTAGGTTCCTTCCTTTTGAATCTGGGTAGGCTTGTGACTCTTTCAACCAAAAGAGAATGATAAAAATGATGTTATGTGACTGCAAATGCTAGGTCATAAAAGATCATACAGTTTCTGTCTTGTTTTCTGGAACACTTACTCTTGGAGCCCTAAGCCACCTTGTTGGAAGAAGACATGCTTTGAGGAAGCTCATGCTATGTGGAAAGGTCACATGTGGGCATTCCAGGTGACAATTCCAGCTGAGCCCAATCTTTGAGTATCCCCTGACAGGGTGCCAAATATGTGATTGGATTGGATTTTCTATATACCCACTGCCCCATATATGTATGGCATCCTCCATTATCAGCATTACTCACAAGAAGGGTGAAATTTTTTCCAAGGATGAACCTACAATGACACATCATAATCACCCAAATTCCATGGTTTAACCCAAATTAGGGTTCACTCTTGGTGTTATATTTATGTGGGTCTATTTCTTGGCTCTCTATTGTGTTTCATTGATCTATTTGTCTATTCTTTCATCAATACCACACTGTCTTGACTACTGCAGCTTTATAGTAAGTCTCACAAATGGATAACATCAGTCCTCCAATGTTATTTTTCTCCTTCAATATTGTGTTAGCTATTTGGGGTCTTTTGCCTCTTCATATAAACTTTCAAATTAGTTTGTCGATACCCATAAAATAACTTGATGAGATTTTGGTTGGGATTGCATTCAATCTATAAATCAAGTTGGGAAGAACTGATATCTTTACGATGTTGAGGCTTCCTATCCACGAACAAGGAATATCTCTCCATTTATTTAGTTCTTTGATTTTTTTAAATCAGTTTTGTAGTCGTCCTCATATAGATCTTATACATATTTTGTTAGATTCATACCTAAGTAATTCATTTTTTTGGTGCTAATGTAAATGGTATTGTGTTTTTAATATCAAATTCCACTTTTT